>NC_042623.1:169358891-170817641 GCF_901001135.1 Rhinatrema bivittatum
GTAGGCATTTGTATCAATATTATTTGTTGTGTTTTCTCAATAGAACATGCATTGGTTCATAAGGAGTGCTATTGCACATGGTAGGAGAGAGTGTTTATGTTGCTGTTATTAAGATGTCACCAGAAATATCTTTTTGTATGGTAAATTGAACAGGGAATGTCCTAGTTCTGCTCTGCACCCATTGTTGGGAGTCGAGGGGGTTCCTGTGGAATGCGGAGTGTATGGTTACATTTAGCCCCATCATGGTCACATGTTCAGTGTGTCACGCATGTGAGAACCATCTGTGAGGTGTGTCCCGACCGGAAAAAGGTTGAGAACCACTGTTCTAGGGAATACGTGTTTAGATATTTAAGTCCATTCCCATATGCTTTACAAAAAAAAAAGAACACTGACCATTTTAGTAGCCATCCTTTGGACTGACTCCATCCACTTTATATCCTTTTGAAGATGCGGTCTCCAGAACTGTAAATCGTTCTGGCCTCCACTACTCTCCTCCTTTTCTGAAGTCACAGCAGAGGGAACTGCCCATTTTCTTTCCTCCTCCAAACTCACTACTTGCTCCTCTGACCCCCATTCCCACCTAGTTCCTCAGCTCTATTTCCACTGAGTCATCCCTGCCATCTTTTTTTTTTTTTTTTTTTTTTATATATTCCGCTTTTTTCGCACTTTTTTTAGCTCTTCAAAGTGGATTACATTCAGGTACTGTAGGTATTTACCTATCCCCAGGGGGCTTGCAATCTGTCAGATCCTCAAATCACTTTCACCTGCTCGTGCTCCTGCTGCTTTCAAAACATGCTGTGATCACACCACTCCTACCTGCCCTACCAACTATTGTCCATCTCTCTCCTATCTTTTGCTTTCAAATTATTTGAACATGCTGTTCACTGCCACTGTCTTGACTTTTTCATCTAAAGTCATTCTTGATCCACTCCAGTCTCTTTTTCACCCTCTATATTCCACAGAAACAGCTCTTGCCAAAGTGTCTAATGACTCATTTATGGCTAAAACCAAAGGCCTTTACTCAGTCCTTATCCTCCTTGACCTATCTGTTGCTTAAACTACTGACCACCACCTACTCCTTGATACTCTGTCCTCACTTGAACTTCAGGACACTGTTCTGTCTTGGTTCTCTTCTTACCGCTCCCATTTTGCACTTTTAGTGTTTCCTCTAGCGGATCTTCCTCCATTGGTGCACCTCAGGATTCTATCCTGAGCCTACTCTTCCTCTCTCTGTATACTAATTCCTTCGACTCTAACACTTCAAAATCCATCCCTTCCTTTCTGAACATGTTACCAGAACTCTTATCCACTCTCTCCTTGCCTCCTGCTTAAGACTACTGCTTCCCAGTGAGCCATCTCTCTCCTCTACAATTTACTCAAAATTCAGCTATACCCATGTAACCCCCCTCTTCTGAAGTCACTACATTGGCTCGCTCTCTGTTCCCATGTACAGTAAAATTTCCTCTTACGAACCTACAAAAGCCTTCACTGTGCAGCTGCTCACTACCTCCTCTCTTATCTCTCTCTACATTCCTCTTTTTGTATCCAACTCATTAGGTATTTATTTATTTTATTTATTTAGGGTTTTTTTATACCGACTTTCTCGATATACAAATCAAATCAAGACGGTTTCCAAGGAACAAAACTTTCGCCGTAAGGCGTTACATTAAACAATAGATATAGTATTGAACAGGTCTTTACATTAAACATTTTAATGTAAACAGGTCTTTAAACAGGTCTTTACATTAAACATGAATCTTTTATTACATTCACTACATGAGAATAATCCCTCACCTGTGTGGATTCTCATGTGTGTGGTGAGGGCACTCCTCACAGGGAAGCTTTCATTACATTTGGTACATGAGAATGGTCGCTCCCCTGTGTGGATTCTCATGTGTGTGGTGAGGATACTCTTCACTGCGAAGCTTTTATTACATTCAGTGCATGAGAATGGTCGCTCCCCTGTGTGGATTCTCATGTGTTTTATGAGGGCACCCTTCTCAGTGAATCTTTTATTACATTCACTACATGAGACATAGATAGTGACATACATGAGGTATGTCACTATCTATGTCCTTCTCCTCTATCACCAATTCCTGACTGCACCATATTCTTGGAATAGATTTTGCCATGCTCCCTTTCTTGCCTTGTTTAAATCCCATCTAAAAACTCTTTTTGAAGCTGCTTTTAAATCTTAATCCCTGATTGTCCCACTTACAGGCTCATTAAGTTTTAACCATTTTCTTAATAAATTACATTTGTTTGTCTTAGACTGTAAGCTCTACTGAGAAGGGATTGTCTCTTATATGTTTTGGTATAGTGCTGCATATGTTGAGTAGCGCTAGTATTCCAAATGAGGTCTCAACAGGGACTTATGGAGGGGCAATATCACTTCCTTTCTTCTAATGACCATTCTTCTCCCTGTGCATCCAAGCATCTTTCTAGCTTTTGCAGTCACTTCTCTCACCTGAAAGACTATCTTGACTATCTTCTTTTGATTTATAAACATAAATTTCAACCCATACTATAAATCGCTCCCTTCGGTCTTTGCAGCCCAAATGCATGACTCGGCATTTTTTAGTATTACATCGTAGCTGCCAGACTCCAGGCCATTCTTCTAGCTTTGCAAGATTCCTCCTTATGTTTTCTCCATTTTCCAGGGTATCTGATGCAGATGTTGGTATCATCCACAAAAATCAAACCTCTCTCGATACTCCTTAAACTCTCTTACGAAAACACTAAAAAGAACCGATACAAGAACCATTCCCTGTGGCACACCACTAGTAATACCCATCTCTCCAGAGTGAGCTTTGACAATGGTTTTAGCAATGTTATTAATTATATCCTTGCACAATTGGATATATCAGTGGCTTCTGACACTTTGGACCATAATATCTTGCTTGCTTGCCCGCCTCTCACAATAAGTGGCCTTGTCTTTAAATGTTTCTCTTTATTCCTCCATGATCGTTCACAACAAGTCAATTGTTTTTTCAATCTCATCCTGGTTTATCCTATTTACAAGTGTCCTTCAAGGACTCTCATTCTCAGCAATATTATTCAATATATAACTCTAACCTCTTTGCAAACTTCTTGGAGGCCTTTATCTTCAATGTCATTTATTTGCTGATGAAATACAATCCTTTTACTCTGCTTCAGTTGATCAAAATATTAATAGTGGTCTTGTTTCAATATATTTGTGCACTAAAAAGAGCTGGCTGAGTTAAAAACTGACTCCCTTTATAATTTATCAAATACAGAAATCATGTATCTTAGCAGAACACAGCAAATCCATCTGCCTGTCCCAGTTATATTTCAATATTATACAATGTAATTTCTAAGAACATAAGAAAATGCCATACTGGGTCAGACCAAGTGTCCATCAAGCCCAGCATCCTGTTTCCAACAGAGGCCAATCCAGGCCATAAGAACCTGGCAAGTACCCAAAAACTAAATCTATTCCATGTTACCATTGCTAATGGCCGTGGCTATTCTCTAAGTGAACTTAATAGCAGGTAATGGACTTCTCCTCCAAGAACTTATCCAATCCTTTTTTAAACACAGCTATACTAACTGCACTAACCACATCCTCTGGCAACAAATTCCAGAGTTTAATTGTGCGTTGAGTAAAAAAGAACTTTCTCCGATTAGTTTTAAATGTGCCACATGCTAACTTCATGGAGTGCCCCCTAGTCTTTCTATTATCCGAAAGAGTAAATAACCGATTCACATCTACCCGTTCTAGACCTCTCATGATTTTAAACATCTCTATCATATCCCCCCTCAGCTGTCTCTTCTCCAAGCTGAAAAGTCCTAACCTCTTTAGTCTTTCCTCATAGGGGAGCTGTTCCATTACCCTTATCATTTTGGTAGCCCTTCTCTGTACCTTCTCCATCGCAATTATATCTTTTTTGAGATGCGGCGACCAGAATTGTACACAGTATTCAAGGTGCGGTCTCACCATGGAGCGATACAGAGGCATTATGATATTTTCTGTTTTATTCACCATGCCCTTTCTAATAATTCCCAACATTGTTTGCTTTTTTGACTGCCGCAGCACACTGAACTGATGATTTCAATGTGTTATCCACTATGATGCCTAGATCTCTTTCTTGGGTTGTAGCACCTAATATGGAACCCAACATTGTGTAATTATAGCATGGGTTATTTTTCCCTATATGCATCACCTTGCACTTATCTACATTAAATGTCATCTGCCATTTGGATGCCCAATTTTCCAGTCTCACAAGGTCTTCCTGCAATTTATCACAATCTGCTTGTGATTTAACTACTCTGAACAATTTTGTGTCATCTGCAAATCTGATTATCTCACTCGTCGTATTTCTTTCCAGATCATTTATAAATATATTGAGAAGTAAGGGTCCCAATACAGATCCCTGAGGCACTCCACTGGCCACTCCCTTCCACTGAGAAAATTGTCCATTTAATCCTACTCTCTGTTTCCTGTCTTTTAGCCAGTTTGCAATCCACGAAAGGACATCGCCACCTATTCCATGACTTTTTACTTTTCCTAGAATCCTGTCATGAGGAACTTTATCAAACGCCTTCTGAAAATCTAAGTATACTACATCTACCGGTTCACCTTTATGCACATGTGTATTAACTCCTTCAAAAAAGTGAAGCAGATTTGTGAGGCAAGACTTGCCCTGGGTAAAGCCATGCTGACTTTGTTCCATTAAACCATGTCTTTCTATATGTTCTGTGATTTTGATGTTTAGAACACTTTCCACTATTTTTCCTGGCACTGAAATCAGGCTAACCGGTCTGTAGTTTCCGGATTGCCACAGGAGCCCTTTTTAAATATTGGGGTTACATTTGCTATCCTCCAGTCTTCAGGTACAATGGATGACTTTAATGAGGTTACAAATTTTTACTAATAGGCCTGAAATTTCATTTTTTAGTTCCTTCAGAACTCTGGGGTGTATACCATCCGGTCCAGGTGATTTACTACTCTTCAGTTTGTCAATCAGGTCTACCACATCTTCTAGGTTCACTGTGATTTGATTCAGTCCATCTGAATCATTACCCATGAAAACCTTCTCCATTACGAGTACCTCCCCAACATCCTCTTCAGTAAACACCGAAGCAAAGAAATCATTTAATCTTTCCACGATGGCCTTATCTTCTCTAAGTGCCCCTTTAACCCCTCAATCATCTAATGATCCAACTGACTCCCTCACAGGCTTTCTGCTTCGGATATATTTTAAAAGGTTTTTACTGTGAGTTTTTGCCTCTACAGCCAACTTCTTTTCAAATTCTCTGTTAGCCTGTCTTATCAATGTCTTACATTTAACTTGCCAACGTTTATGCTTTATCCTATTTTCTTCTGTTGGATCTTTCTTCCAATATTTGAATGAAGATCTTTTGGCTAACATAGCTTCTTTCACCTCCCCGTTTAACCATGCCGGTAATCGTTTTGCCTTCTTTCCACCTTTCTTAATGTGTGGAATACATCTGGACTGTGCTTCTAGAATGGTATTTTTTAACAATGACCACACCTCTTGGACATTTTTTACTTTTGTAGCTGCTCCTTTCAGTTTTTTTCTAACAATTTCTCATTTTATCAAAGTTTCCCTTTTGAAAGTTTAGCACGAGAGCCGTGGATTTGCACACTGTTCCTCTTCCAGTCATTAAATCAAATTTGATCATATTATGATCACTATTGCCAAGCGGCTCCACCACCATTACCTCTCTCAACAAGTCCTATGCTCCACTGAGAATTAGATCTAAAATTGCTCCCTCTCTCGTCGGTTCCTGAACCAATTGCTCCATAAAGCTATCATTTATACCATCCAGGAACGTTATCTCTCTAGCATGTCCCGATGATACATTTACCCAATCAATATTGGGGTAATTGAAGTCTCCCATTATTACTGCAATACCAATTTGGTTAGCTTCCCTAATTTCTCTTAGCATTTCACTGTCCGTCTCACCATCTTGACCAGGTGGACGGTAGTATACTCTTATCACTATAGTCTTCCCCGACACACAAGGGATTTCTACCCATAAAGATTCAATTTTGTATTTAGTCTCATGCAGGATGTTTATCCTGTTGGACTCTATGCCATCCCAGACATAAAGCGCCACACCTCCTCCCGGGTGCTCCTTTCTGTCATTGCGATATAATTTGTACCCCAGTAGTGCACTGTCCCATTGGTTCTCTTTCCACCATGTCTCTGAAATGCCAATTAAGTCTATGTCATCATTCACTGCTAGATACCAAATTACAAAAACAGCACCCAAATCTTCTGGGGTGTTTGGCAAAATGACAATCTAATATATAAACAAACCCCCAGTGTATTTTAATTTTCTGCCGAATATCAAAAATAATTCTTTGCTGACAATCAAGTCTTAAATTTACATACTATTTGAAAGGTAAACCGCAAAGTATCGTGGGACCCTTGCATGTCACCCTGTAATTAAACAACAAAAAATTTTTGAAAAGGTAGAGGAAGGGTTTCATATATAAATTTCTCAGCCCAGCATAAGGTCTGTTGGATTTTCAAGTATAATCATCAACCAAACCTCCTCCACCTATGGATTTTTTTAAATTTCTGTGCAAACCCTAGTGAAAACTGCAACACAATTTTTTATCCCTTAAAACCAATTTTTCTTAAATATTAATTATAAAATACTCAAGCCTTCTTTCAAAAAGATTTCAAAGTCCCGACTTATCTGGCGATGTTAATCCACCCGACGTAGCTACGTTTCTGGTTCGCGCCGGAACCTTTCTTCAGGGGATATGTTCTTTTTAGAGCAGTCAGGTATACCGCGTTAGCTGAAAATCCTCTATAAGGCTGAAGTTTTCCAGACGCTATACAGCGTTCTTTCTGTCAACGCAAAAGTTTTCCAGACGCCATACAGCGCTCTTGCTCTCTTGCAGAGAGAGCAAGAGCGCTGTATGGCGCTGTATGGCGCCATACAGCGCTGTATGGCGCCGTATGGCGCCGTATGGCGCTCTTGCTCTCTGCAAGAGAGCAAGAGCGCTGTATGGCGTCTGGAAAACTTTTGCGTTGACAGAAAGAACGCTGTATAGCGTCTGGAAAACTTCAGCCTTATAGAGGATTTTCAGCTAACGCGGTATACCTGACTCTTGCTCTCTTGCAGAGAGAGCAAGAGCGCTGTATGGCGCTGTATGGCGCCATACAGCGCTGTATGGCGCCGTATGGCGCCGTATGGCGCTCTTGCTCTCTGCAAGAGAGCAAGAGCGCTGTATGGCGTCTGGAAAACTTTTGCGTTGACAGAAAGAACGCTGTATAGCGTCTGGAAAACTTCAGCCTTATAGAGGATTTTCAGCTAACGCGGTATACCTGACTGCTCTAAAAAGAACATATCCCCTGAAGAAAGGTTCCGGCGCGAACCAGAAACGTAGCTACGTCGGGTGGATTAACATCGCCAGATAAGTCGGGACTTTGAAATCTTTTTGAAAGAAGGCTTGAGTATTTTATAATTAATATTTAAGAAAAATTGGTTTTAAGGGATAAAAAATTGTGTTGCAGTTTTCACTAGGGTTTGCACAGAAATTTAAAAAAATCCATAGGTGGAGGAGGTTTGGTTGATGATTATACTTGAAAATCCAACAGACCTTATGCTGGGCTGAGAAATTTATATATGAAACCCTTCCTCTACCTTTTCAAAAATTTTTTGTTGTTTAATTACAGGGTGACGTGCAAGGGTCCCACGACACTTTGCGGTTTACCTTTCAAATAGTATGTAAATTTAAGACTTGATTGTCAGCAAAGAATTATTTTTGATATTCGGCAGAAAATTAAAATACACTGGGGGTTTATTTATATATTAGATTATCATTCACTGCTATACATTCTAATTCTCCCATCTTACTTCTTAGACTTCTGGCATTAGCATACAAACATTTCAAAGTTTGTTTTTTGTTTGTATTTTCATTCTGCTTTTTAATTGATAGGGATAAGTTAGAATATTTTAGCTCAGGTGAGTTTTTAGTTACAGGCACTTGGACTACTTTTCTTATTATTGGAACCTCACTGTCGGGATGCCCTAATTCTAATGCATCATTAGTATCCTTTGAAGATACCTCTCTCCGAACTATGCGCTGCTGAGCGACTGTCGGCTTTCCCCTTTGTTCTAGTTTAAAAGCTGCTCTCTCTCCTTTTTAAAAGGTTAGTGCCAGCAGTCTGGTTCCACCTTGGTTAAGCTGGAGCCCATCCCTTCGGAATAGACTCCCCCCTTCCCCAAAAGGTTCCCCAGTTCCTAAGAAAACTGAATCCCTCTTCCTTGCACCATCATCTCATCCACGCATTGAGACTCCGGAGCTCTGCCTGCCTCTGGTGACCTGCGTGTGGAACAGGGAGCATTTCAGAGAATGCTACCCTGGAGGTTCTGGATTTAAGCTTTCTACCCAAGAGCCTAAATTTGGATTCCAGAACCTCCCTCCCACATTTTCCTATGTCGTTGGTGCCCACATGTACCACGACAGCCGGCTCCTCCCCAGCACTGTCTAAAATCCTATCTAGGTGACGCGTGAGGTCTGCCACCTTCGCACCAGGTAGGCATGTTCCCTGTACGTACCTGGATCAGTCCAGACAGTGGGTTATGTCCCCAATCCAGCAGATGGAGTCAGCCAAAGCTTTGAGGGGGCGTCCCCAGGAGTGCTACTACCCCCTCTGCAGGAGTTCAGTATCTTCTGACTCCAGCAGATGCGAGTAGTGAATCCGGGTTGCTCCCGATTACCTCAGGCAGTTCTTGTATTTCTTCTCTGATTTGCTTTTCTCTCTGCCTACTTCTTTTTGGATCAAGTTTGTTTAAAAAAAAAAAAAAAGTTTAGAGGGCTCTAATTGGGAGGCGTGGCTTCCCTCGGTGTTTGTCTTGCTCTCTCTTCTTCTTCTCTCCTTGCGAGCGGGGTAGGTAAGTGTTGTTTTGCCTTTACTTTTCTCCTTGCTTGCAGCTGATCTTCGACGGAGGGGCTCGCGGAGGACATTAGAACCGGCCCCTCCGCGTTTTCTCTCCCTTGCCCGCGGCCATTTTCGCGGCTCCTCGTGGGCTGCAGAGGCAGGCAGGGAGAGCGTCGTCGGCGGGTCGCGCGGCCAGGAGGCCCCCCCGCGGTGCCGTTTTTCCTCCTTTCGGGTTGTGCAGGCCGTCCGGGCCCCCTCCCGCAGCGGCGCTTCCGTTCTCGGCCCCCCCCGAGGCTCTGCCGGGTGGTTTATTCTGCCGGGCCTGTTTACCTGCTCAGCCCCGATGCCGCGGCCAGAGCGCTGCTCTGCTTGCGGCGAGCTGGGCTCGCGGATCTCGAGGGAGGGCATTTGTGCGAGGTGTCTCCCCGGGGGGGAGGGCACCTCGCGGCCCCTCATCGATTTCCCCCGCTTAGCAGGTCTGCCCGGGCGGCGGGGGCCGGCCCCTCCCCCATTCCTGGCGGGAACGGCGGCCATTTTACACTCTGCACCCCCTGAAGGGGAACAGACGGCGTTTGGGACCGGGGATGCGGGGGAGTCCCCGCCACATTTACTCCCCGAATCGGACCCGGAGACAGTCCCACCGGGGGCCCCCCCCTCGGAGCCCCCCTCCGGGAGACAGGGGTTTTCCCCAGAGTTTATACTTTTGCTGCACACGGCATATCTGCAGAGCCTTGAGCCTCCCACGGGGCCTCCTCCACACAAGATACCGCGGCCCTCCCTACCCGCGGGGGCCCCTCTGCCTCCCCCGGCCCCCCCCGCTCCGGCGGGTGTGGGGGCCCCCCTCCCTCCCGCTCGCGCCCGGCTCCCGGGAAGCTCGGGGACTGCGGGCACAGGACCAGGTTCCCCTGGATCGGATCCGGCAGACCCGGGTCAAGGGGACTCCACTTCAGAAGGTGATGATCCGCACACGCTGCGTCTGTTCCAGAGGGAAGAGCTGGAGGACCTCCTGCCACAGGTTATTAAGGAGTTGGACCTCGATCCACCACCGGAGCCGCCCGCGCCCGTAGCGCCCGCTGTGGTCACTTCCTCTAGGAAGGGGGATCCGGTCCTGGCAGCCCGGAGGCCGAGGGCTCGGGCTTTTCCCATTCATGATTCTTTCCTCCAGCTTCTCACCGGGGAGTGGGATGCCCCGGAAGCTTCCTTCAAGGGCAGCCGGACCATGGAGAGGCTCTACCCACTGCCGGACGATTTTCTCGATCTCATCAAGGTACCGAAAGTGGACTCCGCGGTGACAGCGGTCACGAAGAGGACAACCATCCCAGTGACAGGGGGGTGCGGCCTTACGAGACGCACAAGATCGCAAGTTGGAGGTCTTCCTCAAGCGGGTCTTCGAGGTCTCCGCGGTAGGCTTGCGAGCGGTGATGTGTAGCTCGCTGGTCCAGCGGGCCAGCCTTCTCTGGGTTCAACAACTGCTCACCTCTCAGGTCCTACCGGCTGGGGAGGCCGCCCAGGCGGATAGACTGGAAGCGGCGGTTGCTTATGGCGCTGACGCCTCCTATGACCTGTTTCGGGTCCTCGCCCGCTCCATGGCCTCGGTGGTAGCGGCTCGGCGCCTTCTATGGCTCCGCAACTGGGCGGCGGACACATCCTCCAAGTCGAGCCTGGGCTCCCTGCCATTCAGGGGCAAGTTCCTGTTCGGGGAGGATTTGGATCAAATCATCAAGACGCTGGGGGAAAATGCGGTTCATCGCCTGCCGGAGGACAGGTATCGTTCCACCAGGACTTTTCCGTCCACTCGGACCAGAGCCAGAGCGCAACGGCGCTACCGGAACTACAGACCGGCGGCAACCAGGCCCTCTGCCCCCAGGTCTCAGCCCTGGTCTCGCTCCTTTCGCGGGCGCCGCCCCGCGCGTCCCGCCCCCGCAGCTGGACAACCTCCGCCCAAGTCCTCGCAATGATGTTCAGCTCGCCCACTCCGCCGTCCCCAGGATCGGGGGGCGACTGGCGTTCTTCTACGAGGAGTGGGCGCGAATCACCTCGGATCAGTGGGTCTTGGACACCATCGGACAAGGTTACGCGTTGGAGTTTGTACACGCTCCAAAGGGACGGTTCATATTCTCCCCTTGCGGCTCGGACACCAAGCGACAGGCGGTGCAGTTGACCCTGGACAGACTTTGGGAGATAGGCGCCATTGCGCCCGTGCCCTTCGGAGAGGTGGGATCGGGCCATTATTCCATCTACTTCGTGGTGCCAAAGAAGGACGGTTCCTACCGGCCCATTCTGGACTTGAAAGAAGTCAACAAATCACTTCGGGTGGTTCGGTTCCGCATGGAAACGCTGCGGTCCGTGATCGCGGCGGTGCATCGGGGGGAATTCCTGGCCTCCTTGGACCTGACGGAGGCCTACCTCCACATCCCCATTCGCCGGGAGCATCATTGTCTACTACGGTTCAAGATTCTGGATCAACATTTCCAGTTTGTGGCTCTCCCGTTCGGGCTGGCAAGGGCTCCGCGCACTTTCACCAAGATCATGGTGGTGGTAGCGGCTGCCTTGCGGAAGGAGGGGATCCTAGTTCATCCTTACCTGGACGATTGGCTCATTCGAGCGAAGTCTTTTCGGCATGGACAGGAGGCGGTGGCCAGAGTCATAGAGTTTCTGCAGTCCCTAGGATGGGTGGTGAACTTTTCCAAGAGCTCCCTGGTGCCCTCGCAGCGCTTGGATTTCCTGGGGGCGACCTTCGACACCCGTGTGGGCGCGGTCTTTCTACGCCAGGACAAGGCGCAAGCTCTACGGGAACACATACAACGGTTTTCTGCGTTATCGGTTCCCACCTCCTGGGACTACCTGCAGCTCCTAGGGGTGATGGGTTCCACCATCGACATGGTCCCTTGGGCATTTGCGCACCTCAGGCCTCTACAGAGAGCGCTTCTATCCCGCTGGAAGCCGCTTTCGCAGGACTACCAGGTGCTCCTTCCCCTACCGCTGTTTGCCAGAAACAGTCTGACCTGGTGGATGAATCCGGAGAATTTGGCCCGCGGCGTGTCTCTCGATCTGCCAAATTGGGTCGTGGTAACCACCGACGCCAGTCTTGTAGGCTGGGGAGCGGTCTGCGACCGCAGCGCCACGCAAGGAACGTGGTCCTCGGAGGAATCAAAGTGGTCCATCAATCTACTGGAGACCAGAGCGGTCAGATTAGCGCTCCAGCACTTCCTGCCTCTCCTCCAGAACCGGGAGGTCAGGATCTTATCGGACAATGCGACAACGGTGGCCTATATCAACCGGCAGGGCGGCACCCGCAGTCCGCAGGTCGCGCTCGAAACAGAGATGCTGATGCAGTGGGCGGAGCGGCATCTGGCCCGTCTGGCGGCCTCGCACATCGCGGGCGTGGACAACATCCAGGCCGATTACCTCAGCCGTCAGTTTTTGGACCCCGGGGAATGGTCCCTCTCCGACGAGGCGATGCAGCTGCTCGTTCGGCGGTGGGGATCCCCCCACCTCGACCTCATGGCGTCCGCACGAAACACCAAGGCTCCCCGGTTCTTCAGCCGCCGGAGAGAGCGGGGAGCGGAGGGCGTGGACGCTCTCGTACTCCCGTGGCCGGCCAACCTGCTCCTTTACGCGTTCCCGCCGTGGCCACTGGTGGGAAGACTACTCCGCCGCGTAGAGGTCCACCAGGGACCGGTGATCTTCGTCGCCCCGGAGTGGCCAAGACGACCTTGGTTTGCGGACCTGATCCAACTGGTGATCGACGGACCCATCCGTCTAGGACATCTCCCCCCGCCTCCTTCACCAAGGCCCGGTATTTTTCGACCAGGCAGAACTCTTCTGTCTTGCGGCCTGGCTTTTGAGAGGCGCCGCCTCCGGCGCCGGGGCTACCAGGAGGCGGTAGTCTCAACACTGCTGCGTTCTCGGAAGACTTCGACGTCGGTAGCCTATGTGCGAGTCTGGAAGGTGTTCGAGCTGTGGTGTGCCGGCCTGAACACGAGTCCCGCTGAGGCTTCGGTTCCTCAGATACTTCAGTTCCTGCAAGCAGGGGTGGACAAGGGGCTTGCATACAACTCTCTCCGGGTTCAGGTGGCCGCCCTTGGCTCGCTCCTGCGGGACGGGGGATCCCGGCTACAACACCCGGATATTCTCCGTTTTCTCAAAGGGGTCAAACACATGCGGCCTCCGGTGCGGAATCCTTGTCCTTCCTGGAGTCTCAACCTGGTGCTACGGGCCATGTCTGGCCCTCCGTTTGAACCACTGCGGAATGCGACGATCAAGGATCTCACTCTCAAGACGGTGTTTCTGGTGGCTATCTGCTCCGCTCGGCGCATCTCGGAGCTGCAGGCCCTGTCGTGCAGGGAACCCTACCTCCGGTTCTCGGACTCCGGGGTTTCGATTCGCACTGTTCCCTCCTTTCTCCCGAAGGTGGTGTCCGCGTTCCATGTGAATCAGACGGTGGAGCTCCCTTCCTTCTCCTCCTCGGAACCGAGGTCTCTCCGCCTTCTGGACGTCAAGCGCACCCTACACCTCTATCTGGAGGCTACGAATGATTTCCGGACTTCTGACCATCTCTTCGTCCTCTGGTCCGGCCCTCGGAAGGGAGCTCAGGCCACGAAGACGACCATTGCCAGATGGTTGAAGGCTGGCATTGCCGCTTCCTACATTGGGGTGGGACGGACTCCCCCGCCCGGTATTGTTGCGCATTCTACACGCTCTCAGGCGGCCTCTTGGGCGGAGACCCGCTCGGTCTCCTCTCAAGAAATCTGTAGGGCAGCCACCTGGAAGTCGTTACACACGTTCTCCAGACACTATCGTCTTCACCTCGCTTCCTCGGTCTTTGGACACTTTGGTGAGCAGGTTCTACGAGCGGGTCTCGCAGGACCCCACCCGGTTTAGGGACGCTTGGGTACATCCCACTGTCTGGACTGATCCAGGTACGTACAGGGAAAAGAAAATTATTCCTTACCTGCTAATTTTCGTTCCTGTAGTACCATGGATCAGTCCAGACGCCCACCGCATTTGGGTCCTATTCCTGCTCGACGGGGTTTTTCTCATACGGGACGGTAGTATTTTCTGTCTCTCATGATTGCTCAGTTCTTCCCTGTTTTGTCACAGTTCTGTTTTGGGGTTGACACGCTGACCTTTTTGTCCCCCCACCCGTTGGTGGGAAGGGTTCTACGGCTGATTGTTGCCGTTCATTAAACTTGATCCAATATGGGGGTTCTTGTTTTTACTCGGGCTTGGATATTCTCGATACTGAACTCCTGCAGAGGGGGTAGTAGCACTCCTGGTGACGCCCCCTCAAAGCTTTGGCTGACTCCATCTGCTGGATTGGGGACATAACCCACTGTCTGGACTGATCCATGGTACTACAGGAACGAAAATTAGCAGGTAAGGAATAATTTTCTTTTACCAGCCGATCCTCACGCCCACCAGCCACCCAGCTATCTACATTCCTAATAATCGAATCACCAACTATGACGGCCAACCTAACCCTTCCCCTCCTGGGCAGTAGGCCTTGGGGAGATATCCTCAGTGCGAAAGGACAATGCATCACCTGGAGAGCAGGTCCTTGCTACAGGATCCTTTCCTGCTGCACCCAGTTGATGCTCTCCCATCATGAGACCTTCTTCCTCCAAGGCAGCACCAGGGCTGCCAGTCTGAAGTTGGGACTTGGCTACTATGTCCCTGAAGGTCTCATCTATATACCTCTGTCTACCTCAGCTCCTCCAGGTCTGCCACTCTAGCCTCCAGAGATCGGACTCGTTCTCTGAGAGCCAGGAGCTCTTTGCATCGCATGCACATGTACAACTTCTCACCGGTGGGTAAAAAATCATACATGTGACACTCGATGCAAAAGACTGGGAAGCCCCCCTCTTGCTGCTATAAGAAGTATGTAATCTAAGGACAATTTCTGAATCTTAGCCCTCTTTCAAGCCTCACATAAAAAAGTGATACAGGGATGCTTACCGGAAATTAAGAATTATGTGCAAACTGAAGTTGTATCTGCAGCCTAATGACTTTAGAACAGTTCTCCAATCTCTGCTGCTCTCAAAGCTTGGACTACTGCAGCTCCAGATATTTGGGCTTGCCAAATACTCAATAAAAGCACTTCAAATCATTCAGAATACTGTCAGGCACATAGACATACAACCACATATCCCTGGTGCTAATGTCACTACACTGGCTACCAGTTCAACAAAAGAATCCACTTTAAAATTCTCACCATGGTTCATAAGGCCATGAGTGGTAAGGTACCTGCCTCTCAATTCAATATTTAAGGTTTATCAACCTACCAAAGTAATAAGGTCAGCAGGCTAATGCCTCCTTGAGGTACCAAGCTTTCGAGAGATAAAACTCAGAAAATATATGTTCTCCATCATGGGCCCATCATGATGGAACCAACTACCCATTGACATTCGTAGAGAAGGCAGCATAAAAACTTTTAGGAAAAATTTAACACATTCCTATTTTGTGAGGCCTTTAATATATGATTATATCTAACAGATAAAATTTTTGGAATTATTTTTTTCTGTTTTTTATATAACTACTGCTGTTAGTTGTTTTATTGTTGTCCTAGTATGTTATTATATTTATTTTTATGCATGTTCTGTAGCTGTAAGCCACTTTGACTATGTTAAAGTGATATATAAATTTCAAATTAAAAAAAAACAAAACAAACCCCCAACAAAACACTTTTATCTGTTAATGTTTTCTTTAGTCCTGCCAGACCAGCAGGTCATGTCTTCCTGCCAGCAGCAGAAGACAGAGAAAGTGAAAGCACAAAGCTGATTTCACGACCCCTATAAAAAGTTTGGTGCTGCCTTCAGCTCTTCAATATCCAATGTCAAAGCTAAGATAACCATAGGCAATTGTTTGTTTTGGTTTCCAAATCACCATTTAAAAAAACAACAAAAAACCCCCAACTTCATTCCATAACACAGGAATAAGAATCTCTATTCCTAGCACACAATTAGGCTAGCTGCTGTCAGAATGGGCAAAGTAATTTATTTTATTGAATAGACTTTTTTATACAAATGTTTGTAACTAGCCGTCACAACGGTTTACAATAAAAACTAATACATAGTATCTACAAAATAGGTGAACATAAGTAAATAAAATCATAGTAATCGGTAAGAGGAAGAAAATACATCATCAGTTAATAATCATACTAAACAGATTTTCTAATAAAATAATTAAGTAAAAACTCAAATAAAAGCTCTAAACTTAAAAAATAGAATAATAAATAGAAGAATGGTTAAAAATAGTTCATAAAGACTTAAAAACAGGTTGTGCAATGTAATTATAGTGATGGTTTAACAGATGCCTTCTTTGTATGCCTGCTTGAATAGCCAGTTAGTTGCTAGATTTCTGAAATTAGTAAACTAACTGCCCTTGATTGCTGCAGCTTTCCTGGCTGGGTTCTAGACTGGTCTGGCAGGACTAAAGGAAAGGAAATTAACAGCTAAGTTTAAATTTCTCCTTCCTTATCATATATGCCAGATCAGTCCTTATCATATATGTACCAAAGCTCCATCCAGACCAGGTGGGATGAACCCATGCTAGCTCTCAGGACTCCTATCCCCAAGGCATAACCTCTCCCGGCCTGTACATCCACAATAAGGTGCTTAGAGCAGGGATGCAGTGGAAGCAAGGGTCTGCCCCTGCCACTGTTGTCTGTAAAGACAATTCTGATTTTGCCTATGAAGACTCCTGCACCCTTGTTGAGCAAGGTCATTGGCCCTCTGAGACCTGTAAACTCTTGTTGGAGCAGGCAAACATGTCTCTCTCCTCAGTTGCTCTTGAAATTGATGCCTTAAAAATCACTGTGCTTTAATAAGACACATTAATAGATCAAAGATCTATATGAGAAGAAACTGGTCATCTACAAACATCTCAAAGGTAACCTTTAACAGACTAAGTGGTTGTCCCTGTCCATGTCACCTGATGTTCTTATCCTCATAAGCATAAAAAGCCCGATTCCAACAGAAGTGAAACACCCTTCAAAAAAGGAGAATACTGGGTGCAGAGATAGCCTTTCCTTTCAAATTACCAAAGGCCACCAAGGAGACTGACTTCAACAAGACTCAGAGATGCTACCCTATGAAACTTGAGAAGAAGGGATGCCGCATCCCTTTTAAAGCTAAGCTCACTTCCAAGTCTAGGAGAGTTCCCGCAGTGGCCTTGTGTTTTTTAATACTTAGAAGAAAGTATCTAATCAGAGCTTTTATGACGGTGTCTCTTGCAGCAGGCCAGAGTCAATCTCTGCCCTCTATGATATCTGTGGATTATGCTTTCATCTCAGTCTCCTCTGGCAGAAGGACAAGATCGAAGGAATGGACCCTTCAATGGGAAATATTGTCTCCTTGTGTAAACTGACCTTGCAGAGGCCCCAACCTCTAAAGGTTTGTTACATAGTTCTTTTTCGTGCCACTGAAGGCTGTATTAAGTATCCTCATTACGAGGCCCGGTTGTCTTTATAGGAAGGTTGGAAAAGAGAATGGAAGGAATCTTCTAAGGAAGAATACTCTGCTTAAGGGAAAGGGTGAAAGAGCACCCCTGCTTGCACCTTCAGAACTCAGTTCAGGGTATGTCCAGGCTTCCAGCAGAAAGGATGGATGCCTATCATGGTTCTACCAGAATCTCCAAAACCCCTGGTTCTTGATTTCCGTTTTCAGTTGATGAGCCTGCTTGTCATGGAACATCAAGGGTCTGATCTGAAATACACTCATGAAAGTACACCGCCTGATCCTTTGTAATGCAAAGGCCACTTCTGCTGGTCCTTACGCTTCAGGGTCTCAAGTGGGTCAGCTCAAAAACATTTGTCTGGATGATGACAGTGTTGGCTACTAGATCCTGCAGAAGGACCTTGTCCCAGACCAAAACTGGCTCACTTACGAAGTTACATGAGGACTACTATATTCCCTATCTGTTCACATCAGCAAATGGCATTACATTGACAGTGATGACCTAGGCTGCATTCTGAGCTAGAAGCCAGGATTTCTGGATTGCTAGGAGGGCTGGTTCTGGCCATGTTCCTAGACTTGAACTTATTGGTTCTCCACTAGGATTCCTGCCCTTCTTTAGCAGCACTGGATCTTAACTCCCTTCTCAACCTATAAGATTCATGCCTATGGTGCAAAAGAACCATGAAGGAGACTCAAAAGCCATTCCCTGCAGGAGGCAATTGTGAAAAGCCACCAGCTCAGGCTCTTTATAACCTCCTTAGAAAGAGGGAAAAATAGCCTTGTGACCTTGGGCTACTGAATTATCATCCTGAGAGGAGAGCAAATTGAGTGTGATGCACATGGGTCAGTACCTAAGGTACTACATTCACGTACACTGCCCTGGAGCCTACAATACGCAGAACAGACCAAGCTCAGGGTAGACATGGAATGAGAGAATTGAAAGAGAATGAGGCCTTGAGCCCGTGACATCCAAAGCCATAAGGTCACCTTTCTTCTTTGGAGACATGAGGGTCTGCCAAACTTCAGAGCTTGTGAAGGACTAATTGCTATTCGAGATAATCATCAGTCAGCATAGGTTTTCCACACCCGCATAATCCTGGGCTTTCCTGCTCCACCTTGGCCCTGAATAGTCTGACTAAAGGAGGAACAAAATTCCCTCCATGCATAGGGAGGCCTTTGCTACTCCCTGACAAGACAGGTATCTAGAATCCTGGTTAGCATAAGGGGAGAGCCTTGTAAGCATCAGAGAGGGATCCAGGATAATGCATCTGAGAAATATCTGGTAGTAACCCCTGGAGGGAATGTACCAGTGTATCTATGTCGGGAACCACCTAAGAAAACGGTCTGCTATTCTCCATGGGAACAAGAATAGAATTCACCACCTCTGCTAATAGACTTGAAATAAACAGTACTATGTTCCCGAATTATTTTCGAGGAAGAGACAGAGCCTCAAAATCGGTGACTGACCAAACCAGTCTAATACCACTGTCCCTGAGGCCTATACTGAGGGGATAAGGAAAGCCCCCCAGTGGTGTTCCACCACCTAGTGCATAAGACTAACTGTTTCCATGAAGGAGCACCCAGAACCCAGCCACCTGCAACAAGGAGGCAATTACCTCAGCCAAATCCAGTGTCCTGGAATACTTCACGGAGCAAGAGAGAGAGCTGCCTGAGCAGATTGCTCACAGTTTTTGAAATGGCCCCTAATCATAACCAGGTCTGGTTGGTGAGATGAGGAGCTTCAGATAAGCACCCCTAGCTGGCCTCTGAACTTTGGTCCCTAAGCCTCCAGGACCACTCTACAAGACAGTTCTCTTAAACTGTACAAGGCCAAAACTGCAACAGACATCGCTCTGTTGGGGGGGGGTTCCTGAAAGGCACAGCCGTAAACTCTGTGGCCCCATCTTGAACTAGCACTGTCCAGGTCAGATTGGGGGGGGGGGGGGGGGGTCTGACCAATAGAAACTCCTTGCATCACTTACCTCCTCTGTGTAAGACTCGCCAGCTGTGAACCCGATCAGGTGTAGGAAGGTTCAAGACCTCCCCCCCTTCTGCACATCATTAATTGTGGGAAGGGTCACCATGGCCTTCACTGAATGATGCTGGACCCAATGCAGGAGGATTTGTCACAAAGCCACTGTATACAGCAGCCTGGGGAGAGAGAGAGACTAGAGAAAAAAAAAAGACTGTTTAAGCAGTGCCTCACTCTTTCTATCATGGGGACCCTGAACATTTTGCTTTCCTCCACCAATTGTGGTTTAAAGCGATGAGGGCTACTCCCCCTCCCCCCAGCAATCCAAAACCTTATCCTTCTCTTCCCTTGGAAGGAAATATAGATCTCGCACAGTCTTGGCCACCTTGGCTAGAATCAGGTGTCCCACCCTGAAGAGATCCCATCTCCAGCAATCAAACATAGCAGGAGGCAATCTGTGGGGGGCAGGCCCGAGTACCCAGAAATATGGGATTCTCCTACAGATTGTCTCCTCTGAGTGCTGTATGGGGGTCATGCCCAGAATTAAGGGTCACCAGCTTCTATCTCCTGACAGTTTCCCACTGAGGCATTATCCCCCTTCTGAGGAAGCTACTTCCTCCTCTTGTCCTGCCAATTAACTAGGACTGTCCCAGCCAAAGGTGCTTTCTAGTACACTTAACGTCGCCAAAGCCAGCCTGATGTTCTTCCATTTGGGAACATGAATAATGGCTGGGACATGCTAAAGGAGGAATACAAAAGATGCCCCCCCAAGCAGAACCACTGTGGTATTTTTTTTTTTTTTATAAATAGGCTGCAGTCAAATTGGGTCTTAACAGCCTCCTTTGTGTAGAGGGGAAGAGAGCCGGTTCTACAGGCTGTTCCCTCAATGGCTTCACTAGTAAAGAGCAGAAAAGAGGAACGCCAACATGCTTGGAGGTCACGTTGCTGCAATAGCGAACTGGAGCTATGCAGACTCTGCTACGCCTGAAGGTAAACCTGTAGTTCCCCATGGAACGTCTCCATTCAACTAATCGGAGGGAAAAGAGAGGTAAAGAGCCTGGCATGCTTAGCGTTGCTAGAATTTCTTTTTGCCTCAAAAACGGCAGGAAAATGACTGCTAACCCTGCCAAAACGGGCACACACTAACCGGGTCCTGTTCCATATGCACCACAGTGCTATTTCCACCCATAGAGACATTTGGGTGAAAGGTTTTGTAGTTTTGTCTTGATGTATATTTAAGATTAGATTTTATATGTTTATTTATTTGTAATGTTATGTAAACCGCAATGAACATGAAATTGTATGGAAGTTTGCGCTGTACAAGTTTTTAAAATAAATAACTAACTAGAAGCCAGGGCTTGAACTGCGGAATCCACCCAGTTTTGCTTGTGCCAGCGTGCATTCCCTCTTGCCTGGCACCTACCTGCTCAAAGGCCAGGCAGAATGCACCAGATGTCATGCTGAGCCGCCATGACTTACCTATGGCGGCTCCACATGGAGAGACCAGAAGCCAGTGGAGGGAGGGAGAGGGCAGGGTGAACACAGTTGAGCCCTTAAAATCTAAATCTGGCACAGTATCATAGGAGACCAGGAAAAAGTTCAGGGAAAAGGCTATGCTACAAACCTGTTTTTATTTCCCTCTAATTTTTAAACACTCAGGGAAATCAGTCCAAAGAATGTTGCACTAGGAGCCTAGTCAGTAGCTCCTGCTACTGAACCCAAAGAAATCAAGCCACTGGGGTACTATGACCCACCGATGCAGGAACTCAGACCCCCAAAATGAGCTGGTTCACAAGGGAGATTCAGTCCAAGAGGACTGTCTCCTGGAGTACCCCCAGAACTCAGCCTACGTTCCACTACGAACCTGGGCCCAAGACCTTCCTGAAAGCAGCCTACTCATAGTTGCACCACCAGTCCACATGTCTACACTATCTACTAGAGAAATACTGAAGAGCTGAAGGCAGCACTAGACCTTTACAGGAGGATTGAAATCAACTTTGAGCTTTTTCCCCCCCCTCGGACTTCATCTGCCAGGCAGAAGGACATAACCCACTTGTGTGGGCTGGTATGGCATGGAAGATAAGGAATTACCACTATCCTTTATCCCCTTCTGACCAACTGCTTTTTAACCTAGTCAGAAAAAGTTTGAAATGAAAGTCTGATCAGTTCAAGTTTGAAGATTCAATGCAACTGCGGTAAAGTGTGACACTGCCCCCCCCCCCCCCAGACAAATGTTTAAATAAAAGGCATGAAAAAAAAAGATTGAGAAAGACTAATTTTCAAGTTATGGCACTTATTAGTGCGCATTTTGAGTGGTTATTTTACATGCAAAAAGGAAAAATACCAAGACATAACATTTGGGCCCCATGATGATAAATGTGAAAGAGCATAGAGAAAAAAAGTGGTTGAAGCCTGGTATAAGGGGCCTTAAAACATTTAATAAGCAGGCCTGAAAAAACAGGTGGTGTATGTAAAAATATTTAACACTACCTTTGACAGTGTAAGGAGGAAGTGTGGGTACAGTAAGATTATGCTAAAAATGTGGGGAAAAATTATTTTAAAGTGTTAAAAAACCCATTCAAGCAGGAAAACATTTAGGTACGAGGACTTCAAGCGTTGAATAACTGATAGATATGTTGGAGTGAATCCATTCTAGGGTGCAGTTCAATAGGAGGGTTAGATTGCCATACTGGGTCAGACCAAAGGTCCATCAAGCCCAGTATCCTGTTTCCACCAGGGTCAAACCAGGTCACAAGTACCTGGCAGGATCCCAAGGGGTAGAAAGATCCCAAGCTGCTTATCCCAGGGAAAAGAAGTGGATTTCTGCAACTCTGCCTTAATAATGGATTATGGACTTTTCCTACAGGAACTTGCCCAAACCTTTTTTAAATGCATCTACACTAATTGCTTTCACCACAATCTGGCAACGAATTCCAGAGCTTAACTATGCATTGAATAAAAAAAAATTTTGTATTAGATTTAAATCTATCACCTAGTAATTTCATCATGTGTCCTCTAGTCTTTGTACTTTTTTTTAAGAGAGTAAACAACTGATTAACATTCATTCCACTCCATTATTTTATAGACCTCTATCAAATCTCCCTTCAGCTGTTTCTTCTCCAAACTGAAGACTCCTTAGCCTTTCCTCATAGGAGACCTGCTCCAACCTCTTTATCATATTGATCTCTCTGTACTTTTTCTAATTCGGTTATATTTTTTTTTTGAGATGTGGTGACCAGATCTGCACACAATACTCAACATGGTCGCACCATGGAGTGATACAGAGGCATTATAATAATCCCGATTTTATTCTTCATTCCTTTCCTAATAATCCCTAGCATTCTATTTGCTTTTTTGGCTGCTGCTGCACACCGAGCATAAGATTTCAACATATTTTTAACGATAACACTAGATCCTTTTCCTGAATAGTGGCTCCTATTGTGGAACCTTGCATTATGTATCTAGGTTACTCTTAAGTGCATCACTTTGCACTTGTCCTCATTAAGTTTCGTTTGCCATTCTCATGCCCAGTCTCCCAGTTATTAGTGGTGTCTATAATGGCCTTGCCTTCTACACAACTCAAATTTGTCAATTCAGATTGCGACATTTTTTCTCAGTGAATATCAGTTGATTATCCCCTTTATGATGATTAATCTTTAGCTAACCGCCACCCCCAGTTCATTGGTAAAGAGAACAAATATTTTGGGCAGCTTGAGCTGTAAATATAAATGCTTTTAAAATCTCTTAAAACAAATTTTAGCTTACAATAGCAAATTTTTCCTGCGCAAGGCAGATTGTCAATTACTATGCAATCTGGATTACTTTCCACTTTAGCCTGCATTTTCAGCTCCTCCAAGGAGACCAATCTATTGTGACCCTTATTCCTAAAGACAGTTTATTTCCTCTCTCACTTTTGCTAATTCTTCTCCTCTTTTTTGGTGTAGTCAAACCATTTGAGAAATCACAATCACAGATTCTTATCAATTATAATCACAAACTATGAATGCATTCACTGCAAAATCAGAGCATAAAAAAGAAAATTAGGAAGAGGTCAATAATTACGTTCAGAAGCATCTGAAGGAATTAGCAAAGCTAATATAAAAATGTCTATTACATTAAATATCATACTTTAACATCCGCCCCTTCCACATGTGTGAAAGGTTAATTTCCTCCAGTGTTTTCCACACCTGCTTTGTACCGGAGCCTTGGATATTGTCAGCATCAGAGAGTTTATCTAAATGTATTCAAGCCTCCAGCTATTTTAGCAGATCGCCACCAAAGTTCCTGAAAATCTCTAGCACAGGAGGGCCTTTGGAATGACTTATCCGAAGTAAACGCATTACAAAAAAAAAAAGCACCGAGAGCAGTTCACCTTGCACCGCTCCCATGTCAGGTTTAAGCCGCATAAGGTGCTGAGCTCAGACCTGAAGACAAACGTGAACCCTCTCCATGCTCCATCTTCCAGTTGAAGGAGCACATCCCAAGCAGAAATCCTCCTGTCCACCCCTCCGAGGATGCACGAAAAGAGCAGCAATCGAGCTCCTTTCAGAGGCAGAGGGCACTGGGAAAGTAAACACGAGACGGGTCGCGGGCACTACAGAAATTTCTGTTAAGCTGGAAGGGAGGGGAACGTTTTATGTTGCCCGAATCCCTGGCTGGATTATTGAAAGCGGACCGAGACAAGCACGAGGAGTTGGGAAGTTGCTCTGGAGTCTTGAGAGCCAAGGAATGGTAACGCTTCCCCTGGTCCAGCGCTTGGCAACCATCCCCGCTGCCCCCAGCTCGCTTTTACCTGTGAAAAGAGATGGCCCCTTTCTTCACCTTCCCCTGCCTGTTGGAGCAGTTTAACGCCGCGCAGCAAATCACCATCTCCGGCCTAAACGCCTTGCCTTCAGTTCCGGGGCCCGGCCGTTTAACTGAGGCGAACGTGATTTATCAGAAAAAACGAGACAAAACACAAAGCTAGGGAGAGCGGCGTTCGTGCCGTACAACAAAATGGCGGCTTCATTTTGCCTCACAACCAGCTGCTGTACGGCAATGTTGCTCAAGAAATGGCGGCTGCCAACTCACGCTCCGGGCGTAATTTTCTCTCAAAATTGAAACAATCTTAGTTGATAGAATACACCGCCGTTTCAGGGTTATTAGGTCGCTTAAAAAATGCTTATGCTTTTACTTACTTGCCTATAGCTTGTAACATAGGCATAATATATTCCGGTTTATAAATTCAACCGAAGCAATCTTTTCGTACAACACTTCCGTGCAACAATATGGCGACCAACATTAGTCGCTCTTATCGTGTTCTACTTTCTTGAATTAATTGAATACTAGATTAAATTACAGCGACCACTTGCTTTACAGAACATATCGTGCTATCTTAATATGCTTTACTTGTTCGGTAGTTACACAATTTAGCCGCCATGCCATTAGACAGACATAAAGCGAACAATAAAATGACACCTCCTGAGTTCAATACATTCGTTCATTTCCGCATAATAAATAAAGGTAATCACGTGCTTCAGCTGAGCTCCGTGACCCTAAGCCCCGCCCATCAGGGAAACCTCCTTGGAATCGCTCCCGGATTGGCTTGTCGGGGCCTTGTTTCCACAGTAGCAGAGGGGTTGCTGGGTTAGGTTGTGGCTGTGTTGCTCTGTGCGACTGGAAGCCCTTGGTCTCTGTTTTTGTGTTTTGCCCGGACCAAGCGAGGAATGATGGATGCAGGTGAGCCTAGACGCGGGCTGTGTTTCTCATAGAGAGAGCTGCACAAGCTCTCACCTCGGTGCGTACAGATGACTATGGGGCTGTGCCTGCCCCTTCCACTGCTGTGGGACATGAAGGAGGCTGGCAGGGCATGTCTGACTGGGATGGGCTGTGGCTGCTGCTTGATTTTCTTGTCACAGGCTATCTGTAAGTGTCATCATTGTTAAAAAGGGCAACATGCATGTGTTTGTCTCTGCTGATCTGTCACATGATTTTTTTCCCAATACTTTTTAACCATTTTATGTTATGCTTTTGGAAAGGGTTTCCCCAGAATAGTTTTGTAATCGTCCTCTTGTAAAGAGAACAATTATTATTTGCTTGTAGGACATGCTGTTTGCTCAGTCACTGGGTATTCGCCTTTTAGATAAACAAATAGATTGTGAACAGCAGTTGTCATTCTGGATCCAATTGTACAAATACTCAGTAGCACCTTTGGGGTTTGATGTAGCATTAGGTCATAAGCTTTTGGAGACAAGAGCCCACGTTATCGGATGCGAGAAGTAGAAGTGGTATATATTAAAGTTGAGGAAGGAGGACGAAGGATACAATGCACAGTGAAGCCATTATTATTTTGGTCTATTTAAGTAAGTTGAGGGTACAATATGCAGAATAATGCATGAAAGTGTGTAATAAATCGTAGCACAGTAATACATGTGGTTGTTCAGGAAACCATTAATATAAGTTTACTTAACTATACTAAGATTAGTGGGTAATGAAAGCATTGTGTCATTGTCCTTATTGAGGCCTAGGGTATAGGTATCCAGTTTCCTGGTCGTATCTCATTTAGCAGTTTCATTCTAGAAAGCCCTTGAAATTATTTGTAGGCGTATGGTAACCATAAGGTCACCATATGGTATCCATAAGTGTCCTGAAAAGTTGAAATGTCTCTTACTGGTTTCTGGATGTTGCTATTTCGGATATCAGATTTGTGCTCAAGTATTCTTTCTATAGTGACTGACCTGTTTGTCCTAAGTAGATAACGGTGGGATGTTGCAGGCAGATAATGGCATGTTAAACAAAAAACAGATCCACTATGCAGGGCATACTGAATCAATACTGTTATAAGAATACCATCTGCTTCTTTTTGTCTTAAGTTCATATGTATTAATTATAACCATTTATATGTTATAAGACACTGTGGACAGTTAAACATGAAATCTTTAAGGGTATGCCTATCCATGGTCAATCAATTTTGTCTCTAAGGTTTATCCCTAGGGACCTTCATTTTCAATTTTTATTTTATTTTGCCTGGGAATTGCAGTGTTAGAATGAAAAAGAAATCGGTGGGAAAATGACTTTTCCACTAATTTTTCTCCTGTGTGTTATATCAAAGTCATTTTTCCGTTGACTTTTTTTTGTTGTTGTTATAACACTGAAATTCCCAGGCAAAATAAAACAAAAAATGAAGGTCCCTGTCTATCTCACCTTTGTCATCATGGGCCCCAAAAGCTATGTGACTTCTTTTTTTTTTTTTTTTTTTAGCATTTTTCCTTTTTACATGCAAAAGTAACTACTCAAAATGCCCAATCCCCATAAGTACAAACTGTCAGCAAAATTGAGGCAGATACTTATCTCCCATTTAGTTCATAGTAACATCCTTGTGCCCACATGTTTAATCCCAACATTTCTGCAAATGACAGAACAAGCACAGGTGTATTGTGCTCCTGGCAGGATGCAATATCTGGTCAATCACAGCTTTGACATCTTCATCATACAGAACTGAAAACCATGTATGGAGGAGAGGGGCTTGCTTGGCTGAATTGCCTTGAGAGAGAGGAGTTTCAGATATGGAGTGACACAGACTTGAAATATGTGACAACCCAGGAAAAGTGTTGAAGATACCAAAGCTGTGATTGGCCAGATACTGCATCTGCTGAAAGCACATAATCCCTGCAAAAGAGTAGAAAAGTCACTTTGATAACTCCATTTTGAGTGGTTATTTTATGTGCAAAAAGGAAAAGTACTTAAAGAAAAGAAAAAAAAGACAATTTTTGAGTTCCATGATGACAAATATGTGATAGGCCATAGAAACAAAATTGATGGAACATTGGTATGATGACTCTTAAAAATGTAATACTTAACGCTGTCCACAATGTTTTACAAATGTTTATTGTTGATATATGAAGTAAAGTTAAAAAGAAGCAGATTGTATTTTTGTAATGGATAACAACTTTCTATAGGACCATTCTAAAAATGACAATGCTAGAACACCTCTGATTGTCACCTACAGCTCCCAGCTAAAATCAGTAGAATGTTACATCAAGCATCCACAAGTCGTCTTGGACAATGATGTCATCCTTTCACAGGGCTTAGATGAGAGCCCTATCCTGCTTTACTGACAGATCCCTAACCTCAGTTACTCATCAGCAACCATAAATCACATAACAGCAACAGTGCCACAAACCTAGGCGCAATGTTACAGGACCCGGTAACATCAGTTACAACATCTGGAGCTCATTCACCTGCTCTTCAATACAGGTACATGCCATTCCTGGATATTCATCTGGCTCTTTTTTATGTCTTCTCATAACTTCTCCCCATCTACTCATCAACTTGTATATATGCCGACCACCTCCATTACGCTTCATGTTTCTGACGAAGTGGACTCTTGTTCTGGAAAATTTTTGCCTCAATAAATCTATTAGTCTATAAGGTGCTACCACTCTTTGTCATTTTAGTTACTTCAGATTAACGAGGCTATGCCTCTGGAAGCTGTATCATTGGATGTTAATTTTTTCACTTATTGTATGATCTTGAGACTTGTAAAATAATTATATGCAAACTTCTTTAAAAAAAAAAAAAATTACAAGTAAACCTATGAATAGGACATCCTATTTTTGAGCTACCTGGGAAGTCTCACTGTTTTATTTTTCTGTCCCCATCATAGTCCACATTTCTTGCCTTGGTATTTAATTCTGACATTCAGTCATTTGCGAGTTGTTTTTTTTTTTTTTTTGACATGTATTCCTGACTTTTTTATCCTTTTTTAAAATTAACCTTTTATTAATATTTAAGAAAATGAATTAATGCACGGTAATCATGAAAATATGTAAAAGAAAATGAAAAAAAAAAAGGATAGTTGCTTGTGTTATGTGGCTCTTGGATGGAAGTGTGATGACGGAATGTATTAGTTTGGGTTTAGTGCAAATAGCAGCCTTGATTACTGCAACGCGATACTGTTAGGTCTTCCTAAATCCACTATAAAACCACTACAATTATTGCAAAATGCTGCTACCAGAGTTCTAACTGGCAAAAAAAAATCAGATCACATCACTCCTATACTAAAAAGCCTACACTGGATACCAATTATGCAGAGAATTGAATACAAAACCCTTACAATTGTTCATAACGCCATACACAAAACGGACAACTCCTCGATCAGTAACATGTTCCAACTACACAAACCTCAACGGAACACCAGAGCCGCCTGCAAACTACTACTTGACGTACCCGCTTATCCTACGGCGAAGCTTACGAATACCAGAAACAGAGCCCTCTCCATCGCGGGACCAAATCTATGGAATGCCCTTCCACACTACCTGACCTCAATCAGTGAAAGCAAATCATTCAAAAAAGAACTGAAAACATGGATCTTCAGCCAGACTTTCAGAGATGGCATAGGCTAATCCACCTAATAACAACTTCAGTATCTATCTATCTTCAACTTCCATAGCAGACTTTATCCCCAACCTCCCGTCATACCTCCCACCCCCTTCCCCTCCCGTCCTCCAACCTCACTCCCTCCCCCGTACCCAGCTAATCACCCTCCGTATAGAATTTCTTAATGCATCCTGAGTTTTTCTTCCGTCGCCCGCCCCCATACTCTGCTATCATCCCAGCTCCTAGAAACATGTTAGCAGTCTACGCTTGACATACCCCTTCCCGTCCACTTGTTTCCCTAACTAAATCTTTAATAAATGTTATAATTTAATCCGTTGACATTATTTAATATTATATACCTAAGCTATATTTTAACATGTTGACCATCGAGTCCTTAGTTATAAATTCCCTTCTTTGTTACTCCTTCTCTCCATTTATCTGTTATAGACGTATCTTGTTACAACCATGTTCCATGAAATGTTCTATGTATAAATTATGTTCTAATGTAAACCGGGGTGAAGGCTATCGCTAAACCTCGGTATATAAAAAGCTCCAAATAAATAAATAAGTGTCATTGAAGAATAAGCTTACAGGCAGACACTATATTCAAGCTAATAATAAAAAGACATTTATTACATGCCATAGTTTCTTTTTGTAGAACCTGTATCAAGGCATGGCAATGCTTTTATAAAGGTGCCATGGAGCAGAAATGCTGGTGACAACTAATAAATGCCTTATTAGTTTGCAAGCAGTGACTTGCTTAAACTTATTCTTTTATATTGGGAGTAGCAAAAAGTTAGAGCTGCTATTGGCAAAGAACACTCATCCCAGAAACATAATGTGGATTTTGTTTGGGTGTATGCAGGGATTAAGTTCTCTAAATTATTTCCTGCCCCCCCCCCCCCCCACCCTGATGAAATCATACCTGATTGTGGGGAGAGTCCCTGACCAATCTGGCCACTTCTGCAGGGCAAAGGGGAAAGGGTGCAGGTCCTTGTGTAATGGGGCTTCTCTGGGCCACCAATACAATCCTTCCACTGCTCCTCCTGCTTGCACAACACCAGGACATGAAGTTTACAGTGCTGGCGTTGTTTCACAATACTTACCAGAACTGGTCTCAGGACAGGTCCTGCTAAATTCAAATCCTGAGTGTGTGATTTAGCAATGCATTTTGTCTGTAATTAAAAAAAAAAATGTCTTTGATCAAAGACAATTTTGCTGTGATAGGGCCTTTTTTCTTATTTTTCTGCTAGACCAATCAATATGTTAAGGATTTCCCCTTCCTTCACAGCTGATGCCCACCTCTTTTCTGACCTCACTCGGGGTTATAAAGGAAGTGTGGTCCTGGTGCTATCTCGGTAGTCTCTGTCTCCTGCGGTCATGATGGATAGACAGATTCAGTTCCCAGAGATGTCGTCCTCAGCCTGGTTGAGCCCACGACTCCTGTGCTACCAGCTCTTGGGCCTGACACCCCCTGGTGGCAGTCATCTCCTGGGTTACATTTATTATTAAAATATTTTTCTTAGCGAGATAACCCAGTGAATCCCTCAGGTCCATCACCTCTCAAGGAGGCTTTCTCCGCCCACCTTCCAGAGGATGGGAAGCCAGGAGGTGAGGTAGGGCTGTGGGCCACTCCTTTTGTGGTGGACATCCCTACCACCTATCATGCTCCCTCCTCCTACTCTTCCCATCTGGGTCTCTCCTGAGGTTGCCAAGCAGACATGCTGCATTAAGCTTGTTTATTAAGAAAAAGGAAGAAAGAAAGAGAGGCTGCAAGAGAAGCAGCAGGAAGCGTAGCACCCTTGAGCGGGGGCCTGACAAAGGCAGCTCAAGGTCCTTGGTCAATGAGTAGAGCCTTCTCTTGTTTGTCAGCAAAGAATCATCAGAGAAGGCAAACACCAGGGCAGTGGTTCCGTGGCCCGGAGGGAGGGTGTGTGATTCTGAGCTGGGCATCACGGTGCCTTTGCAACCCACTGCGCTGGCCCCTGTGATTTGCTGCAGAGCAGCCGCATTTTGGTCAGACCTGTGCCATTTTGGGGATGGCGGAAGGATAGAGATAAAAAGGGGCAGAGAGAGAGAGCTCTTCTCTCCTGCATAAGGGTTTTGGCCAAGGCAGCCAATCCCTCCCATCTCCTGGAATTACCTCCTAAAAAAAAAATACTATACCAATAAAGCATATAGGGAGGTACCTAATAAAGAAGGGAATATGAGGAGAGGCCACAGATGCATAGCATGTGGCACCAAGAAGGTGCCGACAGTGGCAGGCTTTCTTGGTCTCTGTCATGGAGCCCCCAGAAGGTCCCAATGTCCCCTGCACATAGGGGGCAAGTTGGGCCTGCAGGTACGGCCGTGGAAGCAAGTGAAGGACTCATGTTGGACCCTGCACACCCTACTAGGTGGGGACCCTGACCAGGAGGACCCGCCAAGATATAGAGAAGTGGGACCCTCACTATGGGCAGGGACCTTGGGAGGGGGGTGGTGCTCGAGAAGACCCAGTAGCAGGTTCTAGTGAAGTTCCCCCCGGATGTCATACGCTGCCATTATCAGGTCTTTTCATTTCTCCAGGGGCCAGAAATGGACCTCTCCCATCCACTGCCAGAACCCTCCAACTTGGACACGGGCCCCTTCCCCTCCCAAGTGATCCAAGCTGGGAATAAAGGATTTAGCTACCTCAGGCCCCCTCGCTGATCCAATATTCCAGGGAGGGCACTGGCTCAGATCTGAATTTGGAGGGGACACTAGAGGAGGGGGAGTTCTCCTCAGAGGAGCAGGAGTCATTAGTACTCCGTTTATTTCGTAGGGAAGAATTATCATCCCTCATTTCCAATATGCTAACAGCCTTGAAAATACCAGACACCCAGGGACACAAACAGATGGAAGGGGGGACCTTATCCTTCAGGCTACCCACAAGCCATCAAGGTCCTTTCCTCTACAACCTGCAGTGAAAGCGATTGTGCTGGCAGAATGAAACTCCCACCAAGGAGGCTTAAAGAGTGAAAAGCTCATGAGCAAGATTTACTCGCTCCCAGCAGAGGATAGGGAAACCCATTTCAGGATCCTCAAAGGTAGACACTCTAGTCTCATCCACAGTACAACCAATCCAGTTGAAGGGGTGACCTTCCTAAAGGACACTCAGGACAGGAAGATTGAGACTTTCCTTAAACAGGCCTTTCCTACGGATACTATGGCCCTGCAGGCTGCAATCTGTGGAAGTTATGTGGCCCAAGCAGTGGTTCGCTGGGCACAACAGTTCCTGGAGTCAGAAGAAACTGCTAGGATTGAGTCAGGGATGGCATATTTAGTGGCTGCCCTATATGACCTGATCAGAATGTCAGCAAGGGTAGCAGCCTTGAATGTGACAGCAAGGAGGCTGCTGTGATGCTGAAACTGAGCAGCAGATTTAGCCTCTAAGACCTGCCTGGGGAGATTTCCCTTCAGACGAGGTTTACTATGAGGCAAGGTCTTAGAAAAGCTGGTAAAGGATCTATGGGGCTGCAGAGGCTTCCTGACAATAGACCTAAGTTGCAGAGAGATCCAAACAACCTCATCTCTGGGACTTCCGGGCATATCAGGTCAGAAACGGATTAGGAGACCTAAAGCTCAATTGTTTTCGAGGTGCAAGGAGTCACAATGCTCAGAACACCCACAACACTGACAAGCAGCAGGTCCCCTCCACAATAATCCCAGTGGGAAGTTGCCTGTCAAGGTATTATGCGGAATGGACCTGAATCACTTTGGACCAATGGGTCCTGGAGATTGTTCGCCAGAGCCATGCCCCTCTGCTGACAAAGTAAGTCCCCAGGGCATTCACAGTCTCACCCTACAGCTCAACTCTCTAAAGGGAAACCATAGAAGGAATCTTACATAATTTACAACAATTGCATGCCATCGTGCCTATCCCCCCACAACAGAGGCAGCTGGGCACCTATTTGGTCTATTTCATGTCCCGAAGAAGGATGGCTCTTTCTGGCCAGTGTTGGACTTCAAGGAAGTCAACAAATGCTTATGGGTCCCCCGGTTCTGCATGAAGATGCTGAGATCAGTAATAATGTCGGTACAACAAGGAGAATACCTGGTTTCCCTGGGCTTGGTGGAGGCATACTTCCATATCTCCATCAGAATCACCCACCAGAACCCCTTAAGGCCTGCATATTGGGACAACATTTTCAGTTCCAGGCACTACCATTTGGCATCGCAACCACTTCCAGGACCTTTACCAAGGTCATGGTGGTAGTAGTAGCAACCCTATGCACCTAGCACACCTCCCACTTAGATGACCCGATAATAAGGGCCAAATCAAGGAAGGAGAGCCTCAGATGTTCAGCAGAGGTTGTCCAGTTTTTTCAGAAATTAAGATGGGTGATACATTTCATAAAAAGCAATCTGGAGCTCTGAATTCATAGGAGTCCCTGTTCAGTATGAAAGCAGGGAAGGTTATATTATCTCCCAAAAGAGTGGCCAGGCTCATACAAGGGGTGCAAACCTTCTTGGGCCAGGCAGCACCATAGCAGGGCACTACCTCCAGGTACTCGGGCTCATGATGGCAGGACTGAACTTGGTCCCATGGGCCAGAGATTATATGAGACCATTGCAGCTGGCCTTACTGTCATGTTGGTCTGCTGCTAGGCAGGATTACCAGCGTCAACTGCCTGTACCTTTTGGAGCTACAGAAGAGGCTAGAGTAGTGGACCCAACCAGCCAACCTAGTCAAAGGGGTGACATTAGAACCACTGCTGCACTCACCCTGCCACTGCACAATGCTGCCAGAGGCCTCCCATTGCGGCAGCGTTCCACCATCGCCAAAAGCTGCTGACACCGTCATACCAGCCAGGCCACCGCCATCTTCCTGTATGAGCACATGTGCACACATAATATGAGCCCTGCTTCGAGAATTCCTCAGTTGTGCCTCCAGATGACGTCAGCTTCCTAATCCTATATAAGCAAAGACCCTGCAGCAGTACCTCACCTTAGGAACAGGTCCCCTGATGTGCCTTGGTCGTTAGTGCATATTGCTTCCATATTCCTGTTTGTTCCAGCCTTGGCTCATCCTTGCCCAACCTTGTCTCTATAGCCCTGCCTCGTCTAGCTTGCCTTGTCCTCCCAACTCGTCCAGTCTCTTCTGTGTGTTTCTCTCCCCTTGACCTGACTCTCTGAATCTTGACCTCTTGCCTGGACCTGACCATGATTGCCTGTCACCTAGACCTTGACCTAGACCTTGTCTGCTGCCTGCCCTGACCCTGATATGCCATTGGACTTTTGCCATTGCCAGCGCCCTAGGGACCTGCCTAAGACCTGCCGGCTCAACCTGCAGGGGAGGATTCTGGTATAGGTGAAGCTCCAGTCTGTCCCATTACAGAGCACGCTCACCAACTGCTGGCATAGGCCTCATAGTTTTGCCTACGAGGCTGGTTCAACTATGCTGCAGCACAAAGGGCTCACACCCATGCCAGCCATCGGTTTGCTGAGGCCATGAGCTTAGCAGACTCGCCTCGGACCTCCTTTATTGCCAGGCTAAATCACCAGTTTCAGCAGCAGTAGGACCAACTGAATACCATGACCGGGTACTTTCAAGTTATGGCTGCCCAGTCTGTTCCAGCTTCTGCTTTGGCACCATAATATGGCCTATTTCTCCCACCCTTTATCTGCCTCCGCTACAGAGGTATGATGGAGATCCAGAGTAATGTAGGGGCTTCCAAAATCAGTGTTGGATGCAGTTCGAACTACGGGCACCTCTGTTTTCCACTGATCGATTTTAAAATTACTTATATTCTATCCTTGCTGGGCAGCTCTGCCTTGGCCTGGGCTTCACACCTCGCTCCTGAGAGACCTGAATCGCTTCCTGCAAGAATCCCAGCAGATCTTCGATGAGCCTGGCCGCATGGTTTTGAAGGCATCCAAACTCCTGCAAATCCAACATGGTTCTCAATTGGTGGGGGAGTACGCAGTGCAATTCTGCACCCTGGTCTCTGAAATTCAGTAGGGTAGTGATGGTTTGATTGCAATCTTCAGGTGAGGGCTTGCAGAACATATAAAGGATAAGTTGGCTGCCAGGGATCTGCCTGAAACATTGGAGAGCCTATTCAGCCTAGCCTAATTGCTACTGATGCCATCCTAGTTGGCTGGGGAGCCCTCTGCCAAGGACAGGTGCTCCAAGGACAGTTGGTGAGGTAAGAACACCATGGCCAATAAACAGTCTAGAGGTGAGAGCCATCAGGCTAGACCTCCAGCACTTCCTCCCATTCCTCAAGAGAAGAGTTGTCTGGGATGTCTGACAACACCATGACAGTGGTGTACATAAACAAATAGGTGAGCACGTGTAGTCTTGTGCTAGCATGGGGAGGCAGCCCACCTGTGCTAATAGGTAAAGAACTATCTACTCATGCTCTCTGCAACTCACATAGCAAGGATGGACAATATCTAGGCTGATGTCCTCAACAGGAACATGCTAGATCCAGGGGAATAGGAGTAGAGTCCGGAGGCCTTTCAAATGATAGTGAATTGCCGAGGGGTGCCAGGTGCAAATCTAATGACGACCAGATGGAATGCTGAGATAGCAATGTTTTTCAGCCACAGAGCAGAACCAAATTCCAGGGGTGCAGATGCGCTAGCATGCCCCTCACTGCATTCTGTACGTCTTTCTTCCATGGCCCCTAGTGGGCAAGATAATAAAAAGGATAAAGGACCATCAGGGCTTAGTCATTCTTGTAGCCCCAGATTGGTCACGGAAGTCCTGGTATGCAGACTTAATGAGGCTGATAGTTGGAACCCCATCGCACCTTCCTAGGACAAGGAGTTTCCTTCGACAAGGACTAATGAAAGACTCAGCTCAGTTCTCATTTATGACCTGGCCCTTGAAAGGGCACATGAGTAAGAGAGGCTATTCCATAACTATAATTTCAATCATGCTGAAGGCCCAAATGTCATCAACATCACTAGCCTATATTAGAATATGGCAGCTGTTTGAGAAGTTCTACAATGAACAGGCTGTATCCCCCTGAAGATCAGGGATACCACATGTCCTAGATTTTGTTCAGGCAAAAGATTGTTCTTTCCATTAGGGTTCAGATAGCAGCAATTGCCTGCTATAGAGGCCGAGTTGAGGGCACCTGTAGAGATCCTTACTTGTCCTTTACTTGGACTTGCAGACCTTTCAACCAGTCCCTTCTTTCCTAGCAAAGGTGCTATTGGCATTCCACACTAACCAATCAATTTTGCTATCCACCTTTAGTAAAAATGAAGGCAATGGTCAGGATCATTACCATCACCAATTGGACATATGCCACATATTACTGAGATACCTCAAAGGTCACGAACAACTTTAGGATGTCAGATTGGGTGTTTATACTATTCAGCAGTCCATGGAAGGGCAAAGCAGCCTCCAAAGCCATCATTGTCAGGTGGATAAGGGAGGCAATCACCTCAGCATGCATGCTGTCTGATAAGCAGACCCCGGTAGACCAGCAAGCCCATTCAACAAGCAGCATCTTGGGCCGAAGCGTCATCTCTGGAGGATATCTGCAGGGCTACTACTTGGTCATTCTTGCACACATTCACAAAACATTACAGGTTGGATGTGCATGCTAATGCAGACTCGGCCTTCGGAGGGGAAGTCTTGAAGAAAGCCTTGTCTTCCTCCTCCCCCAGTGAAGAATAAGCTTAAGTAACTCCCTAGCTGGTCTAGCAAGAAGATGAGAGTTAAATTATGCTTACCTGATAACTTATTTCCTTGAGTCCTGCTAGACCATCCAGATCCCACCCTAGAAGACAAGGGCATTCAGGGTCAGGGACCTGACAACATCTCACAGGGCAGTCCGAGGACACATCCTGCATGCTATCTATCTGTCTAAGCTACCCCTTGCTTATTTATTAATCTCACTCAGAGCAGTCTACGGTTGCCCTATAAGGGGGTATCTAAAGTGGACAACAAAGGGATTGTCCCCTGGTCACAATGAGTTGGCAGAAGGCTACTCGGATAGCACCAGGACCATACCTTCTTTCTAAGCCCAAATTGAGGTCATAAAAGAGGTGGGCCTCTGTTTCCATCAGCTGTAAAGGTGAGGGAAATCCCTACCATATTGACTGGTCTGGCAGGACACGAGGAAAGAAAATTATCAGCTAAGCATAAATTAACCTTAGCTTTGGATATCCTTCTAGCTTATTTTCCTCTGGTTGCTGAGGAATGATGGATGTCCCTTCTTTGCCTGCACACTAGGGGAATATCAAGATGGGAACTGAGGAAACCGTGCTGTTAAGCCATGCCCTTTTTCTTGTTTTCCTTGCTTCTGTGAAAGACCATTGCTGAAATTGTCTCTGCAGTCTGGGCTGATGTTTTTGTTGCTAGCTTGTTCTCTGAGTCTCTGATTTGCTAGCTATGCTAGTTGTGATTTGGTTGTGAATGAAAGGAAGCTCTGCACTTCTCATCTTGTTGTAAGCTGCTTGCCTGTTTAGTTAGGTTATTATTCAAAGGCAAAGCTGTTTTTCTTATTTTCCCATAGATAAGCAGGCTGAATTAACCATGCTGTCTGGGAAGTCCTCCGTGCCACTAGGTGGCAGAGTTCTCAAAGCCAAACAGGTCTTGCTAGTGAGGTGCGCCGGCTTGTATGTTCCTGCGCCACCTCAGATCTCCTCAGTCTGTTTTTTTCCGCGTGACTTAAGTGCACGCGGAGCTCTCTCGCTCCTCACAGTTTCCTTAAATAAATAAATGTATAATAATAATGAAGAAGAAATATACTAAAAAACCCCAAAACTCTAGTGTTAGCAACTCCTTCATTGACGTGCCACCTCCATTGGATGTCGACTTGATAGAGTGGAAAATATGGTCGGAAAAATATTAAAAAAAAAAAGAGGGGAACAACAAACTATCGGTGCCCCCCCCCCCCCTGCTTAGCACCCAATTAGCCACTTACCTACATTGCCCCTCATGGGCCTAGCGATGCAGACGGCCCGCACCGCGGGAATAATTGCACCACTTGAGGGGAAAATCCTTCGTACACCTCCTTGGTGGCCTCCCGGTTCCCCAGGCTAGCACCAAGTTGAGCTCCCGCGGCGGTGCTGGATGAAGCAGGAACTGCTCCGCAGCATCGAAGAGGTGTCTGTATCAACGCGCCTGTGACTCATCGATGCAGAGCGTCAATGCTTCGACCACGCAGGAGTCTGAGTCAGCCGGCACACCGCATCAGACGCATGCGCCTACGCACCGACGCATATGTCAACGCACCGACGCGTCCACCAGTGAATCGTCGCAGTGCATCTGCCGGCGCATCAATGCACCGGGGTCGTCCACCAGCGTGTTGCCGCGTCGGTCGGTGTGCAGAAGCACCCAAACGTTCCGCGGGCACGTCGAACAGCTGATGCGTTCAACAGCGTGCCACGGCGTTCAGCGGTTCAACAGTGTGTTCCTTGCAAAGCCCTGACACGTCCGCCGGCGCATCGAAGCCTCCATGGGCGCACTGACGCGTCTGCCAGCGCAAGGACTTCAAACCTTAAAAAAAACAAAAAAAAAAAACTCACTCACTCCAGCCTCTACTAAAAAAAAAAAAAAAAAATCGGAGGTGATTTTATTTCCACATTCGTCCGCGGACCCAACCGCTGACACATCCACCGGAACATACATTTCCACCGGAACACAAACACCGACGCGTCCATCAGTGCATGCCAACATACCAGAACACCAACGTGTTGGTTCCGCAAGCAGGCCGAACTCGACATGTAGACTAACATTCACACGTGCACCGGCACACCTACCCATGACGTAGATGCGATACTAGTGCAGGCCCAACAAGGCTCCGACACTACACGGTGCAAAGCTCACGCATCCAAAAAAAAAAAAGAAGAGAAACTATTCCGGAGTCAATTGTCAGGGTACAAACCCCCACAAATCCTTTGCATCCCTGGGAGTTGACTACGGGGAGAAATCACCTAGAAAAGCACATGGACTTCCCTGAACACTTTATTTCCAAAAGTCCAAACAGCGACGAGTGCTCCAATTCATCCATGGGCACTCCTCCAGACGGCATGGCCCTAAAAATAAATAAATAAATAGATCAAGCTCTTCCAGAAAATTTACAATTTGTGATCCTTTCTAGAACACCAATCTCAATGATTGCCCATCATAGCTTGAACTGGAAGATCAGAGACTCCTCCCGGGATACTATATAGACTGACCTTTCCATCAGAAAACCTGTCTCATTAAATTCCTGACAAATATGGACCACAGCCTTGAAATAGGGACTCCGGGAGTCTGTATCCCGAATGGCATATGTTGGGACTCCATTCCCATTTACTCGGAACTCCTGAGGAACTAACGGCTTGCTTCCTTTACTGTCCTGCAGGCCGTGTTGACCGAGACCTAGCTATCCCCCTGTTCGGACTGTCAACTTCCCATCAGATGAATCTGCAGAAACCTTTCTCTCCATGACTCAGGCCTCAGTAGTGATAGAAGAAAAACAGAGTTTGGGACTTCCTCTATATGAACCCCCTAAAAAAAAAAAAAAAAGGGGGCATATATCTCGACACCTTCGACAGTAAGGCGCTCCAATCTGAAGGGCTGCATGCCACGACGCACCAATCCATATGTATGTGTGACATTTTCCTCCAGTTGATTCCAGTCTATAAAACCTCTCCGCCAGGCAGCTCGGCCCACAGCCTTCGTTCACCTAAGAGGCCTTGGACACTTCACCAAATCCACCACCTAAGAAGCTCATCGCTGGGCTTGCTTACGCGTGACCGACATTTGTGACGGCTTTCACAGGTTAGCGAACAATCCTTGTCCCCTGGCAACCTTCCTGTAGATAATCTGCCGGGAAACAGTAGTTCAGCTACAACATCGGGAAGGGGGTAAGAATTCATATCTCTAACCACCCTCTGCAATGCTTCTTCAAAATCCTACTCTGGTCAATTTCCTACTGGCATCGTCTACACGGACCGTCTGTCTTGTCGGTCCCTGCCATTCCAACCGTACAGAGGAGGGGCCGACAGTCCCTCCCCCCCCCCCCCCCCCCCCCCCCCAATCCTAGTCAAGCACTCGGAGTTATTGCAATACTTGGACCCACCACCTTTATCGCAAACGCCCATTTTATTCGTCCACCTGACCCTCCTATTCCAACGAAGAGGACCTCTATTTTAGTAGATCACACACATCCTTCCGCAAAGGTGCATTCGGGTGCTATCCTCTTCGCACCTTCACCGGGGCTTAATCTCAATACCTTGAATTCAAGTGTAGTAAAATAGCCAACATAAACCTTCGTCCTATCCACAGGTAATGGGAGAGGAATGAAGTTCTAACCCAGAGGGTTAGACACCGGGGGCCAGACGCAAAACCAGAATCACCCTCTCATTTGGACCAAATCTACCCTCCGAGATACTCTCCCTCTTGCCTGTTCAATCTGAGCCTACTCAGCGCCTGCAAGCAGTCCCATCTACGGCCACTCAGTCCTCACTGTTTCATCGAGGCTCTTTGAGACCATTCGGAACAGGGCCTTTTAAAGCCCAAGTCTCACCCTGACAACACGTGTTAATCAAACCCATGCGGCCAATACTACCCTGGAACCAACAAATCCTTCACATCCCTGGATCCTGGAGCGTCGTCATTGTATGCTGCATCCTGCACAACCGCAGATGCGTACGTACACTGGAGCCTGGGACCTAATGGAGTTCATCCTTCCACCCTTCTCCTGTCACTCTCCCTTCCAGCATACACAGAGACTTCGAGCGCGGATTGCCCAGATCGGCGCATCTGGCAGCCTAACTTCTACGAACCCGTCTTTCCATTTAAGGGCTCCACCAAGAGGCGATGTGCCCCCTTTTTTTCTCACCCACCAAGGGGATTATGGTCCATCGTCCATGTCAGGACGTATGAAGCACTTGACTCGCTCGGCACTGCGAGCCCCCCGACCCGCTCTTAGAGCATTCAGACACACCCTCCGCGTATTGGAGCCTTATGGTTCCTATACATTACTCTACCATTGGGGGGCGGTCAACTCCCTGCTCCACGATCGGGCGGATCCATCCTTCTCCCCTTCTGACCTACTCGAAATCAACTTCACAATATTAACAATAAATAAATACTTAAATGAGGTAAAGTACAATACTCTCGACAGCGAATGTTTTCGTCAAGCGCTGAACATCAAGGATTTTTCATGTTTGAGGTCTTCCCAATTCCGCCTCTTCAGAACCAAGCAGACCAGTATACTTCACTGCCCGACATTTTACTCAAATTTCTCATACACTGAGGAGAAGGTCTACTGCCTCCTGTAGCCCTCCTTCCCCACAGAGTCTACCACTACAGCGCGGTTCTACTTTTACCGCTCTACCATCGACCCGGTACCCGTAGGATGCCTTTTCCTATTCAGTTGTCAGGGATCCTACCAATCCCTCTGGAAAACAACCCATGTCTTCTCACCAAGGCAAGGATTCCCTACTCCACCCTCTCCACTCCTCTCTTTAATTTCTCAACACATGTTGTTGCATGGCTCAGGTCCCAACTCTTTTTTTCTCCTGGCTTGATATTCTCCTACCCTCATACCAGGACACCCTTTCCTCAATTTTCCAATTGAATGGGATGCGCTCCACCTCTGCATGCTCAGCTGGTAGCGTGAGCCTGCTCTCCTTCCAGCTGGTGTGTATCCCGGTTTTGTCCCGCATCTCTTTGCATGACCACCAGAACAAAACTGGGTATACCTCAGTTCATACCCACTTTCTTCTCAATCTGGAGCCAATCTCTTGCCCCCCGCTCGCCTCCATGCTCATGTTCACAGTCTTGAGTCTATAGTACCGTTCCGAAAGCTTTTACCTCTGTGGAATATACATATGGAGTCGAAGCAAATGCATAATGCCATCTTCAAAACCATTATACATTATCATCTCAGGTTCCTTCCCTGAAAATCATCTGTTCTCGGTCACCATAGCCTCCGCTAGGCGAATCAACAAGCTACGGTACCTAATGTGCCTGCCTCCCTTCCTGAGGCCGTAGCAAGCCAAGATTACGCAGCGAATGCATCCCGCCTTCCTCTGAAAAGAGCCTTCGGCTTCCACATCAACCATTTCATCAACCTCTTGGTTTCTTTCCAAAGCCTTGATCCCATCGCAGCTAGATTGCACCCCAGTACTTGCCTTCAGCCACGTACCACTCTCTCTTTCCTACAGAACCTCACAGTTCTCAGACTCCTTAACCCGAATGCCGCATGCTACTTATCTTCAAGGGCACGCTCTAGTTCAGAATCTCGAACTACATGCTTTACCCACTATTATAAGCATACACAGGCTCTGCCTGCAGCCCCCAAAGCGCATCGAGTCATTCTGTACTCTACTTAGCTGCATCATCTCCATAACACCCTAATCGGGCTGTTCCCATACAGCCTATAATCCTCGATACATCCATTCGCCTCCTGCTACTACTGACTGGACGCGCAGATGACGAATGACACACACAAGACACCCGCAACTCTCGGGGAGCACGCGTCTCACCCATTGCGTCAGCAAGTTAAAAACAAAAAAACAAAACAAAAAAAAAACTGTCCGCACTTTGTCTTGAGCGCTTCCTCGTTTTTTCTCATCATGGTCACATGATATGGGCTATATGCGCTCTATACTCAGCTGGGGACTCCCAGACAGCATGGATAATTCAGCCTGCTTATCTATTGGAAAAGAGCAAGTTTGCTCACCGTAAACGATGTTTTCCGTAGGTAGCAGATAAATTAGCAATGCTGACCCTCCCGCCTCCGTGGACAGTTTTTTTTCTATTTAACCTATACAACTAGTTTTGCTTTGTAACAGACCGAGGAGATCTGAGGTGGCAGAGGAACATACAAGCACCTCGCTAGCAAGACCTGTTTAGCTTTGAAAGCTCCGCCACCTAGTGGCACGGAGGACATCCCAGACAGCATGGCTAATTCATCTGCTATCTACAGAAAACACCATTTACGGTGAGCAAACTTGCTCTTATTCACCATACTAGTCCAGATGGATGGGTTTTTCTCCCTTACCAGTGGAAGGTTCTTAAGCTGGTGTGCCACCTGCAGTCTGCCAATGTTCTCTGTCTCCAGCAGATGTTAGGGTTGTCCATGCTGCAGTCAGTTTGGTAAAGAAAGGAAGATAGCTGTATCCTTTGTTGGTATCAATATGTGTCCTTCCATTGTTTATTTATTCTTATTTGTTTTTTTTTGTTTTTTTGGAAAATATGTTTATTAGCATTTTGCAATAATAACAGCATAAAACAGAACTCATACAGCAACTAGAACAACAGTGCAAAACAGGAATCCAGGTAACTAACCCAACAAATTTCCCCCCCCCCCACCCCCCTCCCATTCCCCCCCATCCATCGCCAGCCCATGGGGCGCCCTAAGGGGCGATGCGGAGAACTATGCTTGCATCAAATACCAAGTAAGGGGAAAGCCCCCAGGCAAGATCCACCAGGGGACGTGGAGAAAGGCGTTACAGATCGGCTCCGACTCGATCGTCTACAGTGGCCCTGCGCCAGGGGTCAGGTACTCGGCCAGTATGTGGTCCTAAATAAACAGTGAAGGCAGCCCAAACTTTTGAGGTAAGTACAAGCCTCTTTGGCGTAGCTGCTGTCAGCAGGGCATGTTCCATGGAACACAAGTTGATCAGGCGTTTGAACCACATTTCATAACTGGGAGAGCACGTCTGAAGCCAGGCAGCCAAAATTATCCTCTTCCCCACTAGACCAGCCTTAGCTACAAAACGTTTCCGGGTAACAGAAAGCGACACCAAAGCCGGAGCATCCGACCCAAATAACCAAAGATGTGGATGTAGGGGCAATTTGGTTTTTAAGATAGCGGAGCAGGTAGCACTCACCTGGCGCCAGAATCGGAGTACCACACTACAATCCCAAAAACAGTGAAAATACGAGGCAGGAGCCCCTGCGCATTTTGGGCATTGGGGAGAAGTTGCAATGTTCATTTGATGAGCCCGTTGGGGCGTGATATAACAGTGCCAAAGAAACTTGTACTGTGTCTCGCGCAGTATAATATTGTCCGACAGCGCAGCTAAATCCATGAAGCATTGTTTAAATTCGGAGAGGGTGAAGGAAAAAAGAGCCCACGGAGTCCACTTCGTATAGCAGGAATCTACAGCGTGCAGGGCGGCCAGTTTAATGGATTCTTTATAGTAATAAGATATGGCCGGGGGGCCCTTCCTTCCCACCTGAACAATGTCCCTGAGTCGGCGAACCGCTGGGGTGTCTGCGAGGAGGGCCTTCTTAGACTTAAGGAAGTGGAATACTTGATGGTACGCGTAGAGGTCGGTGTCGGGCAAAGAGAAACGTTGTTGGAGAGAGGCAAAGGAAAGGAGATCCCCAGTCACTCCCTCATAGAGGTCAAAAATGTAGGTGAGTCCCAGGCGGTTCCAGCGAACGAAAGAACTCCCTGTTTTCCCCGGGAGAAACAAGTCATGGCCCGCAATAGTGATGCATGAGGTGAGAGTACCCTGAATGCCTCCCAACTTGCAGAACAATTTCCAGGTTTCCCGACTTGTAGTCAAGACCACCTGCGGTTTAAGGTGGGTGGGGAGCAGACGCGCCTCCAAGTGTAGGAGCGGATTTAACGAAGAGACGCCAAACCACTCTAGGAGGCAGGGATGTGGGGTAAAAGTCGCTGTGGCAAAGAGCCAGTCTTTAACATATCGTAACCCACAAGCAAGGTTGTACAGCGCCAAGTTCGGACAGCCTAAGCCCCCCTCCTCCCGGGGGCCCATGAGCACGGCCATTGGCAAGCGCGCCCTCCGGCCTCGCCACAAAAACTTGCACAATGTCTGAATGAGTATAGCGTGGTCACGTTTTTTTATCCAAAGTGGAGCCATCTGAATGGTGTAAAGCCATTTGGGGAGGACAACCATTTTGAAAAGGTGTATACGCCCCACTAATGACAAAGGGAGGGAAGCCCACCCCCGCAGTGCGCCCGTGGTGTACTTCAACAGCGGGGTTATATTAACGTTGTATAAGTTGTGCATCCGGACGGGGATCCGTATGCCAAGATATTTAAGGTGATCCGACACCCATCGAAGGGGAAAACCACCCACCCAGGCCGAACACAAGGTCCCGGTAACGTCTAAAGCCTCCGACTTATCATGATTGATCCGCAAGCCCGCAAACCGCCCGAAGACCCGCAGAATATCCAAAATCACAGGTAAAGAACGTTGAGGTTGTGTAACAAACATTAAAAGATCGTCTGCGAAAGCGGCTATTTTGAAAATATGGCGGGGCCCACCAAAACCCTTCACCTGGGGACATGCAGCGAGCTTACGCAGTAAAGGATCAATCGATAGAATATACAGCAACGGGGAAAGAGGGCACCCCTGACTAACCCCTCGCCTAACGTCTACCGCGCCCGAAAGGCAGCCATTTGCTAAGATGTAGGAGGTTGGGTTATCGTATAGAAGCAAAATATAAAGAAGAAAATCCCCGCGGATGCCAAACCGCTGTAACACCGAAAACAAATAAGGCCACGCTACCCGGTCGAAGGCCTTCTCCGAGTCAAAGCCGATGGCCAGGGCAGGGATCTCCTGTGTTTGGCAGATAGTCATAGCGGTAAGTAATTTTATGATGTTGACCTGAGGTTTGCGTCCCCGGATAAATCCCGTCTGATGGGGCGAGATCAGATGAAAAAGAAAGATACCCAATCGGTTCGCCAAGACCTTGGCCAGGATTTTCTGGTCACAATTCAGGAGAGAGATCGGCCGGAAGGAAGAAGGGCTAGTCAGATCCTTGCCCGGCTTAGGGAGAACCACAATATGCGCCTCAGTAAAGTGAGAGGAGAAACCCTGGGTGGCAAGGCCATCAGTGAAATACCGCGTCAAGGGTGTACCTATGAAAGAGAGGAGAATCTTGTAGAAGTCATAGGAGAGCCCGTCGGGCCCTGGGGATTTCCCGGCTGCAGCGGCCGAAATAACTTGAGTTATCTCATAAGTCTGCAGGGGGCGATTCAAGAATTCACGCTGCGAAGCCGTCAGCGTAGGCAGAGGCAAGTCCTGAAAAAAGAGCTCCTCCTCCGCCTGTCCCTCCGGGGTGTCAGAAGCATATAGGGTAGCGTAATACTGCCTGAAAACCTCACAAATTTCCGATTCGGTATGGGCCATTGCCCCCGAAGGGGTGATCAGAGTAGGAATGACCGATCTAGGTTTCTGAATCTTGACCAGGTTAGCGAGTAACCTACTGGGTTTGTTCCCAAACTGAAATAGTGTTTGCTGCCCCTTTTGAAGGTAATGTTTAGTTCGGAGGTCTAATAATGTATTCAGACGGCCCAATACCCCGTAAAATCCCGACCGGTTTGCCGCCGTATTGTGTCGGTTTAACACTGTTTTCGCCTGATTCAGTTGGGTTTCAAGGTGAAGGATATCCTGATTTAATTGTTTTTTGCGGCTGTGAACATACGCTATGATTTCGCCCCGAAGCACCGCCTTCCCAGCCTCCCAGAAGAGTTGGGGTTGACCGACATGTTGCTGGTTATGGCGAGCATATTCCATCCATTTAGTTTTTAAGAAAGCTTGGAATCGGGTATCGTCCTTAAGATAAGCCGGGAACCTCCAAAGGCGTGCCTGTGGCACAGATGAGTGAGAGGTAAGAGTGATGGACACCGGTGCATGATCTGAGATAGCTTGAGTTTCTATGGTCGCAGTGGCGACTTGGAAAAACCGTTCTTGAGAGAGAAGAATGTAGTCAATACGCGCCATCGACCCGTGAGCCCTGGAGATATGAGTATAGTCGCGTTCGGTAGAGTGTAATGTACGCCAGACGTCGAGAAGCTGTAAGTGATGGCACAAGTAGGCGATCCCCTTCCGCCTCCTCCCCGGGGTGGACACTGGTGCTGGGTTTCTGTCTAAGGAGGGGTCATGTACACAGTTGAAGTCGCCCACTACATACAGCGTGCCCCGGGTATGTGTATGCAGTTTGTTACTCAAGTCCTCAAAGAATGCATGAGTGTATTCATTGGGAGCATAGACATTGCAGATAGTAACAGGTGTCTGACTCCACAGGCCCTGCAAAATGATAAACCTGCCTTCCGGGTCAGTAATAGCATGGGAAACTACAAAGTTGCAAGACCTGTGAATAAGGATAGCCACCCCCGCCTTTCTGTGGACTGCGGGGGCGTAGACACAAGCGCCCACCCAGTCCCTGCGTAGTTTAGCGCTCTCAGTGTCATTAAGGTGTGTTTCCTGGATACAGGCGATGTCCGCCTGAAGCCGTCTAAGATAGGACAGTACCTTCTTTCGTTTTATTGGCGTCCCCAGGCCGTTGACATTCCAAGATATGAGTTTAACCATCTCTAATTATCCAAGAGAGTAAGGAATTATCAAGACATACATCGCAACCAGCGAGGGGACCTCCCAGCTGAGCCCCCCCCCCCCAATGACACCACCCAAAGCTGAGGTGTCGGCACCTCCCCCCGAAGCATGAAGATGACATGAACAGCAAGCATAGCAGCATCTGTGTAAAACCCAGCACTCCAATAAACAATAACTTCAACAGACAAGCGTAAGCTGCACCCTTCTCCCTTGCGTCCCCCTCACCCACCCCCTCCCTACCCCAAACCTCCCTGCAGCTTCCCCCCCCCCCACTCCCTCCCCCATTCCACCCACACATACACTTCAATCACAATCTCTCACTATCTGCCAACTATCCCACCCCGATCCCCCAACTCCCCAAACTCAAACAACAAGTCCTCCAACAATACTCCTCGCTCCTGGCGAAGAGTCGGGCCCGTATAGGATGTACGGGCACCCCGCCGCTCCAGTTGTTCCGTCCTCGGGTCCCGTCCGCCCGCCCGTCCAGAGAAGCACTCTCCGACCGAGCCGCTCCGCGCTCGGGTCACAGCGCCCAGGGGCTCCAGGGGAGGCCGCCGGCGTGGAATCTCCGACATCAACATCAAGATCGTTCACGTCCCCCTGGGGTCCTCGCCGACGCCATCAGGGCACGTACTCGTCGCAACTCACTCCGGCTGAGCCAGCAACTGTCCCACAAAAATGAGTCCTTTAGAAATACGGTAAACACCGTCAAACCGTGAACTGCATCGTGTAAGCGTAGAAAAACAACAAAAAAACAAATAATGGAAGAACCACCACATTGAGAGAAGTCTCCCGCTTGCATGACCCTCCGGCCTGAGGCCTGCGTTCCAGCTCCCTAGGAATCACTTGGGGAAGAGTGTCTGAGCTTCCTCCGATGTATTGAAGGAGTAAATCTTCCCATCCTTCCATACTTTTAAAAGAGCCGGGAATTGCAGAGCGAATTTGATATTCATGTCCACCAAGCGTGAACAAGTCGGGGAAAACTGGCGCCTCAATTGGGTCACCCGAGCCGAATAGTCCTGAGTGAGGCGAATCTTGTGATTTTTATATATCAGCTCCTTTTTCGCCCTAAAAGCCATCCAGACCTTTTGCTGATGCGCCGCATTGAGCACCTTAGCGATGGCAATTCTAGGACGTTGGTCCGCATTCTTTTTGGGGCCGATCCTGTGGGCCCGCTCAATATGGAACAGGCCCTGAAGGTCCGGCAACCCCACCGCCGCTGGTAGCCATTCTTCAAGGAAGGGACCCAAGCCCTGTTCGTCAACCACTTCTGGGAGGCCCAGGAACCGCAAATTCGCCCGTCTCGACCGGTTTTCTAGATCGTCTAGTTTGTCTGTCAGTGCCTTTAGTTCCGCCTCGTGTTTCCGAATCGTCACCTGTGCCGCCGCCATTTCGTCCTCCGCGGCTGAGATCCGGCCTTCCGCCTGATCGAGCCGTGGCCCCAGCTCCGACATTGCAGCGCTCACCTCCGCCAGCTTGGAGTGAATGCCGGCTAGTTTTTCATCCAGGGTGCCGGCAATCGTTTCCCGCAGGAGCGCCACAGTAAGGGGGGTCGCCGGCTCCGAATCCGGGTCGCTGGGCGCCGCCGCCATTTTTGGGTCTCCCGGCTTGCTTCGATCTTTATCCTTTTTTGTGCTCCTGGAAGCCATAGGAAGCGGAGATTTCTGCATATATCGCACAATCGACATAAGCCGGAGGCTGTGGGCGCCAAAAGGTGGTGGTTCTAGCCAGATAGTACCGTTATTGCCTGTGGGTGAGCAGCGGGGTGGCCGGAGCTGGTGAGAAACACGTCCTCCTCAGCACATCACCCCACGTGACCTCTCTTATTTGTTTTATGATTTTACTTATTTTACATTTTTCAGCCGAGTGTAAAGTCAATTATGTTTTATGTTTTATAATTGTTTTTAAATGTGACACATGGTTCTTTTATATGTTGAATTTATATATATATATGTGTGTTTTGTATTCAATTGTTTTTATTTATTTACTTATTTATATTTACAATAGCCCCTGAAGCAGCTCGACATAAGAGCGAAACTCGGCCTGAGTTGGGCTTTTTACGACGTTTTGTGCTAATAAAGAATCCTTGGTGTTTCACTGATCTTTTTCGTTTGGTCGCAACAGGATAAAGATCCTGCATGAGACTAAGAGGCAGATCTTCAAACGATACGCGAGCGCGTACTTTTGTTCGCGCAGCAGGCGCGAACAAAAGTACGCTGGATTTTATAAGATATTTATTTATTTATTTATTTATTTTATTTAAGGTTTTTTTATACCAGCATTCAAGAACTCGTTCTCATCATGTCGGTTTACAGAAAACAGGGGTGCAAAAATATAACCAAAAACATAAATAAACGTGGAGAAGAGAAGCAGTTACAATTAACAAGGGTTCATGAACTGGGATTATAAGAAATAAAAGAGATAGAGGAGGATAATTATATACAAGTGTACAATGTAAATAAGGAGTCCTCTATATATACAAGAGAACAAAATAAATATGGAGTCCACTATATACAGCTACTTAGCATAGGAGTCACTATATACAGCTACTTAGCATAGGAGTCAAGATATGCGCGTATCTTATAAAATCCGGGGTCGGCGTGCGCAAGGCTGCGCAAAATCGGCAGCCTGTGCGCGCCGAGCTGCGCAGCCTGCCTCCGTTCCCTCCGAGGCCGCTCCGATTTTGGAGCGGCCTCGGAGGGAACTTTTCTTCGCCAACCCCCCCCCCCCTTACTTTTGTCGGCAGCCCCGCTCCGTCCTCCGGTCCCGGGGGCCGGTCCGGAGGCCTCGACCACGCCCCTGGGCCGGCACCACGCCCCCGAAACGCCACGTCGTTTTGGGAACGCCCCGGACACGCCCCCTTCCGCCCCTTTTCGAAAGCCCCGGGACTTACGCGTGTCCCGGGGCTTTACGCGCGCTGGCGGCCTATGCAAAATAGGCGCGCTGGCGCGCGCGGGCCTTTTAAAATCCGCCCCTAAATGCACAATTGAATCTTTGTGGGTAGAAATCCCTTGAGTGTTGGGGAAAAGTATAGTGACAGGAGTATACTACCATCCACCTGACTAAGATGGTGAGACAGACAGTGAAATGCTAAGAGAAATTAGGGAAGCTAACCAAATTGATAGTGCAGTAATAATGGGAGATTTCAAATACCCCAGTATTGACTGTGTAAATGTAACATCGGGACATGCTAGAGAGATAAAGTTCCTGGATGGAAGAAATGACAGTTTTATGGAGCAATTGGTTCAGGAACCGACAAGATATAATTCTCCGTGGAGCATAGGATTTGATGAGAGAGATAACGGTGGTGGGGCCGCTTGGCAATAGTGATCATAATATGATCAAATTTGAATTAATGACTGGAATGGGGACAGTAAGCAACTCCACGGCTCTATTGCTAAACTTTCAAAAGGGAAACTTTGATAAAATGAGAAAAATAGTTAGAAAAAAACTGAAAGGAACAGCTACAAAGGTAAAAAGTGTGCAAGAGGCATGGGCATTGCTAAAAAATACTATCATAGAAGCACAGACCAGATGCATTCCTCTCATTAAGAAAGGTGAAAAGAAGGCAAAACGATTACCGGCATGGTTAAAAGGTGAGGTGAAAGAGTCTATTCTAGCCAAAGATTTTCATTCAAAAATTGGAAGAAGGCTCCAACAGAAGAAAATAGGATAAAGCATAAGCATTGGCAAATTAAATGTAAGATATTGATAAGACAGGCTAAGAGAAAATTTGAAAAGAAGTTGGCCGTAGAAGGAAAATCTCACAGTAAAAACTTTTTAAAATATATCGGAAGCAGAAAGCCTGCGAAGGCGTCAGTTGGACCGTTAAATGATCGAAGGGTTAAAGGGGCATTTAGAGAAGATAAGGCCATCGCGGAAACATTGAACGATTTCTTTGCTTCCGTGTTTACTGAAGAGGATGTTGGGGAGATACTTGTTTCGGAGAAGGTTTTCATGACATGAACCAAATCATGGTAAACCTAGAAGATGTGGTAGGCCTGATTGACAAACTGAAGAGTAGTAAATCACCTGGACTGGATGGTATACACCCCAGGGTTCTGAAGGAACTAAAAAATTAAATTTCAGATCTGTTAGTAAAAATTTATAACCTATCATTACAATCATCCATTGTACCTGAAGACTGGAGGGTGGCTAATGTAACCCCAATATTTATAAATGGCTCCAGGGGTGACCCGGGAAACTACAGACCAGTTAGCCTGACTTCAGTGCCAGGAAAAATAGTGGAAAGTGTCAAAATCACAGAACATATAGAAAGGCATGGTTTAATGGAACAAAGTCAACATGGCTTTACCCAAGGCAAGTCTTGCCTCACAAATCTGCTTCACTTTTTTGAAGGGGTTAATAAACATGTAGACATAGGTGAACCGGTAGATGTAGTGTATTTGGATTTTCAGAAGGCGTGTGACAAAGCTCCTCATGAGAGGCTTCTAAGAAAAGTAAAAAGTCATGGGATAGTGTCAATGTCCTTTCGTGGATTACAAACTGGTTAAAAGACAGGAATCAGAGTAGGATTAAAAAAGGCTCCAGGGGTGATCCGGGTAACTATAGACCAGTGAGCCTAACTTCAGTGCCGGGAAAAATAGTGGAAACTATCCTCAAGATCAAAATTGTAGAGCATATAGAAAGACATGATTTAATGGGACACAGTCAACATGGATTTACCCAAGGGAAGTCTTGCCTAACAAACCTGCTTCATTTTTTTGAAGGGGTTAATAAACATGTGGATAAAGGTGAACCGGTAGATGTAGTGTATTTGGATTTTCAGAAGGCGTTTGACAAAGTCCCTCATGAGAGGCTTCTACGAAAACTAAAAAGTCATGGGATAGGAGGCGATGTCCTTTCGTGGATTACAAACTGGTTAAAAGACAGGAAACAGAGACTAGGACTAAATGGTCAATTTTCTCAGTGGAAAAGGGTAAACAGTGGAGTGCCTCAGGGATCTGTACTTGGACCGGTGCTTTTCAATATATATATCAATGATCTGGAAAGGAATACGATGAGTGATGTTATCAAATTTGCAGATGATACAAAATTATTCAGAGTAGTTAAATCACAAGCAGACTGTGATACATTACAGGAGGACCTTGCAAGACTGGAAGATTGGGCATCCAAATGGCAGATGAAATTTAATGTGGACAAGTGCAAGGTGTTGCATATAGGGAAAAATAACCCTAGCTGTAGTTACACGATGTTAGGTTCCATATTAGGAGCTACCACCCAAGAAAGAGATCTAGGCGTCATAGTAGATAATACATTGAAATCGTCAGCTCAGTGTGCTGCAGCAGTCAAAAAAGCAAATAAAATGTTAGGAATTATTAGGAAGGGAATGGTTAATAAAACGGAAAATGTCATAATGCCTCTATATCGCTCCATGGTGAGACCACACCTTGAATACTGTGTACAATTCTGGTCGCCGTATCTCAAAAAAGATATAGTTGCAATGGAGAAGGTACAGAGAAGGGCAACCAAAATGATAAAGGGGATGGAACAGCTCCCCTATGAGGAAAGGCTGAAGAGGTTAGGGCTGTTCAGCTTGGAGAAGAGACGGCTGAGGGGGGATATCATAGAGGTCTTTAAGATCATAAGAGGTCTTGAACGAGTAGATGTGACTCGGTTATTTACACTTTCGAATAATAGAAGGACTAGGGGGCATTCCATGAAGTTAGCAAGTAGCACATTTAAGACTAATCGGAGAAAATTCTTTTTCACTCAACGCACAATAAATCTCTGGAATTTGTTGCCAGAGGATGTGGTTAGTGCAGTTAGTGTAGCTGGGTTCAAAAAAGGTTTGGATAAGTTCTTGGAAGAGAAGTCCATTAACTGCTATTAATCAAGTTTACTTAGGGAATAGTCACTGCTATTAATTGCATCAGTAGCATGGGATCTTCTAGGTGTTTGGGTAATTGCCAGGTTCTTGTGGCCTGGTTTGGCCTCTGTTGGAAACAGGATGCTGGGCTTGATGGACCCTTGGTCTGACCCAGCATGGTAATTTCTTATGTTCTTATGTTCTTATGACAATTTTCTCAGTGGAGGGGTTGGGCAGTGGAGTGCCTTAGGGATCTGTACTGGAACCCGTACTTTTCAATATATTTATAAATGATCTGGAAAGGAATACGACGAATGAGATAATCAAATTTGCAGATGATATAAAATTATTCAGAGTAGTTAAATCACAAGCGGATTGTGATAAATTGCAGGAGGACCTTGTGAGACTGGAAAATTGGGCATCCAAATGGCAGATGAAATATAATGTGGATAAGTGCAAGGTGATGCATATAGGGAAAAATAACCCATGCTATAGTTACATGATGTTAGGTTCCACATTAGGAGCTACCTCCCAGGACATAGATCTTGGTGTCATAGTGGATAATACATTGAAGTCGTCAGCTCAGTGTGCTATGGCAGTCAAAAAAGCAAACAAAATGTTAGGAATTATTAGGAAGGGAATGGTGAATAAAACAGAAAATGTCATAATGCCTCTGTATCGCTCCATGGTAAGACTGCACCTTGTTAACAATTCTGGTTGCCGCATCTCAAAAAATATATATTTGCAATAGAGAAGGTACAGAGAAGGGCGACCAGAATGATAAAGGGGATGGAACAGCTCCCCTATGAGGAAAGACTAAAGAGATTAGGATTGTTCAGCTTGGAAAAGAGACGGCTGAGGGGGGATATGATAGAGGTGTTTAAAATTTATGAGAATTGTGACAATGTTAATCGGTTATTTACTCTTTCGGATAATAGAAGGACTAAGGGCACTCCATAAAGTTAGCATGTAGCACATTTAAAACTAATTGAAGAAAGTTATTTTTTACTCACCGCACAATTAAACTCTGGAATTTCTTGCCAGGGGATGTGGTTAGTGCAGTTAGTGTAGCTGGGTTTAAAAAAGGTTTGGATAAGTTCTTGGAGAAGTCCATTACCTGTTATTAATCAAGTTGACTTAGAAAATAGCCACTGCTATTACTAGCATCAGTAGCATGGAATAGACTTAGTTTTTGGGTACTGGTACTTATAGCCTGGACTGGCCACTGTTGGAAACAGGATGTTGGGTTTGATGGACCCTTGGTCTGACCCAGTATGGCACGTTCTTATATTCTTATGTTCTTATTTCATGTTGGAGGAGCTTAGGGGTCCTCCTATACATCAGACAGCTAAGTCATTGGTGTTTGGGGATTAGGATTTGCTGGAGGCTGGTCTGCAGTTGGCAGAGTCATGGCAAAGCTATATCTCCTTCCAGAGGATGCTTTGGAGCTGATAAAGGTGCCCAGAGTGGATGCTTTGGTGGCAGTGGTCACTAAGAGAACCACTCTTCCAGTCAAAGGCTATGGAGCCCTTAGCTTTCAGGGCAGCTGGTTGCAGCAGATCCCGGTGGTGGAATCAAAAGAAACGCTTTCAGAGAAGGCAGTGAAACTCCTAGAAGCAGGCTTGGCCTGTACTGCTGATGTCCTGTATGATTTTCTGTGCATGGTGGCCAGAAATTTGAAGTCACCAATTTCAGCTAGATGACTACTCTGCATCCATAGTTGGGTGGTAGGGTCCAAGTTCCAGCTTGGTTACTTCCTTTTTAGTGGGAAATTACTTTTTAAGGAGGATTTGGAGGAGGAGTTTAAGTACTTAGGAAAATCCAAGTCTCATAAGTTGCCTGAGGATAAGCCTAAGTCATTTCCCAATAATCAGAATTTTCAGGAAGCCAGGTGCTATCACCTGGGGAAATGTTCTTCACAGCGTCAGCTTATGACTAAATTTCAGCCCTTTTATGGAATCCACAGAACTTCCTGAGTGAATGTGCAGTCCAGTTCTGGAGGGCTCAAGGGCCTGAATTCAGTCCATTCCTAGGTTGTGCGCATAGGTGGATGGTTATCCCTTTTTTTTTTTTTTTTCGCAAGGAATGGACCAAGATTCCGATGGGCTAGACGGTCCTTTCCACTGTAAGAGGTATCTACACCTTAAATTTTGCTTGTCCTGTCGTTGAGGCTTTCATGGTCTTCCTGTATGCCGCTAGGGAATATAGGGAGGCAGTGAGATCCAAGCTAGATCGACTTCCCTTTTAACTGTGGTGGTGCCAGTTCCAAAAAAGGAAAAAAGCCAGGGGGTTGTTCCATTTATTTTGTGGTAACCAATAAGGAAGGCATATTTCGCCCCATTCTGGGCCTAATAAGGTGAAAGCTTCTGAATGGAGATTCTTCCTTCGTGATTACAGCAATCAGAAGAGGATGATTTTTGGCATAGTTTGATGTTTGGAAAGCTTATTCCTGTTTGGAGATATCATCAACGATATCTCTGGTTTGCAGGCCTTGGAGGACATTTCCAGTTTTGGGCTCTGCCCTTTGGGTTGGCAACAACTCCTTGCACATTTTCCAAGATATAATGGTGGTCGTGGCAGAGACTCTTCGCAGAGAAAGGATCATGGTATATCCCTATTTGAATGGTTAGTTGATTTGGGCCAAGACAGAGGTCGAGTGCTGTCGCTCAGTGCACAGGGTGTTTGTCCTGTTGCTAAGCCTAGGTGGGGTAGTCAGTTTTGCCAAAAGCAATCTGGAACCATCTCAGAATCTGGAGTGCCTAGGCTCCTGGTTTGAGCAAGCATAGGAAAGGTTTTTCTTACAGCAGAAAAAAGCTTGAAACTTCAGTCAAGTTTGGCAGTTACCACAGATGTCGTTTCTCAGGGCTGGGGGTTATCTACAAGTACTGGGGTCCTTGGCTTCCATGTTGGACCTGAGTCCTTGGAAGGTGACTCATATGAGACCGTGAAAGAGGGCTCTTCTTTCTTTTTTTTATTTTAATGTTTATTAAATACTAGCTGTACCCGGCCACGCGTTGCAGTGGCAGAGCCAGGTTAAGTGGAAAAGAAAGAAAAGAGAATGGAGATAACTGCCCCCTGCTCCCCCCCCCCCCCCCGAACATGGACGCAATAACATCCCCACACACCCCCCCCCCCTGCAGGCCTGCCGATACCTGTCAAAAATGGTAGTCTGTGGAGTGTGCGTTCGTTCTGGCATGGAAGTATTGGCGCCTGGCCCTTGGCAGCCAGCACTGAAACTGTCTCCGACTGCTGTTAGAACTTACTCTGTCAGTAGGGTGGAGCAATGGGAGCGGTCGTCTCGCTCAGATAGTAAAGGCGAAGGTGCGCTGGTTGCCAGTCCAGAAAATGGCGTCGACGGGCCCTCGCCCTTACTATGTCACATGGGCTACTGCCGCCATTGGTGTTCCCGAGTGTCCTAGTAAGGGACAGAGCCGTCGGCGCCATTTTGATTGCTGGCAGCCGACGGCCGTAGTGTATGCGATGTGTCACGGAGCGGTGTTGCCCCCCCCCGCTGGAGCAGCCCGAACTATTCTGCCGTTTTGCGTGCGTTCAGAGGGTGTGGGGGGTGGGAGGAAGGTGTTTTTGTGTGAGTTCGTAGGGTGTGGGAATAGCAAACATGTGGCATGTTAGTGGCCTCCTGGTGTAGCATGCTGGAATTTTGTGGGTTTTTTTGTGTTTTGGGAGGGTGTGTGAAGTAAGTACAATTGGCATGTGTGCGGGGGTGTGTGAGGAGGGTGGATTTGTGTCTGGTCAGAGGGTGTGTGAATCCCAAACATTGGTCACGTGTGTGTGGGGTGTGAGCATTTGTGCAAGGTGTAAAGAGCTTGCGCTTACGTCCAGCAGATGTAGCTGTTTTGTGGAACCAAATATTAAAACTTTTTTACCAGCCCCCGGTGTGACATATATGTAATGTCAGTGTAGAAGACCTTGCCGTATGTGAGGTGAACCTTGTGTCCAAATTTGAAAGCAATCTGTTCAGCTGTGGCAGAGCCTGGTAAAGTTGAAAAAACAGAACAGAGCAGTAAAGGTTACAGTTTGTGTGGTTTTTGGTTTTTTTTTTACCCCAAATGAACAGCACCAGCAAAGAATAGTTTAAATATGCAAGCACACCTTCCTGGCCCCCCCCCCCCAACCTGGCGAAATAGAGCAACCCACGCTACAGCCCCCCTCTCGGGAGACGTAGAGAATGAGTGCCCCCCCCCGTGAAAAACATGCGGCGGAAAATAAGAACGGTCCCCTACCGTGCTCCTCCCCGGCTACCTGTGTAAACTGCCAGCCGGTGGCGAGAGTGTGTGCTAGGGTTTGTTCCGCCGGCTGCCATGTTGCAAAACTTCACCGGTGAAAGGGATGAGTCAGGATTCGTGACCTAGTAAGGGCAAATGTCCGCTGAGGATATGGCGCCGACGGGCTCTTGCCCTTACTATGTCACATGGTGTACCGACATCATTGTTGTCTCCGTATAGCATAGTAAGGGCAAGGTCCGCCGGCGCCATTTTGGTTGCTGGCATCCGACGGCCCTACTGAATGCGATGTGCCCCGGACTGTTCCTGTGGTGCCGGTGGAGAAGCACGGACTTGTTTCAGGTGCAGTGCGTGGGTGGGTGGGTGGAAGAGGGTACTTTAATTTAAATTCGGAGGGTGTGTGAAATGCGTGACTTCCCAATGTAGCAGCCAGGAATCCGTGTTTTGGGAGGGTGGGTGAAGTAAGTGACATTGGCAGGCGTGTGGGTGGGGGTGTGTGGTGTGATGAATGTGGATTTCTGTGTGTTATGAGGGAGTGTGAATGAAAGACAATAGCCCTGTGTGGGGGTGGGGTGTGGTGTGTGAGTGTGTGTGAAAGGTGTAAGAGATTGCGCTTGCGCTGACAGCCACCAGATGTCGCTGTTTTGTGTAAGCAATTTTTAAACTTGTATTACCTGTCACAGGTGTGACCTATATGTAATGTAAGTACATAAGATCCTTCCCGTATGGGAAGTGAATGTTGTGTGCAAATTTGAACGCATTCGGTTAAGCGGTTGGCGAGATTAGCGACGACGTACAAACTATTTAACATTTTTATTTATATAGATTTGCTTGTTGTCAGCAGAAAAGTACAACTTTACAAAATTCCTAACCCCTCCCCCTCACATTATTCCACAAATACATATTCAAAGAGAAGCATAACATCCATAAATGAAGACTGTAAGCACTAATAATCTGGAGAGTATAACAGACAGGAGAATAATGTCAAAATTCACAACATAATCTACTAGCCACGTAGCTCTCTCCACTGCATATACAGAAGGAGCAAGCTGAAAAGCCAAGTTGAGTGGGCTCCTGCCTGTGCTTCCTGCTTAGGTCAGGAAGGTCCCACTACTGCCACAGCTTGGGAGGCAGACTCCTGCTGGCTCACACACAACAGTTTTATATACAAAACGCAAACTAAACCTTCTAAGGTTGCTTACCTCAGCAGTCCTTCAATGAATTTCCAAAAGCTTTGAAACATAACTTGTCAGGCTTCCTTCCCACGTGTATCCTGGGGCCTCCCTTACCCTTCTGGGCCCTGTCTCCTTGTACTTTGGTGACGGGAGCCTCCCTTCGGCCAGAATCCCTTGTGGGGCTGGTTCCTTAGGAGGACTGGGCCAGATAGCTCTGTCTCCTCTCTCTCAAGGTGTTCTGAGGGAGTTTCCATTACACTGTGATTTTGCACCAATTTTGCAGGCAATCAAGGCCTGAGAGTGAGTTCATCAACTGGTGGCATTGTTGTACTGACTGATAAAAGATTGATTTGCTATAAGGGGGAGGGAGAGGATGAGGTGGTGAGGTTTTAGTGGAGATGGATACTATTAGTCAGACCGTGTTAATTAAATATGTGTACTCAGACCTAATTATTGATGATCTGGGGAGGATCACTAAAAGGGGGCTATGTTGGCAAGTCTGGAGGGAGGCCACACACATACAGCTATGCTAGCTAACCTTGGGACCACATTAGTTAAAATGCATTTACTCGGGTCATGGTAGGGGTCTGGGGAAGGCCATGAAAAGGGGCCAGCTTAACCAAGAAATAGCGACATAGTCCAAGGTAGAGAAGCTGCCAGATTGGACATGGGAAAGTGAGATGATCTCAGAGCACGGCGTGACCGTTCCTGTGTGCTTGGGCTAGTGGCAGCCATGGAGCAGAATGCAGCAGCCTGCCAGGGTTCACAGGGACTGCTGCCACACTAGTTTTATAAAAGAGACTTAGCTTTGTTGAGTTAATTGGGCCCCTGGTGGTCAAGGAGGAGAATGCAGCTGGCCTACCAGCATTTATGGAGTAGAATTAGGGGGGGGGGGGGGGGGGCAGCTAGGGCACTGCATTGTATAAGAGAGAGAGCTTTATAAATGATGTAGCTTTAGCAAGTTAATTGGGTCTGTCATGATTTAGGTCTAGTCCCATATGGATTCACAGTATTATATGGAGCAGGTTGGTAGGGAAGGACACTAAGTCAGTCCAAATAGCTGACAGATGAAAGAGGAAATTAAACAAGTAGAGTCATTCATTAAGGTGACCGGGAGTCTAATGTTAAGGCATGGGGTCTATAGAACGTGGACAGGGTTCATTTGTCAGAAGTAGACCTGGATGTTTCTCTTTAACGATGCAGACACAAAAATGCTCATAGAAGGATAACATTGGACACACTAGGTGGAAGGGTCGGGACCAAGTTACTTTTCCTGGTTCCTCCCATGGCAGCACCACTCCAGCACAAGAAGGGATGTAACTTGAACAGGTTTACTTGGGTGCTACCGGATCAATTACACCCATGAGCACGTTAGCGACCCAGGTCCCCAACAGAAGGATGGGCCTGGGCAGTTTACAATAATATGATTGCAGTGTTTACTCAGAGGATGTTAGGGATGCTCTGGGGAAGGCCATGTAAGAGCGAGGCAGAGACAAACGTCATGGAGCACCTTTTGTCACTTGCCCTTAGAGGCAGTGTTCATGGAGCGGCATGCTGCCAGGAACTCACCTTGCTAGCTGAGGTATTAGATAGCCCATGCAAACTGAATCTTTCTATGTCCTCCTGCCTTGCTGGTGGGAGCAAATTGATTAGAGCATGTTGTTTAAAGTAGGATTTTGCATATCATGTATTGCTAAATAAAGCTGCTCTGGCTGTTTTTAGCTACTCAATAAAAGATTCACATGTCCGTATGGAATAGCAGGATTATTGGCTTAAGGGGTGAGGACAGGATACTATACAGAGGGTATGGCATGCTCAGGTTAGACCAAGTACAGCTATTCTAGTGATATTTAGAGTCTGCTTCACTAAGGCTTTTCTCCCATTCTCTGTCCAAAAGTAAAGACCTAGTGGCTGTTTGAAAAGCTTTGGTGAGCTTTGGTGAGCTGTATTCTGCCTTCCTGGACACAATAATTTTGCTGCATTACTTAATCATAGGAGGGAATGTCAGAGAAATATTGGAACAAGAACTGCAGGCGGTGCATGATGGTTTTATAAAGGAACAAGGGGAAAAAAAAACACTATAGCTAGTATAAATTTAAGAACAAACTGGTAATGCCTCCAGTCTTCATAAGATACCCAAATATTAGAAGAGGGAATGTAAGCGATGTGACGAGGGAATTAGGTGCCCTAGGTGAATCTTCAGCTTTACACCCCATTCCCCTAAAATTAATATTGTGCATTGGTAGGAATAGGCATTTATAATTACTGATTTATTTTATATGAAGAAGGAGAACCTCATACTGATTGTAACCCAGTGGATGATGGCAGAAAAGTACCGATTGACCCTTCCAGTCTGCTCAGTTATGCCATTCCACATTGCTAAGGATATATCCCAGTTGCCTACTGTAGAAGCAAAGGTACTGCTAGGTACTTTAAAAAACTCAAGGTTTTGGCCTGTAGGGATCCCCTCCTGAGATTTTAGATAATTAAACTAATTAACACCCCTGCTAGCAGCTGAGTAGGAAGAGCACAGCCTCCTACAGGCCACTTCAGTCCATCCCTTTCTGTCACCAGGCAAAAGGCAGCATGTATGGTGGAGGGGAGAGGCTGGCTATGAGGAAAACAAATATCTCGTCTCTCTTCTGTTCACTCCAGCCTCGCTCTTTTTCTCCTGTTCCTGCAACTATCGGAGGGGCAGAACTGGATGGAGGAGCAGAGTAGCAGTTAAATCCTGTTACAGGTAAAGACGTGGGGCCGATGCAGTATCGTGTGCATAGCTTAACCAGCGTTTTGGACGCGCTAGGCTAACATCCGATGCAATAAGGAGATTAGCGCGTCCAAACCGTGCGTCGCCAATAGCACTCGTCACATCGAAATACCATGTAGTTGTACCCCCCCGATGCAAAAAATGGCCATGCGCCCGACGTGCACGGTTTGACGCGGCAAATTTAACACCAGCCCCGGAGCTCTGAGAAGAGAGGATCACCTTGCTGGTGGCTGAAAGGAATCAGTAAATTCTGCTTGGGGAAATTTTTTAAAAAAGTATTGGGGAGAAGTAAACTATTGAGGTATATTAATTAATGTCTTTGTGGGTTTATTAAATAGTCAGAAGGTAGTGTTTTGTTTTTTAAATGGTCAATGTATTTCCACCACTCAGCATGCGTATAGATAATTCACATCTAGGGCCGGTTTAAGCATTAGGCTAACTAGGTACCTGCCTAGAATGCCAGCTTCTGGGGTGGCAGGGCAAGCAGGAGTAGTAGCAGTAACAGCAAAATAATAGGTCCGGAGAGTCGGCAGTGATTTCAATCACTTTATCTTCTTCACATTATTTGTTTGGCAAACTAAACAGCCAAACCAGGTATTTCTTTTCACCACAACTTGGTTTATTTTTGTGTTTACATTGTGGGACCAATGCAATAAGCCGCGCGTAAAAATGTGCGGCCAAATTGGGCACCCATTTTTTTTTTTAACGCGCGCGCAGTCACATCTCCTGGGCATCCAATGCAGTATGGTAACGAGGTGCCGTGCTAAAAAGGACGCGCTTGGCATCAGTGGTGCTTCCCTAATGCATCCTTGGCATCAGGCGCCCAGGAGATGTGCACAGCCACAGAGTAGGAAAACAGACGCTGGTAAATTTGAGCATCCATTTTTCTAAGCTGGCTGCTGTCAAGACTTCTTTTTTTTTCATGTTGCTGCTTTCTGTGGCTCCTCCTACTTAGTATCTTGATACTAAAAGTAGGAGGAACCACAGAAGGCAGGACATTTTGTTTTTAAGAATATAAGAAATCTGTTTCCAACAGAGGCCAATCCAAGGCATAAGAACCTGGCAAGTACCCAAAAACTAAGTCTATCCCATGCTACTGATGTTAGTAATAGTGGTGGTTATTATCTAAATCAACTTGATTAGTAGCAGGTAATGGACTTCTCCTCCAAGAACTTATCCAATCCTTTTTTAAACACCGCTATACTAACTGCACTAACCACATCCTCTGGCAACAAATTCCAGAGTTTAATTGTGCGTTGAGTGAAGAAGAACTTTTTCCAATTAGTTTTAAATGTGCCCCATGCTAACTTCATGGAGTGCCCCCTAGTCTTTCTATTATCCGAAAGAGTAAATAACCGATTCACATCTACCCGTTCTAGACCTCTCATGATTTTAAACACCTCTATCATATACCCCCTTAGCCGTCTCTTCTCCAAGCTGAACAGTCCTAACCTCTTTAGTCTTTCCTCATAGGAGAGTAGTTCTATCCCCTTTATCTCTAACTTGTTTATTAGCTGTTTTACTATTTAAAAAAACAAAACACTAACTTCTGTTTATAAGCTGTCTTACTTAGAAAAAATAGGCCCCAATCAAAAAGTTTTAGTTGCTGGGGTAAACCTTTCATGCTTTTTTTTCCCCCCTTGTTTTTCATGTTTTTTTCCTAAGGAAGAGCTTTCTTAAAGTATATTTTTGGGTTCTTTTCCTTTTATTTTGATATTTTTTACTTTTCTGAATTTTAGGCATCTGTTGCCAAATTTTAGGTACCCAGGTGACCTGGCTCCCAGACTTTTCCAGCCCTGCAAGTGCCCTAGTGCTAGTTAAACCACAGCCAGAAGGTGTGATTTGACATTTTGCTAGCAAGGTTGTTGATAACTGGAATAAAAATGCTTTTCTGGAAATATTGATGTCGATGTGAGATTAAAAATCTATTTATTACCTAGAAAAGGCTGGATGTACTGTGCTTAAGTCATAACTTTATGTACATTGGGACCTGGCTGGGGAGATCCATTTTGTGTTGATTATTATGAAATGGAAAATAGTTCAGATACTCTTGGGATAAGGGGTGTTGGGATCTTTGATGCTTTATGAATCGTAGTACCTAAGCAAAATCAGGAGGTCATAGAAACCTAGAACATGAGAGAAGATAACATATTAAACGTCAGCAGATAAAGACCAAAATGGTCTATTCAGTCAGGACTGCTCAGTTTCATTCCTGGTACAGTGTTGTAGGCTTTTCTTTCACTTCTTGTACATTTTGGGACTGTTTGGCTTTCACCTGAGAGGCTGTTCCATGCATCCTTCACCTTGTCCCTGAAGAAATAGTTTTTGATGTTGCTCCTGAGTATATCTCCTTGCAGTCTCATACCATTACTTCTTGTTCTATAGTATTCTTTCCTCTGAAAAAAAAATGTACTACTTGTGCCTTATCTATATCTTTTGGGGTATTTAAATATCTATTATTTCCCTCCTTCTCTTCTCTAGGACACATATTCAGGGATTTTGGCTTCTGCATAGAAACTTTGTCCACTTGAATGCACCAAAATAAAGGTCAATAAAAAAACCCCAGTATATATATATATTAGGTGTTACCTTTTTAATTGGATTAACTTTAATACATTTCTTGACCAACTTCTGGGCCTTACACTGCTTTCCTCAGATCAAAGCAAAAGATGACAGTGACTGAACATATAAGTTCCTTCTGGAAACAAACTAGTGCAAACTTCAGCCAGAACCTCTGAAGGAAGGAAATGGCACAGGGCCCTGCCAGTCACCGAACTGCAGACTCTGGCAGGACCACATGGGAAAGGAAGTCAGGAGAAAGGGGGTCTTAGTTATGCTCCTCCTCTGGTATTCGATGCAGGAAATCCAGAAAAGGTGAGGAAGGGTTCAGGGCAGACTGTGAAGACGGGGGGGGGGGGGGTAAACCTGCAGCGCCACAAGATGACACCACTTCTGCTGGAACATGGTTCAGGAGCAGACTGCTCTATCAAGGACCCTAGGATCAAGAGCTATTCAGGAACATAAGACATTTGATGAAACCTTCACAGCTAACATAAAAGCACTTAACAGAGACCTTCTTTTTTTAACCTGTCTCCAGATAGTTCTGCTGCTTCTCTCACCTTCTTATCACTCTACTAACAGATCAGTTCCCACCTCTTTTCCCCCCTTCCCCTTCGCACCGTCTTTGTAATGTAATCTATGGTTCACCTGAATGTTGAAGATCTCAATACCACTTAATGAATGCCCGTGCGATTTCGGCGCTCAAGGTGTGACGTCACGTCATGTGACTGCCTTGAGCGCCGAAATCGCACGGGCATTCATTCACTGCCGGCGGGGGCCGTGCATTCATCCAGGCAGAGGGAGCCGGCGGCGAAAGCCGCCGGCTCCCTCTGCCTGGATGAATGCACGGCCCCCGCCGGCAGTGAATGAATGCCCGTGCGATTTCGGCGCTCATGCCTTGAGGCCTCTTCCACACACATATATGCACTCTCATTCTCTCTTATCACCTCTATTCTTATTAGCCACAGGAGCCTCCTCCTTCCCCAGACCCGCAGGACATGTGCTCCAATTCCTCCTCCTCCTCCTTCAGTGTCGGGTCTGCTCTGCCCTTGCTTTATTTTCAGCGCGCGGCCCAATGTTGTTGCTCCTCCTCCTGGGTCTGCAGTTTCTTGCTTCCCATTGGGGAAGGCAACGTTCCTGCTCGTCTTACTTTTCACGTCATTTTTCTGAGGCACAGGTGCTGCGCTGCTCCAGACCCTTCTTCCGGCCTTCCGCAGCAGGACACCCGGAGTTATCAGGTGTTGGCCCAGAGACCCGGCAAGTCATTCAGAATTCCAGAGTCTCCAGGCCAAACCCGGAGAGTTCCTAAGTGTGCCCAGAGGAGGACCAAAACAAATTAGCAGTGGTGCAGTTCCCCTCCATCCATCACTCCTTCTCACCCTTCCTGTTCTCCATCTAATGCCCTCTTTTAACCTCCTCCCCGCTCTCTATCTCTGTATCTCTCACTCCCCAGCCCGCCCCTTCTCTCTCACCTCCTCCAGTCCTTTCCACATCTCCCAGTTGATTCTCTGTCATCCGCTCCCTCTCACGCCATCTCCCATTGCCTCCTCCCTCTCATCCTCTCTCTCTCAAACCTTCCCAGCTTCAACTCCTCCCACCAACCCTTTTTTCACATCTCCATTCATTTTCCATCCGTCAGTTGATCTTCTGTCATTCCTTCTCTCTCGCTCTCCAGAAGTACCGTAATCCCTCCCCGCCTTATCCAACACAAAAAAAACCTTCTTGCCTCTCATCCCTTTTTTCAAATAGCCTCTCTTCCAAACATCTCACTGGCCAGATCAATGGTAACATTTTCCTTTGGGCTCTGGGCCAAAGGTGGATGATAACAGTGGGAAGAGATGGCAGGGGCAACATTTTTCTCTTGGTTAGGTTCAGTGGTTGGTGAGGGGAGGGCGTCAGTGAAAATCTCCACTGGCCATACACACAGCCCTCCCCTTCTTTCATGGCTGGTCCCAAGCTGCTGCCGCATGCAGATCACTTCAGGCCCTGCAGCAGCCCTGATCCCTTCTTGTGCATGGCTTCCAGCAACTACAGAAACTCGTGCAAGGGCTGTGCCACTGCACAAAAATATGAGTCTGCGCTTATTTACAGGCCCCATGCTGACTTCCACTACTGCTGCTGGCACCTAAAGTGTGCTGTCACTTGAGGCACTTGTGTCCCCAACTGAAGGATGTATTAACCCCATTTGGGGTCCCGACCCACAGTTTGGGAAGCCCTGCCCTAGCACCTCCTTTTTACCGCAGCAGCCCATTTGCATTTAGCATTGGGCACCCCAGAGAGGAGGATCGGTGCCCATCTGCCCTATGAGCTGCAGTTTTGGTTGCGACTGTACCAGAAGGGTATGGATGAGATTGAGGGAATCCAAAGGATGTGCAACACACCATGGAATGGTTATCGTACCAGGTTATCATACCTGAAGGACTTGGGAATTCTCACTGGAATTTCAGATGGGTCTACTTTGTTTTTGGGATATTACTTGAAGTAGTATGTATCCCTGTTAGGGATTTGAATGTTTTATTAACCAAGGGCCTTGTACCGAGGTTAAATGGTTTCCTTCTTTCTATACAATTCCTTGGTTGATGCACCCTGACATAGCCCCAGCCAAGCAAGCCACAACCTCACATTGACCACTCTAGTCCACTTTTCCTAGTCTGATCTGGCAAGCACTGATGCATTCAGTATACAGTTTGCTTGCCTGTGACATAACTATACCGCCAAGTAATTACCCACAGTACACTTCATCTGCCATTGACACACCCATTTTCCTAAGAGACGTACCGCACTACCCAATCTGTAGCCTTTACACCCAACTATAAAGCATTTATAAATAAATAAGTTAGAAAGTAATAGACCGAGTGCCAAACCTTATAGTACCGTACACTAAACCAGTCTGGATTAAATGGACAGGAATCAGTCCATGGACATTTCATAACCTAAAACATTATACAGAAAAAAACAGAATCATTACCCACTGGAACCAATTTTCTAATCCATGTATTACTCCGTTTTCATTTTCATCTTAAAAGCCCATTTTTAGCCAAGTTTCATGGGTGCAAAATGCCTCTTGTTGTCACCATGTCTGTCCGTATGCATGTACAGAGGCCAGCTCCGTGGGCTGACTTGAAAATCCATTGGGGGTAGGAAGGCCTCTGATGAATTGGGAGAGCATTGAACTGCAAAAGCAGGTGGAAACAGCAAAAAATATAAGACATTTATGAAATGAGCCTTTCTTATGTTTAAGGATTACCATTTTGTCACAATAACCTACTTAAACTGAATAATTTCAACCAAACCTTTGTCAAATATGTTAAACCTTCTTCTGAATGTTCTGGACATTTACTGTTGGTTTTGATCTTTATCCCTCTCTTATATCTCTGGATATTATTAGAAATTAAATGTCTTTTTTTATTTTTTTTATTTTAACATGCTACTAGTGCACATGCCACAATTAGATGTTACAGTAGACAGTTCCTGAGCTTTATTATCCAGATAGTAAGAAATGTTTTTAAAGAACAATATAGCCTTGATCAGTTTTAATCGTACCCTGGTACTAAGATGTCCAGCTAGCTTGAACAGACCTTCTCATTAATCTATTTAGAGCCTTCTTAAATATTTATACACTGTTATCACTTATCCCCCTCAATTGATTTATTTTGTTTTATTGTACTTATTAAATCATCTAACCATATAAGCTCAAGGTAATGCAGAAAGCAAAAATTAACATAAAATATGCAAATTACAAAATCAACATATATAAGAACAAATGCTTCATAATTAACATAAAACTGAAACAAAAATATTAGGCCTCACAGTACGGTGTACAGTATGTGAAGCCATGCCAGAATATATCTGGAAATCACTAGTGGTACAAAGAAAAGTCACCAAACTAGTGTAAGAAATGGAGTGCATTAAAAACTGTTTCCTTTTCTTTGGGGAAAAAGGTGGCGGAGGAATTTTGATCACTTTGTCTTGTACGAGTGTAACCAAGTCTTAGCAGGCCTTCTGCTTGTCTGGGGATAGAACATGAGCCTCCCTTTAAACTCGGTCAGAGGAAAACCTGCTTAGCCTCCGGCATATGCTTTGAACCAAGACCATTCCAGCCATCAAAGAAAACAGACAAATATTAACTTTACCATCTATCAATTTATCTGTGGGTACCGGGATTTGGAGACATTCTGGTAGGTAGGAGTCCATCTGCTCCGATGACCACCTTGGAATGGGGAAGGGACTTTAGGCCACCACAGACAAATAATTAAAAAAACAAACCAAGCAAAAAACAAACCATGGTGGACTTGAAGATGGCTGAGCGTGCGGAATGGATATACGTAGGCAGGCCTGTTCATGCTGTGGTCAAGTTTAAATTTTCAACTTCAAATAATGTTGTCCTGCCTTATCCAGTGTAGTATGTTGTCTAACGCTACCTGATCCAACATGGATGGCAATCAGATTTGCTTTTAGTTCTCCTTTCCAAGGGAAAAATTCCTAGCTGCCTTTTAGTTTTTTCTTTCTATGTAAATATTCCAGTACCCTTATTAGCTTAGCGGTCTGACCCCAGTACACAATGTGTGCTGAACTTCAGCTTGTGCTAGAAAAGTGCCCCCCCCCCCCCCCGACCAGCCATTTTCTTCTAGTTGGGTTTCCTTTTAGAGCTTCCTCCTTTTTAAGTTTTTTGGTTTTAGATTAGGTGGTTACTGGAAGGCTACAACTGGTGGGGGGGGGGGGAGCAGGGAATATTTTAGCCTTCGACAGACAACCATTTAACCTGAAACAAAAACTTTTAAGAGTAGGCACAAAATTCTGCAAGTTACGCTAGCGTATATCACCGAAAGGAAACGCATTCGAAATAAGGGGCTCCCTTTCATATTGTGCCTGTGACCCAATGCTACAAAGGGGAAACAAGCCAAAACTTGAGGACAGGAATCTGTGTTCATAGGCACAAGGTAAAACATTACACAGAAAAAACAGAATGAGGCTCTTCTCAGAGGGAGGATCGTTCCCTTAATGACCTCACCAGTCAGGGTACTTAAAGGGAACTTTAGAAGTTCACAAGAAGGGGAAAAGCATTTGAAATGAGGATGATCAAACACAAAAGGACTGAATAAGGGCATTGGCTTTCTCTCCCATAATCAAATACAGGCCTTTTCAATTGCAAAAGTTTAACTGTCTCCCCACCTCTGTTGTTCTCCAGCCCTCCCGCCTTCCTTTATTGAACTGTAATGGCACCTGCAGGCAGCCACACTCCCGTGATGACTCGGTATGATTTAAACCCAGTGTAACCTCTCTGTTTCTTCACAGATCTGATGAAGAGACGATAACCCTCAAAAGCTTGTCACAGATGTATTATGTTAATCCAATTTAAAAAGATATCACCTACATCCTATTTTGTTGACACTTAATTTACCGAGGACAATACTTTGAAATCCTCGGCTCCCTGCACAAAGAAAAGCAAATAGAATGTTAAGTATTATTAAGAAAGGCACGGAAAATAAAACTGATATCATAATGCCTCTGTACTGATCCACCTTGTGACCACACTTTGAATACTGTTCTGGTTACCCCCATCTCAAGAAAGATAGAGCGGAGCTAGAAAAGGTACAGAAAAAGGCCACCACGAGGAAAGGCTGAGAAGTTAGGGCTCTTCAGCCTGGAGAAGAGACGGCTGAGGGGAGATATGACAGAGCTCTATGAAATATTGAGCAAGGTGGAATGGGTAAACGCAGGACAGTAATCTCCACTTTCAAATATTATTAGGACTAGGGGTCACTCCTTAAAGCTAATAGATAACACATTTAAAACAAATCAGAGTATTTTTTTTCAATTCACTGAACAATTAAATAGTGAAATTTGTTGGCAGAGGGAGTAGATAGCATAGCTGAGTTTAAAAACAGATTTGGACCAGTTTCTGGAGGAAAAGTCCGTAAAACATTATTAGCCCTAGCTATAAGCAAGAAGGATTGGATCTGTTCTTTGGGATCCTGCCAGATATTTGAGATCTGAATTGGCCACTGTTGGAGACAGGATACTAGACTTATTGGACCTTTTGGTCTGACCCAGTGTGGTATTTCTCATCTTTCTTAAGTAATGCACACAAGACATGTTAGGAACATAAAACATGAGTTGTGCACAAAGCATTTCATGGTGCAGAAAACATGATTTGGGCATAAATCACGAGTACAGGACCCCCAGAGACTAGCACTAGGCCCAGAAACTTTACCTTTGGGCCAAGTGTTAAATTGCCAGCAGCAAGAGATATGAATTTAGCCTATGCACTTATCTGTGGGGTCGATGCAATATCACGCGCGTCCAAACTGGGCGCCCATTTTTTTTCAACGCTCGCACATCCACCTCTCCTGGGCATGCGATGCTCTATTTTAATGAGCTGCCATGGTAAAAAGCAATTGGGTGCCGAGGGGAGCTGTGGCTGTGCCCGTGTTAGGAGAAAGGGTGCTCAATATGAGTGACTGTTTTCTCACCTGCAGGAATATGAGACAGAGTGACTGGGGCAGGCAGGGTGGCTGTATTGCGGTGGGAAGAGTGATGCCCTTCGCTTGAATGCTTAGTAGGAAGAAAATACATCTACATTGGTGCAAATAAAAACATCCAGCCCGAAGTGTCAAGGTGCTGAGAAAGGAGAGTGTGGCTTCTTGCAGCAGCGCTCGGTAGGGCCGCCCTCCCCACAGAAAAGCAGTATTTTTTGTTTTTAGTTGAGCCCTTGACGTGCAGCTTCGGGGCTGGCGTTTAAATTTGCCATGTTAAAAAGTGCACATTGGACACATGGCAATTTTTTGCATCAGAGGTAATATCTAATAGCATCATCTGCATGGCATTTACATGTGATGAGCGCTATTAGCACTAATCCCCTTATTGCATTGGATGTTAGTCTAGTGTGTCCAAAATGCGACTCCATCTGTGAACATAAGATATGCCATACTGGGTCAGACCTATGGTCCATTAAGTCCAGCATCCTGTTTCCAGTAGTGGCCAATCCAAGTTACAAGTCCCCAGACATTAAATAGATCTCAAGCTACTATTCCTTATTGATTAATAGCAGTTTATACATTTTTCATTTAGGGACTTATCCAAACCTTTTTTAATTCCATTTACACTAACTGCTGTAACCACATCCTCTGGCAATGAATTCCAGAGCTTAACTATGCGCTGAGTGAAAAAGAATTTTCTTCAGTTTGTTTTAAATGAGCTACTTGCTAACTTCATGGAGTGCCCCTTAGTCCTTCTATTATCTGAGAGAGTAAATAACCGATTTACATTAACCTGTTCCAAGTCCTTTCATGATTTTATAGACCTCTATCATATTCCCCCCCTCAGTCGTCTCTTCTCCAAGCTGAACAGCCTTAACCTCTTTAGCCTTTCCTCATAAGAGAGCTGCTCAATGTGGGTTAACCTGTGTGCTAGGCTGAGCATACTTTATTGCATCGCCCCTGAGTTGGGAGAAGTAATTAATGCCTTGATTAACATGGGATTTGCAGGGAGGCGTGCTAATTTGTGTACACATTTTTTGTGCAGCAAACTTCTTGTTTGGCAGTAAAGTTGCATGCACAAAAAATTACATACAGCCGTGCACCCCTTTTACACTGGGGCCTCTGTTTGTTGCACTCATATCTCCCATAAAATTTGGAGACCATCCCCACAACGATGCGGAACGTTCTGCAAGTGTGGGTCTTCTCAGGACTTTGAATAACTGGATGACTGCATATAATTCCTCTTTTTGTGCAAGCAGGCGGTGTGAGGTAATACAGAGCGCTTATAGGCGAGGTGGCATGAGCAAGCAGGTTGGCTGTAAATTTTCCATATTGGCGTGGATGGTAGAATGATGTCATGCAATTGAAGCAGAAAGGTTGTAGAAAGGTTAGTAAATGGGGAGGAGGAACGCGAGTGAGAGGAACCAGAAACATCTATCCGGATACATGGCCAGAATGGATAAGAGAGAGAATTAAGCTGCTCGAGCTGATTGGAAATCTAATTTGCAGGGCGTGGCTGGAACCAATACTGGAAGCAGTGCTGCCGGAAGGTGCATCCTGCTTCACATTAATGGGCTGCGGCCATTTATTGTCAAACAATAAACTGTTATCGGATGGAGTTGTGTGAGCCTGCAATAATTTGGGAAGGGTGGGTGGCTGGGCGTTAGACCCAGCCTTTCCACTGCCCACATTGTGGATAAGGGAAAGAAATGAAGGATACAGATCCAGGAAGCTGTGCCTGATCTTTGGAGAGAGGCTACGTAGTTACACAGAAAAAATTGAGATGGAAGAGCAACAGCCTGGCTGCTTGACTGCATGGCACGGTAAATAAGGGCCTCGCCACCATAGGAAAGTGGAAACTCGTATCCCGAGAAGGATGGGTAAAAGGTGCCCGGCAGAGTGCTCAGGAACGCGTTTATCCATATTTTTCCCTCCTGTATCCTGACAGAGTCTTAAAACAAGCTTTTCACGTACATCTGTTTGCAGTTCATGTATATAAAAGGTATTTTCATTACGAATATGCTTAATGTGCAAACTCCTCCTCCAAGTTATTTATTCTTAAGTGTGCAGCAATTCTGAGCATTTCCAGTTAGCCTGTGGTTTTTCTTGGGACTCTGGGAGACCCAGGTATAGCACAGGACTCCCATGTTCTAGGTGAAATGGGGGCAAGATTTGGAAAGCCCAAAGGTTCTCCAGAGCTGCGAGCTAGGAAAAGAAGCGATGCAGCCAGGTTTATAAAGAAGTCACTGTCGGGCCGATACAGAAAAACAGGCGAGAGAGCAGGCGAGCGCACAGGCCACTCTCCTGTGCACGCGATTCTGTATTCAAATGAGGGCCCGCGGCAAAAAGAGGCGCTAGGGACACTAGCGCATCCCTAGCGCCTCTTTTTGGACAGGAGCGGCGGCTGTCAGTGGGTTTGATAGCCGACGCTCAATTTTGCCGGCGTCAGTTCTCAAATCAGTTGACAGCCACAGGTTTGGATACCGGATGCTGGCAAAATTGAGTGTCCGGTTTTCAAGCCGCGGGCCGATTTCAAATTTTTTTTTTTTTTTTTTTTAACTTTTTTCAACTTTCGGGACCTCAGACTTAATATCGCCATGATATTAAGTCGGAGGGTGCACAGAAAAGCAGTTTTTACTGCTTTTCTGTGCACTTTCCCGGTGCCTGGAGAAATTAGCGCCTACCTTTTGGGTAGGCGCTAATTTCTGAAAGTAAAATGTGCGGCTTGGCTGCACATTTTGCTTTCTGAATCGCGCGGGAATACCTAATAGGGCCATCAACATGCATTTGCATGTTGTGGGCGCTATTAGGTTCGGGGGGGGGGCTATTACCCCTTACTGAATAAGGGGTAAAGCTAGCGCATCAAAGGCGCGTCCAATCGCGGGTTAACAGTGTGCTCCGCCAGAGCGCAATGTACTGTATCGGCCTGTGTGTGAGTACACAGAAAATCAACCTTCGGCCTGCAGAAGTTGAGTGGGAAGATCAGGTTGCTGTCCAGCTAGATAAACGTGCGAGTAACTTTATTTGTCACAACCTGAAGTGCAGTTATGCACAAAAATGGCAACTTTTCAAAAACTCGGGTTACATGCTTAAGTCTTGAACGGCCCCCACCCCTCTTTTGTGATGCAAAATTTATGCAAGTTGAGTATTTTATAGGTGGCCAGAAATGCATGTTGAGCCCATAGGGCTGATTTATGCACCAAACTCCCAACTAAGCTTTAAAAAATTGAGCCATGAGATTTTATCATCACGGAAATGCAATCTGTGAAAATAGTTCTGAATTGTACAAAGCCCACACCAAACAGTGCAGCGCTGATTAAAACACTTAGCAGTTTGGGGATTTTGGTGATTGTCGTACTCCTTATCGATTGTAGATGGGTTCTACAATTGTGATCTGAAGTTGTGATTTTTAGGCCCATCTGTGCGTTAAAGTGAGTGTTGCCTTGGAGGGTTCAAACTGGAGTCCTCATCTTCGCAGGAGGGTCCATGGGAAGGTGATGGGAAATGAGCAGAGAGAATTTAGGCAGGTGGTGCATGATTGCCCTATAAGAGTTTCTCAGTTCTAGCTGTCTCTTGAATAGCGTTGCCAGATATCCTGCTACAGGACAGTCCTGTTAAAAGAAATTGTGTGTTCTGCTTATACTTTAACGGAGCACATGATCGTTCTGTTTTCAGTCTGGCCATATATGAGTAGATCTGGGATGTTAAAAAAAAAAAAAAAAGTATGTGTGGGGGGGAGGCAGGGTGCAGATGGTACAGTGACTCATAACCCCCACTCCATCCTCTCTCTCCCCTTCCCCTTCCCTTCTGCACCTTCCAGGTTCCTCTCCACCTACTTACTCCCATCTCTCCCCGTCTTCTTCAGACTCCTCTCTTATCATGCCACTCTCATATTCTTCATCTCTCTCAGTTTTGGGGGGCATAATGCCATGAGCAGAGTGATGGCAGGCCAGTGGGGCGGAAACATGCGGAGCATGTGCTTCCTGTCTCTGCAGCTGCTTTTCCCCTCATGGTACACACTCCCTTTGTATTCAGGAAGCATCGGAGGGAAGGAGAAGTGGCTGCAGAGATAGGGAGCGCAGGCTTATTATCCCCACGTTGCTGATCTCACTGCCAGGGAGGAGGGTCAGCCTTTTAAACATGTTTGGTACAGCTTCTGCAAGGGAATGGCTTATAAAGTTATATGTGTCCACCCTATGCTTGGGTTGCTGAAATGATGCCTTTTTTATTTTCTAATCTGTTGACTGCTTCTTTTTCTTCTCCCCAGCCACTCTTACCTATGACACCCTTCGTTTCGCAGAGTTGGAAGATTTCCCCGAGACTAGCGAGCCAGTCTGGATTTTGGGAAAGAATTACAGTGCCCTTACAGGTACCTCACTGCTTAATAAAGGTCCTGGATTCTCACTGATGGGCGAGCTTTATCTGACACTCGTCTTGCAAGCATACTCTGAGCAGCCCGCTTATCTCTCTCCCTTTCTATACTCGCAGGAACATTACAGGCAATCTTGTGGAGCTCAGCTAATGTACACAGATGTTGGTAATGTTCATGCTTTACACCCTTCATCCTCACTTCCAGCTTTTCTTCAATGCCCCTGTCCTCTTCAGTTCCTTTCCTCCCATTCCACCCTCCTACCTTGGGATCCTGTCAACGCCAACCCCTTCTCAACCAAGTCTGGCTTTATACACGGGTCTGTTTGGCCTGGGCCAAGCACAGCAAAATTCTGGGGGGGCAGAGTTCATGCCGGCCTTGGACCCCTGATCCCAGCCCTCCTGTTGCCGAGGCGCACTTCTGAGGCGGATCTGTTTGTGACTTTCCTGAAGTAATCTTCTGCTCCAGGAGGAGATCAGACACTTTTTTTTTTTTTTCATTTTTTTTGCAGGACAGGTGAAAACCTAGGTAAAACTTGAGAAAAAACCACAGGGAACTATGATACTCATAGCTCATATTTGGTTGGGACAGATTTGTTTTCTGATTCTGCGTGAACTATTCCTCAGGAAACCAATTTCGGACTTCATTCCACATCATCTCCTAGTCCTTGTGGCCTGGATGTAAAGAAGGATGTAATTCGATTGATTGTTTTGTTTTCTTTAATTTGATGAGGTGTCTCAAGTCTTTCTGACTTTGAAAAGGAATTCTACTATGAGGTTTTATGATTTCAAATAGAGGACGTTTGCTAATCTGGTATGAGAGTCCCACACATAAACCACTTGAATACCTTCTACATCTCTCAGAGTGAGACTGATCTCAAAACCAGCTCAGTTAGGGTACACTGCAGCGCAATTGGCACTTATCTCTAACATATAGAAGAAAACTATTTCTGTACAGCGTTTAGTTGGCAGATTCATGTGGGGCTTACTTCAGTTTAAGTCTCTTGCTGTGTTCTGGTACATTGTGGTGGTTCTAATTTGGATGATTAAAGCCCATTTTGAGCCTCTGAATGTTTGTGAACGGAAGTACGTGTCCTGCCTGGAAGGTAGTCACTACAGCTCGCAGTCAGCGAGGTCCAGGAGTTAATGAATTATCTACTTTACACTATATTTTCTACATAGACTCAAAGCAACCCAGAATGGCTTTTCTCATTAGATTGAAATTTTCCAGGGATCAGTCCCTACATATAGCCAGTATCATCTGCTTTTAGATTCACAGCCTTTTACCTTGCTGTAGATTTGTCAGTTCAGTGTGAAGAGAACATCTTCCATGTTATGGCTTGAGTTCATGTCTACATAGGAGATGGCTCAGTACTGTGTTGAATTAATAAAAAGCAGAACAGAGTCAGAAGGCAGCAAGTTGCAATACAGATAATAAGCTCTGTTTCCTTACTTAATTGTGTTCCAGTACTCTTTAACAGCACTTTTGAAAGTATCCCAAGATCAGTTAACATATTGCTTTTCTTCACATTCTCTAGGCACATTTAAAGGAGTCTGCCGTTGAATTCACAACCTCTTGCGTTGCTTGTGTAGGTTTTCCATTGAGTCCACCAAGAGGAAACTTCCTCAGTTTTATTCATTAAGGGGCAGATTTTCAAAGGGGTATGCGTGTAACCCCCGAAAAGCTGCCCCTTCCACCCGCTGCGCGCGCCAAGCCTATGTTGCATAGGCTCGGCAGCGCGCAAGCCCCGGGATGCGCATAAGTCCCGGGGCTTTCCTGGGGGGGGGGACGTGTTGGGGGCGTTCTGTGGGCGTGGTTCCGGCCCGGGGGCATTTCGGGGGCATGGCCGAGGCCTCTGAAACTGCTCGCGGGCCAGGGAATTGCGTGCCGGCAGCTGGCCGGCGTGCGCGAGTTACACCAGCCTCGGGCAGGCATAACTTTCATAATAAAGGTGGGGGGGTTTAGATAGGGCTGGGGGATAGGTTAGGGAGGGGAAGGTGGGGGGAAGCGGAAGGAAAGTTCCCTCCGAGGCCGCTCCGATTTCGGAGCGGCCTCGGAGGGAACGAAGGCAGGCTGCTGATTTTGCGCAGCCTTGCGCGCGCCGACCCCGGATTTTAAAAGAAACGCGCGGCTACGTGCATATCTATTAAAATCCGGCTTACTCTTGTTTGTGCCGGGTGGGTGAACAAAAGTACGCACGCTCGTACTTTTTTAAAATCTTCCCCTAAGAGCAAAATTTATGCGGAAGTTCATGAGGAGATGTTTTGAATTGAAGGTCTCTCTTTAACGATCTGGTGAATTACAGTGCAATCTCTTCACCTAGGGATATCTGCTTGGAATATACTAAGGATTCCACTGCTTTGGAATTCCATTCTGTTTCACCTTCGATCTGAATCTATTTTCATGAAATTTAGGAAATTGATTAAAGCCTGGTTTATATAATCTGGTATCTGATTGATTTTTTAGTCCTTTTTTTCCTTTTGAATCTGTAATTAGTTTAGACTTTTTCATGTTTATGTTATAATTATTGTTATTCTGTCTGTATGTTGCTATGCTATTGTTTTTTATATGTACTATTTTTATTGTACACTGTTTTGATATTATTTCATGAAAATTGCCTCCTGCTGGTGCTCTTTGTCTTCTGTAGTTATCGTTTCATGGTTTAAGTTCATGTGCTCCTCCCAAAATAAGCCCATTTTCTTAAGCGCTTCCCTTACTTGCTCCTTAGATTTCACACATGTAGTAACTCCGTTCACTGTAAGTAACAGACCAAAGCGAAGAGGTGAAGCCATCTGTAGCGGATATTTTTTGTTCATTATGCCAGTAATTTCTTGAAAATCTCTCTCTTGCAGGGTGATTGGTGAGATATTTAATATGTCAGTTTTTAATTCTTCCCAGACAATGCTCCTGAGGGCCTGAGCTTTCAATATTATTTCTTCCTTTATGACAAAATTGTGAACATTCACAATTATATCTCAGGGAATGTTGGTTTTTCTTGTAGCCCCAGAGACCAATCAGCTTGATCGATTTTTTTTTTTTTTTTTTTTTTTTTTAATCTGTAGGTTTTTGTTTGCCTGTTCCATTGTAGCTAAAATCGCACAGGCTATTTTCTAAATCACTCTTTTCGGGGAGACCCTGCACAAAGATAGTCCTTTAAATCACTAGATTGCTTATGTGAAGCCATCCTACTCTATTAAATAACATTGCGCTTTAGGATTATTATATTTGGTGTCCACTGCCATGCGGAGGGTTCCCAGTTTGGTCACTGAGTTGAGTCTTCTACACCCTGGGTTGGCTGGGGGTGCTGTGGAGGGAGTCATGGTCATAGTTAAGGGTGACACATGTTGACCAGACTTAGAGCTCATGATACAGGATTCCAGAAGGATCTTGGTGTATGATTCCTATTCTCAGGACCATTGCTGCAGTATCAGACTAGGAACAGTGGGAGAATAGGCCTATTAAAATACAGCAAATATCCCTGAGTAGTTCCTAATGAAGGCTTATGGTGCCAGAATCCCAGCACAGGTTACAACTGAGCTGGGAAAAAAAGAGGTAATAGGTGGCCAGAAAAAAAAATTATTTTATTGATGGATTTTTATTTTTTTTTCAACATCCGTGCAGAGCTCTGCCTGTGATACTACTTCCTCTTTCTACATCTCAAGTTTCTGCCTAAGGTAGTTTCAGATTTCCATCTTAAGCGGTTCATCACTGTATCAACATTTTTCCCTACATTCTGTGGATTGCAAGAGAATGCTGCCTTTTCTCTGGAGCAGACTCAAACACATAGGCTCCCCACTTCTGTATTTGTTTTGGGGCCCCCCAATAAACCTGGCAATGCTGTGACAACCTCACCATTTCCAGTTGGGTAGTGGACTGAATCCAGGGCTGGCGCAATGCACTGTGCAAGCCGTGCACTTGCATAGGGCGATGGCTCCAAGAGCTGGCGGCCTGGGTCCATCAGTGGCCAAATTGAGCGGAGGCTGCGGGGCCACCAGGAGGACTCCACCACGCGGGCAGCCAAAGTTTAAAAAAAAAAAAAAAGCTGCGGGACGCATAGGCGGCTTGCCAAACCTCTGCCTGATCTCATGTAGGGGAAAACACATCCTCTGCGTTAGCCAGAAGCAGGAGCAGCAGCAGCATTTGAGTGACATCATCTCCTGCTGCTGCGGGGTTCGTCTCTCAGAGGAGCAGTGAGATTTCACAGCTCCTACCGCAAGACTGGTTCTGCAACAGTAGGAGATGATGTTGTTCAATTGTTGCTCCTGCTGCCGGCTCGTGCAGGATGAGGGGGAAACCTGGTGCTAATACATTGTGCTAGGGGAGTCCCTGCACTTGGAGTGGGAGGAGGAAGAGCCTGGCAGTGACTGGGTGAGAAGGTGGGGGGAACAGCATAGGGAAGGGGAAGAAGGTGATGAAAGGGGAGGAAAGAGCAAGAAATGGAGGGAGGGAGAGAGGGAGAGAGGGGAAAAGCTGAGGTAATAAGGTGAGAAAGGGGAATCATCAGATAGAAAGGGGTGAGAAGGAGAAGACTAGAGGGACAGAAGTAGGGGAAGAACTGAAGTAGTGTGGGAAGGGGGAGGGAGGGAAGATCCTCTGGAGGGAGAGAAGGGAGTGAAAAGTGGGGGAAAGAGGAAAGATAATGAGGGAGAGGGGAGGAAGAGCTGAGTGATGAGGTAAGGAGCTGAGGTAATGAGGCCAGGGTCCACCTGGTGGCCCCCATCCATCCGCCGATGGCCTAAGTAGAAGAGAGGCTTTGGGCTGCCAGTGGTCCGCATCCCACCAGCACCTCAAGTGGAGTAGAGGCCACCTTGTGATCCCGACCTGATAGAGGCCAAGGTGATGAGACGGGCCCAGAGCTCCCAGGGGAGCAATTGGAAGAAAAGAAAAGCTGAAGCCCGCGTGTGTGAGACAGTGTGTGTGCGCACGTGTGGGAGAGAGGGAGTGTGTGCATCTGAGAGAGGAAGCATAAGTATGTATATGAGAGAGAAAGTGTGTGTGCATATATGAGAGAGAGGAGAAAGTTTGTGTGCCCTCCCTCCACCACTAATCCCCGGTATGGAGAGTGGGGAAATTTTTTTTTTTTTAAATCCTTATTAGTTTTAATTATTGGGTGATTGCTGTGTCTTCTGTTTTGAAATATGTTATTGGTGTTTGGGAAATTAAAAAAAACAAAACAATTTAAATGAGTTTTTAAATATTGGATGTTTATTCTTCAGCTGTTTTGAAATATTTCTTTTCATTATTAATATGATTTTACTATTATGATTGATATTTTATATTTCGTGATATTTAATGAGGAAGGGTGATGTCTATTTTTGCATTGTTGCACTGTAAAGAGTCTGGCTTTTTGCGATGTCCAGTTCAGTTTTTGTCTGCACATTACTATTTCTACTTTATGGTCTCTTTATTCTGTATTTGGTGATGGTCTGTCAGTGTTTGAATGTGTGACAGAGGTGAAGTATTCTGCTAGTGTGTAGCTTCTCTGTAGGGTTGTATAGCAGCTTGGCTTATTCCATTTTCCTAATACGAGGTGTATTGGTATTTTAGGAGCTGGTGTTATATTGCAATGTTACTTTTTCATAGGCCAAGATTGTTATTGTTTGAGCTCTGGCAATTAGTTCTGTTTTGGCATGGGAGGTTTTCTATATTGTAATTGTTTACTAATAGCTTTCTGAGGGTCAAGCCAACATTCAACATGCATTACACTAGGCCTAATAACATATGGGTATTTTTGTAGGTTTTTCTGGTTGGCACCTCAGTAGTGCATGCAAATATAATATACAGGTTGTTGTAAGGATATTTTCACCTCAGAAGACTATATTCCGAATGTTATTTTAATGCATAATTTGTAATTGTGTGTTTGTAGAAGGCCAGAGCGGGGGAGGGGGTGTTAGGGCATCTAATACTCATGCATTGGCCATGAGTTCCAGAGGAGAGGTGGTGGACCTGGATAGGGAGGAATGGCCGATTTTAAAGTTTAGATTTCTGGAGGGAGATGAATGAATCACGGGCGCAGGGGGAGCAGCACACCACTTGTTCACACAGGGCAGCAAAACAATTAGCATTAGAGTTAGGACTTCCCAACAGAGAGCTTCCAATAATAAGAAAAGATGTCCAAGTGCCTATAATTAAAGACTCACCTGAGCTAAAAGATTCCAATTTATCTCTATCAATTGAAAAGCAGAATGTTAATACAAACAAAAAACATATTTTGAAATGTTTGTATGCTAATTCCAGAAGTCTAAGAAGTAAGATGGGAGAATTAGAGTTTACATCACTGATGGCATAAAGTCCAATAGGATAAAGATCCTGCAAGAAACTAAATGCACAATCAAATTTTTGACTAGAAATCCCTTGTATGTTGGAGAAGAGTATAGCGATAGGAGTATACTACTCTCCACCTGGCCAAAATGGTGAGACAGAGAGTGAAATGCTAAGAGAAATTAGGGAAGCTAACCAAATTGGTAGTGTAGTAATAATGGGAGATTTCAGTTATCACAACAAAAAATAGAGTCCACAAATCCCAGTCTAAAATGAAGCAACCAGAAACAAAAAGGTGGGATTCAAACAACTGAAATATAATAGCTCCAGTCAAAATGAGCCAAACTTATAGAAAAGGTGTCAGCAAGCCTGATGGCGAGTCATTCACCGAAGTGCTAAGACCGCCCCGACCAATCAGTCATCCACCTTCTTAGAAGAGAGTAATTTTTTTTTTTTTTAAATTTTCAAAGCAATTAAAAGCAAAAAAACAGTCCAAAGTGTTATCAAGTAGCGAACCCAATAACACGGCCGGTGTTTCGCTGGAAAGCTTCCTCAGGAGTGATGCAATGGAAACACTTGAAGGGCCGTTTGGTCTTTTTCGGCCGTCATTTCTATGTATCTATGTAAAAATATGCCAGTTAGCAGATGGCAAAATCTGTAATAGTGTGAACAATATTAGCAGGGGTAGGAAACGTGAAAGGTGATTTGAAAAAAAAACAAAAAACTAAAGAAATGATGAATATTTCAGAACTGTGCTTCAATACAAAAAAAAGTTCAAAATCCATGCATTTAAAACAAACTCCTCCCCTCCATTAGCTACTTATCAGTTAGGAGGGCAAGAATTGGCATCTGTTTACTCTTAAGGTTTTTTTCCTGGTTACCATCTCAGATGATCAGAAGGCTGCCAGTCAGTGTGATGATAAAGCTTAAGAAGCAGTATGTATGGCCAGTAGGAAAAAGGAGGGCTACAATAGAAATGCACAAACATCTAATAGGCTTTAATAGATTCAAGAAGCTAGCATTTTCCCTAGAAAAAGGAATTCATGATATAAAGGTGGATGGAGGCTCAGTACTACTTTATGGAGAGCATAGTTGATGTCTGGATGAATCTATCAATGGAAGTTGTAGTAACCCAATGTTGCACACTTAAAAGAATCTATTTCAATGAGTCCAGAGTTTAGAAACCAAACATAATCTTTATTTTCTGTAACAAAAAAAAACAAAACAATAAGCAGGTGTTATTGCTGCAATGACAAGTTCTGGTCCCTGTGACCTGTGCCGATACCATGGTCCCGTCCAGCAACAAGACTTCTTCCGGCAGCTTCCCTCTGAACTAAGCTCTATAGCCAGTGCTGCTTTCCCAGCTGCTGCCTGTTTGATTTTATTTTTTTTCTGGGGAAGGAGGCACACTCAGTTTCCAACCTCCCATATATATACTGGGAGATTGGAAACTGTCTATATATATATATATATATATATATAAGTATATATATATTGACAGATTTCAAGCATGCTTTGGACAAGCAAAAGAAGGCACTGGTAAGGGCGGGGGCTGGAGGCGAAGAAGAGAGAACTGGAGGAGGGTGACCTGGAAACCTGCGCACTCTTTTACCTGGAATGGTAAAGGGCCAAAAGTGGGAGACCGTGAAAACAAGTTGCAGAAAGAGGTGGGACGACTTTATCAAGCTCTTGGAACAGGCGGTGGTCAGCCAACAGGAATAGTCCTGGGTATAAGGTAGCAGGTCACCTAGCATGGGGTGGCAGGACAACTGAGCTTGGAGAAGAGACGGCTGAGGGGGGATATGATAGAGATGTTTAAAATCATGAGAGGTCTAGAACGGGTAGATGTGAATCGGTTATTTACTCTTTCGGATAGTAGAAGGACTAGGGGACACTCCATGAAGTTAGCATGTTGCACATTTAAAACTAATCGGAGAAAGTTCTTTTTTACTCAACGCACAATTAAACTCTGGAATTTGTTGCCAGAGGATGTGGTTCGTGCAGTTAGTATAGCTGGGTTTAAAAAAGGATTGGATAAGTTCTTGGAGGAGAAGTCCATTACCTGCTATTAAGTTCACTTAGAGAATAGCCACTGCCATTAGCAATGGTTACATGGAATAGACTTAGTTTCTGGGTACTTGCCAGGTTCTTATGGCCTGGATTGGCCACTGTTGGAAACAGGATGCTGGGCTTGATGGACCCTTGGTCTGACCCAGTATGGCATGTTCTTATGTAATGCATGAAAGATCTAAGATATGAGAAGGAAAAAAACTGAAATGAAAGAAAGGGGTGAGACAAAATCATCTAGATGCATACAGCAGAAGGGAAGCGTGGACTTTCTGAAGTGAAAGGAAATAATTATGAAATTCAGAATAAATGAGCACAGTTGATTAAAAAAGAAGCCAATGAATTCTACTGCATGAAAATGTTTTAATGCAGGTGTCCTTCAGATTGTACATGCACACTGGTGAGGGAAAAGTCATGCTGCCTCTTCTGTTTTTTGTTTTTTTTTGCTTTCTAGAAAAAGAAGAAATCCTTTCTGATGTCACATCTCGGCTTTGGTTCACCTACAGGAAGAACTTCCCAGCCATCGGTAACACTCTCTCATTTTGTAGGCCTCTTTTTTTTCATGGGTGTGGGGTTGGGCAGGTCTCTGTGAGCAGTGTAACACAAAAGAAGGGAATATTTAAAGCAGCAGCTCAGCATAGCAGATCAGCCTATGGAGGTAAAATTTCCTTTAATGAAATGGTTATAATCTCTGGAATTTTTAGACTGTTGTCCTCTTGCACTTCTTGCTGACCAGAGACTCCCAGTAGTTACTGTTAGGGAGAATGTCACCAAACCCGTGTTTTCCGGTAGGACTTAGGGTCTGTCCAGCAGGTGTCAGCACACCTGGAAAAGAAGAGATTTTTCCTATTAATATGCTGCCTCTAGTGGTAGAGGAGAAGAAAAGAGAACAATAGATTGCAGCATGAGCAGAAAATTCAAGGGTGTTTGGACACATAGGCATCTCAAATTTGATTCCTGGCACTTGCCATGTGCAACTGGTGCAGCCCCTGCTACGGAAAAGTGGAGTTGTCCCTACAGGCTGGCACAATCCTTTGTGCCAGGAGAAGAGGCGCTGCAGCCTGGCTGTGCAGTCTTCCCTCCATCAGCTGTCCCCTAGGGCGCAGCAGCACTGCACCTAGATGATGGAGGCCTAAGGAAAGCACAGCAGGAAAGCGCATGAAGCCTCAGTGCATAGCTGAGCAGTGGAGCTGCTCCTCATCCAGGAGTAAAGAGTTATTGGACTCTAGATGCAGGAAACAGGGATGAGACTATACCTCCTGTTGTTCCTGCAAGCACAGAAAAGCTTCCTCCCACCCCCTGGCACTAGTTCCCGGAGCTATCTGAGGTCAGGGGTTGAGCATGGTGCAGAAGTCTGTGGTGCCGGGTGAGATTCCAAAAAGTGTGCCTAAATGTCATGAGGAACCCTCCAGGGCTGGACGAGACAAGCTGAGCAAGGCAAGGCTGGAGCATAGGAACACATGAACAATCACCTAGCATGATTTATGCTATAGACAGAATATAATCATTTATAAATACATAAATAAACAACCGGGAGCTCAGGAAAAAACAGGTACGCAGGACAACCAGAAATGCAGGAGTAACATGCACTTCTACTAGGCAGAACACCCATTACTGTGGTGAGGTAATGCTGTGGGGCCTTTGCTTAAATACCCGGTCGGGCTGAAGTCCTTGGGAGCTGCTGCTCAGTGTTTCCCGCCATGGGGCCTATATTATGTGCGCACTCCTAAGGAGAGGCAGCTGCTTGGCCGGGATGGCAGCATCAGTGGCAGATGGTGGCATTCTGCCATGACGGGAGCCTCCAGCAGTGTCGGACAGCAGCTTGCGGGGCAATCCTGTGAGCCACCAAACGTAACACTCTCTCTTCAAGGACCTTCAGATGTGACTGTGGCAAACACTGACATTTTGCCTTAAGGTGGCCTAGAAGCTGCACTTAAAGTACAAAACCAGGCTTCTCCTCGCTTTGGGATGGTGCAACTACCACACCACTCCATGATGGCGGAGTCAGCATTGAAACGTGCTAAGCGCACTCATAGTCAATCCAAAATGCCTTCTGGGAAGGATCCAAAAGTATTGGATGTGTTTGGGGAAAAAGGTCTTCCAGGGATCCATGTTGAGTACCCGGATTGCAGCTTACCAGCTCTCTCTACATGGTGCAGGATTTACACGAATGCATACAAAAGATGAAGTCTTTGATGGAATCAGACCCAGAGCAAGCGAATTTCCGTTGAGCAATGGAGGATGCAGAGGAATGTGAGAGACACCTAATTCATTTTGTTTATGAAACTTTTGACATTGTGGCCAGGATTTTGGCTGCTTCCATTGAAGCCTGAAGGTTGCACGGTTATGAGCGAGTGGTCACAGAGATAAAATACATGATAATCTTGCAGATTTCCTCTGCACAGGAGACAACTTATTTGGTGACAAAGTTCAAGAGATGGTGGCTCTGATTTATGTGTAAATGGTTTTTATTGGTATTTCCAATGAGAAAAATATAAACACCTAGGGAGTGTGGGGTACTTCAACACTCCCTAGCCCTTTCAAAAACAATGTGCTTGCTGTACAAATACTCCCCAAAAAAAAATCCCTCTCCTCCCAGAAATCCCTCCTCCCTCCCACCCTCCCTACCCTCTGTAGTCTCTGAAACATGTCCACATTCAGTTGAGAAAGAGCATACTACTTGGTTGGAAGTTGAGAACCATCCACAGTGGTAATTCCAGGCCAGACAAGTGGAGCCTCAATAATTCAACAGTCTGCTTCGAGCTCGGTGCGGAAGGGTCTTGAATATAAGTGTCCCAAATTGTAAGAAAGCGGCATCGAGCGGGCAGCGCATTCCGGGCCGAGAGGTATTCCATATGCATAAGCGAATAAAAGAGATTTCGCCAGGTCCAAAAGAAAGGTGGATCCGTGGTCCTCCAACCCATCAAAATAACTCGTTTCCCCACTAGACAAGCTTTCTGGATTAATAATCGGGTGCCAAGATCTCGGATCCTCAGTGGGGGAATACACCCAAATAGGATCCATAATGGAGCTACCGAAATAGAGACCCCCAAAATTGTAGCTAGGTATTTACCCAACTGGGTCCAAAATTTCTTAATAGATGGGCAGGTCCAAAAAACATGTGACAGTGTGCCCACCACCTCAGGCCAACGACCACAGGATGCGGACGCCGCAATGCGCTGTCTATGCGCCATCTGCGGGGCAATATAAGCCCGTCCCAAAAATTTATATTGCAACTCACGGTAGTAGGCATTGAATGAGATCCGGGCCACCCGAGCAAAACATGCATGTAATAATGACGGAGTGAGCACAAACTCTCCATCCCCGTTCCAGCGGTCAACAAGGACGGCACAAATGTCCACCCGCCTTACAGCTCTGAGTTGTTTATAGTAGTAAGATCGGGAGGGAACCTGCCTACCTTCCAGTTGTAACAGCGCATTCAGTTTGTGGAATGTGGTTTGCATCCGGAATGCCAGAAACAGACTATGCAGGTAATGGACAACTTGCAAGTATGGGAACACGGCTGAGTTCCCCATACCATAATGTTTCTGAAATTCAGCGAGAGGGAGCAGTTAGCCCTCTTGTGTGAGCAAGTGGCCTAACCTAGTAATCCCGCAAGCCTGCCAGTGTTGGAAGGCTGCAGTTTGAGATCCCGGAGAGAAATCAGTATTCCTCACTATCGGTAACAGATACGCACAGACTCGCAGTAACTGCAATCTCTTAGTAAGCTGCACCCAAGCATTCCTAAGCGGTCTAATCACACTAGAGGTAGTCAGAAAAGAAGATAGTTTACCAGGTTCCACTTGGAGGGTATAGGTCAAATCAATGGGGTTTGCTAGTGCACTGTCTGCCGCAAAGTGCGTGAAGGAAGAATCCCCTAAGATCCAGTCCCTGATCACTCTCAAGTGGCATGCCAAATAATATAACTCCAGCTGGGGCACTCCTAGACCCCCCCCAATCCCCAGCGCTCCTGTAACCAGACAAGCGACAATCGAGCCTTCCCCCTCCCCCCCCCCCCCCCCCCCCCACCTGCCACAGAAATCACCGCAACAGGCAATCTATGAACCGGAGATCTTGACACGTAAGCTGTAACGGCAAATTTTGAAGAATATATAGCCATTTAGGCAAGATCACCATTTTATATAAATGTACTCGACCAATCAAGGACAAAGGCAAAGATCACCACCACTGCGTGTAGTTGAGAAGGCAGGGGATATTGAGAGAATAGGCTTGGACGGGGTCCGCGGACAAGTGGATCCCCAAGTAGCAGCGAGAATTCTCTGTCCACTGTAAAGGAAAGGAGCCCTGCCAGCATTCTCAAAGCTCATCTGGGAATGCTAAAGCAGTTGATTTAACTCTGTTGAGCCGAAAAAAGCCAAAGGTTTCAAACAAATCTAAGAGTGGCAGCAAGGAAGTTGCAGAATCCGTTAGGAAAGCTAGCAGGTCGTCCGCGAAGGCTACACACTTAAACATTTCCGCCTGAAAATGAACACCCCCCCCCCCCCCGAATCGCAACAGTCTTTTGTATTGCCATTAATAAGGGTTCCAATTGCAGTATAAAAAGCAATGGAGAAAGCGGGCACCCCTGTCTCGTACCGCGTAGAATAGGAAAAGAAGCAGATTTGCCTCCATTCACAAGTAAAGTTGCCTGGGGATTTGTATACAACAGTTGTATAGCATCATAAAAAAACAACCCGTGAACCCCATGTGACGCAGTATGCAAAATAAATAACTCCACTCCACTCTGTCAAAAGCTTTTTCTGCGTTGAAACTAATAGTTAAAAAGGGGGTCTGTGTAGTGCGACACATTTCCATTGCAGTGAGCACCCGACGCACATTGGAAAGTGCATAACGCTTCCGTACGAAGCCCATTTGATGAGTACCGACTAATGACGGGAGAAGGATGGCTAACCGATCAGCCAGTATTTTTGCCAACAATTTTAGATCAAAGTTGAGCAGAGAAATGGGTCGGTATGAATCAGGAGATAAAGGGTCCTTACCTGGTTTAGGGATAAGTGTAATGTGGGCATGGTTCTGTTGAACCGGAAAGCTGCCCTGACCAATGAGATCCGAGAAAAGTGATGCCAAAGGAGAGGCAAGTCGATCTACGAGACACTTATAAAATTCTGCCGAATATCCATCAGGACCTGGGGCTTTCAATCTCTTGGACCAATTGATTGCCAACTTGATCTCCTCAGGAGTAATAGGGGAATTCAACATTTGCCGCTGACTCTCTGTAAGCTGTGGGATCGGCAAGGAGGCGCAGAATCGAGAGCAGGCTTCCTCCGACCAACCCTCCGACTGGTAGAGTTTGCCATAATAATCTCGGAAAAGCTGTAAGATAACCTGTGTACTCGTTTCAATAGATCCCGCAGGTGACTGCAGGCCTGCAACAAAACAGGGTGCTCGTGTGGATCGAATTAAGTGAGACATCAGCTTGCCTGCCTTATTACTGTATTCATAGAGCTGGTGTTTGATAATAGAGCAAACTCGTTTTTTGCTTGTTGGTGTAATAATGTCTTTAGCGTACATTGAATAGAAAGATAATTGTCTCTCCTACAGCTTGTGTTAGTCTGAAGAAGTTTGGCCTTCACAATCCGCAGCTGGGTATTAAGATGTAGAATTCTCTTATTTAAGGGTTTTCTGATGATGTGCCAGATAAGAGATGATATCCCCCCGAAGAACGGCTTTTGCCGTATATCAGAAGAGAGTTTTTGATTAAACTTGTCATAATCGGACCATTTCTCAACCAAATACAGTTGGAAGCCCCTGTCCTCGGCCAGGTAGAAAGGGAACAGCCACAGTCAAACTCCCCCTGATGCAGGCCGCAAATTCAGATCTAGCCACACTGGTGCGTGGTCTGAAATCACTATAGCTTCTATCCCAGCATCGGACACCTTAGAAAAAGCATGACCACTGACTAGAAAGTAATCAGTGCGTGAGTACGTGGCATGTGCCAGAGAAATGTGTGTGAAATCTTTCTCTCCCGGATGTAAAGTGCACCATGGGTCTACTAAATGCAAAGCACTCTCCAAGAATGCAGAACCCTTTCCTAGACCCCCTTCCCTATGTCTATTATGAAAGGCATCTAGTTGGGGGTCTCTGATGGTATTGAAATCTCCCCCTAGAATAAGTGTGTCAGTCAAGTATGGGAGCAAGAAGGAGTAGAGAACCTGGAAGAACTCCGGACTATAAGTATTGGGTGCATAAAGATTGCAGAACACCACCGTCTGGTGATATAACTCAGTTACCAGAATAAGAAACCGACCCTCTGGCTCTTTAATTTCCCTGTGGACCTGTATAGGCAGGGCTTTGTTAAACAGTATCGCCACCCCCACCGATTGAGTAGTAGCCGAGGCATAGTGAACGCTACCTACCCATTGTTTACACAATTTGGCATGTTCCAAATCTGAAAGGTGAGTCTCCTGTAGGAACCCTACATCAGTGGATGTTCGCCTGAGATGAGTTAAGATTTTGGATCGCTTAATTGGGGAGAGTTTGCCACACACATTCCATGACACTACGCGAGTCGTTACATTAGAAGGCATCTATTTGTGATTAGTACTTGTAGCAGATCTGATCCTAGCAACCGGGTGCAGACCCTCCCAGCCGGGGGTCCATCCTCTGAATAACCAGATCCTGGCCAAGGACCGACATTTTAGGCTATAGTTTTCACAACCACAACATTGAGCATTTAAGTCAGAGACTATCCCATACCCCCCCGCCCACCCTCCTGATCCCCCTACCCCCATCGTCATCCCCAAAATTACCTGAGATCAGGTATAGACATCACTATCTCACCATTCACGGGAGAGAGAGTTGAAAAAAAAAAAGAAAAACCCCTCCCTCCACCCCTTTCCGCCATCCAGTTCCATCACCCCAGTTACAAAAGACAAAAAACAGTAGAGAAAAAGTTTGTTTCCCCTATATTACATGTCAAACATGAACAAGAAAATCGAACTGCAAACACATAAATTCGGCACAGCACCCCACTGGATGTGAAAGGTCACCAATACTCCCCAAAAGAGACCCAGCGTCTCCTTTGAATCCAATCTTGAGTATGAAGGAGCATGTTCACCCCCCTCCATGTCTGCTTGTTCTCCAGGCTCCTTGGCTATCTCCGGATTCAACTTTTTAACGCGGGTGGGTAATGAAAAGAAAATGTCAATAGCTGATGTCTCCAGCAAGGCCTGGGTAAGTTGGCCTCAGGGGATATTCAACTTCAGAGAGTCGCCGAAGATCGCTATGACCTTTGGGCAGTAAATATTGGAGGCCCAGCTGGAGAGCACCTCAGCGTGGTGTCTCCGAAAATGGAGCTCACAGCAACCAGCAGTCCCCAAAGGCCCGAGAACACCCGCCGTTGAGAGATACGCCCTTTCTCAACCATTGCTCAGAGAGCCGACGCAAAAGCGGTGAAGACCTGCGCCCGAGATATCATAGTGGAGGGCTAACAGGCGTTGGGGTTGATAACCCCACCAATAGTGCAGCCAACACAGTATATTAAAGAACATTTTAAAATTTAACAACAGGCTCATTGTCAAGCTCGCCAAAGAGTAGCGCAGTGTCAGCGTTCCAGAGAAGGGCGCCTTTGACTCCATGCCCCTATGTATGTTATGCCACTATCAGCTCCCTCAATGCAAGGATCCAGACACCGACTCTTGCACTCACAAAGCGTTTCGCCTATTCGGGGTCCTCCAGCCACTTCACCCCCTCCTCAGTCACCACGCGCAACTGCGCTGGGTAAAGTAGTGTCACTCGAAGGCCCAGATTGATCAGCTGCGAACAGTGTGATGCCATAGCTCGGCGCTGCGCCGAAACTCCCACGGAGAAATCCTGAAAAAGGAGGATCTTCTGTCCATCGTAAGTGAGAGAGCGTCCGCTCTGGAGAGCACGCAGGATATCTACCTTATGGGCATAATTAAGGAACTTGGCAATAACTGGCCGAGGGCACGCAGCGTTTGCCTGTTTAGGACCCAAGCGATGGGATCTCTCCACCCGCAATGGCCCGTTGGCGCGCGGGAGTTCAAGTTGTTCCTGCAGCCATTTTTTGAGGACTGCAGGGAGATCTGGATCACGTATAGTCTCTGGGAGCCCAATTAGGCGAATATTTGAACGGCGCAATCTGTTCTCCAGGTCCTCGATGCGCCGCTCTTGTTGCGTCATCAAGGCCTCGAGGTCGACGGAGGGAAAGGTGTCAGCCTAAGCCTTGGAGCCAATTTTTGACCATTTCCTCCTGAAATGGTGACACAAGGGACCGGTGGGTCCTGAAAATTGTGGTGTATGGCTGCCACTAATGCTTCTCTTGCCATTCTCTGACTCAGTGGATTTCAATCTTCAGCTCAGAACTTTTTTAATCTGTGCAACTGTAAAGGAAATGGAATCACTCCTTCAGCAGAAGATGGTCAAACCTATCCCTTCTCAGGAGAGTAGCCAGGGTTTCTATTACCTGTATTTCCTAATTACCAAGTCGGGGCCTATTCTGAACTTGCAGAGATTTAACAACTTGTTGGTTCAGGAGAGATTCAAGATGAACTCCTTCCAGATGATTCTTCCTTTCATTTAGCCAAAGGATTGTATGTATGCTCTAGATCTGAAGGATGCTATACACACATCCCCATTCACTTTGTCCATCAGAGGTTCCTCAGGTTTGTGGTGAAGGACACACACTACCAATACAAGGTGCTCCTCTTTGGCCTCCTTGCAGCCCCATGGGTGTTTACAAAATGCCTTGTGTTATTAGCAGCATAACTTAGACTGCAGGGAGTCTGTGTTCTCACATCTGGATAAATAGCTGAAAACAGATCCATCTCTGTCAGTTCTAGAGTCACTTAAGAAGACCAAATGACTCCTCCAGTCCCTGTGTTTCTTGATCAACTTTGCCAAGTAAAACCTGATTCTGCCTCAAATACATCAATCCATAGGATCCTGGATAGACTCCCTTCAGAAGAAAGTGTTTCTCCTTCTTGAAAGAGCCATATTTGTATTTTCCTCCTTTCAGTTAAATGTAAGCTGGCATGATGTGCCTTACGAATGTCGGCAAAGAAAAGCCAATAAATAAATAAATAAATATTGTTGATAGGCCTAGTAAGGTGTTTCCTTTACAGGACCAAACGTCAGCAAGTTCAGTTCTCATCCTTCTCAGACACATCTGCTACAGTGCATGTAGTTCCTCTGACTCATCTGAACATGCAGAGTCTTCAGTGGAGTCTCCAAAGTCAATGGGATCAGCTTTATCAGCCTTTATTCCACCAACTCTCTGAGATCCTCAGGATGAGAGCGTCCCTTCAGTGGTGGATGAATCTGGAGGTTCTAAATGTGGGCCTCCTCTCATTGCATGTTCTACTGAATCAAGTGACTGACTATTGTTGCTTCCACCAAGGGGTGGGGTGTACATACAGGTGTGGTGTAGACCCAAGGATAATGGTCCCCAGCAGAGAGTCATCTACAAATCAGCCACCTAATGCTTCAAGCCATTTGTTATGCTGTATGGGCTTTCACATTGCGGGAGGCTTGTCAGGAAAGGTTTGTGTTTTTGCAGTTGATACCAAAATCTGCAACAGGGTAGACAGCCAGGAAGGTGTGGAAAACATGAGGAAGGATCTAGCAATACTCTAGGAATGGTCTAGTCTGGTATCTAAGATTTAATGCTAAAAAATAGAGAGTACAACTTGCATAACAAATTTCAAGCTCATGAATCTCGGTTCTCTTCTTTGGCGCAGAAGGTGTCTGAGGGGAAAACATCTATAATAAAGGTTCAAGATGTTCAAGCTAATATTATTAAAGATCTGTCTTCCAACTCTCGTAGAATTGAGAACTTACTCAGATCTTTAAATCTGAGATTACTTAATTTTCCTCGGATCCCTCTCAGTACACCCTCTGATCTTTTTTCTGTTTACCTGAAAGAAGTATTAAAGATTCCAGAGAATGCCCTTCCTCCTATGGAGATCTTTTTTTCTTCCAGTCCCTAGAAGATGAGTGGATAGTAATGTGATGGATGTTCCAACTAATTTAACTGTTTTCCTTGAAAACCCAATGAAGGAAATGTGATTGACTGAGCTACTTTGTTGGTGACTTTTTTGTCTTTATGGAAGATCGCGATAACATCCTCCTTCTATATTTTCTTAATAAAGACGTTTTATTTAAAGGCCAACAAATTTGGATGTTTCCAGACATAACTAAGGCAATGCAGGAATGAAGAAAGAAGTTCTTAGCTATGAAAGGTGCAGTTCTTTTCTTAGGAACCACAAGTATTAAACATTATCTTTGTAGATGTGTGATAACTCTTGATTCTGTTAGATTTGCTTTTTTTGATACCAGTCAGTTTGAACTTTTTTGGATGCTCGATGAGGGGTTGTGGTTCCTTTTTCATCTGCTAATGTGGATAATGTTTGATAGGATATTATTCTGCTCTGCAGCCTCCATCCTTATTATGGTTACATTTCAATTTGTGTCTCAGCCATTCCCCGTGGTTATTTTCTTCTTCCCCCCAAATATATTGGGGTCTAATGTGGCAATTTATATTTTCTTTCATTCTTTTACCATTGGTGTATAATTACCATGTATTTCCTATTTTTCTTTGTCAAACATTTTTATATATTTGATTTGAAATTATAAATAAAGAGTAAAACAAAAAAATGCAGAGTAATACATTTGGTAATACAAAAATCCAAGGGACTGGTACACCAAATGGAGTGAAATTCTAAGTATGAAAGAAGAGCGGATCTGTGGGCAATCATATTTGATCTTAAGGTGGCCAAACAGGTGGATAAAGCAACAGCAAACCCAGAAAGATACTTGGGTGCATATAGAGAGGAAAGGAGGTGATATTGCCCCTATATAAGTTCTTGGTGAGACCTCATTTGGAATACTGTGTATGGTTTTGGAGACTGCATCTTCAAAAGGATATAAACCAGCTGGAGTTATTTCTTTACAGAGATGGTACAGGATGCGTGGAACAGCGTCCCCATGGAAGTGATGGAGACAGACTTAATTCACAAAAGCATGAGATAAACTCAGAGCATCTCTGAGAGATTGTCAGGGATTGTAAAGCTGAATAACTGGTATGGCTGGGCAGACTAGATAGATCATTTGGTCTTTTTCTGCTATCATGCTTCTGTTTCTTTTGGGAAAGAGAAGCTTGATACAGACAAACAAGCATGTGGCCATGTTCTTCGTAAACAAGCAGGGATGTATGGTCTCTTATGTCCTCTACCATGAGGTCATCTGATCTAGTTGTGGCATTGATATAACAATGCCCATCTCCAGGTGGCCTACTTTCCAGGACTCCAGAAAACATTGGAATACCACCTCGGTGGAGTTTTACAACCATATGAGTAGCCCCTGGATCAAAGAATCATGGATGACTTGTTCAGTCACTGGGGAAGACTAGTAATCAACCTGGTCATGTCAGATGATATGAAGAAGCTCTGCTCCATGTATTTGAATAGCTACAGATTAGCACCCATCACTTTTGTGCTAGACTGGGGTATTGGTCTAATTTATACATACCCACCGATTCTTCTAATTGCCAGGAATGTCCAGAACATCCTTCAGGACAAGATGAGAATAATCCTCATAGCAGCAACTTGGCCACAGCAAATGTCGCATCCATATTTTGTCAATCTCTCATTTTGGCTCTGGTTCCATTGAGAACGTCTCCAATTCTCATCACACATATGGAAGGCAGGCTGTGTCATTGCTGGCCCTCAGGGTGTAGATGTTGAATGCCCAGTAGTCTCCTCCTTACTCCTTCCCAAAAAGGTGGAGGATATTCTGATTTCTGCCAGGAAACCTTCAACCAGAAGATCAATTTGGTATGATTTAGCCAGCTGGATCCTTTCTACTGTGGTTCAAGAGGCTTGCTTCAGTATCTGTTTTGCCTCTCATTCTTAGGTCTTAACACCTCTTTAGTCAAAGTTCATCTTGGTGCCAGTAGGTAGGAGTTCCAATCTCTCCCTATACTTTGGTATCAAAATTCATGAAAAGACTGGCATTCAGAGCTTCCAGTCAGTAAAACTCCAGTGCTTGGGATCTCAGTGAACCTTGATAATCTTTAATCTGTAAGCCAGGTAGGACATAATAATATGCTATACAGTCCGCTAGCTAACTGGACAGTTAATTTGGCAACTGCCCTTCCTAATCTACTAGATTCAAAGGACACACACAATTGAGAAGCTTGACAGTGAGGCTAAGTCCATTTTTAATGATATGCTCGGGTGATCTTATAGTTCAAAGAGTAAAGAGCCCATTTTCCTTTGTGTATATGTGGTCTTGCAAAGAATGAAGGTGGCACAATAGCTTGAAAAACGTGGAAGGTAGATACATTTTTGGAAGGAACTTGATTTGAGTTCGTAGAACCACTGTGTTATGAAAAAATTGAAGGTATGATGAATATGAAACCAGAGTCTGCAGTTCACTTATTCTTTGTGCTGAAGTGATGGCCACGAGATACAACACTTTCCAGGTGAGAAACATCAAGTCTAACGACTCAAAAAATTCAAAATGAAGTTTCATAAGTTGAGCTCTCAAAGGAAGTGGCTGAAAAAAATAAAAGCAAAAAGAAAGCGTTCAGGAAGTATAAAGGATCCCAAAAAGAGAAACACGGGGAAGAAAACCTGGTGAAACTGAGAGAGATGAAGAAAAATAAGGAAACCAAAAGGTCAATTGGAAGAAAGGATCGCCAAAGAGGTGAGAGAACATTTTTCAGATGTTTCAGAGAAAAAAGGAAGGCCTGAAGAGGTATAATAAAATTGAAAGGTGTCGAGAAGCAAGGTGTACAGACAGAAAAAGAAATAGCTGAACTATTAAACAAATACTTCAGTTCTGTGTCAATAAAGAAAACCCGAGAAGGACCGTTGCTGGTTGACAAGACTTAGATGGGAATGTGGTAGACACAACTCCTGTTATAGAAGAGAATGTATGAGAAGAGCTAGAAAAACTGAAAGTGGACAAGGCCAGATAAAGTACATCCCAGGATACTACAGGAGCTCAGAGTTGTCCTGGCAGATCCGCTGAAAGACCTGTTCAATAGATCCCTGGAAATGGGAGTGGTGCCAAGACATTGGAGAAGAGCGGTTGTGGTCCCACTTCACAAAGGTGGTAGCAGAGAGGAGGCTGGAAACTGCAGGCTGGTTAGTCTCACCTTGGTGATGAGAAAATTAATGGAGACTCTGCTGAAAGAAAGAATAGTGAACTAGCTACAATTCAGTAAGATGCTGGATCCAAGGCAGCATGGATTCACCAGCGGAAAGTCCTGTCAGACAAATCTGATTTTATTGATTAGGTGATTAGAGAATTGGATCTAGGAAGAGCGCTCGATGTAATTTACTTAGATTTCAGCAAAGCTTTTGATACGTCCCGCATAGAAGGCTTGTGAACAAAATGAGAAGCTTGGGAGTCAGCGCCAAGGTCATGGAGTGGATTATAAACTGGTTGACTGACAGGAGACAGCAGATAATGGTAAATGGAATCTACTCTGAAGAGGAAACTGTGTTAAGTGGAGTGTCACAAGGATCAGTATTGGGTCAAGCTCTATTCAATATCTTTGTGAGCAACATTGCGGAAGGGATAGAAGAAAAATCTTTTGTTTATTTGCAGTTGATACTAAGATCCGCAACAGAGTGGACACCCCTGAAGGAGTAGAAATAATGAAAAGTGATTTAAGAAAGCTTGGTCAAAGATTTTGCATCTGGGATGTGGCAATACAAAAGACTTGTATGTGATGAGGAGTGAAAGACTGTGCATAGACCAAGAAAGGAATCTTGGAGTGATAGTGTCTGGCGATCTGAAGGTGGCAAAGCAATGTGACAAGGCGATTAGCTAAAGACAGAAGAATGCTGGGCTGCATAGAGAGAGGAATAAATAGTAAGAAAAAGGAGGTGATAATGCCCTTGTACAGTTCCTTTGTGAGGTCTCACCTGGAGTACTGTGTTCAGTTCCCAAAAAGGATAGAGACAGGATGGAGACTGTCCAGAGAAGGATGACCAAAATGGTGTGGGTTCAGTATCAGAAGACTTATGAGCAGAGGCTGAAGGATCTAAATATATATACCCTGGAAGAGAGGAGATACAGGGGAGACCTTCAGATACCTGAAAAGTTTTAATATGCATGAACTTCATACCTTTTCCGTTGGAAAGAAATCAGTAGAACTAGGGGTTATGAAATGAAACTCCAGGGGGGACAACTCTGAACCAACACCAGAAAATATTTCTTAATGGAGAGAGTAGTGGATGCCTGAAATGCCCTTCCGGAGGAAGTGGTGAAGACTAAAACAGTCATAGAATTCACAGTGGCATGGGATAAACACTGTGGATCCCTAAAGGCTAGAGGATGGAAATGAAGAAAAGGGTGCATGGGGGTAATTTGCTGGTGTGGTAGTTACTACCCTTAACCAATAGGCTTTGATACTTTTGATGCAACTACAACATTGCTCTCCACTTCTACAGCAGGGGGAAAAGGGGATTAGATTCAGACAACAACCAACAAGGGCCCAGACTATTTGTCTGGGAAACTGATAAGCATGGGAGTAACCTGCATGGAGCAGCAGTTACTGCCCTTAACAGAAGGCAAGGGAGTACTACCCTTAACCAATAAGCCTTGATGCAACTACAACAAGACTCTCTGCTTTGATGGCAGTGGGTGGAAAAGGGATTGGATTCAGATGCCAACCAACAGGGGCCCTGACTTTTACTGTCTGGGGTATTGATACACAGACATAAATGAAAAGCACAAGAATGCTTCTAAGGCCAAATCCACAAGTAAAACAGATCAGCACTGTCTGAATTTTCAAGACAGCTCATCACCTACCGTAGTACTAATGTTGCTAGCAGTAAATTTTTTATGGGTTATCATAAGGCTTGGGAATAACTGCACAGAACAGCAGGTGCTACTTTAAGAGGAACATGGGGGTAACCTTCCCAGTGTGGCAGATACTACCAAAAGAAGCTTGCTGGGCAGACTGGATGGACCATTTGATCCTTTTCTGCTGTCATTACTATGTTACTATGATAAAGACCATTGTTCACTGCTTTAGACCCTCTCTGCTGTCACCTCCAGGAGACACCAAATTGGCTTTATGAGGAGACAGCTTTTTTTTTCTCCAAAACAACTTTTTCCTCTGTACGTTTGTCCCAATCAATAACAGAGCTTGGAGCTCTCACCTATGTGACTGTAGAAGTTCCAAAATCCATACAGCAACATGGTCAAAATGAAGACTTTTGACTGACTGGTTTCAGAGTACATAGCTAGAATCCCATTCTCTATAGTGGAGGAGTTGCCTTGGGAAGTAGGAAGGCTGAGGTTTTACATAAACTGTAGGCCCATTCTAACTTCAAACAGTTGGATTCTCCAGATAATAAAATGAGACTACAGATTACAACTTTTGAAAATCCTGGCAAATCACCCTTCCAAGGGGTCTTCACACCAGGAAATGCTACAAAAGGAGCTTCCACCGTCTTGCAGATCAGAGTGGTCAAACCTGTTCCATTGCAGAAGAGAGGGTAGGGATTCTACTTCAAGTATTTCTTGATACCCAATAAAACTGGAGGATACCATTCCATGCTAGACCTAATGACCTTACACAAATTTCTTTTTGATAGAAAAATTCAAGATAAGTTTCCATGGGCACCATCATTCCTCTTAAAAAGGAGACTGGTTGTGCATTCTGGATCTCAAGAATGCAAATACCCGTATAGAGATATTTCCGGTGACAGGGATATAACTCAGATATGTTGTAAGAAAACACTATCTTCGGTACAGTATATTTCTGTTTGCCTGACATTGGTTCTTCGTTTAGTCATGAAATCCTTAGAAGTAGTTATAGTTATTCTGTGCAGACTGGAGATTTATGTTTGAGTATATCTCAAGCAAAGACAAGCATATACATGTGCATCCTAAATCCAGTTTGATTCTGTCACTTTGTATTAGAGTTTATTGGGGCTTTGCTAGACATGACCCAAATGAAGGCCTACCTCTATGCCAATAGGATCACCAAAATTTGTGCCCAGTGAAGGAGGTTTTTCAGAGTTGGCAGACAACCAGAAAAATGTTGAGATGTTGGATCGTATGACATCAACAGTTCATGCTACCCCCATGGCTAGTCCCCACATGAGACCAGTCTAATGGATCCTGAAATTTAGAGGTCAGTTTCTAAAGGCTTTTGGCATCTTGCTTAGGGTGTTAGGCACCTGAATCAGTGCCTTTGAAACTGTCTATTGCTGAGCACCTAAAATTAGGTGCGTAAAAAGTGGACGGCTATAGGATGGGGTTAAGTTAGTGGAAAAAAGGTGTTTAGAGCTGATTTTCAGTACAAGGCACCTAAATCTAGGTGAATAAATTGTAGGCCTAAATTTAAGCGCATGAAACGAAATACAGAATATTTTTGAAAAATGACTCTCTCAGTAGTAAAATCAAGTCACTCAGACTGAAGGAGTGCATTCATGATACAGAATATTTCAGAAACTCCCTGTCTTTCATCTCCTATGTGAATCTGTCCATGGGATTGCTCCTTCAAATTCTTGGTCACCAAATTGTTTTGACAAGCAATGCCTTGATCCTGGGCTGGGGAGTTCATACTTGATGACTTCATACCCAGGACTCTTGGTCAGTTCAGGAAAATATCATATAACTTCTTCAAACTACAGGCAGTGACTAATGTGGTGTTGGATGTCTACCTTAACCAGTCCATTGTCCCAGGTCACATGCTCATAAAGATAAGCAAGCACTACTCAGTTTAGGTTGATGCAAGCTGTTGCTTTGTACCTGGAGAAGACCAAAACCCATAGAAAGGTCTAACTTGTTTGTTTCTTTTGATCCTCACAGCCCTGGGTTTGCTATAACCAAACATATCATGTCTATTTGGATAACTGATTGTATCTTTTTGTTATGTCCAAGCAGGTCTGACTGTAGAAGAGCATGTTAAGGCTCATTATTTAAGAGCCATTGCTGCTTCGGTGGCCCATTTAAGATTGGCTTTATTTATAATATTTGCAAGACTGCAATATGGACTTCTGTCCATTTATTTTCTACCCATTATTGTTTAGACATGGATTCCCAATGCAACAGAAGGTTTGGTCAGTCGTCTTTCACAGTATTTTTGAGAGGTAGAATCCAACACCATCTACCCTAGGATCTGTTATATTATTTAAGCTTGTTTGCTATATAGAGATTTAAAAAAAGAACAACAAACGGGCTTTATGCCTCTTGGTAATTTTTTTTAAGTTATTTTCCCCTATTTTGTTAGGATGCATCCTTTGGTCAAGGATTCTCACTTGGGTGATGACTCATCCTGCTTGCTATGGAGAAAACTAAGTTGCTTTCCTGTAACAGGTGTTCTCCATGGGTAGAAGGATAGTCAGCCATACTTATCCTCCCACCTTCCCTTTTTCAGCTGACTTTTGTTTTGAGCTATTGTATCAGACTGTGGAGCTCCTGTGTGGCGGCAGCAGCAGGATAGAAAGTGCTGTGCACGTCCAAAACCACAAGCTTTCTAGGCTTTTCTACAGCTTTTGAAGAAATACTCCATGTTGCTGCCTTTCCCACTTTTATGCTTTATTATCCTACTGTCCATGGAGAGCACCCATTACAGGCAAACAACTTTATTTTACTTTAAGAATACCTCACAAATCTTTAGGAGGCCAATACTCAGCGCTACTTAGCTGGATAAGTAGGGACCTTTGGGCTAAGTGGCAGCAACTGAATATTTATTCCCGTTCAGTGGCCACCACTTGGCTAGACAAGTACTTATCCGACTAAGTAGTTAACCGGAAAAATGGTGGGAGGTATGTGGTCATTTCAGGGAGTAGCTATTTATCCACCTAACTTAGGCCTAGATTCATCATTCTAGCCTCTTTGGTGCAAGAGGTAACTCTGAATTTTGGAAGTTACATTAGCCTTTTACTTTTAAATTTGAGAAACTATCTACTACTATTACCGTTGCTGCTATTACTTAACATTTCTATAGCCCTACATGACATACAAACTGTTCAAACATTAAAAAAAAATCCCTTCTCAATAGAGCTTACAATCTAACAAGACAAACATACAGGACAAGAAACATGGGGTATTTCCTAAAGCAAGACAATGGTTAAAAAGAAAAGAAAGTTAGTTAAGACTAAAAACAGACAATCAGGCATAAGATTTAAAAGCGGATTCAAAAAGGTGGTTCTTTAGATGGGATTCAAACACAGCAAGAGAAGGGAGCATGATGCACCAGTTCAGAAGACTATTCCAAGCACATGGCACGGACAGGTGGAAAGCACAGAGTCGGGAATTGGCAGTAGAGGAGAATGGCACAGTTAGGCATGACTTATCCAACGAGCGGACTGCACGAGGAGGGGTGTAGAGAGAGAAGAGAGGCGAGGTAGTGAAGTGCTGCAGAGTGAAGGCATTTGTAGGTGAGAAAGAGGAGCTTGAACTGTATGTAAGAGCAGATAGGGAGCCAATGCAGTGACTTCAGAAGAGGGGTTATGTGAGCATAGCAACTTTGGCGAAAGATTTGTCATGCAACTGAATATAGGACAGATTGCCGTGGAGAAAGATGGCTTGCCGGGAGCCCTTGTGAGGAGCAGGTTGCAATAGTCTAAGCAGGAGGAGATGAGAGAGTGGATAAGGGTTCTGGTAGTGTGTTCAGAAAGGAAAGGACTGATTTTGGCAATATTATAAAGAAAGAAACGACACGTTTTAGTAGTGTTTTGGATATGCGTAGAGAAGGAGAGAGAGGAGTTGAAGAGGACTCCAAGATTACAGGCCAATGTAATCTGTTTGGAACCTATGGAGAAATTAAGTTCTGTAAACACACTTTTTCTAAAATTCTAAGAGAGAGTTGTTTTAGATCAATCTGTGAGATTTGGACTGGCTTGTCAGTGCTCTGGGGCTCTTTATCCTGCTTATTGCTCTTGTTTTCTGGTTGTAGGTGGCACAGGCCCCACCTCGGACACTGGCTGGGGCTGTATGCTGCGCTGTGGACAGATGATCTTTGCACAGGCCCTTATCTGCAGGCACTTAGGCCGAGGTGAGTGTATAGTATTGCTCCAGGGGAGGAAGGTAGGATGTGGGGAGCTAGAGAATGTTTGCAGGTACCAGGTTTCTTCCATTTGACTGTTTATTAGGAGTATAGTAAACAGAATAAACATTAGCATAGTCGAATATACATCCGTAGTAACATCCAACCAGTGGATAAGTGTACAAATTGTGTCCAGCTTTAGCCAGGTACATAATTTCAAACCAAGCAACCATCATAGTAAACAGATATGTAAAACATAGAACAAATCTCAATTTGTAAGTCTCCTCTCAGAATTCAGCAACTCCCATATTTAACCCTCCCCCCCCCCCCCCCCCCCCCCCGCTGTTAAATCTAAAGTTCTAGTTAATCATGAATTGTCTCAGTGGAAATCAGTGCACATCTGTGCTCCTCCACATAAGTAATCGCATGCATGGAGAGACAATGTTCCCTCACTCGGATATTAGCCACATCTCATATGGTGCCCACGTCTTCTGAAACATAGGAAGAGTCCTATTTTTGCAAGCGGTGATCTTCCCCAACTGATAGATGGTGGAAACCTTCCGCTGTACTTCATTCAGTTGTGGAATTGTAGGGGACCGCCAGTACTTAGCAAGGACACATCTCGCAGCCACAAAAACAAAGTTTGCCAGTTTGGATACCTGCAAAGCCTCCAAAGTTCTAGTGATACTCAATAGTACCCGAGCAGCAGAATATTCAGATCCTGTATTACGTAGAAGCGCTACCCAGGTGAGAACCTGTTGCCCGTATGTTTGGATGTATGGACAGGACCACCACGCATGTAAATAAGTGCCTTTCTTTTGACAGCCCTTCCAGCAAGCATCTGAGGACAACGGATAAAGTCTATTTAAGCGTTCCGGGCACAGATGCCAACGGTAGAGCAATTTATAGCTATTCTCAATAAGAGAAGAGGCTACAAGACCTCTACCTATAACTTGATATATTACCTTCCAATCATCCATATCGAGCTCCAGGTTCAAGTCACCCTCCCAGGCTTTAACAAAATGCGGCTTATCTGGGATATCAGCATTCAAAAATCCATGTATTTTAGAAATAACTTTTACAACTTTATTGGCCCCCCTGCAGAGCCCCTCAAAAAATGTGACACCCAGCCTCAAATCATCTGATATCGGGTGTGAGGTAAGGTAATGTGTGAGTTGGAGATACTGATAAAGGGGCAGAGCGCAAGGCTGAGATCTAGTGCAGAGCTCATTGTAAGTCAGAGTCCCCCGTGATCCCCAAAGATGTTCTACCCGTAACCTGCCCTGCTTCTTCCACTCATGAAAGGCACCGAGGGGATTCCCGGGTGTGAATGCTGTATTATGAAAAAGGTAAGTTAATGGGGAGTAAACTTTATTACCCAACAATCGTGTCCGCCACTGTTCCCAAATCCGCAAAGTTGCTTGAAGCGGAGAGGATACTCTCTGCAGCTGTGGGCAAGACTGTTTAGGCTGCCATATCAGCGCTTGCAGGGGCACAGATCCCACCATTGCCTGTTCCATTTGTATCCATATCTTAACCACCGGGATTTTATGCCAGTCGAGAATAGCCCGTAAATGTGCCGCTGCGTGATACCAATGCAAATTGGGTACTCCTAGGCCCCCCTGTCCTTTAGAGAGAAACAATATTTTCTTCGAAACTCGGGGAGGTTTGCCCCTCCAAAGAATCCGCATGAAACGACGTTGCCATTTTTCAAGTACTGCCTGAGGAAGGGCGATTGGCAATGTTTGAAAAAGGTAAAGAAGGCGCGGCAGCACATTAATTTTTAATACAGCTATTTTACCCATCCACGAGATGTGGTACCGGTCCCACTCCTCTAGTTCTTTATAGATTTTTGTTAAGAGGGGACCATAATTCAGATGAAATAAAGCATCCACCCTGCCCAGATAAAAACCCCTAAATATTTTATCTTCTGGGAGGGCCACTTGAACTTATAGGCTGCCCGTAAATCATTTGCCTGATCTGTAGGGACTGTGATGTTAAGGATCTCTGATTTGTCCCAGTTAATTTGGAAGCTGGATACTGAGCTAAACCCAGAGATTTCCGCCACAATTTCCGGCAAAGATGAAGTAGGCTCCGTAACCCGAAAACAAAATATCATCTGCGAAGAGAGCGAGTTTAGACGAAAACTCGCCTAAGGTTATACCTTTTATAAGAGGGTTACTGCGAATCTTAATGGCTAGTGGTTCCAAAAACAACGCGAACAGCAAGGGTGAAAGTGGACAACCTTGGCGTGTTCCTCTTTGCACTGCAAACGTAGCTGAATACCCCCCATTGATTTTTTAAACCGGCCAGAGGGTTATTGTATAGTTTAGAAATCCAATTAACAAAAAGAGACCCAAATTTCATGTGTTGAAGTAATTGAAATAGGTACGGCCAATGAACCAGGTCGAATGCCTTCTCTGCATAAATTGTTAAAAGCACTGCAGGTATCTGTTGTTGATGTGCCCACCAAATAAAGTCTACGGCTTTCCTGACATTGTCAGATGCCATCCGGCCAGGGATAAAACCAGATTGGTCAGGGAATATTAAATCCCCAATCACCCCCTTCAGCCAATCTGCTAGGATTTTGGCTAGGATCTTTAAATCTATGTTGATTAGGGAGATCGGGCGATATGAGCTACAGAGAGTAGGGTCACGACCTGGTTTGGCTAATATAGTAATGCCAGCTGTGTTTAGCAGCCTGAGATATTAAGCCCGATTCCCTCAGCGAATTAAACATGTTGGTGAAGGGTCCAACTACTACCTTGGCGAAAGTTTGGTAGAATTGTGCAGTATAACCGTCTAAACCTGGAGATTTACCCGGTTTTAAGTGTCGAATGGTAGTGTGGACTTCTAATTGAGTTATTTCCTTGTCCAAGCACACCTTGCCAGATTCGGACAATACCAGGAGGTTTATATCAGATAGGAAAGTATCTATGTCTTGATCACTTACACTGGTTTCTGCCAGGTAAAGAGAGGCATAAAAATTTAGGAAGCGCTATCTGATGGCCGCTGTATCAGTAAGAATAGCTCCCTTTTTAGTCTTTAATTTTAACCACAGTGTTTTGGGTCCTAAGCTGTTTCAGCTTTTGCGCTAGCAGTTTGCCTGCTTTATTCCCCCCTTCAAACAATTTTTGGTTGGCCTTTTCCAATTGAAAGGCTATTAAGGCCGCATCCATACCAGCTAATTTATCCCATAAAGCTTGCAAAGAGCGCCAGTTTTGCCAAGAGGGAACTTTTTTGTGTAGCGACTCTGCAGCGCCAAGCTGATTCATCACTAAATTGCGTTCTTTCGCCTTCTGTTTTTTAACATAAGAAGCATGGGCTATCAAATGACCTCTTATTACAGCTTTTAAGCTTTCCCAGACTACTGCTGAAGAGACTTCCCCAGTATCATTTAATGTTACATATGATTGAATAGTCTCATCCAGGGATGCCACAAAAGCGGAGTCATCCAGCAAGGAATCGTTAAGCTTCCAGTATAACTGCCCTTTATCTAAGGAATAGGTACCAGGTTTCTGATCAATTTAGTAACCTAACTGGGGAATTGGCTGGCACAGGTAGGTCCTAAACTGTTCTGAGACCCTGAATGTCGGGTTTTGTGCAAGACTCAGAATTCATGCTACAGCGTGAACCTGCCTGGGGGCAACTAAACTGTGTTCTTTCTTCACCCAAGATTCCAGAATTTGAACACTTACTGCTAGGATGTTTAGTGCTGTACAACAGGCATCTTAAGATAGGTTGGTTTGACAATAGTTGTGACAGATGAAAAGTTTGACTCGTGTACCAGTTGTATATTTATGCAGTATCTTAATTTCACTTTTAATAAATAATAGCATAATAGATACTGGCAGGTAGAGATCAATTCACCATTCCAATTTACCCAGTTATTCTGGTTTTACACTGCTCAGAATATATCCCAGCTGCCAGCTATAGAAGCGTGACTGCTTGTAGAATATCGTTCTTTATCCAAGTCAGTTTTATTGTTGTCTTTTTTTTTTTTTCTGCTATCCTGTGAAGATAAGTAAATAGGTTCCCATACTTAAGCCAGCACCCAACAACTTCCCCATCCCATGTCTTACCAGCAAGCTTTATCATAATCTAAACTGTTACCAAAATTAGCGAGGCTGTTGTCTGAATATCTGGCCACCTAGGTTTTATGAGTTTGCTGGATAAATACATTTTTACTATCATGGGTGGGTGGATACTCTACAGGGTCTCCACTTTGCATGAACAGGGGAGCATAGGGAGCTGAAAGATTTTGCATTTAAAACAATTATGGTTGAAGAGCTAAATTTTCAAAACCTTGTCCTAAATGTTAAGACTTCCAAAATATGCACTTATACAGATATCAACAGCTAGATAGTTTATTTCAGATATTATGAGGTCCCTATTCAGTGCCATTTGGTTGGCTAAATTCAGATTAGGCTGGACAAATGGTACTGTTTGACTATCTGGCCATGCTAAGCGGCCAGCACTTATATGACTACACTTGGCCAGATAAGTTGGGGGACATTCTGGGGTGGAGTCTGCTATCTGGCTAACTTAGGATCTCATTCACTAATCCACGTTAGGCTGTCTACTGCATGAAAAACGCTGTTTTTCGCATGGTAAATGGCCTAATGCAGGCAGAATGCAAGATATTTCAAATATCTGCGTTATTCCAAGCCTGGCACTGTGTGTATTTAAATGATGGGGCAAAGGACGGGTGACAGCATTTTGGAAAATAGCTGCTGCCCAGACCCGGAGCCTAGGGGGATACTCCTGGCCTGCACTACACCATCCATGTCTATTTGATGAGCAAGAGAAGGGGGTAGGGGAATTGGGCTAGGGTGGTGGCTACTAGACCACCAGGAAGCTGCTTTTCTGAGTAAGAGAAAATCTGGGTTCTGGGACGGTCCACTAGACCACCAGGTTAATATTTTACAAAAAGGTGGGGGGGGGGGAGAATCCTGGCCTTCAGGGACTGAAGTTTTTCAGTGAAAGGGTGAGGTTGGGAATAGGGGGCAGGGCTTATGCATTTCTTATAAAATACTTTTTTTTTTTTTTTAATATCCACTACTTACAGGCTGCATTGCAGGGCTGGCGGAGGATGTAAGACAGGAGGTCTAAGCAGGTGTAGTGGGGCGTTCAGGTCCGAGCTAGGCCGCGGGTGAATCGTGATGTGTTTTAACATACCAATGCACTTGCAGGAAATTAGCTACAACTAGTTGGGTGGGTTTAAGAGTAAAGGGAAATCTTTATGCTCCAAGTCAGGACCTTCTCTTTCAGTGGCTCTTTCCTATCATTGTTGTTTTATCATTTGACATTTTCTCTCTGTTTCTGGTTTTGTCCTCTGGCTTCTTATCATGCCACAGTTATTTATTCAGCATAATTTGGATTCCATTTTGAATTACAACTTTCGGAATCTAAGATCATGTGTTGAGCTTGGGCAAAGGTTGGATCTGGTTTGCTGGCGGGTTGAAGGCCTTGAACATATCTTCATATGCATATTGACTTAATGGCATGACAAAATACCTCTTTTTAAAACCTCACATCATCTTGTGACCTTCATTACTAGGCTTCTGTGAGGGTATGCAGAATGGCCAGTCACATGTGAGTGACATCATCTGACGACATCCTCACAGAGCAGCTCCCAAGCCTTCTGGGAAAGTCTGGCATGCATGGGAATTCCTGTGCAGTAGCAGCTATGTGGATCTCCTTCAGTCCATTTTTGTCTGCGGGATCGTTCATATGCAGCTCCACTTGCATGTCCTCTATTCTCCGCTAACTTTCATTATTTGTGATTGGGCCTCCTCAGTCACACTTTTCTTCCTTTCAGTAGTATCCTAAACACACTTTCATCTCTTTTGAAAGTTTTTTATTATTTTTCCTATGTGGCTGCTTGCTTATGGTTTTGTTTCCCTAGGTGCAGCTTTCTTCAGTGTCCTCAGCCAAAGTTTTCTTGTAGAAACTGTTTGCTTCGATTTTTGTCTCATTCATTTTCCTTACTATGGCTGAAAAGAATTCCAGTGGCATCATATGTTGTCCCTGCTGTAATATATAACCTGTCATGGACCATTACAAGATATACACGCGCTGTTTGAGGACTGGGACATGAAGTCCCTGGTTGTGGTATCTTTTCAAAGATATCACCCAGAGCTATTAAGATCCACTAACTAGATTGGTATTCTCTCACTGGCATCAAAGTTATCGATTCCTAAGGACCCAGGAGTCAGACCAACTTCTGACGCTCTGTCAGCACCAAGGAAGCATCATTAATCTTCTGAGCCAAGATGTAAGCATGGGCTCAAGAATAGATAACCTGACTTCTCTTCCCACTCCTCTTACAAGCAGTGTCCCTCAGGGTTGAGCTTGGACTTGAAGAAAGTTTGCATCAAATGAATGCACCAAAGCCTCAACACAATATCTCCTTCAGTGAATAAGTTCATTAGCATGATTCTAGTTCTTTGCCCTCCAATCATCCGTGTCAGATGAGCTCAGCCACCAGAACTAACACTCAACCATGGCAGTCTTCAGGGATCCTAACCACTGCCATTAGTATATACTTTTTTGCCACTCAGGAAGACCTCTCCTATTCTACCAAGACCTTTTCAGTTTTGGCATCTGCAATATTTGAGAGGAAACAAAATAAGAATTCTTGAGGCTCTCACTTGATAATTCAAGCTGGTGAAGATTATTGTATTTGATATACAACTTGTAACAGTGCTCAGTGCAGGTATTAACACTGTTATTCTAACGGCACCATCTATAGTGTCGATTGAAAAAAGTAATTCAGAACCAAGATCAGTGTCAAGATTCATCTGCATTTAAATTGAAACTGAACATTCTCAGAGCATCATCTCAGTATTTGACTCCAAATGTCCCAAGAACCTTTTTGTAAGCTTATTGTGGCTATGACTTGATGGTCGGTGCTACCTCAAACTTTAGCTCAGATGGTAACCTCTGACTCCTGGGGTGCAGTTTATATATCTGAAGAATCTTATTCTGAAAAAGAATATTCTCCTGACTTCCCCACAGGGAAGGAATAGGTTCCTCCTTTCTCCCCCTACCCCGCGGATCTGTTCTTCCCGGGTTTTTTTGTACAAAAAATGATTGAAGCTATTTTCTTCAGTTTATAGGATGAGAGTGAGCACAGAGCACTGTTACTAGGCTTCAAATACCTCGGTTCAAATACATTGATGCAATTAGTTGCGAGGCCTGCTTATTTCTCCAGAATGTACACAAGAGAATGTGGGAGACCCCGCTTTCAATACTTTGTAGGTCAGAAGGCAGGCACCAGATATCGTGTCCAGAGAACTGAAGAATTTGGCAAAGTCCAATTAATGTGCCATTATGGTGGTCAGATCTGCTCTAAAAAGAGTTGAAAAGTCAATCCCACTCTTTGGCTCCTTGGGCTGTGATTCTCGCACTTTTTTCTTCTTTATGGGAAAAATACTTTTCAGAACACTATAATCAAATATTTTATTATAGTTCTGGAAGGGTTACAAAAATTCTTCAGAAAAACAGGAAGAATTAGTTCATCTCACCTACCTGTCCACTCAACCTATGATACTTTGGAGAAGGCATAGAGAGCTTCTGCTTTGACCATTGGCACCCGCAGGCTCTTATGATTGTGGGCTTAGGCCTGAGAGAGAGTGTGACTTTGGGGACAAAGTTAAAGAAGAAATAGATCTTATTAAGGATTACTTTTCTGCATTCCAGACCTTCTCTGCTGTCACTTCCGAACCACCTTCCTTTTCAAGAATTCTCGTGCATGCTCAGTAAAGTCTTTACTGAACTCTGAGCTGGGTACGTGTTGGCACTGTAGGATGGCATCACCCACGTGGAATGGCTAATTCATCTTGCTGTCTATGGAGAACCTTGTTTACAGATAAGCAAACTTGCTTTTTTCAAAGGGAAATTCCGTGGGAAGTTTCCCTATGAAAATGAACTTGCCGAACCACTGGTAAAAAGCTCCACGCACACGTTCGTTATTTCCCTCCCCATGTTTGATTCATGTAATTGTGATATTTCTCTTGCAACTTGCTATAAGGTGCAAAGGAATGGCGGAATATCCAATGTAAATAAATAAATAAATGACTTTAAGCTTAGGCACACAGCCGTATATCTTTAGAAATTTGAACTCTTAATGCTTTTAAACCTGGGGAAGGCTCTACGCTGTTGCTGCTGGTTGCTTTACATATGTCTAGAAGAGCCCTGACGTGTTAACAGTTGGCCCCACAGCATTATGGGATCATTTTCCCTATAGGAGCCTCTGCTATAAATCTTCCCACAATGGTCTGGGGCTAAATGTTTTGTACATCACAGCTCTTCTGAGCTAACTGTGGATTAAAATGATTAGAAAACCTGCTCCATCCTACTAGTTCCCCTTTCCTTGTTCAGTTAAAGGCAACAATGATCCCGCTTAAGGGATGCATGATACCTTTTAAAGAAATCAAAAAGCTGCACAAATATAAGAAATGTAAATAAGACCCAACCAAAGGAAGGATAGGGCTAAGAAATCGGTAGGTACTATTACTGGGTGACTGCTTTCTGCATCATTGTTTCTCCTCCCCCTCTCCCCAGCACACACACCTTCTCTTTCTCTCAGCCTTCTACCTTTTTAGTAGACTGACGTTAATCAGCACCCAGCCTACCCCTTCTCTCTGCATATTCCAGCCTTTTCCCGCTCACACTAATTCTGGGTATTCTACGCCTGTCTAGATTGGAGGTGGGAGAAGAAAAGGAGGCAAAAAGATGACTATTTCAGCATTCTCACTGCCTTCATTGACAAGAAGGACAGCTACTATTCTATCCACCAGATAGGTAGGAGGATCTATAAGGCTGAGGGTATTGAATGTGAGTGTGGGCATGGCTATGTAGGGATTCACCTTGGACTATGGAGGGGTGAATGTAGACATGAGTTCATATCATCTGCAGAGGAGCACCTATGGGAATGTAAAGTTTCTATACATGTGTAAGAATATCTGTATTCTTACATATGTATAGAATAAGTGCATGTCTGCATATTTGCCTGTGCATATATATGTAGGTGCTTCCGACCCTATGCAGAGAAACGACTGGTTCTCGGAACATGCATGTGTGAAGATGTGCAGTCAGAATGCTGTGGGGACATACATGCATGTGCCGCAGTGCCTGTGTGTGTGACTGCATGCATGTACGTGTTGAAGAGCCTCTATATGACTCTGTGCTTGCATGCATAGAAGGGTTTCTGCCTCTTTGCAGAGGAAGAACAAGTGTGAGCATTAAAGTTCATGTATATACTATATGCAAGGTTATATGGGAAGGAAGAGGATGAACAAAGTATGATTTTATTGTCCATCTTGGTTTTATTTGTCTGATGCAGCTCAGATGGGAGTTGGAGAGGGAAAGTTGATAGGTCAGTGGTATGGACCAAACACAGTTGCACAGGTTCTAAGGTAAGTTTTTTTTCTTTTACTTTTTGTCAGTCATCACTTAAGTGAAAAGAAAATCTTTGACTAACTAAACTAGCAGATTTCTCTGGGGAAGAAAGCAGTAAGTTCTCAACAGTCGGCCCTCTCACTGCATCTCCTGCTGGAAAGACAAGGCTCGAAAACCTGTGAGTTCCTCACAGCATCTCCTGCTGGGGAATTCGGGGGCTGAAAGAGCTATGAGCTCCCCATAGCACCTCCAGCAGAGATGGGCTGGAAGAGCTGTGAGCTCCTTTCAGTGTCTCATGCTGCAGAGTCAAAGACTGGAAGAGTTGTGAGCTCCTCACAGTGTCTCGTGCTGCAGAGACGAGGGCTGGAAGAGCTGTGAGCTCCTCACAGTGTCTCATGCTGCAGAGATGAGGGCTGGAAGAGCTGTGAGCTCCTCACAGTGTCTCATGCTGCAGAGTAAAGGACTGGAAGAGCTGTGAGCTCCTCACAGTGTCTCGTGCTGCAGAGACGAGGGCTGGAAGAGCTGTGAGCTCCTCACAGTGTCTCATGCTGCAGAGATGAGGACTGGAAGAGCTGTGAGCTCCTCACAGTGTCTCGTGCTGCAGAAGTGGGGACTGGAAGAGCTGTGAGCTCCTCACAGTGTCTCGTGCTGCAGAAGTGGGGACTGGAAGAGCTGTGAGCTCCTCACAGTGTCTCGTGCTGAAGAGGTGGGGACTGGAAGAGCTGTGAGCTCCTCACAGTGTCTTGTGCTGCAGAGACGAGGACTGGAAGAGCTGTGAGCTCCTCACAGTGTCTCGGGCTGGAAGAGCTGTGAGCTCCTCACAGTGTCTCGGGCTGGAAGAGCTGTGAGCTCCTCACAGTGTCTCGGGCTGGAAGAGCTGTGAGCTCCTCACTGTGTCTCGTGCTGCAGAAGTGGGGACTGGAAGAGCTGTGAGTTCCTCACCGCATCTTTTGCTGGAGAGGCAGGGGTTTGGAAGTGCTATGAGCTTCCTGTAACCAGACACTTATGCCATTCACCGCAGATGTAGGTCTAGGAATATTTGAACTTTAACTAAGTTACAGCCATGGAGACTTAAATTTAAGATTATAATAACAATTAATAAACTTCCCTACTCAGACAGGTCATCTAATTTGATAAAATGTTGGTCAAGCAAAATTCTGCCCAAGTGTCATTGTGTCAAACTTTGTTGGTTGTTCTTGCCTTGCATGAGAACAGTCTTCAACTAACATGCTCTAGAGCATTTTACTGCATAGGGCCATCACTATGGAATATGATTCTGGCTAAGTTAAGGAATGAGGTGGATTTAAAAAGTTTCAGGAAAATGTTTAAGGCATTTTACTTTATTCAAGCATTTCAGTAGGTGATAAAAGTGTTAACTGTGCAGATTTTAGTATATTCATTTTTAATGTTTTTTTGTCTTATTGCTTTATTTTTTTAAATTCTGTAATAATTTATAGTATGTTCTCCATTGACAAGCAGAGCTGAATTAGCCATGACACGTGGGTGATGTCATCCAATGGCGCTGAGCAGAGCCATCTCTCTAGTTTAGTGAAGTTTTACTACTGAGCATGCATGGGAGTTCAGTTCCTGTGCATTGCCTCATCAGCCCCCTCAGTTTTGGTTTTTTTGTCCAAGTTTCTGCATGGATGTGTACTTTTTTTCTGGACTTCATTTTTCTTATCTTCTGCTATCTACAATTTTTCATCAAACACTAACTCGTTTTTCAAATTGTCTCTTCAGCCCCTCAACATAACTTTTCAGTGCTACCTGAAAAAATAAACAAACATGAATGATTCAAGAAGGCCATTTCCAGTGGCTTTAAGGATTGTGACAGATATCATGACAGCCATGATATCTGCAACAGGTACCTGGGACCCAATCATGACTCGGCTAACTGCTGTGATTGTAGTTGGATATCATCAAGATCCCAGCTGAACAGGGCTTGGAAGATGGAGAAACTTCGCAAGTCAGTAAAAAGTCAGTCATTCCTCCTTTCAGAGGGGGGGCCTCTTTGGGCTTCCTCTGCACCAAATCGAGCAGGAGCTCCTCTGCCAAAGCTTCCCCAACTGTGGAGATGGGCTCCGGATCCACCGCAATTCAAGGGTCAAACAAGATGTGGAAATGTTGAGTGCAGGAGCCAGTGAGCTCCTAGGTGAACTCATGGGCCATTTCCCCTCTCTGCAAGGAGCTCGGTGCAGAAGAAGAAGCGCTATACATCGGAGCTGGTGGTGCAGTTGCCCCACTGAAATTTTTCACTGGCCCTTGACGCCGTCAACACATCCTGTGCATGTACAGGCATCGGGGGGGACCTGGATGAGAGTTCTTGCAGTTACCTTCTTCCATGTTGGTGCTCTTATCTCCATCTCTCCTTTTCTTGCCAGATCCCAGACATTCCAGGGCCCCATTCTGTCATCTGTCCGTGGGCCTGGTTTGGAGACACCGGATCGTGTATGCTCCATTGTGCCTCTGTTCTCTATGTGGCCATCAGAGCAGCAGTCCATAGACCAAGGGACTGAATTGGCAAGGACCTTCTTTACCTTGGCAGTCAGTCCTTAGCTTGGGACCCCCCAAATGACATGGCTAATTCAGCCCTGCTTGTCGACAGAGAAAGCATGTTTGCTTACCATTGTCTGTGGACATAAAGATGAATTAGCCATGCTTAATACCCACCTATCTCCCTAGAGAGTCGACTACCTGGCTAAAAGATACACTCGACTGGGGTTCACGAGGCAGTCTGAGCTTAAGAACAACTGTGCATGCTCAGCGGTAAAACTTTACTAAGCTAGAGAGATGGGTCCATTTGGTGCTGTCAGATGACATTATCCATGTGTCATGTCTAATTCATCCTGCTCTTTACGGAGAATCCCATTTACGGTAAGCAAGCTTTCTTTTTACCTTTTTATGAATGTGAATTTTGCAATCCGCTTTGAACGATTGCTAGGAGATAGAATATTTGAAAAATGTGTAAACAGAAAAATAATATCTGACTCCAGTTTTTATTTCAGACAAATGTCTGATGATTTTAAATTGTTCTCATTTAGTTGAGGTTTGGTATACTAATATAGCTCCCATCCTCCATCTCTTAGGAAGCTGGCAGCATTTGATTCGTGGAGCTCCCTGGCAGTTCATGTGGCCATGGATAACACTGTGGTGATAGATGAGATCAGTAAGTATGCCCTGGGAGGCAGGGACTGTTTAAATAGGAAATTGCCCTACAGTGTTGCAGGACTGCCTGGTGTACTTTCTCCTGCCAGCAGCAGGGCAACAAACAAGCCAGTGGGACCACTGTACTTTCAAAACTTAATACATTTTCTATTTTTTTATTGTGCGTCCTTCCAGTGGCCATATTGGTCCTAAAGTAAACTGGATTTTTTTTACAGGCTGTGATACCTTTTAGAGGATGAACATCAGAAAAATCCATTGATAATGTGCATCCAGTGATAATGTTTTGTGGTCTTGTAGGTCAGGTCACTGGTAAAAGATATGATCAGGATGCACTTTTTAGGCCTTGTTTAGTCCAACATATCAAAACTGGGAAATCAGTTTGTAGATTCCACATAAAAGAAGCTTCTTCCTTCCAACTTGAGCAATAGCTTAAAACAGTACAGTAATACAAAATAAAAGCCAAATTCCATCTGGACTCTTACTTACTGTGGCTGACTTCAAACCTGCCAGCCTAGGAATCTCTCACTTCATAGGCCTGCCCGCAGAATAGTCTCTGACACCTTGATAAATAACTCTTCAGAATCCATCCGCTTTCCACTTAAATAACCCAGCAAGCTCTCTCCCCTACATTCAGGCCGATACAGTAAAACCCATGGGAGAGCCGGCGCTCCAAGGCGAGTGCCCGCTCTTCCGACGCGCGCACAGGCCACTCTCCTGTGCGCGCAATTTAGTATGCAAATGAGGGCCCGTGGTAAAAAGAGGTGCTAGGGACACTAGCGCGTCCCTAGCCCTCTTTTTTGACAGGAGCGGTAGATGTCAGCGAGTTTGACAGCTGACGCTCAATTTTGCCGGCGTCTGTTCTCAAACCCACTGACAGCCATAGGTTCGGAAAACGGACGCCGGCATAATTGAGAGTCCGTCTTCCAGGCCGCGGGCTGATTTTAAAAAAAAATTATTATTATTATTTTTTTTTAATTTTTGGGACCTCCGACTTAATATCACTATGATATTAAATGGGAGGTGTACAGAAAAGCAGTTTTTTCTGCTTTTCTGTACACTTCCCCGGCGCTGGCAGAAATTAACGCCAGCCTTTGGGCAGACGTTAATTTTTGAAAGTAAAATGTGCACGGTTTGGAAATTGCTCCCACAGTAACTACACTAAAAAGCAGTATTGCTGGCGTGGGATAGGAATGTTTGATTGGCTTCCTGGTGTTGGATTAGTGACTCTTGCAACTCAGTTGTTCAAGAGCTGTGGTTATAAGTAAATTACTTTCCCTGCTCTGAGTCTGGGGAGCTCCCGTGCAGAACAGAAGTAAGGGAGAGGATAATGCCACCCCGATCTCAGGATATCTCCATTATGTGGCTGCTGACCTCCTGCTCGGAGGAATAAGGATTTCCTTTTGTAAGATCACTTACAGTACATGGTCTCTGTCTCTCTTAGAGAGGTTGTGTAAGCCCAGTGCTGCCTGTACTGGGGCTGCGGCATTTCCTCCTGCAGACACAGAACTGCTGTACAATGGATTTCAGCCTGCAGCGGGAATGATGGACAAGCTGTCACTATGGAAACCTCTGATACTGCTGATACCCCTGCGTCTGGGACTGAGTGAAATTAACGAAGCTTACATTGAAACACTAAAGGTAAGAGGGATGTGCAGAAGCTCTCCCACACCTTAACCCTCTCTGACCGCATGGGAGAGGGAAGCATGGCATCTTGGACTAGCCTTTGCTTCTCTGAAACTGAATATCTTGGGTCCTGGGAGAACTGACAAGTGCAGTTGCCCTGCTACTCTTTGTGCCTCTACGTCTCTCCTCTCCTGAACCTCTTGCCCTTTTCTGTGCTTGCAGCAATGTTTCATGCTTCCGCAGTCTCTGGGAGTGATCGGAGGGAAGCCCAACAGTGCACACTACTTCATTGGTTATGTGGGTGAGTAAAACCTCATTCTGTTATTCAAAGACTCTGACCTGCATCACTAAATTCTGACCTAAGCCATCTCCAGCACTTGGAAAGTGCGAAACATAAAATTGACTTTTTTTTTTTCCTTTTTTTATCCCTTCATCTTCAGTTTCCCCTTCCCAGACAGCATGTCGATTAGCTGGCAGGAGCCACCACTGTAATGGCAGTCACCTTGCCCCTTTTCCTGACGCCTGAATATTTTGCCTCTGGCACATTCAAACCTGAGTGCCCCTGATGGATGGGAGTGGAGGGGATCTGAACCCGGAATCCCTGCCCCATAGCACACGGTGCTAACCCAAAACAGGCTTTTTTTAAATTGAAAAAAGGAAAGGTGCAGAGGCCACCAAGGAGCCATGCTTTGAGGGACATGGTCAAAGGGGCTTTACTCGCAGAAATCCTCCCTCTGAAAATCACCCTGGGCCCCTCGTGCTGCCGACTGCATGCATAGTCTTCCATGAAGAAAAGGGCAGTGCTGGGGGCCCCACACCCGCAAAGCATGTGGGGAGAAGCCTCCCTGGGGTGCCAGCCGGCTGCTGAATGTTTAAAGGGAAACTCTGCACCCAGTTTCCCTTTAAAAATCCACTTGCTTGCCCCAGCGGGGCAAGCAAGCTTATCAGCTGCTACTGAAGATTATGCTCTTAACATTTACATGGTAGACAGGCTCTCGGTTTAACATCTCGTGCAAAAGATATCCCTCCCAGCAGTATTGTGCCTCCTATTGCCATGCTGGGGCTCAGATAGAAGAGACTTCTCCTTAGACCCCCTAGCACTGCTTCCTGAAGTCCCCAGTGACCTTCGGAGATCTCCTATCCAAGTATTGCCCAAGCTTGCCCTGCCTCACTTCTGAGACCTCATGGGATAAGAGCCTAACGGGTGTCTGGGATTTTGTGTCCTCAGATATGCTTGGCCCATTCTCATTCCCACCAGTTTCTCTTTCTTTGACTGTTTTCCTTGTTTTTTTTCTGTGGGTAAGAAGCTGGTAACCTTCTCTGGAGGGATGCCTGCTCCATCCTTGCCTTTATAAGTGTGAGTCTTCTGCCTGTCTAATCTTCTTTTCTCCACCCCTTAGGTGAGGAGCTAATCTATCTGGACCCCCATACCACACAGCCAGCGGTGGAACCAAGTGACAGCTGCTTTATCCCAGATGAGAGCTTCCATTGCCAGCACCCACCATGCAGGATGAGGATTTCTGAGCTCGACCCATCCATTGCAGTAGTGTGTATCTTCTCCCTGGCTGCACTGCTAAAGTGATGCCATCTTTATATGTACCATTTCAGTCTTTCTGACCTTCGGGGAGAAACTTTCTCACAGTGAAGTGGAGGATTAGATTAGCAGTTAGAGCAGCAGGCTCTGATGAACAAGGGAAGTCAGGGTTCAAATCCTGCCATTGCTCCTTATGACCTTGGGCAAGTCACTTTACCCTCCATTGCCTCAGGTACAGACTTAGATTGTGAGCCCTCTGGGCACAGAGAAATACCTACTGCACCTGAGTGTAGCTCACTTTGAGCTACCAATGAAAAGTTGTAAGTTAAATCTAAGCAATAAATGTTTCTGGCATTGACTTATGGTACTGGAGCCTTCGTGGAGTTTTATGGCTGGTACTGTTCAGCACTCTGTAAAGCAAGGGTTTCTAAAATTTGACTGTGGAAACCAGGACTAGATTTTTAGTCCTTAGGTTTCCCTCCGCCTTATCTTCCTCACTTCTAAGGCTCAGATATAGGGTGAACAAGCTGCCTCTCATTTCTCTTCTGGCCCTTCCATCTCTTTCCGCTCCACCTCACCTACCTATCCATTTCCCTCACACCAAGCCTGTGCGAGTTGCAGCATAATGCTTATGCTTCAAAGCCTTTAGAAGTCACAGCCACCATGCCTCATGTCAGGTCTGTGTGAGCTGCAGCCACAGCTGCTGCTTTGTATTCTGTGCCTGTGCAGGCCTCAGCCACCAATCCTTACCCCAAGCTCTTCTTCTTTCCTGGGCTATGTCCCTTCTTCTTCTTCTTTCTCCCCTGCACAAATAGGGAGATGCACCCCTGGTCTGAGACCCCTACCCCCTGCTGTAGACTACAGAAGCCTGAGAAATGCACCCGTACACCCAATGCTACTATACATACATATATTGTAAAATTTTTAACCAAACTTTGCTCTGGAAACTGTTTTGTGCTTCATTTTCTTCATGTCTTTCAGGGATTTTTTTGCAACACAGAGGAAGACTTTGAAGAATGGTGTCAACACATTCGAAAGGTGTGTACGTCCATTTCTGTGTCTGTGTGTTCTGGCGTCTGTGCCGGTCCTCTTGGATCCAGGAGGAAATTCTATTTGTTCAACATAATTGAGTTAAATGTGATGGCCTGATGTTTTCTTTCTATCAAACTGAAAAAAAATGCTTGTTGTGTGTAACTTTGATAATGTGTATGTTCTCCCTGTTTGGTTGATGAATGGCTGTTGATTGTAAAAAAAAAAAAAAAAAAAAAAAAATTATCCATAAGAAGATTTCAGTGGAGGTGAGAAAAATTGAACTTGGAGTTTAAAGCACACCAAATGTTCTTTTATTGCCGTCCCCCTTTCCCTCATCTGAATGAGAAGCAGGCACTGTATGGACGGGTCCTTAGATGTGTGGATGGGATTCCATGTTTGCTCACATGAATCGCTGAGTCACATGTGGGTCGCATGATCTGCATCGTGTGTGTGCTGTTAGAGGATGTTTCTGGAGCAGTGGATCTTAACCGTTACCACATCGAGCCACTGAGCCTTCCCAAATGCCTCACATAGGTTCTGACTCCTCTTCACTGTTGCTTATTTTCCCTTCAGCAGCTTTGGGGTAAATGGCTCCTCCCCCTTCTGGTTTCTCTCTACTTTTTGGGTGAGAGGATGGGTGAGTACCAACAGATGGGCCCCACCTGGTCCCCACACTTCAGTGCTTCAGGGAGGAGGCCATGCTGGCTGTCTCGTGAACCACTTTTCCCTGCACCTCCCGCTCCCCTGGGCTCACGCCTGTTCCAGAGGTTTCCGTGCATGGAGAGCTTCCTACCTGCTGCCTGTCATTTTTTTCCATTGTTGAAGCGGGAGAATGCTCACTAGACAGCTGCAACCACCATACCTTTTTCTTATTTTTCTGCCTCTCCAGGCATTTTTTATCTGCTTTTTAGCCAGGAGTTTTTATTGTATTGCTGTGGTGTCCCTTGGGTATCTTTAAACTTTTAAGATTTTTTTTTTTTTTTATTTTGCTGTTGCCATCTCAGCTTGGTGCCAAATATGGAGCTTTAGCTCTGTGACCCAAGCTCAGATATTATGGCTCAGTCAGACTTTCTTCTCCGATATCATCTTTTCTCCAAAAAAACATTTCAGCTTTCAAATTTGCTTTGCTGATCTTTTGCTTTGTTGATCTGCTGTTCTGAGCATCTTCAGATGGTGCCCCGAGAGATCCACAGAAAACGTTGATCCCAGATCATCACAACAAGTGCCTCGTTTTTCCTGGGAGGAGATCATGATGCCTCTGGCTGTGGCTTCTTGTTTCCAGATATTATGCAGAGCAGTTCAGGATAGGCTCTGTGAATGCCTGACCAAAAGGTCTGTCTAGTTAAAGCTGGTCTTGAAGTTTGGAAAAATGGCTCAAGGAATCTGCTCAGGTTGTACTGGGGGGCTAGGGCGAGTTGAAGTAGCCTTTAACTGCTTAAACCTCCTCTTCTGAGGAGAAACAGAGCCCGGACCAAAGATTGCTCCTACTCGAGACACCTGAAGAACCTGATTAATGAGCCAAAGTGAGCAAGCATCGAGTGCCCTATTGGTTCATGATGCTGAAGGTCCTGAAGTGGTTGAACGTCCCCATGGTCTAATACTGCTGCATCTAGAAGATCACCCGGCTTCCCACGTCGCAGCTGGTCCATGACAATTTGCCGAGCACAGTGAGCTTGACTTCAAGAAATGGCTGCACACAGGCCAGTGCAACCGAATGAGGCCCCCTAGCTGAACCTGCAGCCCTCCAGTACATTTTCAGGCTCCTAGGCCACCTCCCTGCCCCTTCCCTGACATTATGATAATTAAAATTCAACAATCATGAGGACCCCACCACAGCTGTGCATCGGGAGGACAGTTTTCAAAAGCCACGTATGTGGATAAATACCAGTTTATCAGGGTAAAAGGATTTCTTTTTAAATTGCCCACCCTACAAGAAATAACGTAAACATGGTTTAAAAGGAAAGTATGTTTATACTTTCCCTTTGGGAACTGGTACAAAGCCCACAGTAAAAGTACCTGCAGATATTGCCCCAAAGCCTACAGTTTAGAAAATTGCCCCCACACTTTTAAATATTCAACTTTTCTGTGTGGGTGTGTATGTGTGCAATATACAGGTATGTTTCAGAAATCGTCTTCTGATGGCCATGTCGTCTGTGATTTTTGGGGGTAGACTGCCAAAAAAAAAAATAAAAATCAAGGAATACATAAAAGGTCCATATTCAAAGGGTTTGTCCAGCTAAATTTGGGTCTTTGCCGGACAAACCTGGGGTTTTAAACATTCTTCCCGCTGCTGCCTAGATATGTTTTGGCTAGGTAATGACTTCCCCCAGATAAAAAAAGAGGCTATGTGGAGGTATTTTGGGGAGGCGGAACGTAACTTTAGCCGGGTGGTACTGATATTCAGCACTATCTGGGGTATGTCTGGTCAGGGGTCAGAGTAGCTCTAAATTTTACTCGGGTAACTTTAAACCTAGCAGGTTATATTCTGAATATAGCCAGTTAAGTACCAAAAAACCACTCTCTCAGGCAAGTAGGCCCGATTTCCCCCCCCCCCCCCAAAAAAAAAATTTAAATGTCGTCAGGTGTAGCGCCCTTTCCCACCAAAATAAAGTCAGGAGCCATAGTAGCCTGAGGTCTCCCCCAGATATCTAAATAAAATGCCTGGATCTGGGGCCCCTCCCATCTCATCCGCGACCTCCGGAAACTCCCAAGACTGAGCTGGAAGGAGCCAGTCTTATCCTGCTCATAGCCAGCTCAGCCCTTGGGGGGTTTTGGAGAGGTTGCGAAAGGCCTCTAGACAGACAGAAACACATTCGTGCTGCAGCTCCTCCTTGCCTGTCTTCTCTCTTCCTCTACATTTCCTCCTGAATTCTGTTGCTCTTCTCTGTGCCCTTCTGCCTGGAACAGACTTCTTAAGTTGGTGCGTCTTGCGTCCTCACTGCCCATATTCCAATCCACCTTTTTAAAGCTGCTTTTAAATCTTAAGTACTTCTCTCCAATATGCGTCCTACGGATTCTTGTTTGTCATGTATGTTCGTCCTCGCTGGATTGTGAGCTCCGTGGAACAGTGACCCCCAGGGGACTGTCTCTTATGTGAGGCTGGCGCTTCAGTGCCCCTCCTCTTCCTCCTTCCCTATATTACCAAAAACCATAAAGAAGCCGCGCGCTGGCCCCCCCGCGCCTCCCTATTCCCTTGCGCAGAAAAAAGCTTTCTGCTGCCCACAGCCCCCCCCCCCAGAACCCCTTGCATAGAAAAAAAAGTTGCCCCATGGCCTCCACCCCCTTCTCCAACTCCCAATCCCCTTGCACAGAAAGAAGATGCCCGCTGCAACCCCACCTCCCAGTGTTCAGAAAGAATTTGTGCCCTGCCCTGCACGCCCGCCCCGATCCCCATACATTGTTTAAAAAGAAAAAAAAAAGACACAGCCCATTTCCCTTCCAACCCTGACACCACCCTCTAGACCTCTGAAATCGCTCACAAGCCGAACAGAGGAAATGAGGTGCTCGGCGTCTTCCCCCTTTGCACCTGCATCGCATGACAGGAGGGAAAGAACTGGATTAGGGAGTGAAATGTCTGTTGCAGAACCCACTAGACGAGGATCTTCTCTGTCTAATAACCCAAAATCAAAGATTGTCATTCTAGCTCAATGCAAAGTCTTTGTCCCTCACAGCGGGATTTTTTTTTTTTTTTTTTGAGCGATTGGCAGTTTTGGATCAGCTGAGGAAGCGTCTCTGTCCTGGCTCCTAAGCAGGCGCTAACCAGGGAGGCCTATGGATTTAAATGGAGTTTTATGCCTGATGTGAAGGCAGATTCTTTGCTCCTGCCTCGCACACAGGGACTGCTTGAGTCCTATCAGATTCCGGCTTAGTTCAACTGGTACCTACCACAGAGCTGCGGGGGAGGAACCCCGATTTTGGTCGGTCTTTAGATATCTGATTCATGCAGGGCTTGCTTCACTCGAAGCCTCTCACAGAATTCTGGGGCACTAATACGAGTTTAACTCTGTCCATGAAAGCCCTCTGCGTTTCTCATCTCTTGTGAACGCAAGTATCTGACCCAAAATGGCACATTTTTTCTTGGTGGTCACTTCAACTTGCAGAATTGGTGAGCTCCAGGCCTTAGTATAGTGGCTTGTCTGCACCCGTCCCCAATTCCACCCGAAGGTGGGTATCTGAGTGCCAGAGCGGGTGTGCAGAGCCTGTGGCAAAGCTCTCAGAGCGGTTGCCTCCTGTTCCTCCCCGGAGGTTGAACACCAGGAAGGGGTATCCCCCCTCCCTTGGAGGTTAAGCACTTGTCCTCTACTGTAAGTCTGTTGCATGGGCTTTATTGCAAATCCTGGCCTGCCAGCGGAAGAGGAAGTCATTTGAGGTTGGAACTTCCTCCGACGGGCCCCTCTTCCTCTCCCCTCCCTCCCAGCAAAGGACGGGGCCTTGCCGATTGCCATCTTAATCACTTAGATGGTAACTTTCAAACTGCCGCGCGGACGCATGTGCACCCACTCTTGCCGGCGTGCACACACACATGCGCCGATTTTTATATCGACGCACGCATGAATCCTGTCTCGAGCGCGTAAGGGGGGGGGGTGTGGAATTTTAGTCTGTACAGGCGGCAGCGCAATCTGCTCATTTCCCCCTGAAAAGGAGCAAACCTTCTAAACCCCCTACCTAACCTGCATCCCTTTTACCCTGCTAGCCCCGACCCCTAAAACCCTGCTGATTACCCTAGATTTTTTTTTTGTTTTAATATTTATCCCGCGGTCCGTAGCAGCAGCAAGTTACGCGGTCGTTGCATCCCGGCGCGTGCTTCTGCGCAACACTGACTTGCTGGTGCTGTCCCAGCCCGCCCCTTTTTCGCCAAACCTTCTTTATCCGGGAGATATGTGCTTGGCTGCGGGCCTCTTAAAATCTGCACAGCCCGCACGCATCCCAGTCACAAGCGTATCTCCCGGATTGGGTACACGCAGGGCTTTTAAAATTCTTCCTTTATATTATATTCTAGCTTTCTTTCCTCACCTGCATGCTTTTAAGAGAGACGTTGCACTTTACACATTGGTTTGCAAGAGAGCTGTTACCTTCTCTCTGAAGTAAACTAAAGTCTTTAGAAAGTTCATCCAGCTTTTTTGTTTCTTTTGACAGCCTAGGCCTTCCAGAGGCAAGATATATTGTTTGTAGGCCTGATGTAATAAGGTGCATAGTAAAAGTGTGCACTGAAATTTAGCATGCAGTTTTTAACCCGCACAGTAAAAAAATAAATAAATAATTGAATTCCCGATGCAGGAAGCAAATGGCATGCTGATTCTTCAGGAATTAATATGTGCGCTTAAACTTTTACATAGGCTGAGTGCACATTTTAACCAGAACTGGGGATAAGAAGCTTTCTATTTTCTGCCATTTCCCTCCAAAATAAAAATAACCTCCATGCTCACTCCCCCTGCAATCGTGGCCATGACTTCTCTCAGCTCACAAGTCATCTTTGGTTTGCAAAACAGATGGATTTGTGAGCTGAGAGAAGCGGTGGCCACAGCTGCAGGAGGAGTGTGCACATCAGCTATTTTATCCTGCTTCCGCTGCTGGCCGACCCTCTTGCCCAGAAAAGGGGGAGCAAGATTCAGCCTCTGCCTTCGGCACTGGGGCAGAGAAAAAACTGCCTTCCCCTTCCTTTTCTAAGCAGAAAGCAGGCTTTTAAGTGCCCAAAGTATGTTTTCTGCACATAACAATAACTTAATCCCGCCTCTGACTAGAGTTAAGTTTCTAGTGCTAACAAACACAAGTTTGCCAGTGCATCTCTTTGCATTGAAGATTAAAAGCTAATGGCAGTATTGACATGGGATGTGCATGAGAGGGCGCTAACCCATATGCACATTTTTTTGCGCACTGAACTCTTTGCTGTATCAGCAGTAAAGCTTGCACACTAAGCTGCATGCACAACTGTGGGTTAAACTGTGCACTCTGCCGAGCGCACCTTATTACATCAGCCCCTTTAATTAGGTAGAGAGATTTCATTTCACATTGATACTCTGGCAGTTCTGACCTTTAAAGGGCATGTCACAGTTTGTACGGTCAGAGCAACGGTAACATGGAATAGACTTAGTTTTTGGGTACTTGCCAGGTTCTTATGGCCTGGATTGGCCACTGTTGGAAACAGGATGCTGGGCTTGCTGGACCCTTGGTCTGACCCAGTATGGCATGTTCTTATGTTAATGGCGACATCTGTTGCCAGTTTATGCATTAATTTTCAATGTAATTTACACACATAAAATCCAGTTTTATACACATAAATGGTTGTTTTAAAATTGACAAATCAGCAAAAACTGCCCTTTAGTTATTTGAATCCAGGATCAGAAATAAAACAAGATTCAGAAAAGAGAATGGTCCTGGTCATTTATTTCAAAGCAATAATGAGCATAATTGTGCAAGTGCTTCTTATGTTTGTAGGACTGCCACAACATCAGCTAATACACAGTATGTACGCTGGATATTAACTAGGTCCACTTTTATGTATTTTCTTTAGCTTTTTTCAATAAATGGAAATAAAATTGAATAATGTCCAGATTGTTTAGAGCACATTAATGAACCTCCCCGGCTCGGCGCGTTGTGAATGAGCAGATAAATCGTTAGTATAAATAAATACATAAATAGCAATACTTAGTTTCATGTATTGAACTTTAAAGGCAGCCCTGACATGGATCCAGCTTTTGAAAAGTGTCTGCTTCAGGGTGATTTAAATCCTTTATAAAGCTCACTCGGGGTCAGTTCTTCGTGCGCTCAGCGTTTCTAAAGCCTCTGTAAAACATGGAAGAAACCGGTGAGTATAAATAGGGAAACGGACATGAAATCAGTCCAGGGGTGGATTGGCCTATCGGGGGGGATCGGGCATCCGCCGGTGGGCCGGTCGCTCTAGTCACGTGGTCTGCCGAACGCGGCTGTGACAGAGCCACGCTCAGCAGACCACGTGGTATCTCCTGGGCCGGCCGGAGCGGCGAATCCCTGGGCCGTTCGTCATCGGGAATCCGCCCCTGAGTCAGTCCACTTCGCTGTAAACTAGATTAAAGAATACCAGTTGATGATCTCATTAAGGCCCTCCGGGGCTACAAAACCCAAATAAAAGATCCCAAATTATTTTATTTTATTAAGGGACGCTTGACTATCTTTGCCCCGGCAAGGTAAGCCCAATTGCTCCAAGGGAAATTTTCCATGTTTTCCGTGAACACTGTTTACAGGTAAGCAAACTTCCTTTACACATTGAGGGGGTCATTTTCAAAAGGATTTACATGCATAATCTCCAATTTTTGCATGTAAATTGGCTTTTGAAAATGATTCAGGGAATGTGTGAGGGAAAAGTACCTGCATAACTCAATTAAATGTGTGCTTTTCCCTGCACTTGCAGTAGTCCTTCCAGAGGGTGGAAATGGGGCAGAGAAAGGCATTAATGCGCAAACCTTTGATTTTTGAAAGCATGTGCTTAAGTGTTCATGCAGAAAGTTACACCTGCTCTGGAGCAGGTGTAACTTCCTGTGCGTATGTGTACGCATGTACTGGGACAGATGCACATTTTCAAAGCGGACTTAAGCACATAAACCCTCTTCACAGGCTGTTTGAAAATTACCCTCCCTGTCTACATATATTTGTACAGAATCTGTATACGTCTAAACCATGTATCTATATTTGTATCTGTATCCTTGGGATGGAGGAGCAGAGTGTGCATCTCTGCAGTAGAGATGAGGCATAGTAGATGTGTACATCTGTGTTCGTAGGAAAGGAAGAGTATGTGCACATATTTAGCCAGCAAGGAGATGTAGATACATGCATTTGTATTTACTGAGGGAAAGGGTGCATATCCGCATCTCTGTTAATCAATATGTGCCTGGATTTGCTAGGGAGGAAGGGTATGTGTGCACCTCGTCAATGGGGAGGAAAGGTATTTGAATTTGTAACCTTTAAGCGGGCATAAATGTGTATGTTTGTATATGAATGCCTGTACCTCTCTATGGGGCCGATGTAATAAAACAATGTTAAGAAATTGCCCAGATGGCTTTGCATGCGATATTGGCACTGGGCATCCCAACTTGGGCACAGTCTTGCGTACATGGACATTTTGGTCACACTCCTTCCAGTTTCAAGTAGTTATCTCCTTACTCCTGTTTTAAAGCAGGATTTTTAGGTTAACTCCTTGGACTGAGGTGGAATAAAAGTTACATTGTTCAGCTGTAAGTTCCAGCCCCAGAGAACTTACACTGGAAATGTGAATTTATTATACCTCAGACCCAGGAGTTAAATTTCCAGTGTAAGCTTTCTGAGGCAGCCACCAATCACAGGTTTTCTTTGTTTTCCTGAGCAGCTGCTCAGTATTTGCACACAGTGCTAAAGTGTGTTCTGTTTAGCTGTCAGTGCCCACCCAGACAGCCCATGCTTTGCTCATCTAGCTGTAGGCACCTTCCCCAAAGAGCTTATGTTTTTATTTGACTTGCCATTCCTTGTCAAAATGGCCATGAATAAGTGAATGTGCCCACAATATGGGATGTACAGCTCGAATCTCACATGCAATGCTATTTTGGTATGGCATGGCAAAAAATATCAAGGCATAAGGATTCTAGAGCAGACACCTTCAGCAGAACAGTATACACTCTGGTGCTGTGCATCCAACTTTGGCATCCTGTTCAGTTGTAGGTGCTCCCCCTAGAAGAGCGTTTATGCTTTGTTAAGCTGGCAGTAGGTATCCATGCCAGAGAGCTTATGCTTTGACTATACTTTCCATTTTTTGCCAAAATTGCCTTGGATGCAATAATTTTCTCTCTGGGGTGGGCATATTCAGTTAAACAGTCGACATATACAGTGATTGTGTACTGTTCAGCTGTAGGTACCTTCCCTGAGAACTTACACTGGAAATTAAACTCTTGGGTCGAGTTGGAGTAAATTCGCATTTTTGGTAGCCAGAGTTATTAAATAGCTGGTAAAAGCAGCTAGGCAGTACCACACTGGGAACAACAGCAGCTTAAAGAGAATGTGCTTTAAGCTATCTAATGCACTTCCCTGCATTGTTGGGTAATAGCTAATGCCTTCTTTGGTATCGAATTTGCTTGCTCATTTTAGCACTGATTTTTACTCCTGGTTTAGCATGCATTTTTTAGGGGTTAAAACTTCCTGTTAAATACCACAGTTAATTTACTGCAGAAAAGTGCATCTAAAACAGGAGTAAAAACCTGCACAAACATTAGCGCATCTTATTACATCAGCCCCAGTATGCCTGCAGAGACTACAGATTGTTGCATGCTGTTTAAGGAGCCACTGTTCATAGCTTTCTTTTTCCATGGACAGCTTTACTTGATCCGTGAAGCCCTGCCAATGTTTGAGCTGGTAGACCATCTGCCCTCCCATTTCTCCAACCCAGATGTGCTAAATCTCACACCAGGTAATGCCTACTTTCAAACCCAGCAACAGGGAGCATGGCAATATCCCAAGAGGATATTATGCAGCTGTAATTCTACTGATTGAGCTATGTTACCCAGAATCCCAAGATAAAATGAAGTTAGTGCAACTTCAATTAAAGTTAATTTATTTTTTGTAATATGTTCCTAGTTAAAAGAAATTGAGTGCTTTGCTTTATAGAAGAAATAATTCAGACATGCCAGAGGATGAAGTAAACTATATGAGGTTGATATTCAAACATTACTTAGCTGGATAAGTAGGACTTATCTGACTAAGTGACAGCTGCTGAATATCTGACTACGTTCAGTGGTCGCCACTTAGCTGGATAAGTCACTTATCTAGCTAAGTAGTTAACCAGATAACTCAGGGGTGGGGAATGGGCAGATCTGGGCTGCATTACTTATCCGGCTAAGCAAATATTCAGACTTATCCTGTTAATTTAACTGGATGTTAGACCTGCTCAATAGGTATATGCATATCTGGCTAAGTAGCGGCAAACATGGGAATATTCAGCAGCGTAGCCATGCTGCTGAATATTCCATTTAAGTTAGCTGGATAAATCATTGAAAATTGACCTCCATGTTTATAGAAAATACTTTACTAATTGCAAACTGACTTTTCTATCCCAAAAGAGTATCTTCATTGGGGCTGCAGTAACAATAAAAATGTGCATTTAAATACTATCCTGTGCAGTTTCCCTTTCCTTTCCACACTCTGCACCCGCCGATGCCCCCAGGATGTTTGTCTCCTCCTAATAAATGTTGAACTGTTTATCCAGTTTCATTCAAACTTCTGCTACAGAGGATTGAGCACCTGTGACCCCCAGTTCACACTTTCATGACCCTTGGATATCCCTGACCCTTAGAATCCCTGGTTTGGTTTTTTTATTTCCTGTAGGGTAACAGGCCAGTTCAGTTCTGTTGAAATCTTAGGGACGTTAGAGCACATTGTGCATTTTGAAACTGCCCTATTGGTTAGTGTCTATGGTCAAACCAGTAAATTAGGCATAACATCGCCATGTTATCTTTTGTTTCCTTTTTTCCCATAGACAAGCAAGAATCAGCCACACAAGTGGGCAATGTCACCTGATAGCGGCAATGCAATACATTTCCTCAGTAGCTATGGAAAAGACAAAAGGCTTTTCACGGATATGCACAGGACGTCCCACCAAGCCACAGTCATGCAGGGCCCCTCATTCCTCATTTATTTATTCTATGCCGGTGTTCGATTTTACATATCACATCGGTTCACATTTAACATGGGGTGTGCAAGAAATCGGGGGTTTCCTTTTGTCTGATACAATGAACATTTGTAACATGGAAGTGGGTAAGAAGAGAGAAAAAGGTTAAACAAAAATCAAAGCGGGGAACTCCTATCTTACAAAAGTCAGGCGCAGAAATTATATTTTACAATTAAAAGAGGAAAAAAAAATCAATGTCTTACAATGGTCGGGAGCAGAAATTATATCTTGCAATTGAAATGTACAATAGAAATTATATACAATAGAGATTATATCTTAAATGGATGGACGTCCGAGGTCACGGCGTGCGCTCATGCGCCTTTGCTGCTTGAGCGCCCAAATTGGACGTGCGTTCATGCACCTTCGCCGGTGGGGCTGCTGGAAGCCGCTTTCGCCACCGGCTGCCCCTGGGAGGCAGGGGAGCCGTGGTGCGCGCCTCGGGAGGAGGAGAGCTGCTGGAAGCATGCAGTAAGTTTACTTTTGTTACAATTTCTATTTGCTTTAATAACATGTCGAGTCGATTTTCGCCCTGCGCCTTGCTTCGGGAGGGGGGGAGAGAGGACTGGCAATCCCTGATGCCCGAGTGTAGGAGAACCATCCACTTCCTGGTACCTGTCATTTCAAATGACAGGTACTAGCGCACCCAGGATACTGTATAGCGCTCTATACAGTAAAATGGATTGCGCTTCATGGACGCGCTTTGGACGCAGCTTGCATTTGCATGCCATTTAAATACTGTATCGAGCAGTATGTGATCCGTATTGTGCATGCGGCAAACGAGGGTGCGCCCGGCACTACCACACTCTTTCTACCGTGTCCTTACTGTATCGGCCTGTTTGGGAGGAGCTGTTGGGCGGGGAAGGTGGGGGGGGAGGGGCTGGGTGTACTGACTGGTTATTGGCTGGGCTGTGGGGGTTTGGTCTGGTGTGGGAGTTGGTCATGTTATTGCTGCAAAGGCTTTATGAAATAGCCAGGTTTTAAGTTTTTTCTTGAAAGATTGAGTTGACGGATCTGTTCTAAGTTCAGTGGGGAGCTTGTTCCATAAGGTAGGTCCGGCAAGTGATAGCATTCGTTCTCTTGTTAATAACTTGTGTGTTGCTTTCGGTGACAGAGTTTGTAGGAGTCCGGTGTTTGATGATCGAAGGCTCCTTGGTGGAGTGTGGAGGTGAAGGGGTGTAGTTAGCCAGTTGGATTTGTTGTTTTGAAGAATTTTATGTACAATGGTTAAAGCCTTGTATTGGATTCTTTGATGAATGGGCAGCCAGTGTAGATGTTTGAGTATAGGTGTGTTATGCTCCGATCTTCTGCTGTTGGTGAGAGCTCTGGCTGCGGCGTTTTGAAGGAGTTGGATGGGGTTGAGGGAGGATGCTGGGAGACCTCGTAGTAGGGAGTTGCAGTAATCGAGTTTAGAAAACAGGAGGGTTTGTAACATTGTTCGAAAGTCTTGTGGGTAGAGAAGTGGTTTAAGTTTGCGTAGGATCTGGAGTTTGTGGAATCTGTCTCTTAAGATGTTGTTGATGTGTTTTTTAAGTTTATTTGGCTATCTATGATGATGCCTAGGTTTTTTTTTTACTGAGGAGAGTAATTGGTTGTTTGTTTGGTGTGTGGTGGGGTCTGGGCTAGTGATGTGATGTTGGACCTGTTTTCTTCTGCTTTATGAGAGAAATCAATGTATTTTTTCATGGTCAGGCCTCCTCAGCTGTCTTCTTTTCCCTTTAGCATGCCACAGTTAGGATTTTTGGCACTTATTTCTTCTCAGTGCAGTCTAATTTGTGCACCTTCGAGTGGGCTCCTGTTGCGCTCGTGGCTGCTCTTCGCCCTTGCTCCGCCCTCTCTACCTCTGTGGCGATTCCCTCCGGGTCTGATGGACGGCTTGCTGTCACGGCATCTCCATGCCGCTTCTCCCCGGCGTCCTCTGACCGGCTCGACACTGCGGATCTGCCATGTTCCGGATGACGTAGGGCGCGCGCGCTCCGAAGTATGTACCAGCAAAGGCGCGAACCTCAGGGGCGTCCCCCTATATTGATGTCATCCGCTTCCAACATAAAAGGTCTTCACTTGCGCTTACGATTTGAGTAAGCAAGGATTGATTGCGGGGATTCATCTGGACCCGCTTCTCTCTACACTACTCTGCCTCCTCGGACTTACCAGGGGTACCTGCTCCTCAGGGGCCTCGCTTTCTTTTCTTGATTTCAGATTGCAGACAGGAACCGGTACTCGCTCCTCGAGGGCCTATGTTCCTGAACACCCAGAAGACTCACTATTGCCTGGAAGCTATCGCAGGTTCAGACATTTGTGAGTTACTATTTCAGATTACAGATAGGAACCGGTACTCTCTCCTTGAGGTCCCATGTTCCTAAATACACTGAAGTTTCTCTACTGCCTGGAAGCCATTACAGATACAGACAATTGTGAGTTACCATCGCTCTCTCAGAGCTTTCCCTGGAACCAGGTACTCGCTCCTCGAGGGCCTAACTCTTTCCAGCTACTGAGCCTTCTTAAGAATCGGTGAGGTAGATTTTAAAAGGGTTACGCGCATATGTTATGCGCGTAACCCTTTCAAAACCCCCCTGTGCGCGCCGAGCCTATTTTGCATTCAGGAGCTGAGCACAACAGACTGCTAACTCTCATCTCATCAGCATAGCAGATCCTAACAGATTGCTAACTCCTCCCCCCTGGAGGAGCAGATTGTAACAGCTCCTTCCCACATTTTTCTTCACAGAGATTTTGAATTTTAAATTTGCTTTAGCTGTTTTCCTCAGATGTAGGAGCTGCACCAAAGAATCTCACTCCACCTCAATGCCAAGGTCAATGCATAGGCCCCAGAGAATACGTTTAGAGCTCTGCACCCAAGAGGGATTCTTCAGGATTGAACTGAGATCTGAAGAGACATAGCATCGAGCATTATTGAAGATTTCAAAGCACTGGCATTGCCTCCTTTGGTGCATCAATCTGAGGACAGAGAGATTGTTGCTGTTTCAGTCTTCCATCCAAGAAACCTCATGAACAGGATGACTATTCAGAGGCTCAGCAGCACCATTCTCTAGGAGTCCAGTCTATGGCCATCAGTTCCGTGGTTACCAAGAGGATATCCTGTCCTATTGAGGCTAATCAGATATTGTTCTCAGCAATATTTGAAGGAGTGTTGGGTAAAACAACCCTCAAGGCTTTCACTAAACCTTGACAAACAGTTACAGGTGCCAAAACCAAGTAACTCAACACCAGTTGTAGTGCCAAGTGAGCAGGTTCTTAAGACTTGCACTATGCACCAAGAAGATCAGCACCAACATTGGTGTCTTGACATCAAGACTCAACATTGATGCACATTGCCTCAAGTTGAAGTCAAACAGCATTGAATGAAGAAGCTTCTGTTGTTGGCCATTGTTCAACCTTGATGCCTGAAAAGTCATCATGAAACCTTATGAAGCTGTGATTTAAGGGTCAATGCCTTATCTGACATCAGTTCCCCTTTTCATTTCAGATTGAGGATTCATATATTTTTGCAAAAAGTATGTCTGTAGATTCTGGTTCTGAGAGAGAAATTTCTTAAGACTTCTGTTTTGATCCTTCTTATGCAAGGAATGTGTCTCCTCCAGAGGACCTCTCCTTCACAGCCTTTGTTCAGAGAATGGTGGAGACTAATCCCTTAGAGAATGAGGATGAGCCCACAGTGTTACTAAAAGCTTTCTCAGATTTCTTGATGCCCTCAAGGAGTCAGTGGTAGGGCCCATCCACCAGTGCCTACAGGATATATAGAAGAGAATGTGAGAGAACCCACTCTTAGAACTTACTGTTGGAAAGAAGGCAGACATTAAATACTGTGTTTAATCTGCTCTAGAATTCAACAAGGTCCAGGCACCATACCAGTCTCTGGCTGTTGAATTTTACCTGAAATGGCCTGAGAAGTGCAAGGCTCACTGCTTGGTGCCCCCAAGGCATGAGTCACGTATTTTAGATCTTTAAGAAAGACAGTTCTTTCAGGTTCAGCTCCTTTATAGCGTCCCATCAGATTTTCTTGATTAAATGGTTGCATTCCATCTTGGAAGGGGCAAAGAAGTTTTCTGAGTTTTTCCCTCCAGAGAAACAAGATTTTGTGAAAAATGTTGTTCATTTGACATATGCTTACAAGACTGCATCTAGAGCCACCTCCATGGCTATTGGTGCCTGCAGACTCTCATGGCTGTGAGATAGGTTCACAGATATGCCCTGGAATAGATAAGAACATAGGAAGAGCCATTTTGAGTCAGCCTAAAGGTCCATCAAGCCCAGTATCTTGTCTCTGACAGTGCCAGTCCCAAAAAGTAGATCCAATTTCTTGTTGCTTACCCCTAGCGACAAGTAGTGGGTTTTCTGGAGCCACCTAGTTAATAACTGTTTGTGGACTTTCTTTCCAGGTACTTGTCAAAACCCTTTTTAAACTCTGCTATGCTAGTTGTCTTGATCATATCTTCAGGCAATGAATTTCATAGCTTAATAGTGCATTAAGTGGAAAAGTACTTTCTTCAGTTTGTTTTAAATCCTTTACTTGTTAGTTTCAAAGAGTATTCCCTAGTCTTAGTATTGATTGAATGGCTAAAAAACGCCATTCCCTATTTATCCCACTCATCTATTTTATAAATCTCTATCATTTATTTATTTGTGTATTTATTATAGTAATTTATATTCCATCTAATTTCCAGTATACCTCTTCTGGGTGGATTACATATCTCCTCTTAACCGTCTATTCTCCAAGCCAAAGATCCCTAACCAGTTTAGCCTTTCTCTTGTAAAGTCAAGAAAGCGGTAGATCTGATAAAGGACCACTATTCCACACTTAAAATGGTCTCTGTAGGCATCAATTATCTGCCTTCCACTACAAGGAGATATTGGAGTCATACAGCAAGCAGTTTCTTTTTTTCCTCAGAAAAAGAGTTATACTCTGTCCACTTGTACCTGGCAGCAACTTTATTTCCAAAATGTATATGTCACATCATATATTTATATGCTGCAGATGAGCACAGGGTCTTGCCTTAGTGACTGCAAAAACTCCAAGATCCCCACTGCAATCTGGTCAAAACCAGAGATGGATTTTTTATTGGATCCAGAGTTCATAGTCAGTGTCCCAGTCTCCATCCCAAACGATCTATCTGTAGATGGAAGGTGGAAATTTTACAAAAGCCACTGGCTCCATATAGCCTCTGTCTCTTAGTTTTCCAGATTATAAAGGAAGATTACAGAATATGACTATCTGAAATCCTTTGAAATCAAAGGTGTCTTTTTAAATTCCCTTCCACACTAAGAACTGTTACAAGTGGAACTCTCCATTTTACAAACCACCGTGGGCAAACTGGTCCCACTGAAGAAAAGCATGTAGGAATTTTACTCAAAATGATTTTATGGTTCCCAAAAAGACAAAAGGATTCCATTCTATCCTAGACTTATGGGCCTTGAACAAATTTCTCCTGAATGACAGGTTCAAGATTTTCCTGGATGATTGTCTATGCTGTCTGCATCTTAAAGATGTCTATACCCGTATAAAGAAACATCGCAACCACAAGAAGTAGGGGATCCATAAGCACCAGCATTCCATGTTGCCCTTTGGCTTTGCATTGGCTCCATGTGTATTCACAAAATGTTTGCAGTCGCTGCAGCATTTCTACACAAACTAGGTATTCCCTACTTGAACAATTGGCTGGTTAAGAGCACATTTTTGGTAGGGGCAAACAAATCCATGCACATCACCATCCAGATGTTGGAGTTGCTGCATTTATCATAAATTATTGCAAACCATGCTAAGCCTATCACTTCAATCGAAGCTTATTTGGGCTCTGCTAAGCACAACTCGGGCAAAAGTCTGCTTTCCCATAAACAAGATCACAGAATTAATGTTCACTTTGAAGAGATGTTTGTAAAGTCAGCATAGGACCTGAGACATGTTGAGAATATTGGGTTATATGGCAACAACAATTTATATTACCTCATATGGCATGTCTCCATAGGAAACAAGTCCAATGGACACTAAATTTTGAGTGGAAATAAGCTACTCAGAACTGAGATATTGCATCTTTGTCATGGGTCAATTCAGTAACCCTCCGTTTTGGTGTTTTCTTCATGCCAATCTGGCCAAGAGATTGCCCTTCTAAATTCTTCCTCATCAAATTATACTACAATGAATTCCTCCAATGTGGGCTGTGGTGCCCATACGTAAGGGCTTCACATGCGGAATTCCTGGTTTGTCCAGGAAAAGAACTATCGCTTCCTGGAACTAAGGGGTGTGATGAATGCTCTTATAGCCTTCAGAAATCAAATGGGCAACAAAGTTGTCCTAATACAGATAGAAAATCAGATGGTCATGTTCTACTTAAACAAGTAGGAAAGAACAGGTTCACTTCTTCTGTGTCTGTTGGCCATCAAACTGTGAAACTGGGCCATCTTTCATGGGATGACTCTAAGAGCCTGGCAGAAAAAGAAAATATCCTGTCAAACAGACTGTGAGATTTTAGACCCCTATGAGTGGTTCCTGAATCAGGAAGTGGGGAACAAGATTGGAGTTTGTGACCTAGCTCAACAGGAAAGACGTAACTTTAAGTTCAGAGGATCAGAGGGTAGACTAGCTTCGGACACCTCTCCTTTCATTGGGGGACAGGTCTGCTGAATGAATATCTAAAAATATTTACTAAAATTCAGAAGAGACCAACGAATTATGATACTTGTAGCACTTTCTTAGCCAAAACAGATTTGGTTTCCAAACCTGCAGGAGTTTTTCATAAAGAACCCAATCAAGATGGGCATTCCACTAACTGTGATCATACAGAATTAGAAAATGCTATTTTTTCCAAAATCCAGTCTCTGGCCCTTGCAGTATGGATGTTGAAAGGGATCTTATTAGTTCCTTTGGATTCTCTGAGGTATCTGTCATTGTGGCTTCTAGAAGGGAATCCATCAGAAAATCTTATGGATTTAAATGGAGGAGATTTATCATCTGGTGTGAGGGTAAGGCCTAGATCCTTTGAATCCAGTCTCAAGACAAATGCTGTTAGGGTACAACTCAATGTAATTGGCATTTATCGCTAATATGTAGTAGGAAACCTTCGCCTAATCTTTAGTTGTCAGATTTATATGTGGATAGCTTCAGGTGAAGCCTCCCAATAAGCCACCTGCTGTGTCATGGGACCTCAGCTTGGTTCTTACTCAGCTGCTGAAGGCCCCATTTGAGCTTCTAAATTCTTATGGGCTTAGGTATCTGACACAGAAGGTCATGTTTTTGGTGGAAGTTACTTTGGCCTGCAGAGTCAGTGAGCTCTAGGTCCTAGTACCTTTATTTATTTATTTAAAGAGTCTTCTATACCGACATTAGTCAAAACATCACATCGGTTTACATTGAACTAAAAGGAAGGAAAGGAAATTACAAAAAACAGGGGAGGGGGGGAAGTCTGCATTAAGTTTCATCATAATAGGGTTACGCATATCTCCTAAGTTTCCACCTTAACCATTCCATGTTCCTGCCAATTTTTTTCTTTAGGCCATGTGCTCGTAGAGGTTAATAAGTTCTGCATAACATGGATTGCAAAGAGAAGTTATCTTCCACCACAAGCAGGCCAAAGTTGATCAAAGGTCCACCCAGTATTTTGTTTCATTTGATCCCCAACAGGTCTGAGATTGATGTAATTGATTGTAATTGTCTAGCTATCACTAATGTCTTAGGATTACTCCTAACACCCACTCAGTATGAATCGTTGAGACACATGGAAGGTCCTGCCAAGCACTGCACAGGCCTTACTTGCACCTACACCTGGGCATGTTCTCCAACCTCTCACCTATTAACTGGATTCCTACTTGCCACAGGCTATTCCTGGGTGATTTCTAGGATGATGTGTCTCCACCAAACCCAGGGATCATACAAGTGCCAGAGATAACGCCTACAGACTAAACAAAAAATATTAGGATTACCCAGCGACTCACTTCTATGGGTTACTGATCAGCTAGACACTGGGCTAACAATCTAAACAGTTTAGTAGCAAAAAAAAAAGGAGATACAATGACCTAGAAAATATATAACTTGCAAATAACAGGCAGTGAAAAGAAAAAAAGTAATTATGCAACTAACACTATCTAATTAAGTTTTACTGTAAATAGCCAGTGTCTGGAAAGTTTGGTAGCAGCCTGTGTCTGTGAGCCAAGGCTTAAGATTTCTGGCAAATTCTTATTCAGCTCACTTTTGTGTTGACTCCATAGAACCAATCATAACCCAGAGCACTGGCTTCCTAACCAATAAAATGGCAAAACTGTTAACACATTTACAGAACATTAGTATACCACATCCCTCAGGATGAAACCGAAAAAACAGGTAGATCGGGTAATGAAGAAAGTTTAACCCCTTCAGTTCTGGCTGACACAAAGGAAAGCCTCCCAGCTGACAGGAATTGCAGGACACTGCAGAAGTCAGGATGTAATTAAGAGTCTGCAAACAAAGGAAGTTCTCACTAGCAGATGGCAGATGTCCCAGAGGCACAACAGGGAATCACAACAGAAAAACATAAACCCCATTTCATCACGCTAGCAGATTTCATCTCCGTTTGTTAAGCCCAGGCAGGTCTGATCCTAGATGCGTATATCAAGGGTCATAAATGGGAAATTTAAACTGCAGGCTGCAGGCCAGATGCGGGAGAATGTCTCTGCTTATCCCATCAAACTTTCCTTTCCCTTGGCTGGATCAGCTTGGAACAAAGTGAACTTTTTTCATGCCCATATGAGGTGGGTTGGCAACACAGCAATTGCTGCAGTATAGGCAGGAGTTCTATCTCCTGCCAGCAAAGGAAGACCCATGTGGCACCATCACAGCAAATGCAGAAGTGCTAGCATGGTTTCTAACTGCAGCTGGCAAAAGAGAAAGCTGCTCGCAGTGCCGCTGCACATGTGGAAGTGCCAGTGGAATTCTAAGCCCCCCTCAGCAGAAGAGGAAAATGCCAGGATGAGCGGAAAGGAAAGAGGGATATGAGGGATGAGAAAGGTAGAGAGAGTGAGGAGGAGGGTGAAAGGAAGATGAGTAAGAGGGGGAGAGAAGAGAAGGGTTTGACTGGGATGAGGAGGGGAGGCAGTGTCAATGAGGTGAGAGGGTGAAATAGGGAAAGGGAGTGTGAGGGGAAGGTGAGAGAAAAAGAGGAGAAAAGGGAGAACAGGTGGAGGAGAGGGAAGTAGAGAGAGAGCATGATGAGTGTGGGAGTGTGCCATAAATACCCCTCCTGCCCAGTCATCCAGCCCCCGTTTCCCTAGGGGCAGATGCAGAGGGAAGGGGTAAGGTTTCTGGCATTCTCAGTGATCTGTGATGTTGCAGGTGGACCTTTGCTTAAAAGGTTTGGGGACCCTTGCTCATACACAGGCCGATACAGTACAGTGCGCTCCGATGGAGCGCACTGTTAGCCTGCTCTGGGACGCGTGTTTTCCTTTACCCCTTATTCAGTAAGGGGAGGAAAACGTGCGTCCAACCCACGGCACCTAATAGCACCCTGAACATGCAAATGCATGTTGACGGCCCTATTAGGTATGCGTGCGGGATACAGAAAGTAAAATGTGCAGCCAAGCCGCACATTTTACTTTCAGAAATTAGCGCCGACCCAAAGGTCGGCGCTAATTTCTTCCGGCGCCGGGAAAGTGCACAGAAAAGCAGTAAAAACTGCTTTTCTGTGCACCCTCCGACTTAATATCATAGCGATATTAAGTCGGAGGTCCCGAAAAGTAAAAAAAAAAAAAAAAAAATTTTTGAATTCGGCCCGCGGCTGTCAGGCTGAAAACCGGATGCTCAATTTTGCCGGCGTCCGGTTTCCGAGCCCGTGGCTGTCAGCGGGCTCGAGAACCGAAGCCGGCAAAATTGAGCGGCGACTGTCAAACCCGCTGACAGCCGCCGCTTGTGTCAAAAAGGAGGCGCTAGGGACGCGCTAGTGTCCCTAGCGCCTCCTTTTACCCGGATCTACCGTGACACCTAATTTAAATAGAGAATCGCGCGCACCGGCGAAGGGCCGGGCGTTCGTCCGCTCTCCCGCGGACTTTACTGTATCGGCCCGACTGTTAGAACCATGGCAGTGTTAGTGGCTCATCTGAGATCAGCCTTTGTTGAGATTTACAAAGCTGCAACATCAACTTCTGCACATTTACATCCCTCTTGTGTTGAGCCAGTGATGCTTGATGAGGCAGTAGGTTTGGTCAGTCTATCCTCCAGGGTCTCTTTCAGGGGTAGAGCTTAACTCCAACCCCCAAAGGTTTATTATATTATTTTGGGTGGACTTCTATGTAAAAATAAATCAAAACATGTTACTTGCCCTTTGATGGCTTGTTGCTGTTCTTTTCTCCCCTTTGGTGTTGGAAGACATAGTAACATAATAAATGATAGCAGATTAAACATCAAAGTGATGCATCCAGTCTGCTCAGTAGCGATTCATTCATAGCCCCTAAGCAGGGATTCTCAGTTTTGTAACTGATGTGTCCTGCATTTCTACTGAAAAACAAAGTTGGTTACCTGTAATGGGTGTTCTTCCTAGACAGAAGGACAATCAGCCTCACAAGTGCATGACAGCCATTACAGGTAAGCAACTTGGTTTTCTCTCTACTAGATTTTGCCACTAACCCTTCAGCAGACAGCTTGCCTAGATGGCTTATGGGCTCTAATTGGCCCTAGGGCTATGGGGGGGGGGGGGTCATGTCCTCTGAGAAGCTTCCTCTGTGCCACTTATTGGTTGACAGGGGTAGTAGAAACCATCTTCTCTCCCCAGGCCTAAGTGCACTACCTGTTCAGTGCACACCGGCTCTATCAACATGAAGAGGAGATCGGAAGCTGGACCTGAAGTGCTAGAGTCTGAGCCATGGGACTGGCCCAGAAATGCCCTTTTGTAGTCTGTACTGCCTTTTCTATAAACGTATAAGCTTTCTTTGCAAATAATCAGATCTTATACTTTGAAAGGCTGCCAAGATGCCCTATGCAGCAAGAAAAAAAAACAGACGGCCTGATATTCAGTGCCACTTATCCTGCTAAGTGGCGGCTTTTGAATATTTGGTTGTGTTCAGTGGCTGCCTAAGTAGTGGGTGGGATGGAGACATATCTAGGAGGAGCTACTTATCCAGCTAACTTGGCCATATAATTAGCGATAAACTTATCCAGCTAACTCAATCCAGGTATACTCAACGGTATGGCTGTGCCGCTGAATATCCCAGCTAAATTAGCCAGACAAGTTTGGTTATCTTCCCTAGCCAGCTTGTGTTTGAATATCTACCTCAGAATAAACCCGGATTTTAGGCTTGTCTGTGCTTTCCAGTGCATATTACATTGTGGCCTTCATTCTGGTATGCATGACCTTTATTATTCCCTTTCAAACTTGCAAAGTCATTTTCCTAATGTCAATAAGATCTGCTTTGGACACAGAAATATTTAATGGCAAAGTGACCCAAGGGCTAGAAGCAAAATTGTCTGCCCAAACGTCAGTCGGCTCATTGCTTCATTTGAATATCTTCTTAAACACTTACATTGTCTGGCTCCATAGGAAATAAGGGAGGAAAAACAGCAGCCAGATTCATAAGGAAAACCATTTATTAAAATAAAATAAAGCCTAGCGATGGCTTAATAAGGTAGAAAAGAGAATGAACATATTTCTTGTAAGGCAAATAGCACTGGCTTTGGGTGAGAAATGGTATTCCACCTTTGCTGGAGCCTTGTCTAACCATGGCTCACTTTACAGGTGCTGAAATGTTTGACTGCCTCTAGACCTTCCTACAAATATTTTGGACACTGCTAATCATAGTTATCCTGATTTTTCTCTTGCAGACTCATCTGATGCAGACAGACTAGAGAGATTCTTTGATTCTGAGGATGAAGAATTTGAAATTTTGTCTCTTTAAAAAAAAACCCAACAAAACAAAAAACTAAAGCGAAGAAAAAAAAAAAAAGTAGCTGGACCTGAACTCTACAACCAAGTGCTATGGGTGTGAGACGATAGAAAGCCTGTGATCATACATCATGAGACTTGGCCTTGACTATGTCCCAGCATCCTTTGTGGTCTCAGCTGGAAACACTTTGTTGGCATTTTTCCATTTCTATCACAAAACTTTGCTCTCTCGGTCTCATCATGATGGATTTGTCAATGACAAAATGCTTGGACTGACCCTAACTCTACATGTAGGCAGATCACATGGTCCACTGGCAGCCTATTAGGATCCTCTGACTGGAAGAAAACCTTCATGTTGACTTGTCCCACAATTTGTTTTTCTTCTCCCCAAGACCTAGAACTAAGTGCTTACTTCATTGTTATTCTGTGGAAATGCTTCTGTTTATCATGGGCTACACCTCATGCGGGAGGCTACAGTTGAGTAGAACCTCTGTATCCCTCGATACAAAACCTTTGCTGCCAAGGGTTTTCTGCTTGGAAACACATGGGCACCTTGGGTTTTATATAATCATTGCTGACCTGGGAGCAATAGCTTAATAGAGGATATTGTCTCAAAAATGAAACTGGAACTCTTTTAAGAATGGCAAAAGAAGAAAAATCGAAAAGCAGAGGGCCATTTTTTACTGTTAGATTTCATTGTGGTTGGTAAACAGCCATGCTAGGTATCATTACTCATCCTGTGAATGACAAGTTTGTAAATGTGTCTGACAGAATTTGCATAGTTCAGTGCCCTGATGCACTGAAAAAATTGTTTCAGCAGTGTAGAGGGACTGATAATACTTTCAGTCATATCGAACCGCTGCCAAAAGGGAACAGTAAAAGATGCTGCAGTTCCCTTTCTGTCCCAGGGAGAGTTAGATTTGGGAAGTCCCAGACAGCTTCTACTCTACCGTGCTGAGATGACACGAGCAGAGGGACGTGTAATGATCTTTGTTCTAGGTCTCCTATTGGCAGAGGTAGGAACCTGTCAGAAAAAGCTGCCTGTTTGTTTACCCACTGAAATCTTGGCTGGAAACATACCAGGCGAGGAGGAATTTATTTGTGGTTTGTATCTATGTATATCTGCTTCTTTTACTCCTGGCAAAACTGTGGGTAGAGCTCTTTCAAATGTGGAGCAATGTGCAACCCGAGTTACAGTTTTGTCGCTCTAATGCTTGGATTAGGGTAAATATCAGTGCTAGCTTGTCCCTCTCTGATAGTCTTGGCTCTATATTCCATGCTTCCTAGAGCACTGTTGCCTCTAAATCCCTTAAGGGCAGATTTAGTTTACTGTTTATTTTGTCGACCCATGTTGTATAGTAGCTAGCCTGGTAGGTTATCTGTTTTTTGTTTTTCTCCATGTTTTGACGCCCCATATAATTTCTGATGTGTGTTGGTCTAGTTATTTTCTCCTGCACTGAATTAGGTAATATTTCAGTTGGCAAAGGGTCAAGGCCTAGAGTCCTTATTTAGAGAAAGGGAGAGGACCATTATTGTATCCATTAATGGGTATATTTTCAAAAGCCTGCTGAGCGGGGAAGTAACCAGGTGCATATATCTGGTGATCTCTAGCCAGATATTCAGCCGCACTTACCTGACTAATAGTGCAATTGAATATCTGACTAAAGCTAATCAGTCAAAATTTGACAGTATAGATTTGCCAAATTGAGCTGGTTAGTGCTTAAAATCAACACTAACTGGCTAAGTACTCTTTAAAAATGTATTTTTACAAACGCCCACAATCGCTTCCTGCTGCTGAATCAAAACGAGGACGTGCCCTCTTTCCCCTGTCCAGCCAATCATTCGCCCCCTCCCTTCCAACTCCCAATCAAAAAGCTCAAGTGCCTCTTGCTGATTGCCCATCCCTCTCCCTCTGCTCCTGGCTCTCAATTGAAAAGATCAAGTGGTTCCTGCCAGTCACCTGTCTCCTCCCTCATCCAGCTGGGGGGGGAGGGAAGTCCGTCCTGTCCACTAGGCGTGGGCTGACTGAGGGTTGCTGGGGCGTAAAGGCTGGGAGTCGGGATGGCAAAGGGATTATTTTGGAGATGGGGGGGGTGGGTGATGGGCAGGGGTATGATCTTTTTTTGAATGGGAGCAGGGCGAAAAGGAAAGTCCTAATTTATTTTCCTTCAGACCATATCCTGGCCCGCCCACAAGTTGAGAGGCTAAATTTAGCCATTGACTGAAACAACTGAATAAATGTAGCTGCTCACCCAAGTAAATATTTTATTTCTCTATGTAGAATTATGCCAAGAGTTTAATCAGAAATTCAAAACCTTTTATAATGCAAAAAAATTTGAATATTTAGTTGATTTGCTGTTCAACAGAGTTTAAAAAAAAAAAAAAAAAAAAAAAGGTATACTTGATTAGACTTTCTTCTCTGCATGCATAATGTGAGTTGAGTTGATGAGATGCTGACCTTCCAGCCTTGTATGTGCATCTGTAGAGAATTCTGGATATAACATTAAGAACGGAATCTTCTAAGCCAGTGGTCTTCATTGTAAGGTCCAAGAACCAGCGCTGGCTTCCATTGACCCTAAGTGCAGCTCCTTGACTCTCTCTTCCCCTAGCGCACACTCCACCCCCCCCCCCCCCCTGGAGGTTTACTGCTGGTGCTGCTTCCACGACAGCTGCTTTGTTCTGTCACTGAATTTGAGTTGCAGGATTCTCCAGCTCGCACACTATTCTCGCGTGCCTGTGAGAACAGCATGGGAGTTCAAGCGTCACGTGGCTCAAACTTGGTGAGAGCCATGCTATTTCAGAGGTGGCACTGCAGCAAGCCTCCAGAAAAGGCGAGGTGGGGAGAGGAAGGTGTAGGCTGACTGGTGGGAGAGGTGGGTGCGAGTTGAGGCATGCTGGAATGGAGCTGGTGGAGAGTTTGGGCAGTGGAAGGGGGAGGAGCTAGATAGAGAAAGTGGGGCAGAAATGGACTGAAGAGTAGAGAAAATGCAGGGGGAACCAAACTTTGTTTTAGTTACATGAGGGCTCCCAGCTCATCTGAGCAATTGGGCCAACCCCATCATCAGAGGAGAACATTGAAACCCCCCACCACATGCTTCCCGGGTTTACCAACAATAGTCTTGGCTTGGAAAATAGTGACATTCACTGCTGTAAGCATTTAATGGTTCCTATGTCTTTGTCTTCTCCATTTTACATGCCCTTCTGTGGTGGTCATTAAATGCCTGGTGCCGCAGAACTTTCAAAATGCATTAGAACTAAAGGAAGGTGCTCCAGACCTGTAGTCTCCAAGGGGTTAAATGGGGGTGGCAGTGTGATGTAGGGCCAGGTAAGGTTGCCGAGTGTGTTGTGTTTAATTGGGTTATTGTACTTGCTGCTATCTTTCTCATATGTACTCGGTTCTAAAGTGGGTAAGAAGAAGCAGTGCATTCAGTGACTTGTTTAAAAAAAAAAAAAAAAAAAAAGTGTCGCCTCATACACCAGACCGTGCTGTTCTACAAAATAGGAGAGGGAGGGGTGCATAATGTAAAATTATATATATATAAAATAAAATGTGGATTTTTTTTTTTTTTAGTGTGATGCTGTATGTTTAAATAGACTTGCACTTTGTCACTTTGTGAATTATATTTAGAACTCCCCCAGCATGATATCACCTAAACTGTTCCCAGTAAAGAGTTTGAGTTTTTATCCAAGATACAAATCACATGCAAGAAATCATCTGAGACCGTTGCAGTGTATGCAAAGTATCCAGTAAAACAAGTGAGACCACAACCACATGAGTAAAATACACTGATGGGAATAACAGCTAGTAATAGATTAGGCGCCTTCGGGACAGAGGAGTTTCTGTGGTCTCGTGAGCATTAACAACTTGTTTGGGTTTAGAATTTTTTTCTAGTGAGTTTAGTGCTTGTGAAAGGGGCCGGGTTACCATCACTTGAACCAAAGTCCTCCATTTATCCACAGAGTAGGGGCTGCAGTAGTGCAAGCTTCCTCCTGTTACTCTGCCAATATTCCTCACTCTTGCTCTGGAGTGCCCACCTCTTTTAGGTGATGGTAATTCTGTTGTGATATCTGCCAAATCTTGGGCTCTCTGCTGAGACTAACAATGGTGCTAATTAGTGATGACACTGGCCTGCTGGGAACTGGATTAAGCCCACCAACTCACTTCAGCATGGTTTTAAGTCACTTTCAGGCCGATACAGTAAAGTACACTCAGCTGAGCACAGTGTTTTACCCACACCCCACTATCAGGCCGATACAGTAAGAGAGCGGGCGAGCGCCCACTCTCCCGGCGCGCGCACAGGCTACTCTCCTGTGCGGGAGATTCAGAAAAAAATATTATTCAAATTAGGGCCTGCAGTAAAAAGAGGCGCTAGGGACACTAGCGCCTCCCTAGCGCCTCTTTTTTGACAGCAGCGGCGGCTGTCAGCGAGTTTGACAGCCGACTCTCAATTTTGCCGGCGTCTGTTCTCAAACCTGCTGACAGCCACAGGTTTGGAAACCGGATGCCGGCAAAATTGAGCATCCGGTTTTCAAGCCGTGGGCCAATAAAACATTTTTTTTTAATTATTTTTAACTTTCGGGACCTCCGACTTAATATCGCCATGATATTAGTCTGATGGTGCACAGAAAAGCAGTTTTTACTGCTTTTCTGTGCACTTTCCCGGTGCCGGCAGAAATTAACGCCAGCCTTTGGGTAGGTGCTAATTTCTGAAAGTAAAATGTGTGGCTTGGCTGCACATTTTACTTAGTGAATCGCGCGGGAATAACTAATAGGCCCATCAACATGCATTTGCATGTTGCGGGCGATATTAGTTTCGGGGGGGTGGGGTTGGAAGCGTTTTCGACGCGCTATTACCCCTTACTGAATCAGGGGTAAGGCTAGCGCATCGAAAACACGCGTCCAAACGCGGTGCGCACTGTACTGTATCGGCTTGTATGTCTGGGATACAGAAAAAAAAAATATGCGCCCAATCCCAAGGGCAGGCGCTAATTTCTGAGCAGCCTCTGACTTAATATTGTGGCGATATTAAATTTGAGGAACCAAAAGGTAAAAAGAAAAAATGTGCTTGCATGTCAGGTTAGGAAAATGGACGCTCAAATTTACAAGTGTCCATTTTTCTAACTTGTGGCTGTGCACAGGTTAGGAAACCGTACACTTGTAAAATCGAGCATCCGTTTTCCAAACCTGCTGACAGCCATCTCTCCTGGGCTTCTGCCACTAAGAAAGCACTAGGGGCGCGCTATTGTCCCTAGCGTCTCCTTTTTAGCATGACCCCCTCATTTAAATATGGTAGTGCGCGCCCAGGAGATGTGGCTGAGCACGCGTTAGGAAAAGCAGGTGGTCAACACTGAGTGCCCGTTTTCCCATGCACTTTACTGTATTGGCCTGTTTTCACCTAATCAAGTTACCTATAGGTCGGACTTCAAACAGGAAGTGGGAGGTGGGGCCACTGCCAGGTGTGACCTATGTGAGGGGGTGGTGGGGGTGTGAATTAAGTCTCCCCCACATTTCACCCTCCTCTTATCCCCGTTTTCCTCCATTCCCAGCCCTTACCAGTGCTTAACTCTCGGATGTTTTTCATCTATCAGAACTGGGCTCTGCTCCACTTGCTCAGCCCCAGAAAAAAAGTTGGCAGAATACTGTTGCAGGTCATTCCTCCAGAAATTAAATCTTGAGCAACACACAAAAAGGTGTTGAATTAGCACAAGTTTGAAACTTGTGAGCAGGAGTGCCTGCACTACTGTTCCTAAGTTTCAAACTTCTGCTAATTTAACACCTTTTTGTGTCTGTTCTTTGTGCTGTGGTGTCTGCTTCAGGATGATACCCTCTCCTCCTGTCCCGGCAGCGAGGAAGGGTGAAATTATCTGCTTTAGGTTCAACCCTGGAGGGGAGGAGCTGGAGTAGAATGCCACTGCTGCTCTGCTTCCTAAATCTGAAAAGAGATGGCAGAGCTCTGTTCCAAGCCGTCTCCTGAAAATCAAGCCATGCCTACTAGTGAAAAGTTCAGTGACACCCTGACAATTCCCTTGACCTCTTCAGTCCCCAATATTTTTCCTCGTTTAGATATGTGTTCTCATGCACAGAGAGCCTAAAGTGGGGCCCAATGCAATAATGTGTGGGTTAAAACCATGCTGGAAATTCAGCGCATAGTTTATTAATGCACAGGATAAAAAAATGTTAACTCCTGATGCAGTAAGTTAAAAAAAACAAAAAACGTGCACTGTGTCACGGGAGGGTCCTCCATTTGGTTGGGGAGGGTCCTCCACTGGTGCGTGATTGACACAGTCTAGCAGGCAAACCCTTTAGGCCCATGGTGACAGCTGGTGGATGTGCTTTGGGACAAGGTCTGCCTTCACCTATGCTAACCCCGTCCTCCACAGACTGAACCTTTGGGCAAGGTCCTGTGAGCGGACAGGTAGAATCCAAGACAGGCCAGAGATCAGGGCAGGTGTTGGTCAGTTGGTGTCCATTTCCAGGTAGAGGTCGAAGCAGGCAGAGATCAGGCAGCATCAGGTTCCAGACAGTGATCAGGGCAGGCAGCTGCCAAGCAGCAACACGGACAGGCAAAGTCAAAACACAAGATATCAGTCCAGAATGGGAAGACAAGGCAAAGATTGGAGTGGAACAAGGCAGGCAGGAGCCAAGCCTGGATAAGACTGGGTAAGGTGGAACAAGCAAGGGAATGAACAAGAGCTAAAGCAGGCAAGGCAAAGATCAGGACTGGAACAGGAATTGGACAAGGCATGGATTAGATGCAAGATGAGGCAAGAGACGAGCAACACCCATTGCAATGCAGGAGGATCTGTTGATGAGACAATGTCCCAGGTCTCCGACCGTGTTTAAAAAGCCCAGGGGCCCTGACGTCAACAAGCGGTGCTGCCACTACCTTTCTGCGTGGGACCTACTTAGCCTGTGCAAGTATGCCTTTGGGGCTGTGTCAGGGAGCAGGCTGATGGCATCTGGAGGGAGCAACGTTGGCGTCAGGGTTAGTGTGGCTGGTCGTAGAGCCATCCTGTGGCGGATGTTGGCCAGTGGTATAGTGTCCATAATAGCGGCTAGAAGACTTCTCTGGCTGTGTTATTTCTCAGCAAACTCCAAATCTAATTCCACCTTGATGAAACTGCCCTTTACTGGATGGCTTTTTTTTTTTAACAGGGTAAGTCCAAAGACCTGACTCATTCTCCTTTGGATTATACATATACTACAGAGGAACTCAGCAATATATAATGCTCAAATTTTTTATTATATATACACACATTTACCCAATATAGTTAACACACTTATTTCACAAATCCTGCTATGTGTGATTATAATCTCCCTAACATTAAAACAATATCATCCATACTTTACCCTCCATTCATCATCTGTACACCTCATCCATACCACTCCAACCAACCATATCACTCAAACCACCTAAAATTACTAACAATGTCGTATACTTGCATAATTGCAACCTTATTCATGTGACCACATATAAATATTCATATGTCATTGATATACATTTTACTTGAACAGTCAACACCCATAAATATGTCAAACAATCTAAGCCCATATAAACATGTAACATATGGTCAATCTATATCCATGCGCATTTTTTAATTGTTTTAATAAATACAAAATGAAATTGCTGCAACGCAGATCTCGTTTCACCTGTCCAAGCGGGCTTCTTCAGGGGATACTGATTCACAATGGCGCAACTATATTCTCATGTTGACATTACTAATACTCCTTTGGTCCAGAATTGATGTCAGGACTCCTGGAGATTTAAACAAAGAATACCAGTCCCAGATCTTGGCAAGCATCAATCCATAAGGTCAGGATCCTCATTGGGTGAACAATGAGTGCAGAGGACTCTGTTTCAAGTTCCAGAGATCCGTGGCTGTCTATCAAGTTCTATTGGAGGTGGGTCCAGGTCACTACACATCTGTGGATCTTGCAATATGTTTCCACCCAAGAATTCTTACCCATTTTTCAAAGCCTTTATGATTAACCCTGTCATTCTGACACAAGGAGACAAGCTTTGAAAGCGACACTAGGAAGGCTTCTTGAATTACATCCTGTAGTTCCAGCACCAAGGAACATGGTTATTAGACTATTTACTATGTGGTTTCCGAGAGAGACATGTTCTTCTGTTTCATTTTTAAATCAGAAATGGGTCAACAGATCCATAACTCATTTTAGAATGAACACATTGAAATTGTCCATTCTAAAATGAGTATGATTAAGGAGAATTCCTCATCTTCTTGGGTCTAACAGAGTTTTATCTTCATATTCCAATAAGAAGGAATCAGCACTTCAGAAGGAAATCCTGGGATACCGTTTTCAATGAGAACCCTACCCTTTGGATTAGTCACAGCCCCAAAGACTTTTTCAAAGGTGATGGTGGTTATTGTGGCGTTTTTGTGCAAGAAAAGGATTTTATTTTGTATATCCTTATCTGGATGACTGGTTAATTAGGGTACAGTTGCTGCAGAACAGTTTACTGGCCACCTACAGAATACTTCACTTTCTCTATAGTGGTCTTCAAATGTGTTGGAATCTGGATTATCTGGGGTTACAGCTCAATGACAAGATAGGCCATATTCAGTCAACAGAACAAGAGATCCGAAGCTGAGTCATCAAATCCTTGCTTTATTATCTACCAGGACTCCAGCTGGAGGATCTTATCCTCAGATTCTTGGTTCCATGGTGGCTGCGTTGGACCTGGTTCTCTAGGTGAGGGTGCACATAGGCCTCTACAAGGACCTTTGCTCTCCGGATGGAATTCGCAGAAGACTTATGCAGAGAGTCTGAAGGATCTAAATATGTATACTGGGGAGGAGAGGAGGTGCAGAGAAGATATGATACAGACTTTCAGCTACCTGACTACTATTAACGATGCACAAACTTCAAACCTCTTCTGTTGGAAAGAAAATGGTAGAGCTAGGGGTCATGATATGAAATTCTGGGGGGGACCACTCAGAACTAATATCAGGAAATATTTCTTCACAGAGAGGGTGGTGGATGCCTAGAATGTTCTCCCAAAAGAGGTGATGAAGATGAGAACAGTAAATGAATTAAAAAGGGCATAGGACAAACACTGCAGATCCTTAAAGGCGTGAGATTGAAAAATAAGAAAGGGTTCCCTGTACGTACCCAGATCAGTCCAAACTCCTGGGTTTTGCCCCCCCCCCCCCCTAGCAGAGTCTGAACTGATCCTTGGTACTACAGGAATGAAAATTATCAGGTAAGAACCAATTTTCTTTTGGTGTGACATTTCTGTATGGAGGTAGTCTTAATAGAACACATGGGGGTAACTGCACAGAGCACCAGATACTTTCCTTATCAGAATGCATGGGGGTAACTTGCACAGCATGGCAGTTACTACCATAAGCAAATTACTGGCCAGACTGATGGACCATTTGGTCTTTATGTGCCATCATTACTATGTTACTGTGATACTATGAACCATGTTGTTAAGCAGTCTCCTCAAGGTGTAAGTGTGACAGCATCAAAGATGTGTCATAATCAGTCTCAAAAGAGTAGATAAAATCACTTTATCTAAGCTTCAGCCATAATAATCTGCTGTCAGAAAGTAAACCTGAAATTATAACTGAATTACAATATTTTCCCTCATTTGTGTGGAAAGGGGCAGAGGCGTGTATATTCATTAAATGCTGTTAATTTTTATCCAAATAAATAAAAAATACTTTTTTAGAGCTTCCGCACAGAGGTGGAGTGGGAAAGTTGCGGGAGTTTAGGTTTACACATCTGGATATTTGGTAAGTAGGTTGATTCTGGTAGGAGGATGTTCAATTAATATATTAGGATTGTTAAGAAATGATATATGGCAGTGTAACATGAAGACTTTGGCTCAGGCCTTTGGCTCACTCAGCTTACCCCAGAATCCTTTGCTGTCTGACTTAATTGAAACTGCTGGCATACAATGAACCTTTAACTGATCTCAGATTCAAGAATTTGGAAGATATCTGGAATATCTTTAGGCTCTGCAAAACCTATATTTAAAGGTCAGGAGGTTATCGATGGCAGATGGCTGAAACTGCATTCTTTGCTTATCTGGCTCCAAGAGACTCCAACTGAAATCAGTTTCTCCCTGCCCCCTGGAGATGAAATGATTGATGTATTGACAGAGCAAAGAAGTTCAGAAGAAACAGGAGACATCAAAAGCAAAGCTAAAACAAAGGGACCTTAAGGTGGGTGGGGAGTTCTCAGGCTAAAAAAAAGGTTACCTTATTCCACTGTCATATTGTGTACGTGATCCTCATCACAGGCATTTTCTGTGTATGATTTGAACCTATAAAATACAGCTTTTACAAGATACTGGAAGAGACAGTAATGCCCTGCCTATATTGAAGGTTTGGCGGTCTGTGTCTTCCAAGGATATACAATAATAAATTTATATTTGCTTCAACTAAATTCCTTGTGATATCCTTGTGTGTGTCCTGTAGCAGAGAAGCGCTGTTTGCACAGTCAGGTAATATATACATTTTTGGCGACTGCACGAAGGGACTTACCAATAGCTGAGGCTATTGTTATTTTGGGTAGTGTTGCATTGGATTCTGGTGGACAGAATCCAATTCCACACTAAGTTCTCGGACATTTAATTTGGTTTTAAGTCCGAAGGAAGAGTACCCAGACTTAAGTAGTCTGGAGGAGCATTGCTGGAGTAGTCATACCTGGAGGACATGAGCTCAGAGACGAGGCTTAAAGAGGTTTTCGCTCTTCCCTGGTGGTTATGCGTCTGATGGATCCAGTTTTGTAAGTATGTACATCAATCTTCAATAATCTGTGAGTATATTTTTTTTATTATATATATATATTTTCCATTGTTTGATTGTTTGTGTGCACATGTACAGTGCATAGTGATTGTGTGTTAAATCTCACATCAGATATTGAGTTTTAGGGCTTCTGTTTCTGCCTTTGTTTTTTCCCTTAGGTCTTTTTTTTTTTTTGGCCGAGCTATACCTCTTTGTGTTCTAATTGGTTCCCGAAGATGGACTGATGCTAATTCAATTCTTTTGAGTTTAACATCTTGGGATTCCATCTATTCTTCTCTATTCTAATAGCTCTTTTTAATATTAAAAAAAAAAAAAAAAAGGGGTAGGAGGGGGATCAGAATAAATTTTTGCGATCAGAATAAATTTTTAGGTTACAGTTCGTGTTGATTAGAGTCAGTGGGTATATATTCTGCTGTAGGGGTGCCATCTAGTGGATGATATGAAAACTCCTTTAGAGTTAGTTTTAGAGGCTAATCCACTTAATATTAAGGAAATTAAACAATATCATATTAAATGGTGTAAGAAGTCTAAAGCATATCCAGACTTTGTTTGGCCAAAAGACAGCTCATTACAACCTTCTGTGCTGTTACATTTGCTTAAATATATTAGAGATTCAAAGACGGAACATCTTTAGATAAGCATTTGCAAGTATTTGATTTATGGTATAGGCAGAGAGATTCTGTCCAGGATACTGAGTGGGATAAGAGGCCTCCACCATATGCACCTGAGAAAGTTTCTGTTAATTATTCCACACTCCCTGCCTTTAGTTCTTCAGGCTTGTACCCAGCACTGCCAGATGTTTATGGCAGTCTAGGGCAATTTCCATTACATGCTGTACCTGCTGAGTTAGGACCTGTAGATCAAAAAGTTGTGGCTCCAGGTTATAAACCATTGCAGTTAGACCCTCTGCCAGTGACTCCACTATCTGTTATTGATAATCTAGGAGAGGGTATGTCTGGAAAATCTCAGTCCACAGGTGCTCCTGCAGCTTCTTTGCCAGCAGTGGTTTCCCCTGCTTCTGCATTACTGCAGCAAGCAGAAGGACTTGTCCCACCTAAGGTAGAATTACAGGAAGGATGGCAGGAGATGACTTGCATTTTGAAAGGGTTAATGCATCCATCCAACATTGTGCAATCAGGTCTGACTGTAGATGAGCTAAGAAAAAGGTTTGGAGAGGTACTTAAGCTTCCAATAGCTGAAAGCGTAGAGAAGGAAGGGGAAAGTGATAGCATAGAGGAGGAAGAGGACAAAAACATAAGGGAAAAGGGAAAGACAAAACAGAATAAGCTAGGAAAGGACTTTTGTAGAAAACAGCCACCCAGACAATGTAAAACTCAGGGATGTATTATTATACATGAAGGAACAGATGAAGAGAGAGCCTGTAGAGATGGAAATGGAGACTTGATTATGTTAGTCCAGAGTTTGCGTAAACAGACACCAAAAGAAATAGTGGCTGAGAGTGAAGATAGTCGTTATTATGTGGATCTATGGGTGGATAGGTTAGCCAAATGGACTGAGGGAATGAGAGGGGATATGTCCAAGACAGGGTTCTTTATCTTCCAGAGATATGAATGTAGCCCACCAGTGTATTAGAGGTCCTTATGGGGATCCTGATTGGGATGATCAATATATGAATGCTGGCTTAATGGTATGGGAAAAATATGAAAAACAAGCAGGGGCTGAAGCTACACAGTATCCCCTGTTGCTAGGGAGACCTAATGAGAGGGGTCAGGTTCTCCCTCGGTATACTCCATGGCAATTTACTGATCTGACTAATTTAATCCTGCAATTGCCACCTTTAACGAAAGTTGCAGGTGCATGGATTCGGGAGTTTGAAAAATTAACTAGTGGATTGACATTAGCCATAGGAGATATCAAAGCATTATTAGCTAGACTGACTGAAATTGATGTAGATGCATTGTTTAGACAGGCTAGAATGAGGGAAATTACATTAGCTAATTCAGAATATGATGGTAATCCTTTTAATCACTTTCGTCATAATGTCTGGGAAGCTTTAAGGCAAAACTTCCCTACACAAAGAGATTTATCAACCCTTATGTCACGTGCATGGGATGGGACAACTGATATCAGACTGCATGTGCAAGCAATGCAGGAGGAATGGTTTCGGCAGATGGAACAGCCATTTGATCAGCTTGGAATGTTACCTCTGTTTTACCAAGCATTAAGGAAAAAGCATTAAGGGGTTCAGCAAAGGTTGGACCAAGTTGTGGGGTTGGAAAACAAATTATGGCCAGAAATGTTCCTTAATATATGCCATTATGGAGATTTATATGTTAGGGAGAAAGGTAAAGGAGCTGATGATCTGACTAAAATCCAAACTAAATTATGCTCTATGCAGATCGAACAGCTACATAAACAAAAAGAGGGAGAGACAAATAAGGTGACTGGGACAGAAGGAGTTAAAGCATGTCCAGATAAGGAATTTGAGGCAGAAATATGACATGGACAGGATGGGTGTAATGCAGGTTACCCCCAGAATCAATTAATAGGTGCAGTAATTACACCTAGAGGAAATAACATCCGTGGTAGAGGGATGTTGCGAGGCAGGAGAGGGATAGGTGGACGAAGAATGTATGGGAGTCTATCACAAGGAGCTGGAATTGGACCTGATAGAAGAGTAGGGATAGACTGCTGGTTCTGCGGCAAATTTGGGCATTTCGCACATGAGTGCTGAGCGAATCCTGATAGAAACAGTACTGGTGGTAGAGGGAGACAAGGAGGATTTACCCACTGGGACCCTGCAAATGAGATCCAGAGGTATAGAGCAGGAAATGGGTATAACCAATGACTTTTAGGGGTGGTGCAAATTAGGGCAGGAACAGCAGATCCCATGTTGACAATACATATAAACAAACAACCGTATACTTTTCTATTGGATTCAGGGGCAACCAAATCTGTGATCACCAGACTTCCAAGGGAGTTGCATTGTCAGATGGAACTATTTGTACTATAGGATTTAATGGACAGAATAAGCTAGTACAGAGAACAGAAAAAACTAGTGTGCAGTTAGAAGGAAAAGAAGTGATGAGTCAGTTTTTGTATGCTCCAGATTGTCCAGTAAATTTGTTAGGAAGGGATTTGTTACAAGCCTTAGAAATAGAACTCCCATTTGCACCAAACTCCTCAGCACTACATTTAGCTAGACAGTTTGTCAATCTAACACACAGACAGGAACAATTCCCTAATGTGCCTGAGTCAGTGTGGGCTACTGAGAAAGATCCGTATGGTAAAGTGCAGAGTATAGACTCTGTGGAAATCCAATTAAAAGCAGGTTATATGGGCCCTAAGCGTAGTCAGTACCCTTTATCTCGAGAAGCACAAGAAGGAATTAAGCCAGAAATCGCATCCCTTCTTAAACATGGGATAATAGAGCCTAGTGGTTCACCATTTAATACCCCCTTTGTTCCCAGTTCTGAAACCTTCTGGGAAATGGAGATTAGTGCAAGACGTACGTGCACTTAATGAAATGGTAGTGGTAGAATATCCTAATGTTACAAATCCAGCTACTATTTTACAAACTGAACCATTAGGGAAATGGTACACTGTTTTAGATTTGGCAAATGCATATTATTGTGTGCCTCTTGCTTGGCAAAGTAGGGAGTTAACTGCTTTCCAATACGATAAGCAGAGTTATCAGTGGGCTAGATTACCGCAAGGGTATGTAGAAAGTCCTTCTACTTTTTCTAAAATCTTATCTATAGATCTTCAGGCAGTACATACTCAACTTCCATAGGTGTGTCTTTGATCCAGTACGTGGATGACTTGTTAATTTCAGCATCTACGTGTTCTGCATGCTTGAAAGCAACTGAAATGCTTTTGCATACATTAGCACAGGCAGGATATAAAGTGAATTCTGACAAAGCACAAATCTGTCAGTCACAAGTTTCATTTCTAGGATTGAATCTAGGAATAGAGGGTAAGGGTATTGGTTGTGCACTGCATGAACAAGTGTCAGAATTGGCAATTCATCAAACAGTGAAACAGTTAAGAGGTTTGTTAGGTCTGTTGAATTTCTGTAGATTGTGGATTCCAGCTTTTAGTACCAAAAGCAAGTCACTGGGATGACATCTTAAAGGCAGCCCAGCTAGTGATGATAAATTGAATTTGACTGAACAAGATCTGGAAATATTGCAGGACTTAGTGCAGTCAGTATTAAATGCTCCTAGTTTGGCTCTTGTTGATTTAAATTGTGCAGTTTATTTGTGGGTGTATCATGGTTCTGAAGGGTGGACAGCAGCTGCGTCTCAGCATGATAACATAACTCCCATTGCTTATTTTTCTGGCACCTTTGGGGTGGTAGAACAAGGATTTTCTGACTGTGAGTTAGGTATTGTAGCTTGCGCTGATGCTATTTGTAAATTGCAGTCACATGTGCCAGGTATTCCAATTATATTACATACTTCTCATGCAGTTAAAACTCTCTTATGGGAGATACCCATATTTCTTTTATTGCTTCCAGGCTTGGGAAATATTCAGCCATATTATTGACTTCTACAGTGTTACATAGGACTATTACAAATGCATCCAAATTTAATTTTCTCCAGGACCTTCTAGAGGGAGCAGTTGTGCTTCCACATACTTGTGGAATCACTGCACTGCCCTTACCTGATAAAGTTGTTTTATGTAATGAACCCCTAGTTGAAGGAGATTTTTGGTTTACAGATGGGTCCTGTACAAAAGCAAGCCCAGGGTTTGATGCTATTCAATACAACTCAGATGATCAGTTCTCAGATGTGAGCAGTTTTCCTTACCAATGGAATTGTCTGCACAAGGAGCAGAACTGTGTGCAGTTTCATGGGTATTGCTGCATTGTGCGGAAGTGCCTTTGACTATTTTTACAGATTCACATTATATATTTTCATCTATTAATGAGCATCTGAGAAAATGGAATAGGAGAGGATTTATCTCTGCTTCTGGAGAACCTCTTTCACATGTGCAGTTATGGGAATTAATTTTATCATGCCTACAGGAAAGAGGAGAAAGAGAATTATTAACAGCTATTTCTTGGGTGAAAGCCCACCATGCTGTTGATATGTGGATCTATAGAGGGAATGCATTGGCAGATTATGCAGCACAAGAGGTTGCTCAGACAACTTGTCAGCCAGCAGTAAAGGAATTAGTACAGACTAGAGCACAAAAGGAAACAGGATTACGAACAGTGCAGCAATTGCAGGAATCAGCAACAGCTGACAAAATAGTGAAGTGGAAAGCTGTAGGCTATACATTTACTAAAAATGTAGGCTGGGTGCGTCCAGCAGGAACTTTGTGTTGTGCTTTGAATGTTTTAAATCTGATGTTACATGAAGCTCATTGGCCTCTACATAACAGTTCCAATACAATGTATATTAATTTGTCTCAAAGTATATGGGCTCCAAATTTACAAAGCCTTTGTTCGCAATTTGTGACCAGATGTCCAATATGTGCTACTGCAAATCCCATAGAGGTGCAGTGACCCCTAGAGGACATATTCCAAAACCACAGGGACCTTATTTAGAATGGCATTGTGATTATACTGATATGATCCAATCCTGTTCTGGCTATCGTTATTTACTTATGTGTATCTGTCCATATACTCAATGGCTGGAAGCCATACCCTGTAAAGCAGAAACAGGTACTTGTATGGCAAAAGCATTGCTGACCCACATTATACCCAGATTTGGGGTACCAGTGAAAATAGTGACAGATAATGGATCACATTTTAGAAATGAATTAATGCATGCATTAACATCAGATCTGAACATCAAATGCCATCATGTATCTGTATATAGACCTAAGTCCAATGGTTTGGCAGAGAGAATGAACGGGATTCTTAAAACAAAATTAAGACAACTGATGTTGGCTTATGAGCAAACTTGGCTCACTGCCTTACCAGCTGCACTGATGGCAATTAGAATGAGCCCAGTGAGATCTATAGGACTCACTCCTTTTGAGCTGTGTATGGGCAGAGCTATGAATTTACCTCAACAAGTTGAGTATCAGAAACATGCTAAGGTACCAGATAACCTGTTTTTCTTAAAATTTTGCAGGTCGCAAGTCAACAAATACATGCTGCCAGAGCTAAGCAATCCAAAGTGCTAGAACCTTCGAGAGTGTATGCAGTAGGAGATCTAGTTTATCGTCACAACTTTACCCACAGAACTTGGAAAGATCCGGTGTACACTGGACCATACAGAATAACAACTTTAACTCCTACAGCTGCTCGCTTAGATGCTGACACTACCTTCACACATTTAGCTGACTTGAGGCCGAGTCCAAGCACAGATGCTACTTGTTGAGACTTTACTTTTTTGTATCTGCTTTTGCAGCCTCCCGGGCTTGAACTGACTTTATTTTATTTTGTAGGATTTTTAGGAGTATCTAAGGACCTTTTTGTTCTTTAAAGGACTGATCTTTGAACAATTGAAGTATTATTTAATAGATGCATGTTTTCTTTTTTTTTTTATTATATTTTAACTAGACAAGTTATTGAGTTTGCTAATCAGTATTTGTGTTTTCTTTATTGGTCATAGTTTTTAGAAATCATGTATCTATTTGTCTTTTCTTTACTCTTCTTTCTTCCTTTCTCTTTTACTCTTCTTTCTCCTGACCTTTTGCTTAATTTCTCTTTACCCACACATACCACATATTGGTAGAAAAAGGTGTATCAATTAATGTATAAACATTCTATTACATCGTACCCCAACACTCCTTGTATTGCTTGTTCCCAACATTTTCATATCACTCAAATGGCAGGTTTTGTTCTTACAATACCATTATCTCTTTCAAATGTTTCTTGCTATTATCGTGCTCTTGCCTGTCCAATTGCTGGCACTCCAGCACAAGTCTCTTCTCTTATTTCTTCTTCTGCTTCTTGTTTTTATGGTAATCAGACCTTTGGACCTCCTTATTCTATTCCCCCTGCTTCTAATTCTAATCAACATACTAAATTTGGTTTTTCCCCTTCTACCATGCTTTCCTTGTGGAATGCATCTGTTCTTAATGAGACCTCCCCTCCTTGTCCTCAGCATTTACTCCATCAGCTTAGTTATCTTACTTATTCGTGTAGAGAAAAAGAAAAATGGACTATTTGTGGAGCTTCTGAAGCACCTACACTGTGTGTTTCTCCCATTCCTATACGCCCTTCACCAACCTGTACCTTTGCGCATTCTGGTTCTGTTGTCAATACCTGGCCACCTCCTTTTTCAGGCCCTTTGTTTCATACTGCGCTCACCCATTTCCCCTTTTGCTTTTCACAAAATGGTACTGGACCTTTCTTAGGTATTTCTTCTTGTGATACTGTCTATCATGCTATGTATCTAGAATTTGGTTCACAGCCTCTCATGGATGTTTTCTGGCAATGTGATATTTCTGTCTATCCATTTCTTCCACTCCGATGGCGTGGTACTTGTGCTATGGTGATTTTAGCTGCTCCTGTGTTTATTTCTCCCCTTTCTATATTTTCACTTTCTATCTTTTCAAACCATGTTACGTCGTTCTGCTTATCTTACTCCAGCTGATGTACCTGATGAATTTAAACTGTTTAGTCGAACTGAACTATTTTTTGCTTCTTGGCTGACACCTGGTGTCCAAGCTGCTGCAAATGCCAAGTGGATTCAGACTATCCGTTATCAGTTTATGCAGTTTGTTAATTTAACTACTGCAGGTCTTAATGCTATTAATACTGAGCTTAGAGCAACTGCAATTACTGCTCAACAGAATCGTCTAGCCTTAGATTCTAATCTTGCTTCTAAGGGTGGAGTTTGTGTTATCATTGGTACTGCATGTTGTACCTATATTCCCACCGCAGCTTACGAACATAATATGTCATATGTTTTTCAACACCTTCATAATCTATCTCATGTTATGTATGCACAAGGTGGTAGAAGAAAACAAACCGGTAACCGATCCAATGTAGCGGACAGCAGAAGAATGAAAGGATGGATCGGTTAAAATGGACTTTATTGAAACTTGCCCGACTCTGGCCGAGTTTCGCTCTGCCGAGCTGCCTCAGGGGCTTGTTGAACCAGAAACTTGGCTCTATATACTTTTGCTGATTTTCAAGGATGAAGGAACATGAGTAAACACACCGAATCCCGACTTGTCACTTGTGATTCATAAGTCACTTGTGTGAGCAGTGTTGATGCGATTCTTTGTTGAACTAGCACCCGGTCACATACCGCTCTGACACATGCAGAGTGAGAAAACTCAATCTAGCTTGGATCAAGCTAGGTTGAGAGAATACTGTACAAATCTCATCGTTGTGTGTTTCCTCACTCCGAAGGGCATCAAATCTTCACAGGAGTGTACTGTTCTGTTCGTACGTCTCACTCTGCATGTAAAAGTGGCCCCTAACCCCTACACTACTACCTAAACCTCACCTCGAGTTACTAGGCGGGCCTCCTACAGTAGTATAAATAGCTAACTACTACAAGGCCTAGTACGTAGGCTCTCTCTCATCTCTCTCTTGGTGAAATGAGCACTTTGCAGGTAGAAAAATGCAATTATGTAGGTATTACCACAAAGTGCGAAAAGTTAATGTACTTTGTGGTAATACCTATGCGAGATGCTAACATAGTGCACATTACAATAATTAGCGAATACCATGTGATATTTACTGCAGATTGATAAATCTAGAAATATAGCAACATGCCTAACACGTAATTTCTCTCTAGAGAAGTTGAAATGTCAGGGTGGACCATACACCTTTTGATGTCTGAAGATTTTGAAAATTCCTTTGCTGTTGGTTAGTAGTCATAACTATGCAAGTCTCAATCCTAATATATGAACATTTCGAGTCCTAGTTTCATTTATCTTGTTGGTGTTTGCTCACACCAGTGTAAACCATTACTATAAGTAATTATTAGTTAGATCATAACATGTCAGGATGAGTCAAACAAATGGTCCATCAAGACCAACATCCTCTGTCCAACAGTGGCCAATCTGGGTCACCTGGTACATCTAATCCCTGTTGCTCACTGCAAGAAATAAGAGGGGGGTAATCCCCTAACTCTACCTGACTAATAATTATTAATGGATCTGTCCTCTAGACATGTGTCCAAACCTTTTTAAACCCAGCTACACTACTTTTCTTGACCACATCCTCTGGCAACAAATTCCACAGCTTAAGTGTGTTGACAGAAAACAAATGCTTTCTTAAATTTGTTTTAAATCTGCTATCAGTTTTATGAAGTGTCCCCTAGTTCTAGTCCTATTTGGAAGAGTAAAAAAATGTTCCCTCTTCTATGCCACCCATGATTTTATAAATCTCTAGCCTATCCCTTCTCTTGTCTCTTTTCCAGGTTGAAGAGCCCTAACCTGTTTAGCTTATCTCCATAAGGGAGCTCTTCCAATGCCTCTATCATTTTGGTTGCCCTGCTCTGTGCCCTTTCTAGTTCTGCTATATCTTTTTTTGAAATTGAACTAGAACTGCACAATTGGGGGCTGATTTTAAAAGGGTTACACGTGTAATATACACGTGTAACCCTTTTAAAAGCCTCCTGCACGCACCGAGCCTATTTTGCATAGGCTCGGCGACGCGCTCATGTCCCGGGGCTTGAAAAAAATGGGCGGTGAGTGGGCAGGTGCGGGACAGGTGTTGTGGGTGCACAGAACCCCATGACTTCTGATAAAGAGTGGTGAAGAGGTAGTGAAACTCTTTTGACATGTCACACAATAAGTCATTATTCTTGTTTTAAATTTTTTATCATAGGTAGCTTTATAATTACTAACATGCCACTAACATGCTTTAGTTTTGTGCTTTGCTTTTGCTAGACAGGCCAATACCACTGGCTAAATAGAAAATGCTGTATTAACAAAAAGAATTGGGCTACAGGAACTATAGTTAGAATCAACAAGGTCATACTGGCACTGTAGTTAGTAGCAAGCCCATAGATAATATGTGCATAACAAAGGGAGGATAAATGTACATGCAGAGTAAGAATGAATCTACATACAGTCATTCAGATTAAATGTTTATAGCAAAAACCAATCATAGAAAATTTGACAACTGTGCAATCTAGTTTAGGGGTTGGAAATGTATAAGTGTAAAATCCTATATAATGTCTTATTAGTAAAATCATTTGAGAGTTTATACTGGAGCTTTATGTAGCACTCTGCCAGCCTCTCTTTCCATAAGGCCTTATTATTTTATAGCATTTAATAAAGAGAAGTTTTCTCTATATCAGGTGGCGACCCAGATAGGACACCAAGACTTCATAAAGACGATTCCCTGCAATATTTTCACACTATTGAAATTCACCTTACCAAAAGCTTCACCCCGTCACATTTCATGTCCTCCCTCATCTTTCCCCCGTATTTGATTTAGAAGGGAGCTTTATACTAAGGAATCCCTGTCCTGAAATAGACATATTGCAAGATTCTTGAAAAAAAAAAAAAATGAACAAAAATAATGACTTCTTGTGTTACATGTCAAAAGAGTTTCACTGCCGCTTCACTGTTCTTTATCACAAGTCATGGGGCTCTGTCCACCACATCCCATGAATACCTCCATTCACAATGCATGTACTTTTACCCAAAGCGAAACTGGCCAATTTTCAAAAAGCTATTTTATCTGAGTAAATAGCTTTTGAAAATTGTCCTCCCTATAATCAGGCATTAACCAAGGGCTCAATGACATCATGTGCTGACCTAACCAATACTTCAAATGAATGAACTACTTCCCTAGAGAAAAGAAAAGAATAGGGATTCATTATGTGGGTGTTGGGAGGGGAAGGGGGCAGGCAGTGACAGGAGCACATGAAATGTGTGGGCTCAGAGTCAATAGGTGTTTTACCAGCCATAGTGCAAATATGAATGAAATTGGATGAGTAGTTCAAAAGTTATTTTGGGAGTGGAGCTATTTTGATTAACCCACAACAAACACTTCATATCGGTAGTTTAAGTAATATTTTTTATTTTAGATAAAGGCCTGGAATATTCCAGGAGTGCAAGATTACCAGCAAGGCAATTCAAAAGCAGTCTCAGAGTATTGTTGACATAATAGATTAAATCCAATTTAAACATCAATGAGCTAGCTTGTTTTCATAACATTTTCCTAATTGGTTGACATTAACACAGCACCTTCTTAATTGGATAGAATAAATTTTCTTATATATATAAGTGAGCTGGGATTCTTGCAAGTCATGTGATTTAAGCCCAGAAGGCAGAAACAAAACCTAGGAATAAAACTTAAGGCTGACCTCGACACACTTTGACTTTTGATCTACATTCTAGCACTTCAGCATGTTTTGTCATGTCAGCAACCTTAAATTAGTTTTTACAAGTCTGGTCAGTGTGATTTTCACAGTGCAGCAATGACAGCTTCATAGGAAAACCTTTTCAAAGCACCCTAACAGAATCATCCAGTCAGCCATGATTTTAGAAGGTCAGTTTCCCTTTAGGAAGTTAGATGAAAAATCCACAATTGCGCCAGAGATGTAGGTTAATACAGTTTTATAGTATGTAACAGCTTTATTAGCTAGAACTGATATAGCAAAATTTACAATGTGATATTATATTCAAAGATATTTTGTGCACTTTTATTAGGATTATATAAGCTCAGGCTACTATTGTAACATTTTACTGCATATACTTTTCTAGGTCAGAGATATTGGCGTTAGGTTTTTATCATACATGACTTTACATCATTAGCAACTGAGTCAGTGATGTTAGGACAAGGTTTCTCTCCTTTGATTCTATACCTAAATGCTTTGCTTGGAGCCAGAGTCCAGCAATGAGACATACTGCACCACAAAATGCATGAGGTGAGGCCCATCTTTGCTTTCCTAATTTAGAAAGAACTGGTCATGCAGGATGCAGATCTAAATTGAGATTTTTTTTTTCTTTAAGGTTATGACATAGTCCAGAGCTGCTGCTAGTCAGTTTAGCACCTGTTGTTGGAAGTTTGTCTACTGCAAATACCTTTTCCATGGCCCAGATTTCCTACCTACAATTATACAGAGCTGAGCACAACCTGTTAACTGCTTTGCAACACACAACGCATATGAGTATACATAAAAGGATAATTAAACAAACACCTCATATCCCTAGCAGCAGTAGTAAAGACTCTGGCACTTGTATAGTTCATATAGCTCTCATAGCCTCGAGAGGCACATTAAAAACACTGGGAAACCAAAGAGTAACAAGCAGTCCACTGGGTCAACATGACACCTCAGTGACAGTACTATGGGCTACCATTTGGGAGATCTGACTTCTGTTCCTTGGGATGGCCAGGACTAGGGAGTGTTCACAACTCCTAAGTGGAATATCAAAACCTGAATAAATTAAATGGAGTCTCATAAAAAAAAAAAATGTAGCTATAAAACAATCACAAAAAGTAAGCGTTGTAGCCCAAAACATTTGCAAGTAGTGCACCTAATAATCCACAGTAGTCATGAATACAGCCAGCACCTCATAAATCTTTTTCATTATGTTTGTATGCTAGCTGTTTGTCATAAGTATTCACAATCTTAGCCAGTGCACAAAAGGAGATGGCTAGCCAGCAGACTATATAGGTGCATGCATACCAGGTTCTGGAGGGAGCTATAGGCAGTATCACATAATTGAAGACCATTGCTATAATGGCTGGGCTAGATAAGGGTGTTTAAAAACAAAATTAAGAAACATTTTGAAAGAAGACTCACGGTGCCAGGTCACTTTTTTTTTTTTTTTTTATTGATCTGGACACCCAAAGTGCCAGGAGAAAACTAGCAGGCCAAAAAAGAAAAACAGTCAGCCTTTCAAACAGAAAAAAGGCTTCTTAAAAACACTAAGAAATTCAACTGCATGTAATATATGATAAAAGGAAAAATATAAAAATCTTAAAATTTAAGAGTTTCTTAAAAATGACTTTAGCCGTATTACTCCTTTAGTCAATTTTTCTGTCTAAACAGAATTTATTTTTTATGCTTTTACAATTGTTTGCAATAAAAGGTGTTTAACTTTGATTATGATCACATCCCAGTTTTAAAAACCCTTTATCTCTGGGGTTTTTCTTGAGCCTTTCATGCTGCCTAGGTGGGATCCAGCTGCTTGCTAGCTCCTGCACATAACAATTCTCTGCTATCCATTGCCATGACAGCAGTTTTCCCTCCATATTCTAGTGAATATCTCATTTTTAAATGCTCTAAAGCTTTAAATTATCATAAAGAAACTATTAGTGGTGAGATCAAAACTGGTTTTAAAGCATGGGTTGTCACACAGAGGGGTAGATTTTCAAAAGTACGTGAGGGCGTACACGTGCGCGCGCTACCTGGCACGCACACATGTATGCCTGATTTTATAACATGCGCACGCATGTTATAAAATCAGGGGTCAGCGCGCGCAAGGGGGTGCACCTTGCGGGCGCCAACGCCCGCAGGTTTCCCCTGTTCCCTTCCCCCTAACCTTTCCCCCCCTAGCCCTACTCCAACCCCCCCCAAATTATTATACCTTTTGTGCCTGCTGGAGGCAGGAGCAGGTTGCGCGCGCCGACACGCAATCCTCCAACTCAGCAGCAAATGGCCGCTATGCCGGAGGCCCCTTTAGAAAAGGCCTGGGGCTTTACGCGCGTCGCCAGGCCTTTATAAAATAGGCCTGACGCGCGTAGAACTTTTAAAATCCGGCCCAGAGGCTATTACTGACAGTCCAAGCATAAAAGCTGGCTTTTTTGAGGAGGGGGTGGGGGAGAGCTGGGGTAAGGTATGGTAGTTTTATTATTGCAATTAAAATATGGTTTTTACAACCACGTAGAACAGAGTAAGAGCAAGAAAAACACAAACAAATTTAGAGAAAGTAAGCATGACACACACAACTGAAGTACAAGAGGCCCCATTCTAACATAGTGACCAAGATCAGTAAGGAAACTAAAATAAGCTTTGCTCACACCTCAGATTTATGCCAAGGTCCATCTAGTAATGGAAATATGACAACTCTTTTCCTGTATGTTTTAGCAGTGTAATAAATAATATCATTGCCATGGTCAGGCTAAAAGTTAGGAAGGAGGATGGGGAATGTTTTATAATAAGAACAGAATAAGACCTTGGCTCCAACTACTCCGTCTAGGCCAAAACCAGACATTTCCTTGGAACACTGTGCCATAAAATAGGGAAAGCATGGAAAGATGAATAGTCTGACCCAATCCCGACAACCAATTGCACAAGTGGTATTACAGGACCTTTGGGAATAGCTGCTGTATCTGGGTGAAAAGCTGAGCATTAGATTGGAAGAGGTGCATCCTCTTCCTCCCCATATTGAATGCATGAGAGGAGTACAGATATCTCGCACTTCAGTCCTCCATCCAGAGCTTCTTTAAGGGCTTATCTTTAGCCTCTCGCATGGCATCTTCAGAGAGCGACCATATCTCCCTGTGCAAATCTTCTACGCTCTTTGATGCATCAATCACCTATTATACCAGAAAACAACAGCAAGTCATTAAAACAAAAATAACTCCTTACACCAGTCTTTAGAGCGAATTTCCTTTCCTGTATGAATACCCTTTATTTAATTCATCATATGACACAAAGTGAACATTTTCCATCTGCTAATTGGGTTTCTTGGAGTTCCGTTGTCTATAGTTTAAACCTATGAGATACTGTCCTCTCACCAGATGGGGACAAAATAAAAATTAGGCAGAATGGACCTTCTCTCTCTATATGCTGCCATCAGGCTCCTCTGTTTCCATTCTGCCCAAACTGCAATGATATACTAACACTTTTTTTGTTTATATTATCCAACACAAAACTAATACTTTGATCAGTGGTTCTCAACCCAGCCCCTGGGACAGATCCAGTCAATATGACTTTCAGTATATCCACAATACGCATATGATAGGTCTGTACACAATGGAGGAGTACATGCAAATCTATCTCATTGCTATTCATGGTAGATAACCTGCAAACCAGACTGACTGGTTGCGTCTAGAGGACTGGGATGACAATTATTGCATTAAATGAAACAGAGACCCCGAAAAGCAAAGATTAAGAAGGAAAGAAGCATTATCTACTTATAAATAGGTGAAAAGGAATCAAACTGGTATTTATGTATTTAATTTCAGTTTCTCTTTTACTTCATAATTATCTCAAAGCCAAACCCTAAGCAGGTAATATGGACTATCAATGGCAGAACTCCAAAGCATCCAATTAGTAAAAGAAAGTTTCCCTTTGATCGCTTAGACCTATGTCATATGCCGAAAGAGTACGCTAACCGCAGACACCACTCCCTTCCAAAATGCTATATCAGACAAAGAAAAGGAGTTAAATTTGCTGTTCTACAAGGTTCTCCCATACCTCTCAAGCCGACACTCTTCATACCCTTGAACCTTTGAGTGCTCTAATACATTTCATAGGAAAACAATCATAGGCAGCAGAGGCCTTTAATATCTTCCTAAATCCATCTAGATCAGGGGGGAGAAACTTTAGTCCTTGAGTCACACAAAGCAGTCTAATTTTCAGGACATCCCCAATGAATATGCTAGAAATATATTCGGCTACAATGGAGGCAAATCTCTCATGCATACTCATCATGGATTTCCTGAAAACTAGACTGGTTTGTAGGTCTTGAGGACCAGAATTGGTCATTCCCGAACTAGACATAGGTGGCTCAGAAACAGAATCCTGTTTGTAGGCCAAAACCCAATCAACCTAACAGCTAAAGGGCTTTGTTTTAACAAGGAATATATTCAAAATTATCTAAGCTGAACAGCCCTAAGCAGTTTAACCTCTTTTCGTAAGGGAGCTGTTCCATCCCCATTATCATCTTTGTTGCTCTTCTCTGTATCTTTTCTAGTTCTTCTATATCCCTTTAAAGATGTGACAAACATGAATACATGCAACATGAATGGATATATCTTCCAGATAAAATGTCTAGGTCAGGAAGCTGGCAAAGCAGTTATATGGGGAAATATTATTGCATATATGGCTAGGCAAAATAAAAAAAATAAATAAATAAACCGCAGTGCTAAACAATTGTGGCTCTTGCAGTTTAACAAGGCTCAAGCTGCACACAGGTTAGATTTATCAGATGCTAATAAACGAACTTTGGATCAAGCTTGGGCAGTCCTGACCCATTTACTTTTTCAAAAACCAAAGTCGCTGCAATTCTTTAAATACAATGTATATACTGTAAGTATATCAATAAGACAGGAGAAATATTGGCAAGCCTGGTGAGGGCAAAGAGACAATGGTCTTATAATACCAGTGTATGAGAATTTGGGGAAGATACAAAATTTGACTGCAGCTATACCAGATTTTTTAAATTTTTCCAAACATTATACAGAATTAAACAGGAAAATTTAGATATACAGGAATTTTTAAACAATTTTACATGGCCTGCTCTTACTGACAATTCGTTTTCTCTGCTGAATAAACCCATTCGAGACTCCACTATTTTGGTATCATTCAGGGTTAAGGCACCTGGACTTGACGGCCTGGAGTCAGAATTCTATAAAGTGCTAGCGTTTTCTGTTCTGGGGCCCTTGAACACATTTTGTAATGATGTCCTTCTCAATGGCTCCTTTCTCAGAGGAAAGTAACCAGTCTTTAATGGCTGCATTACTAAAAAAAAGAATAAGGACCTTTTTGAGGCATGTACTCACCGCCTCATTTCTTTAATAAATGTCAATATAAAAATCTTTCCAGCTGTTCTTGCGCATAGGACACATGGTGTGCTTTCTTGTTTGGTTGCTCTAGATCAAACAGATTTTGTTGAGGGCAGGCATGGGGTCAAAAATATTAGGAAGCTTATATCTGCTTTGGCTCAAAAGTATTCTAAATGGGCTATGATCCTGAGCCTTGATGCTAAGAAGGCATTTGACTCCCTGATATGGAGTTATATGTTCTGGACACTGACCAACTTTGGCTTTCAGGGGAATATCACAAAGTGATTCTAAATAATTTTCAGTAATCCAAGCACAAGGCTTTTTATTAAGGAGCGGTCTCATAGACTCCAGTTATTAGGTGGTGTGCGACAAGGCTGCCCACCTCTACTATTTATTTGGCTGTTGAAACATTGGAATTTGAGAGATCATGCAGAGTTAAAGGGAATAGAGGTGGGCTTGATGACATTGAAACTTTCCATGTTTGCAGTTGATATATTGCTATTTGTTTGGAATTTGCAGCAGGAGATCCCAATTATTCAAGGCCTTTTTTCAAAGTTTCAGGCGTTTGCTGGCTTGAAAATCAATTTTGACAATCTAAAGCCTTGCCTTTGGATGAAAACCTTAAGGAATCGTAGCAAGGTGATTTCCCCTTTAAATGGACCGAGGACAGGCTAAAATATTTGGAGGTTTGTGGAGGGCGTGATATTATACATTTATATGACCTCAATATTAAAGATGTTATTCTACAAATAAAATCAGTTACAAATATGGAAGGACCTTCCAATATCTTATAGGACATTTTGCCCTTTTGAAGATAGTGGTTATAACAAAAATTCTTTATAAGCTGCAAATCCTGCCCTGCTGGATGACATGTAAGGATTTATCCCTTCTTCATCTCTTTATTACTTTTATGTGATGGGGTAAGAAGGCCAGGGTGAGCTATGACACATGGTCACGAAGCAAGGAGTTGGCCAGGTTGGACTTGCCTAACAAAGTTTTACAATGATGCATGTAAGCTTCATTTTGTGCGGGAATGGCACACTGGAGACTATGATTACCGTATGGAGGGGCTAAGAGAAAACATGGTTACCTCGTGGTCCCTGCTCTCTCTCTTGCAGGTCTCCAGTGCCCAGTGGTCCACATTAAAGAAAGAGAATATTATGATCTGGCCTAGCGATGGATTTGAAATTTGGGGGAGATGCATTATAAATTGTCCATGTTTTTGCCAAATGTTGGAAATATGGCTTTTCTACTGGGATTGGAACATGGTGTTTTCGATAATTAGAAAACTAAAGAGCTACATTCCATTGCCCAACTATATGACAGCAGTATGGTAGCGAGATTGTATAGATGAAGGACAAGTATTCCCTCCCAAACTCACATTTCTTTGCTAATCTACAAGTAAGACACTATCTATCCTCACTGAAGTGGACAACAGATTTTCTTTGAAAAGAGAACAGGTGGCATAAGGATATGCAGCAGCCGCTCACAGAAGCAAAAAAAAAAAATTCCATATTGAATTGGCATGAATTTTGAAAACAAAAAATTTTGAAGTCTGTATCGATACTGGGGGAGGAATTTGTTACTGATGTGACCAAAGAAAGCATTTAGATATGCTTCCAAGGTCTCCAAAGGTTTAATATAGATACTTCAATAAAGGAAATTAAGTTATTACACCATGCTTTCCTTGAGAATGTAAAATGATATATGAAGCTAGATATGACACCACATTCTAATAAATGTAGACATGAACATTTATTATTTATTTTAAAAATCTTATACGTTGCAACTTCTTTGCACTTGGCATTCACAGTGGATTACATTCAGAACATAAAACATTAAAAGCAATACTTCATAAAGCAAAACACAAATATGTAAACATACATAACAATATCCTAATATTAAATACTAGTCAATCAATTTATCCAAATGCTGCCATGAATAAAACTGCTTTAACACCTTTTCTGAATTCTTTAACATCTTTCTTCCCGTAGCTGCAATGGCAGGGCATTCCACAATGTTGGTGAGACAAATGAAAACACCCTTGCATGAGTAAACTGGCGACTCCTGATTAGCAGGTACTTGTTATAACATTTTCCCTTCAGCATGCAATATGCGTGCTGGTGCGTACCACTGAATCCTTTTATTTAACATGCAAGCATACCCAAAGAGTAATACATTTGTGCGTAATTGTTGGTAATTTAAATTATGATCTGTGTTTAAACGGAAGCCAATGTAGTTCTCTCATCACTGGGCTAATATGCTCACATGGTGCAATGCTGCTCCACCCTAACAAACGTTTGGTAAGATATCGTACCCACTGAAATACAGCAATGTACTGGAATTCTTCTCCCAGGTAAAGGAGAACTTTTGTTCTAGGTGATCTGTCATATGTTCAGAGTACTGGCAAAGGGAAGGAAAAGTTTATATTTTTGGCTCTCCGACTTGCAGGCAAGTAATTATTAAGTAGACTGATGAGCAACCACCTACTTTGCATCTGTGGTAAACAAAATGACAGAGCTTATGCATGTGGAAAGTCTGGATGCAAAGTGGAGAAAACGCAAACGCCTTCTTTGATCGGTTGCATGTCGATATGCAAAAGATGGTTTTCTGAATTGGGATGTTCCTCACAGTGGAGTACTTGAAAGCGGAGGACCTTTTTTATTTCAATCTATTGACCCTCCAAACATTTATCTTATGCTATAGTTCTCTGATGGCATTCTACATTTTAGCATTGGTACCAGCCTTGTAACGCACCCTTATAATACATATGGGAGCCAGAATCGTGTGTCACCAGAGCTGGGAGACATTTAGTTAAGAACAGACCTTCTCGGAGCGCTGTTCACCGCGCTGGAAGTTGGCTGCCCGAGCTTGAGGCTCTGCCCAGAGATCTTTCAACATTCGTGATTCTCCCCGAGGGCCTGCCTTCCCACCCGCCATCTTGCCGTGCGCGGAAAAAAGAAAAAACTGTAAGTCCGCTGGAGTGGGTGAATACCGGGGCAAACATTTGTAAAACACAGCAGTTCCAAAAGACCCCCCCGAATAAAAGTTTGTGCCGAAATCACTGCTGGGGCGGCGAGCATCGCGGGAGGAACGGGTGGACCTAGTGCTGGGGTCACGTGCCCATCCCCCTCTGCCCTCTTCTACTGTTTTCCATCGCAACTGCATGCTGCACGAGCAGAAGATAATTAAATACAGCTGACTTTTACACCTAACAGCCTTGGGAGGCTATATATCCCTTGAGAGCTCTGAGTGGGTGGCGGGATTGGAGGGGGGGGAGCGCCGGCTATCGGGTGCTGCAGTCACGGGAACAGACGGAAGGAGCAGGAAAGCAGCAGAAGCCAGTTAATCTTGCCCCCGTATCTACTTAAGAGGCGGCCATCTTTACAGGGTGGAATACATAGTAGTCTCAGATAAACATCAGCCACCGACACACCGCCCTTAGGCTTGGTTTTGTGGGAAAGAACCACCATCATAAGGGATTATCTACGTACCCACAATAAGATCTTTCTTAACATAACTGAGGAGGTGAGTGACGGCGCGGAGCAGATAGGAAGCCTAATCGGGGAGCCCCTGTCCACCATGAGCTCCTAAATGCAGTCAGTAATGGGGGGCACTGGTGGACGCCGCTGCGAGATAATTGTTTGAATGCCGGATTTCGTTTCTCCCCTCCCCCGGACTCTCCTCCGCCCTCGTCGAGTCCATTGAACTTTCTTCATTAAACTTTCTTCAAGATAAACCTTTTTTAAGACAAATTGCAGACCTACCAACTTTTAATTGATAACCTTTAAAGCATTCTGGGGCCAGGATGGCCGCATGCCGAAAAGCGGCAGATTTAAAGCAATTTGCATATAGCAAATTAGTGGAAGAAAACTTGTCTGAGGCGATGGTGGCACCGAATACCTCCCAGGGACTAAGGAACGCTGGAGATGATGTAGGTGATGCGAGAATAGAGGGCCTGGAGACTACCACGGGAGACACAGGTCCAGACTTTCCCCAATCGGGACGAAATGCGTGGGTGGTTTATTGAACTTTGGTCGGACTTGAGGACCCACAAAGCAGAAATTCTAGCCTGCATCGAGAATATAAAAGAAGATCTTGCTTCCCTGGGCTCTCATGTGGATGAATTGGACGGGAGAGCGGATGGACAAAGTGTTCAGATGGATGCTTTATCAGCACAAACAAAGCAGTTCACAACGGAGCTGGAAACCTTGGGGGACAAAGTAGAAGATATCGAAAACCGGTCCCGCAGGTCCAACATACGCATTAGGGGAGTCCCTGAGGAGGAGCAATACGCAGATAGTATGCAGACGGCGATGGCAATCTGCCAAGATCTCTGGACCTGTTTCGGGAACCCCTCGGAGGAGCATGATCATAACTTCCAGGTGGATTTGGAAAGGGCGCATCGGGCTCTAGGGTCCAAACGCAATAATCAGCTCATGGACATCATCATTAAATTTCTTCACTATAAACAAAAAGAAGAGATCACCAAGCTGGCTCGGGCTCATCCCCAATGGAAATGGCGCAACCATGACATTGCCAGCTATAACGATTTGGCGCCTTCTATGCTGCAAAAGAGGTTCCTGCTGCGCGAGGCGACAACCGTCTTACGTCGCGCAGATATTCGCTACAGACAGGCCTTCCCGTTTGCTTTGATTTTTCAACACCAAGGTAACTCTTACCGGTTTAAAACACTAGCTGAGGCTGCTGATGAGCTGGCATCAGTTTCGACTTCACCCCAGCTTCTAGGCCCGTGCCACATACAGCTACGATGGAGGCAACAGGGGCCGGGCCGCGGACGGCTTCGCAGATAACCAGCTGGCTCCGGGAACCTTACTACAGATAAGGGCTGACGGTGAAGGATCTCTCTTCATGATTCTATCCAGAGAGAAGGAGATAGTACTGGGCAAATAGGAGTCTGTCTAATGTTCAGAACCTACAGTTTTCTTTGCAACCATCAATTGTGGAACAACGTTTTACAATCAGTTTGAAAGTTTTATTGGTATGCACGGTAGGCAAAGAGAATGTGTTGAAACAATTTTAAGGATACATGGGCTCGGCGGGTGGGTATGGGGGGGGGGGGGGGGGGGGGGGGAGAACAAAGGCTGGGAAGGCTGCGGTGTCCATCAGGTACCCCCAAGGGGGTGGATTCGCAGAAGATGGTGAGCGAATCCTATTTGTTAAGGTGGAGGAGGCAGTGAAGTCAGATTGTTCAACTAACTTTTTCAACTCAGGAAGATTCAGATTATTACCTTTTCATACTACTAGGGCAATGATACATTCTCACACTCAATCATTTACCCAAGGTTCATATGGATATTTGCAGGAAAATCCCCTTAAACCTAAAGCGATGTTTCCTTTACTAATTGATAATGGTTAAGATAATCTTTCTCAATGTTAAAGGTCTAAATACTTACAGAAAGCACTTCCTTCTCCAAAAAGAGTTGTTACATCAAAAAGCAGATATTGCATTCATTCAGGAAACCCAGTTGAAATGCAAACATGAGCATTTACTACAGTGCAGAGACTTCCCACATGTATTTTTGGCTGCCAGAGGATCAGAAGTTAAATATTCGGGGACAGGGATTTTGATATCAAAGCATTTGGTATTTGAGTATCTTTCTCACGCTGCTGATCTGCATGGGAGGTACTTTATCTTAAAACATCCAAATTGGCATAAAAAAAAAATTCACATTAGTGTCGGTTTACGCCCCCAATAGGGACCCAGGTCCCTTCTGGAAGGCACTGCATGGTGCATTTCCTTACATGCGGAAGGAACAAATCATATTAGGAGGGGACCTCAATGTTACCCTTAGGCCGGACATAGATATGTCTAACCCACACTCTCAGCTTTCTGGGCCCGGCAGGAAATCAGTGCAAAACTTCATGTCCGACTGGAATATTGTTGATATATGGAGAAGCCGATGCCCTAAAAGTCTCGATCCTACACTTTTTCTCAGCACCTCATGAAAGCTACTCACGCACAGATTACTTTCTGGTCGATAAACTTTTGGGAAATCAGATAAGAGGGGTGGATATAGATGTTATCACTTGGTCTGATCATGCCCCCATTACACTTGAAGCCGATCTAGATGACCGGGACGAGGGCAGTCGGTTCTGGAAGTTGAATGAATCCCTACTACAAGACGAAGTCTTTGTGCAGAAGTTGGGTGCACAGATGCAGGAATATTTCCGTTTGAATTCCGATGGGGATGTATCCTCTAGCACCCTTTGGGAGTGTTCCAAGGCGGTGGCAAGGGGGATTCTAATCTTTCGGGCAACTGCATGTAAACGCCAGGAACAGGGGGCCCGTATAGCCTTAATGGACAAAATCTCAGCCTTATCGCAGGCACATATGAGAACCTAATCTAAGCACTGCTACCAGAAGCTACTTGCACTAAAAGATGAATTAGCACAACTTGATAATAAATGTATACTTCATGCTTTGGATTCTCTTAAGCAGAAATACTATGAGGGGGGGGGGGGGGGGGGGGAAATAAGACAGGTTGTTTCTTAGCTTGCCAACTTCGGGTATGGGCTTCCCAAAATAATATTCTAAAAATTAAAAATCCGTCAGGGGACATCCTTACCGATTTGGCGGGAATTCGCAGTATCTTTTCGGAGTTTTTTCAGACTCTGTATAGGTCTGAGGGATCCATTCAACAAACAGACATAAATGCATATTTGCAAGATTTAGGTTTGCCTAGCTTGACTCCTGAGCAACGACAGAGCCTGGACGCTCCGATCCTCCCCAGCGAGATTGAGATGGTGATCAAATCCCTGAAATCCGACAAATCTCCTGGACTTGATGGCATCTCTGGGGTGTACAATAAAAAATGTATATCCATAGTAGCAGAATCCCTAGCCCAGTATGTTAATAACCTTAGGGAAGGCAAAGGCATAGGGCCCCATAACAATACAGCCGGAATCACTGTTATTCTTAAGCCTGGACGAGATCCGGCACAATGTGGCTCATATAGACCCATCACGCTTATTAATGTGGATCTCAAAATCCTGGCTAGAGTCCTAGCTCAACGACTCAATAAATTCCTTTCACAGCTAGTCCATTCTGATCAGGTAGGTTTCATTCCACAGCGCATGGCGGCAGATAACATACGAAAGATCATTGATCTCATATGGTGGGTTTGTAGAACTCAGACCCCTGCGGTATTACTATCCCTTGATGCTGAAAAGGCATTTGACCTAGTTCATTGGCCCTTTCTGTTCTCCACCTTAAGGCATATGGCATGTGGGCCCTTCTTTTTGCAATGGATACAACAGCTGTATGATAAACCCACTGCCAGGGTCAAAGTGAATAGCGGGTACGGTCCTGCTTTCCCTATAGGAAGGGCACTAGGCAAGGATGTCCATTGTCTCTCTTGCTATTTGCCTTATATCTTGAACCCCTAGTGACCCGGATCCGTAAGGCCATTGATATACATGGAGTTCGATTAGGGGCTGAGGAGTACAAAGCATTACTGTTTGCTGATGATATTCTATTAACATTAACAGATCCGGCCTCGTCGCTGGAGGGGGTCACCCGCGAATTATACAGCTTTGGCGGCAAAGTAGCCGGCCTTAAGGTGAACCTCTCTAAGTCAGAGTTGCTCAATGTGACTGAGTCCGGCTGAAGTACAAAATATTCGTAGTATGTTCCCGTATAAGTGGGCGAAGTCACATATAAAGTACCTGGGGGTCTTTCTAACAGCTAGATTACCTGATCTCTATATTCTAAATTATACACCATTGATCAATAGTCTAACCCTAGATATGAGCCGGTGGAACAGGGGTACTTTCTCATGGTTGGGAAGAATAGCAATTGCCAAAATGACAGTCCTGCCTAAATTTATTTATTTGTTTTCCTCCCTACCGGCAGACGTCTCTTCTCACATGATTCGATGCTGGCAAAAACTGATTTTTTATTTCATTTGATGTAGACGTCCCCCCTGCCTAGCGCGTCAGGTTCTCTATCTTCTGAAGTCACAGGGGGGACTGGGAGTACCCAATCTCCTATGGTACTATAGGGCAGCTCAGTTGCAAGCCATAATGGATATCCATCGTAATACGGAAATTAAGCAATGGGTGTCTATTGAACAAGCAATATTAGACCCAATGGCTTTACGGGCCATATTTTGGCAACCACGGAATACTTGGCGGCCAGCCAAGGATATCGCATGGTCTTTACAGGTTGGGGAATATAAATACTATCAAACCTCTCTACTCCATAACAGTCACATGCCGACAGGCTATCAGACCCCCCAGTTGACTGTTTGGAGGGACAAGGGTGTTACCACAATTGGGCACATGATGTCACAAGGGTCGATCCTAACATTGCAGGGACTAATGGATATCTTCCCCTTTAGCCCGAAAGATTTCCTGGTGTATGCTCAAGTAGTCCACTTTATTCAGACTTTACAACGCGCTAAACTGCTACGACCCTATGACCCAGCCGTTCGCTGTTTGAGTCTTTGGTTCAGTATAGCGACAGAATAAAGGGGCCTATTTCTAAGATATATCACGCCCTCTTCCCAGACAAACAGGAGATCAGCAACTTTGTGAGACAGTGGGCAGTAGATCTGGGGGAGCAGTTGAGCCCTCAGAAATGGGAGGCCATACTACATTTTGCCAGGAGATGTTCAATTTCAGCCGGATTGCTTGAAAATTGCTATAAGATGATATATAGATGGTTCTTTACCCCAGATAAAATTCATAGGATATATCCGGCTGCATCGGATTCCTGCTGGCAAAACTGTGGAAGTAGTGGAACTTATTTCCATATACGGTGGACCTGTCAGAAAATCCAGACCTTTTGGGAGATTCTTTTCACCTGGTTGAGTGACCTGTTCCATGTTACTCTTCATGCTTCTGCTATTACTGCCCTATTGCATGTTTACCCTGATGACCTACATAAGTCCCAGCAGCGTTTTTGTTCTCATACTCTTATTGCTGCTCGTACTTTGATAGCAGCAGGGTGGAAAACAGAACAGGTACCCCAGTTACCGGAGGTCATAGATAAACTTCATACATACTACCGGCTGGCCTCTCTAACCACTACCAAATACAGGAGAATGTCTTCTTTTATTAAATCTTAGAAACCGTTTATGGAATATATTGCTCAAATGTAATCTGATATTGTCTCAAGGGATCAGACGATATATGGGGGAATATATTGATTCATAGCAACTTGGGTGGGAATGTATCCTTTTACATTATCTTCCAATGTGTTTTCAAAGTGGCATGTTTCTTTTATAAGCATTGTGTATTGTGTATCACTATCTAACACCAATGGTTTTGGATCCTGCAGCAGATGGGATATAGCTCCACTCCGTTAGCGAGGGTAGGGGAGGGAGGGGGGATGTCTTCTGTATTCATATTGATATTGTAAAAGCAATGTTATGTTAAAAGTTTAATAAAATTATTAATTTCAAAAAATAAAAAAGTCAAGCAAAATAAGCAGCAAAATAGCAACAAAAAAAGTGGAAAAGATAGATTTTCAAACACAAACTTCCAAGGTGAAATTAGGGAGTTATATTTAGTTGCTCAACAGATACAGATTTTCATCTTGACAGATCTAGCAATCTACTTCTTAATTAACTGGCTAGATACAATTGAAACTTGGCCTCTGAGATCAGACAATACTGGCAGAGCCAGGTGGAGAGCAATCAAGGAAAATTTTGCCTTATTTTTTTTGGCCATGCAGTTTTCTCCTCCTCCTTTGGACTTCCACCTCTATTGGAAATGGGATTCGGGAGCCTTAGGCGTTCATTTGCAACTACCTGGGAATTTTTCCCTTTTCTATATCACCTTCCAACTTACCTAGCCTAGTCACTGCAGCAAAACTCCTCTGCCAGGGACCATGCGCCAGGGCTCCTTCTACAACTGCAATCATAGATCCTAAATTTAGTCACTGGGTATCACCACTGCACAATGACTTGAACTCCCTTCCTCTGCAGTATCCTCAACCCTAGCTGACCCAGAGAGCAGAAGCCCTCAACTGGAAATTGAACCAGAGTCCTCAACATGGCAGTGGGTAGCCCTGCTACTGAGCCACCAGGCTAGCCCCGCAACCTAAGTGTCTGGGTAAGAAAGCTCGTTAACAGCATATTGAATAACTGAGGCATTTCCATCAAAGTATTTCAAATACATCAGTCATTCTTAGCTGCTAATATCAATGGGTATATATGGCATTTGGAAAAAGGCAAAACAAGGTGGAATTATGCTTTCATTAAAATCAACACTATACATTTACTACCAGGAACCACAGCCTTAGAATTGTGATTTCTAACATTCAGACATTTCCCTGTTAGGATCTCACTGTCCTCTCTCACCAGGTTCAGAAATAAGGCACAAGCTCTCCTCTCTCACAAACTCTTACAGGTTGCTTGTCTGGCACGCGATCTTCTCTTTCCTCAGCAAAGAATAGCTACTTCTCTGGCAAAGTGCTGCAGTAATCTGTGCTCGGACAAACAGAATATGGCTTCTCTGAGAATCCCTTCCCACATGCCATGTTTTCATTCTTTGTACATTACTTTGGGTCTCTTGTGCATTGGCGGTTAAAAAAAATATATGAATAAACGAACTGCTATTACATGCCTTCATTAGAGCAGTACTTGGCTCGACAGTGGCAGCACCCCTAATCCAACCAGCCCACAGAACAGGCAACCTGAGCCAGCAGCAGAACAAGGACAGCAACATGCTCTCTCTTCTGTCTCACTCACTTTCCAATTTAATGTCTCATCTTCCATGAGCTGGAAGTAACGTTGAAGTACCCTCTCCTGAAAGTTCCTGTTTTCATAACGTTCATTACCAAAGCCACCTCGCTGCATTGCCTCCACCGGGCTCAGCTGGAGGAAAAGGATCAGATCAGGCTTGGGGAGACCCACGTCAGGTTGCTTACTCCATTCCAGGGAGAACTTCTGGAAGAAAGAGGAGAGAAACTAACATCAAACACTAAACAGAACAACAAAACCCAGCATGAAAGGAGAGAGAAGAGTGAGCTGGAGTGAAAGTTAAATGGAGGCCAATACAGGGGATCCGCTGGGCGTAAATTAGCTAAACAGGAGGCCATGAAGGCTATCTAATCTCTGTTATTATTATTATTTTTATATACCGACATTTGATCTCAATCGAGATATCACACCGGTTTACATTCAGGTACTGTAGGTATTTCTCTATCCCCAGAGGGCTTACAATCTAAGTTTGTACCTGAGGCAATGGAGGGTAAAGTGACTTGCCCAAGGTCACAAGGAGTGACAGCAGGACTCTAACCCTGGACTCTTGGTTCATAATCTACTGCTCTAACCACTAGACTATTCCTCCTCCCTCCCTGTTGCTCATAAAGGATACATGGTCAGCCTCACACAGTCCACTATTGTAACACATATGCATCATGGGCAGTGTACTCTAGTCTGAGCTAAATATAAATAAAGTAATTGCTCCAACCAACCTACAACATAAGCACTTACCTCTATCTTTATACAACTAAAGTAAGGTTAATTAAGGATCAAGAAGACAATGACTTGATCAAGATCAGAGTCCATCTCAAGTCAGGACTACAATCAATTCCAGAGATGAACTGCTACAGCAGACATCTTTGTTTGTTCTCAGATACAAATCCTTTGCTTGGCACAGGTGAAATGGACCAGGTCATTACTGACACAGAGATAAAGTAATTCATCAAAGTCTAGCCTTCAAAACCCAAGAATGGGTTGGTCCGGTGTCTCTGGTGATTCACCAGTCTGTGTCCTAGTCCCTGTGCAGAAATTAGCATCTTAAACCATAAGAGCAGAACAGGTTAGGTTATAAGCAAGGAAAGTCAAGATGGCTGCACAGGGAACTACTGACCTGACTCAGCATTCAGCAGCCTCACTAACACTTCATTGATAGCATATCCAGGTATATAAGAGGCTTAGACAATAGTATCAAGGGAGTAAGCTGGGGAGATAGCCATGGAGGCAGATGTTGAGGAAGAGGATCCGGAAGCAGCCTTTACCAGGCTCAGCCCCTAAGATAAGTGAATTTTTCCCTGCTTGCTGTAGAAAGGGGACTCTGAACTGCTAATTTTGAGTAAATTGAAAGGAAACGCTTTGCAGATTTGTTTGAAAAAAGCCCACAAGTGATAGATGAAAAGGAAACTAGTAGGGTTTTGATGTGTTTGTACTGCTGAGAACTGCACAGAAAGTGCTGCTACACAAATGGACTCTAAAATATTCACCAGAAAGAAATAGATGCTTTTCTTCTAACTCCAGCCATGTGAAATTGCCTGTAGTTAGCTAGCTACAGTCTCTGAACATCACAGAAGGAACACTTCTCCCTAATTACAGTCCGATACAGTAAAGTCTGTGGGAGAGCGGGCAAATGCCCGCTCTCCCGGCGCGCGCACCGGCCACTCGCCGGTGTGCGCGATACAGTATTTAAATTAGGTCCGGCGGTAGATCAGGGCAAAAGGAGGCGCTAGGGACACTAGCGTGTCCCTAGCGCCTCCTTTTTGACAGGAGCGGCGGCTGTCAACGGGTTTGACAGCCGACGCTCAATTTTGCCGGGGTCGGTTCTCGATTTTTGGCCTGACAGCCGCAGGCCGAATTCAAAAATTTTTTTTTTTAACTTTTTTTACTCTTCGGGACCTCAGACTTAATATCGCTATGATATTAAGTCGGAGGGTGCACAGAAAAGCAGTTTTTACTGCTTTTCTGTGAACTTTCCCGGTGCCGGAAGAAATTAGCACCGACCTTTGTGTACGACTTGGCTGCACATTTTACTTTCTGTATCCCGCGCGCATACCTAATAGGGCCATCAACATGCATTTGCATACCATACATACATTTACAACAGTAAACTTCCACATCAACTTAAGAACAAATCCAATCCTTCCCATCTCCCCCCCCCTTCCCCCCAGCCCTCTCAGTCCAAAAAACTGTTGTTTCCAGTATGGCTAGCAGTTCAGGTTCCCTGTGTTTCCGTTTGTCCTCAGTGCTGTCCATGGCCTCAGTGAGGCCATGGCACTGAGGCCTCAGTGAGTGCCATGGCACTGAGGCCTCAGTGAGTGCCATGGCACTGAGGCCATGGCCTCAGTGGTGTCCATGGCCCGCATGCCAGGGGTCGTAGCTAATGTGAACATGGGGGTTTAAGTGAAATGTAAAAGGTGACCAACTTTTCACTGTGAGTGCCGATTTCTTTGGCGTGGCCCCAGTCAAGATAGCGAGTTCCATGGAGCACAGGCGCAGCATTTGCCGAAACCGATGCTCAAAATTGGGGCTTCCCGCTTCTAACCAATTGGCTAGGATGATTTTTTCCCCACCAGACCTGCTTTATTAAGGAACAAACGCTCCTGCCTTGTGAGATGTAAGCTGGTCGAAGGGTCTACCCCAAAAAGCCATAGTGCGGGGTCTAGGGGGAGCACTTTACGTATGGTTTTGGCACAAGACTTAGATATCTGGCCCCAGAATGTTTCTATAGCTCTGCATTCCCAGAAGCAATGGTAATAGTTACTGGCCTCTGACGAACACTTTAGACATAGCTGGGAATTTGTAATTCTCATTTGTTTTGCTTGTAATGGGGTGATGTAACTTTGCCAAAGAAATCGGTATCCAGTTTCCCCGCAATAAAACATTTTCAGTTATAGACCACAAGTCAGTAAAACAACTCTGAAACTCAGTACTTGTAAGAGAAAAAAAAGAGGCCAAGCTGCCCATCGTTTGTATAAGACTGCTACCACATCAGCATCTTGTAATTGTAATACAGCTTTATGGTAGTGGGATGTGGTGGGTTTTTGCCCATGGCCTGTTTGTACTAAATCCATGAGCCTGTGAATATTTGCTGTCACTGCTAATTGAGGTTTATAAGCTCTAATAAAATGTTGTGCTTGAAAATATGCGTAATAGTCTGTATTTGGGAGAGCGTATAAACTCTGGAGTACAGAAAAAGAGAGAGGGGTCCCCTGTCCCTCTGTCGTAGAGGTCTAATACATATGTCAAACCTTGGGCTGCCCATCTCTGGAAAACCCCCTTTTGCTTGCCTGGTAAAAATAGGTCATTTCCGGCAATGGTAAGAAGTGGGGTCACCCTGTTCGGAATTTTCCCAGTTTTACAGAGCATCTGCCAAGCTTTCCATCACATGCGCAATAGCTCCTGTGCTTTAATATGCTGTGGAACCAATGAAATATCAAGTTGCAGTAAGGGGTTTAATGAGGGTACTCCATACCACTCGAGGAGGTAGGGATACGGGGTATATTTAGACGAAGTAAACAGCCAGTCTCGCACATGCCTAAGGCCACAAGCCAAGTTGTAGTCCCCCAAATCTGGGCAGTCCAGTCCCCCTCGTTCCTTCGGGCGAGCCAGAATTTCCAGAGTCAGTCTAGCCCTCTTCCCCCTCCACAAAAAGGATCTGATGGCCCGGCGTAATTTTGTATGGTCTTGTTTAGTAATCCATAGAGGCGCCATTTGTAGGACATACAGCCACTTGGGTAGCAAGACCATTTTATACAGTTGTATTCGCCCCATCAGAGACAGGGGTAGGGTCGTCCACCCTTGTAATGTTGATATAGTATGGGTCAGCAGAGGGTTTATGGTTTTTCTGTACAAATGATCTATGTTAATAGGGACTCGAATGCCCAGATATCTAAGGCTGCCCGATGCCCACCGAAGTGGGAAAGCCCCTGTCCAGACTGTATTCACAGTCCCTGTGATGTCTATGGCTTTCGATTTGTCATAATTTATCTTTAAGCCTGCAAAGCCCCCAAAATCCTCCAGTAGTTCAAGAACCACTGGAAGGGATCGCAGGGGCTGTGTTACAAACACTAGTAAGTAGTCTGCAAAAGCGGCTATTTTAAATATCTGTGTAGGACCCCCAAATCCCCACACCGCCCTGCAACCATCGATCTCTTGGTTGTAGGAGAGGAGACTGCCCCCTTCTTTATATGTCTTGGAACTTAGATCTTCAAGTTAACTTGGATCAGGATGATTGGATAAAATTAGGAAATACAGCACCTAAACTGTCAATTTGTAGTCATAAAAATTAATGTTTCTAATCCTGCACCGTATGTATCAATGTCCTCCTTGGTATGCTAAATTCAACAGCTCCATTCCCCTTTGTTGGTGAGGATGTGGAGTGGAAGGAACCTTCTTTCATATAAAGTAGCAGGGTAGTCAGGTTCAGGATTTTTGGTGCCTGGGGGAGCATGAGTGCATAGTAATCACAGGGACTACATTTACTTTCACATCGTCATTTTGCTTATTGGGGGACTAGGACTCTACAGATTTTGCTTTCAATCAGTGTAAGCTGCTATCACATCACATCAATCAGTGTAAGCTGCTATCACATCATGCCCATCCTCAAAGACTTACACTGGCTACCCATCCCTCAAAGAATACAGTACAAGACTCTAACCATCATTCACAAAATTCTCCACAACAACAAAACCAACTGGCTGACCACCCCCCTTCAACTCCACACTCCCACATGGAATCTCCGCTCCTCAAATTCTGGCTTGCTACAAACACCGTCCCCAAAAGCTACCCAATGGATATCAACAAGGGAACGAACACTATGAATTGCCGGTCCCTCCCTATGGAACAAACTCCCCACAGAGCTAAGAACGGATCCATCCACTCAATCGTTCAAGAAAAATCTTAAAACATGGCTATTCCGCAAAGCCTTCCCAACAACAAACACGAACGAACCTACATAATTTCCACTCAGTCACGATCTGCGTAACATATTACTGTTACATGCTTCTGTTACAGATACACCCTATATCAAACTTTATTTATTGTTTATTACAATCATTATTACTGTTTTTATCCATGTTACTGTTTCTAATCGTTCCCTGTACCTAACAAAAGGAAATGCTTAACTTCCTGCACCATTAAGTTATATGTAAACCAATGTGATATGTAAATCGAACACCGGTATATAAAAACAAACAAATATCTCATCTAACTCATGCCACTAGAGCTACTATTGCCTGGTTCTAGAAGATGAATCCTCCAATGGAATACTGGCGCAGACAATTTGCAGAAACTGTGGTACTGAAACAAATCACAGCAGGCTTGAAGAACAAGCTGGACAAGTATGAGAAGATGTGGCATCAATATTGGGCATGGAGGAAGGCTAAGTTGTAGTTTTCTTTTTTTTTTGTCCTTTTTGCTATTATCCTATTTTTTAAGCAACTGTAATGTGCTTTGTTTTGTATTATGGCAGTGTCTCCTTATGGTAATTCTTTGATTTACATTGTAAACAGTTTATTAAAAAAAAAAAAGTCAAGCAATGATTCAGAAGAGATCAAGAATGTACACTGATGGTGCTATATAAATCTTATAAGACAAATTACTTACCTCCTTGGCGCTTGTGAAAGCCACCCCAGAAAAGGCGTATCTGTCCACTACCAGAGTAACTCCATTGTTTAACTTCTCCTTAATCAATGGCCTAAAAAGAGAAGAAAATCACTACTGACACCAAAACACGCACCACAGCCCCGCCATCTAACTCCTGCAATATCTCGTAGGTACTGCTGCCCCATCTTTGCCTGCAAGGACTAGGCAGCCTGAGCAAAAGGCGGCACTTTGCAGGATAACATGATTAAGTTTGATCATTTGACATGGGAGAAGTCACCAATAACACACAATGGTGAGCCAGAAAAGCTGATGTCAAGGTATGGAGCAGTAAGAAATGCTGTGCACAAACTTATGTTCCTGAAAACAAAGCTCAGTCTTTGTTGTGATGGAATAAGCCAAGGAGGCCTTATTTTATTTATTTCATAAATTTATAACCGGCACTATCTGCATTACTAGGTGGTTTACAAAGAAACATCCATCCAGAACAATGAGCAGTGAGACTGAAGGGTAGAACAAATCAATGTCAGAGATGATCCTATTGGCTTTTAGCGACAGGCAGCAGGTTCTTTCTAAAGTACCTGCTGATAACAGCCCTCATTCTGTGCACTTAGACGCTACAACAAAAAGGATCCGCTACTAAACAAGTCAATATTTTAGGAGTTCTAATTAGAGATATGTGTTTTTTATTTTGAAATCCCCCTTCAATCTGGGAGTTTCAGATGATCTCAAGTGTGTTGGAATCTGTTTGTTCTAGTTAGTGATAGAAATGATTTGCACATTACTTTGCTTAAAAGAGGAAAGGGAGAGATCACTACGACATTAAAGCACTCCTAGATTTCTTATCCCTTTCAAGAAAAATGAGGGTCTGCTTAAGTTAAAGAGAGGCTTTAATTATTGCACTTATTATTCTATAATACAATCAAGTTATGGATTTACATCATGAAAGACTCCCAGAAGGAAAGAATTGCATTGGCTGAGATCAGTTACCAGGAGAAGAAGAGTATAACTTTCTATCCGTGCATACTAAGGGAGGATTCTAGCTATAAGCTGCCTTATCTAAAGGACAATGTGGAATTTCGTGCAGTGCTTTCACTTTGTCCTATAGATAAGTATAAATTGTAGCCTGCTGCTCTAATAGTTAGAGCAGCAGGCTACAAACCAAAGAAGGCAGGGCTCAAAGCCTGCTGACACTCCTTGTGATCTGGGGCAAGTCACTTCACCCTCAATTGCCTCAGGTCTAAAACTCAGGAGTGTAGCATGCATAGGCACCACCAACTTACAAGAGGGATGTGCTGTGCACCACCAACCGGAGACACTGTTGCCAGGGTCTGGACAGCTTGCCGGTCGGTCTATCGTGGCAAACCTCGGCCGGCCAGTTTTCTGTGCCCGGCTTGAAGCGTGACCGTTTCCCCGCTGGACTGCACCAATTAGGAATGGAACAACTCCCCTATGAGGAAAGACTAAAGAGGTTAGGACTTTTCAGCTTGGAGAAGAGACGACTGAGGGGGGATATGATAGAGGTCTTTAAGATCATGAGAGGTCTAGAACGGGTAGATGTGAATCGGTTATTTACTCTTTCGGATAATAGAAAGACTAGGGGGCACTCCATGAAGTTAGCATGGGGCACATTTAAAACTAATCGGAGAAAGTTCTTTTTTACTCAACGCACAATTAAACTCTGGAATTTGTTGCCAGAGGATGTGGTTAGTGCAGTTAGTATAGCTGTGTTTAAAAAAGGATTGGATAAGTTCTTGGAGGAGAAGTCCATTACCTGCTATTAAGTTCACTTAGAGAATAGCCACTGCCATTAGCAATGGTTACATGGAATAGACTTAGTTTTTGGGTACTTGCCAGGTTCTTATGACCTGGATTGGCCACTGTTGGAAACAGGATGCTGGGCTTGATGGACCCTTGGTCTGACCCAGTATGGCATTTTCTTATGTTCTTATGAGAAAATCCTGCCCTAATCCGAGCTCCCTGCGCAGTCCATTCCAGAGTGCTGGGCCAAACCTCCCCTTGCCTTACTCAGACAGGCACACAATTTTAAGGGAGGGGATTTCCAGCACCAGCTTTGTTGAAGATTGGAGGTGCCGTGAGGGCGAGTTATCTATAAATCAATGCTTGGGATACTAGGAGGGGCGAGATTATGAAGGGCTTTTAAAACAAGGGCAAGAATTTAAAACCTTATTCCCCATGCAACCGGCAGCCAGTGTAGTTTTAAACAATACTGGGGCTATTAGACATTAGACACGCAGAAGAATTTTTGGATTAACTGTGAGACTTTTACGTGAGACGGGGGAATCCCTAGGAACAGAGCATTACAGTAATCTAGGGAGGACAGCGGTCCACTGGTGGTAACGCCCCTACCTCAGTCCTACGGGCAACGCTGCAGTTCTGCATTGTGCCACTAGTCCCACTGCCTCCCTCAGGCCTTAACCTGGCATCACACTGCCCAGGCCCTGGCCCAGTGCCACTAGTGCTCAGCATTTCCTCTTCTACTTCTAGCTGCTGTAGCCAGATCAGATCCAAGTAAAGAATATTTTGAAATAAAAAAAAAAAAAAAAAAAAAAAATCAGTTTGACAAAAATGGATGATGATAAACAAACGCGTGGTGTTCTGCAGTGCAGTGGTTCTCAACTTTAAAAAAACAAAAAAAATCAGGACACATCGGACAGATGATTCTCACACGCGTGACACACTGAACACACAACTATCACAGGGCTAAATGTAAACATATACTCTGCATCCACAAGAACCGCCTGAACCGCAATTATGGGTGAAGAGTAGAACTAGGATATTTCTCTGTACAACACACCATACAAAAAAAAAGATATTCTGATTCTGGTGTCATCTCGGTTACAGCAACACAAACCCTCTCTACTACCAGGGACACTGTAACATACAAAACCTGGAAAAAAAAAACCAAACCCCCAACTCGGCACATGTATAGCAAATCTGCTGTATCACAGTAGCATTAACTCTCAAACAGCAATAGCACTAACTATGAAAATGCAGCAGTGCAACACCACTGCATGGCCCATTCAGAAAATAAGACTGAAGTGCCTGAAATAGCAGAATATAAATTAAACAAAAACACAAACTAACTTGATACAAATGCATACATGTTAGTAAAATACCTCGCTCACAGGCACAAAACTGATCTTTACCAAATACAGAATAAAAGACTACAAATTATAAATGTGGAGTCAAAAAATGGCAGATGAAATTTAATGTGGATAAGTGCAAGGTGATGCATATAGGGAAAAATAAAGGAAAATTGGTTCTTACCTGCTAATTTTCGTTCCTGTAGTACCAAGGATCAGTCCAGACTGCTGGGTTATGTCTCCCTTCCAGCAGATGGCGCCAGAGAAAAGCTGAAAAGCACCCCCTAGATATACCAGTGTGCCACCAGCGATCCTTCAGTATAATCAATATCAAAGCAGAATGAAGTAAATTTAATAACCAATGTCTAGATCAAGGAAAGAACCTTCCCTATTTATATTATTTTATTTTTTTTTGTTATAAAATAATAACCAGCGAAAACTATGTATAAGTGCTCATGCGAGACTTCGAAGATGCCAAAACCACAAAACAAGCTGAGCGGACTCTCCTGGGCGGGCGTCTGGACTGATCCTTGGTACTACAGGAACGAAAATTAGCAGGTAAGAACCAATTTTCCTTTCCCTGTAAATACCAGGATCAGTCCAGACTGCTGGGATGTACCCAAGCTGCCCTAAATGGCGTGGGACCTCAAGAGTCCCACTCTAAGCACACTGCTGTCAAAGTAATTCACTGGATTTGGGCCGTCGGCTGCCAGTAATCAAAATGGCGCAGGCAGCCCTTTGCCCTTACTATGTCACTGGGGTTGACCAATGGCAGCGGTAGCTCCTATGACATAGTAAGGGCAAAGGGCCGTTGGCTGCCAGTAATCAAAATGGCGCCGACGGCCCTTTGCCCTTTTTTTTTTTAACTTACATTTTGCTCCTCGAAGGAGCAGTAGCAGGCTGCGCGCACCAGCACCCTGCCTGTGCCTGATCCCCCGGCACAGCGGCAAATGGCCGCAGTGCTAGCGCTTCCAGCCCCCCCGCCCCTTTTCCGAAGCCCGGCTCTTGTGCAAGCAACAGGGACGCTTAGGTGGAATGCGGCGAGGCGCAAGCATATCCCATGCACCCAGCTTTACCTGTATACCTGTATTCTGCGCTTAGTGGGTTGTGCGCAGAGCCAATGCCCCGCACGTACCGACATTCTATGGAGGGCAATATGGTACGCACAAAGACGTGCACAAGATGGCGCCATCGCGGTCTAACACATGGTGTGCTGACCAAGCCTAAAGCAGGGCCTAGCCCACCGGGGGGGGGGGGGGGGGGGGGGGGGGGGGGGGGGAGGGGCGCGCTCAGAAGCCCACTTCACCTTACCCCAACGGGATTGGGAATGATGTTGGTACAGCCCGCTGAGCTAGGAGACCGGAAGAAATCTTTCTGAAACCCCTCCAAATGTCTCTGAATTGAGAGGTACTTTTTTTTTTTTTTAATCTTACCTGGGCTCAGCGCTTACAGGCTGAGTACAGAGACGGTCTCTGGCTGCTGGGGGAGAGGGCTTTGGCCATGACCAGCATTCTCGGCTTCCTACACCCACTGACTTTCAGCTGCTTAAGCTCAAAGTCCACGAAGGGAACTGGCTACTGGACCAAGGCACACCTCTGAGAGATCTCGGAAATCACCTCAGGAATTCTCAACTGCGAGGAGAGCGGGGTTTAATTTTTTTCTCCAATTTAAATGTAGAATTTCTCCTTCCAAAAAGTACAGCAATCCCCATAGAGAGACTTACATCCACCATCTGCTGGAGACAGAGAAATACTGAAGGGCTGAGGTCACTGCAGGGGTGACAGCTTTGAAATCTGACTTCATCTCCATCTGCTGGCAGGAGAGCATAACCCATAGATCCTGAGTCCATCTGGCTACATGCTAGGAAATAATGTTTTGTGTAAGAAGAGCCAGGGTTCAATGTGGATCTGTCCTCTGGCAAGCTACAGACCGCCTGTTCTGTCTTACAGCGAGAAAATTGGCTAATCTACATTTGTGAATTTTAAAATAGCACTTTACGGGTGTCAAATGCTGGTCCCATCCCAGAATGCCCCTATATTGTGTTTTTATGTGTATATGTATGCACAAAACTGAAAATATGCCATATTTTATAAAAATAAAAAATATGCAAATGTATGAGTAGATTCTACTTGTGCGTGTATATGTTTTGTTTTTTTTTAAAGCACGTTGTTTTGAAATTTCATCCCTAAGAGATAATAAGTTAGTCTAGCTTGTATTCAACCATTTATGGATGTATTAACATCTGTGGTGTTCATCTTTCACAAGCGAGAAGTTACAGACTTATGGCAAGCTTTTTTCTTTGATTGGGCTTTTTATTAGACTATTTCTCATCTACTCATTTGTTTTACTTTCTCCATATTATTTGCGTACAAGCAAGCCTCAATAAATCTGATTATTATTTGCGTGAAACTTGTGGTCCCTGTCTGAGAGAAGGCAATACTTACAACACTACAATTCCTCAAAATCAGACTACTTAAAATTTAATAGGAGCCTGGAAACATAGTAACATGCATTAGCATCTGAGACATACAAGTCAAGCACATAACACATTTTATCCCCTAGAGAAGAGGTGGACTATATAATGGAACAAGATCTCAGCAGAGAGGTGTCTGCCTAGATTGGAGTAATCTGGTGAAACAATTCCCAGAATGAAACACTTTTGGTCCACCATGTCTGTTTGGCGGTGATAGGATCTGTGACCTTGCCAGCCTCAGCTCCCTCTATATCAGGGGTAGACAACACTGGTTCTGGATTTCAGGACATCCATAAGGAATATGCATGAGATATATTTGTATACAATGGAAACAGTGCATGCAAGTACATCTCATGCATATTCATCGTGGATATCCTGAAAACCAGGCCTGTTTGTGGCACTCCAAGGCTGGAGTTGCCTACCCCTGCTCTATATAATTACCCCAGATATTTATACTTTTTTTTTTTTTTTTTTAAACAAAGTCTCTAGAAATTTCCAGATACAAAACAGTCAAACCACCTAACACTCAAAATGATATATAAATCAAAAATATAATATAAAAAGACATTAAAAAAATTATTAAATTTAAACTCCATAGTCAAATATTCTGTTTCCATAAAAAGAACATTTGTCAGGAAGAAATGTTGATTATGGAGTTTGAAATAAATTATACATTCATTTAATGACAATTTGCTGGGTCCTTTCACCTTTGCTGAATCCTATTGAACAATAATGTTCCTTACACATGCTCCCAGCGGTTGGCAGAGAACAACAGATGTACTGTGTGATCCTCCAGATTAGTCTTCTTCTCCAGGTAGGAGCCCACCAATTGACCAATTTCTGTTGTTCTTTCTGAGGGGAAAACAGGGAACACAGGGTAAGGAAATCAGCATCATAATGGGAGACCTGAAAACGGGAGTCATTCATCACTTTATCAAATATCAACAGCAAGGTTTGTGGGATGCTAAGAATTTATACATCACTGACCCAATCTGATATAATCAAGCCAAAAGCCCAGGCACCGTATATTTCCATACATATTGCTACATCAATTCTACCCCCACTACCAACCAGGGCTTGGTTTCAGAAAAGCACTTTACCTCATCATCTTGCCTTGGTTTACTGCTACCTTTAAAAAATTAACAACCTTCAGTAGCTAAATAAGAAATGCACTGAAAAATGGCACAGCTTTCCACACCTTGGGAGGTTGCATAATGGTCTTATTTATAGTACTGTTTCCTGTAGTTACATTTTTATTAGGATTTTTAGAATGTTTGAGAATGGTCAGGGTTGAGTTTAGGGATTGTATTTGTTTAATGGGTTATAATATGCTAGTACTACATTTTTGTGTCGTATTTTTTAGTTTACTGTACCCATTTTACGTGTGCTTCTGCAAAGCAGTTAATCAAATTGAAATAAATGTATTTCTGAAGTGCTAGAACCTATCATATAAATCCACATTATTTCTGAGAATCCAATACGTTCAAATACAAAATGTACGAGTAAATGCAAATCTCAGCCTTCTGCAAACTAGCTATCCCCTCTGGATCTCTGGTATTGATTGGGTTGGATGGAAGGGAAGTATCGTTTCTGTTGCTCACTCTGGCACCTCCTTGCAATGGAAGGTGGACTGGAAATGGCAACGAAGAGTGTTTGAAGCACTGAACAACCGTTTATTAGATCCACCAGTTCCTGAACACTTTTTTCCCCCAAAGAGATTCTCTCTGCTGCATGGCATGCTGCTGCGAGTATATCCTGGATATCCTAACCAAGGCCCGCATCCATCAGAACTTGCAAGAGCCGATGGCCATGGATGTGGCTCTTGATGTTGTTTGGACAAAGTAAGTTTGATGGACCAGGTGCTTCCAACCACTATTCAGTAGACGAACAAATTCTTCCTGCTTCCCTGGAGGAAGAAACTGGAAAATGTCTGTGCCTCTTCCAGTACAGAATGCATGACCGTGAAAATGGGGGAACTAAGTATGGCATTCCGAAACAACTTTCTTCTATAAAAGGTCCAAAGTCTAGGACTCATGCCCAGGAATTAACAGTGAGTTTTAGACCTTTTTGGGGTAGACTCAACCACCACAGACTGATGTGGCAATTGGATCCTGTTGAATCCTGGAGCTGTCTGGACATAATATTTGGGACCTATCTTCTTTCCCACATCAAACATTCTGAGGAAGCTCATGGACAGGCACTGCCAATGACTCCTTGTGGGTATCAAAGTACTTGAAAAGGCCAAGTAAAAGGTACGCTGGTCTCATCCTCTCTAAATTATAGGGAATGGTCTTCAACCATTTAGAGGCCAATACGGTAAAACGGGCGCTAGTATTGAGCACTTGTGGCCTTAACACGCAGGCAGCCACATCCCCTGGGCGCCCAATGCGATATTTAAATGAGAAGCAGCATTAAGAAGGGCACGCTAAAGGAAAATCAGGTGTCTGCAGTGCTCAATACGAGCGTCCATTTTCATCCTGCTTCTTTTTTTTAATTCACTGCAGCAACCTCAGCAAAATATTAGGCACCCCTTGCTACGGACAACTCAAATGCATGGCCATAAGAAAAGACCCTTCTGACCTCCTTCCGTGTTTTCCTGCACGGCTTGAGGAACCTTCCTGCCCCGAAACACACGCTGGGCAGAGGGAGCGCGAGTTCAGACCCACTGCACGACACACATGGCAGGCGGCCATTTTAGTTTTTGGCGCCATGTCTCCGATTTGCGCTCCGTAGTACTCCCCCACGAGGCTTCCTGCATGGCATCGTGTGCCGAACTTGGGCCCTCTGAGCTGCTGCCGGGAATAGATGCAAACCCCTCTGGGGAGTTCCCAGGAATGCTGACAGAGTCCAGTCGACCCCACGAGAGCACAGGACTAAACAAGGAACAAGGCACTGCGGTTCCCTCCCGGTACTAGCATCACAATCAACCGCAAACCCCCGGAGCTCCAGGTTAACAGCTAGGCGACCACTGCTCAGTCCTGCACCTCCCGGCCCTGGCCGACAGCTCCTGACTAGGCCCTCCCCGCAGAAGTTCCTGCTAAGCTCTGCTCTTCTGCGCTGTTTGTTTGTTTTTATAAACAAGGAATTTAAAGAAACTTTATTAAGCGGGTACTTCCCTGTCCAGAGGAAGAAGGCCGAGAAGGAGCCTCGGAGGGTCGAGGAAGCCAGGACTCCTGGCTATCAGACCGTCCGGTACACTGCAGGTAAACTCAGTCAGGGGTATTCAACCCCCTGGTGGCCAGGTTCCACCTGAGGGATGGCCCATGAAGATGCCTAGCACCTCATGACCTGGAACCTAAAACTACTGTAAAACAAAATATCTTTCCTCCTTTATTTTTTTTTTTTAACTAACAGCCTGCAGGTGCAGCTCTACAATCTGCTGGAGTCAGAAAAATACTGAGGTCCTGCAGGTGGCACGCAGTGCCTCAAAGTTTTGTTCTCTGACTCCATCTGCTGGAAGGGATGAATAACCTATTGGTTTGGACTGACCTGGGTAAGTTCAGGAAGAGAGGTTTATCATGTCACTAATATAACCTTCTTCTGTTTTTGTTTTGTTGGTTTTATTATTATTTTGTTGGTTTTTTTTAATCATCTTTCTGACAACCATATTAGCAAAACAAGGTACCACATTAGAGTAATGGATTTATTTGGAGTGAAGTGATCCTTTGTCAATGCTGTTTTCATATCATTACAAGTCATAGACGGGCCAATACAGTAACCTGGGCCTTAAGAAACTGCACTGGTTTTCAGCATGCATGTTTAACACCCTGATGAATTTATTTTTTAACTCCTAATACAGTAAGCTGATTCATCAGGAGTTAAAAACTATTCCTAAACTTTAAAATGTGCATTTGACACAGGCCAAATGCATATTTTAACTCAGGAAGGGAGGTGGAGCCATCCCTGACAGGCTATCAGGTAAGTGGTGGCAGCCACCACCTCCACTTAGCCAGATAAATACTGATTTATCCGTCTATTTGGCAGCAGGAAGCCAGATAAAGTCATTAATTATCCAGTTAAGTGGCTGCCGGCACTTACCCAGAAAGTTCTTTCCTTTTTTTTTTTTTTAAACTTTTAAACCTTTTTTTTCTATCTTTTTTCATAGCGCTGGAAAATTAACTCCAGCCCTCACCCAGAAGTTAAATTTTCAGCACTCAAAAAGGTGAGCTGGCCAGATGCAGTCTGCATCGGGAAGTACTGCTTAATGCCCTCATTTGTATGGGATTTTCATGCGAGGGTGCTAAGCCTCCCCTTTAACAAAATACATTTTCTGTGTGCAAAACTACTTGCTGCACCAGCAGAAAGATGCATTTGACTGAAAGCTAAGTTACAATATGATCATACAGAAGACAATTATTTTCACATAACAGATAGATATATTTTTCAGCATTTGGTAATTGTTTTTGTATGTTTTGCTTGGCATAGCTTCCAGTATTTAGTACTATAATTTATTAATTTTCTACGGTATAAAATTAAAAAAAGAGAAGAGGTTTTTCTAATGATTTTGCACTAACCAAATCAGAAGCTATTTAGCCCATGCTTTGGCATCTGAAGTCATTCCCTCCTGAAATTAAAAAAAAAAAAAATTCAATGTGTGTGGGTTTTTATACGTTTGATTAGGTACACTCGTTTTTTCTTCACTCCCTAATTATGTGGTCTGATAAACCCCTCACTTTTACCCAAAACAGTGCTCATAATAGAACACGTTGCATAAATGAATATTCATTCATGAGTCAGGTTTTGAAACAAACTACATTCTGATAAAACTGTACTTGCACTTACTTTCAAACAAAAACAGTGGTATATTTGATATTTGCACTTGGATATTTCACAGGCTACACACTTTCAGGTTTCTGCTATTAAAACAGCGAGGAAAACATAAGAGACAAGTCGGATTCCCCTCAGCTTAACCCATCAAGTGTAAGCGTCTGACGCTCTGCAACCACCACCAAATAAAACTGGCGCCAAAGCGGCTTTCATTCTCCTCGGACTTTGTACCATACAACTAATGCTCTGTGCTCACATTAAATAACCAGAGCCTTAAATCACAGAGCTGCTAATAAGCTCTGCAACTACAGCAGTAGAACCAATAAAAACTAGCTTTTCCCTCTAATATTATGGTGTCACCGAACTCACTTTTTACCCCCGTAAGTTTTGTTTGTGGTGAAATGTTCAAAATCGGCCTCACACCGCAAGATACCATAACAGTACGTATACATGTGCATCGAGGAATTATTCTGTGCACATAATTTAAGTCTTCTCCGAGACATAAGTTTTCAGCCATCGGATGCCGCTTGCGTCTCGCAAACCATCCTTGGCCACGTTCGTGTCCGTCGTCGGCGGGAATTTCGAACGCTTACCTGGGAACCTCAGTAACTCGGCCGAGTACCCCTGCTTGCGCATCGCCTCCACCAGCTTCTTGCACTGGGTGGTTTTCCCGGCTCGATCCACTCCTTCCAGCACAATGAGAGCTCCCCGCCTGTACGCCATGAACTCAAGCTACTGCGCTCCCCTCCAAGAGAGCGACCATAAACCATAGAGCCGCGCGCCTAGAAGGAAAAGGTCTTTTTACTTCCTGACCATAGACAACAGCACTTAGCCAGATAGGAATGCATGGTGTTTCCCACATAGACATATTAATATCCTGCGCCATCTATCGAAGGGACTTGAAAGACCCAAAAAGCAAGTGTACGAGAATATCTGCAAAAAGCTGATTGTAGTCACATAACTCCTTTGAAAATTCACCTCAAGTACAAAAATAAAGCTATACAAATAATTAATTGGTACTGTGAATGATTCCTACTTCCCAGTTGTTTTATCCATTTTTAAATGTTTATTGCTATACTAGTTCCAGGAAACTGTGGCTATTTGGAGATTAGCAGTAGCGATACCTTTGTGACAGCTAAAGATGGGACCAGTGACTCCAAAGTTCATATACTACCATCTCTCTTTTGTTGGTCTTTAAAGGTATCACAATCTACTAAGATTCTAGTTTCCACGATGACCTACTGTATATGGCTATTAAATCTGTATTTGGAACTTGTGCTGTCTTATCGAACTGTGTAGCCGCAGGGCCGGTGCAAGGGGATTTGGCGCCCTAGGCGAGCCTTCTTCCTTGCGCCCCCCCCCGGTCTCGGCCCCGACTCCTACCTCATTCTCAATCACGCCCGCTGACTGGGGTTTTCTGGGTCGCGAGCAGATTGGGCACTGCTTGCGGCCCGCCAAATCTCCACTCCTCTTTGCCACCACTTGCGGCCCCATATGGCTCGCACCCAGTGGCGCACCAAGGGTCTCCAGCGCCCAGGGGCCAATGCATTTGTGTGCCACAGAAAATCAGTGGCATCTCTAGACAGAAGAATTTGTTTTGGGTGGGTGGGGAGCCAAAATGACATTTCTTCATCACACCCACCTCTATAGCATGGATCCTGCTTTAAAATTGGTTATAAAAAAAAGTGTTGTTAAAAAAAGTCCAAAGGGTCCTCTGCATTATTTTAAAAAGCTGGCCAGTTTCACACTTCTAGTAAAACTACTATAAAATTATTTGATAGCCTCATTCAACTAATTCTATATGATTATGAGAATGAAGTCTGGAATATATAGGAAGGGACAGAATGTCAATACAAATCCTGCACCTCCAGTTCTGTATCTCTGTGCATCCACTGAAATTCCCCCAAACAATGGAGCTTGGATGTTTCCCTTACAGCTCATCATACTAAAAGATATTTTCAAATTCTGGTGTCACCTCACAGTAACAGCAGCACAAACACCTTCCACTGCCAGACACATGGTGAACTAACATAAAGCACCGCAAAAGAGACACCCAAAATCTATACTGCAATCCCATCATAACATAACAGTAATAACACCAAGGATTCAAACAATAATAACCCTACCTGTGAAAAAGCAAGGGTAAATATTACACTGGGTCCTGGGATAACAATACACCACCTACTGAGGAAACAAAACAAACCCGATTGCTATAGATCCCTATACAGACACTACATGCTAGCAGAATCTCTCATCGTGGTCACACACACAGAGCAGAGACAGACCCTCACCAAATACAGAATACAAAATAAAGGAGCACAAATTAGACAAAAACTGGAATGGAAACCCCAAGAAGCCAGACTCTGTGTATTAATAATGGAAAAACAGAACCACCATTCCTCATAAAACAAATAAAATCAAGAAACAAAGCATCAGTTATAATAGTAAAACCATACTAATAAAATATTTTAAAACTACTGATAATAGAATTTCTATTAATTAAAATCATATGCATTTTTTACAATTTCCCAAACACCAATAAAATATTTCAAAACAGTACATATATCAAATAACACACAATAATTAAAATTAATAAGGATTTTAAAAAGCCCCTGCTGTCCATACATGGGAGCTCTTGATTTCCAGTCACCCTGATATTGTCGAGGATTAGGAGGTTATCCTCTCTCTCTCACACATACTCACATGTCCATTCTCTCTCACACATACACTGTCACATACATACACATTCATGCTCTTATACCCAACCATAACCTCTCGCTCTCACAGACACTGACACACTCAGGCTCTAAGGCACTCTCTCCCCCTCCACACACACCCCCACACAAACTCTTACTCCCCTGGATTTTCTCATACACACTCATGCTCTCACTCTCACTGGCTCCCTCACATACACACAAACACACACTCCCAGGCAAGCTCCCACTCGTTCTCACACACACACACAGGCAAGCTCCTAGTCATTCTCACACTGAACCCCAGGCAGGCTCCCATTCATTTTCACACCACTCCCTCCCCATCCCCCAGGCATGCACACATTCATTCTCACACACACAGACCCCCAGGCAGGCACCAATTTATTCTCACACACACCCATACACCACAAACAGGCAGGCACCTATTCTCACACATACAAACCCCAGGAAGACACCCATACATTCTCATTCACAGACACACCCTCAGGCAGGCACCCATGCATTCACACACATACACCCCCAGGCAGACTCCCATTCATACACATGCACACACTAAAGGCAGAGACCCCCTCTCTTTCTTTTGCTAGCAACCTCAGAGCCTCTCTCATTCTTCTGCTGCCACTGTCACTGGCCGCTGTATGGCTATTGCGGAGGTGCTGATTGCTGCTATTGGCACTGAAGCCCATTCTGCTGCCTCCTCTGTGCAGGCCCCATGGGCTTCCAGTTCCTCTATGCTGATCTCGTACATTGTGAGATCCGCATAGAGAAAGTGCTACTCTTGCACATTCCCAAAGATTACATGTTCCAATCAGTAAAAAGTAATTTATTTCTTTTTACATTTGCTGTCTGATCTTAGTTTTCTAATCGGTTGGTCACAGGCTTTTTTTTTCCACCTTCCCTTTCTTATTTTTTGCCAATTCCTTTTATAACATATTTATTTTCTCTCCATCTGTCTGCTTCCCTCAAACACAACGGTCAGGTTCTCATTCTCACATGCTTTCTCTCTCTCACATACACAGGCACTCATTCTCACATGCTGTCCCTCATACAATCATTTATACACAGTCTCTCTCTTGCACATGCTGTCTAACTCTCACTCCCACATGCTGTCTTGCTCAAGCACAGGTTCTCACTGTCACATGCTCTCTCTCATACAATCATTCCTACACACAGGCTCTCACTGTCACATGCTGACTCACACACACAGGCTCTCTCTCTCACTCCCACATGCTGTCCTGCTCAAGCACAGGCTCTCACTGTCACATGCTCTCTCTCATACAATCATTCCTACACACGGGCTCTCACTGTCACATGCTGACTCTCACACACACACACACACACACACACACACACACACAGGCTCTCTCTCACTCCCACATGCTGTCTTGCTCAAGCACAGGCTCTCACTACCACATGCTGTCTCTCACACACACAAAGGCTCTCCCATGCTGTCTCTGCAAACATTCAGGTCTTCACTCCCACACACACACACAGTCTCTCAACTCATCTCATACACGCACACATACACACTGTACAAACCCTCAGTCTCTCTCTCTCACCTCTGGGCCTCCTCTTCACGGGCCACTGCAGGATGGGCTCTGCAGCGGCCCCGCTCTTCTCGAGCCGCGCTGATCCTCTTCTGAACGTGGCAGATGCTCCTCCTCCTTCCGGCACGCGGCTGATGCTCCTCCTCTTTCCTGCCCACGCGGCTCCGGCAACATTTTTCTTCCGGGGCCGCGCGGGCAGGAAGGAGAAGAAGTTCCTGCATTGGCTGATGCTCCTCCTCCTCCTTCCTGCCCGCGCGGCTCCGGCAACATTTTTCTTCCGGGGCCGCGCGGGCAGGAAGGAGGAGAAGTTCCTGCATTGGCTGATGCTCCTCCTCCTTGCTTCTCCTCCTTCCTGCCCGCGCGGCTCCGGCAACATTTTTCTTCCTGGGCCGCGCGGGCAGGAAGGAGGAGGAGCACCAGCATGTTTAGACGCGACTGTACCACGGCCCTGCGATCTTCTTGCTGTGTATATCTGCCATTGGGATGACGTCCACCGGCGGCCATTGGCCGTCAGCGGCTCGGCGCCCCCTAATGCTCAGCGCCCTAGGCGATCGCCTAGTTCGCCTAGTGCTTCCGCCGGCCCTGTGTAGCCGGTAAGTGCTATGCAAATGATTAATAATATAAATAAATGTATAATATCCATAGTAACTTGTACAGGCATACATGTTTGTAAAGAACTCTTGGTTTCCTTACCAGAAGGACTGAAACAATCATTCTGAGGATGTTCAGAGAGATTAGTGAACAGTTTGGTTTGGGCTCCGCCTTACTGGTTCAGACCAAAGGTCCATCAAGCTCAGGATCCTTTTTCTAACAGTGGCCAATCCAGGTCACAAGTACCTGGTAGATATCAAAAGATCAATATATTCCATGCTGCTTATCCCAGGGATTGGCAGTGGATTTCCCCAAATCCAACTTAATGATTTATTAATTTTTCTTCCAGGAACTTCCTTTTTTGAACCCAGCTACAGTAATAGCTTTCACCACATCCTTCAGCGACAAATTCCAGAGTTTAATTATGCATTCAGTAAAAAAAAGTCTCCTATTTTTCTTAAATGTTTCAACTATTAAATTCATTGCATATCCCCTAGTCTTTGTACTTTTTGAAAGAGTAAACAACCAATTCGCACTTACCTGTACCCCTCACACATTATTTTATAGATTTCTATTTCCTCTCAGCTGTCTCTTCTCCAAACTGAAGAGCCCTAGCCTTTCCTCATAGCTGAATCATTCCATCCCCTTTATCATTTTGGTCGTCCGTTCTAATTCTGCTGTCTTTTTGAGATGTGGTAACCAGAACTGCACACAAGAATTCCTAGCATTCTATTTGCTTTTTTGGTTGCCATCATACACTGAGCAGAGGATTGCAACATATTATCCACCATGACATCTAGATCTTTTTCTTGGGTGGGATTCCCAAAGTGGAACCTTACATTTTATAGCTATAATTTGGGTTGCTCTTCCCTACATGTATTACTTTGCGCTTGTCCACATTAAATGTCATCTGCCATTTGCATGCCCAGTCTCCCAAGGTCCTCTTGCAATTTCTTACAATCCTTAACAAGTTTGAATAATTTTGTATCATCAGCAAATTTGATCACCTTCACTCGTTGTTCCCATATCTAAGTCATTTATGAATAATCTAAAAAGCAACGGTCCTAGAACAGATCCCTGGGGCACTCCACTATTCACCTTTCTTTACTGAGAAAAGTGACCATGTAGCCCTATTCTCTTTTCTTTTAACCAGTTCTCAGTCTACATCAGAACGTTGCCTCCTATCCCATGACTTTTTAATTTCCTCAAGTCTCTCAAGAGGTACTTTGTCAAATTTTTTTCTGAAAATCTAGATACACTATATCAAATGGCTCAAATTTATCCACACTTATTCACACCTTCAAAAACAATATAGCAAACTGGTGAAGCAAGACTTCCCTTGGCTAAATCCATTTTGACTATATCCCATTAAACCACATTTATCTACATTTTTCCTGGCAGTGATATCAGGTTCACTGGTCTGTAATTTCCCGGATCATACCTGGAACCCTTTTTAATAACTGCGTTACATTGGCCACCCTCCAGTCTTCCATAGCTAATTTTAATGATAGTTTACAAATAGTAGGCCTGTAATTTTATTTTTCAGTTCTTTCAGTACTCTAGGATATATACCATCTGATCCAGGTGATTTGCTACTCTTTAGTTTGTCAATTTGCTCTCGTGCATCTAACAGGTTCACTGAGATTTGTTCATTTCCTCTAAATATCATCTTTAAATATCACTTCTGGCATGGTTATCTGCCTTACATTTTCCTCAGCAAAGAATTAATTCAATCTCTCCGCTATGGCCTTTCTTCCCTTAGTGCCCGTTTACTCCTTGATCATCTAATGGTCCAACTGACTCCCTCACAGGCTTTTTGCTTCAAATGTACCTGAAAAAGTTTTTATTATGAGTGTTTGCTTCCACAGCAAACATCTTTTCAAATTCTGTATTTGCCTTCCTTATCAGGGCTTTGCATCTAACTTGCCAGGGCTTATTCTGTTTCCTGTTTTCTTCATTTGTATCCCTTTTCCATTTTTTGAAGGATTTTCTTTTGATTAGAATAGCCTCTCACCTCTTGGCATATTTTTAAACAACGTCCAGGCCTTCAAGGTGTAATGCAGGAGGCCTAGAAATATTGAATTAAAGTAGTCAATAACAGGTATTACAAGGGCTTGTAAACTGTATGAAAATATGAGCTGTCTAAATAAGGTTTTAATCTACATAGCGTAAATACGATATTGTAAATCCAACCTGATTAAGAGTTAGTAACGTGGAAGTAAATATATGTTGAAAAGCATGGCAGAAAGGGATAAATCCTGAGGGACATTCATGCCTAATGAATACCACAGTGACAACTAAGAGTTTAATTTAATTTGAAGGCATGATTTAAACCATGTTAGAACAGTGTCTGCCATTCCAATTTGTGCTAGACATGTGCATAGTACCTCGTTGAGAGTGTCAAAGGTGGCCAAAAGATCTAATACTACCACAATAAAGCCTTTGCCATTGTGAAACCCATGGTAGAAGTTATGTAGGTTTGATCTTATTAGAAGTTTGGTACTATACTTTTGTCTAAAACCAGATTAGCACAGGCCTAAGACATTGTACTGATCCAAGAAATCTTGTAGTTGCCCTAAGGCTAAGGCTGCATTTTCAATGACTTTAGCAATGAAACGGATTGAAGAAATGGCTCTGTAGTTGTTGAAATCATTTGCATCTGCTTGAGCTTTTTTTTTTTTTTTAAGGGACAGAGGTTTTCTTAGGCAGTGAAGGAAGTGTGCCTGATGATAAAATGCATTTATCAATTTGGCAAGTGATGTGCTTAGATATCGGTTATTGCTCTCATTACTGCTGTGCTGCATGCATTCAATGAACGGTTTGTTTGATTCATTTTTTTTTAAACAATTTGAATTACATTTTCAACTGAAATGTCATCAAAGCTAGACCATGAACAGTCAACATTGTCTATAGATAAATCACCAGGGATAGGGAAGGCAGAAAATTACTGACACAAAAACATTTTTTTGAAAGATAGATATAAATGAATGGAAAAGTAGCCTAATGGTTAGAGCAGGCGATTGAAAACCAGGTAAATTAGGGTTCAAATCCCATTGTTTTTCCTTGTGACCTTCACCCTCCATTGCCTCAGGTACAAACTTAGATTAGGAGCCCTAATGAGAGGTACCTACAGTACTTGAATATAATCCACTTTAAAGTGCCTGAAAAAGTAGAATATAAATTTAAAACATTTGGATGAATAACAGATTCAAGTATTTGGGTTGGAGTTTGTCAACTTTGTCACTGTAAAAAACAGCTTTCAAATGGATTTGCAATTTTTGTTTTTTTGCATTTATAGTCTGGGACCTGTACTTAGTGTTAATTATAAATGACTTTGTCTTTGTCCTTCTTATGTTTGCACCTGCACCTCTCATGCTTTCAAAACATGGCTTTTCCACCAGGCCTTTCCGGACTAGCCCCCCCTCTCCCACTATTCACCCCGACCCCCCCCCCCCCCCCCCTCTTCGATGTAAATATGTTTATCCTCATACCCACTTCTTCGATGTAAATATGTTCATACCCACCCCGAATCTTTATAAACATGTTATGTTCTATATATCATCTTTTGCAATCTTTGTAGATATATTCATATCCCTCCACTCCCCCCCTCTTTCTTTCCTAGCTTGTTATCTGGCTCCTCCTCATAGCCTCTTCTCTGTTGTTTATTGTTCTCATGTTACCCCCCCTCCCTGTTTAATGTAATTTCTACCTTTCGTTATGATGTAAACCGATATGATGTGTATTTTAATGTCGGTATAAAAAAGCTGTTAAATAAAATAAATAAATAAATACCGTATTTCCCCAAAAACACCTAACCGGAAAATAAGCCCTAGCATGATTTTTCAGGATGCTTGTAATATAAGCCCTATCCCAAAAATAAGATCCAGTTAAGATAGTCAGCCAGATGGACGCATTTAGTACGTCTGTTGCAACACACGACGGACATATTAAATTATAAAATAACAACATATAATTAAATATTAATAAATATTATTGCCAATACTTAAAATAAATGATAATATAAATTATAAGTAAGTATTTGTAAATACCCAAGCGGGTGCCTTTGGACGAGAGGTAAACGTCCACACACACAAGCTCTCACCCAGGCACCCATTCACACCCACACACACACCAGCTCTCACCGCCAAACCTCTTCTTCCTTCGCTGCAGGGATAGACTCTAGTTCCGCTGTGGGTTTACTCCAGCGGGCCTTCTTTTTTGCTGCCACGGAGATGGGCTCCCATGGCGACCCTGCTTGGTCGGGTCTCCTCTTCAGCGCCACGGGGATGAGCTCCCGTGGTGGGGGTCGGGTCTCCGCTGCCACGGGAATGAGCTCCCATGGTGGCCCTGCTTAGTCGGGGGTCGGGTCTCCTCTTTGCCACTACGGGGATGAGCTCCCATTGTGGCCTTGCTTCGTCGGGGTTCGACACTGCCTCACTGGTCAATCAAAGGCTTCCTCCCTTCTTCCTACTCCCACTGGCAGGTAGAAGGGAGAAGGTTTCTGATTGGCCTGCGCGGGGGCAGGCAGAATGAAGGAGGCTTCCCATTGGGCAGTGGGGGGCAGGAAGAAAGGAGGCTTCCCATTGGCCTGCGGGGACTGGAAAAAGGGAGAAGGGAAGATCTTTGTACATGAATAAATGAATAAATGTAGATTGTTGTACATGAGAAAATAAGACATCCCCTGAAAATAAGCCCTAATGCGTCTTTTGGACCCAGTCCTATTTTCGGGGAAATACAGTACTTCTGATTTTAAATCCTTGATTTCTTAGAAAACCAAGGGACTTTCATTTGATATATAAAAGTCTCTTTTTTAAAGGAAGCAATTTCCTCAGTGGTTTTACTGAGAGAATTATTCGAGTTTGACGGTCAGTGATGTCTTGTGATTGCAACTCATTAATTTGATAGATCCATTTTCCATGCAATTTATGTACATCAATGTAGCCCTTCTTTGAACTGTTACTGGTTTCTGATCAAATTACCCATTTGGAAGGGAAAGACTGAATTTGATCACAAACAGGCTAATACAGAATGGTGTGCTCAGCTGAGTGCACCGTTAGCCCCCGTTTGGACACGTGTTTTTGACGCGCTATTATTACCCCTTATACAGTAAGGGGTAATAGCGCGTGGAAAACGTGCATGTTGATGAGCCTATTAGGTATTCACCCGCAATACGGAAAGCAAAATGTGCGGCCAAGCCGCACATTTTATTCTCAGAAATTAACTCCTGCCAAAGGCAGGAGTGAATTTCACACAGCACCGTCAAGTGTACAGAAAATCAGAAAAAACTGTTTTTCTGTACACCCTCCAACTTAATATCACAGTGATATTAAGTTGGAGGCCCCGAAAATAAAAAAAGAAAAATCTTTAAAAAAGAAAAAAAAAAATCTTCCTGCGGCCCGCAGGTTGGAAAACAGATGCTCAATTTTTCCGCCTTGCTGACAGCCGCCGCTTCCACCAATAAGGAGGCACTAGGGAAGCACTAGTGTCCCTAGCACCTCCTTATTAGTGCGGGCCCTAATTTAAATACTGAATCGCGCGCCCAGGAGAGGTGCCTGGGCACGCGTTGGGAGAGCGGGCGTTCGCCTCGGAGTGCCAGCTCTCCCGCACAGTTTACAGAATTTTTTGCTCAAGAAAAGTAAGTCCAGAGTGTGACAAAGTTTGTGCATTGGGCTATGGACATTTTGGTCCCAGCCCAATGCATATATAGTAAGAAACATCACTGGCAAGAGAGGGGGGATGGAGTCTACATGGAGATTAAAGTCTCCTAACAATATAATGTTATTTAGCGCCTGTCTAATATCAGTCAACATGTACCAAGGGGGCACTTCTCTCAAGTATAGCACATTTCCCAGCGATAGCAGGCTGAATTAGCCATGCTGTCTGGGAGCGTCGCGACCGGGTCAGTAAGCGGAGTTTTCTCAAAGAGTACAGAGTTTTGAACTCTGTACAGTTGCGCGGTGAGGTTCCTGCGCGATTGCCATTTTACCTCAGTCTCTTTTTTTCCGCGAGCAGGACTGCACACGGGGGTTTTTTCTCTCACCTCGTCTCTGAAGATTTTTCTCTCAATTTTTTCAAATTTTTCCCGTTTTTGGCAGTGATGGCTCCTAAGCCATTAGGCCTCAAATATTGCCAATGCGGGAAAATTATGTCCATAACAGATGGACATAATTATTGTTATATTTGTTTGGGCCCGGAGCAGGACCCAGCCTCATGTCGAGACTGTGGTCGGATGTTGCCCTGGGCCTGAAGACAATGCGCTGAAAAAATTGTGCGCGTAAGATCTCCTCACTCTTCGCTGGGCCCGGCGAAGAAAATGAAGAAGACTCCAGCCAGAAGATCGGCGTCGCTGGAAGGTGCTTCGGCCAGGTCAATACCACCACCAGGGCCGCTGAAGGATGTCGAGGCCTCGACTCCTCTAAAGAAGAAGTCCCTTCATGCGCCGTTCGGGTCACAGGGCCCTGTACCCGCTCGTTCCTGCTCCTCAACGCCGCAGCATTCGGAGCATGGGAAAGCAAAGCGGCCAAAGCATACAGCACATCGACGCACCGGCCCTGAGACCATCGCACCGATGCAGAAATCGACGCATGGCGCATCGACGCACAGCGTGGCTCATCGAAGCACGACGCATTGGCGCACGACGCGTCAGCGAAGGGTGCTTCAGACAGTGCATCAGGAAGAGCTATATCACCAGATGGGGCATCACATCGTGACATTCTCAAAAGAAAGCATTCCAGACATCACAGCTCCAAACATGGTGACGTAAAACATGCGAAATACTACACTCAACCTAAAGCTCCAACACCTGTCTCTGCACAATCTTCAATTCAAGGCCAACACCATGCCAAAAAGACAGCAAAAACAAAACATCTCCAGCCTTCTGAATCTCCACGAACAGATTCTGACGTAGAAGTGGTCTCTCACTCTAAACACAACTCTTCAGGTGCAGAAAGTTCTCACTCCAATTGGTCTTCTCTTAGACGACCTCATTCACTCCATCTCCCAGAACCGCGCCGACCTACTGAGGACTTGCTTCTAGGAGCACTGCCTCCACCTCCAACCCCATTTCCAGCACCTTCACAGCATAGCCTCGCATCAAAGGCGATGTCACAAATTTCATTAGCGTTGAATACTTTTTTCCAGGATCTGGAGGCCGCGCATCCTCAGCTTCCAAGTCCATCTTCACCACCCTCTCCTCTGGTGATACCAATTCCTCCATGTTCAACTCAACCGGAATAACCAACTCCAATCCCAGATTGACCGAATTCTCCGCACTCACAATGGTCTACGTCATCACCATCCTCATCTACTGGATTTCCGTCAGATCCTCCCGAGGGGCTTCCGAAACCTTATTCCCCTCCCGAAGATTTATCTTAGCAAAGTTCATTGAAAAAGTAGGATCTCTCTTAAATACTGAAACGGGAAAGGTTCCTGACCCTCGTGCAGAGGTTCTAGGGATTCTAAAAATTTTTGAAATGCCACCAGAACCCACAGTTCTGCCACCACATGCTGTACTAGATGCTGTTCTGCATAAGATGTTGGAGAAACCCTTTACAACCACAGCTGCATCAAGGAAAACGGACTTAAAATACCGTATATGAAACTCCACAATCTATGAATCCACACAATTACCCCACAGCTCTGTAGTAGTGGAATCTTCACTACTACAAGCCAAAAGATTAAAACTTCATGCAAATTCACCACCAAGCAAAGACCATAAATCAATGGATGATTTCGGCCGTAAGGTGTACCACTCGTCCATGTTAGCCACAAAAATCCAGCACCATCAATTTAACGTAATCCAATATCTATTTGAATGTCTCCAGAGATTACATCCCATATGTCTGGCTTCGGATAACTCCTTACCACAGCCATGGAGGAATGTCTTCGACATTTACTTCGATCTGTTTATGAATCATTTGAATCATCGGCTAGATCCTCAGCTACGGCAATAGCAGCACGGCGCATTGCATGGTTAAGAGCCAGTTCAATACGTGACGATGTCCAAGACAAGTTGGTTGATATACCTCGTCTTGGAGATAATCTTTTTGGTAATGAGTTTGGGGAAACTGTTACCCTTTTGAAAGAACAGAATACTGCGGTTCAGTCTTTGACATCACCGACAGACCCTCCTGCCTCTTCTAGAAAATTCTACCCTTCATTCAGAAGACGGCCTTATGCAAGGGCTACCCCGAGCCACCTCCACCGCAATACATAGGGGGCCGCCTTCAACGTTTTTATGCCAGTTGGGAAGCGATTACTTCAGATCGCTGGGTACTGAACATCGTAAGAGGTTACCAATTAAATTTTCTAACTCTTCCAACCCTCCCTCAAGTTTCCCCTCTAAGGAATACATCAAACCACTGCCAGGACCTTCAGGAACAGTTAGTCACTCTACAGTTGCAGAACTCAATTCAAACAATCCCAATCTCATCAAAAAATCAAGGGTTTTACTCTCCATATTTTCTCATTCCAAAAACGTCCGGAGGTCTTCGACCAATCTTAGATTTGCGGAACCTCAACAAACACATCCAGAAAGAAAAATTCAAAATGACCTCTCTCAAGAGTATTCTTCCTCTTCTACAGCCCAACGACTGGCTATGCTCCATAGACCTGAAGGATACGTATTCCCATATAACCATGCACCCTTCCTCCTGGCATTACCTTTGCTTCCAAGTTCAGAACAACTACTATCAATTCAAGGTTCTACCTTTTGGCCTTTCCTCAGCCCCAAGGGTATTCACGAAATGTTTAGCGGTGGTGGTGGCGGCTCATCTCCGACAGCTCTCGATACAGATTTTTCCCTATTTCGACAACTGGCTGTTGGTAGCCTAGGATCCGACTATCTTGAAGACTCACGCGTTCCAAACAATCAATTGTCTTCAGACGTTGGGATTTATAATCAATTACGAAAAATCCCACCTACAACAAACACAGGTTCTACAATTCATTGGGATGCTCATCAATACAGCGCAACAGAGAGCTTACCTACCACGAGACAGGATTCAAACTCTGTCCTCTCTTGCTCAACGTCTATTCAATCAATCGCATGCATCGGAACGCCAACTTCTTCAGCTGCTGGGTCATATGGCAGCAGTCATCCAGGTCGTCCCATACACAAGACTGCACAGGTGTTGCCTACAATGGGGCCTCAAGAATCAATGGTCACAGTACTGGCAACCACTCTTGACCAGAGTACGTCTTACCAAACAAATGCGCACCGACATTCAATGGTGGATAAACACCAACCACCTGTCCTCGGGAGCACCATTTCAGTTGCCTCCTCCCCAAATCACTCTCACGACAGATGCATCCAGAAAGGGCTGGGGAGCCCATTTAAACGACTTAAAAACTCAAGGTCGCTGGTCTCTTCAGGAGACCACTATCAGATCAAGCTCCTGGAGCTTCGAGCCATTTGGAAAGCACTTCAAACCTTCTCTTCCCAACTTCGAGGAAAACCTCTCATGGTATATACAGACAGCCAGGTAGCCATGTTCTATGTAAACAAGGAAGGAGGGTCAGGTTCCTGGATACTCTGTCGGGAGGTACTTCGCATACTGACTTGGACAATATCGAACCAAGTCTTGATACAAGCCACTTACCTTCCCGGATTAGACAATGTAACAGCGGACCGCCTCAGCAGAATTTTCCATCCACACGAATGGACCTTGAATCGGGACGTAGCATCAAGCATATTCCAACAGTGGGGCTTTCCAACCATAGACCTCTTTGCCACAGACAGCAACTGGCAAACACAGACATTTTGCTCCATCTACCCAAGCAAACTTCCATCTACCCAAGCAAGCTCCAGATGCTTTCCTCATCCCATGAACGGAGGGTCTACTCTACGCTTACCCTCCCATTCCACTAATATCCAAAACAATACAAAAATGCATCATAGATGCAGCGGACATGATCCTCATAGCCCCGTCCTGGCCAAGGTAGCCATCGTATGCGTATCTCATGCGACTATCCATTTGCCCACCAATTCTACTAGAAAACCATCCCCAACTGTTAACTCAGGAGGGGGGATCCCGTCTTCATCCGATGCATCGATCCCTCCACCTGACAGCATGGAGGTTGAACGGCACGTATTAAACCATCTAGGACTTCCATCTCAACTTGAGGACGTTCTCATTGCATCCAGAAAACCGTCCACCAGGCATAACAATGCCGGGAAATGGCGTCGTTACTCAGAATGGTGCAAACCAAAAAGTCTAGACTCTTACTCTACAACAGTACCACATCTCCTGGAATACCTCCACACTCTTTACGTAGCTGGTCTGGCATATACTTCAGTTCGGGTGCATATCATTGCCATTGCAGTTTTCCATCATGCTCATAATGGACTTCCCATTTACATCCACCCTTTAATCTTCAGATTCATGCGTGGCATACTGCATCTTAGACCACCAGTCACAAAACCGCCTATACCATGGAATCTCAATATTGTCTTGGAACAATTAATGTTACCTCCTTTTGAATCTCTAGATTCCTGCCATGTCAAATACCTTACTTGGAAAACAATATTCTTGGTGGCTGTAACATCAGCAAGGAGAGTACGTGAACTTCAAGCCTTGTTTCATTACTCCCCTTACTTAGAATTCTATCATAATAAAGTCACACTTCGGCCTCATCCTGCCTCCCTTCCTAAAGTGGTATCAGCTTTTCACATCAACCAGTCCATTACACTTCCAATCTTCAAGCCTAAGCCTCATGTGAATGACAGGGATAGACTTCTCCATTCCTAGACTGTAAGAGAGCGCTGGCTTATTACAAGCAAAGAACACATTCTGAATCCAGACCATCTCAGCTGTTTCTCTCCTTCAATCCAAATTCTCCGAACCAACCTGTCTTCTAGAGAACTCTGTCCAGTTGGTGTCCCAATGTATAACATTTTGCTACAATAAGCGTAACATGCCATTGGATACAAGAACAAAATGTTACAGCTATGGCTGCTGTGCAACTGCCTCACCACCAGGGGGCCCTCAAGAGCATATTCTCCTGGCTGACCCAATTCGTCCTAGTCAGCTACTCTATGTCCTTGACTGTCTTTTTAACCCTGCCTACCCATCGAGCTCGTTTGGACTCCCTGCTCTAGCCTCCTTGCTGCTTTGCCTTTGGGCCTCTGCCTTGCTCTGCTGACTTCGGGCTTCTGCCTTGCTACCTGGCCTTTGGGCCTCTGCCTTGCTCTGCTGCCTATGGGCTCTGCCTTGCACCGCTGCCTACGGGCTCCTGCCTTGCTCCGCTGCCTACGGGCTTGAGTGTTTTATGTTCAGTGTTAGTACTGTCTAGTTAGTCTGTCTAGTCTTTGTCAGTTCCGTTTCCCCAGGTCCCCTTAGTCCAGTCACTCATACCTACAGTCAATACCACCTTTACCTGCACGCTATCCTAGTCCATCCTTACCAGCACTCAGCTCCAGTATCCTGATCACTTTTACCTGCATTCACCTTCACACATACCTCCATGCTGTTCATGTGTACCTAGCTCACCCTTACCTTCACGCACCTTGTATTCACCTTGTATTCACGCACCCTCCAGCCAGCAACCAGTACATCTGACACCTTCCAGCTAGTATCCAGCTCCTCTTGTCCCAGTCAGCACCATCCGCCTTGCCAGCCAGTACTCAGCCCCACTGGTTCCAGCCGTCACCCAGTTCTATACACTCCTGCCTGCACCACATTCCTTCCCAGCCATTATCAGAGACTCTCCGGCAACCACTGTCTTTCTCCATCTGGAGGCACCCCTGCAGGTGGTGTTCACTTCATCTGACCACTGCCTAAACGTAACACAAAAGTACACCAAATTAGAGCAACAGCAACGTCGGTTGCACATTTCAGAAAAGTTCCGCTGATAGACATTTGCAAAGCGGCAACTTGGTCTTCTCTCCACACTTTCACATCACATTACTGTCTAGAACAGCAAACCTCTTCTGATGCAGCCATGGGTTCGGCAATCCTGTCAACCATTGCACCTAAATAAGACATCTACCTTTTTTTGTTAAAGGGTAGTGTCCTGACCTAAAGAACATAATACCTGGACACCACCCAGCATGGCTAATTCAGCCTGCTATCGCTGGGAAAAAGCAAGTTTGCTTACCGTAAACGGTGTTTCCGTAGATAGCAGGATGAATTAGCCATGCGTTCCCGGCCCACCTCCCTAGACAGTCTACAAATAAATAGAACCTATTTCCACGTACATCTTGCTTTGTTACAAGAGACTGAGGTAAAACGGCAATCACGTGGGAACCTCACCGCGCAGCATTACAGAGTTCAAAACTCTGTACTCTTTGTGAAAACTCTGCCTACTGACCTGGTCGCGACGCTCCCAGACAGCATGGCTAATTCATCCTGCTATCTACAGAAACACAGTTTACGGTAAGCAAACTTGCTTCTTTAGTCAATAGTGAAAACTCTTGAAACAAATTACCTTACTATCTCCTTATTCATTCCTCAGATTATACAGCTTCTTCTCAAGTTCTTTCTAGGAGAAAGACACCTCTTCCTTTAAACGTTTTGGAACTGAGCCCCTGGTACCAATAGGTACTCAGTTCCAATAGAACAAAAATCAGAGAAAAACTTATTCAAGTAGGGAAACGAAAAGGAGAAAGGAAGAATAGAAAAACTTTCCTCTCTAAACAGAAAGGTCTCTGAAATCTCTGTATCAAGAATAAGGTTCAGATGCTCTGTTTCCAATCTTTTTACCCAGGTCTCTGCGAAGAGGACACACAGAGTTCTTTTCCCAGAAAAATTAAAGAGGCCTGCACAAGCAGGGCTGTTCCTCATAAGGACAACTCAGGAAAAATAGAACTAAGAATCCAGACCTTAAGATTATAAAGGCTCAAGCACACATCATCTCTTTCTCTCACGTGGTGCGGCTCAGAATACAATCTCTATTCACTTATCTCTCTGTTCTTCTCTGACTTAGTTCATTCCTACTATTAAGGATATCAAGGATTCCTTACATTAGTTTTATATTCCACAGGCACTTCAAAGTAGATTACATTAAGGTACTGTAGGTAGTTTCCTGTTCCCAGATGACTCACAATCTAAGGGCCTGATGTACTGTTTTATTCCCATTTTGTGTCTATGGGAAAAATGCTTAGTAAATCTGTTGTATTTCTCTCTTTTATCATAATTTTTAGTGGTACACTTTGTATATTTTTTAGGATGTGTTTTGATCCATAGTTTTATTTTTATTTTAGCTTTGGTGAGACAGATATGTTTTAGATTTTATATTTTAAATGAATTTGTTTTAGATGTTATTCTCCTTTTTATGCAAATGTAATAACCTACATTTGACTTGTGATGTAAACCGACGTGAAATGTACTGACATGAATCCCGGTATACAAAAATCATTAAATAAATAAAAATAGTAAATCAAGTCCTAAGTACATACTTTATGTCAATTGAGACCTTTCCTTGAACCACATGTCTTTTTTGTACTGTTTTTGTAAGTGTGCTCTTTTCAGGCCTTGATTACTGCAACTCCCTTTTCTTGAGGGTTCCAGCCTCTTCTATGAGAGCACTTCAAGTTAGCCAAAATGCAACAGCTCATGCCCTGACAGGAACAGGGATTAGAACTCATATTACTCCTATGCTTTGAGAGCTCCATTGGCTACCTATGGCTTGGAGACATACATACAAAGTTGGTATGCTGATTCATAAGCTTCTAAAAAATATTAAGATTCCTTGGATCAGTACAATCCTTCAGCTTTATATTCCATCTCGTAATTATGAACCTCATAATATGATCATTTTGAGATTCCTTCTTTAAAAGCAGCACTTTTATCCAAAATGAAGGATAAAGTCTTTTCTGTGGTTGCACCAATTTTTTGAAACACCATTCCAGAGCAATTGCGAACCATTTGCACTCAGATCTATAGAAAGTTGCTAGAGACATTTTTCCAGATGGCATTCCCAGTAGAATCATATTAGGTTTCTGCTGCCAAAGGTTCAGTTTATACACATTTTTCTTTAGAAAGCTATGAGTGAGGGGCTGATGGTACATCCCCATTTATGTTTTGTTTGTTATAATTTTGTTTCTCTATGTGTGGGTTTTTGTTTTTTTTTATTGTAACCCACTTTGAACTTTGCCTAATTCGGGATGTAAATGTACTTAAATAAATAAACAAGTTTGCACCTGCAGCAATATTTCATTATGGTTTTATCATTGTAGTATGCAGGGGTCATATTTCAATAATAGAAGCATGCAGCACAGGAGAATAAATACATTTCAGGCGTGAGCTTTCTACAAATGGGGGGGGAAGGAACATGGATTAAGTTAGCTGGAAAGTAGGAAAGAAGTGAGAAACGTCCAGACCATGTTAGAGGGAGGGAGCAGGGATTAAGATGGTCAATAAGGGAAAGACCTAGCTTGGTTTGCTCTTGGTTCATCATTTTATCAAGAGGACAAGTTATTCCAGAGCCAGGAACTAATCTCAAGTCTTCCAAGGGTTGCTCAGATCTAATGCCAGAAAATGAAATGTGGTACACAAAACCACTTACAATGTTAATATTTTAATTCAGCCAAAATGCTGAAAGAATAAGGCACAAGAGATAGCAACAAATAACACCATTCAAGTTTCCATTTTGCCACTCTGGACAATGGCTTTTAACTATTATTTATCTTTCTGAAAATAATGCTTTTCTTATTCGGTTGCTTCCTGTTTTAGCCTTATTTCTAGGTTTCTTTTCTTTTTGTCGTAATGAACTCGGATTACGCAGGCTTTAGAACAGCAGACAAGGTCAACAGAACGGATTAAAGTAATACCTAGTTGTCAGCTACTTTCTGGGATAAAAACGTGCTCCTATAATTGTAGTAATACCCCGTTTTTTAAAGATCTTCCTCTTCTTCTTTGCTTGGCTATACTGAATTCATGCCTTGATCAGTCTTGTCCCCTGCCAGTCTCTTCGCATTCAGGCTGCTGTAGGATTAAATAAACATCGGAAAGTAATTGAAACTATCACTACCACCGCTTTAGTAACAACCAAATCCCGCACCTGCTCATTAATATTAATATATTTAGGGGCTGGGTAAGCAACCGGAAGCCACCGCCGCCTCATGAATATTAAATCAGGTCCCTCAGACTTGGGGCCGATAGACCTGTGGTAAAGCCCGGAGAATATGGCGACCGCGATGTACCTGGAACACTACCTAGACAGTGAGTATGGGGGCTAGCACCTCGGCACAAGAGCTCGAGGCCTAGCGGTGAACCTAAGCGCCGAAAAGCGGGGCGGATTGTGTTATTCGGCGGGGAGCGAGGACACCGGCAGTGCAAAGGCCAAGCCGCTGTTTCCCGGGCGAGATGTGCAGACGCAGGTGCTTGGCTCGCCTGGCGCTCTGTTTACATTATATGGACCGGGCGGTGCCATGTTTAGCTTGTGGTTGAGCGGCGCCTGCATGGAGAGACCTGCACTAGGGCAATTATAAGTGCGTCACTACCAACCGCAGGGGCTCGCGCTGCCCAGGGCGGAGGCGCTGGATTGCGTCATCGCGGGGCGGAGCTAGGAAAGCGCGTCATAGGACGGGTTATGCGATCCTTGCGACTTGCTGGGTGGATCATCGCAGCTATTGAGGTGAAAGAGAACGGCTTTTATATTAATAAAAATGTAAGGACGACAGAGGCGCGTGTGCGCTTGGGGACCTGCAGGGTGCGCTGTGGGCAGGCTCCTGCCTGCTCTCTGGAATGGCGATTTCCGCCCCCCTGCGGTTCAATTTGTTTTGCTTTCTTCACCAGCGAGTATTTATATGTTCCAGCTCAGAAGCAGTTTTGGTTCTGTAGAGATGGTGGTCATTTTTTTCTGGGCTTGTTTCATGCACTGTTTTTGTCAACTACACCTTGTTAATGTAGGTCCATGAAGCCTTTTTTTTCGGGGGGCGTGGTTTCAGCAGGGGCGGCTTGCAGGAAAATATTTATTTATTTTATTTAAAAACTTTTATATACCGGTATTAGTATGCATACATCATACCGGTTTACAATGTAACTTTAAAGGTAGAAATTACAATGAACAGGGAGGGCGAACAAGGAGGAGTATACAAAGAGCAGGAGGTGGAGGAATTAAAGCAATAAATAAAAACTGCAACGGACTATTTACAGGAATATACAAGGCGTAGGCAAGATACTTGCAGAAGTCGGTGTACTTAATCAGGGTAGGCTTGTCGGAAGAGCCATGTTTTAAGTTTTTTTCTGAACTTGGCGTAACATGGCTCTAGCCTGAGAGTGGTAGGGAGGGTGTTCCATTGTTTAGGGCCTGCAATGGATAGTGCACGGTCCCTAGTAGAGGAGAGGTGGGCTTTATTCAAAGGGGGAATGGAGAGGGTGCCTTTGTTGACAGTGCGAGTGGGTCGTTCAGTGCGTATAGGACGAAAGGGTTCATCCAACCAATTGGAATTGTGCGAGTGGATGGACTTGTGCACTATGGTTAGAATTTTGAAGAGAATTCGGGATGCGATGGGGAGCCAGTGGAGTTCTTTGAGTATTGGGGTAATGTGATCAGCTTTCCTTGAGTTGGTGATGACCCTGGCGATGGCATTCTGGAGCATTTGTAAGGGCTTGGTGGTGGAGGAGGGTAGGCCAAGGAAGAGGGCATTACAGTAGTCCAGCTTTGAGGAAAGGGTGGCTTGGACGACGGTGCGGAAGTCATGATAGTGGAGGAGGGGTCTGAGTTTCTTCAGGATGTGAAGCTTGAAGAAACCTTCTTTGAGGATGTAACCCCCTATTCCATCCACATAAATTGTAACCCCCTATTCCATCCACATAAATTGTAACCCCCTATTCCATCCACATAAATTGGTTGCTCCCCCCCCAATACATATGTGTGTGTGTGTGTGTATATATATATATATATATATATATATATATATATTAGGGATGTGCAGACAAAAAGTTTATGTTCATAAGTCGAAAGGGGGAGTCAATTTCGGTCAATATGGACATATGTAGAATTCTATAAGTTGAGTCTATGTCCATACGTGCACCGATTCCCTAAATAAAAATTTAAACCCCTCACCCTCCTTAATCCCCCCCCCCCCCCAAGACTTACCAAAACTCCCTGGTGGTCGAGCAGGGAGTCAGGACGCCATTTCTGTATTCCTTTGCGAGGAGCACGTGACGTCGGCGTCACGTCGGAGTGACGCGGACGTCACGTGATTACCCGCGCGTTCGCTCCGGGACCCTCGTTGGACTCAACCGGAACTTTTGGCCAGCTTGGGGGGGTCAGGAGGCTCCTCCAAGCTGGCCAAAAGTTCCGGTTGTGTCCAACGAGGGTCCCGGAGCGAACGCGCGGGGAATCACGTGACGTCCGCGTCACTCCGACGTCACGTGCTTCTCGCAAAGGAATACAGAAATGGCGTCCTGACTCCCCGCTCGATCACCAGGGAGTTTTGGTAAGTCTTGGGGGGGGGATTAAGGAGGGTGAGGGGTTTAAATTTTTATTTAGGATCAACAATCGCGATTTCCAAAGTATTCAACATAGCTATGTTGAATAAGTTTCCAACGTATTCAACATAGCTATGTTGAATAAGTTGGAAATCTGATAGTTTTCGCCTCATCACTTTTTTAAGTTAAAAAAAAAATTACGTTGCGTTTTACATATGCGTTCAAAACGAATGCACACCCCTAATATATATATATATATATATATATATATATATATATATATACACACACTTACACACTCATCCTGGTCTGGTCAACCAAGCAGCTCTTGAACCACTGCAAGTAATGAGACAACTGTACTGCCAATGTCAGACACACACATGCACACAAACAGATTTATTGATTGCAGAAATTTTATTGGCACACACAACGAAACACATATGCTCAGACCCTTTGTCACAAACACATGGATAAACCCTTACACAGCAAGAGAGTGTGTCAGAGAGACTCACACTCACTGTCTCTGACACAGACAAAGTGTATGTATAGGTATATGTCACTTTCTGTGTCACAGACACACTGTAACACACTACTATTGTGCTGCTGTTTATGTACTCACAGGCCGATACAGTAAAAACTCTCCTGTGCGCACGACACAGTATCTTAATTTATTTAAATTAGACCCGGCGGTAAAAAGAGGAGCTAGGGACACTAGCGTGTCCCTAGCGTCTCTTTTTTGACGGAAGCGGCGGCTGTCAGTGGGTTTGACAGCCGACGCTCAATTTTGCCGGCGTTGGTTCTCGAGCCCGCTGACAGCCATGGGCTCGGAAACTGGATGCCGGCAAAATTGAGCGTCCGGTTTTCGACCCGACAGCCGTGGGCCCATTTTTAATTTTTTTTTTTTTTTAATTTTTTTTTTTTTTAATTTGTTACTTTTTTAAACTTTCAGGACCTCCGACTTAATATCGCCATGATATTAAGTCAGAGGGTGCACAGAAAAGCAGTAAAAAAACTGCTTTTCTGTGCACCCTCTGACTTAATAACGTGCACTTTCCTGGTGCCCGGAGAAATTAGCGCCTACCTTTGGGTAGGCGCTAATCTCTGAAAGCAAAATGTGTGGCTTGACTGCACGTTTTGCTTTCTGAATCGCGTGGGAATACCTAATAGGGCCATCAACATGCATTTGCATGTTGCGGGTGCTATTAGTTCGGGGGGGTTGGATGCGTGTTTTGGACGCGCTATTACCCCTTACTGAATAAGGGGTAAAGCTAGCGCGTCCAAATGCCGGCTAACAGTGTGCTCTGTCGGAGCGCACTGTACTGTATCGGCCCGACAGTGAATACTCCCACCCCAGCACATCTGCATCATAGTGAAATGTTCTTGCTGCCAGCCCTTCCTCATTTTGCAGTAGCCTCCCCTTTCCGGTCCCATTCTGAGATTTTCTGGTTCCACAGCCAGCTGCTCCTTTCGGAGCTCAGTCCAGTCACCTCGGATAGAAGCCTTCCAAACACGGCCGCATATGTGGATGCTGGAAAGAAGTTGCCTGCTCAGGTTAGGGCTCGTTCCACTAGGGCTCAGGCAGTGTCATGGGCAGAAGTTAGTCTGTTTCCTGCCAATATCTGCTGAGCTGCAATGTGGTCCTCTTTACACCCTTTTTCCAGGTTTTATCATCTGGATGTGCAGGTCTGTGGATACAGTCTTTGCACATGGCTGTTGACTGGACTGCGGGCAGCCTCCCACCCTGTTGGGGAGTATCTTTGGTACATTTATTTATTTAGGTGTGTTTATATACAGACGTTCCAAGATAAGATCACAATGGTTTATAAAGTCAGCATTTAGCATCTGAGTCAACATTCATATTCTTGGTCGATACAACAGTGAATACATATTCTAGGTCATATTCATACATAAGCTAGTTTCTTACAGTAGTAAATACCTATTCTAGGTCAACACATCAGCATAAAGAGTAAGTTAACTAAGGTGCTATGAAGGAGGATTGTAACCTATAGTTTTCATTTCATTATCCTACATGCCATACTCGGTTTGTCTTGTTACACTTTACATCACACAATACTTTTGCTCAATTTACTAATTATCTAAAGTTCTGACAGTGATGTTATCAGCATATTGATATTTTACGTTAAGATTATATGCATTTCTAAAGAGCCATGTTTTCAGTTCTCGTTTGAAATTCTTTCATTCTGTTATCAGATGTATTTATTTATTTGTATGTTTTTATATACCGAAGTTTAGCTAGAGGCCTTCACTCCGGTTTACATTTGAAACAACGTATTACATGTGTAGAAACCATTGGTGAAACAGAATAGTAAACTGGTATACCTATGAGTTACATATAACGATATAACTGAGATAACAACATAACATGAAAAAAAAAAAATATATATATATATGGGGTGTTAATTGTGGTGTGGGAGATTATCCGATTCCCGTCTTTGAAGGCTTGTCTGAAGAGCCAGGTTTTGAGTTCTTTTTTAAATGTTTTCGTGTTATTTTGTAATCTTAGGTGTTCCAGAGGTGAGGGCCTGCGATGGAGATGGCTCTGTTTCTTACAGTGGTATGTTTGGCTGTTGAAATTGATGGTATGTCAAATTGTAATTTGTTTGTTGTTTTCGTATTGCGTTGGGAGACGTGTTTCTGGATGATGTTATTTAGGCCTGTGTTTTCATTATTGTGTATTGAACTTTGTATAACAGTAAGAGTTTTATATTCGATTCTCTTTTCTACAGGTAACCAGTGTAGACTTTTTAGCACAGGAGTGATGAGGTCAGATCTTTTGTGACCAGTGAGGATTCTGACTGATGCGTTGTGTAGCAGTTGGAGTGGTCGAATGGTAGATTTGGGTAGGCCTATCAGTAGTGAGTTGCAATAGTCGAAGCTGGTGAATATGAGTGATTGAAGAATGGTTCTGAAGTCAGGTTGGTACAGTAGGGGTTTTAGGTGTTTGAGGATTAGTAACTTGTGGAAGCCTTCTTTGATTTTCAATGTGATGTGTTTTTTGAAGTTAAGCTCTGGGTCTAACCACAATCCAAGATCTTTCACGTTGTCCTTTAATTTGATATGTGAGTTGTCAATTTGTATGGTGTGATTCATGTTAATTCTGGAGTATTTTTTTCCAGTAGTATACACTCAGTTTTGTCCATGTTAGGACATAGTTTCATGTGGTTTAGCATATTTCTTATGTGGCTGACGTTTTCATTGCGTTTTCGATTGTATTAGTTACGGGTATGATTAATTAGATGTCGTCGGCGTATATGTAGTAAGTTATGCCGAGACTTGTGAGAAGGTTGCAGAGGGGCAGTAGGTATATATTGAACAAGGTGGCTGATTAGTGCAGATCTTTGAGGTAGGTACTCCAGTTTCAAGGGGTATGGCTTCAGAGTAGTGGTTGTTGATGTTTACTTTGAAGTGTCTATTTTTAAGGGAGGATGTGAACCAGTCAAGAGTTTTGCCGGATAGACCAATGTCTGCTAGTCTGGAGATTAGGATTTTGTGGCCTACTGTGTCAGATGCGGCAGAGAGGTCGAGGAGGTTGAGTATGACTTTTTGGCGGTTGTCGAAATCTCTTATTATTGTGTTTGACAAGTTGAGTAGTAAGGTTTCTGTGCTACGATTTTTTTCTGAAACCGTGTTGGGCAGGGTGCAAGATGATGTTGGTTTCGAGGTGATCATTGAGCTGTTTAAGTGCTGCTTTCTCAGTAAGTTTGGCGAGGAGAGGTAAGTTTGAAATTGGGCGGTAGCTGTTGAGATCGTCTGGACTGAGGTGCTTTTTTTTAATTATGGGTTTAATTGTTGCAACTTTCAATTTATCAGGAAGTTCACCTTCCTCGAGATTTATGATTGCAGTGATGGGTGGGGCAATGATATTTGCTATTTCCTTGAGGGCACAAATCTGTATTGACTCTGGAAGAGAGTTCCATAACTTGGGGTTTTTTGTGGAAAACATTTTGTCTCTTATTTGCGTTTAGGTATGTGCTCCATGTTGGCATCTTCAGAAGTCCTTTGTTTTGCAGTCTTAAGGCTCTCAGTGGTGTGTATGTTTGGTTGAAGGGTCACTCTATTAAGCATGGGTTAATGTTGTTGGTGATATTAAAAATTAGTCAATACTTCTAGAATTAATTCTGGATTTTACAGGAAGCCAGTGCAGCACTATCAGCAAGGGGGTGATGTGGTCAAATTTCCTTGTCCCTAGTAACAGTCTGGCTGAGGCATTTTATAGTATTTGTAGTGGTTTTATAAGTCCTGCAGGTAGGCCTATTAATAGGGAGTTGCAGTAATCTATGTTTGAAAATATTAGTGTTTATGAAACAGTGTGGAAGTCCTGTATTGTTAATAAAGGTTTCAGGATATGTAATATTCCAAGTTTGGAGTATCCTGTTTTAATTTGCTTATGCTTTTTTCCTTGACAATTCCCATCAATCTGTATTCCAAGGTCTTGTACTTGATCTGAGAGTGTAATGTTAGTTTTCCCAGGTCTAGGGTTGGTGGTTTTATTATCGTGGAATTTCTTCTTAACCATACAATTTCAGTGGGGGGGTTTTTTTTTGGTTGTGTTTTTTTTTGTGTTTAGTGTTAGCTTCAGCTGAGTTAGTCTTTGTTGTATTGCCTTCATGTATGTTGCCAGTCAAAGTAGTTTTTTTTTTTCAATTGATTTGTCGAGTGGGATGTAGAATTTTATGTTGTCTGCATAAAAGAAGACTTTGATTCCAAGTTCTGCTAGTAAAGTATATAGTGGCAGCATATAAATTTTGAATAGTATAGCCGAGAGTGCTGACCCCTGGAAGACACCTGTATCGATTGGGAAGGTGTCAGATATGTGATTGTTCAGCTTGACGTGGAATGATCTATCTACTAGGAAGGCGAGAACTATTTGATAACATTTCCGTCTAATCCAATTTTTCTCAACTGATGGCATGGTATGGTCTACAGTGTCAAAGGCTGCTATTGACACTGTAGACCATACCAGCATATAGGATTCTTCATTGTCAAGCCCCTGTAGTACAAGTCGGTTAAGGAATTGAGAAGGGTTTCTGCAGAACAATCTTTTCTGAATTTGAATTAAGAACATAAGAAATTTGCCATGCTGGGTCAGAACAAGGGTCCATAAAACCCAGCATCCTGTTTCCAACAGAGGCCAACCCAGGCCACAAGAACCTGGCAATTACCCAAACACTAAGAAGATCCCATGCTACTGATGCAATTAATAGCAGTGGCTGTTCCCTAAGTAAATTTGATTAATTGCCATTAATGGACTTTTCCTCCAAGAACGTATCCAAATCTTTTTTAAACCCAGCTACACTAACTGCACTAACCACATCCTCTGGCAACAAATTCTAGAGCTTTATTGTGCGTTGAGTGAAAAAGAATTTTCTCCGATTAGTCTTAAATGTGCTACGTGCTAACTTCATGGAGTGCCCCCTAGTCCTTCTTCTATTATTCGAAAGTGTAAATAACCGAGTCACATCTACTCGTTCAAGACCTCTCATGATATTAAATCATATCCCCCCTCAGCCATCTCTTCTCCAAGCTGAACAGCCCTAACTTCTTTAGCTTTTCCTCATAGGGGAGCTGTTTTATACCCTTTATCATTTTGGTTGCCCTTCTCTGTACCTTCTCCATCGCAATTATATCTTTTTTGAGATGCGGCGACCAGAATTGTACACAGTATTCCTGGTGCGGTCTCACCATGGAACGATATAGAGGCATTATGACATTTTTCCGTTTTATTCACCATTCCCTTTCTAATAATTCCCAACATTCTGTTTGCTTTTTTGACTGCTGCAGCACACTGAGCTGACAATTTTAAAGTATTATCCACTATGATGCCTAGATCTTTTTCCTGGGTGGTAGCTCCTAATATGGAACCTAACAGCGTGTAACTACAGCAAGGGTTATTTTTCCCTATATGTAACACCTTGCACTTGTCCACATTAAATTTCATCTGCCATTTGGATGCCCAATCTTCCAGTCTTGCAGGGTCCTCCTGTAATGTATCACAATCCGCTTGTGATTTAACTACTCTGAATAATTTTGTATCATCCACAAATTTGATAACCTCACTCATCGTATTCCTTTCCAGATCTCACACACACACACATATATATATATATATATATATATATATATATATATATATATATATATATATATATATATATATATATGTGGGACTTTGTCAAACGCCTTCTGAAAATCCAAATATACTACATCTACCGGTTCACCTTTATCCACATGTTTATTAACCTTTTCAAAAAAATGAAGCAGGTTTGTTAGGCAAGACTTCCCTTGGGTAAATCCATGTTGACTGTGTTCCAGTGAACCATGTCTTTCTATATGCTCTACAATTTTGATCTTGAGAATAGTTTCCACTATTTTCCCGGCACTGAAGTCAGGTTAAGATATCGTATATTTTTGTCTTCTAGGTAGCTTTCTAATTGTGATAACATTGCTTTATCTAGGATTTTAGCGATGAAAGGCAGGTTGAATATTGGTTGGTAATTGTCCCAATCAACAATTTTGTCAGATTTATTTTGTAGGATGGGTTTAATCACGGGTTTTTTTTGCCATGTTTGGGACCTGTCCTTCTGATAGTGAATGGTTGATTGTTGGTGTGATTATGCTGTGTACTGTTTTCAGGGATCTAGTGGGTGATTAGCAAGCTTAATTTTTGTGATAACATTGCTTAATTTCAAGTTTATATACTGTGTTGAATATGTTCCATTTTGCTTGTCCGTGTTTTCCTTCATGTTCTTTTGTTGGTAAGCAGGCAGAGAGTTGTGTTTTTAATAGAGATGTGCTTTGGGTCAGAATTTCATGTCTGGCTTTGTTTCGGGGTTCACCCCCTGGTGGGAATTTCTTTTTTCCTGCAGTTCGGGGTTTTTATTTTTTCGGGAGCGCACTAACCCGAAAATCAATTTTTTTTCTGAAATTTTGGAAAAAAATCATCGTTTTTCGGTTATCCCGAACCATTCCGAATTAGGCAATTCCATTGAAATACTTTAAAAAGACACTAATTAGACACATTCCTACTCACTTAGCAACCTAAAGCTTATCTAGGAATTAAACAAATTTGAGATGAAGGCAGCAGTCTAGCAGCAAGTCTTTTTCATCGAGTGTCACATGTTTGATTTTTTACCCACCGGTGAGAAGTTGTACGTGTGCATCCAATGCAAAGAGTTCCGATCTCTGGAGGTTAGAGTGGCAGACCTGGAGGAGCTGAGGCAGACAGAAGTATAGAGATGAGACCTTCAGGGACATAGTAGCCAAGTCCCAACTTCAGATTGGCAGCCCTGGTGCTGCCTTGGAGGAAGGAGGTTTCATGATCGGAGAACATCAATCTGGTGCAGCAGGAAAGGATCCTGTAGCAAGGACGTGCTCTCCAGGTGGTGCATTATTCTTTTGCACCGAGGATGTGTCTCCAAGGGCTACTGCCCAGGAGGGAAAGGTTAGGTCGGCCGTCATAGTTGGTGATTCAATTATTAGGAAAGTAGAGAGCCAGGTAGCTGGTGGGCATGAGGATCACCTGGTAATATGCCTACCTGATGCGAAGGTGGCGGACCTCACATGTCACCTAGATAGGATTTTAGACCGTGCTGAGCAGGAGCTGGCAGCTGTGGTACATGTTGGCACCAACAACATTGGAAAATGTGGGAGGGGGGTTCTGGAAGCCAAATTTAGGCTCTTGGGTAGAAAGCTTAAATCTAGAACTTCTACAGTAGCATTCTCTGACATGCTCCCTGTTCCATGCGCAGGTCCCCAGAGGCAGGCAGAGCTCCGGAGTCTCAATGCGTGGATGAGATGATGGTGCAAGGAAAAGGGATTCAGTTATGTAAGGAACTGGGTAACCTTTTGGGGAGAGGGGAGTCCTTTCTGAAGGCATGGGCTCCACCTTAACTAGAGTGGGAACCAGACTGCTGGCGGTAACCTTTAAAAAGGGGAGAGAGCAGCTTTTAAACTAGAACAAAGGGGAAAGCCGACAGTGGCTCAGCAGCGCATGGTTCAGAGGGAGCTATCTTCAAACATAGAAACATAGAAATGACGGCAGAAGAAGACCAAACAGCCCATCCAGTCTGCCCAATAAGCTTTGCACTTTTTTTTTCTCATACTTCTGTTAGTATTGGCTCTTAGTAACCTTTTGGTTCTATTCCCCTTCCACCCCCACCATTAATGTAGAAAACAGTGTGGAACTGCATCTAAATGAATATCTAGCTTAGTTAGGGGTAGAAACCGCCGCAATAAGCAAGCTACACCCATGCTTTTGTTTACTCAGACTATGTAATTCAGTCCTTGTTGGTTGTTGTCTGGATATAGATCCACTTATCTTCATTCCCCCTGCCGTTGAAGCAGAGAGCTTTGCTGGATATGTATTAAAAGTGAAGTATCAGGCTTATTTGGTTTGGGGTAGTAACCGCCGTAACAAGCAAGCTACTCCCCACTTTTTTGTGAATGCAAATCCTTTTTTCCACTTTTCCTCTTGCCGTTGAAGCTTAGACCATTGTTGGAGTCACATTAACTGTGTGAATGTTTACTGAATAAGGGTATCTCCAGGCATAGCCATCGTTCCCGTGAGCCACCCACTCTTCATTCACGTCCTCTAGACTTTATGGATCCACAGTGTTTATCCCACGCCCCTTTGACGTCCTTCACAGTTCTGGTCTTCACCACTTCCCCTGGAAGGGCATTCCAGGCATCCACCACCCTCTCCGTGAAGACATACTTCCTGACATTGGTTCTGAGTCTTCCTCCCTGGAGTTTCAAATCGTGACCCCTGGTTCTGCTGATTTTTTTCCGACTGAAAAGGTTTGTCGTAGTCTTTGGATCATTAAAACCTTTCAAGTATCTGAAAGCCTGTATCATATCACCTCTGCTCCTCCTTTCCTCCAGGGTGTACATATTTAGATTCTTCAATCTCTCCTCATAAGTCATTCGATGAAGACCCTCCACCTTTCTGGTTGCCCTTCTCTGGACCGCCTCCATCTTGTCTCTGTCTCTTTGGAGATATGGTCTCCAGAACTGAACACAGTGCTCCAGGTGAGGCCTCACCAAGGACCTGTACAAGGGGATAATCACTTCCCTTTTCTTACTCTATATTCCTCTCTATGCAGCCCAGCATTCTTCTGGCTTTAGCTATCGCCTTGTCACATTGTTTCGCCGACTTCAGATCATTAGACACCATCGCCCCAAGGTCTCTTTCCTGCTCCATGCACATCAGCCTTTCTCCCCCCATCATATACAGTTCATTCGGATTTCCACTCCCCATATGCATGACTCTGCACTTCTTGGCATTGAATCTCAGCTGCCATATCTTCGACCACTCTTCCAGCTTCCTTAAATCCCATCTCATTCTCTCCACTCCTTCCGGCGTGTCCACTCTGTTGCAGATCTTTGTGTCGTCCGCAAAAAGACAAACCTTACCTTCTATCCCGTCTGCAATGTCGCTCACAAAGATATTGAACAGGACCGGTCCCAACACCGATCCTTGCGGTACACCGCTTAAAACCGCTCTCTCTTCAGAGAGAGTTCCATTTACCATCACACATTGTCTTCTGTCCTTCAACCAGTTTGTAATCCAGGCCACTACCTCGGCACTCACTCCTAAGCTTCTTATTTTATTCACCAGTCTTCTGTGTGGGACCATATCAAAAGCTTTGCTGAAGTCCAAGTAGATGACATCGAGTGCTCTTCCTTGATCCAATTCCTTGGTTACCCAGTCAAAAAAGTCAATCAGATTTGTCTGACAGGACCTTCCCCTGGTGAATCCATGCTGCCTGTGGTCCAGCAATTGTCCAGACTGTAGATATTTCACTATTCTCTCTTTCAACAGCGACTCCATTACTTTTCCCACCACCGAAGTGAGGCTAACTTCGATGGTGGGAAAAGTAATGGAGTCGCTGTTGAAAGGTTACTAAGGATGTATTAGAATTGGGGCATCTCAACAGTGAGGTTCAATAATAAGAAAAGTAGTCCAAGTGCATGTAACTAAAAACTCACCTGAGCTAAAAAATTCTAATTTACTCCTATCAATTAAAAAGCAGAATGAAAAAAACAAACTTTGAAATGTTGGTATACTAATACCAGCAGTCTAAGAAATAAGATGGGAGAATTTAAAATGTATAGCAGTAAATGAGGACACAGACTTAATTGGCATCTCAGAGACATGGTGGAAGGAGGATAACCAATGGGACAGTGCCATACCGGAGTACAAATTATACCGCAATGACAGAGAGGAGCATCCAGGAGGCGGTGTGGTGCTTTATGTCCAGGATGGCACAGAATCCAATAGGATAAACATCCTGCATGAAACTAAATGCTCAATTTAATCTTTATGGGTAGAAATCCCTTGTGTGCTGGGGAAGAGTATAGTGATAGGTTTATACTATCATCCACCTGGCCAAGATGGTGAGACAGACAGTGAAATGCTAAGAGAAATTAGGGAAGCTAACCAAATTGGTAGTGCAGTAATAATGGGAGATTTCAATTACTCCAATATTGACTGGGTAAATGTATCATCGGGACATGCTAGAGAGAATTCCTGGATGGAATAAATGACAGTTTTATGGAGCAATTGATTCAAGAACAGACAAGAGAGGGAGCAATTTTAGATCTAATTCTCAGTGGAGCACAGGATTTGGTATGAGGTAAAGGTGGTGGGGCCGCTTGGCAATAGTGATCATAATATGATCAAATTTGAATTAATGACTGGAAGGGGGACAGTAAGCAAATCCACGGCTCTAATGCTAAACGTTCAAAAGGGAAACTTTGATAAAATGAGAAAAATAGTTAGAAAAAAACTGAAAGGAGCAGCTACAAAGGTAAAAAGTATGCAAGAGGCGAAGACATTTTGTTAAAAAAAAATACCATCCTAGAAGTACAGTCCAGATGTATATGCAGGTTAGACGCCAAAGTTGTCCAAATTTGAGCTTTATTTGAATGGAGACAAATATAGATTTATGCCCGACTCAGGCCAAGTTTCACCCCACCCGGGGCTGCCTCAGGGGCTAAAATCAATAAATCAATAAAAAATGTGAACAAAACTGGACATACATTAATAATTAAAAATTCTTTAAAGCAAACATATTACACTGATTTTTTTTTTACTTGTATGTTAAGTATACTGGTATTTGAGATTACTATTTTTCCCGACTATTTCAGATTACATGATCAACAGAGAATTTTTTTGATGCACTCTTTTAGTACACATATTGTACAGTTATAAGCAGGTAAAAAATTCATGTTATTTGTCTATTTATGATTTTCGTTTCAGTGATGTTTATCATTTTGTGTCTCCATGTGGTACCTGTTTTATATATTCATGTGTTTTTAATTATTTATGTTTACAATTTTTAATTATTAATGTATGTCCAGTTTTGTTCACATTTTTTATTTATTTATTGATTTTAGCCCCTGAGGCAGCCCCGGGTTGGGCAAAACTCGGCCTGAGTCTGGCATAAATCTATATTTGTCTCCATTCAAATAAAGCTCAAATTTGGACAACTTTGGCGTCTAACTTGCATATCTGCCCAATACGGCCCTTTTAGATAGCCTACCCTCCTACTTTTTTGGTCAGTCCAGATGTATTCCACACCTTAAGAAAGGTGGAAGGAAGGCAGAACAATTACGAGCATGGTTAAAAAGTGAGGTGAAAGAGGCTATTTTAGCCAACAGATCTTCATTCAAAAATTGGAAGAAGGATCCAATAGAAGAAAATAGGATAAAGCATAAGCATTGGCAAGTTAAATGTAAGATATTGATAAGACAGGCTAAGAGAGAATTTGAAAAGTTGGCCGTAGAGGCAAAATCTCACAGGAGAAACTTTTTAAAATATATCCGAAGCAGAAAGCCTGTGAGGGAGTCAGTCGGACAGTTAGATGATCGAGGGGTTAAGGGCAATTAGAGAAGATAAGGCCATCACGGAAAAATTAAACGATTTATTTGCTTTGTTGTTTATTGAAGAGGATGTTGGGGAGATACCGTTCCAGAGAAGGTTTTCATGGGTAGTAATTCAGATGAACTGAACCAAATCACTGTGAACCTAGAAGATGTGGTAGGCCTGATTGATAAACTGAAGAGTAGTAAATCACCTGGACCGAATGGTATACACCCTAGAGTTTGAGTTCCTTCAGAAAATGAAATTACAGACCTATTAGTAAAAAATTTGTAATCTATCATTAAAATCATCCATTGTACCTGAAGACTGGAGGATAGCTAATGTAACCCCAATATTTAAAAAGGGCTCCAGGGGCAATCCAGGAAACAGACCGGTTAGCCTGTCTTCAGTGCCAGGAAAAATAGTGGTAAGTGTTCTAAATATCAAAATCACAGAACATATAGAAAGACATGGTTTAATGGAACAAAGTTAGCATGGCTTTACCCAAGGCAAGTCCTGCCTCACAAATCTGCTTCACATTTTTGAAGGACTTAATAAACATGTGGATAAAGGTGAACCGGTAGATGTAGTGTACTCGGATTTTCAGAAGGCATTTGACAAAAGTTCCTCATGAGGCTTCTAGGAAAAGTAAAAAGTCATGGGATAGGTGGCGATGTCCTTTCGTGGATTACAAACTGGCTAAAAGACAGGAAACAGAGAGTAGGATTAAATGGACTATTTTCTTAGAAGGGAGTGGGCAGTGGAGTGCCTCAGGGATCTGTATTGGGACACTTACTTTTCAATCTACTAGATAAATGAAGCTTGACAGACGTCCCGCAAATGCGCAGTAGAGAGCAGCTCTACCGCGCATGCACGGGCGAGCACGTCGGTCAGAGCTTGCCTGTAACAAAAATCACGCTGGGAGGAGCAGTAGCGGCGGCGGCGAGCACGAGGGAGGGAGGGACCTCCCCCGGAGATCTTCCGTCTGCGCCATCCGAAGGGGTTGTGAATGAGCTGAGAGAGTGAGGTGAGAGGGACGGAGGGAGATGAGGACCGAAAAACAACATTTTTTTTAATGTAGCCCGTTGTTACGGCTTAACGGCTAATATATTTATAAATGATCTGGAAAGAAATAAGATGAGTGAGGTAATCAAATTTGCAGTTGATACAAAATTGTTCAGAATAGTTAAATCACAATCAGATTGTGATAAATTGCAGAAAGTCCTTGTGAGACTGGAAAATTGGGCATCCAAATGGCAGATGAAATTTAATGTAGATAAGTGCAAGGTGATGCATATAGGGAAAAATAACCCATGTTATAGTTACACAATGTTAGGTTCCATATTAGGTGCTACCACCCAAGAAAGAGATCTAGGCGTCATAGTGGATAACACATTGAAATCGTCTGTTCAGTGTGCTGCGGCAGTCAAAAAAGCAAACAGAATGTTGGGAATGGTGAATAAAACAAAATGTCATAATGCCTCTGTATCACTCCATGGTGAGACCGCACCTTGAATACTGTGTACAATTCTGGTCGCCGCATCTCAAAAAAGATATAATTGCGATGGAGAAGGTACAAACAAGGGCGACCAAAATAATAAGGGGAATGGAACAGCTCCCCTATGAGGAAAGGCTGAAGAGGTTAGGGCTGTTCAGCTTGGAGAAGAGACGGCTGAGGGGGGATATGATAGAGGTCTTTAAGATCATGAGAGGTCTAGAATGGGTAGATGTGAATCAGTTATTTACTCTTTCAGATAATAGAAAGACTAGGGGGCATTCCATAAAGTTAGCATGTGGCACATTTAAAACTAATCAGAGAAAGTTCTTTTTTACTCAACGCACAATTAAACTCTGGAATTTGTTGCCAGAGGATGTGGTTAGTGCAGTTAGTATAGCTGTGTTTAAAAAAGATTGGATAAGTTCTTGGAGGAGAAGTCCATTACCTGTTATTAATTAAGTTGACTTAGAAAATAGCCACTGCTATTACTAGGAACAGTAACATGAAATGGACTTAGTTTTTTGGTACTTGCCAGGTTCTTATGGCCTGGCTTGGCCACTGTTGGAAACAGGATGCTGGGCTTGATGGACCCTTGTCCTGACCCAGTATGGCATTTTCTTATGTTCAGTCTTTATCCTCTCTCCCCCCTTCACATACATAGGCGTTCTGTCTCTCATAAACATGCAGGCACTCTGTCTCACGCACATATGCAGGCTCTTTCTCTCATACACATGCAGGTTCTCCCTCTCTCGTGCACATACACAGGCTTATTTCATAAACACACCTTAAGCCTCCTCTTTTCTGCTGGGCCTTGGCCACGCATGTGCTGCTCCTTATTTATTGTTGGAGGGGAGGGGAGAGGCGATTAATGCTTCTGGTGGCCCTGCAACCACCAGATACATCTTTCTTCCAGCCCTGTAGGCTTTTCATTGAGCCACAGCAGATTGCGCTCAGTTGCGGCCCTGCCAAGACCTTCTTCGAGCTGCGTCAGGATGCACTCAGTTGTGGCCCTGCCGAGATCTTCTGCAGCAGCCCCTCTCAGCAACAGCTGTTGTGATCGTGCATCATAGCTGATGTAGGCTGATCTAAGAATTCCCATGCTTGGTCAGACCAAGATCCATAGACCCCAATGGCCAATCCATAAAATAGATGTAATTTCTGGTTTTCATTACCATGTATAGCAATAACTTTCTTTAGTTTATTTGGCTGATAATTTTGTTACGAATTATTCCTCTAGGCACTCGTCCCAACCTCATTTAGACTCTCCCTGTGCTAGTTGCTTTGATCAAGTCTTCTGGTAATAGATTTCACAGCTTGACAGTGCACTTGAGTGAAAAAGTACTTTCTGTGATGTGATTTGAATCTGCTGGTTGTTAGTTTCATGGAGTGTCCCCTTGACCGTATTATTTGAAAGGGTAAATAACCGTCCTTTATCTGTTCCATCCCACTCATGATTTTATAAACTTCTATTGTGCCCCATATTATATGTATCCCTCCTGCCATGTCCTCATCAAGCAGGGGATATGCTGCGCAGCCCAGATACCACCAGCCCTGTGGTTCATTTAGAACCTGAGGAAAGGCCTAACTTTAATAGGCACACTAAGAAAATTTACTGCTTTCCAGCTGCACTGAATCTCGTTGTGTAGAGAAGAACCCTCTGCTTCTTGAACCAGCCCCACCCCTTCCAGACAGTACAGGGAAGGTAGGAGTAAGCTGGGAGCAGGCACAGCAGAGTAAAGAAGAGCTACTCTGTTCCTAATTCAGCCTCTCCCCTCCTGTAATTCAGGGATGTGTGTGAGGGGGGGGGGAGCCTGGAGCAGCTAGAGCAAAAGGGGATAATTTTGGGGAGGTTAATGATATGGTTAAGCGATGTTTGGATTCTTGGGTACTGTGGCAGATGACCACGCCCACGGGCAGGGGCCCTGTGGGGAGCCACAGTACTGGGACAGACTCAGGATGCACAAATCTTTTATTGTACAACTTGATGAATACCACCAGAGGTGGCAGTAGTGAGGTAGTCTCACCCCATTGGTATAAGGGGATTCCGGTGTAGGTTTCCCAGCAAGGCAGTACTGTGGATGAGAGAGACTGAGAGTTAGATTACTCACTAGTGACTAGATGGTAGCTGTAGGTATGCGATTCCACCAGGCTGAAGTAGATGGTACTGGCACCAAGGCAGGGAGAGTAGGCCCTTGAGCGAGTACCTGATCCCTGTAAGGCACCTGAAACAAAGCAGAGGGCCCCTGAGGACTGGGTACCCAGGTTAGTCAGTACCCTGAAGGGCAAGAGAGCTTCCAGTGGCAGCAAGGAAGTGGCAGAGTAGCATTGACCGGCTGAGACCAATAGTTGCTAACTCAACTAGCTAGCAAGTAAGGGCAGGCTAAATACCCGGATGTCGTGTCGTCACTTGAGGGGAACGCCCCCCGAGGTTCCTCCTGTAATGTATCACAATCCGCTTGTGATTTAACTACTCTGAATAATTTTGTATCATCCACAAATTTGATAACCTCACTCATCGTATTCCTTTCCAGATCATTGATATATATATTGAAAAGCACCGGTCCAAGTACAGATCCCTGAGGCACTCCACTGTTTACCCTTTTCCACTGAGAAAATTGAACATTTAGTCCTACTCTCTGTTTCTTGTCTTTTAACCAGTTTGTAATCCACGAAAGGACATCGCCTCCTATCCCATGACATTTTAGTTTTCGTAGAAGCCTCTCATGAGGGACTTTGTCAAACGCCTTCTGAAAATCCAAATACACTACATCTACCGGTTCACCTTTATCCACATGTTTATTAACCCCTTCAAAAAAAATGAAGCAGGTTTGTTAGGCAAGACTTCCCTTGGGTAAAACCATGTTGACTGTGTTCCATTAAATCATGTCTTTCTATATGCTCTACAATTTTGATCTTGATAGTTTCCACTATTTTTCCCGGCACTGAAGTTAGGCTCACTGGTCTATAGTTACCCGGATCACCCCTGGAGCCTTTTTTAAATCTTGGGGTTACAATGGCCACCCTCCAGTCTTCAGGTACAATGGATGATTTTAATGATAGGCTACAAATTTTAACTAATAGGTCAGAAATTTCATTTTTGAGTTCTTTAGTACCCTAGGATGCATACCATCCGGTCCAGGTGACTTGCTACTCTTTAGTTTGTCAATCTGGCCTACTACATCTTCCAGGTTGACAGTGATTTCATTCAGTTCGTCTGACTCATCACCCCTGAAAACCAACTCCGGAACTGGTATCTCCCCAACATCCTCATTAGTAAACACGGAAGCAAAGAATTCATTTAGTCTTTCTGCAATGGCGGTATCTTCCCTAAGAGCCCCTTTAACCCCTCGGTCATCTAATGGTCCAACCGACTCCCTCACAGGTTTCTTGCTTTGGATATATTTAAAAAAAGCTTTTATTATGAGTTTTTGCCTCTATGGCCAACTTCATTTCAAATTCTCTCTTCGCTTGCAGACATGTTTTGTCCTTGCTTTTACTGCTAGGCTGCCAGTTAACCCTTTGATCCACCTTCAGATAATCAGATGGACTCTGTAATGAGTTGCACAAATTCTGGAATTATCACAGCTGTGATGAGTTTAATGATGCAAACTGCAACTGTGATAGAAACTGAAGTTCAAATTTTATAAATGGTAAGAAACCATGCCTTTCTCAGGAATTTGTGGATATACATAAGAACATGCCATACTGGGTCAGACCCAAGGGTCCATCAAGCCCAGCATCCTATTTCCAACAGTAGCAAATCCAGGCCATAAGAACCTGGCAAGTCCCTCCAAACAAACTGTCCTAGGTTGCTTTGGGTCAAAGGAACTAAATGGGGGTGAGGAGTGAGGGACACTCGGAAAAGGGAAAGCTCTGGATTTGGCAGAGGCAGAAACCCTATGCTGACTGATAATGATTTCGTATAGCAATTAGTCCTTCCCAGGTGCCGCAGTATAGGGAAGCCCTCATGTCTCCGAGAAGAAATATGACTTTATGGCTTTGGATGTCATGGGCTCGATGACTCTCTTGGCGTCCACATCTGCCTCAAGCATGGTCTGTTCTGCAGAGTCCTAGGCTACAGAGCCGAGGACCTGAATGTAGTACCTTAGGTTCAGACCCATGTGCATTTCACACTCAGGATGATATTTAATAGCCTAGGAGCACAAGGCTATTTTTCCTTTTCTAAGGATGTTATAAGGAGCCTGAGCAGCTAGTTTTTCATAGTTGCCTCCTGAAGGGAACAGATCTTGCGTCTCCTCTTGTGTTGTAGGGGTGAGAGGGACAGGAATCCTTATGGATAACCCATGGATCCCGTCTAGACAAAGGGCCAGAGCCATCCATCCAACATTCCAGAAATCCTGGTTTCTAACTGAAAAGAAAGCAGCCCAAGCAGTAGCAGTCAGTGTAAAGCCTTTAGGTAAATAGAAGAAACTGAGGTCACCAGTAGCTCTCGGGTGCCCTGGTAAATGAGTCCGATTTGGTTTGAAATGGAGTCATAAACCCCCACCCACCCTTCAGGACTAAACAGCAACTCACATGGCCAGCACTGTCCTTGTACAGACAAATGTTTTGAACTGACATTTTTGAGACTCTGAAGTGTAAGGATCGGCAGAAGTGGCCTTTGCCTTAGTAGGGGTCAAGTGGTGCACTTCCATGAGTGTATTTCTGATCAGTTCCATGACGTTCCCAGATAAGCCAGGTAGTTGTTCTGGGCAAAATGATAGAAAAAATTGTCAAGAACAAACTTATTAGGCATATGGAGAAAGATGATGTAAGAGGGGAAGAGCCAACATGGATTTAGCAAAGGGAATCTACTAGAAATCTTTAAGAGTGCAAATAATCATGTGGATAAGGGCAAACCAGTCAATATAGAAGTGTGTGTTAGACTTTTCTGAAGGGATTTGATAAAGTTCCTCAAGAGACTGAAGGAAATTAAAAAGTTATGGGATAGATGTGTATCATTAACTGATTAATTAATAGGACATCAGCAATAAGACTACATTTGTTAATCATCTCTCTCTCTTCATTTGGAAAACTGAAGTGCCTGGGGGATCTCTACCAGCACCAGTAATTTAGGAAAGGGAGTAAAGACTGTGCTAATCAAGTCTGCAGATGACAGCGTTATTCAGACTAGGTCAAACAGGAGTAGGCTTGGAATTGGGCATCTAAATAGGTTACATTTAATGGGGACAACTGTAGAGTGATGTACATAGAAAATATTCCCAACACAATGCTAGGTTTCACTTTAAGAGTTGCCACTCTGGAAAAAGACCTAGGAGTCCCTGTGGACAGTATATTGAAAGCCACAGTTTTATGGGCTGGCCTTGGTGGCGAGTGGTGTGAACTGCCACATGGAGGACTTAGGTTTGATTCCTGACTTTACTGTTTGTTTCCCAGGATGGCCAGGGCTGGGGATGCTGAGAGAGCATTCACATCAATACCTATTAGCTGGGATTTATAGACCCTTGCTAAGGTAAAAAAAAAAGGGGGGGGGGGGAGGGATATTAAAAAAAATGAAGGGGAAGCCAAGGGAAGTTGAGAATAAATGCTTATGGCATGAAAGCACTTTCAAGTCCAGTTGTAATGTAGTGGGAGGCCCAAAGGAGCGGGACGAAGCCAATAGAACGTTAAGAATTATTTGGAAATGAATAGAGAACAGAGAGGATATATAAAATCATGAGTGGTGTGGAACAAGTAGATAGAGAACAGTTTTATTTACCATTTCATATTATACTAAGACCAGGGGAGACTCTGAAACTAACTTGTAGAATTTTATTTTTTTTTCTGTCAAAGCACAGTTAAGCTGTGGAATTTTTTGCTATAAGGTTTGCTCAAGGCCAGAAATATAGCTGGTTTAAAAAAAAATGTTTGGACAAGTTTCTGGAGGACCAGTCTATTAAGCTATTAGCCAGGTAAGTTTGGGGATGACCTCCTCTTCTGGGCAGGAGTAACATGGACTAGATCTTACCATTAGGATCTGTTGGGCATGGCTTCCAGGCATCCTGAATTGGTCATTGTTGGAGACAGGATGCAGGGTTCAGTGGGCCATCGGTACGGCATGCTTTATAAGGCCTTGACAATGAGCCACTCTTGAACGTGCAGAAAGTGCTCTGCCTTGGGGCCTGTCTGGAAATCCTTTAATGCACGTTCCATAACCTGCTTATTAATTCGGAGACTTGCTGTGTAGCTGTAGTTAATTTCTTGTAGCATGCGGCTTTTATTTGCACAGTTTGGAGGGAAGTATGTCTTTATTTGGTGGAAGTAAACTGTAAGGGCTTTCTTTCTTCTGTTTTTTATTACACATTAATGTTCTGCCAGAAAAGCTAATGTAAGGGCTTGTTTTACTAAGCTTCCCTCCCCTCCCCCCCCCCCCCCCCCCCCCCAATTAAAGAGAGAATGGGAGAAAAACCTTTGTAAATCAGGCCCTAAGTTTGGGTTCTGGAAAGTTAACATATTTGTTCTTTGTTTTAGAGTTCTGCACCACATTAATTTCATCACACCTGTCCTCTTCTCTTTTTTTTTTTGTCTAGCAATTGGGTTCTTTTGTCCTGGCTCTTTTCATCATCCAGCTATCTTGATTGTTTTTTTTTTTTTTTCCTGTCAGCAGAGTGAGGTCTTGGGAAATGAGATGACTTTCCTCTGACATTGGTGCTTCCTGACTGTGCACTTGTGTTTCAGGCATAGAAAACCTGCCTTGTGAACTGCAGCGAAACTTTCAGCTGATGCGGGACCTGGATCAGAGAACAGAAGGTGGGTTTAGGTACTTGCTAAACCTCTCGGCTTGAGAAGGAGGGCACTAGAAGCCAGACCTTGAGAAGGCTGAGTGCTGGCTACATGGGAAACTTGCATGCACAGCCCTGTACAGTATACATTTGTGAGGGTAACACTTTTTTTTCAGCAGCCTACAGAGGGCTTAGGTCTGCTGGTCAAAGCACTTGCAGAGTTTTTAGCCCGAATTTTCAAAGTGGCCTTATGTGTAGAAGTCCATTTTGAAGATTCCTGGGTACTGACAGACAGTACGCATAGGGACATAATGTGCAGCACATTACATCTACTCCCGAACAGGTATAAATTGCCATATGTACATTTATATACATGCTTGCAAACATCACAAGTATGCATGTAAATGTTTTGCCCTGCCCTGCCTCTGCCCATAGAATGCCTCATACTAGTCTGGGGAAAAGTACACGTGAAATTGTGTTTCACATATACTTTGTCCCCGTGCTACCTCCCTGGGTAATTTTCATGACAAATTGGGGTTTATGCATGAAAATTATTTTGAAAAATTACCCCCAGTATGTAAGTATAATGCTCAGTTGAAGAGTTCTTGCTTACTCTTTAGGTAAGCAAAAGTCCCAATGTGTCTCTCTTTTTTTTTTTTTTTTTTTTTTTTTTTTTTAAACTATTTTTTATTTTTATAACCTTACGAAAATTACACAACTTTAGTTAGTACATAACATAGCCGTAGCACTCCAGACATAAACTCAGCAACCCATATATTATACAGACCAGTTTCTCCAACCCCCATAAATTCCCCACATTAACTCATATTCATCTTCTTGATCTTGAAGCATATACGTGAGCTTTTCCATCTACGCACTTTCTGCCGTCTTTGCATCCCAACAGTCCAACCTCAGGGACTGTTTTCAGAAGTGATCTATTGACTGTCTCACTGTATGTAATAAATCTGCAGCCCACGTTGTCGTCTCATGCTAGACCAGTCCGCCCACCGGCACAAAAGATACAGAGCTGGATCCAGCTGTAGTCATTGTCCACAAATGACAGAAACACAGTCCGTAACCTTTATCCAGAATGACGGTACGTGAGAACAGTTCCACCACATATGCCTATACGTTCCCTCTTCCCCACAACCTCTCCAGCACCCTTTATCATTATAGCTAAACTTGCCAAAAAAAACTGGAGTGCGGTACATATGATTCAACAAATTGTATGATAATTCCTGCCCCTTACAACATATTGTAATATTCCCAGATGGATTTCCAAATCTTTGCATACCAATTTACATTCCAATCTGTATTCCATTTCTGTATCAATTTTGGAAACGCTTGCTTGCTCATTTCTGCCCTAGTAGATTTATAAAGCACTGATATCAAGCGCTTTGGCATCTTTCTTCCACTCCCCCACTCTCCTCCAGATCAGGATCTAGTGTGACTCAGGGCAGACTATCTTTGCGCAACTGCAGATAGAGGTATCGCGTGGAAGAAGGGACTCCATATTCAGCCACCAGCTCCGTGAAGGATTTCACATTGCCATCATCAACCAGTTGTCCCAGGTGTTTCAAGCCAGCCACAGCCCAGTTCTCCATATCTGGAGGGAAGGTACACTTTGATAAATGCGGGCTCCATACTATTGATGTCATATAAGATGTGGTCACATCTAAAGCATTACTGTGTCGCTGCATCACCCTCCATACCCGCAAAGTATGTGCTATTATGGAATGCTCCCTTAAAATAGTTTGGAGTGGGTTAGAGGAAAAAGGCATTTGCAACAAGGAGGCCAAACTACATCCCCTTGCTGCTACTCTTTGTTTATCCAGGCACGAATACAAACTATACGGCAGGTCCAATAATACCACTGGATCTCTGGGAGTCCTAGTCCACCTGAATCTCCAAGCTTTCCCAAAGTTTGATATTTCAGTCTTGGTGGGTGACCTTTCCATAGAAAGCTAATTGCTACTCCTCGAAGGAGTCTGAATGTCACATGGGAGGTGCATGCAGGAGTAAACCAATCTAGGAAGTATGGCCATTTTTATCAAATCCATTCTGCTCATCAGAGAAACCAGGAGATGCTTCCAGCTCCCCAAGTCTGCCTTAATTTTTGCCATTATTGGTATGTAACTATCATTATATAATTTGGGGGATCCAGATATCTAAATACTTGAAACTGGACTGAGCTCTTTGAATCATTTCTGCCCCTCTGTGTTCCTGTCCCGTTCCCCCCCCCCCCCCCCATCCACCCACTAACATAAACTATTCTAAGTCAGAGATTATCTTGTATCCTGACAAGGAACCATAGCAGTCCAAAGAGTCTGCAACTCTGCTATAGATTGTGGGAGATTCTTCAAATATTAAAGGGCATCATCCGCATACAAAGAAATTTTGTGAGTAGCATTACCCATGGAAAACTTCTGGATTTCCTAAGAATGTCTCATCGCTTGGGCCAGTGGTTCAATTTCCAGATCAAATAACGGGGACAGGGGAAATCCCTGCCTCGTTCCCCTACCTATATTAAAAGTTTCAGATATCCCTCACCCCCTGTCACCACCCTAGCAATGGGCCCTATATATAGTGCTCTGATCCAAGAGACAAAGACCTTTGGAATGCGAGAGTGTTTTAACACTGAAAACATAAACAGCCATGACACACAGTCCAATGCCTTATCCACATCTATTGACCATATTGCTCCCGCAATTTTCTGCCTACTGATTTGATCCAAAATATTGAACAGCCGCTTCGTGTTATTGATTGAACTCCTCCCTTTGAAATATGTTTGGTCAGAATGCACCACGGCAGGTATATCTTCCAACCTTAACTGCAGGACCTTAGCCAAAATCTTTATATCTGAATTAATTTAAAACATTGGTCTATAAGAGGCATACTCCATCGTGTCCTTGGCAGCTTTATGGATTAAGACTATAAGAGCTTCTGTCAATTTGCCCACCTTAGCCTCAGGAGTCCTCAAGTAATTGTAAAGGTCACTCAAATGGGGTACCAACACTTCTGCAAAATACTTATAAAACTCGCCAGGGAACCATCAGGGCCTGGACTCTTCCCTCCCACCAATGTTTTCAAAGCCCATATTACTTCATCTGGAGTAATAGGCATTATTAAAACTTCCTCATCCTCCGATATGTGTGGCAATCCCAAAGGCTCCAGAAATGAAGTTATATCCTTCTCCACAGGTTTGTTGTTCCTTATAAAAAATGGGATGCAAATATCTAGCTTATTTCCTGCGGTAGGTGTTTAATGTTCCCCGGGCATCCCTTAGACCAGTGGTTCTCAACCTTTTTTTGGCCAGGACACACCTGACAGATGGTTCTCACGTGCGTGACACACTGAACATGTGACCATCACGGGGCTAAATGTGAACATGCACTCTGCATCCACAGGAATCCCCCCAACCCCCAGCAATGAGTGCAGAGCAGATCTAGGGCATTACCCTGTACAACTCGCCACACAAAAAAGATATTCTGGTTCTGATGCCATCTCAGTAAAAGCAAAACAAACTTCCTTTACTACCAGGCACAATAGCCTTCCTTATGAAAAGACAGTAATTTACCACTAATGCATATCCTATTGAGAAAACACAACAGATAAGATTGATACAAATGCCTACATGCTAGTAAAATACCTCACCTCGGTCACACACCCAGAACTGACCTTCACCAAAAAAAATCACAAATTATAAATATGGAGACAGAAACTGGAATGGAAAACCAAAAAAGCCATTCTGCATGCAGTGCAAACCTGGAGAAATGGAAAGAGAAATATAGGACCTAACAGACTCTCAGGATTTGTAATAATGCACACAAACTAACCCGCACAAAGTTATACCTGTATTATGGAACACACTCAAACAGTAACAACCCTATCTAAGAAATACAGCTGTGGTAAATTTTGAATGGAAGTATTGAGGCTTCTACCCTTAGCAGAATTTAAAACCAGGGAATCCTGCCTTGATAAAATATCCCACTTCCACTTCTATTTCCCTACCCTTTCTGCCTTGAGACAAAAAGTTTACTTTCAGAGGTGTGTTCGAATCTACCACAGAAATTTATTAACCATTAATTCATGCAGCACATCATGCATAAATAAACCAGTCAGTTTATTGTAAAAATATTTTCTTTATTTCACAGATAAAGAAAGGCATGAATAAATATCTCTAAATGACTAAGAAACACTTTTATGTTCAAATCTTAACTTTACCAGAGTATATCCTACAATCAATGCAAGAGCCATTAATAAGGAAATTGAAATTATTAATATCAGATAAATGTCTATTAATGTCATCTTTTTAGAAATTAATACATTTCTAATGCATCTGCCAATCTAGAAACAATAGCAATTTAAAGGTTCTCATATACTTGAATAAAAGATTATATTTACCAATTATCTGAAGCACCCCGCTTTTGTGTCTCTCTCAATCACGTGCGAAGAAAGTCTAAGTAGCACCTCTCTCCCTCCTTCTAACTGCTCCCAGTTTTATACACTTAAGACCCTTTGATCCAGGGTAGCTGTTACTCTTCCATCAACACATCTATATTTTAGCCTTTGAACATCTTTTCTAGGGACCTTGACTAGGGTTCAATCAATTTTTCATATCAGAACAGTAAAATATAGGATTTATTCTTATTCTGTTTATAGCTTCGCCCATTTTTGATTTTTAATTGGATTTCTTTTGTAGTTCTAAGAGAAAATCTTTTTCACTCCCTTCTGTCACAAGAGTAACACTTAATTTACTGGCCATCTGTTTTTAGGATGGTCAATCATGCCACCTGCGTTAGGATGCTCAATGTCATAAAATGCAGGTGCTTTCTTACTTGAGATAAGAGAAAGTGGTAAACAACTGTACTCTCAAAGTCTGAAAGTAGAGTAAAGGTGAAATCTTGAGGTCTTAAGTAGGGTAAAGGTGAATGCTATGTGCTGGAGCTTTTTCAGCACAGCCATGACTGATGTCATGGCTTTTAAAAGTAAAGGCTTATGGGTATTAAATGCTAACATGTTTCTTTATGGCTAATTGATTACTGACTTCACTAAATATAAGTAATTATCAATAAAGCACAAAATATTAAGATATTTTCTGACACAGCGATTTATTTAAACCAAGCCCTAAACCAGGGTTCCCTCTAAGCTGTGCGTGCGCACACGGCCCGAGAAGGCCGCGCACATGGTACAAAGTTTAGCACACGGAGTTTTTAATCCTAGAGTTTTTCCAAAAAGTAGGCAAATTATTAGGCATAAAATCATTATACTTGCACAACAATGATGGGAGATACCTAACGTGCGCTACATAATGTCTGTGCCGCCCTGTGGGTTAAGAGATCTCTGACTCATCTCTACACAGTCCATAATATTGGTTTGAACACTAAGTGCACACACTGATACGGCTCTCTGACAGAGGCCAGGATGCCACCTGTTACTTAGAACTGCCTGCTAGGTCATTAATGGGATGAGGTCAGGGAGCGTTCATACTCCCAACTTCCAATGGCATAGCTGCAGCCTGCAGCGGTTCAGGTACAGTGACACAGTGTGGATGGGAGTGATACTAGCATTGTTAGGCTACACAATACACACGCGTACAAGAATCTATGCTCTGCGTCAGCAGCTAGATGACTGAGTGTATATGACGCCACGTGGTAATATAAATCATTTATAAAGAACATTAGAAAAATTAATTACAATTAAGATAATAAGATTTGAACGCATAAAAACTGAAATGAGTAAAAGTGTTAAATGCAAGAGAACAGCTACATCATTTAAATCCGAATGGCTAGATGAGACTGTTGAAACTACTGCGAAGTCGCACGGCCTAACTCGTGTAGTCCTGTGTGAAATTTTTTCATATGATGAAGATAACAAAATTGAAAAATATGAATCCACTACTTCGCGGTGGGTTGAAGAACTTGTTACTAGAGACTCCAGAAGAAAAGCAAAGTAGGCAAATCGTAGAACGGAAGTGTTCAAATCCAGATGAGATAAAGGTCCTGATTGACAGCATCTTGCTAGCCATCAAATTGAACTCCTCTATGCTGGCTGTTACAGATATAAATGAACACATGGCCAAATTTGTAAAGCTGCCAGAGAGTTGGAGAAGTAAAAATTACGCATTTGAATTTCTTGAAGTCATCAACAGCGTTGTTCAAAATGATATAATGCAAGAAATTTCTTCAGCATTGTTCCACCACTTTGACCAAATGCTTAATACTTTACTTTAAGTATTGGCCTAGCAATGCTTTGGATTACAAAGTATCATTTGGTGGCGTTTTGCGATTAGAACATTACAATGCTGCTTTAATTGTATCTGCCATCAAACACTTTTATATAGCAAACAAGCTTGATTTAAGGAAGATGGTTATGTTTGCATCTGACGGAGCCTCTGTTATGTTAGGAAGAAAAAATAGAGTAGCAGCACAGTTGGAAAAAGAAATCCCACACCTAACTCAGCAACACTGTGCAGCACATCGTGAAGATTTAGGAATAATTGATACATGGAAAGAAGTCAAAACTGATGCAAGACATTGAAACTCTTATCAGAACTGTGTACTCGATGTTTAGTAGATTTAAATTTTAAGAAATCGTTGACGCCTCAGAGCGTGATTCAGTGGCATTCAGACCTTTAAATGAAGTGCAATGGCTGTCGAGGCATTTTGCTGTGCAAGCTATAGTTGGAAACTATGCTGTTTTGTTACAATATTTCGAGGAAGAGCAGGGAAAAGACCCAATTGTTAAATACTGTTTCAAGAAGCTGAGCACTTCTGAGTTTAGAGTAGCTCTGGAAATTTTGAATGACGTTCTATCAGATTTGGCTTCATTGTCTCTTCTTCAGAAGAAGGGTTTAACAACTCTAAAAGCTCACCATCTAGCTTGAGGCAAACTGAACAAGATCAGAAGTCAATATCTAGCAAGTTCAGCTCAGTGGAGTCAAAGTGTTAAAGCACTATTACAGGTACCAACCAATAGTGCAGTCGACACAAGCTCGCTGATCACATTTATCAATCTCTTGTGTGTCCATCTCCCCCTGCACTAGTGCCTTAAGCGCCTCCCATCTCAAGGTGGGATTAAACTCCTCAGGTGGATTATGTCTAGATCAAAATCTTTAATAGCCTTTTGAATCTTACCCTTAAATGCCTCCCCACCCAGCAACAAAGCATTCATTCACCAAGGTCTGAACAAACCCAGGGTCTGCTGAGAACTGAAAGTAATGGAGGTTGCATAATGATCTGATTAATATGCTGGTTAAAATATCTGAATCCATCACTCTGGATGTCAGTAAAGTATTGCATAGGAAATAATCTATGCAACTACACATTTGGTGTCTGGAAGAGAAAAAGGTATAATCTCTGGCTCTTGGATTCCTCTCTCTCCAAACATCAGCCAATCCAAATGTTTGCATCATACTAAGAGTCCCACCATTAGCTTCACCTCCCCATTTATCATTCCGCATTCTGTCCTCCGTCGGATCCACACACATTCCAATCTCCTCCCCATGCGTAGCGCCATAGTATCAAACTTCATCATGACCTCATGCAATTTATTGTACAATTCAGACTGGCCACTATTAGGTCAATATACCGCTGCCAGTGTTGTTCTTCTGCCAAATAAATTTCCTTCCATTATCACTTATCTGCCCTCAGTCACATCGGGATCTACATACCTGAAATGGGAGGTTTTTATGCACCAAAATAGCCACACCTCAGCAGTGTGACTAATAAGATGCTGCTTACACCTGCCCTACCCACATCCTCTTCCACTTTTCATGCTCTTTAGTAATCACACGTCTCTTGTAAAAAAGGCTATTAATGCCCCTTGATTTTTTTCAGAAATTGCAAGATTCAAGTCCTCTTTACAGGTGAGGAGATCCCACGAACATTAAGGGAGATTATTTTAAGATTGGTGCTCATCTATCTGTATAGTAAAATCTAATAAACAAACACCATTTAATATGTTCAAAGCACACCCAATCTCCCTCTGTCCTCAAGACCAGCTGCAGTATTGTCAACCTATCTGTACCAACCACAGTCCACCTTTAGTGCTAGCTTTTAATTTTTTAACTCTTAACATCCCCAACATTAACTTGAATCCTCTCTCCCCATCACTTATTTCAACTCTAAGCTAAACCCACCTTTCCCCTCATCCAGCCTTCTCTCTCAAACACCATACATCATTCCCCCTTACCCCCTTCCCAGCAGACCCCAAACTTTAAGCTCTGATGATGAATGAATAAGAGAGACTGCTTCCATCAATATTATAAACCTCAATTAAAAAAAAAACAGAAGTTCTTTCCCAAAAAGCATAATTTGGTGATAACTCCCCCTGGAGACCATATCCGTGTCTGGAAGATACCCCCATCCACCAGAGCATTTAAACCCCCCCCCCCCCCCCCCCCCAAGGAAAAAAAAAAATCAATAAATATCATTCTAAAGGCCAAATTGTGCTTGCTCTGCGGCACTGTGTGTTCCATCGGCCGGAATTCTACCTCCATACCACTGCATATTAACTAGCATCTCTGGTAACCCCTCAGCAGATGATACTTATAGTCTCCTGATCTCCACGGCAAAACTGCCCCCTCATTCAGTCGAAAAGGAAAAAAACAAACATTCTAACTCTGTGATTTCAATGGCGCATAAGAGTGGCCCACAACAGAGTTCTTCTGTCTATCCGGCCCTACAGCATTCTCCTATGCTCCACCATCTCATCTGGCCACCTCATGCCCACTTCAAAAGAGTGGCCCACACAGCACTGCTGCCAACACCAAACAATCAAAATAAGATAAAATTAAAAAACAAACCACACTCAGATTCATTCTTAGTCCATTTGGCCTAACATGAGATGTAAAAGGGGGTCTTCCATTTCTCGTTCGGCCACTGATTTTGTATTTCACCTTTTGCTGTCTTCCCTCGCCCGGCTCGTCAATATGTCTCCAGCTCAAACTGCATCCGTCTCATCACTGCTTATCGCCCAGCTCAGTCCTTCTGAAACCCTGCCTTGTTGCGATCACTGAGATTTTTTTGCGGCTTCCACAGATTCAAAGATCATCTGTTTGGAGCCAACCATCAGCTTCAGGCCTGCCGGGTACAAGAGCGCGTACTGCAGACCTTTCGATCGCAATGATCTCTATCTCCTGAAATTCGGTTCTCTATTTTTTAACTTGCTGCGAGAAATCCTGGAATATATAGAAGCAGTGTCCATTATACATAAATTCTTTCTTCTGTCTGGCTGCTGACACAATCCTAGCTTTATCCGAAAAATGCTGAAACTGTATAATAATAGCTCTGGGTTTCAGCTTCGGTGTGGGAGGAGGTGCCAAAGCCTGATGCGCACTCTTGATGTGGTGTGTGTGTGTTTTGTTGTTTTTTTTTCCCAGGCCCTGCTTCATTTTCAGTTCAAGGGCCTTTGGGATCCATTTTGAAAAAAAACACCTCATGGGGGTCATGCCTCCGGGCGACCCAAACTTCAGATGTCCTATTTTCAATATCGTCCAGCTTCTCGGCCAATATTGCATATTTTTTATCCAACGCCTCCACCCACGCGCGTGTTTGGGTTTGCGCCATCTCTGCCTCCTTCATTCTGCTTTCTACTGCATTCATGCAGGCTGCATTTTCCTGAACAGAGGACACCAAAGTAGCCAACTTTTTTTCCACTACCCACTGCTAGCTTAGAATTAATGTCATCTGAAAGCTTTTTCGAGAAGCTCTCAAACATTTTTTTTTTTTTTTTGCTATGTACCAGTTTGGGCCTGTGCCATTGGCAAAGCAGACCACTCATCCTCCATATCAAAGTTCTCAGGCGAGGTCCTCCTTTCCTGATCCTGACTTTGCAACAGACCTCCGATTCTTAGATTTCTCAGCCCACATAGCTTGTACCTATATTTTTAGACATTCCTAGTCAAATTTTTCAGCAAGAAAAATCCTGCGGGAGTTCAGAATATTAACAAAATTAAGCCAAGCCTAGAGAGTTTTGCTCAAGCACGTCTGTTTCTCAGCACATCATCGCATGACCCCTGCTTCTCTGTATTTTTACTGATTGGATTGGTGCATATAAACACTAATCAGGAAACAGACCTCAGAGCGATCCTATCCAATGATTGCAAGATTTTGTGACAAGGTGGTGGCCAGAGCCAGAGGAATGCTTTGGTGTATAGGGAGAGGCAGAACCAGTAGGGAAAAAAGGGGTAATAATGTCTCTCTGTCCATCACTACTCCTGCAGAATTGTCCACTTCTGGAAGCCATATGTCCAAAAGGATAGAGACAAGAATCCTAGTTTTCTCCAGGACTAATATGAATACTAGAACTACCAGGGCAGTGTTTGTGAAAGTTAAATGCCTACTGTGGGTACATTTATGCTTTTTATGAAATCAATATTCAGAGGAGCTTGCCTGTTTAACTTTGGGTGTTAGCTGGACAAACGACCAAGTTTTAATTTCACGCCGCACTGATGGGTATATATTTTTAGCCAGGTAATTTATTACCTGGATAAAAGGAAGCAGTGTTTGTTTGGGTGAGCCCATTCAAAGCACGTGGCTTTATTATAACAAGCTAGTGCTGATTCAGTGCTAGCTAGATAATCTTACACAGCTAACTTTTGGTTGGAAAAATTACTATCCTAACATTAGCCTAAAAAGTATTTAAAAAAAAAAAAATTAGCATGTGAGTAGCAGCCTCTTCCTCCATCCCTCAGTGAGTAAAACACTTGTAGCATGGCCTGATCCTTCTCCACCCCCATTTTAAAGCAAGTAAAACTGCAAATTCCCATTCTTGAACCTTCAAATTGCCCCAGAAGCCCATGGGAGGAATAGAGGCTCTTACTCTTACCTCCTCTCACTGGGCTGCAGTAAATGCGGATTATAGATGTCTGAGGAGAGCAATTTGTGGTTGAGTGAAATGGATGCATGTGGTCCAGTAGGAGTAGGTAAGAGCCTCTCTTCTTCCCCCTGGGCTTTCGGGGGCAGTTTTGGAGTTCAGAGGGCAGGGATTTACAGCCAGACTTGTTTTTTAGGGTAGGAACTGAGGTGGAAAGCTTGGTCATGTTACCTTTTTCACTCTTGAGGTGAGGCTGATTGGGCCCACTCTACAATTTATTGTCCTGTGAGGTGGGAGAGAGGATTGCACTTCACTGGTACCCTACGTTTTTGCAGTATTCAAAAGCCCAGTGAGTGACAAAGTTACCCTGATAACTCTACCTTGGTAACTTTAGCCAAGTATATTCAGTGGCGCTTATTTGAGTAAAAGTTATCCAGATGACTTTTCTGCTGGCCAGCTTACTGAATATTGACCAGTATGTGTTTACAAAAACAAACAAACTTTGCCTTCATCTGGACACTAACTGTATAGTAAATGTACTCTAGACCATCTGTGTACCTGAAGAGAAATGAGAGCATGAAGCTTGTCTCATTAGATCACTGGATGCAGTCATTTTTTTCATGGCTTCTCACTTTCCTCAAGTAGAGGCATGGCTCACTGCTATTCTGCTACATAAGAACAAAAATTGTCCACACCCCTAACTCTCAGACACTTAAATGTAACATTTCCAGTGTGTGTATACAGATAATTTTGGTTGGTGCAGCTTGTGGCATCTCTAGCATATTCAGTATGTGCCACATAGAACCCACTGATCCAAAAGTCCCTTGTTTAAACTGGACTTGGTTAGCTCACCGAGACCAGAATTGACTCTTTGGGAAAGCACCAATCAAAGCCTTTTGATGGTCTGTCATTTTGAGAAACAGCGCTTTCTGATTGGTGGAAATGTATCTGTCCCCTGTAAGGTATACGTGTGCTCCTCGCAGATAAGAAAGCAGAGATCGACAGCCTGGCTGCACAGTACATTGCAACAGTGCGAAGCCTGTCTCCGGAACAACGGGTGGAACACTTACAGCGGATCCAGAGTGCCTACAGCAAGTGCAAGGAATACAGCGATGACAAAGTGCAACTGGCCATGCAGACGTATGAGATGGTGAGGGCAAAGATCAAGGATTGAATGAGTGAGACTAAACCTCTTCTATGCTGTTCTGAATTTCTAGGTGGAGATGGTGGTTGTTTACCAAGAGGCTTAATAAAAGTTTCATTACAGTCAGCCTCCATGCCTTGGTGATGGGACTGGTGGTCAGGTCTTTCTCCTGGAGTATGTGAGGGCCAAGATTGTCCCATGGTGATTTATTCAGCTCTGGAGGAGAAATAGCGGTTGTGCATATTCTGAAGAATCTAGGTGGTAGAGGCCTCTTACTTTGGAGGAATCTTGCCCCACTATTGTGTACTGACTAATTTGGAAAAGTCTTCTCTGGTAGTGTGCTTTGATTAGATCTGCTCTATTACAAGTGTTTTATTTACTCAGGTCGATTTTAAAACAAGCATGTGGGCACGATTCCTGGTGCTCGCACATGGACGCAGCAATTTTTTTTTTTAAATTTACGTTTTTATTATTTTCCATCAGTGGGGTACAAACAACCAGCATGGTAAAACACACGATACATGAAACCACTGAAAACACATCAAGTGGACGCAGCAATTTTATAACATTTCACCACATGCATGTTATAAAATATGGTTCCCACGTGCACATGTGTACCAGATTTTAATATCCATGCGCACATTTGTGGGCGGGTTGGGACTTGCACGGGGGGGCGGATTTTAGAAACCAGTGTGAGTAGGCCTTCCCTCATTTCTCTCCCAGTCCGCTCCAATTAAAGGATGGACTGGGAGGGAACTTCCCTAACTATCATTCCTACCTTTTCCCATCTCCTCCCTGACCCCTAACCCCTACCTAGCTATTTACAATTTTTATTTAGTTTGAATACTAATCCTTGGGAGCAGAAGTAACTTCCGCGTGCTGGCCAGCTGCCAGCATGCGCTTCCCTGGGACAGGGCCTAATGTCTACTGTCCCGGTCAGCCCCCGCCCCTCCCCTTCCCTTTAGCCATGCCAAGCACTTCTGCGCATAACGGGAGATACGTGCGTGTCCGGGCTGTTTGTAAAGTGCGCTTGGTGCGTGCAGGGCCCAGCCATGCACGTATCATTTGGATTTTACGCGTGTGGCCTCTTTAAAATTCGGAAGTTAGGTTTTGGGTTGGTTTTGTTTTTGTGGTTTTTTTTTGCATAGACACACAGAACAAGGGAAAAATGTCCTCAAGTGTAGCAAGGTTGTACCAAGCAGAGTGGATTTAGCAAAATGCTTAGTTGGTTCTAAGGCCCAAGCTGCAGGGCTGTTTGCTGTTCCCTCAGTGTGTCATATTTTCTCTGGTACAGGTGGATAAACACATCCGGCGGCTGGATGCAGACCTGGCACGGTTTGAAGCAGAACTGAAGGAGAAACTGGAGGGCAGTGACTTTGAAATTACCGAAGCACGAAACCTGAAAAGTGCGTTGTGTGTGTAGTTTGTGTTTGTGTTGGGTTTTTTTTTTTGACTCTTCTTGGTTCAGAATATCATCTGAGCTCAGAGCTGAGTGGCAGGCTCTGTAATAGAACTGCACCACCTTAAAACAGTGTTTATTCAACTTATACAGTCTCATAGAGCATTTTCCAATAAGATTGGTTGAACAGCGAATGCTACAATTCTTATGTTGCAGTTTGTTTTTTTTTAACTTCATTTTTATTGAGTCAGAGGAATACAACAATATCATTTGGCCGCAACAGATCAGTAAACAAGTGAACAATGCAACCAACATATTCATGAGGCAGCCTCTATATAAGGGAAAACCCCATGACTCGCTAAGTTTTTCAAATAGGCAACAGAACAAAGAGAAATAGAGGAAAATCCCCAACTAGACACACACACTCCACACATACATAGCTCACAGAAGACCAGAGGATGTCCACCCTGTGTCATACCAGGAAACGCCAGGCAAGCAGAACCAAAAGGAGGAGAAGAAGAATGAGCAATTTGGCAGTGGACAACCAATGGTACAAAAACCCCTAGCTATACTCTGGATGGCTCATGCAAGCACAATAGCCCTTCTGAGCCATAAAGGATCTCACTGAAGTAGCCTCCTTTCTTTCTTTTTCATTTTTTTGTGCATGGTGTTGCATCAAACATTTCCACTGTTCAAATGAGGGGGCTTCCTCCAGCACAGCAAAATTAGATTTTTTTTTAGCCAAAAGGAGGGCTACTGCTATGAAGCTCTTAAGCGCCAGAAGGCAAAGAAGACCCATCTCTCCAAAGGCCCAAGAAGACAACCATCCACGACCAAGGAACTGAGCAGCCCACTACCCGCTCTTAAAAAAAAAAAAAAGCCTGAACTTTGCTCCAAAAAGGTTGCAGCTTTATACATCCCGTAAACATATGGCAGAGGTTCCCAGGCAGGGCGCTACACTTCAGGCAGAGATCCAAATCCCATGGTTTCATACTGACGCCCAGGACACGAGATATGTACATTCTATGAAGGAGTTTGTACTGTATTTCTCTCATATTAGCTGTGGAAAAAGTGCCGATACCGTGCCTTGAAGGCCTGAAGTAGTTGTTCAGCGGTGTTACAGCAATGGACCCATCCTCTGCACCTTGCTCTTCTGTGCTGAATGCTGATTAAGCTTACAGGTTAACCTCTAAGTGTATGCAAATTAACCATACTTGGATCTACTTTATGTACATTTATTGCATTCCTATTTGATTGGCAACATGAAACTTGGACCATCAGTGAAGGACCAGAAATTTTTTCTATATTTTACCATTTTTAAAAGTGACCATAAGCTCTGTGCCATATTTCCAAAGTGCACACAGCTGGGAATAATACCTCCTCTGGAGCAAATAGGGTTTTTTTTGTTTATTCTTTAGTCAGCAGCTTATAATTTTTAATTAGCTCCCCAGTGAAAGCTGCTGTATTTATTTATTTGAGTTTTATATACCGTCATTCGGTAAAGCCATCATAACGGTTTACAAAATTTCAAAATGCAAGAAATTTTAACAATTGAACAAAAGGCATACCAGGAAGCATACTAAATAAGAAAGAGAGAAAATCAATTGCAAAGATATTAGTTGGAACATTGTGTCATATACTAGATTTGATTGACTATATATCTCATGCAGACTGCAAGAATCAGTTGGATGGAAAGTGTTTTATTTAAAAAAATAAAATAAAAAAACCCAGCTGTTTCCAGAAACTCATGGGATGGATAAGAGAAAGACCTTAAGGAAATATGTAATGACTAAAAATGTTTATGCAAAAAAAAAAAAAAAAAATGCATATAAACAACCTAAGTCCTTGCACAGAAAGCAGCTGCACATGTCCGTGACTACTTTTTTCTATGAGAAACGTACCTGCAGACTGCATCCCTTGTATTTGTATGGGTCAGGTCTCTGGGGCAGCCCATCTGTGTAGGTTTTAGAAGAAAATTGTAGCAAATACGTTTGCTTCCTTGACTTCTCATCCAATCAGCTCCCCTTTTCTGAGTGGCTGAAAGTGCACACTTTGTTGCACTTTTCCTAGTGGGAGGGGGAGGAGTTTGAATGCTAGGATACATTGTGGCCACTATTAGCCACACACAGGCCATTTTATGTGCACAAGCATGTAGAAAACTGCTTTCTTTGTGTCCCATGAGGAAATAATTGCAGTTGAATTTCCTGTTCGGTTAAGGGACAGTTTTGGTGGGATATGGAAAGTTAGACCATAAGACAATGAAATCGATTGTTAAGAGGGTAACTTTCAAAATAACCGTGTTTTACCTGCAGGAATGGGGGAGTCTTTGAAAACTGCCTACCCTGTGTGTGGGTAATATGCATGTGAGAAGGGGCATTCCCTGCTTGTGAGAAGGGGCATTCCCAGGGGCTGGGGTGAGGAAAGTTTATGCACATAGGATTTTCAAAAGTACTGTTTTATTTTGTTGTGGAACAAAATAACCCATACAAAAAGGAGATGCAGATTTGTGTGGGAGTTTTTTCTTAGATGGGTTTCAAAGGAAAAGATTTGCCTTTGAAAATTGATGCAAAGTCTGTAAGTAAAAAGTACCCTTGGATGTTGCTTATCCACAGGCAGTTTAAAAATTTGCTTTCTAAGAGATATATATATATATATTTTTTTTTTTGAATCAAGGATTCATGGTTACCCTGTTAGTCCATTTGAATACATAAAATTAAGGGTTGACAAATAAGTTGTAGATACCTTTTTTTCCTGTTCATACACCAAATCAGTCCAGATGCATGAGTTTTGCCTCCCTACCAGCAGATGGAGACAAAGAAGAAAAGCTTTACTGACACTGCTACATATTATAGCATGCCACCTGCCGTCTCTCAATATTTCTATGTTTTCCAGCCTATGGCAGAGATGCAAAACCTGCAATTTGGAGATTTTTTTTTTTTTTTTTGACTATTGAAGTCAAATTTGCTCCTAGGGACGTAAGGGGACTTGGCAGGACTGCTCCCCCTGGTAGAGCAGGGGGTTGGTGACCCTAATGTTGCTTGGCTCGGTGTTGGTGGGGAACTAAAAGTCAGTGGTCTGGCTCCCTTGTCTTTTTCCCGTTGACCTTCCTTCCTCATCTGGGGTACAGTCATAGCAGCATAAGGGAAGTAGCCTTATTCATTTATTTCTCTGCTTGCTGGCTGGGTTCTCTTTAGCAGCCAGTCTCTTACTTTAAAAAAAAAAAAAAAAAAAAAAAAAGTACACGTGGCTTGAGGAGGCATAGGAAGGAGAAGGGGGTCTTGTGGCGGCCTGCAGCAATACCCGCGATCAGCGCTGAAGCTCGGGTGCGAGTTGGAAAGCGGTGCATGCAGCAGAGACTCATGGGTGGCCACAATCCATCATGGCAACACCCGCGGAGCTTGGGGAAAAGCTGCCAGATGTGTGAAGACCATTGTTCGTGGCTGTGTGGCAAGTGTTTCACCAGGTGGGGGGGGGGGGGGGAAGGTGGCTACACATCAGCAGGCACAGTGCTGGAAGGTGGGAGAGTAACTCTTGTCTGGGGCAGGCAGATGCATGAATGGTGGCTATTTTGCCTGCATGTGTGAGAGAGGCTGAACTGGGGGAGAGAAGAGACTCCTCGTCTCCTTTATCACTGGTTGATTGAAGCTCCTTTGCATCCTAGATAGCACAGACACCCTTGGCTTCCTGTCTTGATAGCAGTTTTGGGATGCAAAAATATATCGTCCCAATAGAGGCTCTTCCTTGTCTCAGAGGCAAGGTTCTGGTATGACTCAGTCCTTTTGGGGCCCACATAGATCTGCATGTGAAAGTACTGGTCAAAGGGCTGGACGAAGTAAACCCACACAATGAAGTGAGGCTGGTCCCCTCCTCGCTAGAAGTTGTAGGAGGGAGACTAGCCTTCTTTTATGATAGATCGGGGGTCCTGGAAGTGATAAAGTAGCTATGCTTTAGGCTTCGCTTGTCCAGTTCGAGAGGCCTATTTGATTTCCCCTTGCATATCCCACGTCAAGAGAGGTGGTTTGCACCTCGCTGGATTGATTGCGGCATCTGGAAGTGTTAGGTCCCTTCTTCCTTGGAAACTCTGTTGCCCCAGTGTTATGGGAACTATCAGCCCATTCTAGATCTGAAAAAGGTGAATGTGGCTCTAAGGGTGTTGCAGTTTTGCATGAAAAAATTGCGATTGGTGATTAGTGGTGGTATGCAAGGGGGAACTCCTGGGTTCACTGGATTTGACAGAAGCTTATCTGCACATCTCTATCAGGGAGGAACATTAGAAATGTCTGTGATTCATAGTCCTGGGTGAACATTGTTCAGTTTCAAGCACCCCTATTTGGGCTAGCAATGGCACCACAGATCTTCTCCATGGCAATAGGAATGGTAGCTGCAGCCTTGAGGAGGGAAGGTGTCTTTAGTCCACCCTTATCTGGACAACGGGCTCATTTGAGCGAAGTTGGGAGATTCATTGTCAACAGTCGGTGAAGCAGGTCATACAGAAGCTAAAAGCTCTTGGCTGGGTGGTGAACCTGGCAAAGAGCACTGTGGTTTCAACTCTGTCCTTGGAGTATCAGGGAGCCCAGTTCGACACCAAAGTGGGCAAGGTGTTTCTCACAGCAAATAAGGTGATGACGTTACAGACACAGGTCTGTCACAGATTGTAACTTTTTGGTGCCCAGAGTATGGGATTATTTACAGGTTCAGAGTTCTATGGCTTTTATGCTAGAGCTAGTACCTTCAGCATTCTCACACATAGAACCACTTCACAAAGTGATGTTGTCTTGCTGGAATCCACTGTCTAAGGGCTTCCAGCTACTGCTTCAGGGGGAATCCAGGTGCAGTCTCTCATGTTGGCTTTCTCGGGCCAATTTGGAGCAAGGGGTGGACATGGAAGATGTGGATTCAATGGTGGTGCCCACTGATGCCAGCCTGAAGGGTTGAGGGGAGGGGAAACGTGCCAAGGGCAAGCGGCTCAGGGTTGGTGGTCGATGGTGGAAGCATTGTAGTCTTATCAGTTTAGAGACCAGGGTGGTTCGCATGGTGTTGCTCTCCTCGGGTGGCTCGGGTCCTATCAGACAGTGCGACAACTGTGGCATACATCAGTCGTCAAGAGGAAACAGTCTTATAGTGTCTCGAGAGGCTCAGAAACGTTTCAGTTGCATGGACCAACACCTGTGGCTCTTATGGTGACGAGGTGGACAATGTTCAGGCAGACTTCCTCTGGGGAATGGGAACCCTCAGCAGAAGAGAGGGCTGTCATTAGGACCAGGTGGGGCAGTCCATAGCGTGAATTGACGGCAGAATGCCAAGGTGTACCGCTTCTTCAGGTGCAGGTGAGAGGTTGGATCAGAGGGGCTAAACACCCTGGTACTCCCATGGCCAGCAAGAATACAGTTATACATTTTCCCTCTGTTAACCCTGATAGGAAGGGTGTTACGCTGTGTTGAGATGCATCCAGGAAAGGTGATTCTCATAGCTCCAGAATGGCCAAGTCTGTCATGGTTCACAGACCTGGTAAATTTTGCAGTGGATGGTCCCTTAAAGCTGGAGCATCTGTAAAAGATTGCTTCATCAGGGACTATTCATCTTGGAACAGGCAGATTGCTTTGTCTTGCAGCTTGGAAATTGCTTAGGGATGAAGGGATCATTAGAAGAGGTCCTTACCACTTTTCTTCAGGCTAGGAGATCTTCCACCTCCCCTGGCTTATGTCAGGGTATGAAGAGAGTTCAAGGCATGGTGTCTCGAGGAGGGAGTGGAGCCTACTTGTGCTTCAGTGTCTCAGGTTTTGGCCATTTTGCAGAATGGTTTAGAGAGACCTTTGCTTATAATTCCCTTAGAGCAGGGATGGCTAACTCCAGTCCTCAAGTGCCACAAACAGGCCAGGTTTTCAGAATATCCACAATGAATATATATGAGAGAGATTTGTATACAATGGAGGCAGTGCATGCAAATCTTTCTCATGCATATTCATTATAAATATCCTGAAAATCTGGCCTGTTTGGCACTCGAGCTCTGGACTTCACCATTCCTGCCTTAAAAGTTCAGGTGACAGCCTTAGGCTGTTTCGGGGAAAAGTATATGGAGTATCCTTAACTTCGCATCTGGATGTGGTTCGTTTTCTTAGAGGGGTAAAACATTTGTGTCCTCTGGGATAGAAAATGTGTCCTTCATGGAATCTTAACTTGGTGCTGTGGGTACTCTGGTCCCTTGTTTGAGCCATTGAGTCAGACATTGCTGAAAGATCTTATCCTGAAGATAGTCTTTTTGGTAGCAATTTGTGTCAAGATTTGTTTCTTTAGCTTACTGAGGATGGGGTGTTACTGCGCACAGTTCCTTCCTTTTTTGCTGAAATTAGTATCCTCATTTCACCTCGGGCAGACAAAACTTACGGCATTTTTGGAAGTTGAATTTGGTGGCTCTTGCACGCAAGGGAGCTCCATTTGTTGGATGTTCATCTAGCCTTGTTGTGTTATCTCAAAGTGATCAATGGATTCAGGAGATCTAATCATCTCTTCATTCTATTTAGTGGAGTGAAGAAAGGGCCATAAGGCTTCTAAGGCTACAGTTGCATGGTGGCCATAGGAGGCAATTGTGTTGGTGTATATTTGTAAAGGATGACTTAATTCCCAAGGGATTGTGGGCACACTTTATGAAGGCATAGGTGGTGGCCTGGGTGGAGTGCCAGTAGGTTTTTCTACAAGAAATCTGTCAGGTGGTGACTTGGACTTTCTTACACACTTTCACTAGGCATTACCAACTGGATGTTTGGTCTCCAGCAGAGGTGTGTTTTGGGGAGAGTCAGTCTTTCGCTTTCCTGCATGGTTTAGTGGAGCTTGGGTATATCCCATACGTCTGGACTGATCTGCGATATGAATAGGAAAGGGAAATTGGATCTTACCTGCTAATTTTTGTTCCTAGAATACCACAGATCAGTCCAGAGCCCCAATCTATCTAGAAAGATTGATTTTATGTGTAAATTGTGGCGAAATTATTCTATCTGTTGTGGTTTGGGTGTTTCAATCCCCATTAGTGGTGAAAGGGCTCCAATTCAGGGGCTCCAGCTTTCCCCTGCCTGGCTGGTGGGAGCTGAAGTTAGTTTCTTGAGGTTGTTCTCATCTTGGCTTGGGTACAGGTCAATATTGAGGGACTATATTAAGTAGCAGTGTCAGTAAAGCTTTTCTTCTGTCTCCATCTGCTGGTAGGGAAGCAAAACCCTTATGTCTGGACTGATCTGGAGTATTCTAGGAATGAAAATTAGCAGGTAAGAACAGTTTCCTTTTAGTGGACTAACTTAAGTCTGTGATGAGCTTTGAGCATTATCTACTCTTCATCAGGTCAAGATAACGCTCAAAAACATTGCTAGCCCATTAAACAGGTATCGCCTACAATTTTTTGACCCTTAATTTCACTAAGAGGAAGAGTTAGAGCAGCAGCAGGTGTCCATGCTGGCACTGCTCCCCATTTGTGCCAGTCCTGCAAGCATGCTCAAAATTTGTGGGTCGACACCTATTTGCTGATCTGAGAATGAGGGAGGGTAGTTAGAGCACTGGCAGGGGGAAAAGGGGCAAGATCCACACCGAACATTTTATGGAGGTAGCGGAATAGAAGTATTTTAAATAAATCCAGAGGAGAGGCTAAAGGATTTAGAGCACTAGGTATGGGAGAGAGGAGTGAATTGGGGGGGAGGGAGGGGGTCAGTGAGATGGGAGGCTACTGTGTGGAGGAGAAGGGTTATAGTACTTAGTTTCCATCGCTAAGCAGGCTGAATTAGTCATTACAGGTGGGTGCACTGAATGAACTTGTCTCTGCAAGTTAATAGAGCTTTGAGCTCTACTGAACATGTATGGAAGTTGCCTTGTGAATCTTCAGTCTTTTTTTTTTTTTTGTCTAAGCACAGCTTGGACATAATCTTTCTCCTACATTTTTTCTTTAAAAATCCTAATAACTACTTTGATATATTTTTACTTCAGTTTATTCTTCTAAAGTTGTCTCGCTGCCTCATAACAGCACTTTTCAGTGTTACTTAAAAAAAAAATTCTTAATAACGAAGTCTGGCCTTCTCTTTTTTATCATGAAAACACTCTCCTACTGGGAGAACTGCCTTAAGTCCATCAAACACTTACTCACCAGCCTGAACCTGGTCCTCAATGCAGCCAAAACAGAAATCCTTCTTATCTCCACCGACCATTCTACCAGCCAGGATCGGACAACCTCTATTCCGCAGACCACTCAAGTTAGAGATTTAGGAGTCATCATTGATAACCATTTAAACCTAAAAAAATCAATCAACAATATTACGAAGGATTGTTGCTTCAAGTTATGAAAAGACTCAAACCCCTCCTCCATATCCAGGATTTCAGAACTGTCCTTCAGTCAACAATATTCTCCAAAACTGACTACTGTAACACTCTCCTCTTAGGACTCCCGATCTCTACCACTAAACCACTACTGATGCTCCAGAACTCAGCAGCCAGGATATTAACCAACACCAACTGGAGAACTCATATCACTCCTATACTTAGAAACCTACACTGGCTACCTATTAAATACAGAATTTTGCACAAAGCACTCACCATTATCCACAAATCCATCCACAACCAACTACCTCTAGACCTTCAGTTTCCACTCAAACTATACACATCTGCAAGACCCATCAGAACGGCACACAAAGGAACCCTTCATGTCCCCCCAACTAAATCCTCTCATCTAACTTCCACGAAAGAATGGGCATTCTCCACAGCTGGCCCCATCATCTGGAACAACCTGCCGACTGATCTAAGACTGGAACCCTGCCTGATTACCTTCTGAAAAAAACTCAAGACTTGGCTCTTCCTCCAAGCCTTCCCTTAAGCCTAACATTGCAACAGTACTTTCATTTAGCCCAATAGACTAAATGACCGACCCTGCCACTGTATTTTCATACGTTCTCATTCTCCAGTTTTTTCTGTCCTTTATTTCCTGGCTACTCTAGCCCCCAAGTTCATTCTCCCTGTTATTTGTAACTGCGCCTCTGCCTTCCTGTTATATGGTAATGTTCAGTTAATCCCTAAATTTGATGTAAACCGGCCTGATATGAAGTTCGGTATAGAAAAATGTTAAATAAAATAAATAAATAAATGTCCAGGCAGAAGAAATCAACCACATTGAGTGAGTGATTTTAAGAGTTGTATCTGTGGGAAGATGATGTCCCTTACCAATGGCCATGAATTGTTGTCTGTGTCCCTGGGTAGATCATGACCAGAAGAACTACTATGCCTGTGAATGGATGTCCCCTTGCTCACGGAGGGCTAGGGCTCTTAAAATTGAAGAACTGTGTAAATCTCTCCAGATTTGCAGTAGGCCTTGTCCCGCAGTACAGCCTTGTCTGCTTTGCTGGGAAAAGAGTTGAGCAGGAACTCATCAAAAACTACCCCATCCACTCAGGCTGAAATCTCAGGGTCTAGTTCTGCCAGCCAATTGGACATTGAAAGCAAAGGGACAGCAATCACTGGAGCAAATGTAGCCTGCACTGAAGAAACATAAGAAATTGCATTACTGGGTCACACAAAGGGTTAATAAAGTACAGCATCCTGTTACCAACAGTGGCCAAACCAGGCTACAAGTACCCAAAAACGAAGTATATCCTATGCTACTGATGCTAGTAATAGCAGTGGCTATTCTCTAAGTCAACTGATTATTAGTAGTTAATGGACTTCTCCTCCAAGAACTTATCTAAACCATTTTTTAACCCATCTATGCTAACTGCACTAACACATCCTCTGGCAACAAATTCCAGAGATTAATTGTGCATTGAGTGAGAGAATTTTCTCTGATTAGTTTTAAATGTGCTACTTGCTAACTTAATGGAGTGCCCCCTAGTCCTTTTATCTGAAAGAGGAAATAACTGATTTACATTTACCCGTTCCAGACCTCTCATGATTTTAAAGCCCTCTTATCATACCCCCCCCCCCCCCAGCCATCTCTTCTTCAGACTCGACAGCCCTAACCTCTTTAGCCTTTCCTCATAGGGGGGACTGCAGCTCACAAGCTCAGTAAAGGTTGATCAAGTGAGAGCTATGGCAGCTTCTTTTGTGCATCACTGAGAAGTACCTATGAAGATATCTGCAACTTAAGTCTTTTGTTCATTGTTTTATGTTGCACTGTTGTCTTGATAACATCTCAAATACTGACAGTACATTTGGATGAGCAGTTTTGCAGTCTAGTTTCACAGTAGTCCATGGAGGGGACCGGGTTGCTTACTAAGTAACTGCTCAGCTGCAACCTTTAATTTGGGACTCTCCAGATGTAATGGCTAACTCAGCAAGTTTGCTTACTGTGAATGGTGTTTTCTATAGATGGGATACATTAGCCATGGAATACCTGCCTGCCTCCCTGGAGAGTGGACTAGATAGGTAGACTAGCGCTGATATGGCCTGAGGAGACTCGCAAGGTAATGCCCGTGTGGGTACCCCCGCATATGCTCAGAACTGAAAGCTCTACTAGTTTGAAGAAACAAGTCTGTTCGGTGCCACCAGATGATGTCACCCTCGTGTAATGGTTAATTTATCCTGCTATGGAAATGGTGTATGATAAATTTTGCTGTACTGATGGGGGAGGGGGCAGATAGGGGTGTATATTTTTTTTTTTGGGGGGGCCTATAATAAAAATGGGCACTGGGGCCCAATTGATCATTGCTCTGCCACTGGGCACAGATGGGCATAGGCGTCAGCAACGGAGGGATTGGATCCTGCTACCAAGCAGATATTCCCAAGGAGAGACAGGGAGAATGGTGGCAGGGGTGGAAGGCGAGGCAGATGCTAGGAAGGCATGGGGGAAGGGTAAGAAGCAGGGAACGGATACTGAGAGAAACTGCACACTCGCATGCAGCCTGAAAATTTTTTTTAGAGGGAACAGTGTACCCCAAAATCTTAATATTGTCCTTCTGTCTGATCTGTTGGTACCTTTTTCCAGAGGGCCGTAGCCAGAAGGAGAAGCGAGGGTCCCGGGGCAGAGGCCGGCAGGTGTCTGAGGAGGACATGCCCAAGAAAAAGAAGTCGAAGGGAGGGTAAGAAACTGTTCAGCAGTTTCTGTATGATAGTTGTTGAAATAAAGACCTGTCAAAAGTGCTTGTGGTGGGTTTTTTTTTTTTGTTTTTTTTTTTACTGATTAGTGAAAAGAGCAGGCTGCAGTGTCACTCAGATTTTCTATGCATTTGTAAATTATTTGTTCAGACAGAAGGGTAAAATAAGACGGTTCATCCAAAAATGGTGCAGGATAATAGACTTAAATTCAAAACAGCTGTAACTTTATTTATCACCATCAGAGCCCTAAACGTTTCTTCAAGCATATGGAGTACTGTGGCCGATAACAAACGCACCATGAATATGCCTTACAGTATAACCATATGCAGCAGGCTGTGGTACTACCACCACGGAACATATTTAGGAATGAGTAAATATAGCCAAATGGATGTAGTACTATTCTTCATTACTGCTTGACAAAACAGGTAAAAGCCAGCTCAGTCCAAAAAGTAGTTCTATGGCAAGAGGGCAACACTTGAGATAATCATAGCTGGGATTAAATTATTTATCCAGCAGTCATTTATTCAAAAAATACCCCTTTCTATTCCTTTATTATATGCTTGTACATTTTTTTGTTTTTATACTAAATATTCAAAGTTCCATGTTCTCCTTTACTAAAGACATCATGAGACATTTTATCCTAGAATGATATTCTTCTCTGCAGCTCATACATCTGTGGTCAAAAACTGTGATGAATGTACATAGTGGGTCCCAACTCTCAATCTTCTAATAGTCCCAACAAAGGTCTCTTGTTTCACCAAACTAATGATGGTTTCTTTGGGGGGAAATCACTCAACTTCAATAAGAATTTTTAATAATTGACCACTAATCGTCAACTAACTATTCATCCAGTAAAAATGTTCTCTGTTCAAAATGTTCTCACTTCCAAAATATGATCTTATTGATGTTGCTCATATGTGATAACATAAGTTTGTATCAGAAATAACAAAAGTGAGACTCCACTATTTTGAACATTGGTACCAGCAAAATCATACTGTTGTACAACCGAGATTGTGTTATACGAGTTATGCTCAAGGGAGGGGGCGCTGTTTCTTTAAATCTACAATAAGAGCAGCATTTCATTTTCAAGTGGCAAATGCTGATTCCATCAGGTTTGGTTTTTTGGTTTTTTTTATAAACCTGATCGAGTTTTGTTTTTTGTTTTTTTTTAGATATTGAAATTTGATTTTAGAATAATTAGCTGATCTTTAAAAGCATTGGGGTGGATTTTAAAACCTGCACGCGGGTGCAGATTTGTTCTCGCAACCCGGCGCGAACATATCTACACCCGATTTTATAACATGCGAGCGTAGCCGCACGCATGTTATAAAATGCAGAGTCGGCGCGCGCAATGGGGTGCACAATTGTGCAACTTGTGCGCGCCGCGCAGCCTGCCTCCATTCCCTCCGAGGCCGCTCTGAAATCAGAGCAGCCTCGGAAGGAACTTTCCTTCTGCCCCCCCTTACCTTTGTTGAAGTTACATGCAACAGCCAGCCCGCGATCCCGGGCACAGCAGCAAATGACCGCTGTGCCTGGAGGCTCAGGCCCCGCCCCCGGTCCGCCCCCACCCCTTTTTGCAAGCCCCGGGACATACGCGCATTCCGGGGCTTGTGTGCGCCGCCGAGCCTATGCAAAACAGGCTCTGCGCGCGCGGGGGGGGGGGGGGGGGGTTTAAGGGTTACGCGCATAAGTCTTTTAAAATCTGCCCCATTTTGACTAAACCACATGCCATTTGCTGTATCTAGCAAGAGGCCAAACCCTTGAGGGGAGGTAAGAGGCACGGTGTTTGAGTAAAAGGAGTGTTTGAATGAAAGATTTATAGGTGAATATTTACAATGTCTTTTTCTTACAGATAAGATTTGTGTGAAGTAAATCTCACATCTAAAATCGATGATACAGAGGGGAATTATATCTACATCCGAGTAAAGGTTTGAGGACTGCATCTTCATTTAAAGTTAAGTGGTTTCACTGTGCATTCAAGAGACTTAACACAGTAATTGTTAACAAGTATGAGTGATATCTATAAGATCATATTTTGGAAGTGAGAACATTTTTACAGGATGAATAGTTAGTTGACGATTAGTGGTCAATTTATTAAAAATTCTTATTGAAGTTGAGTGATTTCCCCCAGAGAAACCATCATTAGTTTGGTGAAACAAGAGACCTTTGTTGGGACTATTAGAAGATTGAGAGTTGGGACCCACTATGTACATTCATCAGTTTTTCAGCACAGATGTATGAGCTGCAGTAAAGAATTTATTTCTAGGATGAAATTTCTCATGATGTCTCTAGTAAAGGAGAACATGGAACCTTTACATTTTAGTATAAAAATAAAAACATTTTATACAGAAAGTGATTTATTTTTTTTAATAATGACTATTCAGTTTTTTAAAAAATATTGTTCAGGCTTTTGCCAGCTATAATAATCTAAAGTGTTGCCTTGCCTCTTGCAATAGAACTAACATTTCAACTGAGCTAGCTTTTTGCCTATTTGTGTTAAACAGTAGTGGATGTAATATTGTTCATTTGGGTTCATCTGTTTTATAACATGCATACAATTGAATTATTTAGCCCAGTATTTATGCACCTAATGAGTAAATACAGAACATCATAGAGCATAAGTTTTGTTTTGTTTTATTTTTCCTTTTAGAAATGTATGCATTGCTGTTTATTCATTTGTTTCATAAGTAGGATCAAAACCAGTAATTTCATATTTGATAACCAAACTTGCTTTCATACAGGTTTAAATTTCTCTTACATTGTTTCATTTGAATGAACCTAGCGTGTATGTGAGGTTGTGAATCAAGCTTTAGATTAACAAAAATAGAGGTCACGCTAACACATTCTTGAATTAAGCAACTTGCATGACTCCTTAAATGCCATTATTTCATGTAACCATGCTGGATGCACAGTGTGTTTCTCTCACTCTGTATTGAAAGGTGCTGCTCCTGATCTTTCTTCAGGTCTGATTTTGCTGAGACCGTCTTGGCTGTACACCCATCGGATGTTCTGGATATGCCAGTTGATCCAAATGAGCCCACTTACTGCTTGTGTCACCAGGTGTCCTATGGAGAGATGATTGGCTGCGACAACCAAGATGTAAGGGCCCATGGTTGCTGATTAGATGTTCTGCATTGCAAGGAAGGCTCATCAAAATAATTATCTAGCAAGCCCCTCTTTGAGTTTATTTTAAGGGGGTTGAAAGCAACGACCCTCTCTGTATCATACTGCAAAATAGTCCCTGCACCACTCTTGGAGAATGAATGAGTGCTAACATTCACAGTTCTCTATCAACAGTGAAAGGTTGAGAAGACCTTTTTTCCTTCTCCTGCACCTACAAGTCCTCCCTTGATTACTTTCCTCCACTAGCCAGACTTCTATACCTCTCAGCTTCTGATCAATCAATCCTATTTGCTCTTTCAAGCTCCCGACACCTATCTTTGCTCTTTGCTGTTCTCAGCTCTCAGTCCCTCTTTCCTGTAGCACCTAGAGCGCAGCAACAGAGCAACTGCCACAAATGTTGGGAATCATGAGACTTGGGAGAAGCAGCTGACTGCAGGCCTCGAGCAGAGGCAACAAGCAGCACAGGGGGACAGTGAAAGTGCTGCTACATTTTGTGTCCCCATGACTGTCTTCTCTTCCTCCTACCCCTGTATAGGCTACATTTCTAATAGGGAAGCCTATATGATAGGGAGACACCTGTGGGGACAGGAAGCACAATAATTTCACTGACCCTGGCAGCGTCTGCTGCCTTGGCTTTAGTTCCACAACCGGCTGCCTCTCCTGCTCACCTTGTCTAAAAGTAGCAGCCTCAGGCTTTCTACTTCTGTGTGGCACCCATCTCTATTTTATTTCTCCCAGTCAGAGCTTGGCAGTCAATGGCAAGCCCATGTTCTCCTGCTTTAGATTACTGCTTTGTGTGGCGGGGGTGGACGGTTGCTTTCCACTAAGATCCTCTTCTCCCATGTGGCAGTGGTCTGGTTGTATATCCCTGACAGGCTTCGAAATACCCCTGAGAATACGTGTATAGCTGGTTGAGAAGAGACAAAAGGGGTGTTTGGGAAGGAGTCAGCCATAGCAGAAAAATGGAAATGAATTATGTGCTTCAGTCTTTACTGAGGAGCATGTTTGGGGCAATACTCATACCAGAACCACCAGAAGATGGTTCAGTGGAACTGAAGCCAATCACCATGAAATTGGAAGACAATACTAGAGCAAATTGACAAGCTAAATAGTAACAAGTTACCAGGACCTGATTATATTTACCATAGAGTTTTGAAAAAATTCAAATCTGAAATTTCAAACCTGCTGCTGGTAATGTCATTAAAATTTGCCATTGTACCTAAGGACTGGAACAAACATTGTAATGCTAATTTTAAAAAGGGCTCCAGGGTGATCAGTGAAACGTCAGTGCTGGGCAAAATAGTGGAAGCTATTCTTTAAAATGGAAATATCGGGCATATGGATAGACCTGGTTTACTGGGGACAAGCCAGCATGGATTTACCAAAGGAAAGTTATGCTTTACTAATGTATTAGAATTTTTTGAAGATGTAAATAAACATGTAGCTAAAGATGAGCCGTCGATTTATATAGTATATGTGGATTTTCAGAAGGCATTGGACAAAGTCCCTCATGAGATTCCTCTGGAAACGTAAAATGTCATGGGATATTGGCTTTGTCCTGTTGTGAATTGGTAAGTGTTTAAAAGATAGGAAATGGAGATTAGTACTAAATGGTCTGGTTTTTTTTCCCAGTGGAGAGAGGTGAATAGGGCATCTCTGAGATCAATGTTTAACCTATTAGTGATCTAGGAAAGGGAGCAGTGAGCAAAGTGATCATATTTGCAATTGATAAACAATTAATTATTATAGTTTCTAGATTCAGTTCCACCCATTCTATCTTGGCCTCCCACATTGTCTTTTCCTGCAATGTCAGAGCATAGTCTAGATCCAGGAGAATGGGTGTTGTCGACCAGATCCTTTCAGCTACTGGTAGATCGCTGGGGCCTGCTGGCTGCATCTCAAAATACGAAGGTTTTCAGATTCTTCAGTCGCAGAAGAGATCAGCTGTCCCTGGGGATCAACGCCCTTGTTCAGACCTGGCCAGAAAAGGACTTACTATATGCCTTCCCTCTGTGGCCACTGCTGGGCAGGGTCATTCGCAGAATCTAGCACCACAGGGGATTAGTCCTAGTGGCTCCGGATTGGCCCAGGCGCCCATGGTATGCAGACATGAGGAGACTTCTAGTGGAGACACCCCCCCCCCCCCACCCCGTGCCTCCCACCTTACAGGAACCTGCTCCAGCAAAGGTCCGGTCCTTCACGAGGATCAGACTCTATTTTGTCTTACAGTTTAGCCCTTGAGAGGGCTCGCCCCATGAAGTGGGGATATTCGGCGGCAGTAATTACCACCTTGCTCCGTGTGTGGAAGTTCTCGACATCCTTAGTGTAAGTGGGGGGTCTGGAGAGTATTTGAGGCCTGGTGCGAGGAACACTGTGTTGCCCCTTGGCTGGCCAAAATCCCTCCAGTTCTGGAATTTTTACAGGACAGCTTGAATAAAGGGTTGTCCTTTAACTCCTTGAGGGTCCAGGTGGTGGCTTTCTCCTGTTTCAGTGGAGAGGTGAATAGAACCCACCTGTCTGTGCATCCGACATAGCCCTTTTTCTAAAAGGGGTAAAGCACCTCCAGCCACCACTTTGGTGGCCAGTTCCCTTGTGGAATCTTAATCTAGTATTGGAATTTTTGGCAGGGCCCTCCTTACGGCCACTGCGTAGACTGTCCTTATGCCCATTAACCTTGAAAATGGTGTTCCTGATGGCGATATGCTCGGCTTGTCGAGTCTCTGAACTACAGGCATTGTTGTGTAGGGAGCCATTCTTCCGGATGACCCCAGGGACGTTACAGCTTCATACCATTCCATCCTTCTTGCCCAAGGTAGTTCTGGAATTTCATGTGAATCAGTCCATTTCGTTGCCATCCCTAGATAGACACAAGGGCATGGAAGAATACCGCCTCCTACGCCATTTAATCATCAGTAGGATTTAAATGCGGTATCTGGAACTTTAAGAACTGGTGCGCAAGATGGACCGCTTGTTCGTTCTTCACAGTGGAAGGAGGCATGGAGAATCAGCTTCTCGGGCTACGATAGCTCGCTGGATCAAGAAGGTGGTCACAGGAGCTTATGTAGAAGCAGGAAAGCCATTACCCTTCCAGGTTAAGCTCATTCCACTAAGCTCAGGCAGTATTCTGGACAGAAGCTAAGCTGTTGTCTCTTGTCGATATCTGCTGATCGGCGACGTGGTCTTCCTTCTCCAGGTTCTATCACCTGGACGTCCAGGCCCAAGAGGATGCAGCCTTTGCAAGGGTGATGCTAACAGGACCGCGGGCAACCTCCTGCCCTGATTGGGAGTAGCTTTTGTACATCCCATTTGGTCCTGAGTCAATTTGGCTACACGCTAGGAAATGGAGAAATTACTTACCTGATAATTTCGTTTTCCTTGGTGTAGACAGATGGACTCAGCATCCTGCCCACGGCTGCCCAAGAACTGTTCCAAGGAATAGTCTGTGAAGTGAATATCTATTCCAAGAGGTTATGGGTAAACCGTCGCCCAATCCCTAGATCCAAGGCATCTATAATCTTGCTGGGATTCAGTGTTTGTTTGGTTGAGTACAGTTACGGTTATCCATTTTTAATCAAGTTATAATCCAAGTTTTTTCAATAATATGTCAACAGCTTTTGAAGAGAATACTGAAGGGCTGAGGTCACTGCAGGGGTGTATCTAAGGTGACAGCTTTGAAACCTGACTCCGTCTCCATCTGCTATTTGTCCTGAGTCCATCTGTCTACACTAAGGAAAACGAAATTATCAGGTAAGTAATTTCTCCATTGCTGATAAACACAACTCTTGTTACAGGTAGGACTACCATGAATCCTCGATTATGCTAGTCTCCCAGAGCTGATAGGACAGCATGGTAGGATTGATATCTCTGCACGGACTCTGTCAAGCAAGGGACAATTTGTCATTAAAATTAAGGACAGAACCTTTAAACATATCTTCTAGCCAAAAGTGGGGAGATATGTGCAGAAGAGGTAGTGCCTGTAATTAACTGAATTGATGAGTTCTGGATAAGTTGTAGTCATCTATTGTAAGAATTGGGCAGGCCCAGAAAGACACAGCATTACAGTAGTTTAGTGAGGCAAGGATGATGGATTGGGTGACTGAACAGAAGTCGGCAGAAAAAAGAATAGTTTTTGGGGGAGCCTGAGTTGGAGGTGAGACAGGCCTCCAGGGTAATACCGCTACCTCGTTAAGACCCAGGTCATCAAGGGTCGTATTCCCCGGAACACCTGAAAGGATTTCGATCCACGGAGCGAGAGCGAGGCTGAGTGACGTCACCGGAGCGTCCGCTCCTATAAAGTGGGCAGTGGTCGGCGCACTGCCGCCATCGGGGCGCACGGCTTGGTCCGGCTTAGGCCGGCGAAGGCTGGCAGGCTGCCACCAAACTTGGTAGCGGAACTGGAGTCCTAAAAACGCCTCCTATACCTTGATGTTAAATACAGAAGTGTGAGTAGAACTCTTTAAATTGTTATCTTGCTTATGTTACAAGCTATGCCGCATACTAAAAGAAAAGGCAGAGTCAGGCAGGATGCCTCTACCCCTGCCAGGCTGGGCCCTATTGAAACAACTTTAACGGGTTTTTACACACCTGCAGCAGTAAATACCCCGGAGAGTCCCACTACAATGGTGGTTAGTGAGCAAATATCACCATTGTCGGGAGAAATAAGTCTCAGTCCCGGGGTACCAACAACTCCCTTACAACCAGCATGCATAGCAGACACTATTGGTCTAGGTTTGCCACTGTTGCAGACAGGGCAAATTGTGGTAAACCCGTCAGAGGAAGACCAAGAAGGGAAATCTGCGGTGCTTAAGGAAATGGAGGGTACACCTCCACTTTCTCAACTGTTGGATCAGAGAACTGGAATGCCCAATGGAAGATCTTTGGCAATTGGAGGAGCCAGTCCTGCCCCCATGTTGGGGAATGCTTTAGACCAGGAATCATTACATTTCTCAATGAAACCGCCCACTTCTGGTACTAGGCCTGGAGAGGTTAAACAAATATCTTTAGAAATGTTATGGTCTGCAATAATGTCTCTGCAAAAGAATATTGAAATTATGAATGTGAATATTAAGGATGTACAAAATATATTGTTGAATCTGAGCCCAATGGTAGTAAATAATGGGATGACTCTCAAGAAGGTGGAAACAGAAATTGTTAATATAAAGGATGTGCAGACATCTTTAATAAAAAGTGAAAATATTTTATCGAGAAAGATTGAAAATTTGGAGAACGTAGTTCGTTACCCGAATCTTCGATTTGTAAACTTTCCTAAGTGTAAAATGATGTCCCCAGTAGAACAGTTAAAAAATTATTTCATGGAAGTTTTGTCAATTACTTCTGACAATCTTCCAATGATAAAAAGCGCATACTTTTTAAATGAAAGAAATACAAATCCTAATCCACCTTCACAAGAGTCAACATTAAATATTATCGATCTGATAGAGACATCATTCAGTGCACAAATAGAGAAAAGGGGAACTCTAATAGTTAAATTTGTCCTATCTTCGGATAGGGATAAAGTATTGAATCATTTTATGCAAAAAAGAACCCTTCCCTATCTTGGCCAGAAATTGTGGGTCTATCCAGATGTGGCAAAAGATACTCAAGCCAGAAGGAAAAGATTCATTGCTTTGGCTAGTATAGCCAGAACATATGGGATACAGATAATTATTCGCTTTCCTTGCAAATGTACTATGAAAGTGGATGGGTTAAAATATGTTTATTACGAACCTACAGATTTAGAAAGATTTCTGGAAGAACGCAGAACTCACAGGGGGGAGGCAAGCTCCGCAAGTTCATAGAATTGAATTTGATTATTGTTGGTCATTAATGAAAATGTCTGCATTACTTTTGTTAAATTTTAGTAAATTTTTTGTTTCCTAGTTAGAATATAGGATTGCTCGTCAAGCTCCCCATTATATATAGTAACCGGAAACTAGGTGAATTATGAATAATCTCATTTCTTTTTAAATATACATGGAACCTAATGTTTTCCCAAAAAATTCAATGTAACAATTGAATACAAATCAATGTTATTTACTTTGTAAATTGAAACAAGAAATAAAGAATTTAAAAAAAAGAAAAAAGAATAGTTTTAAAGATCTCAGCAGGCGCAGCTTAGAGTATGAAGACTGGATACGTGTGTTAATATGGGAGTGCATAGACGAGGGATCAAGCATAACCCCCTACACTGCAGACCTGAGATTTAAGGGGGATAGAAAGTCCATCAAATGAGAAACTTGAGGGAAGACTGGCTAATTCTATGCACGACAAGACTATCAGTTTTTTTTGTAGGCTCAAAGCAAGTTTGTCATCTTGTAGCCAAATCTTGATCTGATCCAGACCAAAGGCCTGGTCCAATGTTGAAGGGATAGGAAAAAGGAATTGTGATCCTCATTGCATTCCTTTAGCAGATGTTCTTGTTCAGATGTGCAGGCTTGGGATGCTACTTCCTTTGGCTGAGCATTTTGAGAGCAGGACTTTCAGGATCCTGCCCAGTTTAGGGCTGGCTTGGGTACATCCCATGCATCTAGGCTGGGCTGGTATGGTAAGAGAGGTAAAACTTAGGTTTCTTATCTGCTAACTTATTTTCCTGTAGTTCTACCAGATCAATCCAGAAACCCACCCATGGTCCTGCTCATGTGTTCATATTTTTTTCTAGTGTATTGCTCAGAGTACTGTCTGAGTTTTTTGGTAGCCTTCTCAATAGGGGGATTTACCACTTGGAAAGGCTCTCATTGTATGTTGTTGTTTTACCCCTGCTCATGGGGAGGGGTTCTTTTGGGATGTTAATACTGAAAGATTGCATGAGGCTCAGTTCCTTATAAGGCTACTTCCCAAAAAGCTTTCATTCTGTCTCCATCTACTGGTAGGGTAGAAAAACCCATACGTCTGGACTGGTCTGGTAGGACTCCAGCAAAGAAAATTAGTAGGTAAGAAACTTAATTTTATCACCTTCTAGACTGGGAGCACCAACTCTGGCAGCTTCAGTGTGGTTGGCACCTTTTTGAAATACCAGAGCTTGGCGAGGTTGGCAACATTGAAGCATGAGATTTTGGCACTGTGGACACAGAAGAGTCCAGAGTTACCAATTTGTCAGTGGCACATAAGGTGCCATCGAGGCATTTGGCACCAATGGAGCCCTCTGCATAGGGGTTGGGCATTAAGAGATCTTGTTGCAGTTGGTGTGGGGCCCTTCAGATCTGAAATAGGGGTCTTGATGAGATGCAGGTGTAATGTTTGGCCGGCAACAGGATGGTCCTGCAACTGACTTCACTTATCCTGACACCACAAGATGCTGACATTAGGCCCCAGGACGCCATTCACACTGCTCCCTAATGCTTCCCTATAGGCACGTGCACGTGACCACACAAATAATGAAGGCCCCGTAGTGGGAAAGCTGTCACTTAGTGCTCCTGGATGACGTGCGGTATTTAAATCCCCACCATTTTCTGATTCAGTGCTTCAGCAACAAAGTCCTCCCGCCTTGTATGCAGTGTGTGTTGCTTTGCTGCCTTGCCTTGCCTCTGATACCTTGCCCTGTCTGCCCTGCCTGTCTTGGTCCCCTGTGCCTTGTCCAACCTTCTCTGCCTGATTCCTGGTTCTGACCTCTGCTATAGATACTGACTACTATTCTGGACTGCCATCTGCCCTGACCCTAGCTTGGACCCGGATGCTGCTTACTTGCTGCCTGCCCTGACCTTGGCCTGGACCTGAATATTGTTTTGCTCACTGCCAGCCCTAACTTCTGTCCAAGACTAGACTTCATCTGACCTCCTTACAGGACTCTGCCTAAGCCGTGCTGGTCCCTGAAACCCAAAGGCTCAACATGTGTAGAATGGGGCTGATATAAGTGAAGCCTTAGCTCCAGCCCTAGTAAGAGTGAGTCTACCAGATGTTGATGTGGGCCTAGTAGGTTCACTTGCTAGGCTGCGTCAATCATACAGTAGCCCAAGTGCTCCTATGCATGCCACTAAGTGCAAGTCTCCTCTTCCCTTTTGGCCTGGAAGAGTGCCATGCTGTTGCTTCATTTTTTTAGCCTGATCTAAGGCTGGTGGGACCTTCAGTGTCATGAGAGAGGTTCACAGGCCAGAACACTATGGCTGGAAACTTGGATCCCATCTATGCTGTCTTACCTGTAGTTAACACATTAGGACAGACTCAAGAGGTCTAGTCAGGAGCAGCCTCCCAGAGTGATGATTTCATTATAGTCTCAGAGGAGGATATATCTTCTCCAACACTACCACAAGGGACCCAACCAATGAACCAGATGATGGAAGCTGCTTCAACCCTTCTTCATATTACTAGCAATTGGTGATAGCCAGAGTATCCCACATCCAGTTTTATCTCAGATCATGAATCCCTTCCCCCAGTACAACAGCTATCTATTCTGGGGGGTTAGTCCCCAGAAATGGGTTCCATCAGTAACCTCTGAGGAAGCTCGCTACTTATCAGAGGAAGAAGAGCACAGAAGGTCTTGCTCCTAGATTCCACAGAAGCTTATATCCCTAGGACAATAGAAGTCCCCTCATTGATAACATTAGTGGTCTTTTGGGGTCATGGATGAATATTCCACTATTAACCTACTCTGAAGAGGTCTTGATAGCCATGCCTTCTACTTTTCCACCAAAGCAATCGGAACACTCCTACCTTTAGGAAGATTTATCAAACTCCAAATTTCTGGCTAGACTAGGAAGAACAATTCCTAACATTCTATTTGCTTTTTTGACTGCTGCTACATTGCAAGCTGAGGATTTCAATGCTTGTTGACAAAAAATAATTGCTTGCCATACACAAGATTCTCTGTAGACAGGATGGATGAATTAGCCATGACGTATGGATAATGTCATCTGATAGTGCAGAACAGTCCTCATGCCACTGAACCCCCTCAGTCCATCTATAGAGCTTATCCTTAGCTAAGAATTCAACTCGTCAGGGAGGAGAGTAGGTATTAAACATGGCTGATTCATCCTGTTGTCGATTGGAGAACTCCATTTCCAGCAAGCAAACTCACTTTCTCAATCGACAGAGCTGAATTAGCCATGACGTGTGGAGTCCCAAGCTGAGGGTTGCAGTATATCTGCCTCTGAATAAAGCTGGGTCAAGTGAGTCTGATACGGATTGAAGGTCGAGCAACAGTGCTGTCCTGGCAAGTGAGAGATACAAGTAGCACCCACATTCCACAATATTGAGTACCCTAGATTCCTGGGGCTCTTCTTTCACTTCTGGAGGAACAGCTGGAGTTTTCCTCTCACTAGGGAAGATGGTGAGCAAGGTTTTAGTCCCACCAAAACCCAAGCCCCGTTTTTGCCTTAGGCTGCTGGGCCATCTTTGGCTAGCACTACTCAAGGGGCCTGGTAGTACCGATTATATGCAGAAAGGATGACACTGGATAGTCAGTTCGTTTGAACGAAAAACATGGGCATCTTTGTGCTGATGGTTGCTCAGTGGCAGTTGACAGACTGGAAGACTATATGCTGTTCTTTGATTTTCGATATGGTCTGCCTGAACTAGTGTCCAAGAGTTTGTCCCTTAAGCACAGAACATCCGCCACCTTAACATGGATGTTCTCTGTAGGCCACAGCTACACCATTCTTCGGGCTGCAATGGTGGCATCTGAACCTCTAGCTGCTGAATCCAAAGAACTCAGAGCGAAAGAGATGACCTTCAATTCTTCTGCATCCAGGAATGTCTGGAGATAAGCTCCATGCTGCTCGCCCAGTAAGTCCATAAAAATGTCATCCCGTTGATGCAATCAGGCAAATACTGCATCCTATAATGCTGGTTGGTTATTCAAGCATAGATCTTTGGAAGAACTTTTTCCCAAAACAAGTCAAGCAGCCTTGGGTCTTTTAATGGAAGGGTGTTGAAAGACAATCTCGTTTTCTTTGCCTTCTTTAAAGTGGACTTCACTGACTGAGAAAGTTGGACCACACCAAATTTAAGAGATTGTTGCATCCTGTACTTCAGATCCAGTTTTCTTGCCATTGGGGCACAAGAAGCTAGATTTTCCCACAATCTGGTCTGGAGATCTTGAAGACTTTTATGACTTGGCAAGGCTGAGAGTTCAGACAGTTTTTCCAGCACATGAAGGTCGTACACATACTTAAGATCTTTATCCTTCCAGGTATGAACAGAGATTATTTGATAAGGAATAGAAACCAAAACTAGAAATATAATAATGCCTTTGTAATGATCCATGATCTGACCACACGTTGGGCTTTGTGTTACCACAAGGTTACCCTATTTTGAAAAGAATGCAGGAGAACTAGAAAAAAATACAGGCAAGGGCAACAAAAATGAAAAATAGGATGGAACCGTTCCCATACAGGCGGATTTTAAGTCTTGCACATGCCAAAGCCGAGAGATGGTGCGTGTCTTGGGCCGGTGCAACCGTGCGGATCTTAAGAAGCACCAGAGTACATGCATTTCTCCCGGTATGTGCACAAATCAAAGGCAACAAAGGGGCGGGGTCTGGGAGGCACATGGGCGGTCCAGGTCTGTAACATGAAGTCTATGCGAGTATTTATGTGCACAAGCGTGCGCCGGAATCCCCTACTGCATAACTTTTTTACTTCTGCTATGGATAGTGTGTAAGTGTGTTTGTTTTGTTTTTTTTTAAATAAAAAAAAATCAGGGCTAGTCAGTGGGGTTTGAAGAGTCGGGACTATTAGGGTAAAAGGGAGGCTATCTAGCTAGGCAGGTTAGGAATTCTATCCTTTAACCGGGGAAACAGGTATTTGCATTGGCGCATGTGCCTAGCAAAATCCCCCCACTTATGCGGTAGAGGCAGGATTTGCGTGCCCATGCGCACATCCATATAAAGTTGCGTGCACATGTAGGTGCATACTGCAGATTTTTTATAACATATGCGCATGTGATATAAAATGGCCGCCTCCATTGGCGCAAGCCAGCATATGCATGTGCGGCTGTTTAAAAATTACCAGCTTATGAAGCAAGATGTTACAGGTTAAGACTCTTCAGCTTGGAGATGAGGAAATTGATATGATAGTTTTATAAAATTGAGTGCTGTGAAACAAATTATTGGGGAAACATTTATTTACACTTTCATATAACATTAGGTCTAAGGAATACTCCATGAAACTGAAAGATTTAAAACAAATTTAAGAAAATATTTTCAGACTATGCATAACTAAACAGTGGAATTTGTTGCTAGAGAGTGTATGGACTCTCTTAAGTTTTACTGGGCATTTCCAAGAGACTCGATTGGATTCAGTCTCAATGAATCATTGGTCTGACCCAGCATAGCACTTAATGGTCTTTATATTAAAAAAAAAAAATAAATAAATAAAAATACTGGTGAGGGAACATTCATACATTTATTGCAGACAGCATTTGCACCATGACCAACTTCAACACACAAGTCCTGTAGCTTGAGTATTTCCAAAATGTAGGCTTGGAGGTTTTTGTTTTTTTAACATGTTGATTTTTTTTTTTTTTTTTTAATCTATAGTGTCCGATTGAGTGGTTCCATTTTGCATGTGTGGATCTTACCACAAAACCAAAAGGAAAATGGTAAGTGATTTTGCTCTTGATTTGAGATCTTCTCTGTATTTAGCATTTCTTATAATTCTGCTTTCTCCATATACTGTTTTTGTGCGGATTCCTTTACAAAATATTGCAAACATGATGAGGTGAAGAACAGGACATGAGAGAATTTTCAGTACCTCATAATTAATGCAAAAGAGGCAAGAAAGTATTTCTCATTGAAAAGAAAACTCCAGAACAAAAGGTCACGATTATAAGGCTGGAAAGGGTAGACTTAAGCAATACCTGTAAGGAAGCATTGTGGATGCAAGGATTAACTTCTCAATAGAGGGGATGGAGGCAGAAAAATCAATGGCATTAAATTGACCTTTTGACGTGCACATTGTGGGAAAGAGAAGAATAACCCTTGCCATCAAGGCAGGATGTAGTATTACAATGGATGTTAACTGGGTAGACCTGCTGAGTCTTGTGATCATATTTTCTGTAAGCTAAGGTGCATTGTTTGATTTTCAGCCTGTTTTTATAGTTTCCACCCAAAAGGCAGTATTTGCATCTAGGAATTTTTTTGCCAAATCCTAATGGCTGTGAATTTGGTGTTGAATGGTGGATATTTTTCAGACTTGCTGGAAGGCAGACATCCCAGAACATGTTACTGCTTTGGTTGTAGTTCCAATTTCTGTGTAAAAAGACAAAACAAACACAAAAAAAAAAAGTGGGGACTCAACATCGCCGAAAGCAAATATCTCAGTTCTAGTTCAGTAATGTGGCCTTTCCTGCTTTGCTTCTACTAGGTTGTAATATTTGCCTAAAAGTTTTTTGCTGACCTTTCTGGTTTTCATAAATTTTTTTTTAAACATTTATTTATTGCATTTCCGATTATACATCCAAGCAAATACCACTTGTTTAGAATGACGTGCAGAGATGAGCAATAAGTGAAACATCATAACCAAAAGAAATAAGATTAATCTATCATGCCCTGTTAGCCCACAAATGGAAGTGGAAACCAGTGCCAGTATCAGAAATCTGTTTTAACTGAATAAATAACCAAATATTGAGTAGGACCCTCGTGTGTACTTTTCCTTTGAAAATTGCTTAGGAAAAAAGTATCTGCAGAGATTTGCAGTTGCTGCTTCTGTGGCTAAAGACAGCAACATTGGTTGTGTATACGTCCACTATTGCTGTCAGAGTAACACTGGAGGTGGCCAGGAATGCTGTAAGACACTGTGGGCTCCTAACTGGACCTTCAGGGTTTAGGGGCGTTCTGGGTGGGTTGGGAGGGTGGCAGAAGGGGTACAAAGTCTGTCAGGACAAATCTGACAAAGTCTGGCAAATCTCCCAAACCCTCATAATAAGCAAAACTATGTTGGGACAGAGTGTCCAATCCCCAAAAAGGTAGTGGGCTGCAGGAGCCCAAAGCACCTCCCCCAACAAAGAATTAAATTCAAATCTGAATGTAGACTGCAATAGAGACTGTTCTTGGGGCAGAATACAACCTCAGTTACTTAGCTTGGGCTTTAGCTTTCCTCGGGGAGCAATACCAAAATTTCAGGTGGTGTTTGTTTGCTTGTTTTATTTATGGACATGTATTAATTGCCTTACTGTTAAAAACACCCAAAGCCATGTACAATAAATATAAAACCAAATAAAAAAAAGAAATTCAAATTCATTATAAAACTACAAATCTCACACAACATTAATAAATGCATCTGACCCAGCCCCCGTTACTAATATAGGATTAGCTTTTACTTATAATTATATCAATTAAAATTGTACACATCATCCATGTTTTCAGTTTTCTCTGAAATTGGTTTAATTCCACTTCTATCCTTGAATCAACTGGAAGACTATTTCATAAAATTGGAATAGAAGCTGAAAAGGACTTATCAAATAGCTTCAAATGGCAAAACATTTTAGATGGTACCAATTGTACTAAATGTTTACCCACAGAGCTCAGATTCCTTATTTCATAACATTTTAAACTTTCTCAAATGGGGAGAGATTTTTTCTCAAGGTTCTAAAAGCCAAAATCAGACATTTAAATTTACATCTAGCCTCTAGCGGCATCCAATGCAATTGTAAAAACAAAGGCATTGCTGATGTTCTTCTTGAGTTGCCCGTCACAATTCTTGTTGGTTTGCAAAATATCAGAACTGAACAGGTATTCCTGGAGGCAGAGTTGGAGAGGGGTTCACATCTATGTACATATTTTTGCATTTTCAAAATACTTGTGCAAATTTTCTCGAAAACTTTCTGTGCACACAATGGCAGGGGTAATTTGTATGTGGGATAGTTTTTAAACAACCATACACATGTATGTTCCTTTTGAAATCTGTAAATTATGTAAGTAACTTGTGTATCTATTTGCTAACAAATTTTATGCAGGATGTTACAAAATTACTCTCTAAGGGCCTGATTTTCAAAAGCATTTACATGTTTAAAATTGGGTTTTAGACGTGCAAATGCATTTTAGCTGTGTACGTGGGCTTTTGAAAATTGATACAATAAATGCCATTGAATTGTCCATAGGATTTACCTACATAAGTGCATTTTACACGGGTAAATGGCTTTTGAAAATTTCTACAATAATAGTTACATTTACAGATGTATATCTTTTTTTTTTTTTTTTGAAAATTACCCAAGTGAAATTTTCAAAATAGAAGATGCAAAGTCCACAGGTACTTCTGCCTCACAGACTTTGCACCAGTTCTCATGTGTACTTTTCCTTTGAAAATTGCTTAGGAAAAAAGTATCTGCAGAGATTTGCAGTTACTGCTTCTGTGGCTAAAGACTCTGACAGCAACATTGGTTGTGTATACGTCCACTATTGCTGTCAGAGTAACACTGGAGGTGGCCAGGAATGCTGTAAGACACTGTGGGCTCCTAACTGGACCTTCAGGGTTTAGGGGCGTTCTGGGTGGGTTGGGAGGCTGGCAGAAGGGGTACAAAGTCTGTCAGGAGGAGGGCCTACATTCAGATTTGAATTTAATTCTTTGTTGGGGGAGGTGTTTTGGGCTCTTGCGGCCCACTATCTTTTTGGGGATTGGACACTCTGTCCCAACATAGTTTTGCTTATTTTGGGGGTTTGGGAGATTTGCCAATTTTTATTTATTAATGTTTTAAAAAATTATTTTTACTTAACTAGCTGTATGCTGAATATATCCGATTAAGGTTTAAGTTATCTGGGTAAATGTACCCAGTTAAATGCCAATATTCGGTGACGTCCAGAACATCCCTGGATTGTCCCTAGGTTATCTAGATAAAATTTATCCAGCTAATCATGTAGCCCGATACCTTGGAGGTAGGAAATTTAACCCCCCGGGGATTGTCCAGCTAAGTCCTTTGAAAATGTATTGTGGACTGTTTTATTGCCTTTAAACATGTCCTAGAAACCTACATATTTTTAGAATATTTTTTCTTTTCTTATGAGGTACTGAGTTGAAAGGCAAGTGGAGCCAAGAGCGTGTTAGATTTTATATACCATTTTCCAAATATTGGCATTCTATGAAAATCAGACCTGTTTGTGATCCTCAGTGATGAGAATTGAGAAGCCTTGCACTAGAGAACCTCCAAATGGAGGTGGCACTGTATTGTGCTTTCCTATATAAAATATTAAGGAGGTTCTGGTGTGTGTTGGGTTTCCTTGGAAAATGCAGGGAGCCAGACAAGTCATTATGATCTGGACAATGGATTGTTTTGTTTTTTTTTCCCTCCATAGGTTCTGTCCTCGCTGTGTTCAGGAACGGAAGAAGAAATAATGTGGATTGCATAATCCAGAAGAGAGCAGTTTAATATATTCCTTTATTCTTATTATCCCAATGTTTTCTTTTTTTTTTTTCTTAATTTTGATCTGTTTTCATGTGTTGATTTGTTGTCATTGTTTTGTGGCCAGTTGCTGAAAGTTCACATTTCAACAGGAACAGTTGTGCTGAAGCTGTTTTGAACTTGGGGGCATGGCAGGGATTCTTGCATAATGTGTGACAAGGGGGTCTGTAAGTATCATGGAACATGTCAGGGTTAGAGAGTTAACTGCTTAATGACTTGTGTGTTTTCTCTTGATCTTCATCCTACACTGAATCCATTAGCATTATTAACTCTCTGCAGTTTGACACTACTGATGGAAAGCCGAAATGCCTGCTTTGGCAGACCTGGATGCTCTAGTGCTGGGGGCTAAAGGTGACCATTTTTTGACTTTCTCTTTTGGTTTGGAGTGACTCCCTTCCACCATGTATCTGTACCTCTCAGAAATTATTTTTGTGTATATACCAATCAGGAACTTTTTTTTTAAAGTAAAGCTTAATTCATCGGTTTATCCTTCATTGGTCATCCTTCCTTGCATTGATCATCTAGCAGACCTTCCTTTGACATATCAGCACTCTGGGGCTCCTGCCTTACCTGTAACTGAGCCTGAATCTTATCCAGCTGCTGAGCTGGTTCGAGATATTACTTATTGCCTAGTAATCCACAATAGTGCCCTTGCCCTGTAGCTCTCCCCCAGCTATAGTGCTCCTATTGATAGCTTTGGACTAAGGCATTTTGGGACGTGGCTAAATTAAAGTATAGGCTCTACTGCTTCTATATACAGTATATAATGTTATTCTCTAGAAATTCATATGATTCTCTTAAGTGTCATAAAAGGAATTCCATTGCATTGGGATGAGTGAAATCTGCCCAGGATGTTGATCCTCTTGGGCGTTCTCAGTTTCTGCTGTGTGGGACAGGGTGAGTATACTATAGTGAAGTAGACTAGTTCCCTGGTATAATTTGAAGATTAACATAGTGCTGTGTAACGGATGAAGAATGTATCAAGAGAATACCTCAAGCCTGTGGAATGGGTTTGATTTTTCATTTGGCCGCACAAGTTCTTTTGTCTCATATGTATTTGCATACTTGTCACTAATGATTGTAAATACAGCCACATTAACGATGCACTTTATGTTCATGGTTGAGGGAGCAGGGGAGGAAATGTACCCCTCCTCAGCCTATTAGATCTACTTCTGATGTTTATCTGAAAGAGATCTCCCCCTCCCAAAAAAAAAGGGATGCTGGAAAAGTTCTGGGAGCCAGGTCACTGGCACCTAAATTTCAGAAAAGTTAAATAGAAGAACCTTAAATATTAAAAAAACAAAACAACCCCCCCCCCCTGCCAAAATAGAGCAAAATAGAAAGAAAGGCCAAACAAATCAGCAAAATAGTAATAAGAAAAAAAAGAGCAAACAAAGTGAGAAAAAAATCAGTCAAAATGTTTTTAGGTGTCGTGGAAATATGTCCACCTCTGTTGGAAAATGCATTTTAAAAGGATTGTTTTGCAGTCCATTATACCGCCTTCTGCATCTAGCATTCAGTGTCTTTCCATAGGAAGAGGATGCAGAGATGGAGTCTGTAGAAGGTCTATAGCTGTGGTCTCTGTGACCTGAGTCAACCATATCTCTTGCTGGCCCTGTTAATATTGTTACAAGCTATTTGCATGATGTTTTGCATTCTAGAGTATCCCAGGCTGGCAGAATGAAAAGAAATGCCTTTAAGTGAATTTGCCACCGCAGAATGTTGAAATAATTATTTTCGTATCATGTGCATTTTGTTTGATAGAATAGTGGGAAAGAGAATTCTATAATATATACAAGCAAGCCAGTTTGGTTTTACTTCTCTCTTCCATCCCCCTCATCAAGATGCACACTAAGGTTTGTCAGTGTTTGAGAAATCTGTCCTTAGAACCTGAAAACAGTCAGGTTTTCAGGATATCTAGAATGCGTGAAATATTTGTGTACATTGGAGACTTAATATATGCAAATTTCCTGCATCTTCATTTTGGATATCCTGAAAACCCGACCGGCTGTGGGTTCTGAGGACAAACTTCAGGAAACAGTACCAAACTAGTCCTGTTTTTTTTTTTTTTTTTAACCAGTCTTTGAAAATATTTATTTCTGTAATTTTTTAAGCCATTCTATGTTACCAAGTTTAACTGTATACATAGAAAAAATTCTTTGTTCAGGCTATGGGAATGTCTGTGATAATTAGTGTTATCATCCTGATGACTTGATTTGGGTTTTCTAGTGTATTTAGGAGTCTAATTTTTTAACAGGCTGCATAAGTTTGCAGTCTGTTATATACCCAAATTACACCAGTTTTCAAAGAGAATTTATGCATGTAAATTGGATTTTAAGATTATCCCTGGAAAACCACCTACAAACTTAGTGCATGCAGATTTTGCCAAGAGAAATTTAACACATAGGGGGCGATGCAATAGTGTGCAGAAAACGGGTGCTCCGTGTTGAGCACCTGTTTTCCTATCACATACCCAGCCACCTCTCCTGGGCATGTGAAACAATATTTAAATGAGGGGTTGTGCTAAAAAGGAGGTGCTAGGGACAAATGTGCATATCTAGTGCCTCCTAGCCATCTGGTGCATAGGAAAGATGGCTGTCAAGCTACTGCTTATACATGCACAAGATACACAGCCTGGACAGTTATTGAGTGTCCAGAATTCCCCCCCCCCCCCAAAAAAAAAACAACCTTTTTTTTTTTAACTAAATACTGCTTTCCTAGTGTAAAGACAGATGGTCTCAGGACCAGTGGGTTATGTTCCCCTGCCAGCAGAAGGAGACGGAGCAAGCTGACGTCACAGTATATATAGCCTTGCAGCGACTCCAGCCTGCCGGTATTCTCTGTCTTCAGCAGATGGTGGACGTGCATCTCCCTCTGGGGATTGCTTCAGATTTTGGAAGAAGACTTTAACATAGAAAAGAAAAGCCTCGCTCTCCTGTGGTGATACCAAATAATCCCTCCCCCAGTTGAGAATTCCTGAGGTGAGTTTTGTGGTCCTTTAGATGTGTATGCCTTGGTCCGGTAGCTGGGTTTCTTGGCATGGACTTAACAGATTGCACAGCTTTATAGAATTGGCTTTCTTGATGGAGCTGTGGGCAGAGGAAATGTGGGCTTAATTTGGAAACATGATAGAGCTGTCAACTACCTCTGCCTACAATAGAATTTTGAGTCAATTGTGGTGTTTTTAAGGACGCTTGGATTTTTATTTCAAGGTTTTGTCAGTAGGACACGCAGGACCTTAATATTTGGAAGTGCTGTCAAGGCAGCATTCCTTCTCCAGAAGGATTAAAATCCTAGTCACTGTTCTATAATAGCCACCAGCTAGCTGAAGACCATATTTGTATTGAGCTCTGAAGGGAGTTATGGTCTGTCAGGACTTCCCAAACCTGACCTGGGGACCCCACAGCCAGTCAAGTATTCAGTTTATCCACAGTGAATATGCATGAGATAAATTTGCCTATGCTATGTCTCCATAGTATCCAAATTTCTCATGCATATTAATTGTGGGCATCCTGAAAACCCGACTGGCTGTGGAGTCCCGAGAACAGGTTTGGGAAGCCTGCATTCTTAAACCCAGAGGAAGAATGCACCCTGGGTCTTAGTGTGAGCATCCGTACAAGCAGGACCACCCTTCTCAGCAGTGTAAATAAATATATAGTTAAGGAAAGATAGACTCAGCTCTAGCTCCGCCCCTCTCGCTGTACTCTTGAGCTCGGCCCCTCTCTTTGTATTATCTAATCCACTCTGTATTACCTCATATGGAAACTGCGCTCCACCCTTCTCTGGCTGTACTCTCCAGCACCGTTTTACTCTCTCTCACTAACACAGTACACCTGCGCTCAGTGTGCACTCTCTACTACCACACATCTCAATTATGTACTTCCTATACAGTATTTCCCTGTTCTTGGACAGGCCTTTACTACTAGTGCAAAAATAGTAACAATCAGCATATGCTTGACTGTGCCTTTTGTTACTGACTCTTAATCCTGGGCTGTCCACTCTGTCCCTATGGTGGTTTCACAAGTGATCCTGATGTGGTTAAGACAGTAAAGTGTTAAGTCCTGCAGGCATGTAAGAATGTAAGCATACTATCCATGCTTATCTTCTGAGAATTGCATGGTTTTTGTCAGTTATTCATCAAAGCTTGTCTGTGTACTCTCAAGTGGAAATATGGCTATTATTTGGTACAGCAGATTGACACATTTTAAAGCGGTTGCCAGGTTAGTGTGTATAGTCAAGCTATTCAGCTTTTAGAGATGTCCACCACTAATAAAGTTTGCAGGGCTGCTGAGAAAAATCTACTTTTATGGGTGAGGAAAGAGTCAGAGGAAAGCCTGGAGCAGCCTAACACAATTATTGGTCCTGTTGATATTTTTTATTTTAATAGTCTGTAAATCTTTCAGAAATGTAATAGCCCAGGTGCCCAGAGAATCAAAGTTTAGCAAACCTAAACATTTTACTACCATATCAGAGGTTTGTTTAGGTAAGATATCTGAATTTGGAAGTCAAAATAAATAAATGGAAACTGCTCGCCATTAAATATTTCCACCCTCTTATGGTTTGGAAGATTTTCTGTTTTCACAATTTCTGAAGTAGAATACTTTCCCTGTGAAGGCTACTACCTCTTGACTGCATGACGTTCAGTAAAATATGGCCAGTTGTCTTCCTTGTCTGTTGCTGTGTTTTTCCCATTAGAGCAGCACAGATTTTGTAGCAGTCAAAGTCCCTCAGATGGGGACAGTTGTGGACCTGGTATGTACCAGGCTAGTTTGTTATTTAAAGTGGATTCTTTTTGTATGCACGTCCGTTGTACATTGTGTGCACTTATCCAAAATATGTAGAATGAACACAGTAGCATTTTCCTAAATGAGAGAATTTTGAGTCATTTATTTCAGTTTTATTTTGCATTCATATCATGTTCACAGCGGTACTGTAAGTGAATTTCATATGAATAATTTAAGTGGATGAAGATAACAGCTGACATTTTAACCTCTATAGCAGATACTGTATATAACATGTAGTGGCTGCTCTATAGGCCAATTCCAGCATATCCCTCCACATACAATTGGTACAAAATCCATTCAATTACAAGGGGAAAAATGAGGCATGCTGAAAAATGTGTGCATTAAACTGAAATGCAAGAATTGCAAGGAGAATTGGTGGCTGTATTTTCATTCTGAAGTTACTTTTGTGTTATCCATTTGCCATAATGCATCCTGGTAATATTCCACATCTGTGGGGGGAGAGAGAGCAGTTTAGTTCTGTGAGGTTTATGTGTAAAACTTAGCAGTGTTTAAGAGAACTGCTTCAAGCAAGTGATCGCTGTATCAATTTGCAAGAGGTACAGGACTTCGGTAACCACTTTCCCAAATGGGATCTCCACATGTGTAACGTGATGTCCTTCCCCCATCTTGGCACTTTGGTTAGTTTGAGTGAAGCACTTGAGCAGGAACAGCTTCTGTCAGATCAATGTGGACCTTGCATTGTTTAACTTCTTCCCTCCCCCTGCCCCCCAAAGAAGTACTGCATCTTTAAAACTAAATGTTAATTTTATTTTCACTTTTTAAAGGAAATAGATATGTTCCCTTTTTCTAAATGAAGAATGTTGTAAATCTTTTATGAAAAAAAAATGTAAAGTAAAAAATGTATATCTGTATTTTTGGATCATGCTAGATTATGGATATATTGTCTATGAATAAAGTATTTTTGGGAACAAACATGTTTCATGTTTGTTTTTTTTTAGGTGGGGGGCGGGAGCTTCAGGATGCTATTCTTCCATCTATTTTGTTTAATTTGTATCTCTTACCATGGACTGTTTCAAATTTGTCTTTTGTAAGATATGCTGATGATATACAGCTGTGTGTACCTTTTTAGATAAGAATAGAGGTGGTAAGCAAACTTTGGCCTAGATTTATCAATCTGCATTAAATACCACATGTGTTAGGAAAAGGGGCGTGGTTTATGGTAATAACACACATTGTGATAAATAGGCTCTCGTATTGCTTCGCATGGAGGTAATACCTACATAATTGCATTTTCCTACCTGCAAAGTGCTCATTTCACCACTGGGGGAAATGAGCAGAGAGAACATCAAGCTAGGTTGAGAGAACATTGTACAAATCTCATCATTGTGTGAGTTTCCTCACTCCAGACATCAAATCTTCACAAGAGTGCCCTGTTCTGTTCATATGTCTCATTCTGCATGTCAAAGTGGCCCCTAACCCCTACACTAATACCCAAACCTCACCTCGAGTTACTAGGTGGGCTTCCTATAGTAGCATAAATAACTGCTTACTGTGGTGTCACCCTCAGAGGCATGTGCTCGCACTCTCTCACCCCCATCCCAGGCCCTTCCCCAGCCTAAAAATGCCCAAATTGCGTTATGGGCATAAAACACGAGATCGCACAGCTTAACGCAATTGAAAAAGGTGTAGATTTTTTCGATGTTAAACCTGTGTGATCTCGTGCATCGTGGCTTTGTGAAACCAGCCCATTTTTGTGGAAATCCCGCCCCGACTCCTCCCCAATCTCTCTCCTTTTAAAAATTTGCATCGCACCGTGCGTTATGGTGCTTATCGCCTGCGAAATTGCCTTAACGCATGCAAAACCGCCATAACGCAAGTTGGTAAACGACCCTGTTTGACTATTTGGATGAAGGCCAGTAAATTGAAACTAAATACCTCAACATCTGAGCTACTCTGGGTGAGAAAATCTTTGCTATTGTTTGTGGCTCCCTCCATTGCATTGGATGGTTCTCAGATTTCTTTAGACTCCATGCCCATGCATCATGTACTGTAGCAATTGAATTCTTTTAATATGTAGACAAGACTTGATTACTGTTCATGCACTGGTGTTATCTGGAAATGATTATTGTAACGGTATTTATTTGGGGTTTTACTCGGCCTCACATTATTCAAAATATTGCTGCGAGGTTGATAAATGGGAACCTTCAATGGCTGCCTATATCTCTGCCCATCCTGTTTAAAATGCTTAAGAACATAACATGCCATACTGAGTCAGACCAAGGGTCCATCAAGCCCAGCATCCTGTTTCCAACAGTGGCCAATCCAGGCCATAAGAACCTGGCAAGTACCCAAAAACTAAGTATATTCCATGTTACTGTTGCTAGTAATAGCAGTGGCTATTTTCTAAGTCAACTTAATCAATAGCAGGTAATGGACTTCTCCAAGAACTTATCCAATCCTTTTTTTAAACACATCTATACTAACTGCTCTAACCACATCTTCTGGCAACAAATTCCAGAGTTTAATTGTGCGTTGAGTGAAAAAGAACTTTCTCCGATTAGTTTTAAATGTGCCACATGCTAAATTCATGGAGTGCCCCCTAGTCTTTCTATTATCTGAAAGAGTAAATAACCGATTCACATCTAACCGTTCTAGACCTCTCATGATTTTAAACACCTCTAGCAAATCCCCCCCTCAGCTGTCTCTTCTCCAAGCTGAAAAGTCCTAACCTCTTTAGTCTTTCCTCATAGGGGAGCTGTTCCATTCCCCTTTTCATTTTGGTCGCACTTCTCTGTACCTTCTCCATCGCAATTATATCTTTTTTTTTTAGATGCGGCGACCAGAATCGTACACCGTATTCAAGGTGCGGTCTCACCATGGAGCAATACAGAGGCATTATGACATTTTCTGTTTTATTCACCATTCCCTTTCTAATAATTCCCAACATTCTGTTTGCTTTTTTGACTGCCGCAGCACACTGAGCCGATGATTTCAATGTGTTATCCTCTATGATGCCTAGATCTCTTTCTTGGGTGGTAGCACCTAATATGGAACCTAACATTGTGTAACTATAGCATGGGTTATTTTTCCCTATATGCATCACCTTGCACTTATCCACATTAAATTTCAAATGCCATTTCGATGCCCAATTTTCCAGTCTTACATGGTCTTCCTGCAATTTATCACAATCTGCTTGTGATTTAACTACTCTGAACAATTTTGTATCATCTGCAAATTTGATTACACTTGTTGTATTTCTTTCCAGATCATTTATAAATATATTGAAAATTAAGGGTCCCAATACAGATCCCTGAGGCACTCCACTGCCCACTCCCTTCCACTGAGAAAATTGTCCATTTAATCCAACTCTGTTTCCTGTCTTTTAGCCAGTTTGTAATCCACGAAAGGACATCATCACCTATCCCATGACTTTTTACTTTTCCTAGAAGCCTCTCATGAGGAACTTTGTCAAAAGCCTTCTGAAAATCCAAGTACACTACATCCACTGGTTCACCCCTATCCACATGTTTATTAACTCCTTCAAAAAAGTGAAGCAGATTTGTGAGGCAAGACTTGTCCTGGGTAAAGCCATGCTGACTATGTTCCATTAAACCATGTCTTTCTATATATTCTGTGATTTTGATGTTTAAAACACTTTCCACTATTTTTCCTGGCACTGAAGTCAGGCTAACCGGTCTGTAGTTTCCTGGATCGCCCCTGGAGCCCTTTTTAAATATTGGGGTTCATTAGCTATCCTCCAGTCTTCAGGTACAATGGATGATTTTAATGATAGGTTACAAATTTTTACTAATAGGTCTGAAATTTCATTTTTGAGTTCCTTCAGAACTCTGGGGTGTATACTATCCGGTCCAGGTGATTTACTACTCTTAAGTTTGTCAATCAGGTCTACCACATCTTTTTGGTTCAGTCCATCTGAATCATTACCCATAAAAACCTTCTCCGATACGGGTACCTCCCCAACATCCTCTTCAGTAAACACCGAAGCAAAAAAATCATTTAATCTTTCCGCGATGGCCTTATCGTCTCTAAGTGCCCCTTTAACCCCTCGATCATCTAACGTTCCAACTGACTCCCTCACAGGCTTTCTGCTTCAGATATATTTTAAAAAGTTTTTACTGTGAGTTTTTGCCTCTATGGACAACTTCTTGGACACATTTTACCTTTGTAGCTGTTCCTTTCAGTTTTTTCCTAACTATTTTTCTCATTTTATCAGTTTCCCTTTTGAATGTTTAGCATGAGAGCCATGGATATGCTTACTGACCCCCTTCCAGTCATTAATTCAAATTTGATCATATTATGATCACTATTGCCAAGCGGCCCCACCACAGTTACCTCTCTCACCAAATCCTGTGCTCCACTGAGAATTAGATCTAAAATTGCTCCCTCTCTTGTCTGTTCCTGAACCAATTGCTCCATAAAAATGTCATAAAGTTCCTGGATGGAATAAATATCTCTAGCATGTACTGATGATACATTTACCCAGCCAATATTTGGTGTAATTGAAGTCTCCCATTATTACCGCACTACCAATTTGATTAGCTTCCCTAATTTCTCTTGGCATTTCACTGTCCGTCTCACCATCTTGGCCAGGTGGACTGTAGTATACTCATATCACTATAGTCTTTCCCTGACACACAAGGGATTTCTACCCATAAAGATTCAATTGTGCATTTAGTCTCATGCAGGATGTTTATCCTGTTGGTAAGAACACACAAGAGTAAACTAAGTTAAAGCAAAGTAAAACAACCATAAAACACAGCCTATAAATAAAATATATTTAGGATGGTGGGAGGATAGGTGGTAAATTCTCTCTCACCATGAGTTTGAGCTCGAACTCTAAACTAAAAGCTATCATAATTGTAGCCAACTGCCTCATTCTGCTCCTACAGCCCCTTTTTTTTTTTTTTTTTTTTAACTTAAATTTCTTGACCAGGCTAGGGATTTTCACTTTTTTGGGGATGGTTTACATGGGTGAAAACCTGTACAAATTAAAAATCAAAGAGATGTAAATTTCATAAGACTAAAAGAGAAAAATCTGACTTCCACAAAAAAAAAATGAACAGGGAAAAACTGCTGTGTAATCCTGGTAAAAACAGGGATCAGAGATCTACTTATCCCAAGCCTAAGAGAGAAATTCATAGACTTCCCACAAAAGAATGAGCACCCAATCTGCGAGTCCCAAATCTCCCCACACTCAAGTCCATATTCAGCATTCCTGCTCTTCCCTCCACCTAAGTCCATGTTGTGAGTTCCCTGCATCCTTTCTGGCCCACCTTTCAACTTTGTTTGGTCTTCTGGCCGTTCTAACCCTGCTTCTTTCCCCCTTACACCTCTCTTCCAACCCTGGGGTGGTTCTTTCTACAACACTGTTTCAGTGTTTCTCATCTGTGCCCATGCAGTTCGATGATCAGCTTTTTGAACTGCACAGGCCTTTGCAGATTCAGAGCCACATGGTTCAAAAAGCAGATCAGTGCCCTGGGTGTGCACAAATAAACAAACATTGGTGCTGTAAGAAGAGGAATCCTGGGAGCCAGGTTGTCAGCTAGGTGGTGTATGGAGAGGGAGAAAAATCAGGGGCAGGACAGTCACAAGAACAAAGCTCTGGGCAGCTAGAGGGGATGCGGAGCCTGGGGACACAGGCACCATGTTTCCATAGGTAATGATGCCCCCTACCCCTCTCCTCTAGGCTTACATGGCTCATTCCTGCAGGCACCAGTGGCTGGAGCAGTCTCTGGCTCCAGGGGCAGAGGATCGTACGGGGGGGCCTGCCTCAGCTCTATGCTCTCTGGGGCTGGGTTGATTCACTCCCTGCTCTTGTTTGGGCTGTAGAATCCAGGACAGGGACATTGTTTGCCTCATACTACCTTCCTTCCTTCAGCTGTGGCTCTGTTCCCTCGCTTCAGCACTTGCAGGATTGGACTCATTGCTGTAGCTCCTGCTTCAGGGAGCTGATGGCAAACTCTCTTGTAGCTCTAGCACCCAGGTATCCTCCCAGCTTTCCTAGTCAGCTGCACTATCTTCCTGCCTGGGATGGCTGTTTTATTTGCTGACCTCAGCCCTGCAGAAGTGATGGAAACGCCAGTGGTTGCAGCACATCGCTCCTCTTCTAGCACACAAATGTCCGGTCTCTGCTCCCTTCCATTCTGGTAGTTGGCTCTGGAGTGACTGCACAGCTGCCTGCCACCTGAAGTTTTGCCCTCCTTCCCCCTTGCTGTGCCACTGTAATAAGTTTCAAATTATACAAAATGATTGGGCTGTGTCCAGTCTGTTGGTTTCTGTTAGTCTCATGATTGGAATATGGCTATAGTGGGTGGGTTTGATGTTGGGTTGTAGTTGGTACATTGAGGCATCTAGGGAGGGGTTTTTTTTTTTTTTTTTTTAAGTATAAGTCTAATGCAAGTTGACTTTAGTGAGTTAGGATAAGGTTCTTGCTGGAGGGAAGCACTTACCTTTTTAACTAGGTAGGCTAGGATCATTTTTGGTAAGTCCTTGAGAAGACATGTGGGGCATAGGTCTAATACCTCACATTAGCTTGGCCTCATTTGCCTAATGGGTGAGGTTTTTTTTGTTTTCAGGGTGAACATGATTGTTAGGTGGTGGCTTCCTTATCGTCCAGACGAATGGGTTTTTCTCCCCTCCCAGCAGATGCAGACAGAAGAAAAGCTTTACCATACTGTTAGTATATAAAGCAGTGTGCGACCTGCAGTCGCTCCATATTCTCTTCCACCAGCAGATGGTAGAAGTGCACAGTCTGGAGTCAGCTTCTACAGATCCAATTATTCCCAGGGGTGTTAGGTCCTGGATTGGTACCATCCCCCTGGTAGAGTAGAAGCAAGTAGGGGGGTAGGTGGCGCTTGTCCTGTGGAGGGGTTTGATAGCCAGTGGTTTGGTTCCCTAACCCTACCTTCCTTTGGCTGGCTACTTCCTCCTGAACCCTTACCCCCAGTGGGTCCTCTCCCAGGCAAATATTTTGAATTTATTTCTGGAATTATTTCTTTTTGAGGGATTTTATCCTTTAAGAAAAAAAAGCTAAGGTGGAGTTAGGCTACGCAGTGGCAGCAGCCTCACAGCCAGGCCACAGCATGAGCGGTGGTTAGTGCTGTCACAGCCCCAGTAAAGGGGATTGAAAGCCAGATGCTGTTTGCTGCTTACAGGTGGAATTTGGTGTGCAGCACCTGTAATGGCCATTCCTGCAGAGCATGGGAAGAAGTGTTTGGCCTGCGGCCAGTGCAGAACCAAGGTGCAAATGTTGGGATTGTGAGGAACACAGATTCCCAAACATATGCTGGGGGAGCCGCAGCCAGTCAGCTTTTCAGGATAAACAATGAATATGCATGAGAGAATTTACATGTGCTGGCGGCAGTGCATGCAAATTATTCATTGTGGATATGCTAAAAACTGACTAGCTAGGGGGCTCCGAGGAGCAGTTTGGTAAGCACTGCTGTAGAGCACACATGAGCGGTGGCAAGGGTGGTTGGGCAGCTCCTACTCCTAACCCAAAAGCGAAGAAGCTTACCATGAAGAAACAGCTGCTGCGGAGTCGGGGCAGGGGAGCAAGATAGCACATGAACCACAGTCATGTTTTCTTCTTCTCCTGTGCTGCAGGGGTTCGTGGGGGAGGGGGAAGTTAATCCTTCATCATTGGATCCTATTATAGGAAGGGGAAAGGGGCCTGAGGATTCCTGACTGATTCTTTTCTACAGACGGTGTTGTGCTTCTACATAAGAACATAAGTTGCCATGCTGGGTCAGACCAAGGCTCCATCAAGCCCAGGATCCTATTTCCAACAGTGGCCAATTCAGGTTACAAGTCCCTGGCAAGTACCCAAAACATTAAGTAGATCCCATGCTACTGAGGCCAGTAATAGCAGTGGCTAATCCCTAACTCAGCTTGATTAATAGCAGTTAATGGACTTCTCCTTCAAGAACTTATCCAAACCTTTTTAAACCCAGCTACACTAACTGCCCTAACCACGTCCTCTGGAAACAAATGCCATAGCTTGTGTGTTGAGTGAAAAAATGTTCTCCGATTAGTTCTAAATGTGCCACATGCTAACTTCAGGGAGTGAGCCCTAGTCCTATTATCCGAAAGAGTAAATAACCAATTCACATTTACCCAGTCTAGACATCACGATTTTGTAATCCTCTATCATATCCCCCCTCAGCCATCTCTTCTCAAAGCGGAACAGCCCTAACTTCTTCAGCCTTTCCTCATAGGGGAGCCATTCCATCCCCTTTATCATTTTAAATGCCCTTCTCTGTACCTTCTCCAGTACAACACTTTTTTTTGAGAGGCGGCAACCAGAACTGTACATAGTACTCAAGGTATGGTCTTACCATGGAGCAATACAGAGGCATTAACATATCTTCCGTTTTATTCACTTCCTAATAATTCCCTACATTCTGTTTGCTTTTTTTTACTGCAGCAGCACATTGGGCTGACTATTTCAATGTATTATCCACTTATGAAGCCTAGATCTTTTTCCTGGGTGGTAGCGCCTAATATGGAACCTAACTTTGTGTAACTACATCACGGATTATTTTTCCCTTATGAATCACCTTGCACTTGTCCACATTAAATTTCATCTGCCATTTGGATGGCCAATCTTCCCATTTCACAAAGTCCTCCTGCAATTTGTCACAATCTGCTTGTGATTTAACCACTCTGACTAATTTTGTGTCATCTGCAAATTTGATTACCTCACTCTTATTCCTTTCCAGATTATTTATAAATATATTGAAAAGCACTGGTCCAAGTATAGATCCCTGAGGCACTCTACTATTTACCTTTTTCCTACTCTTTCCTGTCTTTTAACTAGTTTTAAATCTATGACAGGACATTGCCTCCTTTCCCCTGACTTTTTAGTTTTCTTAGAAGTCACTCATGAGGGACTTTGTCAGACGCCTTCTGAAAATCCAAATACATTACATCTACTTGTTTACCTTTATGTACATGTTTATTCACCCCCTTCAAAAACTTGTAGGAGATTTGTGAGGCAAGACTTCTCTTGGCTAAATCCATGTTGACTGTGTTCCATTATACTAAGTCTTTCTATATGCTCCAATTTTGATCTTTATAATAGTTTCCACTATTTTTCCCAGCCCTGAAGTCAGGCTCTCTGGTCTATAGTTTCCTGGATTACCCCTAGAGCCCTTTTTAAATATTGGGGTTACATTGGCCACCCTCCAGTAGGGATGTGCAATCATTTTTCCCGAATTAGTGTCAACAGGCTCAGAACACAAGGCTCAGTAAAATCAATTCAGGACGAATTAGACAAGAATACAAACAGCACAACACGTTCTAGCAATATTTTCAAGGCACTCATATAAACACAAATTTCTGTAAAGCATTAAGTAGCAACAGCACATTTTAAGGCATCCTTATAAGGTGCCACTTTTTAGCACTCCATCTTTCAATGTGCTTTTATTCATGCTCGCTCTCTCTTGCTGTTTGTTCCCAATGACCCTTTTAAATCTTTGAGTAGTGATGCCAGTATAGCCACGTCCTTCCTGCCTCTCCTTCCTCTGACCCCCACCCATGGCCATATCAAACTACCCTCTCAGTGCAACTTGGTGGCAGTACATTTCCCCTCTGCATCCGTGCAGCTGCAGACTCCTTGTGGTGACAATCTTTTCCGCCTGTGTGTCAGTTTGGCTTTTTGAAGCTGCAGTCCTATTCTTATTGGCATAGGATTAAGGAGGCAGGAGCATTAGAGAAGAGTTCCTCAGAAGTAAGGTCAGCTTATTTTAGTTAACAGCGGTTGCACTTTAGGTACCTCCCTGCTGATGAAACACTTGTGATGATCTCGCAGATACTAGGCTCGGAACCAGCTCTACTGCTGCTGCATATCACAATCTGCAAATCATATGTGCCAAAATTAACGAACACTTTCTCGTTAGTGATTTCTTTGAAAAGCCCTGATTTGCCCCCCCCCCCCTTTTTTTTTTAATGACGCCTCCCTTTTTAAAATTGGAAAACACAGAATCATTTTTAATGTTTTGGTAAGTTGTAATCTAAAAACTACTAATATGGCTGTACTAATAGGGGGAAGCAGAGGCTGATGTAATCAAAAAGGTGCCCAAGCCAATGTCATCGTTTGAGCCGTAACTCATTAGGACCCATGGAGGGCTGCCCACGTTCCTGCCCGCGGCAGACTTTCGCGGTTTTCAGTGTGTGTCATTGCTAATGCCACTGCCCCGCGGCTTTCAGGGCTGCCGTTTCCTCCCTAGCTGCGGCTTTTATTCAGCCTCAGAACTTTCTCCCGTGACAGAGCCACCGCTCCCCTGCACGCGCCCCTGCTACCCCTCACCAACCCATCGCGCGCTCCCGGCAGGCTACCAGCGACCGATGCGTCCCGCCCCCAGAAACAGCGGCGCCTGCTGTTGTTGCACGTTTCCCTTTCCCACTACCGAAACAGATGACCCTTTTCCTGAAATTACCTGGTGGAATTGCTTTTGCTCTGGAATTTACTTTTATGTTGTAGCATTCTGCTAGCAAACAGCTCCCCCTCCCTGCACGTTCGGCTGACCTTCAGACCTCTCTCTTCTCTGTGGGCCCTTTGCTCCTATTCAGTCTCTGCATGCACGGAAATAAAGGTTAGCAAACAAACAAGCAAAAAATATTTTATTGGCCTAACTTTGCATAGCCTGTGGACCTTTTAACGTTCTCTGTTGCAAATACGTGCCTTACTTAATACTTCTCCCAGCTAGCTTGTCTTTCTTGTGTCAAGTCTCTGACAGCAGCTATAACACCTCTTAAAGGCACAGCAGCCTATAGTAAGTTATAAACCAAAAAGAAAAGTAGCTCCTGGCTACTCTTTTTTTTTTGAGAGCCGGAACATTCACGTATTTAGATGCCACTAAAACAATATTTCAAATGCTGTGATTCTGCTGTGCATGCACCCTTCAAATGAGCAGCTGGCTTCCTTGAAAAATAAAGTAAAATGATCCTGGAACTGAGAGTTTAATCGTCTTATCTAGAAGTCCGTATAGTTCCTGGTCTACCTAGAGAAGGAAATTGTCATCTGGCTAGATAAAACAGGAGATATTCCCTTAAAGGCAGTGCTGTTTCAAGAACAATGAGACTCTGGGTTTGCGTAACCTAAAAACTACAAAGACAAACTTTTTGTTTCAAATCTTTTTATGATAAAAAAAAAATTAACCTTTGCTGCCAAAGGCTGTATTGTCCTGTTTTGGGAGTCACAGCTGCAGTTCTTTCCTTAGGTGATAAGACTTGATTACCAGTTTAGTGGTGAGAAGTAAACCCACCTTACTTCGCATCAGGAGTACGAACTACTGTTCCATACCATTGGCTCTTTAGGGGCCTGATGAAATAACCTGTGCTTAGCAGAGCGCATAGTTTTACCTGTAGTTGTGCACACATTTTTTGTGTACAGTTGCTACTCCCACAAAATACTGCTTAATGTAAGACCCAAATAATATAGCTTGAAAAAAGAAATCGCTATAAATACAAAACCTGCTATATGAGGAAATTCATTGAGAAATCAAGTATACCTTCATACAATGCCATTAATGAAATAGCTATCGTGTCTGTAAGCCCAAACGTTATGAGGCTTCATTAATCATTAGGTAACTTGATGAGGTAACTTGATCTGAAGGTATACTTGATCTGAAGGTATACTTGATTTCTCAATGAATTTCCTCATATAGCAGGTTTTGTATTTATAGTTGTTACTCCCACAGCAGCAAGGAGTTTTGTGCACATAAAATGTTCATGTAAAACTCATATTGCTTAGCACCCTTGAAAGGAAATACCATGCTAATGAAAGTATTAGCTATTACCCCCCCCCCCCCCCAATGCAGACAGGTGTGCTGGCTTATCTCAGGTTTTTGCAGAACTGGAAATTTTACTCCTTGTTGGAGCAGGAGTAAAGTTTCCAGCACTAGCATTAGTCTTTGGGCAGAAGCAGGAGTTCTGGTGCTGGGACCAATAGTTGGAATTTCTGTGCAGAAAACAAGCTTTGCATAGAAATATGATTGATTTATGTGCACAAAATAAATGTTCTTCAATGAAAACATTTTTGTGTGCATAAATCCTATTTTATATAACAAAACAAGCATAAATAATATTTCGTGTGAATAAATGCTATCTGATAGAATGCCTCTCCACCAAAGTTAAAATGTGTGATCAGCCTGTGCTGAGTGCACATTTTTTAACTTGGGTTTGTGTGCACATTTTTAACTCTTGATGCATTAGCATACCATTGGCTTTCTGCATCAGGAGTTAAATTATTTTTTTTGCACCTGCAATAAGAAAGTGTGTGCTGAATTTCAGCACACAGTCTTCATGCAGGGTTTATTCATGGTTCCCTAAGTTTGCTTTTTGGAGAACTAAGGACTTTTAAGAGGCATACGGATAAGAGTGTGGGCTGCAGTTCTAACCTATATTGTGTATTTTAGGGTAACTATGGTTGGCTCCTCGGTCGTCCACCACAGTTTGGTTTGGGGCCACGGGATCTTACTGAGAAGGCAGATAATCTGCTACAAGGGTAGAGCTTTGGCGCTGTATGCCGGTGCTGCAGCATACAGTACACTCCATGAGATCAGGAAGAAGGAATTGGCAAAGGACCTCATCCACAGAGTGGCAAAGCTTTGGCATACTGGTCCCTTCGGAAGGAGATGCTTTTTCTGTACTTCCTCTGCCAGTGCCCAGGAGGTGCCTCTCACCAGTGAGAGGTATGGGGTGCAAAGGCTACCTTTTTCTCATGTTTCGCCTGAGGATTTGGCCTTCTTTGAACGCACAGTGCCAGGCAGAGTTATCACAGATCCAGAAATGCTGAAACCATTCAATGTGGACTGGCTGAAGATGGTGCGAGGTATGTGCTTTCACAGTACACCATTGCCTTACAAAGCGCCTGCTGCACTTCATCAAATATTCGCCATACCCAAGTGCGCCTATTGCATTCAATCGGCCCTTATCCAATTCCCACTAGTAGTGCAATTTAATTTATCCCAGGTTGTATGTTCTTCTGAGCCTCTCCAGGTCATGGGAGTATAGTATAGAGGCAGTGTCTTTAGAGTTCCAAAGAGGGACACATTTGCAAGCATTATTCAACAACAATGCTAGGTGATACTAGGGAGCCCTGGGGTAGTATTTTAAGAGGAAGTTAAATTTTCAGCTCTTATTTAGTAGTATAATCACTGTGGTCCCTAAGGTTGATGCAGAGGGGATACAATTCCTCTGTTCTCATACTGAGTCCCTAAGAAAAGATGGGAAGACCCAAGGTTTGAGATGAACTGTAGTCTATATGCCACTGCAAAAAGAAGCAAACTGGGGCCTTACGGTTCTCAGCTGCTGTCCTACTCCATTTTCCATGTTAATTATGAAACCAGTACCATGTGTTGGATTGCTCCACATTCTGTCTGTTAGTCCAGTTGGTGTATTTGTTTTAAAACTATGGATAGGGTTGGAGGCATGAAATAGAACTGATATGATGGCGTGTTTTTTAAAAAAATCCTCCCTTGGATTATTTAGTTTTTTTTACACCATGTTTTAATATATACCGGGAGATAGGTTTCCATTCATTTATGCATACTATAAGCACCACAACGTTTATAAATAGTGGCTGGGTTTGAAGAGTTTTCAGTAATCTCTGATTTGGTTAATAGTGGTCATTCTAAGATTGTTTATAATCCATTCTGAGATTATTTCTAATCCAAGATTGCTCCAAGATTAAACTTGGGGGCCATTCAGTAGCTAACCCAGAGTGTATGTGACTTCCAGCCCTCTTATTTATTTATTTAAAACTTTTTTATACCAGCATTAGTGGGTACATCATGCCGGTTCACATCTTAACAGAAGCTGGAAAATACATAAAACAGGGGATTGGGGTTGGATCAACGAGAGGGTGGAGGTGGAAGGATAGCGCATCAGGCAACAGATAAAATATAAATAACAGGAACTGTCAAAGGTAACAATATAAATAACTGTCAAATATAACGATATAAATAAGAAAATAAGAGAGAATAAATATTACAAAATACAGAGCTATTATACAAGGGTTCAGGTCAGGAGATGATGATGCTTCAGGAGGATGAGAGTGAGAGACTAATCTGGGTAAGCCTGCTTGTCGGGCCTAACTCCCTCACTTGTCCTCAGTATTCTTGATACCAGCAGCTGAAAGAGTTTTACTTGTTGAGTTAAATGGTGTTTGTCCCTTTCTAAGTACTTATTTTATTTTTTTGTTGGTGCAGGTTGCAGTAAGGTGTTACTGAAGCCAGCAACATCTGGAGAGGTGTCCGAGATCCTAAGGTAACCGTCATGTCTTTTGCAGCCAATCAGATGTATAAGGCACAGAGAAGGAGCAGTCTCCTTATGCCGGGCACCGACATCAGAATGTGAAGGAAAGAAATAAAGATTTTTCTTCTCATGAGCACACTACAGTATAAGATTAAGCAGGGCTTAATTTAGGGAACTGTGGAGGGGAGTGGGAGTGGGAGACAGAAAGGCCTGGTGTGAGGGGGCAGGGCCAGGTCTGGGTATGAACTCCCTCTCTCTCTCTCAAATGCACACTTTTTCTGTCAGACACACGTATGTGCACATGCTTCTTCCTTTTCCCAGTGATGCTCCAGCCCCGCCACTGAGGGATAGCCTAGTGGTTAGAGCAGTGGGCTATGACCCAGGAAAACCAGGATTCAAATTCTGCTGTCACTCCTTGTGACCTCGGGCAAGTCCCTTTACCCTCCTTTGCCTCAGGTACAAACTTAGATTGTAAACCCTGTGGGGATAGGGAAATACCTAAAGTACCTGAATGTAATCCGCTTTGATGGACACTTTGAAGTGCCAAAAAGCAGAATATTAAAAAAAAAAAAAAAAAATCTAAATAAATAAATATTCAGCAGCATGGCTGTGCTGCCGAACTTCCCATGTAAGTTAGCTGGAAAAATGTATTCCTCTCGGACTGAGGATGTATCTCCCAGGGCTACTGCCCAGGAGGGAAAGGGTTAGGTCAGGCGTCATAGCCGGTGATTCGATTATTAGGAATATAGACAGCTGTGGGTGGCTGGAGGGCATGAGAATCACCTGGTAACATGCCCTACCTGGTGTGAAGGTTTCAGATCTCACGTGTCACCTAGATAGGATTTTAGGCAGTGGTACATGTGGGCCCCAACGACATAGGAAAATGTGGGAGGGAGGTTCTGGAAACTAAATTTAGGCTCTTAGGTAGAAAACTGAAATCCAGAACCTCCAGGGTAGCATTCTCTGAAATGCTCCCTGTTCCATGCGCAGGTCCCCAGAGACAGGCAGAGCTCTGGAGTCTCAATGCATGGATGAGACGATGGTGCAAGGAAGAGGGATTCCGTTTTGTAAGGAACTGGGTAACCTTTAGGGGAAGGAGGGTATTTTCCGAAGGGATGGGCTCCACCTTAACCAGGATGGAACTAGGAAGCTGGTGCCAACCTTTTAAAAAGGAGATAGAGCAGCTTTTAAACTAGAACAAAGGGGAAAGCCGACAGTCACTCAACAGCACATGGTTCTGAGGGAGGTATCTTCAAAGGATACTAATGAAGCATTAGAATTAGGGCATCACAACAGAGAGGGTCCAATAATAAGAAAAATAGTGCAAGAGCCTATAATTAAAAAATCACCTGAGCTAAAAGATTCCAGTTTATCCCTGTCAACTGAAAAGCAGAATGTAAATGTAAACAAAAAACACACTTTGAAATGTTTGTATGCTAATGCCAGAAGTTTAAGAATTAAGATGGGAGAATTAGAATGTATAGTAGTGAATGATGACAGAGACTTAATTGGCATCTCAGAAACATGGTGGAAGGAAGATAACCAATGGGACAGTGCTATACCGGGGTACAAATTATATTGCAGTGACAGAGAGGAGAATCTTGGTGGTGGGGTGGCGCTTTATGTCTGGGATGGCATAGAGTCCAACAGGATAAAGATCCTACATGAGACTAAATGTATAATCGAATCTTTATGGGTAGCATTGCCTTCTGTGTTGGGGAAGAGAACAATGATAGGAGTATACTATCATCCACCTGGCCAAAATGATGAGACTGACAGTGAAATGTTAAGAGAAATTAGGGAAGTTAACCAAACTGGTGGTGCAGTAATAATGGGAGATTTCAATTACCCCAATATTGACTGGGTAAATGTATCATCGGGACATGCTAGAGAGAGAACGTTCCTGGATGGAATAAAAGACAGTGTTTTGGAGCAATTGGTTCAGGAACCACCAAGAGAGGGAGCAATTTTAGATCTAATTCTCAGTGGAGAACAGGATTTGGTGAGAGAGGTAATGGTGGTGGGGCCACTTGGCAATAGTGATCATAATATGATCAAATTTGAATTAATGACTGGAAGGGGAACAGTAAGTAAATCCATGGCTCTTGTGCTAAACTTTCAAAAGGGAAACTTTGATAAATATGAAGAATAGTTAGAAAAATAACTAAAAGGTGCATCTACAAAGGTAAAAAATGTGCAACAGGCATGGACATTGTTAAAAAATACCATCCTAGAAGCACAGTCCAGATGTATTCCACACATTAAGAAAAGTGGAAGGAAGTCAAAACCATTATCGGCAGGGTTAAAAGGTGAGGTGAAAGAGGCTATTTTAGGCAAAAGATCTTCATTCCAAAATTGGAAGAAGGATCCATCAGAAGAAAATAGGATAAAGCATAAGCATTGGCAAGTTAAATGTAAGACCTTGATAAGACAGGCTAAGAGAGAATTTGCAAAGAAATTGGCCATAGAGACAAAAATTCACAATAAAAACTTTTAAAGATATATCTGAAGCAGAAAGTCTGCAAAGGAGTCAGTTGGACCATTGGATGATCAAGGGGTTAAAGGGGTACTTAGAGAAGATAAGGCCATCATGGAAAGATTAAATGATTTCTTTGCTTCAGTGTTTACTGAAGAGGATGTTGGGGAGATACCCATTCCGGAGAAGGTTTTCATGGGTGATGGTTCAGATCAACTGAACCAAATCACGGTGAACTTGGAAGATCTGGTACACCTGATTGACAAACTGAAGAGTAGTAAATCACCTGGACCAGATGGTATACACCCCAGAGTTCTGAAGGAACTCAAAAATGAAATTTCAGACCTATTTCAAATAATTTGTAATCTATCATTAAAATCATCTGATGTAGTGAAGATTGGAAGATGGCCAATGTAACCCTGATATTTAAAAAGGGATTCAGTGAGGAGGAGGAGAAGGGCAGAGAGAATGTGCCTTCTCTCTCTACCTTCCTCTTCGTCCTAGGGATCCTAGTCCTCCATTCCCAGCCCTATCCCCTCAATGAATCCCTCAATGGTTCTTGTTCCCCTCTCAATGGTCATAAGGCCCCCAAATCTCATCCATATTCCCTGGTAGTCCTTGAGTCCCCCTCCCCCTAGAAAATCACCCTCTTCTGCAATTCATCTTTTCTCCCTGTTTACCCAGTAAGGCATAGACATCCTTTTCAAGCCAGAATTAGCTGGCTCTTCTTTACCTTGGGGGGTGAGAGCCTCTTTGTGCTGGGGGGGGGGAGGGTTAGAATTCAAAAGCACAAACTGCTCTTTACCTCTTCAAGGGAGGAAGGAAGGGAACAGCACTGCATGCTCTTCTCACTCACTCCCTTCTGTCACCTCCCCTCATTCACTTTTTTTCCCAACCTTCCGATCACCTCTCACAGACTACCCCCAATTCTGATAGTCTTACACATCAGTCCCTCCAATCCCATCATTCATCCACAGCTCTTTTAATCTCTTCACTCTTCTCCCCTCACCTCTACACAGTCCACAGCTTCTTTGATCTGCTCAGGAGGGAAGGTGACCAGGAGCAGAGACAATGAGGCCCAGGATGTCAGCACAATAAGCAGTTAGTTGGGCCCGTAAACCAACATATCAGAGGTGGCAGATATAATGGGGCTAACAGGCATTCACCTGTGTGTCTTCAGCTTTCTTAGCATATGGACAAGTGGATCCACAACCAGTGGGGTTTTGCACATCTACCAGCAGATGGAGGTGGAGCAAAGCTGACATCACGGTATATATATCGCTGCAGTGACATCAGCCTGCCAGTATTCTCTGTCTCCAGCAGATGGTGAATGTGAATCTCCGAATTGGGGTTTGCTTAAAAAATTTTCAAAGGAGAAGAGATGAAGGAGATTTATTCACCCCGCTCTCCTGTGGTGATACCTTATGGTCCCTCCCTCAGTTGAGAATTCCTGAGGTGATAACTTTGGATCCCTCCCTCAGATGAGTGCCGTGGTCCGGTAGATGGTTTTTCAGCCAGCATTGATGTAAGCTGAAAAAAAAAAAACAGCTGAAGGGCAAACGGATGCAGGAAGCTGAGCGCAGCTGTGAAGGTCCTTACCCTCTCCCCCCAGAGCCGGAGGCTAACCTTGTACTCAGCCGGAACAGGCTGAACTCAGGTAAAGAGTAATTTAAAAAAACAACAAAGAGAGAGAAGGGGAGTTTGGTATGGATTCCTCTTCCCTCAAGTATCCGTGCTCAGCGGACCAATCCGATGTTTGTCTCTGCCTCTGGGGGAGCTGGGAATTTGGGCAGCTTGGCTGATTGAGAAGCAGTTTTGGCTAGGCCCCACTCTCAGGCTTGGCTGGTTTGCTGAGGCGGCATTTTTGTGCATTTTCCTGTGCATAAGATGCTCTCTTTAGTTGTGTCAGTTCATGCTGTGCGCCTGATTTTGCAACTAGTTGGGCGCATAGGAGTGCCTGCTAGAGCACTCAGTTGTGTGCGCTCACACACGCATGCACTTATTTTCACTCACTATCGAAAGCATCCTGTTGGGAGCTCAGTTTGTGCACTTATCAAGGCACAGTGTTGAGCGCCTAAATTTTGGGTGCCTAATATTTGCAGGGCAACTCAGCTGGGCATCCTCTTGTCAGCCGCCTGGTGGGGGACGTATTGCCAAACTAATGGAGCCCATAGCAAAGAAGCCTAAGCGCCTTGCCCTATGTGTTGCTTGTTATATTCGGGCATCCCAGCCTGGCGTTCCCTCTAACTTGTGCCAGTGCTGTTTGGAGGCTCAGGGAGAATTGCCTCCATCTGATTTTCTAAGACTGGTTTTTCTCAGCCTGGTGTGGGAATGGAAAAAGAACTGCCAGAGGTGTCGCCAGATTTTGGGGCTCCCCTAACTGGTTTGTCAGTGGAGGAAGGTAGTTCAATGGGTGTAGGTCTGATGCCCCCTGGTTTTGGCATGGATCCCTTTGCTTTTTCTTGGGTAGAATTTTTTCAAGGCCTGCAGCCTTTTCTTCAGGCGCAGTCCTTGGCCCCGGACAATCTTATCAAGTCAGGATCGCAGGCTGCGGATTCCTGTACGCATGGTGCTGCGGGTAAGCGTTGGAGTATACCCAGATCTGCTGCAGGTCTTCCCGATAGGGACCCAGATGGCACGGATGACAAAGCCAATCCTTACTCCCTGGGATTGGAGCCGTATAGAACTATGTTGCATTTCTTTCATAGAGATGAGTTACTGGCTCTGATTTCCCCAAAATTGAAAATGCTGGGAGTACTGGGGCTGAATCCATGTCTGAGCCAAAGAAAGATCCTATTTTAATTTGTTTGCGTAAAGCCTCTTGTTTCTTCACTATTATGGAGGCCATTCAAGAATTGATTGATCTTGAATGGGGCACCCCGGAAGCTAATTTCAAAGGGGGATGAGCCTTGGAAGAACTGTACCTCCTGGATCCAGCTGCAAGAGAGCAATTGTACTTTCCAAAGGTGGATGCACTTGTGTGTGCCATTACCAAGTGGGTGACTATCCCCACAGAAGGGGAGCAGCCTTGAAGGATGCACAGGACAGGAGAATCGAGGCTATTCTTAAGCAGGCTTTTGAAGCAATGGCAATGTTTATTTATTTAAAATCTTTTCTATACTGTCGTTTAGTAATGCACCATCACAACGGTTTACAGAGAGGCACGTAAATTTATATTTGGTTAAAATCTTACTAACAAAGTGCCAAAACATTTATCGGTAACATGCTTTCATAATACAGTGATACCTCGGTTCTCGAACATAATTCGTTCCAGGAGGACGGTCGAGAACCAAATTGTTCGAGAACCGAAGCAATGAAACCCAATAGGAAATAATGGAAACTGGATTAATTCGTTCCAAGCCCCAGAAAATGCCTATTTACTGGCCTAATTTGTATATAATATGTAGAAAAACATGAGTCTCAACAAGAAATAAAACATTGGCAGCCTTTATAACAGCTTTATTCTTAAGGAAAGTAGAGATGGTTGATTTTGGCACGCCATACTCAGCAGACAGATCCGAAACACGTGTGCCCTGTTCATATTTGGCAATGATTTCTTTCTTCAGCTCAATAGTTGTTCTCACAGCTTTCCGCTTACCTTTGTCTGCATTACCACTTCTGGCTTTCTTTGGACCCATGTCTAAGGGTTAAATTCAGTGTAAAGCGTGACTCTCTCCACAAAGCGTGACTCTCTCTCTGCACTCACACTGATGACGCAAGCAAGGCGCGCTGGGCCGAATGAACGCCATTCGGCTCAACTCGGCTCATCTCGGAAGTTCGAGTTCCAAATATTTGTTCGGATTCCAAGACAAAAGTATCTCGAATCTCCTGGTCGAATACCGATTTGGTCGAAAGTCAAGGCGTTCGAGAACCGAGGTATCACTGTATAAGGTATATGATGCATGATCTGGATCTTGTCCTTTGTGATGCAGTACAACCTGGCCCGGGGCAGAAAAGGCTAGGACATAGGAATATAGTCACAGCTAATGCCAAACCTAGACACCAGAGGGCGAGCAGGAGGGCGGCGCGAGCTACAGTTCCCTGGTTCCCTGAACCGGCACCTGATCCCTGGCTGGAGAGTGAACAGGAACAGGTGGAGGAAATAGGGACTGATGCCTATGACTCAGCAGAGTCCATGGAAGCAGAGGAAGAGGGTGTGCCAGTGTGGTGGAACTGGCCACAAAAGCCCAGCTACTCAGAGTCAGGGGAGGAGGAGATGGAGGTAAGCTGGGGAGAGGAAAGCTCCAGCTGTTCCTCTATGGAGGTGGAATAACCAGGAGGTTGGGGGAAAGGCAAACACTGTGTTTGTACAAGGAGGGTTGAGAAAGGTTGGAAAGGAATTGCTGTTTTGAATGCTGTTTAATTCTGGCTGGTTCAGGCGAACCTAAGCGTTTAGGCTTAGGCAGGCTAAGACAACCAGGCATTACTATATGGGCTGCAGCCTGTGAGGCTACAGGACCACATTAAACCCTTTTGTGATAAAGACCTTTTTCTGTGTACTGTTTGGGAGTGCCAGGACTAGGCCTGGCACTCTGACTAGAAGCTTGGAGGAGTCCATAGCAGCGGTGTGCAGGAGCTGTGCGATTGGACAGGAAGTGGTATAGGAGCGGAGAGGGATCCTTGAAGCCCAGCAGAGCCAACACAGAGTGCTGAGCGGAGGGGCATGATCGTGACACCTTTTATATGATTAATAGGAAAAACCATACAAGAATTGTACTTTATATTGCAGATCTCTTAAATTAGTCTATAATAATGAGTAAAAATAATAAAATATACAAGTACGCTACTAGGTGACTTTTGCTGTGTGTAGATGTTCTTTTGCTTGTTCATTTATACTTCATATTCTCCATTCTCACTGTAAAATGCTTTTTTGAAAAGCCATGTTTTTAAACTTTTTTTTAAAGAGTTTTAAATCTCTCTGTAATTTTGTTTCGAGTGGTAATGAGTTCCATAATGCTGGTCCGACTAATGATAGGGCTCGCTCTCTAACTTGGGTCAGTTTTGCTGTCTTGACCGAGGGGATGGTTAGTAGAGCTTTATTAGCTGATCTAAGATTTCTCTGTGGGAGGTGTAGCTCTGTGTTTAACCAGTCTGCTTTTTCTTCGTTGATCAGTTTGTGAATTGTGCAAAGTGTTTTATATTGCACTCTTTGTTCTATGGGCAGCCAGTGTAATTCGTCAAGTGTTTGAGCAGATAGCTTCTTGTTGCTCCCTGGTGGCTCGCTCTTGTTTACTTTACACTCAGGAGGTCAATGAATCTGGTGTGAATTCTAGGGCAGTGATAGAACTAGCAGCTGCCATTTGGTCCGCACTTCGGCCAGAGAGGTTTCTTTGGTAATAGTGGCCAGGCATCAGCTGTGGCTGAGAAATTAGTTGGCCGATACAACCTCGAAGTCTAACCTTATGAAGTTGCCCTTTAAAGGCTCACTCTTGTTTGGGAGCAAGCTGGAGAAAATAGCCAATAAGTAAGGTGTGTCCCAGGTTCTTAGGTTACCAGAGGATAAGAAACAGTTACCACACTCCTCCAGCATGAGAGGTCATACTAGGGGGGGGGGGGCAGATGATTTCTACCCTACAGAGGAGTGTGTTGCATCCGTTGGTCTCAGACGGCTTCGACCTTTGCGCCTCACCTTTCTTCCTTCTCTCTCCTCAAGGCTTGGGAGGTTGGCTGCCATCGCCTCTTCATGCCGCTCTCCCCGGTGTCCCCGGATCGGCAACGGCGACAGTGTTCGCCATGTTTCTCCTGAGGGCTTCCTAGGGTGCACACGCCCACACCACTCACGTCTTTATCCACGTCATGGCGGGAACCTCAGGGGTGTCCCCTCCGAGTGACGTCAGCACATCCTGGTATTTAGCCTGCCCTTTGCTAACAAATCGAGTTAGCAAGGATTGGAATAGCTCCGGTCTAAGCTGCTCTGCCGCTTCCTAGCTGCCGCAGGAAGCTCTCTCCACCCTTCGGGGTAATTCAACTCTAACCTGGGTACCCGCTCCTCGGGGGCCCTTATACTTTCTTTCAGGTGCCTATCCTGGGATACCAGGTACTCTCTCTTCGAGGGCCTGCTCTCCCTAACTTGATGCCTGCCACTCTACAACTTCTGCCTGCCAGGAATTCCAAATTTACAGCTTCTGCTTCAGTGAGCACTAACCTATCAGTCTATCTCACCTACAGCTTCAGCGCTCTAAATCCTGTTCATCGCGCTGTCTCCACCAACTCTAGAGTGAGATGGGTCCTCTCTGCTGAGGATCCCTGGACTACTACTAATGGGGCTACCTTCCACTGCTGTCCGCTTCCCGGGCAATGCCACCGTGCTGAACAATAAAACTACTTCTCTGTGTTTGCATGCAAAGAGTCTAGCCTGGTACTGCAGTTCCTCACAGGGCTCCTCCCCATGGGAGTGGCCATCACAGCAGTACCCAAGAATCCACTCCAATACCTCATAACTATAACAGAGCGGTCTTGTAGAGGTCTTGACCTTTGGATACGTCTCAGTCCTTTCGTCCCAGGCAGCCCAGACGGGGCACAGGCTAGGGTAGTGGAGACCCCTGAGTCTCCAATGAAAGTGTGCTGACTCACCCCAGGATTAGGAGATAGGGGGTCGCCTCTCTCTTGGGTCAAGATCATGTCAAACCAGTGGGTTCTGGAAGTAATGAGATGGCTAAGTGCTGGAGTTTCACAGTGTTCCTCGGGATGTTTTTATGTTGTCTCCCCGCAACTCTCTGCAGAAGAGACAAGCAGTGGAGTGTACGTTGTCAAGACTCCTCAGCCTGTGGGCTGAGGTTCAAGTGCCCACGTCTCAAGAAAATGTGGGCCGATATTCCATTTATTTCGTTGTGCCCAAGAAGGAGGGCTCCTTTAGCTCTTTTTTGGGCACAAGCAGGTCAACTGATATTTGCGTGTGGCTCATTTTCGTATGGAAACCTTGCACTTAGTGAAAATGGCAGTACAGTTGGGGGAGTTTCTGACATCTCTGGACTTGTCTGAGGCATACCTTCATATTTCCATCCGGCTAGAGCACCAATGATTTCTGCGGTTCACAGTTTTGGGGCAGCATTTTCAGTTTTGAGCACTACCTTTTGGTTTGGCTACTGCCAAGGTGGTGGTAGCAATGCTGAGAAAGGATGGGATTCTGGTGCATCTGTACTTAGATGACTGGCTGATTTGGGCCAAGAGTCTGGAAGAGAGTCTTTGGGTCTCATGTAAGGTGATCTCCTTGTTGCAGGACCTAGGTTGGGTGGTGAAGCTGGCCAAGAGCAATCTTCAGCGATCACAGTCATTGGAGTATCTTAGTGTTCAGTTCGACACAAAGTAGGGCAGGGTGTTCCTGCCGGAGGGCCGTATTCAGAAGCTGATGATGCAGGTGTGCCTATTGTCAAACATGATACGTCCAACAGGGTGGTCTTATCTACAGGTCCTCGGATTGATGACGTTGACCCTGGAGGTGGTGCTATGAGCGAGGGCGCATATGTGTCCTCTTCAGCGCACTCTGCTGTCTCATTGGAGCCCACAGTCTCAGGACTATTTGATTCAGCTCCACCTACCAATGGAGATCTGCATACACTTGCAGTGGTGGTTGCAAACGGATCATCTAAGAAAGAGAGTTTCCCTAAGGTTACTGGACTGGCTCGTAGTCACTATAGATGCAAGCCTCCAGGGTTGGGGAGCTCATTGTCAAAAGCTGACAGTGCAAGGGTGCTGGAATACAGAAGTCTCACTCTCTCTGGACATCAGTTGGTTGGAAACCCATGCCTTCCAGTTGGCATGCTTGCGATTCAGCGACCAATTGCAGGGTTGAGTGGTCCGGATAATGTCGGACAATGCGACGACAGTGGTTTACATCAATCGCCACTAAGAGCCAGCAGGTGTCACAGGAAATAGCCCAACTTATGGAATGGGTGGAAGTGCATCTTCAGGAGATATCAGTCTTGCACTTCACGGGAAAAGACTATTTATTTATTTATTTATTTATTTATTTATTTAACACTTTTCTATACCGACCTTCATGAATAAATTCAAATCAAATCGGTTTACATGTAGCAAGGGGTAGAACTTAATCAACCATTTAACAAGAGGCGAAAGTTACATATAACAAGGAGGTAGTAACTTGGGGGGCTAAGTTAGCCGGAGGCAAAGGACAGCAAAACTGAATAAACTAAATAACAAAACAAAGAAACAGATGCAAAATATCAAGCCTAAACTAGGTGGGGCGCCTAGTCAGGTAAGTGGAGTCCTGACTGGTAGAAAATGGATGGTTTTGAAAGTTAAGGGAAGGCTTGTAAGAGCTGACTTTCTCAGCAGACAGAGTCTGGATCCAGGAGAATGGGAATTGTCAGATGAGGTGTTCTAGCTCGCAGTGGATCGCTGGCCTTCCGTTTCTGGACCTGCTGGTGACTTCTCACACTGCAAAGGTTCCTCGCTTCTTCAGTTGCAGGAGAGATCAAAAGTCCTCGGGCATTGATGCCCTCATGCAGGCTTGGCCGGAGGGCAGGCTACTGTATGCCTTCCCCCATGGCCCATGTTAGACAGAATGATTCGGAGGATCAAGAGTCACACGGGATTGATGGCAACAGATTGGCCCAGAAGACTGTGGTATGCAGATTTGTAAAAGCTTCTGGTGGACTCTCCCCTTTGGTTTCGGCTCAGAGGAATCTGCTTTGACAGGGGCCTGTTCTTCATGAAGATCCGACTTGATTTTGTTTTACGGTATGGCCCTTGAGAGGACTTGGTTGCTGAAACGTGGATACTGTGCTGCAGTGATTGCCACCTTGCTATGATTGAGAAAGTTCTACACTTCCTTAGCCTATGTGTGGGTTTGGCAAGTGTTTGAGGCTTGGTGGGAAAATCGAGGGGTTCATCCGCGTTTGGTTAAGATCCTGCTCATTTTGGAATTTTTGCAGGATGGATTGAATAAAGGGTTGGCCCTTAATTCATTAAAGGTACAGGTGGTGGCTCTTACCTGTTTTTGAGGTCAGGTGAATGGTGGACTCTTGTAAGCTCATCCAGATGTGGTCCGTTTCTTAAAAGGAATGAAGCATCTTCGTCCTCCCTTGCGAATGCTGGTGCCTTTGTGGAGTCTTAATCTAGTTTTAGATTTTTGGCGGGCCCCACTTTCGACCAATGTGTAGCGTTTCCTTGAGGTTACTGACTTGAAAACGGTGTTTCTCGTGACAATTTGTTCGGTGCATAGGGTTTTCGAATTGCAGGCCTTGTCTTGCTGGGAGCCCTTCCTAGGGGTGACTATGGGAGCAATTCAGTTGAGTACTTTTTCTTCATTTTTGCCAAAAGCAGTCTCGGATTTTTACTTGAATCGGTCAATTTCCCTGCCGTCTCTGGACAGGGAAAGAGATGTGGAGGAATATCACCTGTTATGGCCCTTGGATGTCAAGAGGCATATTTTGAGGTATTTGGAGGTTTCTAAACTTCTCAGGAAGACGGATCACCTATTTGTTCTTCACAGGGGGAATAGGGTGAGCCAGCTTTGTGGGCTATGATAGTCTGCTGGATTAAGGAAGTAGTCACAGCCATGTATGTGGATGCTGAGCCATTGCCTAGTCAGGTTAGGACTCAGGCAGAGTCATGTGTGGAGGTTAGATTGTTATCTCCCATCGACACTTGCCGAGTTGTGACATCGTCTTCCTTACACACCTTTTCCAGGCATTACTACCTAGATGTGCAGGCCCGGGAGGACACAGCCTTTACATGTGCAGTGTTGATCGGACCGTGGGCATTCTCCCACCCTGTTCAGGAGTAGCTTTGGTACATCCCACTGGTTCTGGATCCACCTGTCTGTATGCTAAGAAAGGAGAAATTACTACTTACCTTATAATTTCCTTTTCTTTAATAAGGACAGGTGGATTCACCTTCTCAAACTTGGCTGCCGGATGGTTGTGCTACTGTCCTCCTGCGTGGCTGCGTGTTTTAGGAGTTACTGGTAAGTGTTATTCTAGTCCTTAAAGAGTGTAATAATACTAGTCTGTCTGAGTTCTGTTATTCTGTTGCTGAGTGCTGGAATGGTTATCTGTTAATAATCAAGTTTTGTTAGTTGGCTATTGCAAAGAATAGTGGCGGGCTGATGTCACTGCAGGGATATATATATATATATCTCGTGATGTTAGCTTTGCTCTGTTTCCACCTGCTGGTAGAGGTGCATAACCACACTGGTTTGGGATCCACCTGTCCTCATTAAAGAAAAGGAACTTATCAGGTAAGTAGTAATTTCTCTTTTGGCTGTTCTCCCTCACAGACTCCTCAGTTGTGTTGGAAATTCTTACAAAAATCAAGGCCATGTGGTACCTCAATTTCCGGGTAAGCAGCTCCGACATTCTATGCTCTGCTTCCTCCCGGGACTGGGGTGTGTGGAAATAATCTGTGCTGCTATTGGCTCTGTTCTGATTCCATAGGGGAGCCAGAACTGATTTATGCTTCCAGCTCTACTCTGCTTCCTTGTGTCCCAGGAAAAAAGGTAGCAAAACACTGTTCTGGGTCATTCCACCATAAATTGAGCCAAGGAAACAGACAGAAAAAGGAATTGAATTAATTTAGCGCACGTTTGCAACGTGTGAGCAGTAGTGCATTTGTCAAAGCCTGGGTTGAAGCCTTGACAATTGGCACTGCTGCTCACAAGTTTCAAACTTGTGCTGATTCAATTTTTTTGTGTCTGTTCTTTGCTTTACTTTAGGATCACTCCCTCCCCTCCTGTTCTTTAGGGAATAGGAGGGGGGAACAAAGTGGCTGATTTTTTTTTTTCTCTTCCTACTCCAGGTTCCTCCCCCCCCCCCCCCCTTACTTCACAGCAGTCTGCCTGGATGGGAGGGACTGGAGCAGAACACCCCTGCTGCTCTGCCTGTCAAGTCTTAAAAGAAGTGTTCCAGACTGTTCCCCCTACAGATTAAGCCCTCAGAATATAGAACAATTGCTGGGGAATTGTGAATGATGAGATGATCCAATAATTTATAAGCATGAAGGTCTAGTACTGAATGAGCAGGCTTTCAAAAAAATGCACTTGCCCTCTTGCCACTGGCAAATTGAGTTTTTAACTGCAGGGGAGCAAAGCAAAAGAACCCCTACCTAACTGAGAGGAGGAAGCGGCTCACAGGTTCGGCTGCAAGGAACACCTCTCTAGCGATTAAAAAGAGGAAGTAGTGCAGCAGAGCCAGAAAAAGGCAATAGCACTCCTTGGTGCTGAGCAAAAGTAGTGTGGCAGAGCTAGCTGAAGCAGAAGGAAATGCCTCAGCTGGGGCCCGTGACGTAGTAGAAGTGTGAGGGAGATGCATCTTTGGCCCCAGTCAGGGTCTGGAAGGTAGCAGGAGCACCACAGAGAGAAGAAAGAGATGGGGGAGAAGGAAGGGGAGGCACAGAGGAGGAGAATGAAAAGGCTGAGAGAAGGGGAGGGCAGAGAGAAGGAGAGTGAGCAGGTTGAGGTAAAGGGAGGGAGCAGAAGTGGAGAATGAAAGGACTAAGGAGTGGGGCTAGAGGAGCATGATAGCTGAGGAGAGGGAAGAAATGAAAGGCCCAAAGGAAGGGGTGAAGAGAGGAGAAGAGTGAGAGGGCCAAGAGAAGGGAGAGAGAAGAGAAGCATAAGTGGGCTGAAGGAAGAGGGGTGGGGAGAAGAGGACAAGAGTGAGAGGGCTGTGGGAGCGGAGAGCAGAAAGGGCTGTGAAAAGGAGGGGCAGAGAGGAGAACAGTGAAAAGCTGAGGGAAGAGGGGCAGAAAGGAGTAGAGAGAAGGGCAGAGAGGAATAAAGAGGACTAAGTGAAGGAAGGGCAGAAAGGAGTAGAGAGAGGGCTAAGAGAAAGGGGGCAGAGAGGAGTAGAGTGAGAGGGCTGAGGGAAGGGGCAGAAAGGAGCAGAGAAGGCTAAGAGAAAAGGGGCAGAGAGGAGTAGAGTGAGGGTTAAGAGAAAGGGCAGAGAGGAGCAGAGTGAGAGGGCTGAGGGAAGGGGCAGAAAGGAGCAGAGAAGGCTAAGAGAAAGGGGGCAGAGAGGAGTAGAGTGAGGGGGCAGAGGAGTAGACAAAACATTGACAAAACTGAATTCCTTCACCTTGAGCGAAAACATACTGAAATCATTCAAACACCGATAACTCTAAGAAATAACCAGAAAATTGAGCTATCCGAAAAAGTAAGGAATCTGGGAGTAATAATGGACCCAGAAATCAACCTGAAGCAACACATATGTATAAAAGTAAGAGAAGGCTACGCAAAACTTATGGTCCTCAGAAGATTGAAACATAGAAACATATAGAAACATAGAAATGACGGCAGAAGAAGACCAAACGGCCCATCCAGTCTGCCCAGCAAGCTTCACATTTTTTTCTCATACTTATCTGTTTCTCTTAGCTCTTTGGTTCTATTTCTCTTCCACCCCCACCATGAATGTAGAGAGCAGTGATGGAGCTGCAACCAAGTGAAATATCAAGCTTGATTAGTTAGGGGTAGTAGGGGTAGTAACCGCCGCAATAAGCAAGCTACACCCATGTTTATTTGTTTTACCCAGACTGTGTTATTCAGCCCTTATTGGTTGTTTTTCTTCTCCCCTGCCGTTGAAGCAGGGAGCTATGCTGGATATGCGTGTAGTATCAGTTTTTCTTCTCCCCTGCGGTTGAAGCAGGATATGCATTGAAAGTGAAGTATCAGGCTTATTTGGTTTGGGGTAGTAACCGCCGTAACAAGCCAGCTACTCCCCGCTTTGTGAGTGCGAATCCTTTTTTCTTCTCCCCTGCCGTTGAAGCAGAGAGCTATGCTGGATATGCGTGAAGTATCAGTTTTTCTTCTCCCCTGCCGTTGAAGCAGAGAGCTATGCTGGATATGCGTGAAGTATCAGTTTTTCTTCTCCCCTGCCGTTGAAGCAGAGAGCTATGCGTGAAGTATCAGTTTTTCTTCTCCCCTACCGTTGAAGCAGAGAGCTATGCTGGATATGCATTGAAAGTGAAGTATCAGGCTTATTTGGTTTGGGGTAGTAACCGCCGTAACAAGCCAGCTACTCCCCACTTTGTGAGTGCGAATCCTTTTTTCCACATTTCCTCTTGCTGTTGTAGCTTAGAGTGATGTTGGAGTCACAGTAACCATGTGTATGTTTATTGAATAAGGGTATTATCTCCAGGCAGTAGCCGTCATTCTGGCGAGCCACCCACTCTTTATTGACGGCCTCTTGATTTTATGGATCCACAGTGTTTATCCCACGCCCCTTTGAAGTCCTTCACAGTTCTGGTCTTCACCACTTCCTTCGGAAGGGCATTCCAGGCATCCACCACCCTCTCCGTGAAGAAATACTTCCTGACATTGGTTCTGAATCTTCCTCCCTGGAGCTTCAAATCGTGACCCCTGGTTCTGCTGATTTTTTTCCTATGGAAAAGGTTTGTCGTTGTCATTGGATCATTAAAACCTTTCAAGTATCTGAAAGTCTGTATCATATCACCTCTGCTCCTCCTTTCCTCCAGGGTGTACATATTTAGATTCTTCAATCTCTCCTCATAAGTCATTTGATGAAGACCTTCCACCTTTTTGGTCACCCTTCTCTGGACCGCCTCCATCTTGTCTCTTCGGAGATACGGTCTCCAGAACTGAACACAATACTCCAGGTGAGGTCTCACCAAGGACCTGTACAAGGGGATAATCACTTCCCTTTTCTTACTCGATATTCCTCTCTCTATGCAGCCCAGCATTCTTCTGGCTTTAGCTATCGCCTTGTCACATTGTTTCGCCGACTTCAGATCATTAGACACCATCACCCCAAGGTCTCTCTCCTGCTCCGTGCACATCAGCCTTTCTCCCCCCATCGAATACAGTTCATTCGGATTTCCACTCCCCATATGTATGACTTTGCACTTCTTGGCATTGAATGTCAGCTGCCATGTCTTCGACCACTCTTCCATCTTTCTTAAATCCCGTCTCATTCTCTCCACTCCTTCCGGCGTGTCCACTCTGTTGCAGATCTTAGTGTCATCCGCAAAAAGACATACCTTACCTTCTATCCCTTCCGCAATGTCGCTCACAAAGATATTGAAAAGGACCGGTCCCAACACCGATCCCTGCGGTACACCGCTTAAAACTGCTCTCTCTTCAGAGAGAGTTCCATTTACCATCACACATTGTCTTCTGTCCGTCAACCAGTTTGCAATCCAGGCCACCACCTCGGCACTCACTCCTAAGCTTCTCATTTTATTCACCAGTCTCCTGTGCGGGACAGTGTCAAAAGCTTTGCTGAAATCCAAGTAGATGACATCGAGTGCTCTTCCTCGATCCAATTCATTGGTTACCAGTCAAAAAAGTCAATCAGATTTGTCTGACAGGATCTTCCAATGGTGAATCCATGCTGCCTCTGGTCCAGCAATTCTCCCGACTGTAGATAGTTCACTATTCTCTCTTTCAACAGTGACTCCATTACTTTTCCCACCACTGAAGTGAGGCTAACCGGTCTGTAGTTACCAGCCTCTTCTCTGTTCCCACTCTTGTGAAGCGGGACCACCACCGCTCTCCTCCAATCATTCGGCACCACTCCCGTTTCTAGGGATCTATTGAACAGGTCACACAGCGGACCTGCCAGCACATCTCTGAGCTCCCTCAGTATTCTGGGATGAACTTCATCAGGCCCCATGGCTTTGTCCACTTTCAGTTTCACCAGCTCTTCCCATACATTTTCTACTGTAAATGGAGTTACATCTACTCCATTCCCCTCCAGTTTCTTGTTAACTAGTGTCGGTCCTTCTCCAGGGTCCTCTTTAGTGAACACAGAACTGAAGTATTCATTTAATATTTCTGCCATTTCTTCGTCTCTCTCCACGCATTGATCCTTTCCACCTTTCAATTACACTATACCATTTTGAACTTTTCTCTTTTCACTGATATATCTGAAAAATGTTTTGTTACCACTCTTTACCTCTTTGGCAATCCTCTCTTCCGCTTGACTTTTTGCCATCTTGATTAATTTCTTCGTCTCCCTCAGTTCTACCAGATATTCTTCTTTGTGTTCCTCCTTTTGGGATCTTTTATATTTCTTGAATGCTGTTCTTTTAGCCTTTATTTTGTCAGCCACCTCCTTTGAGAACCAGATAGGTTTCATTTTTCTTTTGCTTTTCTTTACTTTTCTAACATATAGATTAGTTGCCTTGGTGATTGCTCCTTTTAGATTGGTCCACTGTTGATCCACATCTCTCTCGTTTTCCCAGCCTTTTAGTTCTTCCTCCAGGTACTTCCCCATTTCATCAAAGTCTGTGTTTTTGAACATCAAAACTTGGGTTTTTGTGCTTCTTTTCCGTGTCCTTTTTGTGATATTAAACCATACCGTTTGATGATCACTGGTGCTGAGGTGGGCACCCACCTGGACGTCTGAGACATTATCTCCATTAGTGAGCACTAAGTCGAGTATAGCTCCTTCTCTCGTGGGTTCCATTACCATTTGTTTGAATAAAGCTACTTGCAGGGCATCTACTATTTCTCTACTATTTTTAGATTCTGCAGATGGGATTCTCCAGTCTACATCTGGCATATTAAAGTCTCCAACGATCACCACTTCTCCTTTCTTTGCTATCCTGTGGATGTCTTCAATTAGATCTCTGTCCAGCTCTTCCTTTTGGTTTGGAGGCCTGTAAACCACTCCAATAAAAATGGATGCCCCATCTTTTTTTAAGTCTGCCCATAGTGCTTCTTCTTTGCCCCATCTTCCTTGCAGCTCAGATGCTTGGATATTGTTTCTGACAAATAGAGCCACTCCTCCCCCTTTCCTATCCTCTCTGTCCTTCCTTAACAAGTTGAAACCATTACTCACACCTGCCCACTTCAGAACAGTATTGCAAACACTTATCTTTTCCAGCACTGACTACTGGAATGCACTCTTACTAGGACTCCCAAGCACATCGATAAGACCACTCCAGATACTTCAAAATACTGCAGCCAGAATACTAACGGGAAAAAAGAGGAGGGACCATATAACTGAAACTCTAGCAGACTTACATTGGTTGTCCATCAAATACAGGATAAAATACAAAGCCTTATGCACTATACACAAACTAATATATGATAAAGAAGCAGACTAGCTAAACACAGCCTTATGAGTACACGTTCCACAAAGAAACCTCCGCTCAGCAAACAAAGCACTACTAACAATCCCTTCAGTAAAGTCAGCAAAATTAACCCAAGTGAGAGAAAGGGCTTTATCATTGGCTGGGCCCATACAATGGAACACGATGCCCCCTAAACTCAGATTACAGAGTAATCTCAAAACTTTTAAGAAAAATTTAAAAACATAGCTCTTTAAAAAAGCCTTCACTAAAGAGTCTGGAGGGTAGAGAATGAAAGTACAGGGTAATGCAGAGAATGAATTTACTCAATCCTACATTTAAGAAGTAATATCTCAAAGAGATAGTAACTCAATAATATACCTGGACTTGACCAACAATACTCAAATAATGATTTTATTTATGAAATTGTAACCGAACTTTATTGGCACCTGTTAGAATGTATGATAACCTACATTTACTTACCTTAGTCTACGTGCCTATTTGTAAACCGTTGCGATGGTATATAACTTAGCGACGTTTTAGAAAAGTTTTTAAATAACTAAATAAATAAATAAATAGAGTGAGAGGGCTGAGGGAAGGGTCAGAGAGGAGTAGAGTGAGAGGGCTGAGGGAAGGGTCAGAGAGGAGTAGAGTGAGGGCTGAGGGAAGGGGCAGAGGAGTAGAGTGAGAGGGTGAGGGAAGAGGCAGAGAGGAGTAGAGTGAGAGGGTGAGGGAAGAGGCAGAGAGGAGTAGAGTGAGAGGGCTTAGGGAAGGGGCAGAGAGGAGTAGAGTGAGAGGGCTGAGGGAAGGGTCAGAGAGGAGTAGAGTGAGAGGGCTGAGGGAAGGGTCAGAGAGGAGTAGAGTGAGAGGGCTGAGGGAAGGGGCAGAGGAGTAGAATGAGAGGGTGAGGGAAGAGGCAGAGAGGAGTAGAGTGAGAGGGTGAGGGAAGAGGCAGAGGAGTAGAGTGAGAGGGCTTAGGGAAGGGGCAGAGAGGAGTAGAGTGAGAGGGCTTAGGGAAGGGGCAGAGAGGAGTAGAGTGAGAGGGCTGAGGGAAGGGGCAGAGAGGAGTAGAATGAGAGGGCGAGGGAAGGGGCAGAGAGGAGTAGAGCGAGAGGACTGAGGGAAGGGGCAGAGAGGAGTAGAGTGAGAGGGCTTAGGGAAGGGGCAGAGAGGAGTAGAGTGAGAGGGCTGAAGGAAGGGGCAGAGAGGAGTAGAGCGAGAGGGCTGCGGGAAGGGGCAGAGAGGAGTAGAGTGAGAGGGCTGAGGGAGGGGGCAGAGAGGAGTAGAGTGAGAGGACTGAGGGAGGGGGCAGAGAGGAGTAGAGTGAGAGGCTGAGGGAAGGGGCAGAGAGGAGTAGAATGAGAGGGCGAGGGAAGGGGCAGAGAGGAGTAGAGTGAGAGGGCTGAGGGAAGGGGCAGAGAGGAAGTAGAGTGAGAAAGGTGAGAGGGCTTATGGAAGGGGAAGGAGAGGCTGTGAGGGCTAAGGACATGGAAGAGAGAAAAGAAGGAGGCTGAGAAGACTTTGGGAAGGAAAGGAGAGTAAGAGCGCTGAGGGAAGTCTCCAGGAAGCTTTTTTCCCCCACCTATAGTTTGATCATGTTGTATCACAGGAGAACTGAGCTTCAATAGTCTGTATACAGCACTATCCACAACCCACCGCCTGGCGTATGAGGTTTCACTTTATTCATGAAGCAGTTACTACCTTTAATATAAGGCATGGGGAACCTGCACAGATTGGCAGTTATCGCCCTAAATAAAAAAGAGTAAATAATTGAAAAGAAAAACTTGCAGGGCAGACTAGCTGAACCACTTGAGTCTTTTTCTACTGATACTTATCATGTTACTATGTAAGAGCCGAACGGAACAAAAATCAAAGGGAATTAATCTTTTTAACAATGTAAAACACTTGTATTACATATCTCAGCTCAATTTTTTTTTAACAATTTATCATAAAAGTTTTTTGCAAAAAGATGTTTACAGTTATCAAAAGAAATACATGGTCCATAAACCCTCAAATACCTAAACTATAGAGAATTCAACATGCTCAATTAAAAGAAATCATACATACCACATTCTTACTCCATCCGTCACCATTCGTCACAACATTCTCTCCAAAGAATAAAAACCTTGTGATCAATGGTATCTTTTACAAGAGAGAACGCAAACCAACGTACATGTGATTGATCAATTTGTATCGCTCCTAACCACAACCATCTCTTAATAGATACAATGTGTACAACAAACACTGTTTGAATGTATCCCATAAATACAATGTATACAGCTTTTTACACAGTTGTTAAAAGAAAATTGAGCTATGTAATAAAAGTGTTTTACATTGTTTAAATAGATTAATTCCCTTTGATTTTTTTGTTCCGTTCCACAGTTGTTTGGGAATTGTGTGTTGGTACCTTCATTTTTCAATTGACTATGTAAGAGCCATCATGTATGGCCTCTCGATAGTCCTTACCCTCCAGCTCTCCCTCAGGATCCACCATACACAGTCTCTTCTTATTCCTAGGGATTCACTATACATTGCCCCTCCTCTTATTCCTTATGTTCCAGTGCTCTCTAGGGTTCCACTCTATAGGGTCTTTCAGCTTACTCCCTATCCTTTAGTTGTTATTAGGGATCCTTTTTGCAAGGTTCCAATTTTTACTGTTTTCTGAACAGCGCATACTTGGAAGACATTGGACATGCTGTCCAATAATAATTTGTTTTTCTTCCACTTTACCTCCCACACAAAGGTCATTTGTGAAATAAGCAGAATTGTTGGGTGCTGCACTAAAAATAGTGAGGGGGTCAGGAAAAACTGCCCCCTGAATTTAGACTCCTAAGTTAGGAACCTATTCTCAGCTGAACTTAGGAGCCTAAGTTTTCAATTGAAAATTCTCATAAATTTAGGGGCTAAAAGCTACTGTACTTCAAAAGGGACAAGTTGGAAGACGTGACCCTTTTGAAAATTGACCCTTGTAGCTTTTCAGGGTCTCCTGCTTCAGATTTTGTTACTCTGTCCTGACTGGACCCTTTCCTGGTTTCGGTTTCTACCCCCTGCTGGCCAGCACACAGTACTCTACCTGTCATCAGCCTGTGGGGTCTGCACTTGTAATGAGTTCTGCTCCCACATGTGCTCTGCTGCAGGTACTGCAACGAGAGGAATCTAGCCGTGACACCCCAGGGGGGCAACACAGGACTTGTCGGGGGCAGTGTGCCTGTCTTCGACGAGGTTATCCTCTCCACAGCATCGATGAACCAGGTCATCAGCTTTGACAGCATATCTGGTAAGAGCTTCTCTCTCACTGTAAATCTCCTGCTGTGGGACTGGAGGGGAAAAGAGTGAAAGAGGCACCCATGGGGACGCCATGAAATTTCGGAAGCATAAGAAAGGGATATTAATAATGAGCACAATGGCTGCTGTAGAGAAGAGGCAAAGCAGGCACTTCCTCTGCTTCCTGCTTGGCCAGTCCTAACGCATGGGATTTTTCCTGCCCTCACTGAGAAAGTTAGACGCACTTCTTTTGCGACATCGCTCTGGGCTTATAAAGGAGGTCTGGTCTTAGGCAGTTGCCAGGGACAGAGTGTCTCTAATGACTGAAGACAAGTAAGAATTGGTCATACAAGTTGCCAGGACCTAGGTTTGGTCCCAGCCTGGTAGAGCGATCTTTGCTTCCAGTGCAACAGTCCTTTGGGGCTGATGTTTTTTTGGTAGAACCCTACCTCTCAGGGACTTCTGGTTGAGGTTCCCTGAGGCTGAGCCCAGTATCCTTAGGGGCTGTGGATGCCCCAGGGAAGGGGATCGCTAAGGGCCTTAGAAAAGTCAGAAGAGGGTAAAATAGTAAGCAGAAGGATCCTCAGAGCCTCCATCTCTCTCTCTCTCTCCTTTCCTTCTTTTCTCCCCTCCCCTCCCAGAGTTGCCCTGTGAAGAGGGCTGATAAAGTTAAAAAAGAAAAAAAAAATTGTAAAAAGGTCACAAGGAATAGCAAGCAAGTTTGAGCCTGGCAGCCATTCGCCCGGAAGGGGTGAGTAGTGTTGGGGAAGGGAGGGCTTGGAGAGAAGCAGCTCAGACTGCGGTGTTTGCATTTAGGGTGAGCCTGGTCGGCGTGCTGCAAACCTCGATAATATGCTGCCGACCGTGGGATGCTGCACAGCGGTCATCATTCCGTCCCTCAAGATCCTGAGTCCAGCATGGTTCCTGGCAACTTGATTGTCAGATGCATCCTGCAGCTGTGTGTCAGGGGCCTCAACAACTCAGTAGTTTTATAGGTCTAGTGCACAGGATTTGCTGTGCATGCACCCTGATGGTGTCATCACTGCTTTCTTATAAAAGAAACTAAGTCCTCTGAGCTGATGTCTGAGCAACGGGTTTTGGTTCCATGTGTTCCTGGTCTTGTTGCTGCTTTCCCCTGTCACCCGGCCTGACCCTTGACTCTTCCTTGTCTGCTGCCGGTTCTGATTTCCTGTTTGCCTTTTGACTGTGATTGAACTTTGCCTGCCCTGACTTTGCATGACTTTTCCTCTGCCTTCTGATTCTGTTCTGGTGCGTTGCTCCTGACCATCAGAGGCTGTGTGTCCACCTCTGTGACAGTTTGTTTAGGCCATGGACGTGGCTGATATTCCCCTGCTGGACTTTCTGCGGGGTCTCTCGCAGATGATTCTGTAGCAACAGAAGAGCCAATACTACATTCTTAGCCCTTGCGGGACCTGTCTCTGCAACTGAACAAACTACAGTCATCACTAGTAGTGGCCATGCCACCCCTAGCTGTTCCACGACTTGTCACTGTTCCTGCCTCCTCACAGACTACCGCTGCACTACATCTGCCCCTACCGCCCTGGTAAGAGGGCGACCCTACTACTTGCAGGGGTTTCAGAAATCAATGCTTGATTCATTTTGAGCTTCAGCCTGCTACCTTCACATCAGAAAGACCAGACCCGGACATGGGCCTCCCCTCAATGGGAAAGAAACCACCTTAGTCTTGCTGATCTGCACACATTTCTGACTCAGTTCAGGAGCTCTTTGATAAGCTTGCCCAAGCCTCTTCTATAGCCTCTGAGCTAATCCACCTGAAACAAAGGTTTATGATGGTGGAGCAGTACGCACTTTGGCCACTGAACTCTCCTGGAATGATGAAGTGCAAGTGGCCGTATTTTGGCAAAGTCTGTCAGACCGAATCAAGGATGAACTGATAGGCTGTGATGTCCCTGTCAAATTGGACAACCTCATATCCCTGGCCATGAAGGCTGACATCTAGTTTCAGGAAAGATACCTAGAACGGTATCTGTCTCGACACTGTGGCCGCCTAGCTCACAGGGTTTAGAGACCGACGTTGTCCCCTATTCAGCCTCATCGCAGCTGACCTTAGAAAGGAATCCATGTAGCTGGCTCATGCCAAGCTCTCAGAAGAGGAGGAAACACCAGCAACAATTGCTCAACCTGTGCTTATACTGTGTGGGCAAGGACCATTACACCACCTCGTGCCCCAAGAAGTCTGGAAATACTCATGCCTAGAGTTAATGGAGGAAGTTACCCTAGGTAATACCCACTCCACTCCTCCACAAAAGATTATTTTGACTGTCCAGTTGAGCTTTGGACATAAGAGATTCTTCTTGGAGGCCTCTTGGATTCTGGCACAGCCAGCAACTTCATTGACAAAGCTCTAGTGAAGGAATTCCAGATACTACTAGAACTGCTGAACAACTCTCTGTGTACATAGCATCTGTATTTGGGGAGCTACTGCTCAGCGCTAGTTGCTAAATGACGGACCCTATGATTCTAATGGTGGGACTTTTACATGAGGAACACATCTCATTCTTCATGCTCCGAAAGTCCATCAACCCCGTATTTGCCCTACTCTGGCTACATCATTGCCGTATTGTGGATTGGAAAAACAGAGGGGTCCTCTCCTGGAGTGCTCACTATTTTTAAACTTGCCTACTTCTGGTATGCCCTTCCAGGCAGTTTGGTGCAGCAGACCTCTGCACACCTCTAGGATTACCCATGCCCGATGTCTCTTTTGCAGATGTTTTCAGTAAAAAAACAGGTTGAGACTCTGCCTCCTAATCGTCACTATGACTATATCATTGACCTAATGTTGGGTAAGATACCACTTCGTGATAGTCTACACGTTGTCCATTCTGGAGCTAAGGCTATGTCAGAATACATCTGGGAGACTTCGAGAGAGGGTTCATCAGACCATCCTCCTCTTCCACTGGGATTGGGCTCTTCTTCGTGTGAAAGAGGGACGGCTCACTATGCCCATGTATTGACTCTGGGATTTAAATGTCATTACTATCAAAAATAAATACCCCCTGCCACTAATATCAGAATTGTTTGACTGGCTGCAAGGAGCTACAATCTTCAGTAATTTGTTTCTGAAGGGAGCCTATAACCTCATATGGATACATGAGGGTGATGAGTGGAAAACTGTTTTTAATACAAAAGATGGCCACTATGAGTACCTAGTGATCTCCTTCGGCCCCAGTGGTTTTTCAACATTTTGTGTTCAACATTTTTAAAATGTTCATCAACATATTCAGATACTTACTATATACTTGCGTCATAGTATACTTGGATGACATCCTGATCTACTCACCCAGTCTTCATGCCCACTGCTGTCATGTCAAGGCGGTGCTTCAATGGTTAAGGGAACATGCTCTCTATGTGCTTTTGAATAGACTGCCCTCCCGTACCTGGGGTACATAATATCAGTATAGGGCTTACAAATGGACACCTCCAAACACTCCACTATCATGGCTTGGCTATGGCCAGTGAACCTCAAAGCAACTTGGCGATTCCTGGGATTCACCAACTACTACAGGTAATTCATCCCTCACTACTCCACCCTTATCGTCCCCATTACTTCGCTTATCGAGAAAGGGGCAAATGCCAAGGATTCACCATCCAAAGCCATTAGTGTATTTGCTGATCTGAAAGATGCCTTTCCACCCCAGTGCTCCAAAGACCTTACTTGAGATAATGCTCTCTAGCCGAAAGAAATTATGATATTGGCAATCGGGAACTATTTGCCGTTAAATTAGCCTTGGAAGAGTAGCATCTTCAGCTGGAGGGCTCCTTACATACCTTTACCATCTTCAGACCATAAAAATCTTGTGTATCTATGAATTATTAGAAGACTCAACCCTTGACAGGTCAGATAGTTTCTGTTCTTTCCCAGATTTGACTTTTGCTTAATGTATCACCTGGTGGAGAGAAACATCAAAGTGGTGCCCTGTCCAGATCGTTCGACCTCATAGTAGTCTCCATTCTCTTATGGTCTGCTTCTTGAAAGGGCTTTCTGCGTAGGAGAGGGTACTCTCTGGCAGTAATATCAACATGCTAAAGATACACAAAGCCTCTACTTCACTAGCATATATAAGGATTTGACGAGTGTTCAAATGATCCTGTTGGGACCATGAACTCTTCCACTAGAGGGTAGATAGATCATTAATATTAAATGTTCTCCAAAGTGGCCTGGACAAGGGATTAGCTCTCAATTCTCTGAAAGTACAAGTTGCAGCTATATCATACTATAGGGGCTGAATTAAAGGCACCCAGGTGGCAGCTTATCTGGGTATAATTTGAATTATAAAAGAAGTAAAGTGCATTCTGTCACTCTTCAGGCCAATGGGACCTTAATCTGGTTTTAAGAGCCTTGATTAAGTCCCCCTTTGAGCCAGTAAGGCAGATATCCTTAAATGACCTGTCCTTGAAAACTACCTTTCTAGTAGCTATTTGCTCTGGTAGGCACATCTCTGAGCTACAAGCCCTCTCAGGGAAACCACTACTTGGTCTTTTCTCTGGATTTGGTCACCTTTTGACCAGTACTGTCCTTCTGCTCAAGGTAGTATCTTCCTTTCATGTAAATCAGTCAGTGAACTCCCAGCATTTGACATCAGCGAAATATAGAGGGGAAGATGAGTCTACATTTGCTAGATGTACGTATTCTCTTGAGATATCTAAAGGTGACAAACACTTTTAGGAAAACAGACAAGCTGTTTGTATTGTTTGGCAGCTCCAGGACAGGGGAGGCAGCCTCCAAAGCTGCCATAGCTAGATGGATCAGGGAAATAATGTCTTTGGTGTACCTCCTCACTGGCAGGCAAATGCTGGATGCTATTTGCACTTACTCCACAAGGGCAGAAGCATCGTCGTGAGTGGAGGCAGCTTCAGCCTCACTGGAGGAAATCTATAGGGTGACCGAAATGGTTGTTCTTACATGCCTTTACTAGATATTATAGACTGGATGTGCACGCAAAGGCAGATGCAGCCTTTGGAGCAGGACTTAAGATATTCTATCTTCTTCTCTCCCCTAGTTTATGTAACTGCCATGAGAAAGGACAAATCTAGCAAGAAGAAAAGGAAGGATGAATGGGTTCTTACATAATAGTTTTCTTTCTTTGATTCCTGCTAGACCAGTCCAGAGTCCACCAGGGAATACAGGGCCAGTGTGGAACATGACCTCCATCCACAGTATGTTCCCACTATCTCTCATATTTCTTGCTGTAATAAAGTTTAGGTCTTGTGGACCCTGTTCTTATTTTAGGGTAGTTGGTTAGGGTTTTTTGTTTTTACTTGGTTACAGTGCTTTGGAAGAAAGCTGCTGGCAGCTGCCTAATATCACACTTCCCTTATAGCCCAGAGGGAGGTCATAAAAGAGAAGTGCCTTCCGTCTCCATCAGCCAAAGGGAAGAGAAATCCCATGAGTAAAGGCTGGTCCATCAGTTCTCCAAGGACAAGTGGGATGGCAGTCCTCGCTAGGATGTGCAATGTTTTTTTCGTTTCATTTCTATTGGAACGTAGTACACACTAAAAATTAATGAAACACGAAAACAGGAATGTGATGAAGTGACCCGGTTTTTCCCCTTTTTGCATGTGCGGGGCCAGGCATTTAGCTGGTCCACCTTAACTCCTACAGAGAGAGAGAGCTCTGTGGGTAGGACTCTGCTGGGAGGGGAGTAAGAAAGTGAACCCAGCTGAGATCAGGAGGCCTCTACGTCTCCAGAAAAAGACAGCTCCTGAAACGTTTCTGACCTAATCCATAGGTACTGTAAGCACACTGCAAAAGCACTGGTGTGTTATTTTGCTGTTTATTGTAATAAAATTTATAGTTGCAAGAAGAAAAGCTGGAGTCAGCGTATTTCCTGACTTCAGAGAGTGACGTTTTGCTCAGCCATCCTCACAAGAAAAAATAAAAAAGACATGAAACGAAAAAACAAAAGTTTTTTTGGCTGCACATCCTTAGTCCTAATATATGGATGATGCCATCTGGTGGAACCTGGTACAAAACTTTGATCATAAAGATTCTAGAAGTGTTTGGCTTGCTCTACTGAACATGTGCAGCCGTAGCCACCTCCCTGCCTCCCAGTCAGGGCCCCCTCAGTCTGCAAATCATATTTCTTTGCTCTCCCTGATAGATTGCAGAGAAAATTTCTGGAACTGCAGGAGCTGTTTCTTTTTTCTTGCAGGGCCCTGCGGGTTTTCTTTTCTCCCTCATATACCTTTAGGTAGTTTTTGTTTTTCAGTTTTTTCTTCTTTTTTAATACTTTTACTTGTGTCGGCCATTTGATGCACAGGCCTAGTATCCAACACAGCCATGTCAGAGGTTTGTTTTAAATTAATAAATAATGCTGCCTAGCAACATGAGTTTTATTTTTTCCCTCAGCCTTGATGTGTTTTATGCCTTTGTCTTTTGTGTCTTAGAACTCTCAGTCTACAGCGTCCCTGTTTGGTCGGGCTAGGCCTCTAGCCTGGGGATTTGCTTGACTTCCCATCCAGCCAGGAGCTTCATGAAATTTAGTCTGACCGCTGGTCATCAAAGGAGGCCCAGATAGTGAAGAATTCCAGGATCAATTCCCCCACCCTGTCCTGCATGAGATGGTGGTGGGCACCAGAGCATTCCCATGGGAAGGGAGAGCTCATCCTCCCCAACCACACTAGTCTTCACTTTTCTTATTGACGGACATCGTGTATAAGTTTGTAAAGACAATCTGTTATTCCTCTTTGGATATAAGAAATCCATTCTCAGATAGTCTACTCAAGTTTCTTCTTGATACCAAAAACCTGTAAAGCCTATGGGCAAAAATGCTGTTTCTCTTGGTTAGTGAACTTGTTTTTTTCTTTTGCCCAGGATGACCTAGTCTGGTGCGGCATGTCAAAGCTCCCTGTGCTGGAGCCAGGGGCGGATTGGCCTATTGAGGGATCAGGCACCCCCCCGGTGGGCCGGTCGCTCTAGTCACATGGTCTGCCAAGCGCGGCTGTGACAGAGCCGCGCTCGGCAGACCACGGGGTATCTCCTGGGCCGGCTGGGGTGGCGACTCCCCGGGCCAGTCATCATCGGGAATCTGCCCCTGGCTGGAGCTCTGCCTGCATTTGTTTCGCCATGCATTCACAATGGACTCCTGTTTTTGGCAGGCCGTGAAACTGTATTTTAAAAAAAGGTCTATCCTATGGAGTCTCTTTGAGATGTAAAACCCAACTCCATTCCCTTCTAGATCCCATTATTGGTCAGACTGCCTAAAAAAAAAATGGTTGGGGGGGGGAAAAAGAGATTATATAAGATTGGCCTATTGCCACCCAAACAGTACTGTTAGGCTTTTACCCTTTTTTTTGTCTGAGGCAGCCTGTAGCTTGGGAATCCCCATATCTGAGGACTGCCATCTTGCTTGTCATCGGTGAAAGAGAAGTTACTTACCTGTAACAGTACTTCTCTAATGGACAGCAAGATGTCAGTCCTCAAGGCTCCCTCCCTCCTCCCCTTGAGGAGCCCTGCCTGAGAAGTACAGAGGCAACCACAGCTGCAAATGTTCAACAGAGCATGCTGAAAGCTTCTAGAATCTAAAATTAAAGTTCTATGCCAGACTCTGTTGGATGATATCGCCCATAAGAGAGGACTGACATCCTGTTGTCCATTGGAGAACCACTGTAAGTAACTTCTCTGAATCAAGGAAAGAAAATTATCAGGCAAGAACAAATCTATCCATGATCTCCACACTTGTTCTCCCTTCTGATTAGAATGTCAAAAGTGTCTCTGTTGTAGGCAATTCAAAGCCAAGGATATTCATGACACCAAAAGTGCATTAAAAGGATATACCCAAAGGTTGAAAAAGTCCAGAATGGAAAACTTTACGCTGTAGGTAAAACCATTTAATCACATCCAGGGAAGAAATAACCAGACATTATATAAGATGATAATGCCTCTTCCTATTCCCCTTATCTGACTCTGCTGCTAAATAATAGAGCTTTTCTCTTAATTTAGTTTATCATACTTGATATACTGCTTTTTAAATATCATAGTAGTTATAAAGTCATCAACATATCAACTCCTGGAGTAACATATAAAGATATCTACTAGATAAGGGAGCCCTGACCGACGTGCCGCAAATGCGCAGTAGAGAGCAGCTCTACCGCGCATGCGCGGGCGAGCACGTCGGCCAGAGTGCCCGAAAAAAAAAAATGGCGCTGGGTTGTTAGGAGCAGCCAGCCAGCCAGCCAGCCAGCCAGCCGGCCAGCCAGCCAGCCAGCCAGCCAGCCAGCCAGCCGGCCAGCCAGCCAGCCAGCCAGCCAGCCGGCCAGCCAGCCAGCCGGCCGGCCAGCCAGCCAGCCGGCCAGCCGGCCGGCCGGCCAGCCTGCCGGCCAGCCAGCCAGCCAGCCCGCCCCCGTTATCGGTTGTAGATGAGCTGAAAGGGGAGGGGAATGAGAGAGGGGGAGTGAGTGAGGGGGGGAGGGAGGAGAGAGTGAGGAGGGGGGAGGGAGGAGAGAGTGAGCTGAGGGGAGGGGGAGGGAGGAGAGAGTGAGGAGTGAGGGGAGGGAGGGAGGGAGGAGAGAGGGAGGGAAAGGAGTGGGAAGGAAATGGACCGAAAAATATTTTTTAAATGTAGCCCGTTGTTACAGGCTTAACGGCTAGTTGATATATAAAATATATGCCATCTTATGCCCTTGTCAGAAAATGTATGTAGGACTTACAAAGTGACCTATCAAGACTTGTATGTATGTATTTATTTATTTGTTTGCTTTTGTATAGCGACATTCATTGGGGTACATCACATCGGTTGACATGGAGAAATAGTAGGACGAGCGTGTCTTATTATTTTACATGGAACGGAGGCAAAAACAACAGTTAGTGCAATTACATTTCAGTGGTGAACATTGAAACGGAATTGATTCAAACAGCTCAAAAGTTAGTACAATTATATTTTAGCAAAGCAACAGTTAGTACAATTACATTTTAGCAGTGGTGAACATTGACATGGAATTGATTCAAACAGCTTAACAGGGCAATTTGATTCAAACCGCTCACAGGTCAATAACTATGGGTTACATAGGGAGGTAGGCATCTCTAGTTATTTACAGAGTGGGGAAGTCTGTACATGGGAGGCAGGGTGGGGCTTATTGAGGTACACAGGCATGTCTAAAGGTTAATTGGGATTGTGACGTTTCTCTTTTGTTGTGTGGTTGGGGTGGGTATGAGGAGTGGGGGGTGGGGAGTTAGGTTTGAGGGCTGAAAGGCTTTTTGGAATAGCCAGGTTTTTAGATTTTTTTTTTTTGAAAGACTGGGTGGATGTCTCCAGTCTGAGTTGTTCAGGGAGTGTGTTCCACAGAGATGGGCCGGCTATTGATATGGCGCGTTCTCTGGTTGCGGTTAGGTGTGCTTGTTTTGTAGCGGGTATGTTTGACAGGCCTGTGTTTTTAGATCTGAGGTTTCTTTGGCTGTGGTGGTGGTGGAGAGCGTCTTTAAGCCGTTCGGTGTTTTTGTTGTGTATTGATTTGTGTAGTAGGGTAAGGGGTTTGTATTGAATTCTGTGGGATATTGGAAGCCAGTGAAGGTTTTTGGGGATGGGTGTGATGTGGGCGGAGCGACTGCTATTTGTTAGGGATCTGGCTGCTGCATTTTGGAGTAGTTGCAGGGGTTTGAGGGTGGATGAGGGGAGTCCAAGTAGTAGTGAGTTGCAGTAATCCAGTTTGGAGAAAAGGAGGGATTGAAGTACTGTCCTGTAGTCTTGGTTGAAGAGGGGGGTTTGATTTTCTTGAGGACTTGTAGCTTGAAGTAGCCGTCTTTTATTGTGGCAGTGATGTGTGTTTTTTTAGGTTGAGCTCGGAGTCCAATGTGATGCCTAGGTTTTTTACTTCGGTAATGCATCGGCTGGGTGGTTGGGCGGGTGTGGGAATTTGGATGTTCTTTGTGCGGTGCTTGTTTATTATGTGTAGTATTTCAGTTTTTGAGTGATTGAGTGTGAGGGAACATTGTGTGAAGAGGTTATTTATTTGGGTTGAGTAGGTTTCCCATTGCAGTAGGGTGCGTTGTAAGTTTTCTTTCATGAGGAGTAGTATCTGAACGTCATCTGCGTAGATGAAGTAGTGGAGGTTTAGGCTGGAGAGGAGTTTGCAGAGGGGGAGCATGTATATATTGAATAGGGTGAAGGATAGGGAGGATCCTTGGGGGACGCCATGAAGGAGTGGGAAGAGTTTCGATTTGCAGTTGTTTAGTCGCACTTTATATGATCTGTTAGATAAGTAGGATTTGAACCATTTGAGGGTTTTGTCACCGAGTCTGATTTCTGTTAGCTGTGATAGTAGAGAGTTGTGGTTGATAGTGTTGAATGCGGCAGAGATGTCCAGTAGTATTAGGAGGTAGGAGTGTCCGGCATCAAGACCTCTCAGGGCGGTGTCTGTGAGGGATAATAGTAGGGTTTCAGTGCTGAGTGATTTCCTGAATCCGTGTTGAGAGGGGAAGAGGATTTTGTGTGTTTTGAGGTGTTCCAAGAGTTGGCGGTTGACAATTTTTTCTAGGATCTTCGAAATGAAGTAGAGGTTTGAGATGGGTCTGTAGTTTGCAGGTTCAGAAGGATTCAGTTGTGGTTTAACAGGTGCTTCAATTTTATTTGTGCATCCGTACAAATAAAATTGAGGCACCTATTGTGAAACATTGAATTGAATGTAGTCATAATTTAAACCAATTGCAGGTTTTGTTTTTTTATCATTCAGCATATTTCTGCAAATCAAGGGGGCAATGTATCCCTTATATTCCAGAGACTGAAACAATGTTATATTTTTTTGGTGGTAATCAATAAATCTGAGGGTTTAGATCAAGCCATTGAATGGGAGGCATTTGTGTAATCATTAAGAGTTGAACAAGAAAGTTTATTCTGTTTGACTTGAATGTGTAATAGTTTTTTCTCTTCTGGAGTCATGACTTGGAAGTCACCATGACTGACGGTAATGTGAGTCGCTGCTGAAGTGATTTTATTAGATATGTTAAGAACATAAGATATGCCATACTGGGTCAGACCAAGGATCCATCAATCCCAGTATCCTGTTTCCAACAGTGGCCAATCCAAGTCACAAGTACCCAAACATTAGATAAATCACAAGCTACTACTGTTTATTAATTACTGTAATAGCTGTTTATGGATTTAACCTCTAGGAACTTATCCAAACCTTTTTTAAACCCAGTTACACTAACTGCTGAAACCACATCCCTGTCAATGAATTCCAGAGCTTAGCTATGCGCTGAGTGAAAAAGAATTTACTTCGATTTGTTTTAAATGAGCTACCCTTTCATGATTTTGCAGACCTCTATCATATCCCCCCTCAGTCGTCTCTTCTCCAAACTGAACAGCCTGAACTTCTTTAGCCTTTCCTCATAAGACAGCCATTCCATGCCCCACATCATTTTGGTCGCCCGTCTCTGCACATTCTCCAGTTCAGCTATATCCTTTTTGAGATGCGGTGACCAGAATTGCACACAGTACTCAAGGTGCGGTCTCACCATGGAGCGATACAGAGGCATTATGACATCCACCGTTTTTATTCACCATTCCCTTCCTAATAATTCCTAACATTCTGTTTGCTTTTTTGATCGCCACAGCACACTGAGCCGATGATTTCAATGTGTTATCCACTATGACATGGTAAATTATGTTTGTGGAATCAGCATGTAATCATATGTTAATGTAACAATTGTTATTGAAAGTTGTTTAAAGGAGGAGCAGCCTAGTGGTTAGAACAATGAGCTGCAAACCAGGGAAATCAGGTTTCAAATCCTGCTGCTGCACCTTGTGATCCTGTGCAAGACATTTCATCCTGCATTGCCTTTGGAACAAATTTAGATTGTAAGCCCTCTGGGTAATAGGGAAATACTTAAAAGTACCTGTAGTGTCTGAAAAAGCAGAATATAAAAATAAACAGCGTATTAAGGATTTATTTTGTTTATTTATAGTGGATGCACATATTACGACAACTGAGCCTTACACCTGGGCCTGTGATAGTGTTTCATTTAAATCACTTCTTTATATGATGGGATAATGGATATTCTATCACTGGGTATTGGTAGAACCCATGAAAATGTACAGTATGGAATCTACAAGTTGCAACACGAGTTTTGTGATTTCTGAAAAGTTTTTATTGAATGGGACTTTAGGGATGAACTGTATAAGTTGAATCTCGGATAACGATGAATTGTCTAATGTTCGTCCACTTATCAAATAAAGTACATGTATTGTGATAATAACAAGATGGCTTAGTGAAGGTTTTTGTAAGACAAAGGAAATATTAAGGTATTTTAGGTCGTGGTACACTGCTTAAGAAATGAAGGTATTTGTACTATATGCATTTCCAATTATATATTTTAGGAATCCTTGTTTGCCAAGCAGGCTGTATTCTTGAGACACTGAACCAATATGTGGAAGAGCAGGAATTTATCATGCCCCTTGATCTCGGAGCTAAGGGCAGCTGTCACATTGGGGGAAATGTGGCTACCAATGCAGGTGGCCTTCGGCTTCTGAGGTATGGCTCCCTGCGAGGGACAGTCCTGGGACTCGAAGTGGTAAGAGAAACAGTGTCCTGCCATCTTCTTCTCATATCTTTACAAATCTGAGCTTCCTGCTGTCCTCCCTCTAACATCACATCTTCTGTTATCCCACACCCCTGCATTATCTCATGATACTACTATATTATAATTCAATTTATGACTTGACCTGGATTGCGGATAATATCCCATGTTACTGGTACTCTGTCCCATCTGGATTAGATTCCTGCTGTAAATGCTTATTTATTGTATTTATTTTTATTAAATTTGATTCCCTATATTCATACAATAAGCATCAAAGCAAAGAGCAATCTATAACAATTCAACAAAAAATAAAAACTGTACAATTAAAACAATAAAACATATAGGCCAAGGCCTGGTAGGGACCCAACGGTACCACATCCTACTCAAACATTTTAGATCATCCAAATCTAAAAATGTAAAAAACCCAGGCAACAATACAATGCAAAATTACAACATTCCATTCATCCTGCTAGACCAGTCCAATCGATAGTGGGTTATGCCCTCCTACATGCAGATGATAGCAGAGAAACGTTTTCCTGAATGACGTCATCGCTTTTAGTTACAGGTGGTGCAGCACTGGAACCAACAAAATATTTCTCTGCTTCCAGGGCCAGGCACCTGGTACTCCCAAGAGAACGAGCCCGCTGAGAGGGTTCTCAGTCTCAGAGGGGACTTGGTGGAGCCCAGGGAGGAACATTCTTTGTTCTTCATCAGCTTCTTTGGCAGTTTAAACGGCAGATTTTTTTTTATGCTCTGGGTTTCTCTGATTGCCCCCCTCGCTCCCCTGCTCCGGAGCTGAAGTATTAAAAAAAAATTTAAAAAAAAAACAGAGATGGCGGCAAGAAAGGAACTGTACTGGTGCAGGGCTGATGAGAGCGAGAGTCTCTTCGGCTTGGGGGTTTAAGTGCTCCAGAGGGTGTGCTTTGAGCTGTTTTTGAGGCTTTTTTTTTCTGTGCAGTCTTGGGGGAGGTGCTGAAACCTGCTCATGTTTAGGCCTGAGTATGGCTGCCACTGCAGTGCCAGTGGGTGCAGGCGCACCGCCTCTGCCATGGGGCTGCTCTGTACAGCTTGTTTCCAGGCAGGAGAAATGTCTGTTGAGCCTTCTAAGGCCTCGAAGAGGTAGACGGCGGTCTCTCCCACTGCCGGAAGGGTTCCTTTTCTGCCCCATGTTTTGGATGTAGTGGCCATTTTGGAATTTTTGGTGGGCCTGGCAACCATTTGGATACTCCCCTGTGGCTATTTCTTCTTTTCATCCCCCATTTAGTTGCTGTGTGTGTGTGTGTGTGTGTGTGGGGGGGGGGGGGGTGTTGCAGAGAACTCCCTGTTTTGTTCCCCATGGAGGATTTTCTCCGCTAGGCTCCTTCTGGACAGGAAGAATTTTTTTTGCTTCCTGATCCAAACTTTCTGTGCAACTCAGAAGGCTGTCTATAAAGTTGGAGTTTCCCCTCTCAGTTGGAGCCTAGGGTCCAGATCCCTACACAGAAGTCCAGGGGAGTTCTGGGCTCGCCTGTGTGGGTCCCAGAGGAGGTGCTGGAGGTCTTGGAAGTTCTGCTGTACTTGACAAGTTGTACCTTTGATGAAAGGGGAGCTTCCCTCAGTCAGAGGAGAATTTTCCACAATTCATTTATTTTAGAAAGAGAAGATTGCAATAATTATTGCTCCATTAACAAAGGTGTGCACAGATCCTCTATAGCCTTTCCTCTTCTTTCTGAAGTGGAGGTCATGGTGTTTTCAGGTTAAGAAGCCCCTGAGAGCAGTCTCTGGGGAGAGAAGATTAAATAAGCTTTATCCTCTTCTTCAGGAGGCAATTCACCACTTGTGTTCCATTGTCTCGAGTGGACACACCTGTCCTGGCCTTGACTAGATGAGCCATGGTTACCCAGTCAAAAAAGGGTGGAAGTTAGTGCTTCTCTGAAAGATCCTCAGGTCAGTAAGTTTGAGGTACCGTTGAAGCATGGTTTCTTTCAGCAGCCCTGCCCATCCAGATTTCTACTTTTAGTGGTTTTGTGGTGTGAACTCTTTTGTGCTGCATTCAGCAGCTTCCAGATTTTCCTCTAAGTCTGTGACTTCAGCCATAGAGGCTGGGAGGTGCTCTTGCTCTACAATTGGATGGCAGATTGGTGCTCAAAGTCTCATTTGGACAAGCTTCCCTTTAAAGGGATGCTTCTTTTGAGACAGAGCTGGAGTGACTGGTTAAGAATCTCAAGAATCAAGAATCACAGGATCTTCCTGGGGACAGAGATCCCTCCTTTTACTGCCCTGGTAGAGGCGGGCATGGTCTAGTCTAATATTCAATTCATTATAGGCCTGACAAGCAGTCTTCTTCCTCTTTCAAGGCTAGAGGGAGGAAACAGTCCTTTCATGGCTCCTAAAGACCAGGACCTAAGGCGCACAGTGCCTCTGCATCAGGTTGTGTCCAGCAATGAGGTGCAGCATGTTCATTCTCTGGTGCCGATGGTAGGCAGTCACTTACAACAGTATTATCAAGACTGGACCTGAATAACTTTGAACACGTAGGTATTGGATGTCATCTGCTTCAACTTCTTCCTAGAGTTTGCCTCTCCTATTCCCAAGGCCTTCTTGGTGTCTCATTGTGCCTCAGCCATCATAGGTTTGGCAGTTTAGGTTACAATCTCAGAGCTTTAGCCACTGCGAGCAGTGGTACGTTCCTCTTTTTCAATAGGGTTTGATTTATTTTGTGGTTCCCTCAAAAGGATGGATCTTGTGGGCTTATTCTCAGTCTCAAAGGAGTGAACGCCAGTCTGTGTGTCTCACACTTCAGATTGGAAACTCTTCATTCTCTGCTGGTTCGGCAAGGTGAATATTTCTCTTCTCTAGACCTGTAGGAAGCATATTTGCATTCCCCTCCCTCTGGAAGATCAGGGATGCCTTTGATTTTTAGGTGAATTTTAAAAACCGCCCAGTTGCGCTCATATCTCCCACTGCACACACATCTTGCTCAATTTCAAAAAGGTGTGAGCGTGATGTGGGAGATTTAGGATGTTGCCAAGATATGAGCGTGTAAATACTTACATGGCCCAGTGAGTGTCCAGGTTCACTGCTGTGTAAATTTACTTCTGCTATGGAGGAGGTGTAAGTTGTAAAAAAAAACAAAACCAAAAAATCCCCCTGCAATTTTGGAGGGGTTTAAAGGGTCTGGGGTAACTGGGGGAAGTGCAGGCTATCAAACCAGGGGATTTGGAGTACCTAGTTCTTTACGTGGTGACCTGGTGAATGAACTGGTGAAACTGGCAATGGCGTAGACACGTACCTGTTATAAAATACCCTGAATTACGTGCAAATATTATAAAATTATTGTGTCCCTGGGTGTGCACTGATGCACACATGCCACTTTGAAATTCACCTTCCCTGTGTTCAACAGCAACAATTTCATTTCAGAAAACCTTTCTTTTGATCTGGCCACAGCTCCTCAAATGTTCACCAAGGTTATGTTGGAGAAGCTACCTTCTTGAAGAAGGAAGACATAATGGTTCATCCTTATCTGGGTGATTGGCTGATCAGAACCAAGTTTTTCCAGAAGAGCATTCAAGCATTCTGCAAAGTGGTACAGATTTTTAGAGGACTTGGATTTTCTCATCAGTTTTTCACAGTGTAATTTTATCCATCTCAGTCCTTGGGATGTAGGGAGATATCTCATGTTTTACCACTGAATCACCAAATATGAATTATAATAGCCAAGATATGTAAAGACCAGCTACTCACAGGCCCCAAACACTGTCACAGCAAGAGAAAAAAACCTATGCCCCTAGCAAAATAGCACTGTCTCAGTGGAAAAAGAAGAGACTTTGCCCTGATACACTAAAATATACTTTATCAAGATGTGGCTGTTTGTAAGTGTCTGTCTAAATACAAAAAGCGGACAGAGAGACAATATGACTTAAGCTCATAAGCAGGAGACATGGATCGGCCAAGGCAGAGGCCAGAGGTCAGAAAGACCCCCACCCTTGGAAGAGAGAGGGGGCAGTAAGAGACAGAGAAAAACACTCTGGCACACAGCTTGGCATACAGATATGGCAGTTTCCCCCCCCCCCCAAAGAAATGGGGAGGGGGAAGAAGACCTGCAATGTGGCAGGCCCCCCCCCCCGAGGAAATGGGGAGAAAGACATTCAATGACCACATGATTATGCATGAGTTTATGCATATTTATCAGCTAGAAATTATAAGGAGAAGGAAGAAAAAAACCCAGAAAGAAGGAAAGATCCCCCTGGAGGCTAGAAAGTGAGACCCAGGAATGACTCCTGAAGAAAAACCATGAAACCGGAGAAGTGACCCCTGAAAGAAAAGAAAGGGAGCCTGAAGCAGATCAGCACCCACTGCTATCGAGGAGGGAGAAGACTGGTGTGGCCAAGAGACCAGGGCAGGAGACCAGAGAGAGGAGACATCCTGCTCAGGTGTGGAGAGGGACACAGAGTCTGAGAGGGTGAGGGGTGAGAGCAAGCCCAATTAGCCCGACAAGTTCCAAATCCAGAAGCAAGTCTCCTTCCGAGACCGCCTGCCGGTTCTGCCAGTACCAAGCTGGGGAAGCAAGCCTCTCCCCTGCCCACCTTCTCCAGACCTCCAGCCAGCATCTGCTTCAGAAATAAAGCAGAAGGATATTGCCTGAAGCTGGGACCAGGGATAAGTAAGTTAGCCACAAGTATTAATATATTAAGCAGGCTAAGGTTTATGGCATGCGTGAAAGCACCCACAGTACAGATCTTCTTTAGGGTAAACTGGTGCTTAGTGGCCAGGTTGTTAGAGGCAGGAATTGTTATTTTCTAAACGCTATATCCTGCCAAATCTGATAAATAAAAGTCTGTTTCTGAGGAGAATACGCATTGTCTTTTCCTTACTTAGGATCGTGAAGTAAGGTGGGAGGGCTATTGGAAGTGTCCTGTAGCAGACAGGTCCCTGCACCTCTAAACTTGCGTACAGGAATACCTAGGAGGTCTTTTTGATACTGTGGTGGGTTGAGTGTACTTGTCAGAGGAAAGCTTTTTTTTTATCCATGTTTATTCTTCAGGTGTAGAGGTTTGCTGCTTTGTGGACTCCAAGAGCCTTAATTATCTTCCGCTACTCGGATCCTTGGTATCCACTTTGTATCTAGTCCTTTGGGTCAGAGCTCACTTCTGTCCTATTGGTCTCCCCAGATACAGGTCTGATTGTCATCTTTCTTTGCCTGCATCTGTCTGATACAGACTCCTTTAACATAGAAACATAGAAATGACGGCAGAAGAAGACCAAACTGTCCCTCCAGTCTGCCCAGCAAGCTTTCACTTTTTTTTCCCCCCCTATACTTATCTGTTACTCTTGTCCCTTGTAAGTGACTTTTTTGTTCTATTTCCCTTCCACCCCCTCCATTGATGTAGTTAGCAGTACTGGAGCTGCATCTAAGTGAAGTATCTAGCTAATTGTTTAGGGGTAGTAACTGCCGTCATAGCAAGCTACTCCCACGCATGTTTATCCAGCCTGTGCAACTCAGTCCTTGTTGGTTGTTGTCCGAATATAAATCATCTTTTCATCATTCCCCTGCCGTTGAAGCAGAGAACTATGCTGGATATCATTGAAAGTGAAGTGTCAGGCTTATTTGGTTTGGGGTAGTAACCGCTGTATCAAGCAAGCTACTCCTCTGCTTTTTTGTGGATGCAAATCCTTTTTTTTCACATTTCCTCTTGCCGTTGAAGCAAAGAGCAATGTTGGAGTCGCATTAACCTTGTGTATGTTTATTGAATTAAGATATTAATCTCCAGGTAGTAGCCTTTATTCCTGCAAGCCACCCCCATGCCTCTTCACTTCATTCACATCCTCTAGACTTTATGGATCCACAGTGTTTATCCCACGCCTCTTTGAAATCCTTCACGGTTTTGGGTCTTCACCACTTCCTCTGGAAGGGCGTTCCAGGCATCCACCACCCTCTCCGTGAAGAAATACTTTCTGACATTGGTTCTGAGTCTTCCTCCCTGGAGTTTTAAATTGTGACCCCTGGTTCTGCTGATTTTTTTGCAACGGAAAAGGTTTGTCATTGTCTTTGGATCATTAAAAGTATATGAAAGTCTGTATCATATCACCTCTGCTCCTCCTTTCCTCCAGGGTGTACATATTTAGATTCTTCAATCTCCCCTCATAAGTCATTTGATGAATAACCTCCACCTTTTTGGTCGCCCTTCTCTGTACCGCCTCCATCCTGTCTCTGTCCCTATGGAGATACGGTCTCCAAAACTGAACACAATACTCCAGGTGAGGCCTCACCAAGGACCTGTACAAGGGGATAATCACATGCCTTTTCTTACTTGATATTCCTCTCTCTATGCAGCCCAGCATTCTTCTGGCTTTAGCTATCGCCTTGTCACATTGTTTCGCCGACTTCAGATCATTAGTCACGATCACCCCCAGGTCTCTCTCCTGCTCTGTGCACATCAGCCCTTCTCCCCCCATCGAATACAGTTCTTTCGGATTTCCACACCCCATATGCATGACTCTCACTTCTTGGCGTTGAATTTCAGCTGCCATATCTTTGACCACTCTTCCAGTTTCCTTAAATCCCGTCTCATTCTCTCCACTCCTTCTGGCATGTCCACTCTGTTGCAGATCTTAATGTCATCCGCAAAATGACAAGCCTTACCTTCTATCCCATCCGCAATGTCGCTCACAAAGATATTGAACAGGACCGGTCCCAACACCGATCCCTGCGGCACTCTGCTCAACACAGCTCTCTCTTCAGAGTAAGCTCCATTCACCACTACTCATTGTCTTCTGTCCGTCAACCAGTTTGGAATCCAGGCCACCACTTTGGCACTCATTCCTAAGTTTCTCATTTTATTCACTAGTCTCCTGTGCGGGACCGTGTCGAAAGCTTTGCTGAAGTCCAAGTAGGTGACATCGAGCGCTCTTCCTTGATCCAATTCCTTGGTTACTTAGTCAAAAAAGTCAATCAGATTTGTCTGACAGGATCTTCCCCTGGTGAATCCATGCTGCCTCTGGTCCAGCAATTCTCCCGACTGTAGATAGTTCACTATTCTTTCTTTCAACAGCGACTCCATTACTTTTCCCACCACCGAGTTTTGGTGGTCGATTTCTCAAATCTTGTTTGAGGGGTGTGAGTTTGGTGCCATCCTCTTGGTTATTCGACTTGACAGATTTAAGTCTTCATGATGGAAGGGGGGGGGGGGGGGGGGAGAACTATTGTTAGATATGGTAGCCCGGGGCACTGGTCTCCCAAAGCAGCCATTTGGTCCAGCAATAAGCTAGAAACCAGCGCCATAAGGCTTGCTGCTTCTTATTTTCTTCTATTGATCAAGGACAGGATGGTCAGAGTTTTTCTCTGATACTGCCTCGGTGATGGCTTATGTGAACAGGCAAGGAGGAACCAGAAGGTACAGGTGTGTCAGAGGAAGTGAATCTTCTTTTTCTTGGATAGATGAGAATCTTGATGGCAGTTAATATACTGGGACATGAAAATCCAGATAAACCTTCTGGATTAGTGTGCATTGGAACGTGGCAATGATGTCTTTCAGCAGATAGTGTGTAAGTGGGATATACTTCACATGGATTTGATAGTAATTCACAAGAATGCCAAGGTTCAGCAGTTTTTCAGCCATCTCAGGGAAGGCAGATCTGAAAGAACAGATGCCCTGGTGCATCCTTGGCCAAGATGGGATTTCCTTTACGTGTTTCCATCTTGGCCTCTGGTAGGGTAGACTCTGTGCAAAATAGAGGAAGAGAATGTTCTGGTGGCCCCGGGTTGGCCAGGGAGGCCTTGGTATGCAGGTCTGATGAGGCTCCAAATCAACCATCCTTTCGCGGGCTGTTGGTGCAGGGTCCAGTCCCTATGAAAGATCCCACTACATTTTATCTTATGGCCTTGCTCTTCAAATGTTGTGTTTGAGAAAGAAGGGTTGTTTTTCTTCAGTGATTTCTATCTTGTAGATGGTCTGTAAAACTTCAACTTCTCTGGTTTCCTTTAGGGTTTGGTGCCAGTTTGAAGTGTTTTGCAGAGAACGGTCACTCTCCCTTGGCATTCAGTTATCCCTTTATTTTTTCCTCAGATGGGGCTGGAGAAAGGTCTGGTCTCATGCTCCTTGAGAATTCAGGTAGCAACCATTTCCTTATTCAGGGGCAGAATTCCAAGGTTCTCAGTAGCCTTCCATCTGGATATGCCTCACTGCCTTTGGTGGGGTTAGGAAGTTACAATCTCTTATGAGGCCAACAGTCCTTTAGTAGGATCTCAGTTTGGTCCTGAAGTTGTTCGTGGCTTCTCCTTTTGAGCTTCTGAAACATGATTCATTTAAGGACTTTTCCTTGAAGATGGTTTTCTTGGTGGCACTCTCTTCCACTCGGCATATCTTGGAGATCATGCTCTTTCTTTTTTTTGTGGCGTATTCTGTTTTCCCTTAGGATCATATCATTGTTTTCTTCCAAGGGTGATGAAAGCATTCCACCTTAATCAGTGTATTTCTAGGCCAGTTTTCTCTGAGGAGTGTCAGAGCGATAATAGATCTTTGGGATTCCTGGCTGTTGTCGAATACTCTTTAGATATTTATAGGTTGCTAATGCTTTTCTCTTAGACATGTTGTTTGCCATGTTTGGAAGTCCACATAGAGGTGAAATGGCCTCCAAATCTACTCTGCTGTGGTGATTTAAGGAGGCAGTTTCTTTGGCTTAATGCTCTGAGGTCATCCACCACCTGATGTCTTTTGGACACATTTTACCAGAGTTCCATCATCTTCTAGGTGGAAGCAGTTTCTGTGGTGCTGTTGGATGTTCTCTGGGTGGCTACTTGGTTGTTGTTACATTCCTTTGTTGAGCCTTACTAAGCAGAACGAATGTTTGAGACAGGTATCCTCAAAGCAGCCTTCACGTTTCCTCATGGACTAGATAAGCTTTGGTACTCCTCATTTGTATCAAATGGACTGGGGTGAAAGGATAAAATGGAAGGATGTTGGGCTGTAAAGGAAGAGTAACTTTGTGGTTCAGGTCTTTGGCTTATACATGGTTTTAACAGCAAGGTTTTCTTCTCCTGTCTGCCTTTGATTGCTAATTTTGCTTTCCTGTCCACCCTCCTTTGTTTTCCCTGTTCTTTGGGCCAGATAGCTGGCAGTAAGAGGATCTACGTTTACAATTCCATACAATTAAAGTTTTTTTGATATTTTCTAGAATTCTGCTTTTGATATGTTCGGTGCTTTGTTGTAGGAATACAGAGTTGTTCCTATGCTGTATCACTTCTAGGTACTAGTTATTGATGTCATCCAGGAAAACATTTTTTTTTCTCTGCCTCCTTCTGCTGGTAGGGGTCATAACCCACTTGTATTGATTGGACTGGTGTAGCAGGATTCATGGAAAGAAAATGAATAGGTACAAATCTCTCCTTCCCTATTGTCTCATCAGACCAGTCCAGAGACATGGGTTTTGTCTTCATATTATCAGATGGTGGCAGAGAACAATTGATTTGCTTATGTCGCCCCTTATAGGCAGCGAACCTCCTTCAGCTCCTCACCATTTCTTTGTCTTCAGCAGATGGTAGAGGTGCAGCCTTGCAGCTGGAATTCTGGTTGGACAGATTGCTCCCAGGAAGATGTCCGGTCCTTGACCCTGGTAGAGCAGGGAATTGGTGGCCCTTTTCTAGCTTGGTTCCCTGGTGTGAGGGAAGCCTGAAAGCCAGTTGTTCTGGTTCCCTTTCCTCCCCTCCGGTCCTCCCTGCCCCCCTTGGTGGGGCTCCCTGGGCTACTCTTGGAAAATGGTTGATGTCCCAGAGGCCATGGCAGTGATAGCTGAAGAAGACCATAATGAGGGAAGCCCCCTATTTTTGTTTCTTGCTGTGCATAAAGTTTAAGAAGAAAACACTTCTTCTATTATGGCTGCTGTACTGTATGGTCAGGGAGAACTATTTGGCCTGCTGAGTAGGCGCTGAGTGCACACTTCCCTTCTAGTGTGGCATAGCTGAGTAGGGTAAATGCTGCAGTTTGTGTGGGACTTTGTCAGTGCCGTGCTGCAGCCAACTCTGGAGGAGGGGAGGGCAATTCAGAGGTGCCCCCTCCAAAAGCATTAGCAGATCTGAAGGGTTTGCAGTTTGGGGAGAAAGCCCTAGGGCTCTGCCAGGAGAGACCCAGCATGAGTAGTCATCGTGAAAGCGGCAGGGCAGGGAGAAGGGAGGCTGTCTATGAGCCTCCGATTTTATTTGCTGTGGCGTGGACCCATGGGCATTCGCAGGGGATAAGAGCCTAGTCTGGAGACATGGCTCTTTCTTTAGCAGCTCTTTTCTTTCCTAAATTTGTGGTGCTTATGCACCAAGCCTTTTTAATTGAAAGGTATTCTGCTCTGGATCAATCTGCCTGGATATTTGTTTTCTCCTGATGTCTCTAGGCACTCATCCCAGCCTAAGCAGGCCAGATTCTGGCCAGGCTGGCTGGGTCAAGAGAGTACTCGTTTTCAGTGGCAGCACCAAGTATTTTGGAATACTTTACCTGAAGCATTGTGGCAGACCGCCTGTGTAAAAACATTTAAGTCTATGTTTAAAAACTTTTCTTTTTAAGCAGGCATATTCTCTTTGATATCCGCCTTTTTGATTTTTAACTTGAATTATATGTTGCTGCTGTTGATTATTTTTTTTATCTGATGTTTTTGTCTCATTTTTGTATATTATTTTTGTGATTGCTAATGATGTCCATCGCTTAGCCCAGTGTGTATAGACAATTCACAAATTATAATAAAGAAGGATAAAGATGGGATTCTGAGCTCAATGCAGAGGTAGCCTCCACATGTTCCTGGGGTAATATTCTCCTAGGGATCTCAGAGGATTTTAGTGAGCTAGAAGGGGGCCCTCCAGAAGGGAGAGATCCTTTCTATAGAGTGGGATGACCCATGTATGGTTCATTTAAGTGTAAGAAGTTGCTGGTTATGATCTCTAGGCACTAACCTAACTTGGCATTAAGGAAGTACAGGAAGAACCCACCGAAAAGGCAGAAGATCCTACATGTGGAACTCTCAGAAGTTCTGCTAAGGCCTTTTCTTTCATAGGATGGTGAAGGCGTTGATATTGGTGGAGTCGTAGACTCCGGATGCGGGATTAAAGGCGGGCAGAGCAATGAGCAAGCTGTATCCTTTCCTGGATGAGACTGTGGAGCAATTAAGGCTGTCTAAAGTGGTTGCCTTGATTCTGCATTCACAAGGAAGACCACGATTCTTTTGGAGGGGGGGGGGGGGGGTACTGCTCTGAAGGATGCTCAGGATAGGAAGATAGATGTTCATCTTAAGCATGCCTTTTGAGGTTGCAGCCTTGGCTCTGTGGGCAGCAATTTGTAGTAGCCTCATGTCCCGGGCATGTTTGCGATGAATACACAGGCCAAAATTCATAACCAATCCCCAAATATAAAAACAGTGCAAGATCCCCCTCCAATAATCCCTGTCACTAGGACATACTTGCTAACAAATTAAGAAATTCATAGAATTATGGTGAAATGGGGATCTTTGTGCCTAGGGTTTCTTATTTCGCCGAGACCCTTTTATTTCCCTAGTAAGCGCACTTTTCCCTTGCATATCTTGAACTGACAGGCAGGTGGCAGCCTAACTCCTCCTGTACTCTACCTGTTTAATCCAAGCTGCCAGAACCTGCAATTTGCCATGTACCTGAAAGCGAGGCTTGGAATGTTTATGTCCTCAATCTCCACGAGGTGTGATGTTGTAACATTCTGTATTGCTAGTGGTCAGAAAGCCAGTGCCTTGGATTTTAATTGTTTGTACAGTACTAGCTTCAAAGGGATGTAGCTCATAATTTGCCAGAAATTCCAGTTTTGGCTGGGAGTTCAGAGGACCTAGAGCTGTGCCAAGACCCTGTTCTATACATGTTTGTAAGGACAACCTAACCTGAACCTCCCAGACACCGTCTTACGTATAGTGAAACTTGTCTACTTAGTATTAACTGTATGAAACCTTGCTACTTTACTTGTTTGCAAATTAGATTTTTCTGGTCACTGTTTTACTATATATTATTTATTTTTATTATTCAGATGTATAATCCATTTTTTTAAATAAGAAAATTCATCCAAAGAGGGGTACAGCATATTAGAATAGTGGCAATAATTTTGGTATAACATATAGAAATAGCAGCATAAAACTAGGGCCATTAGCAGCTTAACAGCATTAAGGTGCATATTAAAGACTAAACTCTAAATCAAAAAGCTGACTAAGCATGAACAACATCTCGGCAGAATACTAGTGACTAATTAAAAAAATAAATTCACAATAAATAATACCTCAGCACATAATAAGTTATAGAAAATTGTTCAAGGCACTCATTGTGATGCCAGGCTGCATCTTGTAGTCAGTTCAGTCCTGTGACTGATCGCTTGATGATCCAGCATTTTTTGTATTTGCTCTGTAGGTACATTTCTAGAACTGCGTGACCCTTGGGTTGTGTGTGGTTCCAGTGATCCTGGAAACCGCCAGGGGATATCTTAGGAGCCAGGGTACTTGCTTAGGAGCAAGTGAAGACCCAGTTGGCAGGTGGGAGGTTGCCAGTTTAGAGGCATGTGCGCAGGTTCAGGTGCATCTGGGCAGTTCTTGGCAGGAGCCTGCGAGGGTCCACAGGGTTAACCCTGAGTGTTAGGTGTCGCGCTAAGGTGTTATGTAACAGCAACAAATGTTTTTAAAACTCTTACTCAAAGAGCCAAACCTTGAGTTTCTTTTGTATTTTAAATAATTTCCTTCATGAAAATCAAGTGGTATGGAATTCCAGATTTCAGGGGTAAATGCCTAACGTCTCATTCATGTCAGTCTAGTGATCAGCAACGGAAGAGTTGATAGTAACAGTTGCTGTGAGGATCTGCATGCTCTATTGCAGTTCCTATTGCTCCAGTAAATTTGCAAGATACTTTGGGTGAGATGCATATTATTGTTACTCTACTCTTCAAATCACACACAAATTACTGTTGCAAGAGGATTAGATTTATTAAAATTAAGCAGTAAATTGGGGAGCTATTCGAAGGAGAAACTGGAAATAGAACTGTGGTGCCACAGATGGGATGTGACCACCAAAAAATGTAAGGAGTCAGGACAAGCAGAAACGTGCTCTCATCACTACAGCTCAAAGAATCCTTAGAATTTGCTTCTAGAAGAAAATACTTAATTTTCCTCATGAAAGTTTCCCTTTTAAATAGGAAATAATTAAAAAAAAAAGTCTCAAGAGTCTTAACAGCATGTAAGCAGTTCAAAAGATAAATGGGGTAAAAGTTCATTCAAGCTTTGTATAAAGAACATCACAAAATGGCTAGTAGAGATGTGCATGATCTTTCTCAGGTGTCTAGGACATGAACATGATCCGAATAATTGTGGCCCCTGCGGCAGTATGTCCCTGCTTGCAGGATCTTTCAGAGATTTAAATATGAGCTTTCGAGCTCACGAGGAAAATTTAAAACTTAAAAGTAAGGAAGAGGCATAGATATCCCTCGCCATCAAGATCGACTTCAGAAGAGAGATTCACTGATCATATGGAGCATCAAAAATTTGTGTCAAAAAATAATAGTGCCAAGGAATCATCGACACACAAAAAAAAAACCAAACCACTGCGCAGAGCAGAAGCATTCGGTGTTGAAGCTTCCTCAGTGTGACATTTTTCAGCATGGGGAAAAAATCATGGTGCCAAGGAACAGCACCAAAAGAGGCAATTGGTGCTGATTAAGCGATTTATCACAAAGCAGTTTCGGTTCACCACTTGTCCTAGAGGCTGAAGTCAGATGTTCAGCTAAGAAACGAGAACAAATGACTCTACCGCCACTACCTGAATGTCACTCTATGCAAACATTTTGGGCAGATTTCGTCAAAACATATATGAAAGAAATACTGAAAAAAAGGAACACTTTTTTTCACAACCAATACTTGAAAAGCTGGCAAGGGAAGATCGAGTTGCAACCATCTCCATCAGATTCCAAGAAAAGGAAAAAGAAAATTCTCCCATCTCAAGGTCACCTAAAATAGAGAAAGAAAATAGAAAACGTATAGATTGAATTTAAGTGCCTAAAATTGGCATGGCAATGCAAGAGAGAGCTCTAACTGATCTGTTTGTGAAACGAACAGAAGTAGGGAGGGAAGGGCACACGGCACAAGCAGTAGCATGGGAATTCCCACGCGTGCTTGGAAAGCTCTTTTATATTGGCCTTTCTGATCTATAAGAGCAAGAATGGTCTTGATGCTGTTGGATGTCTCCCACTTGTGGCTTGCCTGTCCATGGAGAATAAGTGAAACAGTTTCATTTATTAGTTGAATTGAGATTAATTTGGTTGTATAGTGAGTATTGCTGGTTTAGAGCAAATGAGGAATACTTCTCCAATAGGAGGTGATCTGCTTCCTGTGAAACAGTATCCAGAAAGAAAAAAATTGTGGTAACACATTAGAGAATTGGAAAGAGAACACAAATTAAGAGCAATGGACCACATTAATTAGTGCCTAGCAAAGAGGCAATGTTGAAACAGTAATTGGTTAATATAGCAAAATCCAAGATCATAACCCCCATGAAACCAGTCCTCTCAGTTGTTATCCTACATTTCATTGAACACTGCTACTGTTCTTCATGGCACACCTCCTGCTTTTTCTTACCTGTTTTGTTGTTATGAACTAAGGAAATTCAGATACAGTCTGATGTGCTGCTATGCTGTAGTGATGCAGTTTTTCCTGAAATCCTCTTTTATTTTAATGCTGTGTTTCCCATCCTTACCCTGGAAGCATGCTGGCCTGGTTTTCAGGATATCCATAATGAATATGCATGAGAGAAATTTACATACAGTGGAGATTCAATGTCTGTAAATCTATCTCATGCATGTTCATTGTGGCAGTTCTCAAAACCAGGCTCGTGCGCATGCAGGACAATGCTGGAAACATTAATTAATGCAAATCAATAAAGCCAAACTTTGAAGTGAAATTTCCTTGGACGGCTTAGGCTATGGTAATGAATATATATTTTTCAAGCTGCTTATCTATTGTAGAGGCCACTTACACACAAATGATTGACAGTTACATCATATCTCCATGTCACCATATAAGATCTTTCTTCCCTCACTATCGTGTATGGTTTGCTTATGTTCTGGCACTGGTCTGAGGAGGAACTGCTCAATTTTTTGTGAAAAAAAAAATACATATATCCTTACTTTTTGGCAGCCTGCCTCTACTTTTCACCAGCATAACTCTTTTTTGGTTCTTTCAATGTTTTTTTCAGAACTATATATATAGTTAAGTGGTAGAAGGATTGCCATGAATGTACAGAGCATCTCTGCAAGGCCCTGCTGAGAACGAATGCTTGCATGCACCCAGAGGTTTAGTGATCTATTCAGGGTCACATAGTGGTGTGTAGACGTTTTGAGATGGGTCTCCTGGTTTCATAACTCTGCATTATCTTCTTAAGAGCACTTCTATCCCAAGACACATTTGTACAACAAAATGCAGGCTTGTTTTTAGATTGGGTGGGAAAAGAGCCTGAACAGCAGATTGGGAAATGCTGTTATGCTCTGGAGTACAGCTGCTCTGTCTCCTTTCTTTCACTTGTTCCATGGTCCTCAGGTGCTGGCCGATGGCAAGCTTCTGAACTGCCTGACTTCTCTGCGGAAGGATAACACTGGCTATGATATGAAGCAACTTTTCATTGGATCGGAGGGGACTCTGGGAGTCATCACTGCTGTTTCTATACTCTGTCCTCGGAAACCAAAAGCTATCAATGTAGCATTCCTGGGTAAGATGCAACTTTTGCTCTTCCATTTTTGGGTAACCAAAGCAAACTGTTTTCTAACCTGAAAGTTCATTCAAATTAGGGAAGGAGAAACTCACATATTGTGCAAGCACCTTGCTCCTGATGGTCTTGGGGGAGGTATGGGATAGTGCAGGTACTCTTTGCTCTGGAGAGTACTGGTGGCAGTGTGTGTGGAGTGGTGCAGGTACCTTCTGCTCCAACAGGTGCTTGGGGTAAGAGAGATGCTACAGGTGCTCTGTCCTCCAGAGGGTGGATGGGTGTAGGTACTGTGTTCCCTGGAGGGTGGTAGTTGATGTGATATACAGGCACCTTGTGCTTTGGAGAGTGCATTGGGGGGTGAGTGGTGATGCAGGTATCCTGTGCTCTGGTGGGTGTGTCTGTAGGTGTGTGTACTCTGGAGGGTACATGGGTGAGGGGATGTAGTGTGGTGCAGGTACCTTGTGCTCTGAGAAGTGTTGGGGAGTAGAAGATTGGTCAGGCACCTCCTGCTGTGACCAGGGTTGGATGGTGCAGGCATCCTGTGCTTTGAAGGGTTCTGTAGAGTTTATGAAATGGTGCTGAATGATATTGGGAGATGCTGGAGTGGGACAGGGCCCCTGTCAATGGAGAATAGTAAGGGATATGTGGGGGGGGGGAGGGGAGGTGCAGGCCCCCTGTATTCTGCGTTGGTTCACTTCTTATATTTCAAATCATGCACAACAGGTGGCTCTTGATTCCTCCTCTTCTGATTGGTTTAATATTGCTTCTAGCATTCCACAATGTTCTCCATCTGCAGTGATTTTTGAATATCTCTAAATCCCCCTCATGCAAGTTACTTTCTACATTAGGAATACATTACAAGTTTTATGTGGACAATATTCAGTTCTTTGTTCCCAAATTGTCTTCATGGTCTGCAACAAATAATCTTCTGGCTTTCTGCTTTTCTGCCATCAGAACTTGGCTAGTCCTTCGTTGCCTTGCTTTCAACTTAGATAAAACTGAAAGCATCGTTCTCAGTAGGCATTCAGTCGAGAACACCCCATTGAGTTTCACCTTTGAAAACCATAAAATAAATCTCAGTCTGTTTGTAACCTTGAAGTTATTCTTATTTTATTTATTTGATTGTTTTTATATACTGACATTCATTGGAGTATATCACATCGGTTTACATTATAACCTTGAGAACTAGTACATTGTAACATTGCGAAAACATATATAACTTAATGAGCTAAGGAGGCTTATCAGTGCACTATAACATAAAAGACATTGAACTTAAGATTAAGGTTTCTTAGAAGGGATACATGGTATCTTGAAAGGGGGAAAGGAATATGGTGACATTGATGCATCGGCGTATAATAGCATTGGAGTGTGGAATAACATGTAGGTAGGTGACATTGAATACTGGGAGAATGGGGTACTTATATCTGCTGTGGGAGGTGGGTGGGGTCTGTGTGGTGGTAGGCTTTTTGGAATACCAGGTTTTCAGGTATTTTTTGAAAGACTGGGTGGAAGGTTCCAGTCTCAGTTGGGTGGGCAGTTTGTTCCAGAGGGATGGGCCTGCTATTGAGATGGTGTGTTTTCTGGTGGAGGTGAGGAGGGCTAGTTTTGTGGGAGGGATAGTGAGCAGGCTAGTGTTTTGGGATTGCAGGTTTCTCTGTGGGTCATGATGGTGGGGGGTGTTCTTTAGCCATTTGTGATTTTCGTTGTTAATGGTTTTGTGAGGTAGAGTAAGGCTTTTGTATTGTGCCCTGTAGGTGACAGGGAGCCAATGGAGCTCTTTTAGTATGGGTGTGATGTGTGAGGAACGACTGCAGTTTGTGAGCGATCTGGCAGCTGCGTTTTGCAGAAGCTGGAGGGGTTTGATGGAGGAGGCTGGGAGTCCGAGGAGGAGGGAGTTGCAGTAATCCAGTTTGGAAAGTATGAGGGACTGGAGTACTATGCGGTAATCATGGATGAATAGGAGGGGTTTGATTCTTTTTAGGACTTGGAGCTTATAATAGCCCTCCTTGATTGTTAAATTTATGTGTTTCTTCATGTTGAGTTCAGAGTCTAGAGTGATGCCAAGGTCTTTTATTTCGTTGGAGAATTGAAAGTTTGGTTGAACGGACGCGATTTCTTGTATGGTCTTTGTGGTGGTTCTGTTGGAGATATGTAAGATTTCTGTTTTTTGTGGTTGAGTGTCAGAGATATCTGAGTGAGGAGGTTTGTTATTTGGATGGAGAGGGATTCCCATAATGAGATGGTGTTAGGTATGTTTTCCTTGATGGGAAGAAGGATTTGGACATTGTCTGCGTAGATATAGGAGGTGAGGTCCAGGTTGGAGAGGAGCTTGTAGAGGGGGAGCATATATATGTTGAAGAGGGTGGAGGAGAGTGAGGATCCTTGGGATACACTGTGGGGGAGTAGTAATTGTTTTGCTTCGGCATGATTGAGGTGAACTTTGTAGGATCTGTTAGATAGGTAGCAGCTGAACCATGTGAGGGTGTTTTCTCCTAGGCCAATCTCCATTAGTCGGGTTAGTAGAATGTTGTAATTTACGGTGTCGAATGCTGCAGAGTTGTCAGAACCAGGAGGTAGGAGTGTCCGTTGTCAATGCCTCTGAAGGCTGTGTCTGTCTTGACTCTAATTTGTCCATGAAATTACAGATTGAATTGTTAGTTAAGTCCTTCAAACTAAGAATGCTTCAGAGATCAAAGCCTTTGCCAGCCCATGATTTCAGAACAGTGTCCTATCCTGACTTGACTATTGCAATTATCTTTTTCTGGATTGACTTGTTCATTCTCTTAAGACCTTCCAGATAGTGCAGAACTCCCCAGTGAGGGCTCTGTCTGGCACTTCACCCAGGAGCACATTACTCTACTCCTGAAAGCACTGCATTGTTTACCCATTGAGTGACGAATTAAATATAAAGTTGCTCCTCTGGTCAAAAAGTATTTTTCAGACAACGTAGTTTTCCTAGCGTGTAGCAGATGGACTCATAACAAATGGTATAGTGTGCTCGTGCTAGCAGTTTGAGACGGATCTGACGTCAGCACGTGGTACATATACCCCTGCAGGAAGTGCAGCAACTCAGTAATTTCCATCTCCAAAGCAGTTTGGAGTTACCTTATGCTCGCCGAGCGTTTTTCCAAATTATAACGACTAAATTCTTAGAAGAAATCCTACCTGAAGACAAGCCCCGCACTCCTGCGGTGTTACCCTCGGGTCCCTCCCCCAGTTGAGTTTCCTGAGGTGATTTCCGTGGTCCCTCGGAGGTAAGAGCCTCGGTCCGTGGCGGGATCGCGGCAGGGACCTTGCCCCCGAGTGAGAAGGGCTTGGGCGCGGCATAGAGGCAGCCTTGGTCCCGGTGCGGACTTAGCCCCCGAGAGAGATGAGTTCAGGCGCGGCTTAGAGGCAGCGGGTGCACTTCCTCGAGCGCGGTGGTGACGGTACTTACCCTCTCCCCCCGCAGCCGGAGACCGCCCGGGTCGCAGCCGGGAAGCGCTGAAGATCAGGTAAGGCGTACATCTTTCCTTTACTGGTCTCCGAAGAGCGAGGATTAGCAGGGTCTGCCTACGTGGCAGCCCACCAAGGAGGTCGCCATTTTGCCTGTCTGCTCGCCGTCGCCATCTGCCCTGGTTCGCCGCCTCGATCTCTGTTAGGCGCCCGAAAATATTTGGGCGCCCATTGCTGGATAGGCGCACATTGCTAAGCGCATTACTAAGCGCACGCTGATAGGCGCACGTTACTAAGCGCACGTTCATAGGCGCAAGTTCACAGGCACACATTCAGAGGCGCACGTTGATAGGAGGCGCACGTTGATAGGCGCACCTTCATAGGCGCACGTTGATGGGCGCACATTGAAAGGCGCTCATTGATGATGGGAGATCAGACGCGATGGAGCGTATGAGAGCCCATGCGGCCGCAGGGCCGGCACTTCCAGAATCAGGCATAAGAGCTCTAGGCCTCTGCTCAGCATGCCACCTCAGAGCCACACAGAGCTAGGAAGCAGACTCCCTATGTGCCCAATGTGAGGAGGCCCTGGGAGTTCCAGACCAGGGCCGGTCTCAGCCCAGCTTGACTGCCAGTTCCTCAGGGAACACCCCGAACCTAGCAGGCCGCGGCGAGCAGCCAGGGAACCCCACAGACCTGGTGCCCCTACGGCTAGAACCTGCTTCCCTCTCCTGGGTGGAATTATTCAAGGGGATCCATGCCTTCGTCAAGATGCAGTCTGATCCCCGATCGGACCCATACGTACCGGATGACCCTGCCCCCGGACCCTCAAGACCTACGCATGGCCACCCGCCACCTGGAAGCCCTGCTTATGGGGACTCGGATTACTCTGAGGAAGATGGCGAGCCCCCCGAGGAGGGAGAACTCCCCTTGGGGATAGAACCGTATCGAACCATGAGACGCTTCTTTCCTAAGGAGGATCTTCCAGACCTGGTCTCTCAATGCCTGTCGGAGTGGGCTATCCCGGGCCAGGGCACCCCAGGGGAACCTAGGATGAACCCCCTGCTAGAGGGCCTGTGTCAAACGGCTCCCCATTTTCCCCTTCTACAAGCAGCACAGCAGTTAATCGATCTGGAGTGGAATGTGCCGGAGGCTTCATTCAAAGGGGGTCGGGCTTTGTCTAGCATGTACCCCCTAGACCCGGCAACCAAGGAGCTGCTGGCGTGCCCAATGGTAGACGCCATAGTTAGCGCAATTGTGAAGCCCGCCACCATTCCGGTGGAGGGAGGGGCAGCCCTCAAGGATGCACATGACCGGCACATGGACGCCATTCTGAAACAAGCCTTTGAGGTGGCAGCCATGTCCCTACAAATTGCGACCTGCTGCACCGTGGTAACGCGCTCCTGCTTATCACAAGCCAGGAACAACACCCCGGGAGAAGAAATGGAATCAGCCCTCTCGTTCCTCACTGACGCTGCCTCCGACCTAGTCCGTACGGCAGCCAAGGGAGTGTCATCCTCAGTGGCAGCCAGAAGACACCTCTGGCTACGACATTGGTCGGCCGACTCTTCCTCCAAGACACGCCTTACAAGAATGCCCTTTAAGGGATCCCTCCTGTTCGGCAGCGACCTCGAGAAACTGGCTAATAAATGGGGCGCATCTCCATTACCCCATCTACCGGAAGACAGGTCAAGGAGGACCCAGCGGCCTTTTTCTAGACCATCCAGAGGTCGAAGCTCTCAACGCTTCAATCCTTACAGGGCTCACTACCAAGCACCTCGTTCTCAGACTAGGAACCAGTCCTTTCGGACCAGGCACAACAAGAGGGGAACTGGCTCGGGGTCGGGTCCCGGCCGCACCCCACAATGAGAATCAGCCGACCCATCTGGGGGAAGAAGCCATAGGGGGCAGGCTAACCCTATTTTACTGCAGGTGGGTCGATTTACTTTGGACCAGTGGGTCCTCGCCATTGTCCGGGAAGGGTATTACCTGGACTTCCTCCATCTCCCTCCGGACAAGTTTGTGGAATCGCCTTGTCCGCCCCTCAAGAGGGCGGCGTTGGCAGCTACCTTGGAGAGGCTCCTGTCCCTAAAAGCCATAATCCCAGTGCCTGCATGGGACATAAATTCTGGGCATTACTCCATTTATTTCATTGTCCCCAAGAAGGGGGGCACCTTCAGACCCGTCCTGGACCTCAAGTCAGTCAACCGGTACTTACGGGTCCCAGGATTTCGTCCACGACTCCGTCTTCTGCCTCATTCCTGGCTTGGTTCCTCCTCCGGCTCCCGGCTTCCGACTCGGCTTCCTTCCTGGTCTTCGCTGGCCCAGAAGATTCGCCTAAGTCCCAGCGGCCGGGCCCCTACGGGCGCCTCCTGGGGGGGGCTCCGGCTTCCAGGGTGAATCTCCAAAAGTCCCAGCGGCTGGACTCCTACAGGCTCCTCCTGGGGGAGTACCGGCTTCCAGGGTGAAGACTCTTCAGTCACCGGGGCCCAACGTCGTCCTTCCTCTCAGCCTTGCCGAGTCCTTGGTCGCATAGGACTGCACCTCGTCCCAGTGCCGAAGCCTTCCCTGAGTCCTCCGAGCCGCCTCCCGGTTGGGACGCTTGCCGTGGTCCTCCACAGCACACCATCTTCTATCCCAACCGGCCCAAGGGTCCACAACCGTAACACAAATTATCTGGCCCATATAGTGGTAAAACTAAACTTATACCCAACCAACAACACACATCCCTATATCCATTAAATATTGAGCAATTATGATAATCTACACTTCAAAGCCGACTCTTCTTCATCTTCTTGTTCTTATGAATCTCCTTATATTATCTCCTTCATCACAAATTCCCATTAATCTCTCTGTGTCCCTGACCTACTGTAATTCTCCTTGGACTTTTTAGGAAAGTTAATATTTATCCTAAAGCTTTTTTTTTCTTTATTATGATCTAAGTATTTTTTTTTATATCAGAGTATTTTGATTGAATATTGTTGAAATGCATAATAAAAATAGTTTAAAAAAATGAAATAAAATAAAACTAAATAAATAACTAAAAGGCCGAGGGTGTGGGATAGTGCAGGCACTCTGTCCTGAATAGGGTGTGACGGGATGTGAGATGGGGCAGGCATCCTGTTCTCTGGACTGTATGTCAAGGGGTGCGGGAAGGTTCATTGGGGGTGTGGAGTGATGTAGACATCTTGTGCACTGTGTGTGTGGGGGTGTTTTGGAGGGTGCAGGGGGTGAGGAGATGTGGAGTGGTTTAAGCATCCTCTGCTGCAGGGGGTGCTTCAGGCACATTGTGCTCTGTAGTGGGTTGAGAGGTGTTAGATGGTGCAGGCATCCTCAAATTTGAAGGGTGCTGTAGACAGGGGTGGGAAAACATTTTTTTTTTGTACTGGGGCTACATTACAAGTTATCGACCACAATGAGGACTGAGGGCTGAAGGTCCCTCTTGGAGCTCCATGACACAACAGTCAAATCCCCAATACTTGCTGCAGGCATTTCAGCATCCAGCAGGCTTATGCATAATCATTTTTAGCACCCGAGGAGCCCTTTCAGTCATGGATCCCAGCCTCTTCCAAAATCGGCAACTCAAGAGGTACAAGGCATTTTTCCAACTAGCAGACTACCTCACCTCGGTCACAAATGCAGAACACAAACAGACTCTCACCAGATCAGAATAAAAAGACCATAAAGTATAAATGGAGAGATGCAGACAAAAAATTGAATTGGAAACCACTAAAAGACAGATTCATATGCAGTGCAATAATGCAAAAACAGAAATATCACCATTCCTCATAAAACATAATAAAAAAATATAAAATTAATCATCATAGTAAACAATACCAATAAAAATATTTCAAAACAGATGATAAATAGAACATATAATTAAGAAGAATAAGAATAAAAAATGTTAATTTCCCAAAAATCAATTAAATATTTCAAAACAGCAGACATATTAAACACCCAATAATTAAGACATTAATAAGAATAACAATATTTCCCTCTTTATATCTATGATGTCACCCCCTAAATCTTAAGGAAATGGGTGAAGGGGATAACAAAAGTCAGCTGAATAAGGCAGAAAAGAAGTCTAAGAAGAGCAGTAACCTGAAAGGAGAGAAGTTGGAAATGTATGAGCACAAATGCTTGTAGTTTGGGCAATAAAGTCCCAGACCTGCAAGTCCTAATGATGGAGGTGGATTTAGACATTGTTGCTGTTACGGAGACATGGTTCGTGAATTCGCATGATTGGGATACAGCCATACCGGATTATAACTTGTTAATGAAGGACAGAAAGGACAGAAAAGGGGGAGGAGTAGCTCTTTATGTCAAAAACAGTATCCAGGCAACTAAACTGCAAGGAATGTGAGGTAACGAAGAAGAATTATGGGCCTTCCGAAAAAAAAGATGATGGTGCATCTATTTTTACTGGAGTGGTGTACTGGCCTTCGACTCATATGGAAGATCTAGACAGAAATCTGGTTGAAGACATCCAAAGGGTGTGAAAGAAGGGAGAAGATTTGATTGTTTGAGATTTTAATTTGTCAGAAGTATACTAGAGAATACTTTCTGTGCAATCTGACAGAAGTAGAGAGATAGTGGATGCCTTGCAAGGGGCTCTGTTCAAACAAATGGTAATGGAACCCACGAGGGAGGGAGTTATACGCAACTTAGTGCTCACTAACAGGGTTAAGGTCTCTAATGTCCGGTGGGTGCCCACCTCAGCACCAGTGATCATCAAACGGTATGGTTTGATATTGCAAATACGATACAGAGAAGTTAGACGAATACCTGACGTTTGAATTTCAAAAATTCGGATTTTGTTAAAATGGGGAAGTACCTGGAGATAGAACTAGAAGGCTGGGAGAAAATGAGTGAGGTGGAACAACAGTGGGCCAAACTAAAAGGAGCAGTTACAAAGGCAACAAATCTACATGTTAGAAAAGTAAACAAAAGCAAGAGAAATAAGAAACCTATTTGGTTCTCAAAGGAAGTGGCTGATAAAATAAAATCAAAAAGAACAAATTCAGGAAATATAAAGTATCCCAAAAATAGGAACACAGGGAAGAATATCTGGGGAAGCTGAAGGAGACTAAGAAAGTAATCAAGAAAGCAAAAAGTCATGCAGAAGAAAGGATTGCCAAAGAGGTAAAGCGAGGTGACAAAACATTTTTCAGATACATCAGAGAAAATAGAAAGGTCCAAAGTGGTATAGTGAAATTGAGAGCCTGTGATGAAGAGATGACGGAAATTTTAAACAAATACTTCAGTTCGGTGTTCACTAAAGAAAACCCTGGAGAAGGACCATCGCTAGATAACAAGACAGTGGATGGGGGTGAGTAGATGAAACTGTTTACAGAAGAGAATGTATGGGAAGAACTAGGAAAACTGAAAGTGGACAAAGCCATGGGGCCTGATGAGATTCATCCCAGGATACTGAGGGAGCTCAGAGATGTGCTGGCAGGTCCGCTGCATGACCTGTTCAATAGATCCCTGGAAATGGGAGTAGTGCCGAGTGATTGGAGAAGAGTGGTAGTAGGAGCAGAGAGGAGGCTGGAAACTACAAGCTGGTTAGCCTCACCTCAGTGGTGGCAAAATTAATGGAGACTCTGCTGAAGGAAAGAATAGTGACCTATCTACATTCAGGAGGATTGCTAGACCCAAGGCAGTATGGATTCAGAAGGGGAAGGGTCCTGTCAGACTAATCTGATTGATTGATTTTTTTGATTGGGTGACAAAAGAATTGGATCGAGGAAGAGTGCCCGATATCATCTACTTGGATTTCAGCAAAGCTTTTGATATGGTCCCACATAGGAAACTTGTGAATAAAATGAGAAGCTGGAGAGTAAATGCCAAGGTGGTGGCGTGGATTACAAACTGGTTGACGGATAGAAGGCAGTGTGTGATGGTAAATGGAATCTACTCTGAAGAGAGAACCGTGTTAAGTGGAGTGCCGCAAGGATCGGTGTTCAATATCTTTTTGAGTGACATTGCTGAAGGGATAGATGGTAAAGTTTGTCTTTTTGTGGATGATACTAAGATCTGCAACAGAGTGGACACGCTGGAAGGAGTAGAGAGAATGAGAAGTGACTTGAGGAAGCTTGAAGAGTGGTCGAAGATATGGCAGCTGGAAGTGCAGAGTCATGAATTTGGGGTGTGGTAATCTAAAATTGTTGTATGTGATGGTAGGTGAAGGGATGTTGTGCACGGAGCAAGAGAGGGACCTTGGGGTGATAGTGTCTAGCGATTTGAAGACAGCAAAGCAATGTGACAAGGTGATAGCTAAAGCCAGAAGAATGCTGGGCTGCATAGAGGGAGGAATAGCCAATAAGGAAAAGGAAGTGATAGTTTCCATTGGCTAACTCCATCATTAAAATAATCACCTAACTTACTAACAGCAATTACAATAAAATGTGTATGAAAAGATATTTTCTGCAAGAACATTTAAAACTGCTTTCTGCATGCAAGTGAAACTAATAATGAGCAAACTTCTGTTTAAAATAGAAATGAGGAAGAGATGACCATAATGCCATAAAATCCAGGGATAAGTACCATTGTTCACAGCAAAAATTAGTTACACAAAAATTGGATCTTTAAAATACAGACAGACCCTCACCAAATACAGAATAGAAAGACCTTGAAGTTTAAATAGAAACATGCGAACAAAAACTGTACTGGAAACTACAAGTTTGACTGTATTATGCAGTACAACAACAGAAAAACAGAAATATCATTCCTTGCAAAATATCAAGCAATAAAATCAAGAGATATAAAACATCATTCATAATATTAACATCATAGTAATAAAAAGAATAAATATGTCAAAACAGCCAATAAACATTCAATAATTTTTAAAAATTGTATAAATTTGTTCTAATATTTCCCAAAAAGCAATAATATATTTGAAATATCTGATGAATAAAACATCCAATAATTAAAACAAAAATCTTCTATTAAAACAAAATATTTCAAAACAGCAGAAACATCAAATTATACCCAATAATTAAAACTAAGAATTATTTTAAAAATCTCTCCAAACCTGGGAAAGCCTATATGTGATGCTCTTACAGACATACAAAAACACACACATGCATAGACTGTCACAGGCTCACAGACACACACACACACACATTCATGCATACACACAAGCTCTCACGCAGACACACGCACAGGCTCTTACACGCACAAACACGTGCACACTGGCTCTCACAGACACACACATGCATAGGTTTTCACACAGACACATATGCATGCACACAGGCTCTCACATAAGACATGCATGCGCACAGGCTCTCACATAAGATGCTCACACACACAAGTTCTCTCACAGACAGATACATGCACACACTTTGACTTTGGGCCGTGCTGGGATGGTTCCACCATGGCCCTGCGGAACTCCTTTGAGTTGAAGCCACGGTGGAATGGACTCCACCATGGCCCCAACAGTCTTCCTGAGCTGGTTGGGGAGGGCGTAGTTGTGCGTGCCCATGAAGCTTAGAGGGAATGCTGCATATGACTCTCTCCCTTCCTGCCGGCTTAGTGTCGTCTTCTTCCTGCTGGCTGGGTGCTGGAAGCCTACTGGCAGTTCAACTTCGGGCTCACCACCATGCAGAGCCTTTTGCATCAGCATGTCATTCAGTAGCGCTGCCAACGCAGTCATTTACCTTTCTGCCTACATTTCTGAAGTTGCGCAGGCCTCACATAATATAAATTTTAGAGGAATAGACGGGCTCGCATAAAGATGGTGAAGGGCTGGATATGGCCCGCTGGCCATAGTTTGCCTACCTCTGCTGTAGAATGTATGGCATGGTGTAGACATCCCCATGTACTGAATGATGCTGAGCGGTGTTGGGGTGGGGCAGGTACCCCTGTGTTCTTATGAGGGGGGGGGGGCACTTCGGAGCATGTGTGTGGATGGTGAAGCTAACCTGTGCTGTAAAGGAGGTGTCTTAGGAGGGGGTGGGTGGGATATGGGGTGGTACAGGTACCCTGTGCTCTGTAGAGTGGTAGGGGATTTATGGGATGGTATAAGCACCTTGTGCTCTTGAGGGTGCTAGTGGTGCTGCAGGCACCCTGGGTTCTGTAGGGTACTAGGTGTGTGTGTATATAATAGTGCAGGCACCTTGTGCTTCTGAGGATGCTGTACATGATGGTTGCAGTTTGACTATTGTTGTTGGTTTCATTGACCCTGTTCCTGCAATTCTTTCTAAGGTTGTGGGAGTTTTGCTCATGTCCTAGAAACTTTCAAACTTTGCAAGGGCATGCTGGGCGAGGTCCTGTCTGCATATGAGTTCCTGGATGATGATTGCATGAAGCTGGTGGAGAAACATCTGAAACTGTCCAACCCGCTTGCAGGTAAAGGAGGTGATGGTGTCGCCATGGACAGGACGTGAGAGGGGAAACCCAACTAGTTTACACAAAACAGAATGGATTGTGCACTGCTAAGAGTCAAAAGTAATAAGGTGAAAGCCTGACCTAAAATAATATCGCAAAACGTCACAAGGAAGGGCAAAAAACTTTTCAGTTGTCCTTATTTCGATCAAATATCACTGTTCAACTTAAAAAATATTTCTGTACCGCTACTCAAGCCATCATAGTGGTTTATAAGAATACCATGCATATTAAAAATTGTATAACAAGTAAAACAAAATACAAAAATATTCTGTGATACATTTGAGAGAAGTTAAATAAATGGTGATATTTGATCAAAATAAGGACAACCGAAACGTTTTTTTGCCCTACCTTGTGACATTTTGTGGCACTGCTAAGAATGACAGAATATTAACCCTTAGAATGGAGGTATTTATACAGAAGGTGCAAAGGAAACCCCCACAAGGGTAGAACTTTTGAGGAAACAGATTATTAAAGAGACTTGTCCCTCCCGCACGGTCTCTTGTAATGCTTCTTTTTTCTCCTAGATCTTCTGCTATACGTAGATCAGGGACTGCAGTGACCTTTTGTCCCTGACAGCAGGATGCTGGTCTCATCAGTGCTGCTTCTTGGCTTACCAGCATCTTGATTCTTGTAGTTCTCGTTCCTTCCAGCATTTGGTAGTAAAGCAAAAACCATGCGGGCAGATTTTAAATCGCCCGCACACGTAAAATACGGGAATTACGCGCACGGCTGGGCCCCTTCTAAAATGCACGTGGTGCGCACAAGGCCCGGCTGATGAAAAGGGGTGGTCTGGGGGGGTGATCCGAGGGGGAGGGGCGGGGCTTGAGATGCCGGTACAGCAGCCATTTGCTACTGCTCCTGTTGAGGAGCAAAAGGTAAAATAAAAAAAATAGGGGTAGCTAGGATAGGGATAGGGGGCGGGGAGGAGAAGAGAGGAGAAGGGAGGTTAGGGTAGGGGTAGGGAAGTTTCTACCCCTCTGTAATTGGAGCAGACTGGGAGGGAACTGGGAAAGGCCGCGATGCATGTTATAAAATCGTGCGTCCATGTGCGCGCACGTATGTTTAAAAATCTACCCCTTGGAGAATAACTTTCAAAATTGCTTGTGTCTTCACATTTACACATGTAAAATACAGTAGCAAAGTTGCTATTGTATTTTATAACCAGCATGGAAAATTTATAAAATACGAGTATATATGCGCGCACAAATGAGTGTTTAAAAGCCATGAGCCGCACAAGTTCAAACTTATCCGGATAAATATCAAGTTATCTGGCTATGTAGCGGACAAGTAGAGCTTTTCAGATTTATCCAGTTATGTAGGCCTGCTGCTACCTAGCTGGATAAATCGTAATATAGCCATATAAGGGCCTCTACTTATCCAAATAAGTTCAAATTTGTCAGTCTAAGAAGCGGGAAAGGTGCTACTTAGCTGAATAAGTTAGAAATTAGCCGGATAAATGGGCGCAACTCATATACCCACATATTTGTATATCCAGTTTTACAAGGATGCACATGTAGATTTGACATTTTAGCCCTCCTTAAATTGGCTTTTATATGCGTAAATCAGGGTATTTTATAACATGCATACAGCAATGAAACAAACAGTTTTACCATTTAATCTACCAGTTCCTCAATCCATCTGCAGCTCATGAAGACCTCCTAGCTTTTCAGCCTGAAGTCCCCCCATTGCACCCAGGCCCTCTACCCAGTCAGTAAAAGACGTATGCGCATCACTTTGGCAGGTTTTAATATAGCAAATTATTTGCATAAATGTTGGCTCTGCCATGGAACACCCCTGACACACCCCTTTCTTACACATGCAAATTTACTCGTGGACCCCGATTTACGCGTGTAAATTGCAGTTTTGAAAATAGCACGTATTCGTGTGTGTGCTGTTTTATGCACACAGCATTTGAAGATTCACTTCTCTGTGTAAATGCATGAAACCCCTGCTATAGAGAAACCGGGCAGGGCAGGTAATTTTCTTGGGAAAATAGTTTAGCCAAGCTTTATTGTTCATTTTGCAGTCCAATAGAGACATACATCACAACCAGATGAAAGTGATGTAAATGGTTTATTTCTCTGCACTATTTAATGAAGGAGGGGTATTGCATAATTTTCCAGACACAGATCTGGAAAGGAATACGACGAGTGAGGTTATCAGATTTGCGGATGATACAAAATTATTCAGAGTAGTTAAATCACAAGCAGACTGTGATACATTACAGGAGAACCTTGCAAGACTGGAAGATTGGGCATCCAAATGGCAGATGAAATTTAATGTGGACAAGTGCAAGGTGTTGCATATAGGGAAAAATAACCCTTGCTTTAGTTACATGATGTTAGGTCACATATTAGGAGCTACCACCCAGGAAAAAGTTCTAGGCATCATAGTGGATAATACTTTAAAATCGTCGGCTCAGTGTGCTGCAGCAGTCAAAAAAGCAAATAGAATGTTAGGAATTATTAGGAAGGGAATGGTTAATAGAACTGAAAATGTCATAATGCCTCTATATTGCTCCATGGTGAGACCACACCTTGAATACTGCGTACAATTCTGGTCGCCGCATCTCAAAAAGATATAGTTGCGATGGAGAAGGTACAGAGAAGGGCAACCAAAATGATAAAGGGGATGGAACAGCTCCCCTGTGAGGACAGGGGAACAGCCCTAACCCCTGAAGAGGTTAGGGCTGTTCAGCTTGGAGAAGAGATGGCTGAGGGGGGATATGATAGAGGTGTTTAAGATCATGAGAGGTCTTGAACGAGTAGATGTGACTCGGTTATTTTCACTTTCAAATAATAGAAGGACTAGGGGGCATTCCATGAAGTTAGCAAGTAGCACATTTAAGACTAATCGGAGAAAATTCTTTTTCACTCAATGCACAATAAAGCTCTGGAATTTGTTGCCAAAGGATGTGGTTAGTGCAGTTAGTGTAGCTGGGTTCAAAAAAGGTTTGGATAAGTTCTTGGAGGAGAAGTCCATTAACTGCTATTGATCAAGTTTACTTAGGGAGTAGCCACTGCTATTAATTGCCTCAGTAGCATGGGATCTTTTTAGTGTTTGGGTAATTGCAAGGTTCTTGTGGCCTGGTTTGGCCTCTGTTGGAAACAGGATGCTGGGCTTGATGTACCCTTGGTCTGACCCAGCATGGCAATTTCTTATGTTCTTATGTTCTTAACTACCATATTCAACTTTAGTGACCCTTCTGCTAAAGGGGAATCTTTATGTGCAAAGTGAATGAGGATACAGAACTCACCTGTTTTGAAATGCTTCAGGCCTCTCTGCTTGTTTGGGAACTGAATATAGATGTACCATTAAGGAAATGAATAGTAATTGCAAAAGTTAAAAAAGAAAGATTCCTCTTGACACACAGTGTAAAACCATGACACATTCAGGAGCTGGGGATGTGAGTTTGCTTGAACAATCTCTTAATCCTTTTTCTATGGAATTAGTGGTGAATCCATCAGTATTGTGGGAAATTGTGAGTAATTGGTCCCAGGTTTGGCAGTATGAAAGGGAGCACAATGTTAAAGTACCAAAAAGAAAATTAATTTAAAACTATTTGCGTAGAGATGATACCGCTATAAGGCAAACCAGTGTTTTCGGGGCTGCTTTCCTTAGGCCAACCATTTTTGTGCCGCAACATTTCTTTAATTGTTTTTTATTTAAAAACTTTTTTATACCGGTATTTGGTTATAACCGTCATATCGGTTTACAGTACTTAACACTTATCTAACTAGAAGAATACATCATATAAAAGATATAGTAGACAACAACTTCATTCTCCCATTATTAAAATGAATTACAATTTAGTCTCAAACTGATTCATACACATAGACATTCATACCGTTGACAATCGCATGCTTTTCAGTTGTTATATATCCAATTTCTCAAGCCTTTGCTACGTGCTAGCGAACAGCTGTTATTTCCGTTTATTCCTGTCGTGCCTTCACTGTGACGCACCTTCACTTTCACGCTCCCCCTCCCTCTGGCCTAATCGCCCTCCTTTTCCTCTCCCCCTCACTCCCTTGGCGTCATTACCTTCCCTATTACCCACCCTCCCCAGCAGGATTGTCTGTCTCGTCTCCCCACATCCTGCAATTGGAAGATGTCGATGGGTAGCACTTGCTGCTTCCTCTGCCGACTTCTCTGTGCAGTTGGAACTGCATGGGGCCGGCGGTTTTTGTGAAACTGTAGGGCCTGGCGCAGTTTCGATCGCAGAAGAAAGTCAGTAACAGCAGATTAGTGCTGTTCATGAAGACATTCTGCAGGCCAGAAAGTGTAGGGGGAAGGATAAAATGAAGACTTTTCTGCCATCAGTAGCAGCGATGGCTCAGGCCCACCTTATCTCTTCTTTGTGTCGGGCTCTGCTGAGCTGGGGAAACTTTTGCAGCACATCAGTTACAAAATGCTGCCTTGGGATATGCTCACATCCTAAAACATTGGTTTGCTTTAAAGAGTTATCATCTCTACCCAGTTGCGTGCCTCACATACCATAATCATGCACTAATGTTAAATTGGAAGTAATTGAAAAAAGGAGCAAGAAATCCCTGCAGGAACTGGAAAAAAACAGAAATCAGGGTGACTTCTGTGATGTCATTTCTTGTGGGAGAAACTGCTGGTAGCTGCTGCTGCTGTTAATAGCTTCAGGCATGAAAATTCTTGCTAAGCTAAGTAGCCAGTTGAGAGAAAGTAGAGATTATTGCCCTGACAAACTGGAGAGGTTCTTTGCTACGAAAATGTCCTCTTGCAATTTCCCAGTATAGGAGTCGGTGCCTTTCTGTTTGTGTTCTAATGGTAGGCATCCCAGCATGGAGTAACCGAGAAACCCATTGCATCCACGGGATCGCCTACTCCGCAGGGCCAGGATTACCAATAGATGTGAGGGGCGGGATCCCTTCTCCCCCCCCGCCCCCTCCTCCAGCGGCAGTGGCCGGTGCCATGTGCGGTGCCCTCCCTGTCGCGTCGGGGGGTGGTGCTCTTGACCTCGCTCCCCCTGGTTGGTCTGGCATCGGGCGCTGTGAGGTAATTAGAATGCGCCCTGATGCCGGACCATGCGATTGGCCAGGGGAGAAACACGATGGTGTCGGCCGAGGGGGAGGGACTGGCAGGAAACTTAAAGCCCGCTGGCTCCCCTTCGTTTGGCCTCTTCCTGCTTGGTTGCAGAGTGGCACGATTCCCCGCCCAACCCACCCTCTTTATTAGCTAGTACGAATTGTTAGCAAATTACGATTGTTCATTGTCGTTCTGCCGCAGCGGCGGCGACCAAGTCCTGGAAGATTATTATAATGCTGGGGTCTGTATACAAAGCAGGGAGGTTCCGGTAAGGAAACAAAAGGGGCCTCGGGGCCACCACTCAGTGATTGGCCATTGATGACGTATGTCAGGCCTGGGGATTGGGCCTTGAAGATTCGATGGCCAGGCACGTTTGCGAGGGACACCGCCAGGGCCTGCTGCATGGCGGCCTGCTATGACCCTCCAGTAACAGCACTCTGCCGCCGGTCGGGGGAGCTCGCTGGGAGCGCGAACCCCCCCCCCCCCCCTCCCAGTTCTGCTTGAGCAGAAGTAACGGAGATAACGGCACCTGCCCTGCGGTTGAGATTCAGGACTCGGTGCCTAAATCAGATTCCCCTGTTAAGTTACTGTAATAAACGGCTGCGGCCATTTGCATCCCAGTCATGACTCAGGCTTTCATTGTGTCTGTGTATTTTTGGATGTCTGGCTCGGATGGCGGGGGCGGGATAGAACCACAGGTGTCTGAACTGCCCGGTTATTGTAGAGAGCAGAGCATTCAACGTACATTGAGAGTGTAGGCGTGCCTTCTGCATTCATACTGAAGCTCATTAGGGACTCCTTTCAGTGGTTTGTGCAGTGGTTTCAGTAACTCTTCTGTTTCAGTTTTTGCACTTTGAATCCTCGTGATCCCAAATAACTCTTGGCTGAAAAAAGCGGAAGCTTTATCCCTAATAAAGTGATTCTTGTATAGTGTTTGCCCTGGAGTAGTTAAATTACCCCGCGGCAAATTTTCTTAGCAGAGTATTTGGCTCCTAGTCTGCCGTTAAAAAAGTGCATTCAGTCCAGAGCAATTTCTCATCTTTTCCTCACACCATCCTCTGTTCCAGGGAGCCCCTTTTATGTGCTCATCGAAACCTCAGGTTCTAATGCCACCCATGACCAGGAGAAACTGAGCGACTTCCTGGAGCAGATCATGAGCACCGGCTTGGTGATGGCTGGGGCCCTGGCCACAGATGACACAAAGATAAAGGTTACGCCCTCTGCTGACACTTGTGTCTCTCCTCACACTATCTTTCACTGCACGTTTCTTTATGTTTGTTCCTTTTTCTGTCTCTCCTTCTCTCTGCCTTCCTGCTGTCTCTCTGCTTTCAGGTAAGATGTTCCTGGAGGGTGTAATTTTGTATCACTATGCATAAGTTGCATTGATTTTCAAAGTGGACTTGTGTTCCTAACTTTTGTTTCTCTTCTCTTAGGTAGAGAAATTTTCAAAGGTAGTATTGCTTTACCCACAGAAATGTCCCTTTAGAAAATTGCACGACCAGTACAGGAGTAGAATTACGAGCATACACACTGCGCTTCTTGGTCACGCAATTTCTAAAGGGCCGTTTCTCTGGGAAAGCACCACAGTGAATAGTTCTGGTATGCACCGTAAACCTTCCTTGGAGAGACTTAAGGAGCTAAAGATGTACTATCTAGGGAAACAGTGGGAAGCCTTTCATAGATGACAGGCCACCCTATCATGAGCCCTTTGAGTGGGCCGCAATAGAAGATAGCAAGGTTCTGTTTAAGTAGACCCACACAAAATTATACCTGCTTGGGAGCAGCTGTAACTGCGTGCATGTATGTCGGTGCCCCCATTAATCCACTTTGAAAATTCTGGCTAAAGTTTGCAGACTTTTGCCTATGCAGGCTGTTTGAAAATTACTTTCCTTAAACTTAAATAAACATATGAGTGCAAACGTTGGATTAACTTTTGTCCAGTAAAGTTTAGACAGCGGTGGTGGCTTTTCCTCTCCACCGCTGAATATGTACTATACCGTTTTTATTGTATTAATGACATATTTAATATTGAATTGTTCCCTATTTAACTTTTTAGCTTTTTTCTTTTTTTAATTTTTCAAATCTGAAATGATTCAATATTAAATATGCCATTAATACAATAAAAACAGTATAGTACATATTCAGCGGTGGAGAGGAAAAGCCACCACCACTGTCTAAACTTTACTGGACAAAAATTAAATCGTTTGTACTTCTATTTCCCCTAGTTTTGTTATTTATGTTTCTTTAGTTGGGGATTGGTTTTGAGGCTGGTTTTGTTTAATATAGCATTAACAACAGCAGACTAACATAGCATATAAAAAAAAGTCCCGGGAAGCTCATAGCATTCAAATGAAACTCAAAAACTCAACAACATTAATTAAGCATTAAATAAATGGATAGGAACAACATCGGCCTGAAAACTGAAATGTTCAACTTACCTGCCATTTTGTTGCCGCACTCTCATCGAGAGAGCCTAGCCTAGCTCCTAGCTAGCGTGGCTGGCAGACAACAGTCTCCCACCAAGGTGTTAAGTTGCCAGGTCAAAATTCTGTGTCTTGAGAGCGAATAGTGTGATGATGCCAGTGAGTGCCAGTGATTCAGAAAGACAGCAGCAGTGCCAGTAGTAGTGGGTGGTAGCAGAGCAGGAGCTCTGCTATGATCAGCTGTTTTGGGGAGGAGGTGGGTAGGTGGGGACAAAGGAGCAGGTGAGAGTGTGCCATTGTAGCATGCCGGACTGAGGTAGACAGAGGATACAGCAGCGAGAGCCGAGATCTTGGTGGATGATGTGACAGCAGGTTCTGGCCATGGACTATTTATATTGTTCATTGGTCCAGATGCAGCCTATAGGCTGAAGGTTTCCCCACCTGTGCTGTAGAGGAAAGGCTATAAAGGGAAAATATGATACAAACATTCAAACATTCCCTTGTTAACAATCCCCATATTTAAATGTTTAATGTATTTGACAAAGGTAACACATGAGTTCCTGCAAATTTTATTTAAATGTAAACCGATATGATATGTAAAATCGAACACCGGTATATAATATAAATAAATAAATAAATATCTAGCAGGCTAGCATTTTCCATAGAATGAGAAGCTTAAGCACGAGGGCTCATCATATGAAGCTATAGGGAGGAAGCTCAAAAGGAATGTGTGAAAATATTTTTTCACTGAGAGCGTCATGGACACCTGGAGCTAAGCATTAGGGCAAGGGAAAGAGGAGAGCAGAGATCCAATAGGCAGGAACAAAGGAACACACTAGGTGATCCAAGCAGTCCTCAAGTACTGACATCTTTGTTTCCACTTGGAAGGAAGTTTGTTGTGCAGTTTACATCACTGCTAATTTTGTAAATGAACATTTGATGCATTGCAAACAGACTATGCTACTCAGAATCCAGCAAAAAAATAAAAAGGCTGCTTTAGAACAAAATTTGGTTTTGTTGTCATTTGGCAGGGCAGTATTTGTAAGACGCATTGCTTTGATTTGTTGTTCTCTTTTTAACCTCTCCTCTCTCCTGATGCTTTTCCTTCAACCCTGGGAAGAGCAGGCTCTGTGGGCACTGAGAGAACGCATCACGGAGGCCCTGATTCATGACGGCTATGTGTACAAGTATGACATCTCGCTTCCTGTAGAGAAACTCTATGACCTTGTGTGCGACACCAGGGCACGACTGGGGAAGAGTGCCAAGAATGTGGTTGGCTATGGACACCTGGGTAAGCTGTGGTGTTGGGCTCTGAATTCTCTTTAACAATGAGCTAAAGCCAAGTTCTTGTGTGGGCAACCTTTAGCTCTCATGAAGTCCATCTAGTCTTCTAATTTCTTTCTGATGCGCTGTAATAGGCCCGGCTCGATCCCCAGCTTTCCTCTCACTTCTTCATAATTAACGATCCTCTATGCTTATCCCATGCTTTTTCAATTTGATTACAGGTTTTACTTCTCTGCTTCCACTTGGAGGCCATTCCATGCAGCCACTATCCTTGCTGTGTAGAAATATTTCCTGACAATGCTAACATAAGAACATGCCATACTGGGTCAGACCAAGGGTCCATCAAGCCCAGCATCCTGTGTCCAACAGTGGCCAAACCAGGCCACAAGAACCTGGCAATTACCCAAACACTAAGAAGATCCCATGCTACTGATGCAATTAATGTATAGCTTAGGCCTGCAATAGGTTTCATGACACCCAGAGGTTGTCGCAAGGTTGTTCCTACAGCAATCAGAAGTCTTGCCCGTTTGGCAGATTTCAGTCCTTTTATTCAAACAAGAAAGGTGATAGATCCTCAGGGGGCAGCAAGCGCTTCACGTAATCCTTAATGAATGTGGGAGGACACAATATCTGATTCAAGAGATAGGTGGACACCTGTCAGCATTTTATCAGAGTTGGGTCCAAATTACATCAGATCAGTGGGTCTTGGAAATAATCTGAGAAGATTATGTCCTGGAATTCTCCTGTCCCATTTCAGATACTTTCATTGTTTCTCCTTGACCCTTCACCAGAAACAGAGAGGCAATAAAGGTGAATCTCGATTGCCTTCTTTCATTAGGGGCAGTGGTACCAGTTCCAAGATCTTACTGGGGACAAGGTCGGTATTCCATTTACTTTGTGAGTCCCAAGAAAGAAATTCTTTTTGTCCCATTCTGGACTTCAAGAAGGTCAACACATTTCTTAGGATTTCTAATTTCAGAATGTAAACATTAAAGTCAATTTTGGTAGCAGTGAGAAAAGGACAGTTCCTGATCTCCTTGGACTTAACAGAGCCTTGTTTGCACATTCCAATTTGGCAGTGCTAGGTCATTTTCAATTTCAGGACTTTCCTTTTGGGCTAGTCACAGCCCCAAGAACCTTTTCTCTTTTTTTAAATGTGACAATTTTTATTAAAGACAGAATATCAATAACAGGAATACTAATTTGGTCCATATGTGCAATTACATAAGACAAATATAAAACAATATTGATGAACCCATTAGCCTGCAACACATACTATGTCTTTAGAATTTTTCCCATGAAATTATACTTGTGCTCCCCCCACCCCCCATCCCCAAAATCAACCATGCTTAATATATATCTCCAAAATGAAAGCACCTGAACCCCCCCTCCCGAGGAGCTTATAATATCTCATCTGTATTATGTTCCCCTACCTCAAGAGTGAGTGTAACACCATAAAGCATCATAGAAGATTCCCGTAAGCTGAACCTCAATAAGATGATCTCCGTACCTCATCAACCCTCTTAAGAGTTAAAATCTCACCAGAGAACATAAGCAGACCACACATTGTCAAACTTTGACAAGGTATTTCTTTATTTTATTTATTTCTTTATTTAACATGTTTTGTATACCGTCATTCGGTTTCGCCATCATAACGGTTCACAATAGTTACATTAGAAACACAAAGGCTGATTCGCCATCATAACGGTTCATACGAATTACATTAGATAAACAAGAGTTGAGTCGTATTAGAGAAACAATGTTAGATCATATTTTTAATGATAGAGTTTGCATCATGGTTGTTGTTTGGTTTAAGTAATTTTGCTATCCCATTGGATGTGGTTATGTGTATTGACTTGTAGATTCTTGGGTTGTCTTTGATGCTTTATGTTTCTCTGAGGCAGTGGGCTTATCTTGGTGTTTTCTTGCATTGTCTTAGATGTGTTTATGTTTCTTTGAGGAAGTGGACTTTTCTTGGTGGAAATTTGCGTGGAGTTCTTGTTGTGTTGATGGATGAGATCATTTGCATAGGCTCTTATGAACATCCAGGTTTTCAAATCTTTTTTAAAGGTTTTGATATCAGGTTGCATTCTTATTTCGCTTGGTAATGCGTTCCAAAGGTGGGCTGGTGAGGGAAATAGCTCTCTCACGAGTTGTCTTCAGATGAGTGGATCTTACATGAGGTATTTTAAGGAGGCCTTTGTTCATCGATCGAAGATTCCTTTTTGGTGCATGGGGATATGATGTGTTTGTTCAGCCATAGATTTTGTTGTCCTGTGATTATTTTGTGAAGGATTGTTAGAACCTTGTATTCTATTCTGTATTTTATTGGGAGCCAGTGTAGAGAGATAAGGATTGGTGTGATATGCTCGTGTTACTTTGTTCCTGTAAGAATTCTGGCTGCTGTGTTCTGTAGTATTTGGAGTGGACGGGTGGTTGTTAGATGTAGGCCGAGAAGTAAGGCATTGCAGTAGTTGAGGTTGGAGAATATAAGAAGTTGTAGTACTGTTCTGAAGTCTTCTTGTGTGAGAAAAAGTTTAAGGCATCTGAGTGTGAGCAATTTGTGGTATCCTTCTTTGATTTTATTTGTTATGTGGGTTTTGTAAGATAGATCTTTGTCTACGGTTATTCCTAGGTTTTGAGCGTAGCTGACAGGAGAAATAAGTGTTTTAGGGACCTCTATTTTGAGCGGTTGTAATGGAGCTTCACCGACTTTTTTGTCTAGGATTATTAATTCGTTTTTTTCGATGTTTATTATGAGTTTTATGGAGGATAGGCATTGTTTGATTTCTGCTAGATAATTGGTTATCCTCTTATAGGCTTCTTCAATTGTATTCTGAATTGGGATCAAAATTTGGATATCATCAGCATAAAGGAACTGGGTTAGGCCTAGGCGATCCAGTGTGTGGCAGATCGGTAGCAGATAGAGGTTGAAAAGTGTTGCAGACAGGGCAGATCCTTGTGGGACTCCTGTACTTAGCTTTACCTTGTTCGATAGGTTATTGTTGAAGATTACAAGATTTCTTTGATAGGCAGTAATCTTATTCATACAATACAAACTATGTATACGGCTAAACAAACCCTGTAGGGAAGGGATCTGCGAGGATCGCCAATATTTGGCAATCTTATAATGTGATCCCTTGACAACCTTGCTTATAAGGGATACAGTGTAAAGGTAAGACCCAACATGCCCTGTAGCCAAGTGGAGACCTCACCCCAGTAACCTTGAATGAATGGGCACTCCCACCACATATGCAAAAATGTTCCCAAACCCCCACACTCCTTCAACACTTGTCAGAAGCGATCCTGGAAAAACAATGTAACTTAACAGGAGTATAATGCCATTGATATAAAACTTTATACCCATTTTCAAGTAGATTGGCAGCAATCAATTCTCTTCCCATTTCAGAAAAGATGACCGTCCATTCCTTATCCAGCAAGGGATGCCCCAGATCATGTTTCCAGGCCTTGATATAGCTAGCAGTAGAAGTAGGGTCCCTATTGATCAAGGTTTATCACTTAGAAAATAATTTCCCCACCTTATCCACATTCCAGCACCAATATTTGAACATGGAGATCCCCTTCACCAGATCCTGTGCAACAGGAACATTAGACAAGAAATGCCTAACCTGTAGGTGAGATTAAATTTCCTTTGCTGAAAATTCACAAGGCCCTTGAAGATCAGTGAAACTCAGAGGGCTGTTTACCCCCACATATGTTTGATACGGGAAATCCCTCGCTGTTTCCATGTTAAACAAAGGGGAAGTAAGACCTGGGCCAAATGCTAAGGTTGTCAAAGAAGAACTAAGATAAAATCCCGCTGCCCTGTTAGTGAGCTCTTCCAAGCTCACCACATGGAAAGGCTGTGCGAAATTGTAGGGGGGCATCTGAGAAATGGGTCTCCACATTTCCTATGTTGCCAAATTAAAGCTTGAAGTGGCATTTTCCCAATAATCTGCTGTTCTAGGATAACATAAGGTTTAATAGGATTTGTTTTATGCCAGTCTATGATAGTTCTGAGATGGCAGCAGCATTAGAACAGGGCAAGTTAGCTACCCCCAGACCTCCCTGATTCTTAGAAAGGAACAAGAAATGTTTTAGCCACCCTTGGTGGCTTCCCTTCCAAATAAAGTGAAGAAATCTTCTTTGCCATCTTTTCACGTCAAAGGCGGAACTGTAAAGAATATAGTTTGGTATAGATAACTGATTCTAAGCAAAATGTTCATCTTAAATATAGAATTCTGCCCAACCAGGAGATGTGATAACGGTCCTACTCTTCTAGATCCTTATATATGTGGGACAAAAGAGGAGGGTGATTCAATTGGAAAAGGTCTTAGAATTTCCAATGTAGATCCCCAAATACTTAATTTGTTTATCCGACCATTTAAAAGAAAATTGAGATTTTAATACTTCAACCTGATCAACTGGGGTCGTAAAATTTAAGATCTCAGATTTCTCCTAATTAATGGTGAACCCCAATTATGCATTAAATTGAGCAATCTCATCTACCGTCGCTCTCAAGGAGTCCACAGGATGATACAATGTAAATAAACATCACCCCAAATAAGGACAGTTTAGATGAAAATGACCCAACTTGAACTTGAAATGTATTTATTCTGTGTATTTTATAAAGCTGTAAACCGTTGTGGATGACTTGTCTGAACGACAGTATAGAAAATCTGATAGATAAATAATAATTAATTAAAGGTTCTCCTGATTTTGTTGTAAAAGGTTCTAAAAAATTGTGAAGAGTAAGGGAGATAAGGGGCATCCTGGCTCATTCCTCTAGTCACTTCAAACCTATCCGAGTATCCCCCATTAATCTTTAATAAAGGTCTTGGGGTTTATCATAAAGCTTAATGATCCATTGCTGAAAAAAATGGTCCAAACTGCATTTTCTTCTGCTTCTCTGCTGCTTTTTCAAGTAGTCAGTGATAAATTCGCAAATAGATATATCATGGTTTATTCCATGACCATGTAGCTTGTTTTCTGGCCTAATTGTAAATTTTTTCTTTAGTGGAAAAATCGTTGGACACAAATGATTATATCACTTGGCCTATTGTCCCTTTCTGACCCAGTGAAATGATGGGCCTGATCCTGCTTAATGTCAGAGGGACTAAGAGAGTCCGCAGGCATAGAGGTAGCCAATATGCTTGTACAAATTTGAGCCACAATGTCTGAGCAATCCTGGAATTCTGGGTCTCTGACACCCCACGGAATCTGAGGTTGCAATGGCGAATGTGGTTTTTGATATTCTCCAGCTTCTTTGCCAGCGCTGTGCACTCAGAATGCAAAGATTGATATTCCTGATGCAAATTGGAAAGATCGTCTACCTGGCCCTCCGTCCGAATGTCTACTTCATCTATCCTCCTCCCCAAGTCAGACAGTTCCTCCTTCACTTTGCCCCACAACATCATCATCAAGTTTTTAAAACTTGGCATAGGTCTCTGAACCAGGTTCACATTTCTGTGCGAGTAGGAAGCTCTGCACTGAGTTTTCATAGGTTTTTTTCCATCGTATTGTCGTCATCGGCACCCTCCATCGCTGCCATTTTTATAAAGGCCAACTCACGACCAGACTCTGTTTTCTGTTAAGAAAACTGTTTAAAATCGACCGATTTTCTCTTCGTCGACATCGGCAATGTTTCTTCAAGCAGATCGGGGTGGTTAGAGGTTTCATAGTGTACACATGCCTGAGTTTTCATCTCGATTATTGCTCATGGGGAAGGAGCTCAATGATTAAGCTGCCGACAGCCTGGATGATGTCATTCCCCCCCCCCTTTTTGAATGTAATGGTGGTGGTGGTGGTGGTGGCGGCAGCAGCATTGCAAAAACAGATTTTGGTTCATTGTTACCTGGACGATGGGTTGTGAACTTCTCCAAGAGCAGCCTAGTGCTAGAACCTGGCAGCTCTCTTCAACATGAGGATATGTCGTGTTTGTGTGACAAATCTTTGGATTCAGAAGCTACAGCTTTTCTCATTGATCTCGTTCAGGAGTCCAGTTGTATGGAGTTACAGCTTTTGGAATCCATGGCAGCAGCCTTAGACCTAGTTCCCTAGGCAAGGCCACATATGGGATCTCTTTAGAGGGCTTTGCTGTGCAAGTGGGACCCTCAGTCTCAGAATTACTCTGTGAAGTTTCCAGTACCAGGTCACGTCATTGCTTGTTTGACTTGGTTGCCGCAGTTTAAGAACTTGGAGAAAGGAGTGGAACTATAGCCCTCAGAGTGGATCAATGTGACAACAGATGCCAGCCTAACAAGCTGGGGAGCTCACTATCTAGGTCAGATTGCTTAAGGTCTGTGGTCGGCAGAAGCGGCCGTCTAACGAACAGTGGAATTTGGTTGACTTTCTTGCATTCTGAGGGGTCAAGTGGTCAGGATCAGTTGGAGAGTGCTACAGTGATCAAGGCTGGTTCTATCATTAAGCAGGATGAAGCAGCCGCTTCAGGCTGCAAAATTCTGAAGTGGCAAAATGTGCTCCTTCTCCCCCCCCGAAAAAAAACACCTCTGTTGCAGCTGTCTCACTCTGCATGCAGATACAAACACCTGTGGCTCCAGATGAGTGCCCATGGCAGGAAGAAGGCGATGGCAGCAGTGCAAAATTGTGACCTGCCCATGGGGATTTCAACTCTGTGGGCAGGAAGAAGACAGCGGTGATGGCCTGAAATTGTGACCTGCCTGCAGGGATTCCAAGCACCATGCGCAGCAGCACAAAATTGTGATGTCTCAACAGGCAGGAAGAAGATGATGGTAGTGCAAAATTATGACATGCCTGTGGGGATCCCAGGTCCTGTGGGCAAGAAGAAGACAGCAGTGGCTATGGTGCAAGATTACATCATACTTGTGGGGATCCCTGACCCCGTGAGCAGAAAGAGAAACCCTGGGCTGGTGTAGAATTATGATGGAGCCCTGCAGGCAGAAAGAAGAGACCCAGTAGGTGGAATGTGAGGGAACAGAAGAGATGGGGGCGGTGTGAATAAGAGGGGAGGGAATGGAATGGCAAGGGGGGTGGGTCACTGAGTAAGAGGGGATGGGAGAGGGAAGTGAGTATATGAGAGGGAAGGGAAGCAAAAGGATCTAAGTGAGTGAGGGGGATGAAAGAAAAAGTGGGGTGATTGAGACAGAAAGGAAGAGGAGGGGTGAGAAAGGGGATGGAAAAGAGGGGAGTGATAGAGCCTGTGAATGAGTGCATATGTGCATATGTGCATGTGTGTGAGCATGTGAGAGTGTGAGCAAGCATATGTGTGTGTGTGTGTGAGAGAGAGAATTAATATGTGTGTTAGAAAGTGTGTGTATTTGAGAGAGAGAAGACAACTTTTGTGTAGCCCCTTGCCTTTACTAATCCAGGATAATGTCAGGGTGACTGGAAATCAAACATTCTCAAGTATAGAAAGATGGGAATTTTTAAATCTTTATTAGTTTTAATTATTTGGTCTTAATTTGATGTGTCTGTTTTTAAAAAATTTACCAATTTTGAAAATGTTTTAAAAAGGTTTTTATATAAATTTATAGAATGTTATTTTGTTTGTCAGCTCTCTTGAAATATTTTTTTTTTTATTAGTATGGTTTTAGTATTATGTTTGATATTTTATATTTCCTGATTTTATTTTGAGGAATGGTGGTGATTCTGTTTTTACATTGTTGCACAGTCGCAGAGTTTGACTTTTTGAGATTTCCAGTTAAGCTTTTGCCTGTACATTTCTTTTTGTATTTTATGGTCTCTTAATTCTGTATTTGGTGAGGGTCTGTCTGTGTTCTGCATTTATGACTGAAGTGAGGGATTTTGCAAGTGTAGTTGAATCTCTTTACGCTCCACTTTTCATTACTGCTCTGGACCTTGCTTCTGCCTAATAATGAATCTCTACTCAGTTTAAACTGAATAAATTACAATAACAGCAAAACAGGAAGGAAATGACTGTGAAGAAAACCAAACTTCTATAACCTTAGGGCTTGATTGTCAAAAGCTTTTACACACACAAAACTGGCTTTTATTTACTCATGTAAGTGGCTTTTGAAAATTGCTACAATAGTATGTTAAGTGTATAAACATAACTCCTTTAATTACCTCCTATATTTTAACTAATTTGCAACCAGAACCTTGCACGCTGCTCCCTTTTCTACACAGGGTTCCAACGGGCTGGTACTTGGCTAGCCTGGTTGGTTTTGATGAAGGAAGGCCTGAAATCAAGAGGAACTCTAAACTAGCAATGGAAGAACTGGTATTCTGCCAACCACCGGTCTCTGCAACTGCTGTCGTTCCCTGCCTCCCTCCCTATGAACCTATTCTTTTCCACCAATCCTCTCCCCTCCTCCACAGACTTTTCTTCTTGAAGCAGGAGTCTGGTCCTAGGACTGACTGTGGAGGAGCAGCGGCAGTGATAGGTTGTGAGAGCGTGGGCCAGGGACCAAGTCAGTGGTCGCTCCTCTCTCAGGTGCAGTGGTGACCCCACCTCCTCTCTATATGAGAGGAAGGACCTGGGGGCGGAGCATGCGTTGACTCAGTCCTCCACCCATGCTGCTTCACATTCTGTACTGCGACTACCACCACTTCCACAGCGGGGAGAGGAGGGTATTTGTGGAGAAGAAAAGATCAGAGGGGGGGGAGGGGGCTTTTTGGTTGTTGATGAGAGGGAAAAATAAGGAGTGAGGAAGGATGGCTGTTTTTTTTGTTTGTTTTCTTTTTTTCCCAAAAGTGGCAATCCTATTTCCCACCAGTACTCACAGTAGTTCACTTGTGGTTATTGAGGCTTTGCCTTTCTCATGTTTTCTAGTGGAGGTTTGCTAATTAGTAGGAGCTAGGAATTTGGTAGCAAGACTTCGTCTGCCAAGTTGTGTGAGCCCTTGGTGACAGGGTTCCTGTTCGTTGATGCTCCCACAGCCTGAGTGGGATTTTAGGCTACCAAGATGGCTGAGAACACATAGCATTAACAGGTCGATACTGTAACGTGCGGTTGAAGATTTCCCGTCTGTAACGTGCTGGGAGCGCACAATTCAGACGCGTAAGGCGATCCAGCGATACAGTCTCCAGTTTCACGTGTCCTTAGCGCTTCTTAAAACAGACGCATAACCCTTTCCGCACGCAGCATGTATATGATATGTAAATGAACGAATTAGCTGTATAATGAAGGAATTAGCTATTCCCCTCCGATACTGTGACGCGCGCTCAGATTATCTCCTTTGTAACCCGCTATTTTGCCGCGTCCTTAACCTGTTAGTTTACCGCCTACCCTCTACTTGGTGTTAGTGTGGTGTTCGAAAATTAAAACGGGAATAAAGTGTACAAAATGGGGGCGATTTCGGCACTCAAGGCCCCGTCCGGTCTCCGGTGCAGCCCCAGTCCTGTCCTCTCCTCCCGAAGCAAAAAAAAAAAAAACCCGAAAAAGTAGCAAGGCTCGGGCCTGCTACGATAGTCCCTTCTCCCTTCTCCTCTCCTCCCGATTTCGGCGCTCAAGGCGGCCGGGTGGGCGTGCATTCATCCAGGCAGAGGGAGCCGGCGGCGAAAGCGGCCTCCGGCTCCCTCTGCCTGGATTGAATGCACGGCCCCCGCCGGCAGTGAATGAATGCCCGTGCGATTTCGGTGCTCAAGGCGTGACGTCACGTCATGTGACTGCCTTGAGCGCCGAAATCGGGAGGAGAGGAGAGGGAGAAGGGACTATCGTAGCAGGCCCGAGCCTTGCTACTTTTTCGGTTTTTTTTGCTTCGGGAGGAGGAGACAGGACTGGGGCTGCACCGGAGACCGGACGGGGCCAGGGCAGGTGAGCGGGGGCTGGGGGAAAGTTTGATGAGCATCGGGGAACATAACTGTCCACTTCCTGGTACCTGTCATTTCAAATGTCATTTGAAATGATATTTGAAATGACAGATACCAGCGCGGCCGTGAAGCGTTAGGCCCGCGCACCCAGGATACTGTATAGGCGCTCTATACAGTAAAATGGGTTGCGCGGGCCTAACGCTTGCCTAAGGCTTCGCAGCCGCGGCATGCATTTGCATGCAGTTTGAAGAGAGTATCGAGCAGTAGGTGAAGAGAACTGTGCGTGCGGGGAACGAGGGTGCGCCTGACACTGCCGCACTGTTTCTACCGCGGCCTTAGAGTATCGATCTGTGTAAGAGGTGTCTGAGGGAACTTTTAAAATAAACAATTGAGCCAGAAACTGGGCATCAATTAACTTAATTAAATTAACTTTGCCAGCTACTTAGTTTAGCCTCCAGGTTGTTCTGACTTCAACAGGAAATAAAAACAGAGATGAAAGCATCTCTCTCCTTCCAGCTCAAATTGCCCTTTTGATTACCCTGCTGCGCCAGCCAAGCTGACGTGATCATCCCAAATGTACAAAATGATCAGTTAACCAACACCTGAAGGCACTTGTTAATGCTGTGATATCTTTGTATTTTCTTGGTTTTGTCTTGCTGCTGAGTGCTAAAAGGGGGGATAAAATATGGGAGCACAGTTGGAATCTGTCACCTTCCCCGCTTATATAATTACTCCTGTGTCGGTGGAGTTGCTTATTTTATGAATCCCGAGTACATTAACCAAATATAATCGTCTTTTGATTCACAAATGGTACTATTACACACAATCTTACTCTCTATAAAACTTAAACTGTTAATAACCTAATTTATTCATGACTGCCTTATACCAACCTAATTTATTCATGACTGCATTATACCAACGCTTAATTTGTAACTAGTTTCTCTGTATTGCCTGTTTTACTTGCACATGTTTATCACGGTTCCCTTTATTAACGTTCTCCTTGTAACTCGTTCTATGTAAAGCTTGTTGCTATATTCAGTTATCTGTGAACCGGGATGATGTTCCCAACGTATCCCGGTATATAAAAAACACTTAAATAAATAAATAAATAAATAAATAAATATTACAGCCACAGTTGTACTGCACCGGAAAATGTCTCCATGGGCAAGTGCCAGTACTTCCTGTCCAGCCCCAGCTGCTGAATTCGATGAGGCAGGTGTAATAAGCTGCTCCGACCATAGCACATCTTTATAACTCCCGTTTCAGCATTGATTTTTCAGTGCTAACCCAATGCCAGTATGCAGTGGGGATTGTATTGTCGAACAAAAAAAAAACAGGATTAGCGCAGTTGTTTGCTAATCCCATGAAAATGAAAGTGTTAGCTATTACTGGGCAATGCAGGGAGGCACGTTAGAGGGGAGCCTGCTTAGCGTGCTTTTCCCTAACGTAGGAAATTTTAACTCTTAGGTCAGGGCAGGAGTAAAACTTAGTTCACGTTTCTGGTAGCTGTATTATTCTGTTGCCGCGCCCTGCGGGGTAGTGCCCAGCTGCTTCTACCACACGTGCCCAGCAATAGAATAACTTTGGCTACCAGAAATGCGAGTTTACTCCACCTCAGACCCAGGAGTTTGATTTCCAGTGTAAGCTGTCTGGGTAGGCACATATAGCCGATTTGCACGCCAGTCCTGTGCATCCCGACATTAGCAGACTGTTCAGCTGTAGAGACCTGCTGCAGAGAGCTTGTACTTTGTTCTGCTAGCTTGTAGGTGCCACCCCAGAAAGCTAATGCTTTGTTTTCACTTGCCATGACTGGAAGTGGTTAGACATGGGAATGGAGGGATGCTGGATGTGAACCAAGGTGATCTTGTGTATTCCTCTGCCCAGGAAGTTAGAGTTCACAGGAGAGAGATGACAAAAATGGTCTTGGATAAAGACTGAGAGGCCAATATCCAGCCACAGTCCACCTGAGCAAGTTATCAGGATAAACTTATCCAACTAACTTGAACAAGATATTCAGCGGCTCAGCCGTGCTGCTGAGTATACTCAGCTATTTCACATATATTTATTTATTTAATAGCATTTCTTACCCATCCCTCCAGACAAGTCCATGGTGGGGGCTACAAGCAAACATACATAAAAAAACAATTAACAATAAAATAATTGAAGGATGAAAACCAAATTACAGTCAGACAAGCATAATAAAACGTGGTACAAAAGCGGGTCACTGGAATGCCTCATGAAACAGATGGGTTTTTAATAGTTTTCTAAACTGTTTGGAGTCATGTGTGAGGCAGAGGAACAGATCTCCAAAGTGTGGGTCCATAAATTGAGAAGGCGACCCTGAGAGAAGGAATATCTAGTAATTGCTGGCTGGAGGAGCGAAGGATGTGAGCAGAAGTATGTATCCGAAGGGTAGAGGTAATCCAGGAGGATGTGACATGATAGAGGAGATTATGGATAATGACTGCAGTTTTGTATTTAACAAGTGATGAAATTGGTAACCAAGTCTTTCAGTATTGGGGGTGATGTCATCTCGGATGGATGTACCAGTCAACAGGCAGGCAGCAAAGTTTTGAATTATTTAATGGTCGGAAGGGAATGCTGAGGTAGACCCGTGTGTAGGGTATTACAATAATCAGTGGATGGACAGATCAACGATTGATGAATGGTCTCAAGGTTTGTGGGTTCCAGGATGGGTTTTAAATGAGGCAGCATTCTTAGTTTCAAAAACAAAGATCTAATAACTGATTTAATGTGAGGGATCATAGAGAGCACTGAATCTAGGAATACACCCAAATTACGAACTGTGTGTGAAAGAGAGATGGTGGATCCTGCTAGTTAAAAGGAATCAGGGTTAGGAAAAGCAGGGCAGTGGCCAGGGACAAGGGCCTCTGTTTTATTGAGGTTGAGGGAGAGTTGATTGTTGTATAGCCAGGAATTAATGAAATGAGACAAATAGATGCAACCTGGACAGAGGCAGACCAAGTGGAACGTAGTGGGAAGAAGACCTGTAAATCATAGGCATAGATATTGTAAGTGACTCCTAGTTGAGCAAGCAGACGGCAAAGAGGGGTGAGATAGATATTGAAAAGGGCGGTGTAAAGGGCAGATCCCTATGGAACTCTGGAAATAAGTTTATCTGGCTAACTATAGGACAACCATGGCTGTCCTAGACTTATCCTGTAACTAAGGTGGATAAGGCTGAAAATTGGCCCTTAGCTAAGTTAGCCAGATAAGTAGCTCTTCTCTGGACCTCCCCTGTCCCACCCCCTCGCTTATCTGGCAGCTTAGCCGGATAAACAGCTGCTAAATAGTGGCTGCTCAGCATGGCCAAATGTTCAGATCGCACCATTTAGCCAGCTAAGTTGGATCTTAACCAGCTAAGTGGCGTTGATTGTCAGCCCCTGATATCTGACAAGCAAACATGCTGTATGACTGACAGCTGGGATATTTTCTCAGCAGTTTGGCTTAGAGTAACTAGGCTGACTGGATGGGCCAGCTGGATATTTTCTGCTGTTATCTATCTTGTTGCTGAGAATAAACATGACATTTTGTACTCTTATCCCACCAAAAAGAAAATCTTCGACAAATGAGGTACCAAATTAAAGGTTTTGATGTAGATTTGTAGACTTGTATTCATTCACACATATGACTTTTGATGTGGCTGCAAATTTGAAATAGACTATATGCATACCCTCTTATAGAGAACAGGGCTCTGTCATTAACATTTTGAACATCTGATCGCTAATTAGGACTGTACTGTGGAGCTAGGTTAATCATCAAGATTCATTTGTCAAGTGCACTTGAGGCAGAGATGCTAACTGGCAAGATAAAAGGTGAGCAGTTTTTCATACAAAGAGTAAATCTGGTATCCTTTGGCACCCACCTAACATTTTCATTAAAGCCATGTCTGTTCCCCATATTTGTTTCCTTTGCAATGACCATCAATAAATCACCGGGACACATCTGACTGAATTGAAATCTACCTCCATCGGAAAGTATTTAGTTACCAATAACTTTGTTCCATTTCTGACTGCTAGACAACTGTCTGGCACAGGGGATTTGCTGAGTTATTTTCTTCAGAGTTTGGGCATTTCCAATGCAATAAAGGCCTCAGAAGAAAGTCAAGAGATGTAAGCAAGCACTGCCTGTTGTCTAATTTTGAATGAAGAACTTAGCAATGATTAATATTATTTATTTTTTTTATTTTTATTTAAAAATTTTTCTATACCGTCGTTTAGTAATATACCATCACAACAGTTTACATTTTGGCACGAAATAGGTTGGTTTGGTTTCTAAGTTATCCATGGTGTGCCAACATTCAGCATTTAGTTGTGTTTATTGATTGAGATTTGGTGTCAGCTTACCATTCAACCTAAGTGAAAACACTTTCTGTGAATTTTGTGGGTTTCCAACTTGTATATGTAAAATGTGATGAAGGGTCTGTCTCACTTTTCTGTCCTTAGCAGTAGGGTAATGGATTGATTTGAAAGGTCAGGAGGGTAGAATTGGCAGTCATAGTGTAGGATTGTCAACCCTTCATTCATGGTCACACCCACTTAGGTTATAATGACTCTTATAGCACAGGCATGCAGACAATGGGCCAGATTTTCAAAGGGGTACGCGCGTAAGATATGCGCGTACCCCCCGAAAACCTGCCCGGTTCCCCCTGCGTGTGCCGAGCCTATGTTGAGTAGGCTCGGCAGCGCGCGCAAGCCCCGGGTCGCGGGGGGCGTGTCGTGGTGGTGCGTCATTTGGGGGCGGGGCCATGGGTGTGGTTCCGGCCCGGGGGCATGGCCGAGGCCTCCGAAATGGCTCCCGGGCCTGGGAAGCGCACGCAGGCGGCCTGCCCGGCGCGCGCAAGTTACGCCTGCCTTGGGCAGGCATAACTTGTGCAACAAAGGTAGGGGGGGTTAGGTAGGGGAAGGTGTGGGGGGGGGGGGTGGAGGGAACAGAGGCAGGCTGCACGGCTCGGCTGCTGATTTTGCACAGACTTGCGCGTGCCGATCCCGGATTTTAACAGATATGCACGGCTACGTGCGTATCTATTAAAATCCCGCGTACTCTTCTTAAAATCCCGCGTACTCTTGTTTGCGCCTGGTGCGCGAACAAAAGTACACGTGTGTGCAAATTTGTAAAATCTACCCCACTATGAGCAGCTCCATTCTGCACACAGTTTTGCATAATAGGGATAAATAATGAGCCTAACAGTTAACTGTATGTGTTCTTTTCCTTCAGGGGATGGAAACTTGCATCTGAACATTACAGCTGAGTCATTTGCGGAGTCCCTTCTTAATGCCATTGAGCCCTTTGTGTATGAGTGGACAGCAAGGCACCATGGGAGCATCAGCGCTGAGCATGGACTGGGCTTTAAGAAGAAGCAGCATATTTACTATAGCAAGCCAGAAGAGGCAGTCATGCTTATGCAAAAAGTAAAGGCCATGTTGGACCCCAGAGGGATTCTAAACCCATATAAGACCCTGCCTGCACATGGTTCCCACTGACAGCGGTGATGGCAAAGATCATTTTCCATTTTGTCTTTTCATGTCCCTGATTACGAATTCTGTATTTAGCCACGATCACTCAAAGGCCAGACTCCTTGAAGATTCAGCTTCACCATTTTGTATGAAGTTTTAATAAGACAAACTACTATTTTTTCTCTCTTCATGCTGTATCTATTGACTTCCTCTTCACCTGCCCTTCCATCTCCAATATGCCGCTCTTCCCATCTCCTGGAAATCTTAAGATCCTTTCGTTTGTTGGATGATTTGCTCCCTCTTCTCTACTCTTTGTGCTGCTCATGGTCCGTGCAGAATGAGCCCCTGGTGTGAGTTCCACCAGGGAAGAAGAGTGGTCTTCTCTCATAGCAAGAGGCTTTCCAGCTTTAGCGTATTGCACATTAACATCTACTGATGTAGCAACAAGGCCTGTAATAGTTCAAGAGTCTATGGATGGGGCTTCCAATTCTGGTTCTCAAGAGCCACAAACTGGACAGGTTTTCAGGGGATCCACAATGAACATGCATTGTATCCAAATATATCTCATGCCTATGCATCGTGAATATCCTGAAAATCAGACCTGCTTATGGTTCTTGAGGCCTGGAGTTGGCTATCTGCAGTCTATGATATAAAAGCAAATTAAGAAATCTTTCTGTCTTGTTGTGTGTTGCTGTTGCTTTATCTAAACCAGACAGTCTAAGTTTGCATTTGTGATTTCTTGAAAAGTAGGATGTCACTAGTTGTAATTTCCCTTTTGCCCCTGTGAAAAATATAGCAATATATTTATTTAAGTAATTTTAAAATTCAGGTAGCGAGAGTGGAGCAGTGCCAGTTTGTATTCACAGGTGAATTAATATATAACCATTCAATGTTCTAAATGTCTCCTCTGCTTTCATCTTGCCTGTTCTTCTGACTTTGTTTTCATTTTTTCTTAGTTAGCTCCTTTTCTCTCCTTCCCCTTTCATTTCTCTTCTCTCCATCTCCTGATCGGAGTGGAGAGCATTAATGGAGCCTCTAGAGTGGACCCTCCTGCTGCATAGTGTGATAATCTTTTTTCACCCCTTGGTGAAGAGTTGTGATAATGGGAACTTACTTTTTAATGGTGTTAAAGGACGGCAGGTCCTACAGTGGAGCTGCACTGATAACAGAGCAGGAATGGCACCCATGCATTCCCATTAAAAGCCAAATTACCACTATTGTGGCACCATGTTAAACAATATAAAAATATGGATTTTATATTATCACTATGCAATTTCTGTTTATTTATATTCTGACTGAATATTTATCAAATGTTTTATTATTTTTTTGCATTAACTTGATACCACAAGTATAGAAAATTAATAAAGTAGATTATACAAGCAAGACTTTTTTTTTTTTTTTTGCTGGTACTTGACAGTACTTGGTATTGGCATTCCTTAGTACTGGCACTGGTTTTTTTTCCTCTATATCAGCCCCTGGAAAATGGTAGGAGGGGAGGGGCAGGATTAGGGAGCAGAATAGCTCTTCTCTGCTCCAATGTGTTCTCTGCTGCGGGGCCCTGGCCAATAGAGCGGGGGCACCATCCTTCTGCTATGATCAGGGATAATATAAATCAACCCCAAAATGGGACAATTATTTTTACTTTAATAAACATTGCTGTATTTCACTATTGACTGTTGAACAACAATATTTACACCACGCCTATCTGACTCCCCCGCTCGGTTGAATGTTATATATTCTGATTGTTCTGAAAAATGTTGGCGAGACTGTGGGGAAAAGGGACTTTATCTCATATTATCAGTGTACACTGGTTATACAAAGACTACATCTTCTTCCAATGTTCACCTTTTGATGCCTTATAGTCTGGAACTAAAATGAATTAACTCAGTATTTGTTCCATGTATCCACACATCCTACCCTACAACTGCCAAATGAAACAAATACTAGAATTCCTTAGAAAATGAAGTCGAAATAAAACATGGAATAACTTGGTTAGAATAACTTGGTCATTGTCCACCACCCCGCTTGTACTGCTGTGCTTTTCAAGGCAATGTAACCAATTGCCTTCAAAAGCACACTACCTGTGTTAAATTATACTGATTCACATGGAGGACAGTATAAATGCAGCAGTTCCTATTAATTCTGCTGCTGGGTAGTGCATTTCAAAGCAAATATTTAACCTGGAGCTCCAAGGAGCTGTTAAAAATAACGTTTGAACAAAGTTGTAGAAAGGCACAGACCTGGGGATGGATATAAAATAATTGCAAAGTCCTTGAATATCCTTCGATGAAGCACCGATTGCTTTCCAAGGTGATACTATGTGGTTCCTCCCTCAGTAGAGTGCCTCAGACCGGTAGCCTTTACTGACATGGATCCAAATTCCAATTAGCAGTTGCAGGCCGAGAGAGGCTTGGTGGTGAAGGCTTTAGCCCTCTCCCCCATCCCCATAGCCGGGACCCATTCCTGCTCTCAGCCAGGGAAGGCTGAGCTCAGGTAAAAGTTTAACTTAAAAAAAAAAATACAGTGACAGGAAGACAGCAGGAAAAGGGTCTTTTTCCTTGGTGTTCGACATTCCCGCTCTGGGGGGATTCTGTGAGGTGAGAAGAAAGTGCAGGCACGGCGGGTTGAGCAGCCGTTTGACTAGGCCCCACTTCCAGGCTTTTCCCATTTTGGCACATGGTAGGCCGCGGGGCACTTTCGTGTGCTTTTTTTGCTGCAGACCGTCGGCATGTGCTTGCACATCTGAGTGTGTGCCAATTCTTGTTTGTGCTTGCAAATGAGTGTTCTTCCTTCTGGATGCACATCTTGTGCGCCCAGTTTAGGCATTGGTTCTGGGCGTCCAGTTTGGGCATCTAGTGGGATGAGCGGCCTAGGTGCGCTTGGATGCACATTTTTTGTGTGTCCATATTAGGCGCGAGGCTTCATTACACTGCATTTATAGCATGATGAAAAAACCTAAGCGCCTATCTATCTGTTCTGCCTGCCACATCAGAGCCATTCAGCTGGAGCTTTCCTTAAGCCTGTGTCAGAGTTGTGTGGATGCTCAGGGAGATTTGCCTCCTTCTAATTTTGCCAACAATGGTCCATCTCCTCGGTCTGAGGGGAGTGGGACTGAGGGAGACACTGCAGGGTTGTCTCCTCCCCTGATTAGTCAGCAGGTTGAGTTCCCAGGGGACACTGGCTTACAGGACATCAGGTTCGGGCCTATGGGGCCTGGAATGGACCCAGCCTCCTTTTCATGGGTGGAATTCTTCCAGGGATTGCAGACATTTCTACAGGGCCGGTTTGCTGAAGTAGCGGCTCCTACTAAGGTAAGTCCAGATGCTCTGAGTGCTCTTCCACTTGTCTCTATGGTCAGGGTATGACTGCAAAAATGCCATTGGTATTAACGTGGCCACAGAGGTTATATTTGAGAAATCTTTCATTAGTACATAGACCTCATAGTCAGGCAAAGAGTTAGCAAAGGTGCTGAATGTTATGGCAAAAGGAGTTCAGAACAAGTGCCAAAATCTAACCACTAGATCACTTGTGACTTCCTTGTGAGCCATAGAATATTTTGTTGTTTTCTTATTAATGCTCCTAACTTTTGGTTGCAACGTACACAGGTCTTTGTACCTCAATTTTTCACTACCTGACTAAAGCTGAATCAGCATTAAGATTTAATTTCTTGCTGAAGCTGCTTTTCTGAAGTGCTTTGAAGTTTGATTAACTTATGCATTGTGGCTTTGCAACCACATCATTTTGTCATAGATTAACAAGGTCAGGATAGCCATGGTCATGCTGAAGTGCACATACCCTCCAATTCTGCTTAGTCAGCAGATTTTTATACATAATTCCTAGGTGATGTATTGAATATTCTGTGCATGATCAGAAACTATAAAACAGAGAAACAGAGAAAATGGTGGCAGATAAAGATTGCAAGACCCATTCCTGTTGCAGCACCACAAAGTCTATCATGAGACTTTATCCTCATATCTAAGCATTCGCTATGCTTATCCCATGAATTTTTAAATTCTGCTATTGTTTTTGGTGTTCTCTACCTCCACTGGGAAGCTGTTCCATGCATCTACCACCTTTATTGTGAGGAAATATTTTCTGATTTGACTCTAAAGTCTACCCACTTTGAGTCTCATTCTATCATAGCCCCTTGTTTTAGAACTTCCTTTTCATTGGAAAATACTGCTTCTCCTGCACTATTTATACCTTTGCCATAGTTGAATGCCTATCCTACTTCTCCTTTCCCTTCTTTTATCTAGTGTATACATATTTAAGCCCACATTTTAAAAGGCCTGTGCGTGTAAAACTGGGGGTTTACGCATGTGGCCAGGCCTTGTGTGTGCCGTGTGCATTTTAGAACGGGCCCGGCCATGCATGTAAATCCCGGTAAATGAACAAGTGCCGGGCCTCTCCGAAGGGGTGAGCCAGGGGCGGGGGTGGGGCAGGGGGGTGGGCTGGGACAGCACCATTGTATGCTATCCCGATGACTTGCGCGCAGGCAACTTACTTCAGCTCCGGCCCTGAAGTTCAAAAACAAAAAAAAGGATAGATAGGAAGGGTATAGGGGGTGGGGAGGAGAGGGGAAGTGGGAGGGTGTTTAGGTAGGGGGGCAGGGAAGTGTTCCCACAACCTGAAGGTTAGTTTGGTATAGGGAGATATGTTCTCAGAAAGTATTCTGCATTTTTTCAGGCAACAAAATTGTGTCTGAATTGGTATATTGTAAGCCGTAGCCTGTTCTATAGTCGCCTCTTGTTTACAATCATTAGGTAAATGCCAAGCTATCACTGCTTTCAATTGGGCAGCAACAAAATATTTTTTCAGATTAGGTATCCCCATTCCTCCAACACACTTGGATTGATGTAACACAGTACGAATCACCATAGGGGGGTCTCTGTCTCCAAATAAATATTATGTTTGGGAGGCCATGAGAGGCCTTGTATTCTGTTATGTTACGGGAATGCTAGGAGAGCGACCCCAACTAGAGGGAAATGTGTGCCCTTGGACCTCGGCACGATCCCAGATGAGTCCAAGACAGCGCCGAGGGTTGGCGAGGTGTGTCCCAGCATGGGCAAAGACAAAGTCTAACCCTCTGCCGACCTGCATGCTTCTGGAAGCCAACAACATTAAGTTGGTAACTGAACAGTCCTCCGACCGTTCCCAGCCCTTTCAGACCTGCTGCTAGGTATCAGCAAGAAGCAGCAGGCCGGACCGAGGAAGAGGGTAAACGGAGGCCTTGTGACACAGAAGACTTGAGACGAGAAAAGAAGACACTGGAAGTGGATGAGGATCTTGAAAAACTCTCAACGAGATGAGGAACTGGGAAGGTTATACATTGGCACTGTCTCTCAGGGCGCCCTACACAATCCACCCGCGGGACTGGTCGTGGACCACCCTGTCCCACTGCGCGCCCTACACAACCTAAAAAGGCTGGTCACAGACCACGCGGAGAGCGGGACAAGCGCAGGAAGGGAATCCAGCTGAGACGAGACTCCAATGACAAAGCGAGATGTCATCTGGAGAACCACAGGAGCTGGCAGATCCAGGAGAACTTGAAAACACAGGAAATGGAACAACAGGAAACCTGGAACATCAGGAAGCGAAACATCAGGAAGCCTGGACTAGGAACCTTGAAACATGAAGACATGGAACATCAGGAAGTCTCAGGAGACACTGGAAGCACAACGAGACATGGAGCCCCAACGAAGAATGAAGACCTGATGGAGTGCTGGAAGACGAGACTTCCAGAGACAAGTAACTCCAATACAAGGCAAATTTGAAGTGCAGGAGAAGCTCTTTAATAGGGCTGAGACAGGAAACAGTCCTTAGGTGGGGCCCAGGGCATATCCGGCTGTGGGCTCTTTAAATCTGGTAAGGAGGCGCGGCCACATGCCTAGAGCAGGAAACAGGAAACTGTGCAGGTCCATGGTCAGTGGCCCTCCACAGACGCTGACAAGGAAGAAGCAGAGCTGGGCCGAGAAACATGCCCCGACGTCAGCAGCGGCTCCTGCCGCTGCAGGAGAACTTGAAGGCAGCTCCGGTCGCCAGGCAAGGCCGGGGACTGCGGCCTTTGGCTGCGAAGATGGCGCTGAAGTCGGCGATGGCCCCAGCTGCGTTGAAGCATGGAGGCAGGCCCGCCGTGCCAGAGAGGCAGTCTGAAGTCTGCGGCTCCTGCCGAGGTGAAGATGAACAGCTGACTGTGGCACCTGCCGAGAGGAACGTCGGCGGCTCTGTGCCACGTAGGAGAAGGCAGCATGGGAGGTAAGAGGCCTGCTCATGGGGAGAAGCACCGCGGGCAGGATTCATAACAGTACCCCCTCCTCAAAGACCCCCTCCTCAAGCCTCATATCAACAGCTAGAAGGAACAAGGTATCAGGTCTGCCACTCTAGCCACCAAGTCATCCATCGATGCCTGCACCCGTGCCTCCGGTGATTCCTCTGATTTTTTTGGAGCCTAGACTGGGACCCTCAGGTATCCAACCCCCTTCACTTCCTAAAGGGAAGTCTGCTGATCCTTATGACACTTGGGGTGATGATACTTCAACAGACACCGATGACTTACCTTCACCACCTTCTCCCACTGAGAATAGAAAGCGTTCTCCTCCAGAGGACCTCTCATTTATAAATTTTGTGAAGGAAATGTCTGAGTTGGTTCCTTTTCAACTACAGATGGAACAGGATGATAGGCACCAGATGATGGAGTTACTCCAATTCCTGGATGCCCCCAAGGTGATCACCTCTATTCCCATTCATCAGGTCCTTCTTGATCTCCTCAAAAAGAACTGGTAAAATCCTGGATGAATTGCTCCAGTACACAGAAAGGCTGACACTACTTATTTAGTTCAGTCAGCCCCAGGTTTTCAAAAATCCCAGCTTCATCACCACTCAGTTGTGGTAGAGTCTGCACAAAAGAGGGCAAAAAGGTCAAAACTTCACTCGTCTACCTCTCCTGCTAAGGAACAAAAATTCCTAGACAACATTGGTCAACGAGTATTCCAAGGGGCCATGCTCATGTCCCGAACTGCTGCCTCTCAGCTTTACATGACCCAATATAACAGGGTCATCTTTAAGCAGATACAGGACTTCTACGATTCCCTATCTCAACAATTCCAAGACCAGCTACAAACCCTTGTAAGCAAAGGATCTGAGGCAGGCAAGCATTAGATTCGAACATCTTATGACATTTTTGACACCTCTACCAGAGTGTCTGCAGCTGCTATCTCAGCAAGATGGTGGGCCTGGCTCAAGTCTTCTGACCTTCGCCCAGAAGTGCAAGACCGGTTGACCAACCTACCATGTATAGGAGATAATCTGTTCGGAGAACAGATCCAACGGATGGTGGCTGAATTAAAAGACCATCATGAGACCCTCAAACAGCTCTCTTTGATGCCTTCTGACTTCTCCTCAAAGCATCCCTTCAGGAAGGACTCTAAGAAGTCATTTTTCCGTCCAAGGAAGGCCTACCCGCCACCAGCAAGGTCCCGGGCTACAAGACCTTATCAAAAACCTCAGCCACGCCAAGCCCGAAAACAAAAAACACAAGCAGCTCCCCAGCCAGGGCCTGCTTCAGGTTTTTGACTTCCGCTTGGAGAGCAGCAGCCAGATTCCTCTCTCACATATATCAGTGGGAGGTCGATTGTGCCACTTTCACAACATGTGGCATTCAATCACATCCGACCAATGGGTATTGGCAATTATTGCTCAGGGTTATCATCTGAACTTTCTCGCTCTGCCACCAGACTCCCCACCTCTGCAGACGTGGAGAACGTCCGACCAATCCATTCTTCTGGATCAAGAGGTCTCCCTCCTTCTCCAGTCAAGAGCAATAGAACCCGTTCCGCACTTGCAGCAAGGTCTAGGGTTCTATTCCCGGTACTTTCTGATCCCCAAAAAATCGGGGGGTGTTCGTCCAATTCTGGACCTACGTGCTCTCAACAAGTACCTCCAGCGGGAAAAGTTCAAGATGGTAAACTTGGGATCGCTTCTTCCTCTTCTACAAAGAGGAAACTGGCTCTGCTCTCTGGACCTCCAGGACGCATACACCCACATTGCGATAACTCCAGCTCATTGAAAGTACCTGAGGTTTTTAGTAGGCCCCAAGCACTATCAATACTGAGTGCTTCCGTTCGGCCCAGCGTCTGCACCATGAGTCTTTACCAAATGTCTCGTAGTTGTCATAGCTTTCCTCAGAACCCAAGGTGTTCACTTCTACCCCTATCTGGACAACTGGTTAATCAGGGCTCCAACTCAGCAAACTGCTCGGTCGTCCCTCGATTTAACTCTACACACTCTAATTTCGCTAGGATTTCTAGTCAGTTATGAAAAATCTTTAGTCCCATCTCAAACCTTGTTCATTGGGGCAGACTTGGACACCTTGCAGGCAAAAGCTTTTCTGCCTCAACAACGAGCGCTGACTCTCGTGTCTCTCGCTCACCACTTGCAGTCTCAGCATGCTGCAACAGCTCGCCAATTCCTCGTCCTTCTGGGACCTATGGCGTCCTCAGTCCATGTCACACCAATGGGCCCGCTTGGCCATGAGATTCATGCACTGGACTCTCCGGTCACAATGGATTCAAGCTATTCAGCCTCTGTCGGCCATTGTCAACATCACTGACTCACTCCGTCTTTCTCTCGCCTGGTGGAAAAATCAGAACAATCTCCTCCAGGGATTGCCCTTTCAAGTTCCAAATCCTCAAGTCATTCTCACCACCGACGCTTCCAACCTCAGGTGGGGAGCCCATGTGGCCGATCTGCAGGCACAAGGGTCTTGGTCTCCAGAGGAAGCCAAACACCAAATAAATTTCCTGGAGCTTCGAGCAATGCGATATGCTCTCAAGGCTTTTCAGGATCGCCTATCAAATCAAGTCATCCTGATTCAGACGGACATCCAGGTGGCCATGTGGTACATCAACAAGCAGAGAGGCACAGGCTCCTTCCTTCTATGTCAGAAAGTTGCACAGATTTGGGCGGAAGCTCTCTCCCATTCGATGTACCTCAGGGCCACCTACTTGCCGGGAGTGGACAATGTGTTGGCAGAAAAGCTGAGTCGCGTCTTCCAACTGTACGAGTGGGCTCTCAACCCCTCGGTAGCGAACTCCATCTTCCGACAATGGGGATATCCTCAGACAGACCTCTTTGCGTCCCCTCAGAACCACAAAGTGGACAATTACTGCTCCCTCATTCGCAGCGAATACTCTCAGCCCAGAGATGCATTCTCCCTCTCATGGGCAACCGGTCTGCTTTATGCATTCCCTCCACTTCCTCTTCTCTCGAAGACTCTTGTGAAGCTACGTCAGGACAAGGGAACCATGATCCTGATAGCACCTCACTGGCCACGCCAAGTGTGGTTTCCAATACTACAGGATCTCTCCATCCGCAGGCACATTCCCTTGGGAAAGGACCCGCTTCTGATCACTCATTCCAATCTTCAGGCCTTGTCCCTGACGGCATGGATGTTGAAAGGTTAATCCTTCAACCACTTAACCTTTCAGATCCAGTTTCCCGTGTCTTGATTGCTTCACGGAAGCCTTCCACGAGAAAATCTTACTCCTATAAATGGAAAAGGTTCACATCATGGTGCACTTCTCAGTCTCTTGATCCCTTTTCCTGTCCAATCCCAAAGTTTTTGGACTATCTCTGGCATCTATCAGAGTCAGGTCTCAAGACATCTTCCGTCAGAATGCATGTCAGTGCGGTAGCCGCCTTCCATAAAGGTGTGGGGATGTCTCTAGCTGTACAATCCCTCGTAACATGCTTTTTGAAGGGCTTGCTCCAGATCAAGCCACCTTTACGTCCTCCGGCCCCTTCTTGGGACCTTAACCTGGTTCTCGGTCGGCTCATGAAACCACCATTCAAGCCTCTTCACTCCTGTGACCTAAAGTTTCTCACATGGAAAGTGATTTTCCTTTTGGCTATCACCTCAGCTCGCAGGGTTAGTGAGTTACAGGCCCTAGTTACCTATCCGCCTTACACTAAACTCCTGCAGGACCGGCCGGGTACTCCACACTCACCCTAAGTTTTTACCTAAGGTAGTTTCGGAGTTTCACATTAATCAATCCATCATATTACCTACCTTCTTTCCCAGGCCCCGTTCGAATCCAGGGGAACAGGCTCTGCATACCCTTGACTGTAAACGGGCTCTAGCTTTTTATCTAGACCGTACAGTTGCCCACAAGAAGAGCATTCAGTTATTCGTCTCTTTCCACCCCAACAAATTAGGGCAACCAGTGGGTAAGTAGACTCTCTCCTCCTGGTTGGTGGACTGCATATCTTTTTGCTATCAGCAAGCAGGCATTCCTTTTCTAGACCGTGTTAAAGCACAGTCTGTAAGGGCCATGGCGACTTCAGTAGCACACCTATGATCGCTGCCACTTCCTGACATTTGCAGGGCTGCCACTTGGAGTTCTCTCCATACCTTCGCAGCCCACTATTGCTTGGACAAAGCCAGAAGACAAGATTTCATCTTTGGCCAGTCTGTCCTGCATAACTTATTTCCAAGTGACGTACCTACACCCTTCCGCCTGCCCGGTGGGGTTCAGGATGCCTTCTACCAAATTCCACCCCAGTGGTTGTGCCTGTTGCACGCCGTTGGGTACATTTGGTGCATGTTCGGACATCCTCAGCTCAGTACTCACCCATATATGAGGACCACCATCCTGCTTGTCCTGTGAGAAAGCAAATGTTGCTTACCTGTAACAGGTGTTCTCACAGGACAGCAGGATGTTAGTCCTCACGAAATCCGCCCGCTGCCCTGTGGTGTTGGGTTCGTAACGTTTCGTTATTTTATTTTTCGGCACTGCCTGTAGCTTTCAAATAAGACTGAAGGGGGACCCCTGCTGGCTGCAGGGTTAGTGCCATGCTGAGCATGCCCAGTAGGGGCCAGTCAAAGTTCTGGAAACTTTGACAGAAGTTTTCCGTGATTGGGCTCCATCCTGATGTTGTCACCCATATGTGAGGACTAACATCCTGCTGTCCTGCGAGAACACCTGTTACAGATAAGCAGCATTTGCTGATTTTATTTTGTTGTCTCTATATGGTTGTTTAATTTATTAATTATGCATGTGAAGTCTACTGTTTTTCTTATGCTTGTAATATTGTTACCCACCCTGAATGTTTAAGGGCTGGAATACAGTACCTTAAAATGAATGAATAAATAAATAAATAAACAAACCTAGCTGTGGTATTCTGTAAACACTGTAATTGCTTTATGTACCAACCAATCAACCTCACAAGGAGTTACAATAATTAAGACGTGACATCAAAAAAAGTGGACAATATCTTGGCAAAATCCAACTGAGTAAGAAGCTACTGGTGAATCCTCTATAACTGTTGTAGATGGTAGAAATCCACTTTCACTATTCCAGCAACTTGATGGTCTAGGGCTAATCCTGAATCCAGCTCTATTCCTAAACTCCTTACATGCGGGTCGATACAGTAAGGCCGCGGTAGAAACAGTGCGGCAGTGTCAGGCGCACCCTTCCTCCCCGCACGCACGCACGGTTACTGTATAGGCGCTTAATACAGCGCCTATACAGTAACCAGGGTGCGCTGGTACCTGTCATTTCAAATATCATTTCAAATGACATTTGAAATGACAGGCAGCAGGAAGTGTAAAAAAAAAAAAAACCCAAAAATATGTAAAAACCTGAGTGTTAAAAAAAATTTTTTTTAAATACCTGTCACTTTCATGCGGTCATCCAGGCAGTGGCGTGGGTCCAGGCGGCCGGCAGGTGGCGGCGGGAGCCGGGTGTTCGATCGAGGCCGCGGGCGGGTAGGCGCGTGTTTGATTGGGCGGGCGCGGCAGCGGGATCCGGGGGGCGGGTGGGCGCGTGTTCAAACGAGGCCGGGTCGCACAGGCGCGCATTAATTCAGGCGGAGGGAGCCGGCGGCGAAAGCGGCCTCCGGCAACCCCCACCGGCAGGCGCGCATTCACTGCCGGTGGGGGTTGCCGGAGGCCGCTTTCGCCGCCGGCTCCCTCCGCCTGAATTAATGCGCGCCTGTGCGACCCGGCCGGGTCGCACAGGCGCGCATTAATTCAGGCGGAGGGAGCCGGGTGGTCGTGCATTCATCCAGGCAGAGGGAACCGTGGGCCGTTTTCGCCACCGGTTCCCTCTGCCTGGATGAATGGCCGTGCGATTTCAGTGCTGAAGGCAGTCACATGCCGTGACTGCCTTCAGCACTGAAATCGCACGGCCATTCCTTCACTGCCGGTGGCCGTGCATTCATCCAGGCAGAGGGAACCGTGGGCCGTTTTCGCCACCGGTTCCCTCTGCCTGGATGAATGGCCGTGCGAAATCGGGAGGAAGGGAGAAGGGACTGCCGTAGCAGGCCCAAGCCTTGCTACTTTTTCGTTTTTTGTTTTTTTTTTGCTTCGGGAGGAGGGGACCGGACGGGCTGCAGGAGACCGGACTGGGGCTGGACCGGAGACCGGACGGGACCAGGGCGGGTAAGCAATGTTTTTTACACTACACTACACTACACTAACTCCTACTAGGGGGAGGCGGTAAACTAACACATTAAGGCCGCGGCAAAACAGCGGGTTACTGAGGAGATAGTATCAGCGCCCGTTACAGTATCGGAGGGGAATAGCTAATTCCTTCATTATACAGCTTTTTCGTTCATTTACATGCTGGGTGCGGAAAGGGTTATGAGTCTATTTTAGGAAGCGCTAAGGACGCGTGAAACTGGAGACTGTATCGCTGGATCGCCTTACTCGTCTGTATTGTGCGCTCCCAGCACGTTACAGACGGGCAATCTTTAACTGCACGTTACTGTATCGACCTGATGGTGTCCCTAGCTAACTGGTTAGAGTATAAGAAGGGATATAGTTGCATATGTGGTGTAGCTGTCATGTTTGTAATATGTGTGTCCTGTGTTGTGTGTTTCAGGTCATAAAACTTTGAAGACTGAAGAAAGTTCTGCTGAGTTGGGCAGAGAAGCATCCCTTTCTCTATCCCCTTACCCTTCCTGTGCAAGGCTGCTCTGCATAGTCAGGTCAGAGATGTCAATGCATGCTATCCTAGAAGGGGTGTAGCAGATACTGAAACTTCAGAGTTGTGAAAAGCAGAACTTGTAGTATGTGAAGAGACAGCTTCTCCTTGATGCAATAGTGCTGCTGATAAGGCGATGAGAGTAAGACAATGTGTGTCAAGGGAAGGGACATTTTAAGGTTTTATACCCAGTAGTCCTCAAAAAAACAATAAAGAGGGTTTATTTTCTTTTTCTTTCTTTCTTTCTTTTTATTTATTTATTTATTTATTTTTTATTTTTATATACCGAAGTTCTTGTAAGGACTACAAATCACTCCGGTTTACATAAAACGATGGTATGCCCAAAATAGAGAAAGGGGCTTTACATGGAACATTAGAACAGAATGCCAATTTAACATAGAAATATTAAAATAAATTATAGATACAGTATAAATACAATATAAGTAAGAGAAACGTTTGTCAGGGTGGGGCTCCTGCAGTTAGTACCTGAATGTAATCCACTTTGATGTACACTTTGAAGTGCTAAAAAGCAGAATATCAAAATCTAAAATAAAGAAGGTGGCATTGTGAGAGGAATACATAAGTGAAGGGAGGAATATGTAAAGGTGAACAAAGGAAAAATCAGAAATGTTCCTCAGATATTTCTGTTTGGTATTCATTGAGGAATGGCCAGGAGAAGGGCCACAGAAACTGGTGTCAAATAGGACTTTCAGAAGGCTGTTTGTGAGGAGCTAGCTAAACATTAAGGGGTAGATTTTACAGTGTCCGGTTACCCTTGTAACCGGACACTGTACAATGGCTAGAAAACCGGGTTGTCCGGTCCAAAATCGGGCATTTGGTCACCCTAGGGAACAGAAAAGGTCAGGGGAATTGGAGAGGATAGCAGATCAAAGAAGAATTCAGTTTTATCTGCATGTTTCTATTTCTAATTTATGATCCTTTATCCTGTATTCAGTAAGGGTTTGTGTCAGTGTCGAAGTGAGGGGGTGGGAAGTGGGGGGGGGGGGGGGGGGGAGGCAATGGCCCTGGGTGCCAGGTTTAAAGGGGGCGCAGCAGCTTCTGTTCTCCTCCAATCCTCATTTGAATCCACCAGACCAGCTAATCCAAGACAACCAATCACGTACTGCCATCTCACAGCATGCTTGGCTGGTGCCAATTGGTTGGTTGCTTTGCAAAAGCAGGAGGTGAGCACACTGCATGTGGTGAGCAAGCCGGACTCAGAGCACTGCAGACCAGTTGCTTTTTCAGTCTGTGTCTGAAGGGCTGCGCTGCATTGGCTGTCTGGTCCGGACCAGGAGCGCTCTCCTCCTTGTTTGTGTGGGCGCCTGAGGTGACGAGACTATAGGACCGAGGCTGCACTACTGCCACGGAGCAGAATTAGAGTCCCAAGTTCAGTTGTGTTCCCATATGTATTTCTGTTTTTTTCTCTGTATCCATGCGTGTGTCTCTACTTTTTCGATATAAGCACATTTTTCCTTCCCACAGCCCCCCTCCCCCTGTAGTAGCGCAGGGGCAGGAAGAAACACTCAGGCCCATGCAGGGGCGGATTGTGGGAAAATAGTGGCCTGGGGGATTTTTCTCCATACTGGCCCATGGGGACCCAATTACATATACAATATAATTTACATATATAATTTACATATATATGTACACACCCCTATATTTCGGCAGGGTCCTCTCGTATCAACACAGTACTATTTGTCAAAACTCAAAGAATAACAACCCCACCTATGAAAAAGAATACAACAAATATTACACCAGAATCTAAAATATCAATACACTTCCTATCAGGAAAACAGAACAGGCCAAGCTACTACAGATCCCTACAGAGAAACCACATGCTAAAAGAATGCTTCATCTCAGTCTTTGTATGCAGAACACAAACTCTCACCAAATACAGAATAAAGCCACATAAAGTATAAATAGAAATGCGCAGACAAAAACTAAACTGTAAAATGTATCACGCCAAACTCTATACAGTGCAACAATGGAAAACCAAAAATGTCACCATTCTTCATGAAACAATCAATAAAATCAAGATATATAAATCATGAATCATAATTATAAAATCATACTAATAAAATAATTTCAAAACAGCTGATGAATAGAATATCCAATAATTAAAGACTCAAGCAAATTTTGAAACCTTTACCAAACATCAATAAAATATTTCAAAGAGCAGACACATCACATACTACCCAATAATTAAAATGGTAGTCAGCCAAGAAAAATGAACTTAAAAAGCCACTTTTACTTACCCTCTCCAGCAGTTTTCCTATTTCTTTCCCTTGCAGGCCACACCAGAACCAGCAGTAGCTGCTGAAACTGTCCTCATGGTCCTCTTCCTTAGGGACCACAACCAGTCTCTTCTCTCTCTCTCTCTCACACACACACACACCAGTCACACCCTCAAGACCAGTTTCTGTCTCTCACACACCAATCATCTCCCCAACCAGTATCTCTCTCTCACATACACAAGCACACACATATCACCAGTCATCACCCTGAGCAGTCTCACACATACACACGTTGCCTCTCTGGCCAGTCTCTCTCAATCGCACAATGCTCTCGCTCCTCTTACTTACACACAGGATTTCAATCACACACATGCTCTCTCTATTTCACTTACACACAAGCTCTCACACACATGTTCTATCTCATTTACATACAGGCTCAATCACGCACATGCCCTCTCTCACAGCCACAAGCCAGCCAAAAACATGCTCCATCTCTCTCTCACACACAAGCATTGACTCACAGAAGCACCCTCCCTTTCTCACACACACAGAAGCACCTTCCCTTTCTCACACACACCACACACACAGAAGCACCATTCCTTTCTCACACACACAGAAGCACCATTCCTTTCTCACATACACACAATCACCATTCCTTTCTCTCACACACACACACAGAAGCACCATTCCTTTCTCTCTCTCTCTCTCTCACACACACAAACACACACACACACACACACACACACACACACACAGAGAAGCACCATTCCTTTCACACACACACACACACACACACCCAGAAGCACCATTCCTTTCACACATACACACACTCACAGAAGCACTCTGCCGATCTAAGGCCCCCAGCTGAACAGCTGGTTTCCGGTGGCGGCTAGCAGCACCGGTGTTCACTTCTTTGGCCCCCGCCGGCGCCCATCTTCATTTTTTCTTTGGTCTCCGCCGGCCATGATTTTTATTTCTTCGGCCCCCGCCGCTTGGTCTCCAGCGGGGACTGGCTAGGCGGCGCCCATCTTCATTTTTTCGGCCCTCACGCGCTTTGTCTCCCGCGGGGGCTGTCTGGGAGGAGCCGGGCCGGCCCATCTTCTTTTCTTCGGCCTCCGCCGGCCTTGATTTTAATTTCTCTGGCGGGGGCTGGCTGGGTACAAGAGACGATTAGCCACGCGGTCGCAAGAGGCTGCAAGAGACGATTAGCCACGCGGTCGAGACCACGTGACCAGCTAGACCGGCCCACCGGGGGAAGCCCGATCCCCTGATAGGTCAATCCGCCCCTGGGCCCATGCAATATTGTCACACATTAAACAGGCATTCATGATTGAGCGCCCGTTCCCTTAACGTGAGCCGATCCACCTCTCCCGGGCGCCTGATTTAATATTTAAATCGGGTGCCGAGGTAAGAAGGAGGTACTAGGGGAAGTTGTGTGCCCCTAGAACAGGGATGGGCAATTAATTTTCCCATGGGGCCGCATGAGAAATTGGGATGGTTTTAGAGGGCTGGACTAATATAATTAACTCAGTTCTCAATAGCCCTACTTATGAAAAGACAGCAGTTTACCACCAATGCATGTCCTCTGAGAAAACACAACAAATAAGACCGATACAAACGCTTACATGCTAGCAAAATATCTCATCTCGGTAACAGACACAGAACCGACCTAACATACTCCCAGGATCTGTAGTAATGCACATAAACTAATCCGCACACAGTTACACCTGTATTATGGAATACACTCAAACAGGAGCAACCCTATCTATGAAAAGGCAACACTACAAATATTAAATCAGGTCCTAAAAACCAATACACCTCTTATTAGGAAAACAGAATAGCAAGCAGCTATAGATCCCCACACAGAAATAATTGTAAAACTATACTAATAAGCAGAATAAATGTTTCAAAACAGCTATGAACAGAATAACATCCAACAATTAAAAACTCATAAAAACTATTAAACATTCTCCAAACACCAATAAAATATTTCAAAAAAGCAGACATCACACAATTAAAATGGCAGTCAAGAAAAATAAACTTAAAGCCATCTTTACTTACCCCCTCCAGCAGCTCTCCTACTCCCCTTCCCTGCAGGCCGTGGCACACACCAGAAGCAGCAGTAGAAGCTAAGCTCTATACTTATGGTCCTCTTCCTTAGTGCCCATGTCTCTCACACACACACCATACCAGTCATGCCCCCATGACCAGTTTCTGTCTCTCACACACCAATCATCTCCCAAACAGTCTTTGGCACACACACCAGTCACCTTCCTGAACAGTTTCTCTCATGCCATACACACATACACACAGGCTTCCCACTCCCGTGTTCTTCTTACATATATGGGCTTCTCACTCTCATAATCACTTTCTCTGTCTCTCTCTCTCTCACACACACACACACCCACACACTCACTCACCAGTCTCTCACTCCCATGCTTGTTCTCTCCACATGCACAGGCTTCTCATTCCCATAATCACTTTCTTTCTCTCTCTCACACACACACACACTCACCAGTCTCTCACTCCCATGTTCTCTTTCAGATATACAGGCTTCTCCCTCCCATGATGTGTCTCACACACACCCAGGTTTCTCACTCCCATGCTCACTCTTCACATGCACAGGCTTCTCATTCCCATAATCACTTTATTTCTCTCTCTCTCTCACACACACACACACACACACCAGTCACCTGATCTCACTCATGCATACACACACACACACACACAGGCTTCCCACTCCCAAGTTCTCTTTCAGATATACAGGCTTCTCCCTCCCATGCTGTCTCACACACACCCAGGTTTCTCACTCTCATGCTCACTCTCTTCACATGCACAGGCTTCTCATTCCCATAATCACTTTCTCTCTGTTACACACACACCAGTCTCTCTCTCATTTCCATGCTCGCTCTCCACTGCACAGGCTTCTCATTCTCTGAATCACATTCTTTCTCTCACATTCACACACACCAGTCTCTTTCTCTCACACACACAGTCACCTTACCAACCAGTCTCTCGCTCTCATGCATGCACACACACACACACATAGGCTTCCCACTCCCATGCTGTCTCACACACACCCAGGTTTCTCACTCTCATGCTCACTCTCTTCACATGCACAGGCTTCTCATTCCCATAATCACTTTCTCTCTGTTACACACACACCAGTCTCTCTCATTTCCATGTTCACTCTCCACGTGCACAAGCTTCTCATTCCCTGAATCACATTCTCTCACATTCACACACACCAGTCTTTTTCTCTCACACACACCGTCACCTTACCAAGCAGTCTCTCTCTCTCATGCATGCACACTCACCCAGGTTTCTCACTCCCACAACACCAGGCTTCTTACGCTCATGCTTTCCCACCTACCCAGACTTCTCACTTCCATGCTTTTTCTCTCTCTCACACACACACACACATCAGACACCTCCCTGACTAATGTCTCACACTCTCACATACACATCAGTCATCTCCCTGAGCAATCACTTTCATTGTCTCTCACATACACACACACGTCAGCTCTCTGACCAGTCAATGACACACAGGCTGGCTGGCTGCTTCTCACTCTCTCTCTTACTCACTTCCTTCCCCCCCCCCCCCCCGAGCACAAATGGGAGCTGCAGCAGCCCCCGAAGGCCAAGAAAGAAGAATCCCATCGGCCGCGGGAGGCTCATGCTGCTGACTCCTTTCTCGATTACTGGCTGCTTCAATTGCTCGGGGACTGACGCTGCAGCCGACGCGGCACGGCTCTTTCTCCTTCCCGCGCACCGCTCCGTGTATCACTTCCTGTTCCGGGTCACGGGAGGGGGGGGTGCAGGCGCGGGAAGAAGAAAAGGCCAGCCGCGGGTACCACAGCTTCTAATACTGCTGCCGTTCCCGCTGGGCTTGAACGTGCTGACAGCCCAGCGGCAACGGCAGCGGAAGAGACCGGGAGCGCGCGTCGCGGACCGGCAAAAAACTCCCGCGGACCGGAGGTTGGGGACCCCTGAAAAAGACCGCGAAAGGCGGAACTGGTAGGTAGGTAGGAAAGAAACTCGAGCGAAGGCACGCTGCCCGATTGGCCGGTGCTGGGCCAGCACCGGCCAATCGGGCAGCGTGCCTTCGCGTGAGTCACTCCCTCCCCCCCCACCGAACGCTGTAAAAAAAACAGTTCATTCTCCGCTCCCTCGCTCCCCGATTGGCCGGCCAATCGGGGAGCGAGGGAGCGGAGAATGAGGCACGCTGCCTTCCCTTGCAGAGGGAAGGCAGCGTGCCTCATTCTCAGTCTGCTCTCAGCAGTGGGCGGGCCGGTCACAGACCGTAGGCGGGCCGGATTCAGCCCGCGGGCCGCCCCTTGCCCAGGTCTGCCCTAGAGTCTCCTCGGCAGCAGGTGCCCAGGAGTGGCGACTGTCAGCCGATTAGGAAAATGGACAATCAATTTTATGAGCATCCCTTTTCCTAACCTAACCGCGGCACACTTTTTTTTTTTTTTAATTCTCCTATTTCGGTTCCTCCAAATTAATATCGCAATAATATTAAGTCAGAAGAACCAAAAAAAGGAACAGAAAAGCAGTATTTTCTGCTTTTCTGTAATTTTTTTTGGGCTGCTCAAGAATTAATGCCTGCTCCGTGCAAGTGTTAATTCTTTTTGCTGGTTAAAATGTGTGCGTCAGGCCAGTGGGAGGGGCCAGTGAGGAGGAGAACATTTGTGGGTATGTGAGGGAAAGCTCGTGTGTGTGTGTGGGGGGAAGTGTGAGGGAGAATACGTGTGTGTGTGTGTGTGGCCAGCATGGGAGAGAGAATGTGTGTGTGTGTGTCTGTGTGTGTGTGTGTGTGTGCGGCCAGCATGGGAGAGAGAATGTGTGTGTGTGTGTCTGTGTGTGTGTGTGTGCGGCCAGCATGGGAGAGAGAATGTGTGTGTGTGTGTTTGTGTGTGGGCGTGTTTCGGGGGGTGGGGAGCCAGCATGAGGGATAGCATGTGTGTGTTGGGGGCCAGCATGGGGGAGTGCCTATGTGTGTGGAGAGGCAATGTGGGGGAGAGCCTGTGTGTATGGGGGGGGGGAAGAGCATGTAGGATGAGGGCCAGGGGTGGAGAATAGCATGTGTGTGTGTTTGTGGCTGAGCACATGAGAGAGGAGTGTTTTTAGCTCACCTCCCCCTCCCCTCCCTGCCCTAATCCGCAACAATCTCATGATGACTGGGATCAAAAGATCCCAGATACTGAGAAATGGATATTTTTTATTCTTAACAGTTTTAATTATTTAATGCTGTTTGATGTGGCTGCTATTGTAAAATTTTTTATTGGTGTTTGGGAAATGTTTAAAAATGTATGAATTTTTAAATTAATGGATGTTTTATTCATCAGCTGTCTTGAAATATTTATTCTTTATATTAGTATGGGTTGACTATTACTGATTTCTATTTCTTGATTTTTTGGGAATGCTTCTGTTTTTCCATTGTTGTGCTGCATACGTTGTCTGTCCTGTTGTCATTTCCGGTTCAGTTTTTGTCTGCATGTTCCTATTTATAGTTTATACTTTTTTCTGCATTTGGTGAGGGTCTTTCAGCATTCGGCATGTGTGTCTAAGGTGAGGTATTCTGCTAGCATATAGTTTCTGTACAGGGATCTATACCAGCCTGGCTTGTTCTGTTTTCCTGATAGGTGTATTTGTGTTTTAGGGCCTGGTATAATGTTTGCAGTTTTGCCTTTTCATAGGTAGGGTTGACACTGTTTAGGTACTGATAATTAGTGCATTCTTAGTACGGGAGACTTGCTATATTGTAATTGTAATTGAGTTTTCCTGGCGTGTAGCCAGATGAACAAATGGGATAGTATCCGCGTGCTAGCAGTTGGAGACGGATCTGACGTCAGCACGGGGGCGTATATATCCCCACAGGAAGCGCAGCTATTCAGTAATTTCCGTCTCCAAAGCAGTTTGGAGTGCCTGCACGCTAGTTGAGCGTGCTTTCCAAGACTACTTTAATCTTTTCTCTTTTTTTTTTTTTCTCTTTCTAGATTCTACTTTCCCTTTCTTCACAATTCTTGAGCCCCGCGCTCCTCAGGGGACGTTTCTGTCCGTTCCCCCCAGTTGAGCTCCCCGGGGTGATTGCTGTGCTCCCCCGGCGGTGAAAGTCCTCGGTCCTGTCGACGCGCGGCAGTGACATAGCCCCCGGACGATGTTCGGGTGTAGCCTACGAGGCCCTCGGTCCCGGCGTGGACGAGGTAGCGGGTGCATATCCTCAACTGCGGTGGTGAGGTGCTCCCTTCCCCCGCAGCCGGAGACCGCTTGTGTTCCAGCCAAGAAGTGCCGAAGCTGGTAAGGTGTACCTCTCTTCCTATGGGTCTCTGAAGCACAGAGGATCGGCGGCGTGGCACGCCGTGGAGGACGCCATTGTGGGGCCCTGCTCAGGTATTCCGTGCCCGTAATAGGCGCGGCTTTCTTCCTCCTTGGCTTGCTTTTGGTGTATTGTTGGGCGTTGCATACAAATTGAATATATATTGCTGGCCGCCTATTGCTGAAAGCCTATTACATGCACATTGAGAAGCATATTGCTGACTGCCTATTACTGAAGCTTATTGACTGCACATTGTGAGCATATTGCTGACCGCTTATTGATGACAGCTTATTGAATGCACATTGAGAGCATTTTGCTGAGCGCTTATTACTGAAAGCTTATTGACTGCACATTGTGAGCATATTGCTGAGCGCTTCTTGCTGAAAGCTTATTGAATGCACATTGAGAGCATATTGCTGAGCGCTTATTGCTGAAAGCTTCTTGACTGCACTTTGTGAGCATATTGCTGAGCGCTTATTACTGAAAGCTTATTGAATGCACATTGAGAGCATATTGCTGAGCGCTTACTACTGAAAGCTTCTTGCATGCACATTGAGAGCATATTGCTGAGCGCTTATTACTGAATGCTTATTGACTGCAAATTGAGCGTACATGACTAACCGCTTCTTGCTGAATGCCTATTGCAGGCCATTGAGGGTCCATTGCTAACTGCATATTGCTGTGTGCTTATTCCATACCATTGCGCTGGTGTCTGGCCGCCTGTTGCGGTACACACGTTGAGCGCCTGTGGTATTCAGCGCTTATTGTTACTCTTGTGCGCCTGTTGCATTGAGCGCCTATTACTGCCGCATATTATTATTGAGCGCCTGTTGTATTAAGCGCCTATTACTGCCGCATATTATTATTGAGCGCCTGTTGTATTAAGCGCCTATTGCTGCCGCATATTATTATTGAGCGCTTGTTGCATTAAGCGCCTATTCCTGCCGCATATTATTATTAAGCGCCTGTTGTATTACGCGCCTCTTGTTGCCGCATATTACTATTGAGCACCTGTTGTATTAAGCGTCTATTGCTGCCGCATATTGTTATTTAGCGCCTATTGTTCAATGGATCAGAACACTGCAGAGTCTTCAGCAGGCATCGCAGCCCTTGGCCTCTGCTCTGCATGCCACCTTAGGGCCATGTGCGGGGAGGAGCCAGATTCTCTGTGTGCCCAATGTGAGGGGGCCGTGCGACCCTCGGGCCAGGACCAGTCTCCACCACGATTTGTGGACAGTTCCCCAGGGGCTACCCCGGAGTTAGGGGGCGGTCTCGACCAATCAGGCATCCCGGGGGAGCTTGTACCCCGGCGATTAGAGGCTGCTTCCATTTCCTGGGTGGATCTCTTTAAGGGAATTCATGCTTTTGTAAAGATGCAAACGGCTGCCCATCCAGGCCCTGCGGTTCCTGCTGTTCCTGTAGTTCCTGCGGTGACTGCGCCTGCGGCGGCTGCTGCTGTAGCAGCTCCTGCGGATCCAGTTCCTGGACCATCACGACCTTATTGCGAACGGGACTTCCCTTCGATGGATAGTCCGGATCAATCAGACCAGGAGGTCTCACAGGCCGGGTCCGAACTCCCGGACGAGGGGGACCTCCCTCCAGGGACTGAGCCATATCGAACCATGAGGCGGTTCTTCCCTAGGGAGGATCTCTCCGACCTGGTGTCTCAGTGTCTGGCAGAATTGGATATTACAGGTCCCAGCGCTTCGGTACCCTCGGCGCAGAACCCCCTGCTGGAAGGTCTTCGTCCTACGGCCCGCCATTTTCCATTCTTACAGGCGGCGCAACAACTGATCGATTTAGAATGGGCGGCACCAGCAGCTGCCTTCAAAGGGGGCTCTGAAGAGCATGTACCCATTGGCACCGGCTATCCAGGACCTGCTGGCGTGCCCTCAGGTGGACGCCTTGATTAGCGCTGTGGTCAAACGCACTACCATTCCGGTTGAAGGGGGGACGGCCCTCAGGGAGCCGCATGACCGGCGACTGGACGCCATTCTGCGTCAGGCCTTTGAGGTGGCAGCTTTATCTTTACGGATCGCCACCTGCTGCACGGTGGTGACGCGTGCCTGTTTGTCACAGGTTAGAAACAACGCTCCAGCGGCGGACATGGAATCCGCTCTTTCGTTCCTGACGGATGCGGCATCTGACCTGGTCCGGACAACAGCTAAAGGGATTTCATCCTCCGTAGCCGCCAGGAGGCAGCTCTGGGTCCAAAGATGGTCGGCTGATGCGCCTTCTAAAACACGCCTCACCAGATTACCCTTTAAGGGCTCTTTTCTATTTGGCAGCGACCTTGATAAACTGGCCAGTGCATGGGGCGCCTCTCCAGTGCCCAGATTGCCGGAAGATCGGTTCCGAAGGGGCCAGCGCGCCTTTCCAAGGCCCTCCAGGGGCGGGAGTTCCCAGCGTTTCGTTCCTTACAGGGGTCGCTACCAAGCACCACATCCTCCGGCCAGGAATCAGTCCTTTCGGACCAAGCAGCGCAAGAGGGGAGCGGGCCCGGGCGCGGGTCCCGGCCGCGCCTCCCAATGAGAATCCACTGATTCATCTGGGGGACGGAGCCATAGGGGGCAGGTTGACCCTCTTCTACCCCAGATGGGTCGAAATTACATCGGACCAGTGGGTTCTCGCCGTTATCCGGGAGGGATATTATCTGGACTTTCATCATCTCCCTCTGGACAAGTTTGTGGATTCTTCGTGTCCCATACACAAGAAGGCAGCATTGGAAGCTACCCTGACGAGGCTCCTGTCCTTGAAAGCCATCATCCCAGTACCTGCCTGGGAAGTGAATTCTGGCCATTATTCCATCTATTTCATGGAACCCAAGAAAGGGGGTACCTTTCGGCCTGTCCTGGACCTCAAGTCAGTCAATCAATACTTACGGGTCCCGAGGTTTTGCATGGAAACTCTACGCTCCTGGCAGTACAGCCAGGGGAATTCCTCACGGCATTAGACCTGTCAGAGGCATACCTGCATATCCCGATCCATCCGGATCATCAGCACTACCTGCGCTTCAAGGTCCTAGGCCGCCACTTCCAGTTTCGGGCTCTGCCCTTTGGGTTGGCGACTTCGCCACGGACATTCACCAAGGTGGTAGTAGTAGTAGCGGCGGCGCTCAGGCGGGAAGGAATTCTGGTCCATCCTTACCTAGACGACTGGCTGATCAGGGCGAAGTCTCGAGAAGAGAGCCTTCGGACCACCGACAGAGTGATAGCCCTTCTGGAAAGCCTGGGCTGGATTATCAACCTCAGCAAGAGCTGCCTACAGCCTTCCCAGTCACTGGAATACCTGGGAGTACAGTTCGACACCCGGGCAGACACGGTCAATCTCACGACCAAGAGAACGTTGAAACTTCAGCAGCGTATCCAGTATTTGATGGGAGCCAGTCGACCCACAGCCTGGGATTATCTGCAGGTTCTTGGTCTCATGGCATCCACCCTGGAAGTGGTGCCCTGGGCGAGGGCCCATATGAGACCTCTACAACACGCCCTGCTCTCTCGCTGGAGCCCCCGTCTACGGACCTACTCCACGCACCTACCTCTACTAGCCCGAGTGCGGACTCAGTTAAGGTGGTGGTTGCGGTCCAACCACATGAGCAGGGGATCGAAGATGTCCTCACCCACGTGGATCTTGCTCACCACAGATGCCAGCCTGAGCGGCTGGGGCGCACACTGCGAAGAACTCACCGCACAGGGGCGGTGGGACAGAGAAGAGTCAGTGTGGAACATCAACCGTCTAGAGGCCCGGGCAGTCCGATTGGCATGCCCTTGATTTGCTCACAGACTGCAGAACAAAGCAGTCAGAGTGATGTCCGACAACGCCACCACGGTGGCATACATCAACCGTCAGGGCGGAACCAGAAGCCGACAGGTATCTCTTGAGATCGCCCCTCTGATGACTTGGGCCGAGGTGCATCTTCAGGTCATCTCCGCCGTCCACATTGCCGGGAAGGACAATACCACAGCAGACTTCCTCAGCAGAGAAAGCCTAAATCCGGGAGAGTGGCAGCTCTCACCCACGGCCTTCCAGATGATTGTGGATCATTGGGGGATTCCGGACATGGATTTACTAGCGGACAAGTCCAACGCTCAAGTACCCAGATACTTCAGCCGCAAGCGCGACCCGTTCTCACACGGAATCGATGCCCTGGTTCAGCCATGGCCTCCAGGGACTCTACTGTACGCCTTTCCTCCGTGGCCTCTGCTAGGCGCTGTCATCCACACGATTCAGAGACACCGGGGCCTAGTTCTTCTAGTGGCGCCAGACTGGCCAAGACGACCCTGGTACACGGACATGAGAAGACTACTGGCAGGGGAGCCTCTTCCCCTGCCTCCTCTCCGGGACCTTCTACGTCAAGGTCCCATTCTTCACGAGGATCCGGCTCAATTCTCTCTTACGGTCTGGCCCTTGAGAGGGCTAGGTTAAAGAAGAGGGGTTACTCGGAGCCCGTGATTGATACCCTCCTCCGAGCTCGCAAGTTTTCCACATCCCTCACATACATCCGGATCTGGAGAGTATTTGAAGCATGGTGCGACACTCACGGCACCAATCCACATGCAACCACAATCCCTATTGTGTTGGATTTCCTGCAGGATGGACTTCAGAAGAGTCTCTCCCTCAGCTCCATCAAAGTTCAGGTGGCTGCGCTGTCTTGCTATGGTCCCAGGAGGGATGGCAAAACCATCGCCAAGCACCAGGATGTTTCTCGCTTCCTGCAGGGAGTCAAGCATATTCGTCTGCCACTGAAGTGGCCTGTACCTTTGTGGAACTTCAATCTTGTTTTGGATTTCCTCGCGGGATCCACCTTCAGACTCCTTCGGGGCCTGTCTCTTCGTTCTCTCACCTTGAAGATGGTATTCTTGCTGGCTGTATGTTCAGCCCGCCGCATCTCAGAGCTACAGGCATTGTCCTGCCGTGATCCCTTTCTCAGAATCACTCCAGAGGCTATCCATCTTCGTACGGTTCCCTCCTTTCTACCTAAAGTGGTTTCACAGTTTCATCTTAATCAAACCATCTCCTTGCCTACCACGGCGGGTCTGAAGAAATCTGAAAAAGGGCGTTTATTACGCCATCTCGACATTGGCAGATTGCTGCCCAGATATTTGGAACTTACACAAGACCTACGAAAGATGGACCATCTGTTCGTCCTGTACAGCGGGAAGAAGCTAGGCGAAGCGGCCTCGCGGCCCACCATCGCCCGCTGGATCAAAGAAGTTGTCAGAGCAGCGTACGTAGAGGCTGGGAAGTCTCCGCCTCTACAAGTCAAGGCTCATTCTACCAGAGCACAAGCAGCATCTTGGGCAGAATCCAGGTTGCTATCGCCTGCGGAAATCTGTAAAGCGGCGACATGGTCCTCCCTCCATACCTTCTCCAGGTTTTATCGTCTGGATGTCCAGGCCAGGGAGGACTCGGCATTTGCGAGGGCAGTACTACATGGGCCTCAGGCAGCCTCCCTCCCAGGCTGGGAGTTAAGCTTTTGTACATCCCATTTGTTCTGAGTCCATCTGGCTACACGCCAGGAAATGTTGGGATTACTACCTGATAATCCCCTTTTCCTTAGTGTAGACAGATGGACTCAGCATCCCGCCCAGCTGCCTGCGTACATGGGTATCACCGATTCAAGGTAAGCCATGTCATCTATTTCCATAAGAGCGTACACTCTACCAGGTGTCCACGCCTTCCGGTTGGGAATGCTGGCGGTCTCCAGCTACTGTCAATTGGTCAGGGGAATCCTGTTTCACTTTTTAACTGAGCGTCAGTACACACATCTATGACAGCTTTTGCAAAGAAGATTACTGAATAGCTGTGCTTCCTGTGGGGATATATACGCCCCCATGCTGACGTCAGATCCGTCTCCAACTGCTAGCACGCGGATACTATCCCATTTGTTCTGAGTCCATCTGTCTACACTAAGGAAAAGGGGATTATCAGGTAGTAATCCCAACATTACTCATGGCTTTCTGAGGTTCAAGCCTACACCCAACACTCATTATAATTCACCTAATGCAATATGGATTCCAAGTGTCCTTTTTGGGCTGTTCTGCAGGTTTTTCTGGCTGGTACCTCAGTAATGCATGTAAACATAATGGGGTAGATTTTAAGAGGCGCGCGAACAGCCTACTTTTGCTTGCGCATCAGACTCAAGCAAAAGTACGCTGGATTTTAGTAGATACGCGCGGAGCCGCGCGTATCCACTAAAATCCTGGATCGGCGCGCGCAAGGCTATCGATTTTGTATAGCCTGCGCGCGCCGAGCCGCGCTGCCTCCCCCCGTTCCCTCCAAGGCCGCTCCGAAATCGGAGCGGCCTCGGAGGGAACTTTCCTTTGCCCTCCCCTCACCTTACCCTCCCTTCCCCTACCTAACCCACCCACCCGGCCCTGTCTACACCCCCCCCCTTACCGTTGTCGGGGGATTTACGCCTCCCGGAGGGAGACGTAAATCCCCGCGCGCTAGCGGGCCTGCTGCGCGCCGGGCCGCGACCTGGGGGCGGGTACGGAGGGCGCGGCCACGCCCCCGGGCCATAGCCACGCCCCGTACCCGCCCCCAAAACGCGGCCGACACGCCCCCCGAAACGCCGCGTCGACCGGGCCCGCTCCCCGACACGCCCCCGACACGCCCCCCTCCGAAAACCCCGGGACGTACGCGAGTCCCGGGGTCTGCGCGCGCCGGTAGGCCTATGTAAAATAGGCTTACCGGCGCGCAGGGCCCTGCTCGCCTAAATCCGCCCGGTTTTGGGCGGATTTAGGCGAGCAGGGCGCTGAAAATCCGCCCCAATTTATTTAGGGAAATGTGATATTTATGTTGGCAATTTTTTCATTCAATTCTGCCAGGCTCCAAAGTACATGATGTACTTGTCGAGGGTCAGTTTGTTTTGGGAGCTATTGAAGCACATGTTGCAGGGAAAGCACACAAGGAAGGCAGACAGATACTCCTTGTGTTGGTTTTGTAAAAATCCCCCTCACTGATATTTTCCTGCAGTCTGCCCCTCTGTGTTACCCTGGTCCTGGATTTAAAGCAAAAATGTTGGTGCAATTTACATTGTGGTTAAAACAAATTTAAATTTCAGTGAAGAGGGAAATTTCAGTGAAGAGGGAATGGCTCTGCACCGCCACCCTGCCCTTGCCTGTGTGTCCTCTGGTGGGCTCTTGCTAAGTATTACAAGGTGCTGCTGCTCCTCCCTGCAGCCTGCGAGCGTTTCTGACTCTACAGGTTAGAATCCGCAGGGCTGAACCCACTCAGTCTGGGCCTTCCTCTTTCCATCCCCTCCTGATTCCACCCACCCTCTGCTGTTGACCATAGAAACATATATAGAAACATAGAAATGACGGCAGAAGAAGACCAAACGGCCCATCCAGTCTGCCCAGCAAGCTTCACACATTTTTTCTCATACTTATCTGTTTCTCTTAGCTCTTTGGTTCTATTTCCCTTCCACCCCCACCATTAATGTAGAGAGCAGTGATGGAGCTGCATCCAAGTGAAATATCTAGCTTGATTAGTTAGGGGTAGTAGGGGTAGTAACCGCCGCAATAAGCAAGCTACACCCATGCTTATTTGTTTTACCCAGACTATGTTATTCAGCCCTTATTGCTGCTGATTGCTATTGCCCAGCCGTCTCTCATCGGAGCCAAAAAACCCCCAAAAAACTTTTGAGTGCTGCTAGGCTTGGGCCTGGTGGGGAGGGGAGCTCAAAGGCATTGGAATGGGGCAGGCCACCCGGGCCCTATCAAGTTTTCCAGCTGCTGGGGATCTTCAGTATTTCGGCCAGTTCCACAACTGCTAATGTTGGCATTGAGCAGCCATGGCTCTCTGACTTCCAGTTGCACAGTTGCTTCCACAAGCACTGATCTCATGAGACCAACTGCGAGATCAGCTTGAGAGTGGTGGCACCTGCACAGATTGTGCAGTCTCAGTCTGGTGAGATCAATGCTGATTGGAGGCATCTGCATGGCTCGAGCTCATAGGGAGCCACGAGGTGCTGGCATTAACTGTAGATCCTTAGCGGCCCAGTGGCAGGAAAACAGAGTGGGCCATCAGGGTGTGATGGGTTGCTGGTATTGTGTTTGTGGCATTGTGGACCCTTGGTCGCTGTGGAGATGACTCCACCCACAGGGAGGGGCCCCGTGGGGAACCACAGCGATAGGCTGAACTCACATAGCAGACACAGTATGGATGGAGGGCTTTATTGTACTGCTGTAGATAGATGATGTAGGCAGGAAGGTAGGGCACTGATCCACGAGGTGCCAATAAGTTCAGCAGGCTCAGATGTATAACCTCACCTAGATGTTCACGATAGGCGGGAGCCCGCAGTGCGGGAAATACCATGGCTGGTGGGTGGATTTGGAGCACCGGATCGTAGAGGTACTCACAGGAATGAAGGCGTCTTCCTGATGATGAAATAGTGGGACCGAAAGTCTGTGATGCAGGATACATAGGCTGGTAGACCCTCGAGGAGGGCCTACCAGCCCTGAAATTGAGAAGAGAGAGAAAGACCCCCGAGGAGCGGTTGTCTTAGTTAGTAGAGGCCCCGAAGGGTAGTTGGAAGCGAGAGAACTCCGAGGAGCGGTTGTCTAGAGCTTCTAGATGAGCGAGGCCCTTGGAGTGAAAGCGGTGTCTAAGTGTGCAGCTTAGAGCAGTCAGAGTAGCTAAACTGAAGTCCTTGCTAACTCAAGGTGGTAGCGAAATGGATGCTTTAAATACCCGGAGGTATTGACGTCATGCGGTGGGGCTGCCCCTGAGGTTTCCGCCATGACGTGTATTTGGGTGTTGGAGATGTGCGTGCTCGCACCTTAGGAGGCCACGGGAGTGAGCATGGTCGATTGGATCACCCATGCTAGGTTGGAGACGCCGAGACACTCGGCACCAGAGGCAGCCATCTTTCCCAAGGAGAGAGAAAAAAGAAGAAAAGAGGTAAGGCAGAGCGGTCGCAGCCATCTGCGACCGACGGACGCAACAGCTGGATGAGGAGGGAGAGAGAGCAGTGGTGGCACAGGCAGGCTGGCTGGCTGGAGGAAGGAGTTTTGGTGGTGCAGGCAGGCTAGTGCTGTGTGTGTGATGACTTTGCAGCACCAGATCCTGGCACCTCCCTCCTCATCTCCCATCCACCATCCCTCTTTCCCCTTTACTCTCTTCTCTCCCCATTCCCATTTCTGGCACACTCCCTCTTTTGCTACATTTGCATCCCTGGTCCTTTGATGGTGGCTGGGGGAGAGAGAGGGGGAGGCTGCATGCTGGGCTGGCAGGACAGAGTTTGAGAGATACTGGTATTGGGTAGAGATGTGAATCATGTCCTCGATCGTCTTAACGATCGATTTCGGCTGGGAGGGGGAGGGAATCGTATTGTTGCCGTTTGGGTGTTTAAAATATCGTGAAAATCGTTAAAATCGTGAGCCGGCACACTAAAACCCCCTAAAACCCACCCCCGACCCTTTAAATTAAATCCCCCACCCCAAATGCCTTAATACTTCATCAACTTTGGGAGGGAAGTACTTACTTGCCCTAAACCAATGGCAGGAAAACCGGCACACTAAAACCCCCTAAAACCCACCCCCGACCCTTTAAATTAAATCCCCCACCCCAAATGCCTTAATACTTCATCAACTTTGGGAGGGAAGTACTTACTTGCCCTAAACCAATGGCAGGAAAACCGGCACACTAAAACCCCCTATAACCCACCCCCGACCCTTTAAATTAAATCCCCCACCCTCCCGAACCCCCCCCAAATGCCTTAAATTACCTGGGGGTCCAGCGGCGGTCCGGAACGGGCTCCTGTAATTGAATTGTGTTGTCTTCAGCCGGCGCCATTTTGCAAAATGGCGGCCGCAAAATGGCGGCGGCCATAGACCAACACGATTCGACTGCAGGAGGTCGTTCCGGACCCCCGCTGGACTTTTGGCAAGTCTTGTGGGGGTCAGGAGGCCCCCCCAAGCTGGCCAAAAGTCCCTGGGGGTCCAGCGGGGGTCCGGGAGCGATCTCCTGCCGCGAATCGTTTTCCGTACGGAAAATGGCGCCGGCAGGAGATCGACTGCAGGAGGTCGTTCAGCGGGGGTTCCGGACCGCCGCTGAACGACCTCCTGCAGTCGATCTCCTGCCGGCGCCATTTTCCGTACGGAAAACGATTCGCGGCAGGAGATCGCTCCCGGACCCCCGCTGGACCCCCAGGGACTTTTGGCCAGCTTGGGGGGGCCTCCTGACCCCCACAAGACTTGCCAAAAGTCCAGCGGGGGTCCGGAACGACCGCCTGCAGTCGAATCGTGTTGGTCTATGGCCGCCGCCATTTTGCGGCCGCCATTTTGCAAAATGGCGCCGGCTGAAGACAACACAATTCAATTGCAGGAGCCCGTTCCGGACCGCCGCTGGACCCCAGGTAATTTAAGGCATTTGGGGGGGGGGGTTCGGGAGGGTGGGGGATTTAATTTAAAGGGTCGGGTGGGTTTTAGGGGGTTTTAGTGTGCCGGTTTTCCTGCCATTGGTTTAGGGCAAGTAAGTAAGTTCCTGCCCTCCCCCTTCCCCCGATTTACGATTTTTTAACGATAAATCGGGGGAATTGGTATTGTATCGTGGCCCTAACGATTTTTGACGATTTAAAATATATCGGACGATATTTTAAATCGTCAAAAAACGATTCACATCCCTAGTATTGGGCACAGAGCATGTGGAGAGAAAGTGGAGCAAGAGCTGGGGGTAGGATATATTATGTTGGGGCCGCTGTCCATTGCCATGAAGGGTCTCTAGCAGTCCTGTTTGTATTTTCCTAATAGGATATGTATTGGTGTTTTATGGCCTGCTGCAGTATTTGCAGTGCTGCCTTTTCAGTGTTGCTGCCATTTGTGTCCTGAGGGGCAATAGCGCTGCTATGATATGACAAATTTGCTACGTATGTGCTGAGTATTTTTGTTTTTTAATTGGCAGGCGTTTGTATTTTACAAGCTTGGTCGAGGAGAGAGAGTCTGTGTTGCTGTTACCGAGATGACAAGAGAATTTGAATGATTTTTTTTTACGTGGTATGAGGAAATGGTCATTTAGTGTGGACACTTGTATTATTAAGTTTTTGTCATTTTCTCCTTTACCACTGCATCTGTTTTTCTAGCATCAAACTCTATTAGTTGGTCTGGGAATGAATATTTATCTTCTTATGCAAAAATATATGGAAGAAAGGATGACTAATTGTACAGGTATAAGAAATTGGTGGCAGGTTAAGAGCATCTGTGTGAGTGAGCCAGAGCAGGGGTGAGTAAACTGTTTGAGCTGCAGCCCTCCTTCTACTCATGCAATTGGTTGGGGTCCCCAAGACAGGTTATTACATATATAAAATATGCATGCATGAAGAGAATTCACCTGGCAACTGCACTGCCAAAATGGGCTCAAAGTCTCCGTTTTGTTTCTATTCAAGTTGCTGAAAGGAGTAAAGCTCACACACACACAGGGGCATGGGGAGGCAGACACAGAGAGAAACGGGTACCTCATTTCCAGACAGTCAAAAATATCCCATACCCAGACACACAGTTACCTCCATACCCAGACTGACACGGAGCGACAAAGGCACCTCCCCTACACACACACACACACACACACACACACACACACACACACATATACCCCACAGAGAGACAGAAACCCAACAGCCAGACAGGCGCAGAGACACAGACATACCACACTTAGACGGAAAAACACAGACACATCACGGACACAACCTACTCACACAGTAAAACACAGGCAGACACCACATCCAGGCACAGAGACACGAGCAGACAGACCACATCACACACCAGACAACACAGACACACCCAGACACACCACAATTCTAAGGGCTGGAAAATTGTTTAAAAAATGCTAGGTGCCAGCCAACATTTTTTTAGGAGCTGAGAAATACTCCATCCCACTCTGCCCACTTTTTTCTTTTTTTTTTTTCTTTTTATGATTTTCACAAATCTTTTCTATTTTTCTCTCTATTTCTGTATTTCTCTTATCTATTTTCTCAAATTTTTGTTTAACTTTTTACTCTTTTTGCTTTTATTCTCCCTTCCTCATCTCCTCCCTCGCTCCCCTCCACTTTCTCATTCTCTCTGGCCTCTTTGCCCATTTCCTTCCCCCTCCCCCCAACCTTATCATTTTTCCCTCAGCGGGCAAAATATATGATCTCTCTGTCTCTGGTAAGGGACCTGGCAGCAACAGGAACTCATTCTGGGCTGAAGTCTGAGGGTGGAAGGTCTTCCTAGATTGAGGAACACCATGGTGGCTGTTCCCATGTCCAGTGCTGCCATCGAGTAAGCAGCTCACCACCTGGGCCGGCCACAGCAGAATCCGCTCCTCTCCCTGGCCCATCAAGAGATTCATGGCTCAGCTGTGGTAGGCTTACAACTATGTCACTAAGTTCTGGCAGCTCCTTTCCTCCTGAGCTTGCGGTGCATCTATGGCACCAAGACTGGATAGCAGAACCATTTTTTTTCTTTCCTGACTGAGCAGCCAGTGTACCCCCTTCAATCTTTTTCATGCCCTCCCGGGGGGACCGCTCCCTCACTTTTCTCACACTTGAGCTAGAGAGGATTTGTGAGACAGCAAGAGACAAGTATTTGTGTGTGGGTGACTGGAAATTAAAGTTCCTGCATATGCAGTGTGGGGGATTTTATTTTGTCCTTATCATTTTTAATTATTGGGTATTTTCTGTTTTATTTTAAATATTGTATGAATGTTCTATTCATCAGCTGATTTGAAATATTCTTATTAGTATGTTTTTACTGTCATGATTGTTATATATATTTTTTATTTTATGAGGAATGGTGTTGTTTCTGTTTTTCCACTGTTGTACTACATATAATCTGTTTTTATTGTGGTTTTCAGTCCAGTTTTTGTCTGCACATTTCTATTTATACTTTATGGTCTCTTTATTCAGTATTAGGTGAGTTCTGCATGTGTGAGCAAGGAGATATGTTCTGCTAATATGTAGCTTCTATGCAGGGATCCTTAACAGACTGGTTCATTCTGTTTTCCTGATAAGACATGTTTGGAAGGTGTAAGGGCCTAGTATGATATTAAGTGTTACCTTTTCATAGGTAGAGTTGTTACTGGAAACCTAGAGGAGCAAGAAGTAGCAGCACAATACCAGAACAACAGTTGGGAACAAAATTTAAACAAGCCCAAACCAGTGGCGTAGCCACGGGTGGGCCTGGGTGGGCAGGTGCCCACCCAACTTAGACCCAGGCCCACCCAACTGGCACCGGAACTGCAAGGCTGTCGCGGGATCCTATCCCCGCGACAGCGAACAAGAGAACCCACGCCTCGCGCGCCATCACGGCACACATGGGGAAGCGCTGCTGCGGCCGTATGGCCAACCGGTCTTCCTGTTCGGGGGGGGGGGGAGCGGAAGCGCGCGCGCAGCTTCCGCTTCCTCCCCCCCAATGCAGGAAGATCAGCTGCCTCTCCTGCTGCCACCCGTTCTCCTGCTATCTTCGGACCAAACGGCCCGCCGAACTTCCTGTTTGGGGGAGCGGAAGCGCCGCACACAGCTTCCGCTTTCTCCCCCAAAGCAGGAAGATCAGCTGCCTCTCCTGCTGCCACCGGCCTCCTGCTATCTTCGGGCGTCGGGCCGTACTGCCCGCCGATCTTCCTGCTTGGGGGGGGGGGGGGAGGAAGCGGACGTTGTGCGCTGCGCTTCCGCTTCCCCCCCCCCCCCCCCCCCCGACAGTAGGTTCGGCGGGCCATACCGCCCGACGCCCGAAGATAGCAGGAGGCCGGTGGCAGCAGGAGAGGCAGCTGATCTTCCTGCTCTGGGGGAGAAAGCGGAAGCTGTGCACGTGCTTGAATGTGTATGTGTGGATGAGAATGGGAGTGTGTGTGGGTGAAAACTGGAGCCTGGGTGTGTATGTGGGTGAGAATGGAAGCTTGAATATGTGGGTGAATGGGAGCTCGAATGTGTGTATGTGTGGTTGAGAATGGGAGCCTGGGTTTGTGGGTGGGTGAGAATGGGAGCTTGAATGTGTGTATATATGGGTGAGAATGAGAGCCTGGGTTTGTGTGGGTGGGTGAGAATGGAAGCTTGAATATGTGGATAAGAATGGGTGCTTGAATGTGTGTATGTGTGGGTGAGAATAGTACCTTAAATGTGTACATGTATGGATGAGAATGGGAGCTTGAATATGTGTGGGTGAGACTGGGAGTCTGGGTTTATGTGTGTGGGTGAGAATGGGTGCCTGGATGTGCGTCTGTGTGTGCATAAGAATATAAGCCTGGGGAGGGGTGAGAAAGTGAGAACTTGAATGTGAGCTTGTGGGGGGGGGGGGGGGGGGGGAGAGCATAGGAGAGTGACAGCTTGAGTGTGTGAGAGGGAGTCTGTGAGAGAAAGCGTGTATGTGTGTGTGTGTGGAAGGGAAGAAGACAGTAATAGAAGAAAGACACTGAAAAGGAATTAGGAAATGAGCTATAAGGGAAAAAATGGGAAAAAGAGACCAGGACCAACTGATTAGAAAAATACAAAGATCAGACAACAAAGGTAAAAATATATATCTATATTTTGAGATGTTAGCAATTTAAATATAAGCAACACAACCGCTCTCTCAAAATTTATGGACAGGTAGGAGCCGTGTATAAAATCGTAATAATAAGAAGGCTAAAGTACCACAAATCACCGTGAATTATGTTTGTATCATTAAGTAAACCTCATACTTAGGCATAGATGTGAATGCTATGCTGCATAATTTGGCATTATTTATAAGTAAAAAAACAACTAGTAGACCTGCATGCCTACAGCCCACCCATGTTAACCTTGTGCCCACCCAAAAAATCAATTCTGGCTACGCCACTGGCCCAAACAGAATAGCTGGGTTCATGCCTGCAAAGAAATTGAGCGGTGCACAGGGAAGGAAGAGGAAGGCTCTTATAGAGAAGGAAGCTGAGAGAGCAAGATTTTTTTTCACTTCAAAGAGAAATGAGGGTGATCATGAACAGAGGCTGGATGCAGAAGGGAGCAGCAAAAGTACTGAAGCGGAAGAACAGCTAGAGTGAGAGCAGCCAAGTGCAAAAGAAGTGATTGGAGAGAGAAGGCAGGATTCACAAACCAGGGGAAACGATGCTGATCAAAGCATTGATCAGGAAGCATGTGAGGGTGATTCACTGGAACTACGGCTAGAGAGGGAACCAAGTACAAATAAAGTGATTGGAGAGAGAGGGCAGGATTCATAGGAAGCCACTGAGGACAATAAATATCAAGTGGAAGTCGATGAAAGCAATGATCAGGAAGCATATGAGGGTGTCTGGCTGGAATCACTATCTACACATCACCAATAGGATGTTAAAACACATCTGGCCTTGCCCTACAAAAACATTGACTTCCTCCAGTTTGAAAACAAACATCCAATGGTCTATTTATTTATTTTTGACTTTTATATACCGATCTTCTTGCATTGGATACAAATCAAACCGGTTTACAGTGAAACAAACAGAACTTGCCTGTGAGCAATTACGTAGAACAAATAAACAAAACACTTTGAGTAACATGGTATGAGAGTTAAATAATAAAGTAAACAATTTGAGTTACATAGCAATGAAGTTAAAATAAGCGATCGATTACCTAAGAACAGTTTGGGCAGGTTGCAGAAGGGGTGATCGGACGATAGATGGAGTGCAAGGAGCTTGAAAGAGAGAAGAGACGTGACAAGCAGGACCAGAGGGGATCAGTGTGTTATGAACTCTGCCCACGGGTCTCCCCGCGAGCAGGCTCACTGACTCACCACGTTGTCTTCAGCCGACGGCGGCAGGACGCCGCCGTCGGCCTGCCCACGCAGCCCGGAGACCACCCCAGATTCCCCATTCCATCGCGGCCGGAGCCGCGAGTGTTCTGCCACCCCCGGCTCGGCTGGGAGGGCCGCTGATGTCATCTCCTTCTTCACGGCATTTAGGCTGCAGCCCCGGGTCGGAGTAGCGGCTGGAGCCGCCCCCGGGGCCCCCCGCAGCAGCTGGAGCTGCTGCCGACGTCAGGGCCTGCTCCTCAGGCCCTGCCCTGCTCCTCAGGCCCTGCCCTGCTTCTCTGACGTCTGCGCATGGAGCCGTCGGTGCAGGCCGCGGTCCGCGGTCCTGCACAGTTCCTGCACTCTTCCTAGGCGTGAGGCCGCGTCTTCTCTCGACATTTAAAGGGCCAGACACAGGAAGTGTCTTGGCCCCACCTTGGTGATTGTTTCCTGTATCAGCTCTATATAAGGGCTGCTCCTTCAGTTGTTCCTGGCCTTGCATCGTCGTGGAGTCTTCGCTCTGGAGGCTCCTGCCTGCCAGAGCCTGTGTAAGGTCTTCTTGTCTTGTGGAGTTCCTCATCGTGATGTCTTCTCGTCATGTGATGTCATGTCTTCGTGCCTGAGGTCCTCGTCCAGGTGTCCTGGTGTCTTGATCTTCCACGTCCTGGTGTTCCTGCCTTCCTTGATGTTCCTTCCTTCACCTCGCCTTCAACGCTCTCGAGCCTTCTGGTCCAGTAGGCCGGGGGTCCCTCAGATGCAGTACTCCTGAGTGGACTAGCCTGCTGGTGGACGGTTGTCCTGTGCTCCTGAGCCGTCATGTCCCGGATGTTTGTTCCTGTGCTGTCCCGCTCCCGTCGTGGTCCGTGATCAGCCTCTGGGGCTATGTAGGGCGCGTAATGGGACAGGGTGGTCCGCGACTCAGTCCCGCAGGTGGCCTGAGTAGGGCGCCTTGAGAGACAGTGCCAATGTCCATGCCTTGTGTTGCCTATGTCGATCCCAAGTGCCTCGTCTGCGATGCCGCCTGCATCGATCCTGGTGTCACGTATTCATAGTCCTGGTGTCATGTCTTCAGCCCAAGTGTCTTCGTGCCATGTGATGCTGTCGCATCAACCCAAGTCTTCGTGCCATGTGATGCCGTCGCATCAACCCAAGTCTTGTGCCATGTGATGCCGTTGCATCAATCTTAGTGTCTTCGTGTCAAGGTCCGTCTGCCCTCAACCTCAGGCCAGGCCTGCTGCTCCATGCTGCTCACAGCAGGTCCAAAAGGGCTTGGAATGGTTGGAGGACCATTCAACTTCCAACATCCTCGGATGTTGGCCATGGGAGCTTGCCGGCCTGGCCGAGAGCACGATTGTTCAGCCAAGCGGAGCTACCGTCAACCCTTGGCTCGTCCCGGAAGATCTGGGTCGGGCTGAGGCCCAAGGGCACACTAAACCACCGGAGTATAACGCAGTGGCCTTTATCGAGGGATAAAGGATGAATAGAGACTATGAGAGTGTATTTGAGAGCAAATTATAACATGACATATTTGAAAGGGGAATTAGAAGGAAAATTTGAGACAAAGGTGAGAATGTATTGGTTAACATGCGGGTTCTGGAAATGCTAGACTGAATAACTATGTTTTGAGTTTTTTCTTGAAAGAGATTGGACATGGGTCTTGTCGGAGATCCGGTGGGAGAGAGTTCCATTGAATAGGACCTGCTGTGGAAAGGGCCCTATTCCTTAGCGAAGTTTTAGCTTGTGGGACAAAAAGGGTGCCTTGGTATGCTCTTCTTATCGGTCTGGTGGAGTTGTTAGTGCGGAACTGGAAGATGAGATCCAATGAGGCTAGGTTGTTTAAGGTTTTGTGCATGATGGTTAGGACTTTGTAGAGAACTCTATATTTAATAGGGAGCCAGTGGAGGTTGTAGAGGATGGGCGGGATGTGGTCCCTCTTTTTTGAGTTCGTCAAGATCTTGGCGGCTGAGTTCTGTAACATCTGTAGTGGTTTAATGGTGACCGCAGGGAGTCCGAGCAGCAATGAGTTACAGTAGTCAACTTTGGTGAGTATTTATTTATTTATTTAACAGTTTTTTTATACCGACCTTCATAGTAATAACCATATTGGATCGGTTTACATTTAACAGGGAATAACTAGAGTAACAATTCAAGTAAACAAGAGCTAAACAATAAGAGGAAATAAGTCAAAGTTACAATCAACAGGGAAAGAGAACTTGGAAGCTTGCGACAAGCTGGAAGGAAGATAAGGCAGGAGAAATATAAAGTGTTACCGTAGAGTGTACGGTTAAATGCTTAATAGGTGCTTTAACCTGGAAGAGTCAGAGTCCATTCTTGAGTGTAAATGCCAGGTCGGGTAAGAGTGAGGTCAAACTAGTGAATGTCTGGTGGATCGGTGAAGGCTTGGAGAAAGAGCCAGGTTTTAAGTCTTTTTCTAAAAGTTAAAAGGCAGGGCTCCAGTCTGAGATTTGATGGGATGCTATTCCAGATAGATGGGCCAGCTATCGAAAAAGCTCTGTCTTTGGTTGTAGAGAGGCGTGAGGCTTTAGTGGGGGGAAATTTCAGAGTGCCTTTGAGAATATCCCTAGTTGGTCTATTGGAGGAGTGGAGTTTGAATGGGATTTCCAGGTCGAGTTGAAGATGATGATGGATGGTTTTATGAATTAAGGTGATTGATTTGTATAGAATTCTGAAATGAACTGGTAACCAATGTAGGTTCCTGAGGATGGGTGAGATGTGTTCGCTGCGGCTGGTACTGGTCAGCAATCTCGCTGCCGCGTTTTGAATCATCTGCAGTGGTTTGGTAGTGGATTTGGGGAGGCCTAGGAAAAGGGCACTGCAGTAGTCTATTTTGGCGAATAGTAGCGCTTGGAGGACTGTCCTGAAGTCATGGAAGAATAAGAGTGGTTTAAGTCGTTTTAGAACCTGTAGTCTGTAGAAACAGTCTTTGGAAGTTGTGTTGACCATTTTCTTTAGGTTTAGTCGATTGTCTAGTATTACCCCAAGGTCTCTAACCTGCTTGCAGGTAATGTGAGAAGAGTGTGGTGATGGTGGGGCGATATTGTTTTCATTTGAGGAGATATGGAGCAGCTCTGTCTTGGAGGCGTTGAGAACCAGGTTTAAGTTGTTGAGTAGATTAGTGATGGAAAGAAGGCAGTTATTCCAGTGAGTGAGCGCTTTTGATATTGATTCTGTTATAGGGATTAGAATCTGCACGTCGTCTGCGTACAGATAATGAATTAGGTTGAGATCTGTTAACAGTTGGCAGAGGGGGAGGAGGTATATATTAAAGAGGGTAGGGGATAAGGAGGAGCCTTGTGGTACACCCAGAGTTGATTTTGTTAGGGGTGACTCTTTATTGTTGATTTTGACTTTGAAAGTCCTATTGTTGAGGAAGGACTTGAACCAGTTGTGGGCAGATCCGGAGATGCCGATATCTGCTAGGCGATCCAGCAGGATGGTGTGGTTGACGGTGTCGAATGCCGCCGAGATGTCTAACAGGACTAGTAAAAAGGAGTGTCCTTTGTCTAACCCCATAATAATATGGTCTGTAAGAGAAATGAGGAGGGTTTCCGTGTTGCGTGATTTACGGAAACCATATTGCGAAGGGTATAGGATCTTGTGGTCTTCTAGATATTCAGAAAGTTGGGTGTTTACCAGTTTCTCCGTTAGTTTGGCAATGAAGGGGAGGTTAGAGATGGGTCTGAAATTAGCTAGTACATTCGGGTCTAAGTTGTGTTTCTTGAGGAGGGGCTTGAGTGAGGCGGTTTTGAGGCTGTCTGGGTAGCTTCCTTGTGTTAGAAGGCTGTTTATGATGCTGGTCAGAGGTCCTGAGATCGTGTCAGGGATGAGAAGCAGGAGTCTCGATGGGATGTTATCGGCTGGATGGCTAGATGGTTTCTGTCTTTTTAGAAGGGATTCAATCTCTTTAGTGGAGATTGATTCAAAACTGTCAAATTTGGGTCTAGTAAGAGACTGGTGATTCTCGCCTGACTTGGGAGGTGTAGTATTTGGAGGAAGGAGGGCGAGGGTATTTAAGATCTTCTGTTGAAAGAAAGAAGCAAGCTCATTAGCCTTGGAAAGAGCTTGTTTGTCTGGGATAGGTGGGGGGGTAGATTTAGTGATTTGTGTTACATAGGCGAATAGGGCCTGGGCATCATATTGGAAATGGTGTATTTTGTTTGCATAGTATTCCTTTTTACGCTGTAGAATGGCAGTCCTGTAGTGATGTAAGAATCCCTTGTATGTTGCAAGGGTAGATGTGTTAGGGGTTTTGCGCCATCTATTTCTTTTTGTCGTAAGTCCTGTTTCATCTGTTTAAGTTCAGTGCTGAACCAGGGTTGATTTCCCTTTTTTGTTGGGTTGATTGATTTGGAGACTATTGGGCACCATTTATTTGCAACTGTTTCTGTGATCTTTTGCCAAGAGGATAGGGCTGAGTCAGGGTTAGTTAGGTCTAAGTTAGGGAGTTCATTGGAGAGTTGATCGCTGAGTGTATCAGCTGGACATGCTTTCCTGAATTGGATGGTAGAAAGGTGTGGGGAGGTGTGTGTTTGTTTGTGTGTGGAGAAGGAAGATTCTATCAGGAAATGGTCTGACCAGGGGATTGGAGTACAGGTGGGTTCTACTGTGCTGGTGAAATTAGCGTTGATGAATATTAGGTCCAGCGTGTGTCCAGCTTTATGAGTGGGGCTGTTGATGGTCTGAGTGAATCCCATAGCTCCAAGGGAGGTGAGGAGGGCTTCACAGTTCGCAGAGCGAGGTGTTGCATTTGTATGGAGGTTGAAGTCCCCCATGATCATTGTTGGAAGGTCTGAGTTGATATGTTTCACAATGGATTCTATGAGGGGTGAGGGGTCTGTTTCTAGAACTCCTGGAGGAGCGTAGACTAACAGTATTTGTAGATGTTTTGACTTGACTAGGCCCAATTCCAGTTTGGACTCTGTCTTGATTGAATGTGCGGTCAGTCTGAGTTCTTTCTTGGTGGCTAGAAGAAGTCCGCCTCCTCTTTTTTTGTGTCTATGGAAGGTGAAGATGTCATAGGTCTGGATGGGTAGTTGGTTGGTTAAGGCGATGTCCGAGTTTTTTAACCATGTTTCTGTGATGGCACAGATGTCTGGGTTGGAATCCAAAAGGTAATCATTGAGAATGTGTGTCTTCTTAGTTAAGGATTGCGCATTGAAGAGGGTTACTGAGAGAAGCGTGAGGCCTAGAAGTTGGTTCAATGGAGATGTCATGATAGGGATAATTCTTTTTTGTGTGACATTGATGGTGTTAACTGAAGGGGTTCTCCTTTGGTAGTGGATGATTGGGATGTTGTAAGTGTGCATGATGAGTGGAGTTCTGGAGGAAGTTTAGTCTGAGATGAATGGATGAGAGAAGGTGTCTGTCCGATTGAGGAGAGGTTTGGATGAATGCTGACCGTGTTTGTATGTTTGTTGGTTCGGCTGGAAGAGTGCTCTGTCCTCCGTAGGCGTGAATGGGGTTGTCTGACCGGTTGCTGGTGGAGTTTCTGACCTGGAAGGTCACAGCATTACTGTTTAGGGAGGCATTGCTAGGGTTGGACATACGAGGAGCTTTAATGTCATTTACAGCAAGTGCGTGGCAAGAAGCGTTGGAACTTACAGCGAATGTTCAGTGTCAGCTTGGAGACCATGAATCATCTTCTGGGCTGTCTGAATGGGCTGCTCTAAGGGGCGCTCAAAGGGGCAGGCCCCTTTGTCGCGCTCCTTCGGCGCGTGACGCTCGGCGTGCGACGCCTAGGAGCTGTGAAGAATTTAAAGTCCAATCGGGGCTGTCCCCCGATTGGCTGGTCGGCGAGGGAGTCCAGGCGCCGGGTTGGCTGCCGAAGATGGGAGCGCTGGATTGGCTGTCGGCAGCAGAAGCGGAAGCAGCAGAATGGCGGTGGAGCGTCTGCGGAGAGAAGGCAGGGGGTGCCTCGTGGTCGGCGCTGGAGGCGGTCGCGGGTAAGAGGGAAGTAGTAGGCCTGTATGATTGTAGAACTAGGCGGAAATCATATGAAACCTGTGAGGGAGTCGGTTGGACCATTAGATGACAGAGGGGTTAAAGGGGTTAAAGGGGCTTTTAGGGAAGATAAGGCCATTGCAGAAAGACTAAATGAATTATTTGCCTCCGTGTTTACTAATGAGGATGTTGGGGAGATACCAGTTCCGGAGATGGTTTTCAGGGGTGATGAGTCAGACAAAACTGAACGAAATCACTGTGAACCTGGAAGATATAGTAGGCCAGATTGACAAACTAAAGAGTAGCAAATCACCTGGACCGGATGGTATGCATCCTAGGGTTCTGAAGGAACTAAAAAATGAAATTTCTGATTTATTAGTTAAAATTTGTAACCTATCATTAAAATCATCCATTGTACCTGAAGACTGGAGGGTGGCCAATGTATCCTCAATATTTAAAAAAGGCTCCAGGGGCGATCCGGGTAACTATAGACCAGTGAGCCTGACTTCAGTGCCGGGAAAAATAGTGGAAACTATTCTCAAGAACAAAATTGTAAAGCATATAGAAAGACATGATTTAATGGAACATAGTCAACATGGATTTACCCAAGGGAAGTCTTGCCTAACAAATCTGCTTCATTTTTTTGAAGGGGTTAATAAACATGTGGATAAAGGTGAACCGATAGATGTAGTACATTTGAATTTTCAGAAGGCGTTTGACAAAGTCCCTCATGAGAGGCTTCTACGAAAACTAAAAAGTCATGGGATAGGAGGTGATGTCCTTTTGTGGATTACAAGCTGGTTAAAAGACAGGAAACAGAGAGTAGGATTAAATGGTCAATTTTCTCAGTGGAAAAGGGTAAACAGTGGAGTGCCTCAGGGATCTGTACTTGGACCGGTGCTTTTCAATATATATATAAATGATCTGGAAAGGAATACGACGAGTGAGGTTATCAAATTTGCAGATGATACAAAATTATTCAGAGTAGTTAAATCACAAGCAGACTGTGATACATTGCAGGAGGACCTTGCAAGACTTGAAGATTGGGCATCCAAATGGCAGATGAAATTTAATGTGGACAAGTGCAAGGTGTTGCATATAGGGAAAAATAACCGTTGCTGTAGTTACACGATGTTAGGTTCCATATTAGGAGCTACCACCCAGGAAAAAGATCTAGGCATCATAGTGGATAATACTTTAAAATCGTCAGCTCAGTGTGCTGCAACAGTCAAAAAAGCAAATCGTATGCTAGGAAATATTAGGAAGGGAATGGTTAATAGAACGGAAAATGTCATAATGCCTCTATATCGCTCCATGGTGAGACCACACCTTGAATACTGTGTACAATTCTGGTCGCCACATCTCAAAAAAGATATAGTTGTGATGGAGAAGGTACAGAGAAGGACAACCAAAATGATAAAGGGGATGGAACAGCTTTCCTATGAGGAAAGGCTGAAGAGGTTAGGGCTGTTCAGCTTGGAAAGAGACGGCTGAGGGGGGATATGATAGAGGTCTTTAAGATCATGAGAGGCCTTGAATGAGTAGATGTGACTCGGTTATTTTCACTTTCGAATAATAGTAGGACTAGGGGGCATTCCATGAAGTTAGCAAGTAGCACATTTAAGACTAATCGGAGAAAATTCTTTTTAACTCAACGTACAATAAAGCTCTGGAATTTGTTACCAGAGGATGTGGTTAGTGCAGTTAGTGTAGCTGGGTTCAAAAAAGGTTTGGATAAATTCTTGGAGGAGAAGTCCATTAATGGCTATTAATCAATTTTACTTAGGGAATAGCCACTGCTATTAATTTCATCAGTAGCATGGGATCTTCTTAGTGTTTGGGTAATTGCCAGGTTCTTGTGGCCTGGTTTTGGCCTCTGTTGGAAACAGGATGCTGGGCTTGATGGACCCTTGGTCTGACCCAGCATGGCAATTTCTTATGTTCTTATGTTCCTATATGAGTGCAGGAGGGGTTTTAGCTTTTTGAGAACTTGTAATTTGAAAAAGCACTCCCTAGTTGTATTGTTTACAAATCTTTTGAGGTTAAGCTAGTTGTCAAGGAGCACACCTAGATCTCTAACAAATGACATGTTTTTGAGGTTGTCTGGAATTGTTGAAGGGGAGTTAGGGATAGAGTGGGTGTCTTCCTGTGGTTGATCCACAGGGAGGGTGGTTGTCTCTCTAGTAAAGAGGGTGTCTTCATGGGAGATGATGAGGAATTTGGTCTTGTCTTTGTTGATGACTAGGTTAAGTTTCGAGAGTAGTGAGCTGATTTCCTGGAAGCAACTGTCCCAGAATTTTAGGGATTTTTGTAGAGACTCCTTAATGGGGATGAGAATTTGAACATCATCCGCGTATATGTAATGCATGATTTTCAACTTGGACAGGAGGAGGCAAAGAGGAAGAAGATATATGTTGAAGAGGGTAGGTGAGAGGGAAGAACCTTGAGTGACTCCCAGGTTAGAGCTAATTGGGTGTGATTCTTTGTTATTGATTTTTACCTTGAATGAACTGTTGCTAAAAAATGAACGTAAACAGGCAAGAGCGGTGCCAGAGATACCAATGTCTACGAGCTGGTCTAGAAGGATTGCATGGTTGACCGTATTGAAGGCTGCTGAAAGATCAAGGAGAATGAGTAGGTGAGGTTGTCTTTTGTCCATGTTCAAGATGATGGAGTCCTTGAGAGAGGTTAGAAGTGATTCCGTGTTTAGGGATTTGCGAAATCCATATTGTGAAGGTGCCAGGATCTTGTGTTCCTCCAGGTATTCTGTGAGTTGTTTATTAACTATTTTCTCCATAATCTTGGCCATGATGGGTAGGTTGGCTATGGGATGGAAGTTAGCCAGGTCCGAAGTTGATAAATTGGGTTTTTTTAGGAGAGGTTTCAAGATGGCCTGATTTAGCGGGTCGGCAACTAGTCCTTGGGTTAACGAACAGTTGATGATTTTAGCGATGGGTTTCGCAATGATCTTTGGGATTGAGATGAGGAGGTTCGATGGGATGGTGTCCAGTGGATGGGATGAGGGTTTGAGTTTCTTTAGGATATTTTCAACTTCGAGTGATGAGGTAGTCTCGAAGGATTCTAACCCTGCGATCTGTTGTGATACTGGGGCCAACGAAAGGGGGATAGGAGGGTTGGGGGTGGCAAACGGTCTGGTGAGATTGATAATTTTGTTCTCAAAGAAGGTGGCCAGTTCTGTAGCTTTGATGAGAGCTTGGTCATCCGGAATGGATGGTGGAGGGGGTTTGGTAAGCGTGGAGATGTAGGAGAAAAGAGCTTTGGAGTCGAAGACGAAATGGTGAATTTTTTTGGCGAAGAAGTCTTTCTTTGTTATGAAGATGGTGTTCCTGTAGTTGTTGAGGGTGGATTTGTAGCTTGCTAGAGTTGTGGGTGATGGGTTTCTGCGCCAAATATGTTCTTTGTTTTCTGAGGGCTAGCTTGATGGCCTTCAGTTCAGTTGTGAACCAAGGTTTTCTGTTGTTCTGGGCTTTGTGAAGCACCTTGGTTAGAGGGCAGGTTTGGTCTGCGACTTTGTTGGTGATGTATTGCCATGAGGTGATGGCTGTGTTAGCATCTGAGAGATCGGCTGTGGGAGTTCCTTGGCAAGCTGTTTACTTAGAACGTCTGAAGAGCATGGTTTCCTAAAGTGAACCGTGGTTTTGAGGGTAGGAAGGGGGAAGAGTGTCTGCTATCTTGAGGACCGTAGTGATGATTTGGTGGTTCGACCAGGGTACCGGAGTGCAGGTTGGGGAGGATGAGAGAGAGATGCCTTCGTTCACGAATATCAGGTCCAGTGTATGGCCTGCCTTGTGAGTTGGGTTGTTAATGATCTGTTTGAAGCCCATGTGCTGAAGTGAAGATAGGAGAGTCTCACAGTTAGTGGAGCATATGGCCGAGTCTACATGTAGGTTGAAGTCTCCCATTATTAATGCAGGGGAGTCATAGTTGATGTGTTTGGCAATGTATTCTATGAGGGGTGATGAGTCGGTTTCGAGATTTCCGGGAGGAGCGTAGATAAGGCATATTTGGAGCTGTTTGGATTTGAAATACGCACATTCTAGGTTGGAAATTTGATTTGATTGTTGAAGGGTGATCTTTAGGCCTTTCTTAGCTGCAAGAAGAAGTCCACCTCCTCTTTTTTTAGGTCTGGGGATTGAGAATATGTCATAGATTTGAGTGGGAAGTTGATTTATAAGAACTGAGTCCGTGGGTTTTAACCAGGTTTCTGTGATGGCACAGATGTCTGGAGTGGCCTCTGAGAAATAATCATTGAGAATGTGGGATTTTTTAGAGAGGGATTGGGCGTTGAAAAGGGTAAAGGTGAAGAGAGAGAGACCTAGAAGTTGTGTGATCGGTGAAAGAATGATAGGGATTAGTCTCTTCTGCTGGATGGTGTGAAGTGGGGGAGGTTTCTCTTTATGTCTGAGGTGTCTGTTGATGATGAGGATGGTAAAGTAGTGCATTTTGGAGTTGGGCGGAGAGCTGGGAGTTAATAAGCCTGTTAAAAAGGTATCTGGAGTAGTCCGAGCTGGATTTAAAGCCCCTCTTATGCGGCTGTTGATTGGATGGTGAGGGGATCCGCCTCGATTTTGCTAGAGACCGGAGGGCTGGCTCGAGGGGCCTGAGGAGCATCTCGGAGTGATCGGACGGAACGACGTTGCGGTCTCGTGGTCGGTGGCAGCCCTGCTGTGGGAAGGCGTGCAGGTAAGGAGGCCTTACCCCGGCAGGACTGGGGCGCCGACTGCGCAGGCCAACCCTGCTGCGATCGGAGGTGAAGAGAGGGAAAGAGGCCGGTAAGAAGCTGGATTTAAAGCACCTCTTGTGTTGCAGTTGATTGTTAAGTGAAGGAAGCTGCCGCGATTGACTGGAGCCCAGATGAAATGCTGGAGTGTGTTGGATGAAAGAGGAGTGGATTGAAACGAATGCTGGAGTGGCTGGACGAATGCTTGAGGAGAAATGTTGTAGGAGCGCTTAGGTTAGGAGAGGGTGGAATCTAGAAGGTGTTAGCGTGGGTGGCTTAACCTTCTATGCTCAGGTGCGCATGAAGGGGCACCAGAGCATAGAATCCATCTAAATTGATGGATACTTTAATCAGAGTAGGATCAACAGCATTTCAAAATAAAGAAGTTGAGTTACCCAATGGTGAATTTGGTAATAGAACCCGATCATTGACAAAAACAATTGGTTCATGGAAAGGAAGTGCCTAGGACCTGGCTGGTTTATTCACCTCGGTGAAAAAGTGTGTTCTGCTTTTGCTGCCTCCTCTTTTTTTTTTCAATTTGAATTTTATTGGACAATGGCAAAACAATAAGCAATAACACAATGCACAAGATAGTCCATCCATTATATTCAAATATGTATGCCAACCCACCCTCCTCGTCACGCACTAACCATCACCATACATCAAGCATAGACTACACGTATGTAGAAAAGCAAAAGAAGTACAAATACACTTTACCTAGGGTAACACTCAGATAGTTCACCCAGAGAATATTCAGGCAGATATTTACTAACAATAGATCTCGTAGAACAGAAATGCCCAAAATACCAGCCCTCGGGGAAGTATTAATTAAAGACTCAGACCGTGAGACTTACGCCAAGTGACCAAAGGATTCCAGGTTTTTTGAAAAAATTTCACATGGTTATGGCTTAATGCTGTGAGATGCTCTAAATGCTGTTGCTTAAATAAGCGATTAAGTACAAGCTGAAAGGTAGGTATCTCAGGTCTTTCCAAAATAGTGCCATCTCACACTGGGCTGCAATAAAAATTTGCTAGCAAAAACATTGTTGGTGGACAGCAACATTTGCTATTGATCCCCCAAGGAGAATAATGCTTGCATCGTAAATATCTCTCACACCCATAACTCGTGATGCCCATTCAGCAATGTATCGCCAAAAAGGTATAATTTGGGGACAGTGCCACAAATGTGAATATAAGTGCCAGCAGTCCCACAATTCCTCCAGCAGAGATCAGTTATTAGAGGAAATATACGGTGAAGTCTGGCCAGTGTAAGGTGCCACCTATACAAAATTTATAGCAGTTCTCTTGGAGGCTGGCAGAGATCGAACATTTACCAGCTCTAAGAAAAATATCATCCTGCTGCCTCCTCTTTTGGACATCACCTGCAAATTTTAAGTTGTCATTTGAGAGAGAGAATTGGTTTAATCAGTGGAAAAAAATTGAAAAGTTAAAATTGCATGAAAAGAGTGCATACCATCATCAATCTTTTTATATATGGAAAGAGACAGAGCATTGACTACATATTAATATAACGCTCAACAATTCTCTTGAAGAACAGATTCAAGCTGAAAAGATTCATTGGAGGGAGGTACTGTGACGACTACTGGATGTTATCAAAGTACTAGTTACCCAGAATTAACCTTTGCGTGGCCATTGTGAATGTGTCAGATGACACCAATCCAGGAAACATTTTTGGCTGCTTAAAATTGCTTGCCAAATATGATCCTCTGATGGAAAAGCACTTCACTCGGGCAAAGAAGCATCCAGGTAAGGTGGGATACCTTTCCCCACAGAGTCAGACTGAGTTCATTTCACTTCTTGGAAATGAGGTTCAGAGTTTCGAGAGGCAAAATACTTTGATATAATTATTGACTCTACACTGGATACTTCGCAAATTGAACAAGTGTCTTGAGTTATTTGTTATGTCCATCTTAACCATGAAAAGAATCAAGTAGAAATTTATGAAGCCTTCCTTGATCTCACTGAACTCACACAGAAGGATGCAGCTGGTTATAAAGCCTTAATTCTTGAATGTCTTAATTCAGATGGACTTTCTTTTGAAAATTGTCGAAGCCAAATGCATGATAATGCCACAGTGATGAGCAGTCACATCAGTGGTGTTCAAGCAAGGCTGTTAAATTGAACCAGCAAAGCTGTATTTATTAACTGTGATAACCATTCCCTGAACTTGGCTTGTGTGCATGCTAGTTCTGTTGTTCCAATTATTGTTACCTTTTTTGAAACTATTGAAGCCCTGTATATATTTTTTGTGAGCTCCACTAGTCATTGGAAAAGAATGAAGGACAAGTTGGAACCCTGAAACATGAGTCAGACAAACAATGGAGTGCAAGAGAAGATGCTGCACAAGTGTTATAAGAAATGAGTGAAAATGCTCTTGAGAACTTGGACAACAGAAGCAAAGCTAATAGTTTACAGAACAGTCTGTTGAGCTTTCTTTTTGTAGTTCTACTTCCATTTTGGCGTACAGTACTTAGGAGAGTTAATATTGTACAGAAAAGACCAAGATCCAAAGATGACTATTAAAGTATCTGCTGCTGACACAACTTGGCCTTTTTTAGGATGAGAATCAAAATGGAATAGTGGAGGAGGCCATTACAGCTGGCTTTCTAGTAGCTGAAGAATATGACATTCCCAAAGAACGTAGAACTAGGAAGAAGAAAAAGATGCCTGGGTTAAAAGCGGAAGATGCGGGTTTATCTCTACAGCAAGAATTCAACTCTGTGATGTACTTGGGGACTGATAGACTGAAAGAGGAAATAAAGAGCAGGTGTACTTGCCTGAAAGAATTTAACAATAGATTAGGACTTCTGCTTGACATGAAGGCTCTTTTTAGCTCTAATTTAGAACTTGCTTAGTTGAAAGAATATAGCCATGATTTTGCAGCTTTTTATAGACCCAACATTTGGGCAGAATCACTCTATCAGGCTGTCTTGCACAGTCGAATACTGTTTATGAACCGCCGAGAGGGTGACATAGCTATGCCAACAAATGCTAAGCAACTACTAGAATGCATTATAATGTATGGCAAAGATGTTTGTCCAGATCAGTGGCTTCTTGTGAGTGGATGTTCATCAAATTGAAGATCATAAATAGCCATTGAAGGTCAACAATGAAGCAAGGGCACTTTTCAAACCTTGCTTTGCTTTCTATTGAAAGAAAAATTTTTGATAGTTTTAGATGGTGTTATAGATAAATTTGCTGACATTAAAGCTTGAATAGTTGCATTTTAAATATGAGTAATGCAGTGTAACCTATGTTTATAATTTATATAGTTGGATATCTGTTGCTTATCATTGTTTTCTCCTGGTAGTTATGACTGTGTGGCACATTTGAGGGTTCTGTTGATGTTACTTTGTGGTTGTCATCTGGAGGTTTTGTATTGTGATAAAAGAAACCCAAAATAATGATTTGGCTGGTTATGACATGTATGGGCCATGGTATAATCCTTATTAGATTATAGACAGTGTAAAGCTGAGCTTTCCTTGTGTTTTTTAGGGAAAAACACACAACTGCTGTTTTCAATGACAGGTTCTAGAAAAAAAAAGAAATCTCATGTCTGAATACTGTTATGTGATTTATTGGTACAATGTTATTGTGAAGTATCTAGTTATGGCTAGCGGTGACCATCCTACTAGTGGTCCCTGTGCAGGGGCAGATTGGCCTATAGGGGGTTCGGGCATCCCCTGGTGGGCCGGTCGCTCCAGTCACGTGGTCTGCTTTGCGCGGCTGTGACGGAGCCACGCTCGGCAGACCACATGATGTGTCCTGGGCCGGCCTGGGCGGCGAATCCCCGGGCCGGTCTTCCTCGGGAATCCGCCGCTGTCCCTGTGTGCTCCCTTAGAGAGGCTGAACTTAGTGGGACTCCTTTTTCTCATTTATTCAAGAGGATCCCTCCCCATTATCTTTTCTCCAGTCTTTTCTCTTCAAATTTCTGTCTTCCCTCCCAAGCTCTGGGGGTACCAGTAGCTGAGTAGGATTTTCAATGTTTCATTTGGCAGATGGAGAATGGGAGTTTTTTTTTATATAGACCTCTACAGAATGAGTTCTAGGGTGAAGAAAGTCTTTACCCTAGTTGTGAAAGTGATTGCCTTTTCTCGACATTGTGAGCACAGAGAAACTATTTCCCTATAGAATGTTCACAACAGTCTTGTCAGTTTTTGTTTTTTGGTTTTTTTTTTACTGGCTCATGCTTCATAACCCATTTATACACTGGGACACATTACAGATAGCCTGCTGGGGGCCTTCCTGCCACAAACATTGCCTTTCCCAGGTCCATCCGCTGGTTATGGTAGCCCAGATGTCCATCCCAGATCTGCTGGGTCTCCTGCCCCAGTACACGGCATTCGCTGCTATGTTCAATAAACAGCAGGTAGAAAAACTACCACCACATAGATCATACATCTGCCTAATTGATCTACTCCTGGATAAGATGCTTCCCAGGAGTCATGTCTATCCACTTTCTATCCCTGAGACTGAAGCCATGGCTACTTACATCCAGGAAAACCTGGAACAGGGTTTCATCCACCCATCGACCTCGCCTGCCAGAGCAGGATTCTTCTTCATAGGGAAGAAGGATGGCTCACCAACGCTATGTATAGACTACCAGAGCCTCAGCGCCATCACACAAAAGAACAAATACTCACTACCCCTCATCATGGAACTATTCGACCACCTGCAGGGAGGGAGTGCAAAGCTTCATGAAGCTAGATCTCAGAGAGGCTTACAACTTAATATGCATAAAGAAGGGTGATAAGTGAAAGACGACCTTCAACACCTGGGTCGGCCACTATGGGTATTTGGTCATGCCATTTGGCCTTTTAATATCCCTGCTGTCTTTCAACATATAGTAAATGAGATCTTCTGGGATCTCCTATAAATGCACAATCAAATCTTTATGGATAGAAATCCCTTGTGTGTTGGGGAAGACTATAGTGATAAGAGTATACTACCGTCCACCTGGTCAAGATGGTGAGAAGGACAATGAAATGCTAAGAGAAATTAGGGAAGCTAACCAAATTGGTAGTGTGGTAATAATGGGAGATTTCAATTACCAAATCAAATAGAGTCAAAAAGTTACCCAAGTGATGTAATATCCAAATCAAACACAATGGGAAAAATAAATCAATAGATTTCTGAGTATAGACGGTTGAGACGCCGAGTCCAGACAAAAATGGTACATATTCCAACTGAAGAAGCATTGCTGTGGAAACCTGGCCATGTTGAGTGCTATAAAGATTTTTCTGAGTTTACTTTTGGAATATAATATCTGGACTATGGTTGATAATTCAATTTTAAAAAAAAAATTCTGAAAAAATTCTTTAAAATATAGTGCATTAAAGTATGAAGGTTAATGATCAAGAAGACCAGTTGGTTTCGGACCGGTTGAAACAACGTCAGGCTTGCTGACACCTTCATTTAGGCTATAATTCATATATTGATTTATTGTTCCCATTGCATTTGATTTGGAGATTTCAATTACCCCAATATTGACTGGGTAAATGTATCATCAGGACATGCTAGAAAGATAAAGTTCCTGGATGGAATAAATGACAGCTTTATGGAGCAATTGGTTCAGGAACTGGCAAGAGAGGGAGCAATTTTATATCTAATTCTCAGTGGAGCACAGGATTTGGTGAGAGAGGTAATGGTGGTGGGGCCGCTTGGCAATAGTGATCATAATATGATCAAATTTGAATTAATGACTGGAAGGGGATACAGTAAGCAAATCCACAGCTCTCGTGATAAACTTTCAAAAGGGAAACTTTGATAAAATGAGAAAAATAGTTAGAAAAAAAACTGAAAGGAGTAGCTACAAAGGTAAAAAGTGTGCAAGAGGCCTGGTCATTGTTAAAAAATACTATCCTAGAAGCATAGTCCAGATGTATTCCACACATTAAGAAAGGTGGAAAGAAGGCAAAACGATCACCAGCATGGTTAAAAGGTGAGGTGAAAGAAGCTATTTTAGTCAAAAGATCTTCATTCAAAAATTGGAAGAAGGATCCAACAGAAGAAAATAGGATAATGCATAAGTGTTGGCAAGTTAAATGTAAGACATTGATAAGACAGGCTAAGAGAGAATTTGAAAAGAATTTGGCTGTAGAGGTAAAAACTCACAATAAAAACTTTAAAAAATATATCCGAAGCAGAAAGCCTGTGACGGAGTTGTTTGGACCGTTAGATGTTCGAGGGATTAATGGGGCAATTAGAGAACATAAGGCCATTGCGGAAAGATTAAATTATTTTTTTGCTTCAGTGTTTACTGAAGAGGATTTTGGGGAGATACCCATATCAGAGAAGGTTTTCATTGGTAATGAGTCAGATGGACTGAACCAAATCACGGTAAACCTAGAAGATGTGGTAGGCCTGATTGACAAACTGAAGAGTAGTAAATCACCTGACCAGATGGTATACACCCCAGGATTCTGAAGGAACTAAAAAATGAAATTTCAGACCTATTAGTAAACATGTGTAACCTATCATTAAAATCATCCATTATACCTGAAGAATGGAGGGTGGCTAATGTAACCCCAATATTTAAAAAAGGCTCCTGGGGCGATCCGGGAAACTACAGACCAGTTAGCCTGACTTCAGTGCCAGGAAAAATAGTGGAAAGTGTTTTAAACATCAAAATCACAGAACATATAGAAAGACATGGTTTAATGGAATAAAGTCAGCATGGCTTTACCCAGGGCAAGTCTTGCCTCACAAATCTGCTTCTCTTTTTTGAAGGAGTTAATAAACATGTGGATAAAGGTGAACCGGTAGATATAGTATACTTGGATTTTCAGAAGGCGTTTGACAAAGTTCCTCATGAGAGGCTTCTAGGAAAAGTAAAAAGTCATGGGATAGGTGGCGATGTCCTTTCGTGGATTGCAAACTGGCTAAAAGTTAGGAAACAGAGAGTAGGATTAAATGGACAATTTTCTCAGTGGAAGGGAGTGGGCAGTGGAGTGCCTCAGGGATCTGTATTGGGACTCATACTTTTCAATATATTTATAAATGATCTGGAAAGAAATACGACAAGTGAGGTAATCAAATTTGCAGATGATACAAAATTGTTCAGAGTAGTTAAATCATAAGCAGATTGTGATAAATTGCAGGAAGAACTTCTGAGACTGGAAAATTGGGCATCCAAAAGGCAGATGAAATTTAATGTGAATAAGTGCAAGGCGATACATATAGGGAAAAATAACCCATGCTATAGTTTAGTTACACAATTTTAGGTTCCATATTAGAAGCTACCACCCAAGAATGAGATCTAGGTGTCATAGTGGATAACACATTAAAATCATCGGTTCAGTGTACTGCATCAGTCAAAAAAGCAAACAGAATGTTGGGAATTATTAGAAAGGGAATGAATAAAACGGAAAATGTCATAATGCCTCTTTATCACTCCATGGTGAGACCGCACCTTGAATACTGTGTACAACTCTGGTCGCTGCATCTCAAAAAAGATATAGTTGCGATGGAGAAGGTACAGAGAAGGGTGACCAAAATGAGGAAAGACTAAAGAGGTTAGGTCTTTTCAGCTTGGAGAAGAGACAGCTGAGGGAGGATATGATAGAGGTGTTTAAATTCATGAGATATCTAGAATGGGTTAATATGAATCAGTTATTTACTCTTTCGGATAATAGAAAGACTAGGGGGCACTCCATTAAGTTAGCATTTGGCACATTTAAAACTAATCAGAGAAAGTTCTTTTTCATTCAGTGCACAATTAAACTCTGGAATTTGTTGCCAGAGGATGTGGTTAGTGCATTTAGTGTAGCTGTGTTTAAAAAATGATTGGATAAGTTCTTGGAGGAGAAATCCATTACCTGCTATTAATTAAGTTGACTTAGTAATAGCCACTGCTATTACTAGCAACAGTAGCATGGAATAGACTTAGTTTTTGGGTACTTGCCAGGTTCTTATGGCCTGGATTGGCCACTGTTGGCAACAGGATGCTGGGCTTGATGGACCCTTGGTCTGACCCAGTTTGGCATGTTCTTATGTTACTATGTTGTGGTATACTTGGATAACATCCTTATCTTCTCACGCTCCCTGGCACAGCACCATGAGCATGTAAAACAGGTGTTGCAGAGATTCTATGAATAATACTTATATGCTAAACTAGAAAAATGTACATTCGAGCATGAGAAGCTACTGTTCCAGGGTTACATTGCCTCCTGGTATGCACTACATATAGACTTGGAGAAGCTAAAACTCATTCATGACTGGCCCCAGACCTTTAGGTTTAAGGTCTTGCAATACTTCCTTGGCTTTGCAAATTACTATTGCCAGTTTGTGTACAGGTACTCCTCTTTGTGGCTCCCCTTAACTGCTCTTACCAAGAAGGGCACTGACTCAACACTGGACTGACAAAGCCATTCAGGACTCTGATTGCCTCAGAAGGGAATTCCTCTTTGTCTCTACCATTCAGATCCAGTAAAGCCCTTCATCACAGAGGTAGATGCCTCTGCTTTTGGGGTAAGGGCTGTTCTCTCTCAACACAATGATCAAGGGACTTTGATGTCATGCTTTTTCATTTTCAAGAAATTCATCCCCTGCAGAAAAGAATTATATAATTGGGGACAGAGAACTCCTGACTGTGAAATTAGCACTGGAAGAGTGACGCCATCTATTGGAGGAGGTAAGACATTTGATCATGATCTATATGGACCACAAAAACTTGGAATATCTACCTCAAGCTCAGCTCTTGAACCCCCATCAGGCCAGATGGTCATTATTTTTCATTCGCTTCAATTTTAATCTCCAGGGCTGTTCAGCTTGGAGAAGAGACGGCTGAGGGGGGATATGTTTTAATCTAAGTTGATGCCCTCTTCGGGCCTTTTTTCTTCCAGCTACCTAAGCCTCCAAGTTCACGGTCCTCGTTTGATGTAACTTTTGTTTCCTTTATCTCAGTTATTTACCCCTGTTTGATGTAAACCGACCTGATATGGTATTTAACCATGAAGGTCGGTATAGAAAAATGTTAAATAAATAAAAAAAAGTAAATGATAGAGGTCTTTAAGATCATGAGAGGTCTTGAACGAGTAGATGTGACTCGGTTATTTACACTTTCGAATAATAGAAGGACTAGGGGGCATTCCATGAAGTTAACAAGTAACACATTTAAGACTAATCAGAGAAAATTCTTTTTCACTCAACGCACAATAAAGCTCTGGAATTTGTTGCCAGAGTTGGTGGTTAGTGCAGTTAGTGAAGCTGGTTTCAAAAAAGGTTTGGATAAGTTCTTGGAGGAGAAGTCCATTAATGGCTATTAATGGACGTCAGCCAGGTCCCGCCTCCAAGAGCAGGGGCTCTTGGAGGCGGGACCTGGCTGTCTTTTATCCTCCAAGAGCAGGGGCTCTTGGAGGATAAAAGACAGCCAGGGACCCAGGAGGTGCCTTGCTCACCTGCCTCTGGAACCAGCTGAGGCTTTCTGACTAATTTTTCACTTTTCTCCCAGGTTTTTTGTTTTTTCTCTTTCCCTTGCAGGTCTCTCGTTGTGCTGCCGAGCCCTGCAGGACTTCCAGGCTGTGCTCCCCCCCCGGGGATGTGGCTGACATCAGCAGGGGCTCTTGGAGGATAAAAGACAGCCAGGGACCCAGGAGGTGCCTTGCTCACCTGCCTCTGGAACCAGCTGAGGCTTTCTGACTAATTTTTCACTTTTCTCCCAGGTTTTTTGTTTTTTCCTCTTTCCCTTGCAGGTCTCTCGTTGTGCTGCCGAGCCCTGCAGGACTTCCAGGCTGTGCTCCCCCCCCGGGGATGTGGCTGACATCAGCAGGGGCTCTTGGAGGATAAAAGACAGCCAGGGACCCGGCAGGTGCCGTGCTCCCCTGCCTCTGGAACCAGCTGAGGCTTTCTGACTAATTTTTCACTTTTCTCCCAGGTCTTTTGTTTTTACTCTCTCCCTTGCAGGTCTCTCGTTGTGCTGCCGAGCCCTGCAGGACTTCCAGGCTGTGGTCCTCCCCTCGGGGACGTGGCTGACGTCAGCAGGGGCTTTTGGAGGATAAAAGACAGCCAGGGACCCGGCAGGCGCCGCGTGCCGGCGGCGCGCACCGAAGGGGCACAACAAAGGGGCAGGCCCCTTTGAACACCCCTTCGTACAGCCCCTAGTACACCCAGAGAGATTAAAATAAATAAATAAAATGGATACCGACTAACAGCTACCTGACAACAGGACTTTATCAACGACCACAAGCTCCACTTCCACTTTCACCATCCAAGTATGCACAGGAAATGGTAAGTATGCAAACACAAAGAAGCATCAATACAAACACCACCACAGCACTAAAGAACAAAGGGATACAATTAATTACAAATAACCTAATTCCAGTAACACACACCATCAGTACCAATTTAAACAGCATACTAATGATCCCTTTTCTTCTAGTTAACGCACAATCAGTAACAAAAAAATTTCCCATCATAACAGACCTGCTATATGACACAAAACCTAATTTTATAGTAATAACAGAATCATGGCTAAAAAAATCAGATGTAGTTCTAAAGAATCAACTACCAAACAAAAACTACGAGGTTTTCTCGATCCCAAGAATAAATAAAAGAGGAGGTGGATTATTATTAATCATTGAAAAAATATTTAAAACTAAATTACTCTCAATCAAAACACCAATGAATCATGAAATTGCCCTTTTTGATAATAATCATTTTCAAATCTGCCTGGTATACTGCCCTCCCAGTCTCCTCGAGCAAAATATCTCTCCACTAATAGAATTTTTCACAACTCATCTAAATCCCTCTAAACCCACCATAATATTAGGTGACTTTAATCTACACATAGATGCCCTCCCCCTATCTAATACCTGCCAAACACTATTAGACATAATGACTGCACTAGGTTTTAAATTGATCACAGACAAACCAACACATAAAGCAGGCCACTCATTAGATCTAACCTTTATTAACAGTAGCCTCCTTGAAAACATAAAAACTGAATACACACAAATCCCATGGTCAGACCACTTCCTCATTAACTCCCAGATAAAGCACAAAGGACCCATAAAAAAACAGAACATGGAACCAGCCGAATTCTCCTACCGCCCCTCTTATAACACTGAAATTCTTAAAGACAAACTATCCAAAGAATTAACACATATCAACTATGTAGATAGCCACAACGCTACAACTGACTGGCTAAACAGAATAACTTCTTTAGCTAACAAACTAAATCCTCTACAAACTGCCCGCATTAAAGAACCAAAATCAAACAATCCATGGTACAGTGAACAAATCAAAGAAGTAAAACAGATACTTAGAAAAAAAGAAAAAGAATGGAAAAACAACAAATCAACCGAGAATCTAAGTAAGTACAGAAAACAACTAGCATACTACAAAAAAACAATCTTAGACACCAAAAAAAAATACTACAGCTCAAAAATAGAAAAATTTGCAAACAGTGCCAGAACCCTATTTAATATAGTAAACAATCTAACATGTGACAACACTATCAATCATCTAACCCTACAAGAAAATCCAATGCAATGATGTAGCCCAATTCTTTAAAGACAAAATTGAGAATTTAAGAAAAATACCCCTGTAACTACAAAACAAGAGATTAGGATGCCCACTAGAGACGTCAGTATCTGGGCTGAATTTGAGGAGGTATCACACCCTGAAGTAGAAAAAATGATTAGGCAATTAAACCCTGCTACCCACATAAGCGACACCATACCCATTACAGAACTTAAAAAAATAGCCGACACAATAACCCCAACCTTAACTAAAATCATCAACTTCTCACTAGACGAAGGAGTAATGCCGGATACCTTGAAAGGAGCCATAATCAAGCCAATTATTAAGAAAAAGAACCTTGACCCCTTAAATCTTAGCAACTACAGACCAGTCTCCAACTTACCCCTAATAGCCAAACTAATCGAAAAATCAGTTCAAAAACAACTATCTAACCACCTTGAAAATAACAACATACTATATCCAGTACAACATGGATTCCGCAAACACTACAGTACAGAAACATTGCTATTAGCTCTATCAGACAATATCTTAAGAAGATTTGATACAGGAACACACTACATTCTGGTTCTATTAGATCTCTCTGCAGCATTTGACACTGTAAATCACAGAATACTAATCAATAGACTGAAAGAAATAGGACTCACTAACAAAACACTAAAATGGTTCGAGTCATACCTAAACAATTGATGTTTTCAGGTACAAATCAAAAATGCACTTTCAGACAAAGTCAAACTGCTAACTGGTGTCCCACAGGGATCAGCCCTATCTGCAACACTCTTTAACATCTACCTCCTCCCAGTATGTCACTTACTAGCAGGACTGGGAATCTTACATTACATTTACGCAGATGATATACAATTACTGTTACCCATTCCAAACACCATTGAAGAAACAATGAAACTAGCCAATATGTACCTAGAAATAATCAAACAGCTCCTAAACCAGATGGAATTGGTTATAAACATTGACAAAACTGAATTCTTACATCGTGAATGTAAAAACACTCCCCACACACAACCAACATTCACAATCAAAAATATTCAAACCACCGAGTTAGCAACAAAAGTTAGGGATCTAGGAGTAATAATTGACCCTGAGCTAAACATGAAACAACACATCTCACAGAAAATAAAAGAAGGATACGCAAAACTAATGATCCTGAGAAGACTAAAACCTCTATTAACGATTAACAATTTTCGCACAGTTCTACAAGCAATGATATTCGCTAGCACAGATTATTGTAACTCCCTGCTTCTAGGACTACCTCAATCTACAATTCGGCCTCTGCAAATATTGCAAAACTCCGCTGCCAGAGTTTTGACAGGCAAAAAAAAAAAGAGTGACCACATTACAGGAACACTTGCTGAACTCCACTGGCTTCCAATTGAACAAAGAATACAATATAAAGCACTTTGTATAATCCATAAACTAATCCACGATGATAAAGCCGACTGGTTTAACACAGCACTGAGCGTGCATGTACCACAAAGAAACCTGAGATCTGCAAATAAAGCTCCACTAACTGTCCCCTCTGTCAAATCAGCACATCTCACGCAAGTAAGGGAAAGAGCACTGTCACTGGCTGGTCCCCTACTCTGGAATACCATGCCACTCAAAATAAGACTACAGACAAATCTGAAATTATTCAAAACTAATCTGAAAACCTGGCTTTTTAAACAAGCATTTTATAAAGATAAAGAAAAGGAGAAAAATAGTTGAGCGTTAAGGATGCACCAAGTTAGAAGTTTTTAGTAACCTACATAAGCATATTAATGTTAAAATCAAACTGCCTAATTTGTTCCTAACAATCAGTTTAACTTACACACCTAGTTTATTATTTTAAATTGTTACCGTACTATGATGGCACATGAGTAATTTGTAATCTATACCACCCATATTTTTCTTTATCGTGCCCTTCTGTAAACCGTTGTGATGGTATTTAACTTTATTTAACTTGACAGTATAGAAAATTTTTTAAATAAATAAATAAATAATCAATTATACTTAGGGAATAGCCACTGCTATTAATTGCATCAGTAGCATGGGTTCTTCTTAGTGTTTGGGTAATTGCCAGGTTCTTGTGGCCTGGTTTTGGCTTCTGTTGGAAACAGGATGCTGGGCTTGATGGACCCTTGGTCTGACCCAGCATGGCAATTTCTTATGTTCTTATGTTCTTACCATCCAGCACAGAAGAATGAATGGGCCAATGCCCGTTCGAAGTCCTTAGAGATTTAAGACTCCTTGGAACCCCCTTGCAACTTTATTAACCCAATGAGAATTGTGGTCACAACTGCTGTATCTGTCCCTCCAGGGAAAATGGTAGTCCCCAAATGACTGTGAGAAAGGGTACTTAAATGGGCCCATAACTCCCATCTGGCTGGGCACTCTGGAGTCATCAGAGCTCTGGAATTTCTGCTCCACCATTACTGGTGGCTTCAAGTGAAGCAGGATGTGCAGTACTATGTAGAGTCGTGCCCCACATGCATCATTCATAAGAATCTCTTGCTAGGGGGAGAGGATTCAAGATGGCTCCCTGACCAGACGCACATTCAGACGCTCCTGCTTTTCGTCTTACCTCAATTGAATTGCTTCTCTTAAAATGCCTCATAAAAGAAAGGGGAAGGTGAGGGTTTATCCACCCGAGCCCTCACTTCCCGCAGGTCAGCGTGTAATTCTGGAATATGCGTCCCCCATACCATATGGAGCAACGAGCCCCGCTAGCGGATTGGGCGGAGGAGTCCCTTCTCCGCTTGGGGAAATATCGTTGACCCCCCCGGAGCCACAACTATCGCCGAATGCTATCTCATCGAGTGCAGCCAGGCAAGTCGAGTCGCCGGTGAGATGCGTCACAGGAGCGACTCCTGTGGGTGGACTGCCGGGAGGCAGTGCGAGTGTGGGGGGGGGGGGGTCACTCGATGCCTCGAACCCCCTCGAAGCCGCAGCATGGAGTGAGGTTAGAAACGAGGAGATGTTGCAGAGATCGGGAACAGCAGCGGGTGGAAGAGAGGTAACGAGTGGCCTTGCAAGAGGTCCCATAGAGATTAAAAGACCGGCGGAAATCACAATGGAGTCCCTTTGGGACCTGGTTGCGGGGTTAACATTGGCATTTAATGAGCAAACCCTAAAAACGGAGGAAATCTCCCACAAAATGGACTCTATTGAAAAACAGTTACATCTGAAGGGAACAGAACAATCACAAGAATTACAGCAAGTTAAAACAGATTTAAAACAAGTGTCTGATATCAACGCCGTATGTGTGAAGGATCAGGCGATTTTAACACGACGGTTAGAATCAGTGGAAAACTACCTTAGGCAGTTAAACCTTAGGGTTTTGAACTTCCCTAAAGTGGTGGGGGAGATACCACTACTAACTTTTAAAAGATATATGAAAGAAATCCTGCAGATTCCAGAGGAGCAAACTCCAGCTGTTAAAAAGATTTTGTTTCTAAGACAAGGACAGAGCCAGATACAGATATCCCCTGTGGGGGAAATTGGAAATTTCAATAATCTATCTGAGTACTTGGAAAGCTCTGGACTTGAGATTGCTGAAAGAACAGTACTCTTTGTTTCTCTGCTTTCAGAGTTCGATAGAGCCCTAATTATGAAACACTACTTTAAGGCTATTAATATTACATATTTGGGTGGATTAATCCGTATTTTTCCTGATCTCTCCAGGGTTACACAACTACGCAGGAAATCCTTCCTAATAATGCACCCTGAAGTTATATCTTTAGGGGCAAATTTTCTTTTGCGTTATCCTGCAAGATGCGTAGTAAAGTACTCGGGGAATACTTACATATTTTATAATCCAGAGCAATTAAGGGGTTTCATAGATGCCAGGAAGGAAACCCCTAAACCTAAGAAGATCTGGTTCTTGAATTCATAAAGGAATGGGTTGTTAAGGGAGTCTTGTTTAATTATTTTCTTTTTTGTACTCCTCCTTTTCCTATTTTCCTCTCCCCCGATATTGCCTAGAACAAAGGGGATAAATGGATATGTTTATAAGTAATTGTGTTATTATAATTTATAAGGTATAATAATTTTCTTTCTTTGTGTACTTCTCCTGATTGAAAGCAAAGGATTCTTTGTTTATAATATGTAAAAGTGATAAATAAAAAAAAAAAAAAAAAAGAATCTCTTGCTAGACCTTGGGGGTTGTTACAGCCATTGCCAGCTCCTGAGGAATCCTGGACTCACCCGGCCAATGACTTTGTCACTGATTTTTCCCTCTTTAATGGCTGTACGACCATCTGGTAGTGGTAGATCTCTTCTCCAACAAGGTTCACTTCATAGCTCTCCCTGGACTTCCATCAGCACTGCAGTTAGTGCACCTTTTTATCTAAAATGTCTTCCACTTGCATGGGCTACCTACTCATATTCTCTCTGATTGAGAAGTGTAGTTCACAGCATGCTTCTGGAAAAGTGTTTGCAAAAAGTTTGGGATCTCCTTGGAATTTACCTCTGTATATCATCCACAAAGCAATGATCAGACAGAAAGAATCAGCCTGGTCCTTAAAGGGTTCCTGTGGGCCTATGATAATGAACATCGGGATGACTGGGCCTCCCTCCTTCCCTGGGCAGAGCTCTGCCACAATAACCATGTAGGAAGTTCATCTGGGTCATCGCCTTTCCAGATCATAGGTGGCAGACATCCATGGGTACCACTCACAATCCCGGTGTCAGTCCCCTGCCCAACGGTCAATACCATGGGCCAGGAGCTCAAAAGCTTATGGCAGAAAATGCGACAGCTCCTTACTGTGGCTGCCAACAGATTTAAGAAGCAAGAAGACAAAAGGTGTTAACCAACACCACAATTCAAGCCCAGGGAATTGGTTTGGCTAAATACTCAGTCAAGTTTTCACCACGATTCGTGGGCCCATTCCCTATTATTCATCAGGTGGGATTAGTGGTTTATCAGCTAAAACTTACATCCACTTTCAAGGTTCATAACATGTTCCATGCTCCCTCCTCTAGCCGGTATTTTTGTTGTGGCCCTCACAACCTCCTCTTAAATCTGTGGAGGTGGTTTCAGAAGGAGGTACAGAGTATAAGTCCAAGGGATCCTAGACTCCAGGAGGCTTAAACTGCAATTCCTCATTTTTTGAAAGGGTGGTGGCCCTGAGGATAACTCATGGGAGCCTGCTTCTAATCTTAAAGACCCTCAACCAAAAAAATGTTCTGCTGCCTCTAGGAGCAGCAACTGAGGAGACAATAGAACCAAGTCCTGCAAGCCAAGTGGATTTACCCAAGGGAAGTCTTGTCTCACAAATCTCCTACATTTTTTTGAAGGGGAAGAAGAAACATGTGGACAAAGGTGAATTGGTAGACGTGGTGTATTGGATTTTCAGAAGGCATTCAGCAAAGTCCCGCATGAGAGGCTTCTAAGAAAACTAAAACGTCATAGGATAAGAGGCAATGTCCTTTTGTGGATTGCAAGCTGGCTAAAAGACTGGAAACAGAGAGTAGGATTAAATGGTCAGTTTTCACAGTGGAAAAAGGTAAACTGTGAAGTGTCTCAGGGATCTGTATTTGGACTGGTGCTTTTTAATATATTTATAAATGATCTGGAAAGGGGTATGACAAGTGAGGTGATCAACTTTGCAGATGACACAAAATTATTCAGAGTAGTTAAATCTCAAGTGGAGTGTGATAAATTACAGGAGGAACTTCCGAGAGTGGAAGACTGGGCTTCCAAATGGCAGATGAAATTTAACAAGGACAAGTGCAAAGTGAAGAATATAGGGAAAAATAACCCTTGCTGTAGTAAAACAATGTTAGGCTCTATCTTAGGAGTTACCACCCAGGAAAGAGATCTAGGTGTCATAGTGAATAATATATTGAAATTGTTGGCTCAATGTGCTGTGGCAATCAAAAAAGCAAACAGGGATTATTAAGAAGGGAATGGCAAATAAAACAATGGATGTCATAATGCCTCTATATTGCTCCATGGTGAGACCACATCTTGAATACACTGTGCAATTTTGGTCGCCGCATCTCAAAAAAGATATAGTTGCATTGGAGAAAGTGCAGAGAAGGGTGACCAAAATGATAAGGGCATGGATCGACTGCCCTATGAGGAAAGACTAAGGAAGTTAGGGCTGTTCAGTTTGGAGAAGAGATGACTGAGGGGGGGGGGGGGTATGATAGAGGTCTACACAATCATGAAAAGACTTGAACAAATTAATGTAAAACAGTTATTTACTCTTTCAGATAATAGAAGGGCTAAGGCGTACTCCATGAAGTTAGCATGTAGCTCATTTAAATCAAAATGAAGAAAAATCTTTTTCATTCAGCGCATAGTTAAGCTCTGGAATTCATTGCCAGAGGATATGATTACAGCAGTTGATATAACTGGGTTTAAAAAAGGTTTAGATAAGTTCCTAGAGGAAAAATCCATAAACTGCTATTAATTAATAAGCAATAGTAGCTTGAGATTTATTTAATGTTTGGGTACTTGCCAGGTACTTGTGATTTGGATTGGCCACTGTTGGAGACAGAATACTGGGCTTGATGGACCCTTGGTCTGATCTAATATGGCATATCTTATGTTCTTGTATTATGTTAAGGATATTCAGCAGCATGGCTATGTCGCTGAATATCCACATACAAATGGCTAAGTAGCACTGCCCCGATCTGCCCAATGCCCGCCCACCTTTTATCTGGTTAACTAGATAGCTGGACAAATGACTTATCTGGCTATCTAGCAGCTGCTGAACTTGAGCAGATATAAGTCTTACTTACCCCGCTGCTGGTTGAATACTGGCCCATTTGTGTATAGCAGAAAGCAGTAGTTATGGCTCAGTAGAGTATTTAAGGGATACCACGTTTTCACCTACTGTGAATTGCATCTCTGTGATAGGAGGTAGGCAACTGGAGAAAAGGGGCTGTCTTCTAAGAAGTTGAGTACATGTGGTTGGAGAAATGTGACAATTTTTGGAGAATCATTCTTTATTAGAACCAGCACCAGTTTAGTTTTCGTAAAGCCCACAACGTTGAAGCTCTACTCATTTCTTTATTAGACACTTTTCACTACAGATTTGATTCTGGTACAAGATATATTTTAGCATTCAATACCTTAAGTCATCAAATTTTGCTATCACAACTTATAGAAATTGGTATAGGCGGCATGGCCCTTAACTGATTTTCCTCCTATCTGGCCAATCAAGCATATCCAGTTAGGATCAATACATTCACCTCAACTTGGCATTTTATACAATCTGGTGTCCCACAAGAGTCTGCGCTATCCTCTGTACTCTTTAATATTTACCTAACTCCCCTGTGCCAAATTTTAGGTCAGCTGAGCGTGTCATTAAATTTTACGCTGATGACATTCTGTTCTCCTTTCCTTTGAGATCTACCTGACTTTCTCAAAATCTTTCTCTTAATGTTAAAAAGACTGAGGTTTTTTGTCTTCCTATCCGAATCCTCCATTTTTTATGCACAATAGGATTGACTTTCATTTCTCACAGAAAGTTCACAGTCTTGGTATTTATCTTGATTCTAGATTATCAATTAAGCCGCATGTGCAATCAGTGGTACAATCTTTGTTTTAAATATTAAAATTACTTCTTCATCTTAAACTGCTCTTGGAGCCTAATGATTTTCGCACTATTTGAAAGCACTCATACTTTTGGGCCTTGATTATTGTAATTCTTTGTACACAGGTTTGCCACAATCTGCATTACGTCCACTGCAAATAACACAGAATTCCGAAGCTCGTCTTCTTACTGGGACACAGATACGAGATTATATACCATAACTCCTGTTCTCAAGGCATTACATTGGCTTCCTGTTCACTATCGCATCCAATATAAAATTGCTATAATTATTCACAGTCTTCTCTACAATGTTACTTCTCCTTGGATACAATGCACTTTAAGAATTCATGCTCCTGCCCATGCTTTGTGATCTGCAGGACAGTGTTTTTTAGATGTCTCCTCGCCAAAAGTTGCATGCCTTACCGAAACCAGAGAACACTCCTTCTCTATCCACAGCCCTACTTTATGGAATTCTCTTCCGAACAATATGCGATTAACTAAAGATTCTAAGCTGTTTAAACAACTGTTGAAGATATACTTCTTTCAGCTTGCTTTTGCTAATAGTTGGGCTCTTTTAAAAGCATTGCATGTCTCCTATTATTTTATACTTTGTCCATCCATATAGCTGCTCCTTATTTGGAATATTTTCTATATTATGTACCTCTGTAATATTGCTGCTCCCACAATTGGAATGAATGACTGGAAAGTATGCCTATATTGTACCATCTTATATGGACATCATCTTTGTACGTGCTTGTTATTTTGTTTTAACAGTTATGTGGTTTTTATTATTCTCCGCCCCGAACTTTTCGGGCAAAAATATTTTTAAATACATAAATAAGAGAGAGGACAGAATGTGGAGTAAGGGAAGATTTGTGACATTGCATTGCCACTGAATTGTGGCAAACTAGGTGCTTTGCCTGTGGTTGCCCTGCAAAGGGGTAGTCTTGGTCTATTCCTCCTGATGATTTCAAAGTAGTGGAACATCGAAACAACGATTTTCTCAGTCATGGAAGTTATCTGTGATAGGATGAAGCAATAAAGAGAGAGAGAAATTAGCAATCATGATAAAGCTGAGGGGAGCTGGCCCTCTAGCGTTATGGTAAGATCCTCAAATTGGACTTGGTAGATTTAAGTCTTCAGATCCTGGAAAACAGGCTGTACTATTGCAGTGTAGTGCTCCCACTGAAATTGGGCTCCATGGATCATTATGGCAGATTATACTGGTGTTCCCTAAGCTGTTTCTGCTACGTGAGTAAAGAAAATAAAGAATTATTTTAATTTGTAGTGCTGTCAACCTAATGCCTTTCTTTACACTTATATTTTAGAAAAGTCAAACATAAAACACAGGAAAACAAAAACAAAAAACCCAAACCCTAACCTATTTGATCGTACTTGATTGATCATCACTTATCTCAAGCACCAGGGCATGTATGATGGACAGAGATGGATCTATTTTCTGTTCCAGTTCTTTATCCTGTTTTGAATTAAATGCCTTAGGGCTTGGAATGATATATTGAATCTTATTTACATAAGTATATTTTGGGCTATTAAAAATGATCTTTGCACAGTTTGCTAATAGGCCACCTGCTCTTGTTCCCAGTTAATCAGTCCTTAATACAGCTGGAGAGGGCTCAGTCCAGCAGTGCTGACGCTCATCAGTCTCTGTGACAGCACAGCAGCCACGAGCAGGTGGAAGTTGTCTGCCTCACTTTTTCTGTGCACGGCTGTTTAGGGCGCAGCGTGCGGCGATCAAGGCAAAAGATGAGATTCCTCTCAAAGAAATGCAGGTAAGGGAGACAACAAAGCAGTGAATGAAGGAGCATGAAAAAGAGAGAGCAAATAACCATGGAAAGAAATATCAATATCTACGTTAATGATATTTCTAGAATATTTCTGCTATCTTGTTTACTATTCCATTGCATAGTGTGCTAACCAGTTCAGACTTTCTTTTTTCTTGTGCAACACATTTAACGTCAAGGATTAAACGCTTTTACCACTGGAAAGCGAAAGCTCTCATTTAGCCACAGAATACATAGTAAAATACTTCTTGTTTGTCCTACCAGCGTGCCCCAACCTGACAATGGAAAAACCTGTAGGGCTAAAAGAAGAGTTCAGTATCTTTCGCCAGTTCTTATTGTGCAAGGGAAACTCTACTGGAATAACCAAATCCCTCGTATGAGCTCCCTAATATCTGTGTCAGTTATTTTACATAGCAGTTCCCTAAGCTGACATGTATTGTCTTTAGTGAGGGGAGTTATAGCCTAGCCAAGACACTGTCAGTAAAAAATCCTAATGGAGACAGGAATTTAGTTGTTTTATTATGTACAAAACTGTCTAAATAGAATGCAAACACTTGGAGATTCTTAAAAGGGAAAATTCAGGGGAGAAAGATGGAGGAGTCTTGATTATCTATGCACATACCTCGGCATGAGAGGATTTTTGGGAGCAAGAAAGTAGAAATTATAGCATGTGTGACTAAATAACTGGGAGTTTTGTTTCCCGACAAGAGACTTGGTAGTACTGAGAATGACTGATGTGCCTGCTTCCTTGTCTTCTCTCCTGCCAATGTTTGCCTGTGGTATCAAGGCACACAAGTGAATGGGATTTGTTGGTTTCCTTTCTGAAGAGAAAGAAATCTTATGAGATTGCTGTGTGTGTGTGTGTAAGAACCTAAGAAATCAAAAGGTAATTACAAACAAAGATAAAAATTAAGTCCAGCAATACAAATTACTGATTTTCAAAAAAGGTGACAATAGCTTTCAATAAATCAATAAAGTCTTCAAATGGAATCTTCAAAATAAAACATTTTATGTTGTAGGGAAAAAGTCTGTTTGAAAATTTTAATGAAAATGTTATTGTTTAAAAAATTTAATTGAAAACTAGGGGTGTTTATACACTCTATAATACCGAAATCATGATCTGATCACTCAGGAGAACATTTGTATAATCATTACACATCTTTAAAAAGCGCTCAAAATATAAAGAACATTGTTAGAATTTTTTTTTATGAATGTGTTAATATAATTCAAACTCTCCTCTTGTAACCTCGGGCCTATACGTCAAACTCTCCCTGTATCAACATTACATGTAATTTTCCATTAAATACTATCACTACCCCAAAAGGGGCCTCTGCTTCACCTGATTAGGCTTCATCAGGAGAACAATATACAGAAAAATGTGTGCATGTCACATCACTAATCTTAAAAAAAAGGGTGAATAAAGACGTTCCACTCCCTCTTCTATTTACAGTAGTCATGTAGCATGGGCTTCTCACCATTTTTTATTACCTACAATATTAAGTACAAAGAATTACTATAACTTTTAGCCTAACTCTTAAAGATTTGCATGAAAAAAAACTATACTTTCGCCCATGATACATAAATTGCATTGATCTCCCATCATATCAACTCACAACGGACATTGTTTTTGGGGTGCCTTTTTAATTTCACCGCATATCAAATGTGATGTACCCATGCTGATGTTTAAATATGATGTCATCAATGTCATATGATCAATTCTACCACACACTTAAACAAAAAAAAACAACAAAACCCTTTTAAACCTTTAAAAGAATATACAACTTATTTATATAAATGCACCATATTCAATGTCCAGTTAACTGGAGGGAGGACACTAAAAAAATCTACTGCAATATCATTTAACTTTCAAAAGGGTGACTGAAAAAATGAGGAAAATGGTTACGAATAAACTGAAAGGAGCAGCTGCAAAGGTTAAGAGTTTACATCAGGCATGGACCTTGATTAAAAATACCATCTTGGAATCCCAGATCAGATGTATTCCAGATATTAGAACATGTGGAAGGAAGGCTAAACAACTACTGACTTGGTTAAAAGGTAATGGGGCAGATTTTCAAAGGGTTACAAGCGTAATCCCTGAAAAGCTGCCCCTTCCACCCCCTGTGCGCGCAAGCCCCTGGACGCGTGTAAGCCCCGGGGCTTTCCTTGGGGGGGCGTGTCGTGGCCGGCGCATCATCGGGGGCGTTCCGGGGTCGGGGCCGTGGGCGTGGTTCCGGCTCAGGGGCGTTCCGGGGGCATGGACGCGGCCTCCGGACCAGCCCCTGGACCGGAACATGGTGCGCCGGCGCACGCAAGTTACACCTGCCTTGGGCAGGCGTAACTTTTGAAATAAAGGTAGGGGGGGAATTAGATAGGGCCGGGGGGCGGGTTAGTTAGGGGAAGGAAAGGGAAGGTGGGGGGGGGGGGGGGTGGTGGAAAGAAAGTTCCCTCCGAGGCCGCTCCGATTTGGAAGTGGACTCGGAGGGAATGGAGGCAGGCTGCGCGGCTCGGTGCGCGCAGGCTGCCGATTTTGTGCAGCCTTGTGCGCGCTGACCCTGGATTTTAAAAGATAGGCGCGGCTACGCGCCTATCTTTTAAAATCCGGCATACTTTTGTTTGCGCCGGTTGCGCAAACAAAAGTACGCACACGCGTACTTTTTAAAAATCTGCCCCAATGTGAGAGAGGCTATAATAGCTAAAAAAAAACAAACCCCTCATCTTTCAAGAAATGGAAAAGGGATCCGAATGAAGAAAACAGGAAACAGCATAAGCACTGGCAAGCTGGATGCAAAGCATTGATAAGGAAGACAAAGAGAGTGTTAGGCGCCCCGGCTCTCAGACAGCCCAGCCGGGCCCCCTCACCTGCACGGGCAGAAAGCCCGTTCTGGCTTCTCCCTCTGTCGCCGCCGTCCAGTGCGGTCCGCCACCGTTGCAGCCTGCTCGCAGCTCTGCCATCACCTGGTTCATCGCCTAGAGAGACTTGCGCTTAAGTCCTGCTGGGCCTGGTACCCAAGGGCTCAACCTGTGGGGAACGTGGGCTGGTATAGGTGAAGGTCCTTTTGGGTCTCTCTCTCTCTCTGAACTGCCTCCCAACAACGAGGATCACCAGGGGCCTCCCCTTGGTGGTAGCAACAATCTCATCCCGGCTCAAGGTTCCACCTTCCTTACAGAGACAATTTTAAAAGAGACAATTTTAAAAGAAGTTTGCCATGGAAGCAAAATCTCATAAAACCGTTTTCAGGTATATTCAAAGTAAAAAGCCTATAAGGGAGTCAGTTGAACCATTAGATGATCGAGGGGCAAAAGGGGCATTTAAGGATGACAAGGCCAAGGAGAGACAGACTAAGTAACTTTAAAATGGGCATGCAAGCATATATATACTTGTATATATGGGCGCATGGCCAGATGCGCTGCAATTTTATAACATGCATGCACATATGCATGCATGATATAAAATAGCTCTGGCGCATGTATGTGTGCTCCTAATTTTAAGCTTGTACATGCACAGAAGTGTAAAGCTGGCTTTGAGCCACGCAAGTGAGGGGATTTTATAACAGGTGCATGTCCAGTCCTTCACCAGTTTCATGAGTTCATTCACCAGTTTATTCAGTCTACAGCTAGATCCTCCAGCCCCCTGCCCCTGGGTTCTTAGCCTGCACTCCCCCCAGTTAACCCAGATCCCTCAAGCACTTAATAGATGGCTGGAGTACATGCATGCAGATCTCTTGGCCTTGCCCCAGAACACCCATATCCCACCCCTCTTTTTCCCCGATATGAGATATTCGCACATCAGTACTTGTGAATGTGTATGTGGTTGGCTTATAAAATTGGGTGGACATGCTCATGTGCGAGATACATGCCCATCTCTCGATTTTAGTTGCAATTACCGTAGCTTTTAAAATTCACCTTTAAATGAATTATTTGCCTTGGTTTTCAGTGAGGAGGATGTAAGGTAGATAACCCATACCAAAAGTGATACTTAAAGGTGATGATTCAGAGGAACTGAAACAAATCTCAGTGAAGATTTGTGAACCTGGAAGATATACTAGAGCTAATTGACAAACTAATGAGTAGAAATCACCTGGACCACATAGTGTATATTCTAGAGTTCTGAAAGAACTGAAAAATGAAATTGCAGAACTGCTTTTGGTAAATTTGTAAACTATCATTAAAATCGTTTATGGTACTTAAAGACTGGAGGGTTGCCAATGTAATGCCAATTTTTAAATAGGGATCCAGGAGTGATTCAGGAAACTACAGACCAGTGAGTCTGACATCTGTGCCAGGCAAAATGGTAGAAATTATCATAAAGAACAAAATTGCCTGATACTTCACTTTGAATACATATCCAGTGCAGCTCACTGCTTTAACGGCAGGAGGGAATGAAGAAAAGAGGATTTATATTCAGACAACAACCAACAAGGACTGAATTGCATAGGCTGGGTAAACAAGCATGGAAGTAGATTGCGTATTGTGGCGGTTACTACCCCTAACCAATTAAACTTGATACTTCACTTTGATGCAGATCCTGCACTCTCTCTACATCAATTGCCGGGGTGGAAGGAAATTAGAACCATAAAGTTACCAATAGGGCCCTGAACTCAGTAGTCAGAGTAACAGATAAGTAAGAGAAAAATAAGTGTGGAAGCTTGCTGGGCAGACTGGATGGGCTGTTTGGTCTTCTTCTGCCATCATTTCTATGTTTCTATATAGATAGGCATAGTATAATGGGACAAAGCCAACATGGATTTAGCTAAGGCAAGTCTTGCCTCACCTAATCTGCTACAGTTTTTTGAGGGTGTAAATAAACATGTGGATAAAGGTGAGCCAGTTGATATACTATATCTGGATTTCCAGAAAACATTTGATAGAGTCCCTCATGAGAGACTTCATAGGAATTTAAAAAGTCATGGGATAGGGGGCAGTGTCCTAGTATGGATTGGGAACTGGTTAAAGATAGAGAACAGAGAGTAGGTCTAATTGATAAATATTCCTAATGGGAAAGGTGAACAGTGGAGTGCCCCAGGGATCTGTATGGGACTACTGTTTTTTAACATTTTTATAAATGACCTGGAAATGGGAATAATGAGTGAGGTGGTCAAATTTGTTGATGACACAAAATTGTTCAAAGTCCTTTCATGATTTTGTAGACTTCTATCATATTCCCCCTCAATCATCTCTTCTCCAAGAGATATGATAGAGGCCTATAAAAAGGATATGACAGAGGTCTACAAAAATTGGCATTATATATGCAATTTTTGTACCATCCAGGAAAAAGATCTGGGCGTCATAGTTGAAATTACATTTAAATCCTTGGCTCAGTGTGCTGTGGTGGTCGTCAAAAAAGCAAACAGAATGTTAGGAATTATTAGGAAGGGAATGGCAAATAAATCAGAGGATGTCATAATGCCTCTGTATCACTCCATGATGAAACCACACCTTGAATGCTTGGTGCAGTTCTGGTCACCGAATCTCAAAAAAGTTATTCTTGCACTGGAGAAAGTACAGATACGGGCGACTAAAAAGATAAAAGGCATGGAACGGCTTCTCTATGAGGAAAGTCTTAAGAGGTTAGGGCTGTTCAGCTTGAAAATGAGATGACTGAGGGATAAGATAGAAGTCTACAAAATCACAGGTAAATGTGAATTGGTTATTTACTCTTTTGGATAATACAAGGACTAGGGAGCCCTCTATTAAGTTGGAAGGTAGTACATTTAAAACAAATCAGAGAAAATTCTTTTTCACACAACACACATTTAAGCTCTAGAGTTCATTGCCAGAAGATGTAGTTAAGGCAGTTAGTGTAGCTGGGCTAAAAAAAGGTTTGGATAAATTCCTGGAGGAGACATCCATAAACTGCTATAAATCAATATGGAACAGGTACTGCTTGTTGCCAGTATTAGTAGCATGGGAACTATTTCATGTTTGGGTACTTGCAGGGTACTTGTTACTTGGATTGGCCACTGTTATAAACAGGATACTGGGCTTGATGAACCCTTGTTCTTACCCAGTATGGCATATCTTATGTTCTTATAACTGGGCATGCAAATGGCAAATGAAATTTAATGTGGACAAGTGCAAAGTGATGCACTTATGGAATTGTAACCCAAAATATAGCTACACAATGCAAGGTCCCACATCAGGAGTCACCATTCAGGAAAAGGATCTAGGCATCATCATTGATAAGACATTGAAATATTCTCTTGCTTACTGTGCAGCAGCAGCCAAGAAAATGAATAGAATGCTAGGCATTATTAGGACAGGAACAGAGAATAAAACAGAATATCATAATGCCCCTGTATCACTCCATGGTGCTACTTCATTTTACATAGAAATTACTTCATTTTCAGTTCTGGTCACCACATTTCAAAATAAAATATAGAAGAGTTCGAAAAGGTACAGAGAAGGGCGACCAAAATGATAAAAGGGATGGAACGATATCTCTCTGAGGAAAGGCTAAAGAGGTTAGGGCTCTTCAGTATGGAGAAGAGACGGTTGAAGGGAAATGTGATAGAGGTCTATAAAACGAGTGGAGAACATAAGAACATAAGAAAACGCCATACTGGGTCAGACCAAGGATCCATCAAGCCCAGCATCCTGTTTCCAACAGTGGCCAATCCAGGCCATAAGAACTTTTTAAACACAGCTATTCTAACTGCACTAACCACATCCTCTGGCAACAAATTCCAGAGTTTAATTGTGTGTTGAGTAAAAAAGAACTTTCTCCGATTAGTTTTAAATGTGCCCCATGCTAACTTCATGGAGTGCCCCCTAGTTTTTCTACTATCCGAAAGAGTAAATAACCGATTCACATCTACCCGTTCTAGACCTCTCATGATTTTAAACATCTCTATCATATCCCCCCTCAGTCGTCTCTTCTCCAAGCTGAAAAGTCCTAACCTCTTTAGTCTTTCCTCATAGGGGAGTTGTTCCATTCCCTTTATCATTTAGGTAGCCCTTCTCTGTACCTTCTCCATCGCAATTATATCTTTTTTGAGATGCGGCGACCAGAATTGTACACAGTATTCAAGGTGCGGTCTCACCATGGAGCGATATAGAGGCATTATGACATTTTCCGTTTTATTCACCATTCCCTTTCTAATAATTCCTAACATTCTGTTTGCTTTTTTGACTGCCGCAGCACACTGAACCGACGATTTCAATGTGTTATCCACTATGACACCTAGATCTCTTTCTTGGGTTGTAGCACCTAATAAGGAACCCAACATTGTGTAATTATAGCATGGGTTATTTTTCCCTATATGCATCACCTTGCAGTTATCCACATTAAATTTCATCTGCCATTTGGATGCCCAATTTTCCAGTCTCACAAGGTCTTCCTGCAATTTATCACAATCTGCTTGTGATTTAACTACTCTGAACAATTTTGTGTCATCTGCAAATTTGATTATCTCACTCGTCATATTTATTTCCAGATCATTTATAAATATATTGAAAAGTAAGGGTCCCAATACAGATCCCTGAGGCACTCCACTGTCCACTCCCTTCCACTGAGAAAATTGTCCATTTAATCCTACTCTCTGTTTCCTGTCTTTTAGCCAGTTTGCAATCCACGAAAGGACATTGCCACCTATCCCATGACTTGGAGGAGAAGTCCATTACCTGCTATTAAGTTCACTTAGAGAATAGCCACTGCCATTAGCAATGGTTACATGGAATAGACTTAGTTTTTGGGTACTTGCCAGGTTCTTATGGCCTGGATTGGCCACTGTTGGAAACAGGATGCTGGGCTTGATGGACCCTTGGTCTGACCCAGTATGGCATTTTCTTATGTTCTTATGAGGAACTTTGTCAAACGCCTTCTGAAAATCCAAGTATACTATATCTACCAGTTCACCTTTATCCACATGTTTATTAACTCCTTCAAAAAAGAGAAGCAGATTTGTGAGGCAAGACTTGCCCTGGGTAAAGCCATGCTGACTTTATTCCATTAAACCATGTCTTTCTATATTTTCTGTGATTTTGATGTTTAGAACACTTTCCACTATTTTTCCTGGCACTGAAGTCAGGCTAACCAGTCTGTAGTTTCCCGTATCGCCCCTGGAGCCCTGGACACATATTAAAATTACTAAGTTATTCATTTATGTTTAAACAATTTTATTAAAGTTTCTCATGTTACATACATACAAACGTCTGGGTTCGGGTTGGTTCTGCCACCGTTCCCAGCAATACTGAAAGCAACAACGTTATAACAATAGAATCAGTACCCCATCCCCCCACCCCTTTCATCCCGACCCCCAACTTCCCCTCTCCCTAAGTTATTCATTTAAAACTAATAAGAGAAAATACTTTTTTACTCAACACATAATTAAGTTTTGGAATTTTTTGCCAGAAGATGAGGTGGAAGCTGTTAGTGTAGCTGTGTTTAAAAAAGGATTGGACAAACTCCTGGAGGAAAAATCCATAAACCATTATTAAGATGGATCTGCAGAAATCCATTTCTTATCCCTGGGATAAGCAGCATGGAATCTATCTACTCTTTGGGATCTTCCAGGTACTTGTGACCTGGTTTGGCTACTGTTGGAAACAGGATACTGGGCTTGATGGACCTTTGGTCTGACATAGTAAGGCAATCGTATGTTCATATGTTCAGATTTAACCCATTAGGGCTTAAAATGTTGCCAGCAAAAATAAAATATAATTCCCACTGGATCAACATGTATAATATATCCCCAATTCTCTTTAAAATCAAATAAGGTTTTATAGATTAATTTTTAATTTTTAGTTATTTCAAAAGTTTAATTACTATGGGTATCTTTCCAATTTCCCTGCACATTATACATGGCATGTCTACTCTATTATTGAAGTATTGTGTCATTGATATCACATGATCAGTTTTATCACATATTTAGACAAAACCCTTAGCCTTTTAAAAAAAACAAACAAATTATTTATATAAATGCACTCCATTCAATGTCCCAATTTTCTCCTAGAACAAGCAGGATGGTAGTCCTCACATATGGGTGACATCATCGGATGGAGCCCGGCAAGGAAAACTGGCACAATGAGCATTTCCAGCTGAGGGGGGATATGATAGAGGTGTTTAAAATCATGAGAGGTCTAGAGCGGGTAGATGTGAATCGGTTATTTACTCTTTTGGATAATAGAAAGACTAGGGGGCACTCCATGAAGTCAGCATGTGGCACATTTAAAACTAATCGGAGAAAGTTCTTTTTCACTCAACGCATAATTAAACTCTGGAATTTGTTGTCAGAGGAAGTGGTTAGTGCAGTTAGTATAGCTGTGTTTAAAAAAGGATTGAAAAAGTTCTTGGAGGAGAAGTCCATTACCTGCTATTAATTAAGTTGACTTAGAAAATAGCCATTGCTATTACTAGCAACAGTAACATGGAATAGACTTCGTTTTTGGGTAATTGCCAGGTTCTTATGGCCTGGATTGGCCACTGTTAGAAACAGGATGCTGGGCTTGATGGACTCTTGGTCTGACCCAGTATGGCATGTTCTTATGCCACTATCCACACAGGTTCCCTCTTCAGTCTCCTCTTTTTCACGGAGCAGTCGTCTCGCCATTGTGGAACTTGTGCTCTTTTTTTTTTCAGGGTAGGTCTGCGAGCTTCTCTTGCACTTTGGGGCAGAGATCTGAGGACCTAAGCCAGGCCATCCTGCGGAAACCAATGCCCGCGGCCACCACTCTCGCTGCCATCTCATACACGTCGTAGGTGGAGCACACCTCATGTCTGCCACATTCCAGACCTTGCTGGACGACCGCCACAAAGGCAAAGGTGTCCTGCTGCTGTTGGGGCTGGTGCTCGGACAGTTCCTTGACTTGCTTCCAGTGATTCTGAGAATACTGCGTCATATACAGCTGGTAGGAGGTGATTCGGCAATCAGCATTGCACCCTGAAACACCTTCTTCCCCAGTGCATCCAGTGCCCTATGCTCCTTCCCTGGAGGGACGGAGGCAATGGGTGCAAGACCACTTAGCCCTCTTAAGAGCTGACTCCACCATGAACAACTAGTGCGGGAGTTGATGCTTTTCAAAGAGCTTTGTAGCAATACAATTTGTTCTATTAACCCCAGCAGATGTTATATCAGTATTCTAGTGCATGGTATAATATTTGCATTGCTGCCGTGTCATAGATAAGGCGGCTGCTGTTTAAGTCCTGAGATAATGCTGGTATGGTATGGCAAAGCTCTTGGTGTCTTTTTTTTTTCCAAAGGTTTCTGTTCTCAAAGTGTTTGGCAGTGAAGGGTTTGCAGTTACATTAAGCTTCATTTTGGTCATGTGTTTAGTGTGTCACGCATGTGAGAACTATCTGTCAGGTGCATCCCGACAGAAAAAGGTTGAGAACCACTGCTCTAAGCTGCAAGCATGCACACATTTTTTTCGTGGCTGCGCACAACTTTTACACACCCCACATCCCACCCTACCCCTGTGCAGGGATTGGATCAGGCAGGGATACAGTGGAAGAGAACTGTCAGTTAGCGTGGGGTGCTTGCTCTGGTCCCGGTCTGCCTATCTGAATTCCTGGACTTTCTGTCTCAATACCAAGTCCCGGGGATCCGGTGCCCTACGGGCTCCTCCTGGGGGGTTCCTGGGTGAACACCTTCTACTTGTGGCTCCGCCCCCCGGCCTGCCCTGTCACCCTAGGTAGGCCGGCCCAAGGGTCCACTATCTCGCCAGCAGTGTCCAACTGCAACAGCTATGATCAGCTTTTATAAAATTTGGAGTTACGCACATAAGTCTTGGCCCCGCCCTAGAATGCCCATGCCATGCCCCTTTTCCATCCCCTTCTTGACGCGTGCAAGGGTATGCATGTGAATATTTTACTGTTTCTTAAAATCTGCTTTGGCTCATGCATAGCTCGCATACGCAGTTATGTGACTATTTTTGTGTGAGCAATGCTTTTAAAATCTCTCTCATAGGTTGTACTTAAATCACATGTTATCCATGTAAAAAATGTATTTTCATAAACTATCCTAAAATATATAGCATCTCTGTAGTTACTCACAAAATATCTAACAAAGCTATCAGGGCGGGATCACGTGATACCTTGAGAGTGAAAGGATGTAGTTTTCTCTCTCTCGAGCCTACCTGCCTGTTATCCACTCTCATCCGCTGGTATTTTGGTGATATTTTTGGCTCTTGCAATTTGTGAGGTGAGGCTGGACTGTTATCTTCCTATTTGAGTGTCTGGGGATGTCAGCACGAGCGACAAAAAAGGAACAGGAATAGGAGACAAGTAAAGCACTTGAAACCAAGATTGCGGAGGGTCAAACTGAACCAGCAGCGGAGGCATTGAAGCTGTCTGATGTGGCCGAGTTAAAGCTGGCCATAGTTGAGGCATTGGAACCCAAATTTAAAAAGATTTTTGACAAATTGGAGGAAGTTTCAACTACAGTATGGGGGTTTGAATGCCAGTTTGTTGAAGTCGAGCAGCATGCATCTGACATGCAAGACAGCCTGCATTTTACTGAAGTCGATGTAGTGGCGCTTCAGCTCGCAATGCAAAAGCAAGAAGAGCGCTTGAAGATCTAGAAAACGGATCTCGCTGCAATATCTTCAAATTTGTGGGCCTGCCAGAAGTGCTTGAGGAGAAGGAACTGGCTGGGATCCTGGATACGTGCTTTTGGGCCTTACTGGTAAGAGACCCACTGCGTATTGAACGAGCACATCGTTTTGGGCCTCTAAAGACAGCATGGAGAGGCCATGGGTTGTCATCGCCCGAATGCTCGATTTCTCACAAAAAGTGGAAATGATGCAGGCACTGAAAGCAGGGAAACAGCTGTCTTATGGCGGGAAAAAGATTTTGTTCTTTCAAGATTTCTTGGTGAAGCCGTCTACCACATGCCAAGAATTTGCTCTGCTCTGCTTAAAATTATTCTCCCTGGGGATTAGATCAGCGTTATTATATCCAGCCAGACTGCGGGTTCAGCACCACATGGAGTTTCGTTGGTTCATGCTGGCTGTGGAAGCGAAGAGTTTTGAGGAGGGACTGGAATGACAAAATAGTTGAATTGCTGGCTGGTGACTTCAGAAGCCTTCTGTTTCCTGATGATGTATGAATGCCTTTTTGCTGATGAGGAGGCTCCTGAACAAGGATATGCTGAGTTATAGTTGCTGACTGGTTTTTCTCTCTTCCAGTAGAGAATACCAGGTCCATTAGAATTCTGCACTATCTGGCCTGCCCGGGCTGGAGCATGGGCAAGCCCACATGGACAGAGTTGTCTTCCCTTTTAGACTAATTTGATATTCTGTAGTTTAGTACATATTGGCAAGTTCCTTGCTACGTAAGAGTATTACTTTACAGGGCCCGAGGGCAGGAAGGCAGAATATGCTTTTGTTTGATGTTTCTGGGGGTAGAGGGGACTTGTGTTTAAAGGTTGTGGTAGGAATTGGGCATTGGAAGTTTAAAAGGAAGGGCATTGAGTGGTTCATTTATGATGGGAGTGGAATAAGTTGGGATAAGGCTTTGGGTCAATACATGGTCTCATTGAGGGTTTTTTGGGGTGAAACTAGGGGCTGGGATAAAGGGGTGGGGGAGGAGAATCGGAGGGAGGTTTAGGAGGATAGGTCCACATAGAGGGGGACAAGAAGTAGAGCTAGGTAAGTTGATGGATTTTCAAGGGCCAATAGGGTGAGGGCTGAAGCTGGGAGGGCCAACACCGTTTACAGACTGGGATCTGATTTCTTTTTCTGATTTCTGGTCTCATTTAGATGTTCAATAATAGGGGCTGAGATAAAAGTTGTGTCCTGGAACATCTGTGGGGGTAGGTTTGGCAGTTAAACATTCTAAAATTCTTACACTAATGAAGAAAATGCAAGCTGATATAGTCATGCTGCAAGAGACCCATTTGATGGATTTGGAGCACCAAAAATAAAAAATATGGTGAGTTGGGGAGGTTTGGTTTGCTTCTGCTAGTTCTAGATCAGCAGAGGTAGCGATTTTAATCCATGAAAATTTACCTTTAGTGATTAAGGAAGAAATGAAAGATCCCAGTGGTCAATATGTGATATTGATTGCTGAGCTGGGACATAAATCTTTAGTTCTATATAATGTCTATGCTCCTAACACCTATGACCAATGTTTTTTTATGAATATCTATACAAGCTATTACTCCCATATTTAGAAGATGGGTTATTGATAGGGGGTGATTTTAATATGGTTAGAAATTTGGCTTTAGACAAATTAAATCCAACAGAAGGGAAGAAAAAGAGATTAGGTAAGGGTACTTATTTGCTAGAGACGGGGCTGCATAAGGTAGATTCGTAGTACCTTCTTCTCTCGTTTGAGAAGGACTTTACACATATGTCCAGAACTCACTCTACTTATTCCATAATCTATTATTTGCTGATTTCTCAGGGAACTTTCCCTCGGGTAATGGAAACGGGTGTGGGAGATATTGTAATATCAGACCATGTGCCTATATGGCTGAATTTGTTTTGGGCTGAACGAAAGCGGGTCAGTTTTGCTTGGAAGTTCCCATATTTTTTATTTGCTGATCCTCATTTTCAGGACTATCTAAAAATGAAGTGGTGTGATTTTGAGCACCAAAATTGTTGCGCCCGGGAGTGGACCCTTGTGCAGGGGCAAGGAATGAATGACTCCTGAAAGGGAACAGGAGGTAACTGGCCCCAGGGGGTGGAGTACTGAAGGAGGTAGAGGCTAGGTAGAGCTTCACTACTGGAAGCCCGAGGTCCCCCTGGGAGGAGCCCGTAGGGACCGGGGCCGCTTGGACTTAGGTGGTCCTTACAGGGTCTCCTGGGAAAATGGAAGTCCGGCTTGCCCACAGACACAGAAGGAGCGCAGTCAGGTTCGAGCTGGAGCAGGGAGAACCAGAACAGAATCTGGAGGTGAGATAGGCAGGCGAAAGGTCAATGTCCATAGGTCAGTCTGAGAAGTGGTCACCAAAGCAAGGGTCAGATACCGGAGGTCAGATGTAGTCAGAGGCAAGCAGAGGTCTTGAGGCAGGTGGCAGACAGACGAGCAGATCTGGAACAGGCTGAGGTCTTGAGGCAGGCGGCAGACTGACAAGCAGATCTGGAACAGGCTAGGGTCTTGAGGCAGGCATCAGACAGACAGATGAGTCAGGAACTAGCTGGGGTTGTAGACAAGTGGCAGACAGGTAGGCAGGTCAGGAACAAGCCGAGGTCAGTACCAGAAGTCAGTCTGAGGGTACTACCTGGGAAGGCAGATAGATGAACACAGGAACAGGCTGGACTCAGGAACGAGGATGCAGGAACAAGTCAGGAATGGAACTGGAACAGAAGGATCCTGGAACGAGACTAGGAACAAACAGGAACAAGCACTGAGACAATCTAGCATACAAGCCGACCCGATTGCCAAGTCAAAAAAGTGAAGTCAGGAACTTCCTTATATTGTAGATCAATCAGGGCGTGCCGTGGAACCCAGGCCCGCCCTTGGCCCTACAAGTATCGGGGCAGGCCATGCGCACTAAGGGGCCTGCCCCTTAGCGCGCCCCTTGGAGTGCCCCAGGCCCAGGTCCAACTTTTTCAAAGAAGCTACCTACCTCAGGATTCGTCTGCACTACTACCACGTTATGTGAAGCGCCTACACGGTCCATATGCCTACAGTACGCCAGCGACCCTATCGCACCCGGAGCAGACTGTGAGTATCCCTAGTACTCTCGCTTCCAATCCACTAATAATCGACAGCCTCTACCACTCGCCATCATCATCCTTTCACATAATTAAGTCTTGGAGCCCCAAAAACAGTTTACTGTTCATAACTAGAGACTACTAAATTTCTTCCAGTATAGAAACACTTCCAGCAATCATACAGACAACCCCCATCCCATCACTCTCGCTTCCAGTCGAATCCAGCACGCATACAGACACCTTCAGCAATCATCCAGACCTCTCTTCATTCAGACAGACACCCCCAACGCCCACTCAGACGTCTCTAGCATTCCTACAGACTCCCACCAGTTTGCATACAGACCCCACCAATCTTCTTTCAGACTACACCTCTTCCAGAACCCCATTCATCATGCACACTTACAACATCCCAATCATTCACAACCAAAGGAGAAACTCCATAATTTACTTCACCAACGTCATACAAAAAAGAATTATTCCAATCATGACCTCACCATTGAACCAACTACTAGGCCTCACGCTACTCTCATTAACCCTTATCAATGCACAATCCCTAACTAAAAAGACACACATCCTCAATGACTACCTCCTGGATATTAACCCAGACATCAGTGCCATCACAGAAACCTGGCTAAAAAACTCGGACATTGCTCTAATCAACCAACTACCTACTCATATATATGACATCTTCACCTTCCACAGACACAAAAAAAGAGGAGGCGGTCTTCTTCTAGCTACCAAGAAAGAACTCAGGCTAACCGTTCATACTATCAAGACTGAGTCCAAATTGGAATTGGGTCTAGTCAAATCAAAACAACTACAACTACTGTTAGTCTACGCTCCTCCTGGAACTATAGAAACGGATCCCTCGCCCCTCATAGAATCCATTGTGAAACATATCAACTCAGACCTCCCAACCATGATCATGGGTGACTTTAACCTCCATACTGACACCACACCTCGCTCCTCGAATTGTGAAGCCCTCCTCACCACCCTCAGTGCAATGGGATTCACTCAGACCATCAACAGCCCTACACATAAAGCTGGACACACTCTGGATCTAATTTTCATCAACTCTAACTTCTCTTGCACATCAGAACCCTCTTGTACCCCAATCCCCTGGTCAGACCATTTACTGATAGAATCCTCCTTCTCCACATACAAACAGACACACACCTCACCTCACCTTTCTACCATTCAATTCAGGAAATCATGCCCATCCGATATACTTAGTGATCAGCTCTCCAAGGAACTCATTAACCTAGACCTATCCAATCCTGACTCAGCCCTATCCTCCTGGCATAAGATTATGGAAGCAGTTGCGAACAAATGGTTCCCAATAGTCTCCAAAACAATCAATCCAACAAAAAAAGGAAATCAACCCTGGTTCACCCCTGAACTAAAACAGATGAAACAGGACCTACGTCACAAGGAAAATAGATGGCGCAAAACCCCCAACACATCTACCCTTTCAGCTTACAAAGAATTTTTACATCACTACAGGACCTCTATTCTACTAACAAAAAGGGAATTCTTTGCCAACAAAATACACCATTTCCAGTATGATGCCCAGGCCCTGTTCTCATACGTAACACAAATCACTAAATCAACCCCTCCGTCTATTCCAGACGAAAAAGCACTATCTAAGGCTAATGAACTTGCTTCATTTTTCCAACAGAAGATCTCGAATACACTCGCCCTCCTACCTCCAATTACTACACCTCTCACTTCAGGCGAGAATCCTCATTCCCTCATGAGAGCCAAGCTTGACAGCTTCGAATCAATCTCCACCAAAGAGATCGAATCCCTCCTAAAAAGACAGAAACCTTCTAGCCACCCAGCAGATAATATCCCGTCGAAACTCTTGCTTCTCATTCCAAACATGATCTCAGGACCTCTGACAAGTATCATAAACTGCCTTCTAACTCAAGGGAGTTACCCAGACAGACTAAAAACCGCTTCACTCAAACCCCTCCTTAAGAAACACAATTTAGACCCTAATGAACCAGCCAACTTCAGACCCATCTCTAATCTCCCATTCTTAGCCAAACTAACGGAGAAACTGGTAAACACCCAGCTTTCAGAGTATCTAGAAGATCACAATATCCTATACCCTTCGCAATATGGTTTCCGCAAATCATGCAACACGGAAACCCTCCTCATTTCACTTACAGACCATATTATAATGGGTTTAGACAAAGGCTACTCCTTTTTATTAGTCCTGCTAGACATCTCGGCGGCATTTGACACTGTCAACCACTCCATCCTTCTGGATCACCTAGCAGATATCGGTATCTCCGGATCAGCCCACAGTTGGTTCAAGTCCTTCCTCTGCAATAGAACCTTCAAAGTCAAAATCAATAATAAAGAATCACCCTTAACAAAGTCCACTCTTGGTGTACCATAAGGATCCTCCTTATCTCCAACCCTCTTTAACATCTACCTCCTCCCCCTCTGCCAATTGCTAACCGATCTTAATCTAATTCATTATCTGTACGCTGACGACGTGCAGATTCTAATCCCTATAACAGAATCTATCTCAAAAGCTCTCACCCACTGGAATAACTGCCTTCTATCTATCACCAATCTTCTCAACAGCTTAAACTTGGTCCTCAATGCCTCGAAGACGGAGCTCCTCCTCATCTCTTCAAATGAAGATAATATCACCCCACCATCCCCACACAACTCCCACATCACCCATAAGCATGTTAGAGACCTTGGGGTACTTCTAGATAATCGACTAAACCTAAAGAAAATGGTCAACACCACATCCAAAGACTGCTTCTACAGACTCCAGGTTCTAAAACGACTCAAACCACTCCTATTTTTCCATGACTTCAGGACAGTCCTCCAAGCGTTGCTATTCGCCAAGATAGACTACTGCAGTGCCCTCTTCCTAGGCCTCCTCAAATCTACCACCAAACCACTGCAGATGATACAAAATGCCGCAGCGAGATTGCTGACCAACACCAGCCGTGGTGAACACATCTCACCCATCCTCAGAAACCTACATTGATTACCAGTGAATTTTAGAATTCTATACAAATCAATCACCCTAATACACAAATCCATCCACCATCAACTTCAACTCGACCTTGAAATCCCCTTCAAACTACACTCCTCCAACAGACCAACTAGAGATATTCACAAAGGAACTCTGAAATTTCCCCCAACTAAAGCCACACACGCCTTTCCTCGACCAAAGACCGAGAGTTTTCAATAGCAGGCCCATCTATCTGGAATAACATCCCCTCAGACCTCAGATTGGAACCCTGCCTTTTAACATTCAGAAAAAATCTCAAGACGTGGCTCTTTCACCAAGCCTTCTCTGATCCCCCAGACAATCACTAGTTGCCCTTATTCTCACCTGGACGATGGTCTTTTATCTTCCTGAACGATGGACTCTGGCACTTCCAGGTTAAAGCACTTTAAGCTTTAACCCGTATTCTTCTACTGTATTATTTTATAATTACTACCGCCTTTACCTTCTTTCCAGCTATTTAAGCTTCCAAGTTCTTTACTCCTTGTTGAATGTAACTTTGCCTTATTCACCTCTATTGTTTAATTACTTTAGTTGTCGCTTCAGTTATACCCTTGTTCAATGTAAACCGATCCGATATGGTTATTACTATGAAGGTCGGTATAAAAAAGTGTTAAATAAATAAATAAATAAATATGGGTGTGGCTAGCATGAAGGAAGACGCCGAACCTCAGCGTGAGGCCTGGTGCGCAGTGGAAGACCCGGCGACTGCCGCTGCGGGACGCCGGGGCCTAGCTGGGCTAGCAACTACCGCGAGGGAGGTCATCCTGGGACCCGCTGAGGAACTATGCAAGTGAGCAGTCCCGTGTGCGGGACTGCCGCGGGCGGGGCACGTAACAATAATGGGATACACCATGAGGATCCTGTTCTGTTTTGGTATATTGCCAAGGTGGTTCTTCAAGGAGATATTTCATATGTGGTTAAGCACCAAAAAGATATGGATAAGGAATTGTTTCGTTTGGAAGACCAACTTGGTAAGATCAAGAAAGAATTGTTGATCTCCAATACTAAAGAATATAGGGAACAGCATTTGGCGATGAGGATAGCATTGAATTCGCTAATATACCAAAGAGCTAGAAAGAGTACTATCTATTACAAGTTTGAAGTGTATCATTGCAGTAATAAAACACGGAAACTTCTAGCTAACTTGGTAAGAGCAAACTCAGGCTCACATTTTATATCCTCATTTAAGAAGCATTCTGGTGTGGGGAGGAGGGTGTAAGATGGCCTCGCACTGATGTTGGCCATCAGAGCTCCTTTCCTTGTTTTGCTGTTTCTTACCCCTAGAAACTTTTTCCTCTTCGTTTTATGAGCAAGAGGAAGGGGAAGGCCCACACTTACCCAAGTGCATCGGGAGAACCAACAGCTAGCGTATCGATAGATTGACATCTGCTCTGATTGACAGTCTCTCAACATGACTCCGGATTGCGGTCGATGGGTGGTGATCAAGTCGAAGGTTCACAGACTCCTGCTCCAGGCCTGGAGCCTGGAGAATGGAGCAGTGTCGGGCTCTTCAACAGCTGGGTATGAACCCTTCTGTTTTTGAAGTTTTGAATTAAAAAATGACTTAAAAACTTGGCTATTCAAAAATGTCTTCTACTACTGAAACATCCAGTTCCGCATGACTCAGATAAAATAACCCTTGAACCATAACCCCACCTCGCTAATCTCTTTAATCTAGCTCTATTTCTATGTTAGAAGTCTACCATTGTATTACTTTCATTTCTATGAATGTCTATCCACCTTGCAACACTCATTAAATTTATGAATGTTTTACCTGTAAACTGTTATGAACAAGTGATTCTCATGTGGAATGACGGTATATAAAACATTAAAAAAATAAATAAATAAATAAAAGTGTTTGGCGAAGCATCCTAATAATGTTAATTATGTCTTTTTCGAACCCTCTCAACTGCGGACATTCCTGGATTCACATGCCTAGAAATTGCTATTTTTGTAGAATCGGCCAATTAGACTGAATGATGTGGATTATGCTTCTCATCATTCTTTTTCGTACTGTCATTGTTCTGTTCACCTCTTTCTGCTTTGGTCTCCCCCTTTTCTTTATTATCTTGAAAAATGTATAAAGGTAAATTTTCTTTTATTATCTTGTTCTCTTTGGGGTAGATTTTAAAAATTTACGCGATCGCGTACTTTTGTTTGCGTACCAGGCTTGAACAAAAGTACGCTGGATTTTATAAGATACGCGTGTAGCTGTACGTATCTTATAAAATCTGGGGACGGCGCGCGCAAGGGGGTGCACATTTGTGCAACCTGCGCGCGCCGAGCCCAGCGCGCGCTGCCTGTTCCCTCCGAGGCCGCTCCGATTTCAGAGCGGCCTCGGAGGGAACTTTCCTTCGCCCTCCCCCCACCTTCCCCTCCCTTCCCCTACCTAACCCACCCCCCCCCCCCGGCCCTATCTAAACCCCCCCCTTACCTTTGTTGGCAGATTTACGCCTGCTAAAAGCAGACGTAAATCTGCGCTCGCCAGCAGGCTGCTGGCGTGCCATCACCCGACCCGGGGGCTGGTCCGGAGGCCTCGACCACGCCCCTGGGCTGGCGCCATGCCCCCGGGCCCACCCCCGAAACGCCGCATCACGCCCCCGAAACACCGCGTCATTTCGGGAACGCCCCCGAGATGCCCTCTCCCCGCCTCTTTTATGAAGCCCCGGGACTTATGCGCGTCCCGGGGCTCTGTGCGCGCCGGCGGCCTATGCAAAATAGGCGCGCCGGCACGCGAGGGCCCTGCGTGCGTAAATCCGGCCGGATTTACGTGCGCAGGGCATTTAAAATCTGCCCCTTTTTGTATTACCTAATATTGGCCATATCTCATATTTTCTGATACAAAGATTTCTTGTGTTTATTTGAAAATCTATGAAAAATAAAACTGAAAAAAATAATTAATTCACTTTAAGATTCTACAAGTTCCCTTGCTAATGGCCATCTCTATCTTGTTAACAAACTTGAGAATTTAGAGAATGTTGTTAGAATAAGAAATATTAGGCTTATTAATTTTCCCAGGAAAAAATGGTTTCTCTTGTTGAAATGTTGAGGTTATACTTTCTTGAAGTGTTGAAAATACCTAAAAATTTAATACCTCCAATTTCTAAAGCTTATTATTTGCTGTCAAAAATTATTATGCAAGACCCAAATTTTCCTCAAGTTTCCCTGGATATAATTAATTTGATGGCAGAGTTGGAAAAATCTATAGACAATTCTGTTTTGCCTGCAATTTTGGTAGAGACTTTGGCTTTAGATTCTGACCCCTAGACCGAGACTGTATTTTGAAGATTTTCTTTCGAAATAGGGAGTCTTTATTTCAATGCTTAAAGATCTATTATTTACCCTGATGTATCCAAAGCTACCCAGTCCAAAAGGAAGAGGTTTCTGTAACTCCGTTCTGGTGTTTTGCAACTGGGAGTCATGTTTTGGCTTAATAATTTCTCCAGCAAACGTGTGATAAAATTTCAGGGGGGTCAAATATAATAATATATTTTTATCCTTCTCAATTATCTGCTTTTCTATCTGAGAAACAATAATATAGAAATGGCTCTGAAACCCTTGTTCCCAGTGCTGCCTCTTCTCCTATTGGTTAATAGACACTTTAAGAAAGTGTACCAGCACTTAGCCATCTTTTTGTTATTTAAACTATTGTTTATTATTTCCTTTGATCTACTTTTTTCTCCCCCTCTAATTTGGGGTCTGATAAAGCATAAGTTGTAATTTTTCTTCTGTATTAGTTTTTTCTCTGAATTAATAATTGCTCTCATATGCTGTTTCCTAACAAATGGTGTCTTGGCTTCTCATGTAAAATTGATATAAATAAAATAATACAAAAAAAAAGGTTTATGGTGAGGTGGCTAATTCTAATAGGGACATTAAAAAATCCTTGAGCTCTTCTATCAAAAGCTATATACTGCAGATGGTTGTGATTTGGAGAAATGTAAAATTTTCTGTCTCATGTTAATCTGCCTTAATTTACGGAAGTACATTATATACACCCCAAGAGAAAATAGTCATTTAAACTATCCCAATTAAACATTATTTATTAATGAACATCTCTCAGAATCCTTACAATATATAAAATCCTATCTATGTATGTTAAAAGCTATCTATTACACTCACCACCCTCATTCATACACAATTAAAAATACACTGTATCAAAAAGTACACCGTTAATGAAAATATTGATAATGTTTAAAGAGTATATTTAAACTTGTGAATATTTTAGATCATGTCTCATAATTATCATTTCTCAAGTGCAATCACTTACAGCTATATTCTTTTTCATATAATAATAATTCAATACTATTGACTCCAAATTTCTCAAAATATTTCCCCTCAAATGAAGACTCTTCTATGATATCATCCTTATTCTTAAAGGAGATCCTTTATAATATCCTCCGACAAAGAATTATCTGTCTCGCCCTTTCCTAACGCATTGGCTCTCTTCCACATAGACTCTCTTCATTCTTACAAACTCAGGGAAAAGTATAACGCATCAGCACACCCTTTTCCACATAGACTCTCTTCATTCTTACAACCAATTCCAATTCAAACAATTACAATTACAAACAATTCAAACAATTACAAACACTTCCAATTCAATCCGGAGTCCCATATGTAAACACCGACTTCCTAGTCTCTTTTAGTTCCAGTCTTTATTCATTCACCTTAATGTCATCACATCCACTTCATGCCGGAAGTGGCTGTGATCATGTCTGCTACGCCACTTCCAGGGATAGGTTGTAAGGTATTAGAATAGGGAGTACAGGATTTAGGGATCAGTAGAGTTGATGGAATATGTTTAACTCAATGCCCTCCACTGGTTTGATCCATCTCATCATTTCAATATAATTTGTCCCTTGGTATCAAAGTGTCCCATTGGTTATTCTTCTTCCACCAGATACCAATTATATCTACCTCTTCATCCAGTGCTATACACTCCAACTCTCCCATCTTATTTTCTAGACTTCTAGCATTTGTATAGACATTTCAAAGTATGTTTTTTGTTTGTATTAACAATTTTCTCATTAGTTGACAAGGGTAATTTGGCATCTTTCTGTTCTTTACTTAAAGACACCTTTAGCATTTATTGCAACCTCTCTCTTGGGATACCCTAATTTCCCTGTTCTCTTAGTATCCTTCAAAGATACATCATTCCAAAACATGCGCTTCTGCATGACTGTTGGTTTCCCCCCATCATCTAATTTAAAAGTTGCTTATCTCTTTTTTTTAAAGGTTAGTGCTAGCAGTCTGTTTTCACTCTGGTTAAGGTTGAGCCCATCCTTTTGGAAAAGGCCCCCCTTCCCCAAAATGATGCCCAGTTTCTAATAAACATAAAATTCTCTTCCCTGCACCAGTGTCTCATCCACGCATTGGAGCTCTGCCTGCCTCTGGGATCCTGCACCTGAAACAGGGAGCACTTCTGAGAATGCTACCCTGGAGGTTCTGGATTTCAACTTTCTACCTAAAATTCTAAATCTTGCTTCCAGAACTTCCCTCCTACACTTTCTTAAATCATTGATACCCACATGTACCAAGACAGCTAGCTCCTCCCCAGCACTATCTAAAATCCTATATATGTGTGCGCCGAGCCACGCAGCCCGCCTCCGTTCCCTCCGAGGCCGCTCCGAAATCGGAGCGGCCTCGGAGGGAACTTTCCTTCCACCTCACCCCACCTTCCCCTCCCTTCCCCTACCTAACCCATCCCCCCGGCCCTATCTAAACCCCCCCTACCTCTGTCGCAAAAGTTACACCTGCTTGAGGCAGGCGTAACTTTGCGTGTGCCGGGACGGCTGCCGCGCGCCATGTTCCGGTCCGGGGGCTGGTACGGAGGCCGCAACCACGCCCCCGGAACACCCTTGGGCTGAAACCACACCCACGGTGCCACCCCCAGATGATGCGTGGATCGTGACGCCCCCCCCCCCCCCCCGATTATGCACAGATCGTGACGTGCCCCCCAGGAAAGCCCCGGGAATTATGCGGGTCCCGGGGCTTTGTGCGCGCCAGAAGCCTATGCAACATAGGCTCGGAGCATGCAAAGGGTGTTTGGGCCAGGTTTTCGGGGGGTATGCGCGTATCTTACGTGCGTACCCCTTTGAAAATCTGGCCCATGATATTTTTGACACTGCCTCTAGAGTGTCTGCAGCGGGTATTAGTGCAAGAAGATGGGCCTGGCTCAAATCCTCAGACTTAAGACCAGAAGTACAAGACAGGTTAGCTGATCTACCCTGTGTAGGCGATAATCTCTTTGGTGAAAAAATCAGAGAGACTGTGGCGCAGCTGAAGGACCATCATGAAATGCTGCGCCAGCTTTCTTCTGTGCCATCTGAGTTTCCATCCACCCCAAAGAGAACTTTCAGGTGTGACTCTAAAAGGCCGGCCTACAAGCCAAGAAAATTTTATCCTCCGGCTTCTAGAGGTCGTCCTTCCAGACCTTACCAAAAAGGTCAGTCCAGACAGTCTCGGCCTCAAACGTCTCAGCCAGCCTCTCAGCCTGGGCCAACATCAGGGTTTTGACTCCTTCCTAGATAGTGTAAGCCAAATTCCTCTTCCATCCATACCGGTTGATGGTCGGCTCTGCCACTTCAACAATATTTGGCATACAGTCACCACAGACCAGTGGGTGCTTGTGGTAGTCACTCAGGGTTACCATCTAAATTTCCTGACTGTTCCACCGGACTCCCCACCTCGGCTGACGTGGGGGACTTCCGACCACTCTCTCTTGCTCAAACAGGAGGTCTCAATCCTCCTCAGAATCCAAGCAATAGAACCAGTGCCCCTCTCCCAACAGGGGCAAGGGTTCTATTCCCAGTATTTTCTGATACCAAAAATGTCAGGTGGTGTACGTCCGATACTGGACCTCCGCACCCTAAACAAATTTTTACAGAAAGAAAAATTCAAAATGGTAACCTTGGGTTCTCTACTTCCTCTTCTACAAAGAGGAGATTGGCTGTGCTCTCTAGATCTCCAAGACGCTTACATACACATTTCCATAAATCCTTCTCATCGCAAATTCCTGCGATTCCTGGTCAGCCCTCATCACTTCCAGTACCTTGTACTACCATTCGGCCTAGCGTCCGCTCCAGGAGTATTCACCAAGTGCCTGGTGATGGTTGCAGCCTTTCTCAGGAATCAGGGAGTGCATATCTACCCTTATCTCGACGATTTGTTGATAAGGGCTCCGACTCAGCAGGATGCATTAGCCTCCCTGCGACTCATTATCCATACCCTGATCTCCTTAGGGTTTCTAATCAACTATCCCAAATCCAAGATAGTTCCATCCCAAACCCTTTCCTTTATAGGGGCCGACCTAAACACACTACAGGCGAAAGCCTTCCTCCCCAGGATCGCGCTTTCATCATAACCTCTCTGGCACATTACATGCAAACTCGAGCATCTTCAACTGCTCATCATTTCCTCATACTGCTGGGTCATATGGCGTCCTCGGTGCATGTCATGCAGTGGACCCTAAAATCCCAGTGGATCCAAGCTTGTCAACCAGTGTCCAGCATTGTCCAGGTTACCAAACAGCTCCGTCTATCTCTAGCTTGGTGGATGCACCACTCCAATCTCATTCAAGGCCTTCCATTTCAGGCTCCAGAACCTCAAATTGTTTTAACAACAGACGCATCCAACCTAGGGTGGGGTGCACATGTGGACGACCTGCAGACTCAAGGAACCTGGTCTCCAGAGGAAGCCAGACACCAGCTAAATTTCCTGGAGCTACGGGCGATCAGATATTCCCTCAAGGCCTTTCAGGACTGCCTATCAAACAAAGCCATCCTGATTCAAACCGACAATCAGGTTGTGATGTAGTACATCAACAAACAAGGGGGAACGGGCTCCTACCTCCTGTGTCAGGAAGCTGCACAGATATGGGCATGGGCCCTTTCCTGCTCGATGTGCCTCAAAGCAACCTACTTGCTGGGAGTGGACAATTTCTTGGCGGACAAGCTGAGTCGCACTTTCCATCCACATCAAACTTGGAAATCCTGTGGGAAAGCAGACGCTCTCCTCCTGGTTGGTGGACTGTATCTCTTTTTGCTACCAGCAAGCAGGCATTCCACTCCAAGACCATGTGAAAGCACACTCTATAAGGGCCATGGCGACATCAGTAGCGCACCTTCGTTCGGTGCCGCTTCCTGATATATGCAAGGCTGCTACCTGGACTTCTCTCTATACATTCGCAGCCCATTATTGCTTAGATAAGATTCCATCTTCAGTCAGTCTGTTCTACGCAAATTATTTTCAGTTTGACTTACCAACATCCTTCCATCGACCTGATAGGGTTTAGGATGCCCTCCTAACCAAATTCCATCCCTTTTGTTGTGCCTGTTGCACGTCTTTGGGTGCATTTGGTGCATTGCTCGGGTATCCTCAGCTCGGTACTCACCCATATGTGAGGACTACCATCTTGCTTGTCCTGTGAGAAAGCAGAGTTGCTTACCTGTAACAGGTGTTCTCACAGGACAGCAGGATGTTAGTCCTCACAAAACCCGCCCGGTTCGTTTACATTTTCTTATTTTATTTTCGCATGTACTTTTGCTATATTACGAGACTGAAGGGGGACTCCTGCTGGATGCAGGGTTGGTGCTATGCTGGGCATGCCCAGTAGGTGCCTGTCAAAGTTCCGTGATTGGGCTCCATCCTGATGATGTCACCCATATGTGAGGACTAACATCCTGCTGTCCTGTGAGAACACCTGTTACAGGTAAGCGACTCTGCTTTCAGCCTTGCTGTGGCAGCTCATCTTATATTGCCTTTTCCTGTAGCATTTAATTTCAAAGGCAGCATGCTCTCTCTTCCCCTATCCTCAATCTGTGGGCAAGGGGTCATTTTGGTCTAGAAGCCAAATTAATTTGTATATTTTTGTTCTCCTGTCTACTAGTCAATTGATGGACCCAAGGACCATATTTGCTTTAGAGCCATGAAACAGAAAAGAACTTCAGATAACAGCAGTACTGACTAGATGTTTAGTGGCATCTCTGATGTATCTCCTTCCCCAGGGAATCAAAGTCCTTACCTTAGGGAATTAAGCTGCATAAACTATCTTTCCCAGATGGTTTGATGGTAATCTTTCCTTGGCAAGACCAGAATGCCTTGAGTTCAAAGATGAAATAGTCTGGATAAAAATATCCTGTTAAATGTACAAATTTCTGGCAGTCTGCTGCCTTCCATTATATGTTTTCATTCAGTGATACGCAGGAGGGGCTTCCAGGAGTCCCTTGTTGTTCTTTTTTCATAGAATTGTATATTTCACCGAATAGAGCAGAGTTGGTGATATACTGATATATACTGTCTTGGAACCCTAATGCTGCTCTCAGTTATGTCATGAGGCATTGTAGCTTTTGCTCCTCAGAAGGGGATAGTCTTGCTGGTCCCCACTTTCTAATGGTCCAGAGCTAGCAGTGTCTTTGTTTTTGTCTTTATTTTTTAACAGTGTAGTTTAAATCTCCTGCTGTGGCAGTAGTTACAATCATCTTCCCAATGGGGACGGGTTGTGGGGCATTAGCCCTTCATATTATGCAGGTTCTCAGTCTCAGCCAAAAGGCCAGAGAGGGTCTCTCCCCCTGTCCTGGCTCAGACTCTGCATTTGACCTTAGTCAGCAGCCTGAGAAGTGAGAGGGCGTCCACGTACTCTACTTGGTACATTTTGTAAAGCTACATCAATAAAGAAACTTAATATGAAGAATGAGGTAGAAAACAAAATGCCTTTTGCTCATGTCTTGCTGGCACTGTCAGAAAATCAGGTCCAAAGAAACATAATTTTATAAATGTGCAACTAGCTGTAGAAAATCAATCACAAGGACGTAAACTTACAATAACCCATGTCAGGTCATGCCTTTACAGAAGGTTTATTATAACCTTAGCACTGGAGAAACTGTTTAATTAGTCATAGGAGTGTGACTTAAAAGAACTTGTCATGTAGGCAGATATTCTCTTTTAACAATGACAAATAAGGTACAATTAAAATGTTACAAAAGAGCTGAGCTAGAAGAGAAAAGAATAAAAAGAAGGTAAATCAATCACAGCGTGGGTGATCAGCGTGCTGCCACCCTGCTCATTGTGCCGTTGCTATGCCAGTGCCCTTGAGGCTCCATGGGTTTCCTCTAACTTGAACTTGATTGCAGGGCCAAAAGTGCTGGCGCTATGACTGATTGCACTTCCCTGCTGTTCAGTGGGGCGCTCTCGGTGGTGCCCTTAGAGTGCAAAACGGCTGGACTGGGCTGTCCCTTGTGCCGCGTGTATCAGCAGGGCAAGGAAGAAGTTCTTCTTTCCATCTCTCCCCAGTGGTTCCAGGGCCCCCTTCAGGCATTAATCCTGCTCCAAGAGGGATAGATGAGAAGTGCTGGGAAGATAAGGAAAGAGAGAGTTTGAAAGTGAAGAATAAAAACATTGAGTAACACCAGAATGAAGGCATTTAGTGCCTTCACTGTTGTGTTTTTCCCTGACACGGTGGTATGTACAGCTCTAGAATGGGGTGCATGGGCCAGAAAAGAAAAGACAAATAAGTGGGCCTGCTTCCTACAGACAACTTGCTTGGCATTATTTCTTTTAACATCTAAATTGCAGTTCACTCTAATCCACCATACCGGGCAAGTGTCATTATGCTTTAGTTATTTATTTATGGCCATTCCAGTAATAAGAACAGGGTTTCAGTTATGGTTGTAGACCCTTAGACCGGAATGAGGGTTAGCGCTACCACAGAGGGACAGCCTTCAATGGTTCTTGTCGCCGGTTGGTGGTGAAGGTGAGGTCAACCCAACTGGAGCTTCACCTATACCAGCCCTCGTTCCCCGCAGGTTGAGCCCTTGGGTGCCGGGGCCGGTAGGTCTTAGGTTCGGGTTGCCTCGACAAGACCGAAGTGGCAGAGATAAGTTTAGTTTAGTTTATTGTCATTTATATACCGTTACATCAGACGTACCTTCACAACGGTTTACAAAGATCAAACATAAATATAGAAATTCAAAATTTCATAAAAATAGTAACCGCTAACTCTAATAAAATGTGAAAATTATTAGCAGTTAAAGAAAAAGATAAAATCATATAAAACACATACATTATCTAAAAAGACTTAACTCATATCTATATAAGACTAATAAACAGAGGACAACACACTAAAACAAATAATGGAAGACTATTAATAATTAAAAACAAACAAAAAATAATTAAAAACAAACAAACAAAAAAAAACAATTAATAATCTCCGGCACTGCCCTCTCTTGGATTAAATCATACCTACAAGATCGCCACTATACAGTATCCACTGGCAACAACGAATCTGACCCAGTTAGCCTTGACCAAGGCGTCCCCCAGGGTTCCTCTCTCTCCTCTACTCTTTTTAACATTTATATGCTCCCCCTTACCACCCTCCTTACTAATCTTGGCATCAAACACTTTATATACGCAGATGATGTCCAAATCCTTTTCCCCTTCACTGACTCCCTCCAAACTGCTCTACAAAAGTGGGAATCCTGCCTGACGGTTATCAACCAACTTCTCACTGACATGCACCTTGCCATAAACCCACAAAAAACTGAACTCCTCATTATCTCTAACAAACTTTCCTCTCCTTCCATTCCCATTGCATACTCGTCCACGCTCTTCCCCTCCCACACCCGCAGCCTTGGCGTCCTCATTGACAACCAGCTCTCTCTCAAACCCTTCATTAAATCTATCCTTTCTGACTGCTACTTCAAACTACAAACCATCAGAAAACTCCGGCCCCTCCTATTCCTCACTGACTTTCGTACAGTACTACAGTCTATTATCTTTTCCAAAATAGACTACTGTAATGCACTCCTCCTTGGTCTCCCTGCTACTCATACTAAGCCTTTGCAACTCCTACAGAACGCCGCAGCTCGTATCCTCACTAACTCTAGGAAACGTGACCACATCACGCCTACACTCATCGAACTCCACTGGTTACCAATACAGTCTCGTATCCTGTTCAAAGTTCTCTCCCTCATTCATAAAAGCATCACTAACGAAAACACTGACTGGATCAACCCCCCGCTGCTTTCCCGTACATCCACTAGACCCACCCGAACTGCCCTCCAAGGGACACTCCGTACCCCCTCTATCAAATCCACTAAACTTATTTCCACAATGAACAGAGCCTTTTCCCTGGCCGGCCCCACCCTGTGGAACTCTATGCCCCCAGACTTGCGCACTGAAACATCTACTCCCAAATTCAAAAAAAAGCTAAAAACCTGGCTCTTCTTACAGGCCTACCCCTCCCTCAACAACCATCCTCCTGATGTCCCCCCAAGTGGTGTATAATGCATTCCTGGTATCACCATTTAGAATGTGCTTCTGCTGACTCTTCTCTCATCTCCCTTCTCCCCTTTGATTTCCTTATATATTTACAGTGCCTCACATGTATTACCTTCACAATGTACGTTTGTTAACTTCTCCTTCATCTGCTCCCAATTTTAGGAACCTTCGTTCCTTGTAAATAGTTACCCAGTTTCTGTTTGCTGATGTTCTTCTATTGCAGGGGTCGGGAACCTTTTTGGCTGAGAGAGCCATGAATGCCACATATTTTAAAATGTAATTCCGTGAGAGCCATACTAATTACAACCCCCCACCCTCCGACTCCCCCAAGACCTACCAAATTAATTTACCTCAATCCCCTACTCTCCTGATGTCCCCAAGACCTGCCAAATTAATTTACTACAACCCCCCATCCTCCTAAACCCCTCCCCCCCAAGACCTGCCAAAAGTCCCTGGTGATCCAGCGGGGGTCCAGGGCTCACAGACAAATCTTTAATAAAAAAGTAAAAATCTAACAAAACCCCCCACCCTCCTGACGCCCCCCAAGACCTCCAAAATTAATTTACTACAACTCCCCATCCTCCTGACGCCCCCCAAAACCTGCCAAAAGTCCCTGGTGGTCCAGCGGGGTCCGGGAGCGATCTCCTGGACTTGGGCTGTCGGCTGCCAGTAGTCAAAATGGTGCCGACGGCCCTTTGCCCTCACTATGTCACTGGGGTCGACCAATGGCATCGGTAGCCCCTATGACATAGTAAGGGCAAAGGGCCGTCGACGCCATTTTGATTACTGGCAGCCAACAGCCCTTTGCCCTTACTATGTCACAGGGGCTACCGCTGCCATTGGTCGACCCCAGTGACATAGTGAGGGCAAAGGGCCGTCGGTGCCATTTTGACTACTGGCAGCCGACAGCCCAAGTCCAGGAGATCGCTCCTGGACCGCTCCTGGAACCCTGCTGGACCACCAGGGACTTTTGGCAGGTCTTGGGGGGGGGGGGGTTTCAGGAGGGTGGGGGTTGTAGTAAATTAATTTTGGAGGTCTTGTCTGCGAGCCAGATGCAGCCATCAAAAGAGCCATATCTGGCTCCCGAGCCATAGGTTCCTGACCCCTGTTCTATTGTATGCAAAGTTTACTGTTCTATGTAATGGCAGTGCCAAAAGTTCTGTTTAATGACACTGTCAAAAAGTTTTAGTTTTCTGGAAACCGATACGATGTGCAAACGGCTATCGGTATATAAAATCATTTAAATAAATAAATAAAATAAATAAATAATTCAGCCCGCTCGAATTATCTGGCATTGACAGCTCGTGATTTAGTACTTGATGTTCATTGCAAAAGATTCATTTTCTGTAAAAGCACATTTGAATAACCAAGTCTTAAGATCAGACTTGAATTGCTTTTTTTCTGCACACAGTCTCAAGTGAGTCGGGAAAGAGTTCCATAGCTTTGTTCCTGCAATGGATAGAACACGATCTCTCACCTGGGTGAGCCTTGCTGATTTGATGGTGGGAACTGATAAGAGACCCTTATTAGCGGATCTCAAATCTCGCTGAGGTACATGAAGACGCAAAGATGTGTTGAGCCACTCAGTTTGCTCTCCGTGTATAACATTTTGAATTAAACAGGCAACTTTATATTGAACTCGATAGTGAATTGGGAGCCAATGTAGTTTGATCAAAGTGGGAGTAATGTGATCACACTTTCATTTACCTGTCAGGACTTGGGCTGCCACATTCTGCAGAACCTGAAGCGGGCAAACACTAGAAGCAGGCAAGCCAAGCAACAAAGAATTACAGTAATCTAGATTAGCAAAAATAAGGGTTTGAAGACAGTCCTAAAATCTCTATACTCTAAAATTTCTGTTTTATCCATATTTAAAACTAGGCGTAAATGCTGAAGTAATTGTTTTAATGATAATATATAGATAAAGGCAAGGTCAGGAGTCTAGATCAGGGCTGGCCACAGAGATGCAAAACGAGAGTCCAATCCGAAGGTCCGGGGCAGGCAGCAAGCAGACGAAGACGAGAGAAGCAGGCCAAGAGTCAAGACGGGCGCCAGACAAGCACAAACGAGGAACAAGCCGAAGTCAGAACCAGGAGAGCAAGCCGAGAAGGAACACAGGAACTGGAGGATGAGGGGTGAAGGCAGGAACACTTGGTGCGGGAAGGAAAGGCAGGAACGCCGGGACAGGACCTCATGAATGAAGGGCTGGAGTGGAGCAGGATCAGGAGCAGGACCAGGGCCAAGAGCAGGAACGGAATCAGGAACTTCAGGCAGGAACCAGCAGACATCAGGAAGCAGCAACTAGTACTCCGCGGAGACAACCTGTTGCTAAGGTAAAGAACTGAAGACTGAGGCAGGGTTTAAATACCCCTCAGTCTTGCCGTCATCCATCGGAGCTGGGCCGAAGTTTCCCACCATGGTCCCTTTAAGAGGCGGCGCCTCCCACGTGCATGCGCCTAGGGAGAGCTCCGCAGGAAGCAGGACGGCGGCGTTTAGCGCCACGTGGGAGGCTGCAGTCGGCTGGTCCTGGAGTGGGAGACGCCGTGCCAACCGGGGGAAGCACTGGTTCGTAGTGGAAGAGGTAGGGGGGACCAGTCATGGTCTACCACGGCCGGGACCCACAACAGTTTACCCTTCATAGTGATTGGCAAAACAGTACCTCTATACTGGATCCTCATGAAGAAGAGACAGCAGTGAAGATAGCTAAAGAACGTGAACATGCAGTAATTTTTTATGGTCAAACAGAATTTTGAACATGCAGTTTAAGAACCTTGAAAGTTCAGACTTCTTTGTGTAATCCATAGTGATTTTTCAGCTTTACTTTTTGGTACAACCTGGTCAGCCGATGTTGTATTGACGTTGTCCAAATGTCTGGCGGCAATTAATAATAAGAAAAATATTAATAAACTAAAGTGCAATCCAAATAAGATAGATTTTTAGGGAGTAGGGAAATGAATTAACCAGAATAAGAATAGAATACAAGAACAAAGAAATACCATGCTGGGTCAAACCAAGGTCTAAGGAAGCCAGCATCCTGTCTCTCACCATGGAAATCCAGGTCACAAGTATCCATCAGGCAAATCCCTGATAGCTGATCTGTTTCTTGTATTTCACTCCCAGGGATAAGTACTGGCTTTCCCAATTCTACCTGGTAATACTCTTGATGGATTTTTCCTTCAGGAACTTGTCCAGCACTCTTTTGACCCCTGCTATATTAGTTGCCTTGACCATGTACCCTAGGAACAGATTTTATAGCTTGATTGTATGCTGAGTGAAAAAGTACTTTCAACAATTTATTTTAAATCTGCCAGTTGCTAATTCACGGAATGTCTCCAAGTCCTAGTTTTATCTAAAAGGATAAATAACTATTCACTGTTTACTTGTTCCACCCTACTCATGATTTTATAAATCTCAGTCATATCCCCCCCTTTCATTTGTCTCTTTTCCAAGCAAAAGAGCAAGAATCTGTTTAGCATTTATCCATAAAGGAACTTATTCATCTCCTTTATCATTTTTGTCACCCTTCTCTGAACCTTTTCTGTGTTCATTATGTTTTTATTGAGATGGAGTGATCAGAAATGCACACAGATACGGTTGCACCATGGATCTATACAAAGGCGTTATGATAGTCTTAGTTTTGTTCTTTATTCCTTTCCAAATAATTCATAACATTCTATTTGCCATTTTGACTGCCACCGTTCACTGAGCCAAAGATTTTAAGGTATTGCCCACAAGGACTCCAAAATCCTTTTCCTGGATGGTGACTCTTATCATTTGAATTTGGGATTATTTTTTTCTATGTGCATTACTTTATAGTTGTCTATATTAAATTGCAACTGCCATTTAGATGCCCAGCCTCCTAGTCTCACAAGATATTTCAGCTGTTCCTCACAATCCGCTACTGTCTAAATGAAACAATGTTGTGTCGTCTGCAAATGTTGTCACCTCACTCGTTCCTTTCTCCATATCATTTATGAATATGCTAAATAGCACAGATCCTAATACAGACCCCTGGGATACTCCATTAATGACCTTTCTCCCTTTCAAAAACTGTCCATTTGGTCCTACTCTCTGTTTCCTGTCTTTTATCCAGTTACCAGTCCACAATAGGAGACTGCCCCTGATCATATGACCTCCCAATATCCTGAGGTATTTCTCATGAAGGATTTTGTCAAATACCTTCTGAAAATACAATTATATAGTATATCAACTGGCTCACCGTTTTCTGCATGTTTATTTTCACTTAAAAAAAATCTAATAAATTGAAGGCAAGACTTCCCTTTATAAAGACAAGCTTGGAAATATTTGAGGCTTCCAAAACTGGAGTTGAGTAAGATGGAAAATTCACTAGTTCAATCTTCTGATGTTCCACGGCTGGTGAACCAACAAATCCTCTGGGAGAGTCACACCCAGCATCGGTTCCCTCACTCCTCAGAAGCACGCTCCCTGCCCAGAGTCTAAGACAATTGGCATGATCAACCAGCACCCGTTCTGACCATGCTTTTGGATCCTGGGAAGCAGCAAAGTATGCTAGAGAGATCCTCTCAACCGGAAACAAAGAGATGGACGAGCCCAGGTAAGAGATGTGTACAACTTCCCCACTCTCAACCTTTATTGGCTCTGCTCCTGATCCATCATCTCTGTGTAGAACATGCACATCCATCGGGCTGACAGCAGAATGCTCCATTGAAGCTGCAGGGTAAGTCCTCTCCTTTGGTCTTCATTTGCGACCGGTGTGCGGCATTATGTTTAGGAAAATGTAAGTTTAATAATGTGGATGTGGACCCTTAGACCGAAGTGGAGTTGACACAACCTGCAGGGAGGAGCCCTGCAGGTCCCTCACTGTTAGCTGGCAGAGCTAGTAGTGGCAGAGGCCCAACTGGAGCTTCACCTATACTAGCCCTCATTCCCCTTAGGTTTCTGGAGCTAGCAGGACTTAGGCACGGGCCTCGGACAAGGTGGAGATCCATGGAGACGATGAGTCACAGGCCAGAGTCCGGGGCAGGCTGCATTCAGATGTGGTTTAAGAGTCAGGCAGAGGTCAATGGCAGGCAGAGTTCCATCATAGACGTGAAACAGGCAGTGGTCAGTGGCAGGTGGAGTTCAGTCGAAGTCAAGTGTCAACAGGCCAAAGTCAGAACCAGAGATCTATCCGAGGGAAGACAAGCCAGGTTGGCAGGTGAGGAACAGCATAGGCCAGCAAGAGGAGACACTGAAGACTGACCACAAGACAAAGATGAAGAACTGAAGACCGACCAAAGGATGAAGATGAAGAACTCAGAGGGGATGACAAGGAACTTCCAAGACAAGACCAGGAACACAGGAATAAAGACTAGGAATGCAGGAACAAATACCAGGAACCCAAGGTGGCAACTAGTATTACACAAGGTAGTCAATCTATTGCCAAAGCACGGAAGGGTTGCCAAGGTAGCCTTATATAGTCCTAAACTGGTGATGTCATCAACGGGCTCTGCTGGCATTTTCCCACCATGGGCCCTTTAAGAGGGAAAACGTTGGGCGCGTGCGCATCCTAGGAGGGACCCAGGGAGACAGTGGGATTGGCGGCAGGTCAAGTGCGGCCGCCTGCCATGTGTCCATATTGGGACCTTCCTCTGGTGGAGGGAGCATCGGAGGAGGAGGCAGGCTGAGCGCAGAGGGGACCACCCAGGGGCCTATCCCATCAGTGGTTGTGGTTCCGGGCTTGGGACTGAAGGTAAGAGCAGCGGTCTGTGGACCTGCCCCGTGGACCACTGAATGCAACAAATAAGCACCAGAGCTGCGGGTGCGGTAACCACCATCTTGGATCCCCCCCGAGAATGGTTTTTGATATAAACTGTGCTCTCCCTCCTGCCCTCCCTTCATGGCCTGTCTATTCCTGCCTTGGGTTTTGTCCAAACTGTGGCCAGCCATGGCCTGACTTCAAGGTAGGGGTCAAACATACCCCTCGGGAGAGACAAAATGAACTGCCTCAAGTTTGGTCTAAATTTTCCTGACCAAGACTTACAGCTTTTCAGGTATGTGCCTCTTAAAAATCCTGTTTCTATAAAAAATAAGACTTGTTTTCCTGATATAATTATAAAATCTGGAAACTGGACTTACAGCCCATATATAGCCATTAATGTTGGTGCCTTAGCCCCAGCTTCAGTAATTCCTGCAGCTCCTTCCTGGGTCTGCGGGAAGTGACTGTCTATGAGAAAACAATCTAAAGCAATTTGTGCTGATTGGCATGCTTTGAACCCTGCTTTTGAAACACTGATCCCAGCTCTAGCATCTCTTTCCTGGGGCTGCAAGAAGTGTCTGGGTTGAAGTAGATGACCTGAACCAATTTGTCCTTTTTGGTATACCTCGAATCACAGTAGTTCCTGCAACTCCTTTTTGGGATTGCAAGATGTGCCTATCAGAAATAGACAATCAATAATAAAAAAGTATTGTGTGCCGTGCTTGGACTCCAGATTTGTATTAACACTGGAAGCAGTGATTTCCAGTCCTGCATTAAGGATGCCTGCCCTAGCATCAGGAAAGGCAGATCCCATTGTTTTTACAGCCTCTTTGCCTGACTCTTCCCTGGTCAAGCCTGTTTCAGCTTCAGCTAGGGGTGTCCTATTTTCTGTGTGTCTCCAATCCAGTTAGCTGCTTTCAGCTCAGCTTCATTGACTCAGCCAGCTGATTCATGCTTAGAAGCATAGACTCCAATGCAGCCAAATTATTCAAGAAAGACAGCCTGTTTTGCTTTTGCAGCCTTTTTGCTTGACTCTTCCCTGGTTAAAGCTGTCTCAATCTCCTAAACCTGCTACAGTTGCAGCTTCAGTCAAGTGTACCCTAGTTCTGGAGAAGCCAGTATTTACCAAACTAGATTGTGTTCCAGCCAACCCCTTCACAGCAGCAGCTGCTTTTCAGCCAGCTTCAGAAAATCCAGTTCCATATTCCAGGCCGGGCTCTGCCCCAGTCTCTGTAAAAGAAGAACCTTTGATTTTTTTTTAAAATCCTTTATGTATGTTTTAATAATAATATACAAGCATTAACTTGTGCAGCAATATAAGCCAAAGATGCGAAGAAAACAAAGAAGAAATATAATTCTTGATATAAGGAAATAAAGATTAAACATCTCCATCCTAATACAGTGCAAATTACAAGAAGACCAGAAAACATGAGAGTGATAGTATGAAATATAATAATGAAAACTCTTCCCAGAGGATGATCCCTATATAACAAATTCACAGAATCTACCCCTCCCCCCATCTCAAGGGGCCATAGCGCTTGGTTCACCTCTATCTGGAGTCCTATAATCTAAAAAGAAATAGAGCTGTGAAGGTTCAAAAATACATATTTCTCAGAAGCAAGAAAAATTAATCATTTACAAGGAAATTGCAAAACAAATTGTGCACCTAAACCAACAACTTCATTACGCCTTCAGTCCACCTAGTAGCTCTGGATTCTATACCAGCACTAGCAGCAGCTGTTTCACACCTGCTCCAGATCCTGCACCAGCAGGAGCAGCTGTCTCTCAGCCAGCTCCAGAGGATCTGGTCCAACCAGCAGAAGTAGCTTTCTCTCAGCCAGCTCCAGAGGATCTGGTCCAACCAGCAGAAGTAGCTTTCTCTCAGCCAGCTCCAGAGGATCTGGTCCAACCAGCAGAAGTAGCTTTCTCTCAACCAGCTCCAGAGGATCTGGTCCAACCAGCAAAAGTAGCTTTCTCTCAGCCAGCTCCAGAGGATCTGGTCCAACCAGCAGAAGTAGCTTTCTCTCAGCCAGCTCCAGAGGATCTGGTCCAACCAGCAGAAGTAGCTTTCTCTCAACCAGCTCCAGAGGATCTGGTCCAAATAGCAGAAGTAGCTTTTTCTCAGCCAGCTCCAGAGGATCTGGTCCAACCAGCAGAAGTAGCTTTCTCTCAGCCAGCTCCAGAGGATCTGGTCCAACCAGCAGAAGTAGATTTCTCTCAGCCAGCTCCAGAGAATCCAGATTCAGTACCAGCACTGGTGACTCAGCAGACTTTGCTTCTGGACTTTGTCCTAGACCCTCTTGCACTGCAGACTCTGCTTCTGGATTGCACTCCAGGTCTTACAAGCCTGCAGACACTACTTCCAGAGTCTGAATCCATTCCATATTCTGCTCCTGGTCTTGCACCATTCCAGGACTGACTCCGTGATAGACTCCAATCCAGGCAGACTCTGACTCCAATACAGGCACTAGTCCAGACACCCTAAGTTCCCCTTTTAGTTGGGATCCGAGGAGAGGAGGTGCTCCCAGGGGCATATGGAATCCACCCTTTTTAGGGGAGGTAATGTGAGGAGCCTGGCTGCAGTGTGGCCCTTCTGCTTGCATAGACTTATGCCTTGAAGACTCTCATGAGTCAGAACTGCCACTCCCTCACAATGCCAACACAGTTGTCTTCCTCAGCTTGGAGTTGGTTCCTTCTAGCTATGGTCACTGTTTCTAATTTTGTTTTCCTGCTCATATTCCTGTCTGATCCTGTACTTAGGCACTACTCTAGTGATCTTTCTGCTTTTATGTTCTGCCTTGGTTTGTCTGTGTGTTTTCTCATGTCTCTGTTTGTCCTTGTTCTGTTAGTACATTCCATTGTCTGTATTTCTGTGTTTGTTCTGGGCACCTTTCTGTTCCTTGCTCTGTTGCAGCCTTGCTGCCTTAGTGGGTACCCTGTCCCTGTCAACATGCACTGCCGACTAAGTCTTGCCAGCCATCAGAACTGGAGAGCTCAACTCGAAGGACAGGTGACTGGTCAAGCAGAAGACCATGACTTCTAGCCAGTTACTGGGGGAGCCAACCTACTCCTGCCTCAGAGTTTCTCCAAACACCAGCCAGCCATGGCCTGACAACTGAAGTCCCTTCTCTGGTTCTGTCCCTCCTGCCTTCCTCGACCCCTTCCTCAGTGCTCACCCTCCTGTCCTCTCCCCTCCATGAGTTCCTTCCCTGCTAACCCACTTCCCCTACCCATATCACCTTCCTTAATGCCTTCCCCTCTCCTCCTCCCTCTTAAGGCCCTTTCCAAATGCTTTCATTCCTGTCTTCACCATCTGGTTCCCTCTCCTTCCTGTGACCCCCTTCTCTACATCTTTCTGAGTGATGATCCCCCTATGGCCCCCTTCCTTCCTGGCCTCCGGGCCCTTCCATGGCCTTACTACTCCACCTTTTTTCTCCTCACTATCAGGCCAGCAGGACAGCCAGAATGGCCAGAAATGTTCCTTAGTTTCATCACCCTGCTTGCTTCTGCCTCTGGTCATGTGGAGTAGCAGCAGCGGGTAAAGATGCTGGTGGCAGTGTTGCTTCCCTTCCTCCTCTTGACCCAGCATCAGACTCCTCATGAAAGCAATCAGCTGCACCCTTCCCTGCTTCTTCTCCGCACCAGTTTGGTTTTCTTAAGGCTGTGATCTTTCTCTCCTCAGCATGGAATCAGACAGTGGGATAAGGAAGCAGGAGCCTTAGAGCAGAGCTCCTCAGAGGTGAGATCAGCCTGCCTCCCTTCTAGTGGACTCCCTATGATGATCTTGTGGACCCCTAGGGATTCACAGACCACAGGTTGGGAACCACTGGCTTGTATATGTAAGTAAGTTAAAAATATATATACCCTGTCTTGAAAGTTATTTTATTTATTTAAGGTTTTTATATACCGGCATTCATGATATACTCACATCATGCTGGTTTACAGTTAAACAGGGGAGCATAATAAACTTCAAACAAGAACTATAGTGCGGAAGAAAGCAGTTACAAATAACAAGGAAGAATAAACTTGGAGAGGAGGAAAAAAAGAAAAGGTTAACAGTAGTTAAAAATAATTACAAACAGCTGAAATTGAGCTGGCTGTGTTATGAATGTTGATGTTGTGGGACATTAGTTGGAGTCCGGGAATGCTTGTTTGAACAGCCAAGTCTTAAGTCTCTTCCTGAAGGTTGGGAGGCAGGGCTCCTGTCTGAGATCGGGGGGGATGGAGTTCCATAGTGGTGGACCAGCTGAGGAGAGGGCCCTGTCTCGTAAGGTAATATGTCTAGTGGCTTTGGTTGGGGGTACCTGGATAGATCCTCTGTATGCGTCTCTGGTGGGTCTTGAGGAGTTGTGTAAGAGGAGAGGTATTTGCAGGTCAATTGTTGCATGTTGATGGATGATTTTGTATATAAAGGAAATGGACTTGTAGATGATTCTATAGTGAATTGGCAGCCAATGGAGGTTTTTTAGGATTGGAGTGATGTGGTCTCTCCTCCTGGTGTTTGTCAGTATTCGTGCTGCCGCATTTTGTACCATCTGAAGTGGTTACGGGATGTGAATCGTTTTTTGACGATTTAAAACAATCGTCAGATATATTTTAATTTGTCAAAAATCGTTAGAGCCGCGATACAATAGCAATTCCCCCAATTTATCATCAAAAAATCGTAAATCGAGGGAGGGGGGAGGGTGGGAAAACCGGCACACCAAAACAACCCTAAAACCCACCCCGACCCTTTAAAATAAAGCCCCCACCCTCCCGAACCCCCCCCAAAATGTTTTAAATTACCTGGGGTCCAGTTGGGGGGGGGGGTTCCCGGCGCGATCTCCCGCTCTCTGGCCATGGCTGCATTAATAGAAATGGCGCCGGTGGCCCTTTGCCCTTATCATATGACAGGGCAAAGGTAGCACCGGCGCCATTTTGGTTCCTGGCTCCCGACGTCACGAGTGCAGGAGATCGCTCCCGGACCCCCGCTGGACCCCCAGGGACTTTTGGCCAGTTTGGGGGGGGCCTCCTGACCCCTACAAGACTTGCCAAAAGTCCAGCGGGGGTCCGGGAGTGACCTCCTGCACGCAGGCCGTATTGCCACTATTCAAAATGGCGCCGGTGCTACCTTTGCCCTGTCATATGATAAGGGCAAAGGGCCACCGGCGCCATTTCTATTAATGCAGCCATGGCCAGAGAGCGGGAGATCGCGCCGGGACCCCCCCACTGGACCCCAGGTAATTTAAAACATTTTGGGGGGGTTCGGGAGGGTGGAGGATTTATTTTAAAGGGTCAGGGTGGGTTTTAGGGTTGTTTTGGTGTGCCGGTTTTCCCGCCCTCCCCCGATAAAACGATTTTTTAACCAAAAAAACTCAGACGATCAGATTTCCCCCCCCTCAGCCAAAATTGATCGTTAAGACAATCGATCACACGATTCACATCCCTAGTTACTATATATATATATATATATATATATATATGTGTGTGTGTTCTACAAATGTTAGTCCTCAGTAAAATTTTGTGTTCTTCTGTTGTTGATAGAAGCTACTAATGTTAATCTTGTATATCCTTGATGCAGAGACATCAAAAGAGTGATTTATGATAGTGTTTTTCCCGGGAGGTATTTAAAATAGAAAACGGTGATCATATTAATCCCTGAAGAGAGCAATAGTAGTGGAAGGCAGATGTATGGGTTAATATATTTTGAAATCAATAGTTTCCCACGTGGCTCATAGGTTGTTTTGCTAATGATTATTTGTCTCTTTCCCTTGGTCTTGATTGTTTTTCTATGCATCATAATAATCTTGATGGGAATATTCATTTGAACTATATCTTTTCTAATACAGTGTGAGTGAATATATATACAGGTAGGTACCGTATATATGTAATTTTGTGAAGTCACTATATTTTTTTAGTTTTTCCTGAGTATTTTATGAGTACTATAAAATTTATATATAATATTTTAGATTTTTTAGATTTACAGCATCTTTATTTATTTGAAGTGAAAAATTGACAACTAAGGAATATTTGGATTTGAACGTATATTAGGTTGTACATATGATACTCTTAGAACTAATTTTTTAAGGGTTGAGTTCATCCCCTGAAGAAGACAGCATATGGTTATCAAAACTAGGGTCCTAGTTGGGATGTGGGTGTTTTTACCCCACCTCCCAAACCTCACCCCAAGTTACTAGGGCCCCCTCTTACAATGGTATAAATAGTAAACTTATATATGAGCCTCTACAGAGGCGCTAGCTCTCTCTCATCAGGAACAGGCCGGCGGTGGATTATTACACAGGTGTGATAAATGTATCATGTGCTGCAGAAAATACCTATGCAGTAGCAAAGAAATTAGGCTATTTCTGTTATATTTATAGTGTTTTGCTGAACCTAGGGCTTAGTTTATCAGTATCCTTCAAAGATACCTTCCTCCGAATCATGGTCTGCTGAGTGACCATTGGCTTTCCCCCATGTTCTAATTTTAAAGCTACTCTACATCTTTTTTAAAAGTTAGCACCAGCAGCCTGGTTCCTCTCTGGTTAAGGTAGAGTCCAAAAAACCCCAACTAATTATAGTAACCAGCTCTTGCCTGTATGACATTATAGCCTTGTTAGAGCCAAGGCAGGATAAGTTGGCAAGGAGACTAGACAGAGGACAAATCTTGGTGCAGCATGTTTTTAACTATCTGGATCAAGTGACGCTGACCTACTCTGCTGTAAACTCTGAGCATGTGCAAGAAGCTCTGCATTTCCTCTTTAGCGTTGTTAGGGAAGGACATAACTTGAGTTCTCTGGGAGTTTAATAAAAGCTAAAGGAAGAGGCACAGAAAGAGAGAGGATTCAAGATGGCAGACTAGTACTAGCACTGTGTTGCTAGTTGAGGACATTGTGCTATTCAACATGGTGAAGCGCAAAGGATAGTCTTGAGTATTCCCCTCTGTACGTAAGACTTTTGTGACATCTGTACAATATCCCATAGATGCCTTCATGACCTGTGAGGTGGTAGCATTGACCCACAGAGATGATGACTTTCGGATCTTTGCTGTTGAGAGAGAGCCCAGCAACCTCCCCTGAAACGGTCTTCCTTTCCACCAAGGAGCAATCTCCTCTGATAGCACCGGAGAAATGAGAGCTGTCTCCTTTATTGCAGTTGTCAGTGGATGATGTGAGACGGGCCATGTCGGCAAAGGAAGGAAGAGCTGAGACAAATTCTTCTGCAGTGGCAGCTTTGAGAGAAATAGTAGATCGTGCAGTAGATCTGGAGAAGTTGGCTGATTCTGCAGTTTATTGGAGGAAGGGGCTGGATTGATTAAAAGCAAAGTTGTAATGGTTTTTCCTGGAACCTCTTTAGGGGCCTCTTTGGAATGCGATAACTGGCATGCAGGTTTCTTAACTTCTCAAATAAAACAGCTTTCAGATCAGTTCTAGAAAGTTTCTACAGATTGGGTGAAGACAAAATGAATGTGGGAGAAATAGTTCAAAAGATGGACATATTGGAAAATCGAGTTAAACAGTTAAAGGTGAATTTTCAAAAGTTGCGTGTGTAGAAAATAGCACTTATGCATGTAAAATAGTATATACCGTATGCGAGTATATGCTATTTTAGAAACCTCAACATACACGTGTGAATCAAGGAGGAAATATTCATGTGTAAAAAACCGGTGGGCTCGGAGCATTCTGGGAAGGGGCTAATGTTTACATGTGTAAGTTGCTATTATTTAAACAATGTATGCATGTAAATTTGGCACCTTATTTGTGTATATTTACTCCTATTTAATATCTGGAGTAAATGATTAACATCTTAAAAGTGAAAAAACGACTGGGTGAGGGGTCTGGGTCAAATGGGGGAACTTCAGGCTTAAGAGCTGCAGATGATCTGGTGGGCTAATTGGTAAAACTGGTTAATTCATTCCTGTGTACACGTTAGAAAATCCCCTGACTTACATGTGTAAAAGCCGACTTGCAGGAGTAGATGCATCTAAATAACATGCAATATCTACTTGCATATCCTTTTAAAATTTGAAGTAAAAATGTGCGGGTATATCATTTGCGTGCACATCAGGACAAATTCTGACTTATCTGACCCTTGCCATTACTTAGATGTTCAAATTCAAATTTATCCAGGTAAGTGGTGGCACTTATCTGGAAAAGTTCCAATTTATCCAGCCAAGTAGCAGCAGAGGCTAATTAGCTGGATAAGTCTAAAAGTGCTACTTGTCCACCTAAGAAGCACTTTTCAGACAAGATAAGTAAAAAAAAAAAAAAAAGAAAAACAAAAGTGCTACTTAGCCAGATAAGTCTTAAAATGCTAATTATCTGGCTCAGTCAAATAGCTGGATAAGTCTAAAAGTGCTACTTATCTGATTTAGCCAGATATGTAACATTTTTTGGGCTTATCTGGCTATCTGTTTTAAGACTTATACAACTAAGTAGCACTTTCTTAAAGACATCCAGATAAGTCTGAAAAGCACTACGGACAAGTAGCGCTTTTCAGAGTTATCTAAGTGGCGCCTGCTGCTACTTAGCTGGATAAATTGGAACTTACTGGGATAAGTGCCACTAATTATCCAGATAGGTCCAAACTTGTGCAGCTCGCAGGTTGTACATGTGCAGCATATTTGCATGCATATGTACTCATATTTTATAACCTGCACATATTGGGCGTAAGATACGCGCATACCCCCCGAAAACCTGGCCCAAGCTCCTCTTGCGCGCTCCGAGCCTATGTTGAGTAGGCTTGGCGGCGCACGCAAGCCCTGGGATGCGCGTAAGTCCTGGGGCTTTCCTGGGGGGCGTGTCGGGGGCGTGTTGGGGGGGGCGTGTTGCGGCCAGCGCATCATCGGGAGCATTCTGGGGGGCATGTTGGGGCATGTCCCGGCCAATGCATCATCAGGGGCATTCCAGGGGCGTGGCCGTTGCCCCCGGACCGGACCATGGTGCGCCGGTGGCCGGCCCGGTGCGCGCAAGTTACGCCTGCCTCGAGCAGGCGTAACTTGTGCAACAAAGGTAGGGGGGGGTTTAGATAGGGCTGGGGGGGTGGGTTAGGTAGGGGAAGGTGCAGGGGGGTTGGAAGGAAAGTTCCCTCCGAGGCCGCTCCGATTTCGGAGTGGCCTTGGAGGGAACAGAGGCAGGCTGCGCGGCTCTGCGCTCGCAGGCTGCCGATTTTGGGCAGCCTTGCGCATGCCGACCCCGGATTTTAATGGATACACGTGTATCCATTAAAATCCCGCATACTCTTGTTTGCACCTGGTGCACGAACAAAAGTACGCGTGGGCGCAGATTTATAAAATCTACCCCATTGTTTGCATGCAGGTTATAAAATACTATTATCAACTTTGCGAGCACCCATATACATTGTATATAGGCATGAGTGAGCAGTTTTGAAAGATATCTTCTTAGAAGTTAATATTGGTTAAAGACAATGGTAGTTTGCATATTAAGTGTGAACATTGGGAGAATATGGTTAGAGGTTGAAATGTACATTCGATTAATTTTCCAAAGGAAAGAGCAGTGATATTGTATGATATGTTTAAAAATATTTTTTAAAATATTGAAGGGTTTGTGGCATCATTCCCACCTGTTTCCAGGGTTTATTACTTTTCTCTGGGTAATAAGACTGCTGCTGGGGAATAACAGATTTTGCTATTGAATGATAGCCTTGATATTTCTCAACTTCTGGAAAAATCAGAAATTGATGCTTCTACAACTGTAACTTTATTTGTTCAGCTGGCTCTTGATAATGATAAAGAGTTTCTACTGAGACATTTCTTTAAACATCATGAGATATTAATTAAAGACCATAAGGGATGAATGTTTCCTGATATAGTCAATGTAACACAAAAAACAAGAAAGCTGTTCTTGATTTTGAGACCTAAAAACTGTTGCAAATGGGCTATAGATTCACGTTGTGATGGCACCCGCTTAACGATGGTATAGAAAAGATTTTAAATAAATTTAAATAAATAAATGTTAGTTTGTATTAAAATCTGTAGATGTGCTTGTATTTTTAAAGTCATGTGCTAAGGATCATTTAAAATTGATTATATGCTTACCTCTATCTTGTTGATACGTTGTCTGTTTTGGGGAAGCAAATCTTGTTTCTAGCCAGTGTGTGTTCTTTCAGATACCACAAATAGTCTCTGGAGCAAGGGGTTGAGAATCACATCTTCTGCCTCTGGAGATCTCTTTGCAGTGCCTTGGAACAAAAAGGTTCCTCAGTTATGCTCCCTGTGTAGGACACGTGGCAAACCAGCCTCAGATATTCTTACCTGCATTGGGACAAGGGTCTTCTGTACGCGTATCCTTCAGCTGCATTGGTAGCGAAGACGCTCTTGAAGCTTGGTGAGGAAAAAGGGACTATAATCCTCATAGCTCCTTATTGGCTGAGACAGGTCTGGATTCCATTCCTGTGGGAGTTGTCCATCCAGAAACCAATCAGTCTGGGGACTTCTGTAGATCTCATCACACAGGATTGAGGCAGGTTGTGGAATCCCAACCTCCAGGCCCTGTCGCTCACAGCCTGGATGTTGAGAGGTTAATATTGATAGACATGACATGAGGCGAGTTTTATGGGTAATTGCTTGTGTCCAGGATGTGAAGTTATTTCCTGTTTGTGAAATCCTGCCCAACGCTGAGAAGATATGTTTGTCCATAGTAACGACGTAAGTGTTAAATATTTTTGAATGTCTATATTTATGTAAATTTTTAGGATGATATGTGATGCTCTCTTTTAATGTTTATTTTCATAGCTTTTAGTCGCTAAACTCTGCCCCTGAAGTAGGCATATTGTGCTGAAACACTAACGTTGGGATTACAGTGCATGTGGGATTACAGATCGTGCAACTGTTTAGCATTTGGAGATGCATACCCTCACTAACCTTGTTTACAACAAGATTATGAACAATTTGTCATTGTGACACATGTTTTCTTGGTTTGGAACATTATATTTGTGATTTCCATTCTTTCGTTTCTGGAACAGTGTATTTGGTTTGAAGTACTACATTGAAGTTCCACAGACTAGATCAGTGATGGCGAACTCGAGTGCCTCAAACAGGCCAGGTTTTCAGGATATTCACAATGAATTTGCATGAGATACATTTGCATACAATGGAGGCAGTGTATGCAAATCTTTCTCTTGCATATTCATTATAGCTATGCTGAAAACCTGGCCTGTTTGTGGCACTCGAGGACTGGAGTTTGCTATCACTGAACTAGATCTTTCTTGATCAGAATAAAGTTGGATTATGTAATTTATTCTTTGACAGAACGATGTTGCTTTATTCATCTACATAAGTTGATTACATTTTGGACTTTAATCGGATGTTGTGGTCTTCATTTTGAAACTAAGATGTGGTCTTATTTGTTACATATTCATAAAATCCATGTAATAGGGATGTATTGATAGTGTTATAGGATTTGAGATGTTTTGTTTTAATGTTTTAATATTTCTTCTATAATTCTCATAGAAATAGTGACATGATTTAACTGTGGGATATGGTTTTTAATATATGATTTTAATGAATTGTATGAATGGGATGTGTTAATGTGTTAATTTTTATGATTGTTTAATAAAGTCTTTAACATTTTCTAAACATTCACAAATAAAATAATGTTTTATTTCTCAAACTTTAGTTTGAATATTATGTTTACAACCATTTTTTGATAGATTTGTACATTATAGGGTTGTTTTTTTTGCTTCCTTGTTTTGCTGTAGATTTTCATTCAGACACAGACCTTGGATCAGGGTCCTCTTTCCTCTGAAAGACAAGTCCCAGGGTTAGAGGATCACTCCCTCAGAGAGGGGATATTCAGATACTCTCCACCCCATGGCTGAAACCAATAGGGGCAGTTACTGTTAATAAAGTGTCAGAAGCACCACCATAGGGAACTGTGTAGCCTCTTGTAATCACTGCATGGCTCTGGAGAATAAAGGCCAAAAGGAAGATTTTCCCCTTCTCCTAACTCCAGGTTCTGGCAATGACAGATGAGTGACTGGACATCACTTTCCCTCGGCGTCAACCCTTTTCTGTCTCCCCATAAAAATTTTAGACTTCTCTGACCAAACCCCCATGACTGCACTATTGTGGCTACTTCTAAGAGGGGAGTTTTCATAGCAAAATGGTTTAGATCATTCATTACGTGGCCATCACAATAAGTCCTCTGCTGCAAGGAGCATTGACCTAGAATGTGCAGTGTCATTACAGAGGCTGAGGCAGGCAGTGTTTTACAGATGTCACTGAGGCAAGCAGTGTTTTGAAGATTCATCATTTCTTCTGATCTCTTTCAGGTTGTTTTTGACCTCCATCCATCCTGTAGCCCTCTGTCTGGGATTTACTCTTCTCATAATATTCCTTCATGAGTATAATATGTACATTATTCAATATATAAGGTAAATACATAATAAATATGAAGAGGGGATAGGGAACACAGAAGATAGCACTGGATGATTTGTTGCTTATTTACAGGGCAATATTCAAAAGATTTTATTTATTTTAATTTAATTTGTATTTTGCCTTTCATGTAGTTTAAAGTGGATTATATTATTCAGGTGCAGGTAAATGTGTGTTTACTTACATAAAAAAACTTTGAAAATTGACCCTACCCCCAGCTCAGTGCAGATAAAAGTACCTGCTCTTTCACAGCACTTGTACTTTTACTTGCATGAGAAAAGAAGTGGAGTTAGGCTGGGAGAGTGGAAGTGCGCATGAAGATTTTAATTTCAAAACTACTGCTCCCCTGGAGCAGAAGTAGTTTGTGCATGCTGGCCGACTGCCGATGCACACTTCCCTGGTTCAGCGGCTAATGGGTGATTTCAGTTACCCCAATTTTGACTGTGTAAATGTCACATCAGGCCATACTAATTTTGTGAAGTTCCTAGATGAAATAAATGGCTACTTCATGGCTAATGGCTGCTGTCCCAGCTGGCATCTGTCCCGCCCCCTCCCCTCCTGACCCAGACCACACTCTCTGGCCTGCCCCTTTTTAAGGGCCTGGCACTTGTGCATATAGCAGCAGTTATGCTCATGGCCAGGCCCTTTTGAAAATGTGTGCCGGGCCCGGCCATGCACGTAACTACCAGAATTTGTGCACATGGCTGATTTAAAATTCGGCCAAATATATATATCATCTGGTCAGGTGATTTGCTACTCTTTAGTTTGTCAATTTGCCTTATTATATCTTCCAAGTTCACTAAGATTTGTTTTAGTTCCTCTGAATCATCACCATTACTTTAATTTCTGGTACGGGTATCTGCCTTATATCTTCCTCAGTAAAAACTGAAGAAAAAATTAATTTAGTCTTTCTGCTATGGTCTTTTCTTCCCTAAGTGCCCTTTTTACCTCTTGATCATCTAGTGATCCAACTGACTCCCTTGCAAGCTTTCTGCTTCAAATGTACTTTAAAAAGTTTTTATTATTTTGATTCCAGGACAAGCTTATTTACAAATTATCTTGTTGCCTTTCCTATCAATGTTTTGCATGTAACTTGCCAGTGCTTATGCTGTTTCCTGTTTATTTTTTTTCAATAGGATCTCTTTTCCATTTTTTGAAAGATATGTTTAGCAATAATAGCCTCTGTCACCTCACCTTGTAACCAAGTTGGCAGTATTTTAGCCATTTTTCCACCTTTTGATTTGCATGGAATATACTGTATCTAGTCTGGCCTTCCAAGATAGTATTTTTAAAGAATTTCCATGGCTGCTGTAAACTCCTAATCTTTGCAGCTGCTCCTTTAAGTTTTTTTCTATTTTTCTCATTTTCTCATATTCTCCCTTTTGAAAGGTAAATGCTATTACAATAGATTTCTTCAGTGTCATCCCTCCAGTTATTAAGTCAAATTTGATCATGTTATGATTACTGTTGCCAAGTGGCCCCAAAACCATTACGTCTCGTACCAGATCGTGTGTTCCACTACGAACTAAGTCTAAAATAACTTCCCTCTTTGTTGATTATTGTACCAGCTGCACCATGAAGGAGTCATTTATTTCATCTAGGAACTTCACAAACTTATCATGTCCTGATGTGACATTTATACAGTCAAAACTGGTGTAATTGATATCACCCATTATCGCTGTGCTGCTAATATTGTTAGCTTCCCTAATTTCTGTTAGCATTTCATTATCTGTTTGAGCATTCTGGCCAGGCAGAAGGTAATACACTCCCACTGCTATTTTATGTCCCTTTTCACCTGGAATTTTTATCCATAAAGGATTCTACAGTTCATTTTGTTTCCTGAGAAAAGTTTATTCTGTTTGATTCAATACCCTTTTTTATATATAGTGCCACCCCTCCACCAATTTGAACCCTACTATCATTTCAATATAATTTGTATCCTGGAATCACAGTGTCACATTGGTTATTCTTCTTCTACAAGATCTCTGAGATGCCAATTATATCTACCTCGTCATTCATTCAGTGCTATACATTATAACTCTCCTACCTTATTTGTTTGTTGGGATTTGTGGACCCTTGAGCTGCCTAGTGGATGGAGAAGATCCGCTGAAGGAAGGCCTTCAGCAACCTCATAGCTGGGAGGCGGAACAGGCCAGGAGGAATCCGGTGAACTATCCGAGTCGAGGCAGACTGAAGTGAAAAGGAGCCAGAGGAAGTCCAGAGGTTGTGGCAGGCATCAGAGGTGCAAGACAAGAATGTGGACCAGCAATCGGGGCAGGCAGCGAAATAGCGAAGACCAGGGACAAGCCAAGGATCAGGACGAGCAGCAGATAAGAAAAACAAGAAGCCAAGCCAAAGTCAGGAACCAAGAAGACAAGCCGAGGTGGAACAGGAACTGGAACAGGAAGGCAGGAGCGGAGTAGGAACAGGAAGGCAGGAATGTGGACCAGCAGTTGGGGCAGGCAGCGAACTAGCGAAGACCAGGGACAAGCCAAGGATCAGGACGAGCAGCAGACAAGGAAAACCAGACGCCAAGCCAAAGTCAGGAACCAAGAAGACAAACCGAGGTGGAACAGGAACTGGAACAGGAAGGGAGAAGTGGAGTAGGAACACAAAGGCAGGAATAAGCAGGAACTGGATCAGGAACACGGATGCAGAAGCAAGCAGGAACTGGATCAGGAACACGAAGGCAGGAGCAAGCAGGAACTGGATCAGGAACACGGATGCAGAAGCAAGCAGGAACTGGATCAGGAACACGAAGGCAGGAGCAAGCAGGAACTGGATCAGGAACACGGAAGCTGGAACAAGCAGGATCAGCAACTAAATACTTGAAGAGTGAACCTCATTGCAAGGCAAAGTAGCTGTGTGCTGGAACTTCCTTTTACAGTCCCCAGCTGATGACGAGCATTTAGGGGTCAGGCTGAGGTTTCCCACCACGGCCCCTTTAAATTCTGCAGAGAGACGCGCGCAGCCAGGCTGAGGGAGCAGTCTGCATCCTCCTCGTGGCGAGGACACCAAGAGAAGGCCCCGACACGGCTTGGGATGAAGAGGAGCGAGCCGCGGCTGTGGAGAGCAGCTGAGAGGTAAGCGGGGGACTGTGTGTGGCAGCCTGCGGCTCGGGGTTTTAACAGTACCCCCCCTTACGCCCCCTCCTCGGGGGTCTAGGCTTGCCAGGATTATCTTGGTGAAATTGATGGAGAACAGTCTTGTCCAAGATATTGGAGGCTGGTTCCCATGTGTTCTCCTCTGGACCGAAACCCTCCCATGCAATTAGATACTCCCATCATCGATGATGAAAACGAACATCGAGAATGTCTTGTACTTGATATTTAGGAGCCATACGCATAGAAGGAACTTTGAGCCGGATATGGCGGGGCTCACCCACACTCGATCCCCAGAATGGAAGATAGGAATTTTGCGTCGATGCTTATCTGCCTCCTTTTTAGCAGAGTCAGCGGCTTGTTTCAAATTAGTTTGTGTGGCTTCTCAAAGGGCACGAAGTTGCAGTGCAGTGAACTGGGCTGCTGGAGAATGCACAGTGAGGGGAAGTGGCAGTGGTGGCCTGGGCTGCTTTCCGAAGACTAGCTGGAATGGAGAGACTCCTGTAGACGAATGAGTATGGTGGTTAAATGAAAACTCTGTCCAAGAAAGTAAAGCCACCCAGTTATCTTGTCTTTCCCCAATGAAGGAGCGTAGGAATAACCTTAGCAATCGATTAGTTCGCTCAGCTTGTCCATTGCTTTGAGAGTGAAAAGCTGTTGTGAAGTCTAGTTGAATATCAAACTTCTTGCATAAAGCTCTCCAGAACTTCGCGGTAAACTGGGATCCACGATCTGAAGTGATATGTTGTGGTAAACCATGCAACCGGAAGATATGTTTAGTGAAGAGTTGTGCAAGTTCGGGTGTGGTAGGAAGTTTCACTAGAGGCACAAAGTGAGCCATTTTGGAGAACCTGTCTACAGTAACCCAAATGACCTGCTTCCCTTCGGACGGAGGTAAGTCCACTATAAAGTCTGTTGATAAGTGAGTCCAGGGTTCTACAGGAATGGGAAGAGGTTGTAGCAAACCCCTCGGCTAACCCGGCAAAGGTTTTTGCTTGGCACAAGTAGGCCAAGAGTCCACGTAGTCTCGGACGTCATTCTTGACATGTGGCCACCAGTAGTAGTGAGACAATAGTTCTAGCATATGTGCTCTTCCAGGATGTCCTGCTGTTAAGGAGTCGTGGGCCCAAGTGAGGACTTGCTACCTTAGGCGAAGAGGCACCACCGTTTTACCCTCTGGGGGTACGTCAGTGGTTGCTAACAGTACTTTGGCTAGGTCAAGAATATATTGTGGTGTGGTTGGAGAATCTTCTGCTTCAGAGATACTAGATAAGGTATCCGCTCGAATATTCTTAGATGCTGGTTGATACCGCAAGGAGAAATTGAAGCGGCTGAAAAATAAAGACCATCGTGCTTGCCGGGGATTTAATCTTTGAGCATGACACAGATACTCTAAATTCTTGTGGTCGGTGTACACCACCTCAGGGTACTGGGCCCCCTCCAACCATTGGCGCCATTCTTCAAAGGCCATTTTATTGGCCAGCAACTCCTTATCCCTGATGCCATAGTTCTTCTCTGAAGAAGAGAATCTTCGGGAGAAGTAGGAGCAGGGTAAGGATATGACTGTTTTGGAGACTTGGCTGAGGACCACTCCTACCGCCAAGTCCGAGGCATCAACTTCCACAATAAATGGTCGAGTGGGATCTGGATGATGTAAACATATGTCTTGTAGGAAGGCCAATTTCAAATCTTGGAAGGCTTTGAAAGCCTCAGATGACCACTGTTTAGCATTAGACACCTTCTTCGTCAAGGCTATAAGGGGTGCTATTCTGCGGGAGTATTGAGGGATGAAGTTCCGATAAACGTTTGTGAATCCCAAAAAACGTTGAAGGGATTTTATGCCAACTGGCCAGTCCCTGATGGCGGAGACCTTCTCTGGGTCCATGTGAAAGCCAGTGACTGACATGATGTATCCCAAAAACGGCAGGGACTCTTGTTCGAATACACACTTCTCAAACTTAGCGTGTAAGTGATTCTCTCTGAGTCGTAAAACTTGACGTTCATGTGTGCGGTGAGTGGGAAGATCTTTTGAAAAGATTAGGACATCATCCAGGTACACAATCACCGAAGAATGGAGCATATCTTGGAGCACTTCATTCATTAAGTTCTGGAAAACCGCAGGTGATTTACAAAATCCAAAGGGCATGATGAGATATTCGTAATGTCCATCACGCGTATTGAACGTGGTTTTCCACTCGTTGCCAGGTCTGATCCTCACCAAATTTTATGCTCCTCTGAGGTCGAATTTGGTGAAAACCCTAGCACCTTGTAGTTGATCTAGCAACTCAGGAATTAATGGGAGAGGGTATCTATCCCTTTGTGTGATGGCGTTTAAACCCCGGTAATCTATGCAGGGCCTAAGGGAGCCATCCTTCTTGGCGACAAAGAAATACCCAGCTCCTGCCGGGGAATTTGAAGGATGAATGAAGCCCCTATCTAGGTTCTCCTGCACATACTGGGGCATTGCTTGGGTCTCAGGCAAGGATAAAGGGTATACCCTTCCACGAGGTGGCATTGTACCAGGTAGCATGTCGATGGCACAGTCAAAAATTGTGTGTTCAGGAAGTAGTTTGGCCTTTTCCTTTGAGAAGACATCAGAATAGTCCATGTATTGTGACAGGAGCGAGAGGAAAGTTGTCAACAGTGGGATGATAGGCCATGGCAGTGCTTGTAAGCAATTGGTGAAGCAGTCCGTGCTCCATGCGGTTATTTGCAAAGTGTCCCAGGAAATGTGTGGAGAATGTTTCTGCAGCCACAGTAGTCCCAACACTATCAGATGTATAGATTTATTTAATAAATAGAAAGAGATTCCTTCCTTGTAGAGAACTCTGGTACGGAGAGTCAATGGAGAAGTCTTAGCTTCAATACAGCCTGGTAGAGGAGTCCTATGAATGGAGGAAACTCGTAAAGGTGGAAGATGTGGCAGAGTAGGAAGTTGCAGTTGTTGCACTAGATCCACTAGGACAGGGGTCGGGAACCTTTTTGGCTGAGAGAGCCATGAATGCCACATATTTTAAAATGTAATTCCGTGAGAGCCATACTAATTACAACCCTCCACCCTCCCGACTCCCCCAAGACCTACCAAATTAATTTACTACAATCCCCTACTCTCCTGATGCCCCCAAGACCTGCCAAATTAATTTACTACAACCCCCCATCCTCCTAAACCCCTCCCCCCCAAGACCTGCCAAAAGTCCCTGGTGATCCAGCGGGGGTCCAGGGCTCACAGACAAATCTTTAATAAAAAAGTAAAAATCTAACAAAACCCCCCACCCTCCTGACGCCCCCCAAGACCTCCAAAATTAATTTACTACAACTCCCCATCCTCCTGACGCCCCCCAAAACCTGCCAAAAGTCCCTGGTGGTCCAGCGGGGTCCGGGAGCGATCTCCTGGACTTGGGCTGTCGGCTGCCAGTAGTCAAAATGGCGCCGACGGCCCTTTGCCCTCACTATGTCACTGGGGTTGACCAATGGTGGCAGTAGCCCCTATGACATAGTAAGGGCAAAGGGCCGTCAACGCCATTTTGATTACTGGCAGCCGACAGCCCTTTGCCCTTACTATGTCACAGGGGCTACCGCCGCCATTGGTCGACCCCAGTGACATAGTGAGGGCAAAGGGCCGTCGGTGCCATTTTGACTACTGGCAGCCGACAGCCCAAGTCCAGGAGATCGCTCCCGGACCGCTCCTGGAACCCTGCTGGACCACCAGGGACTTTTGGCAGGTCTTGGGGGGGGGGGGGGTGTCAGGAGGGTGGGGGTTGTAGTAAATTAATTTTGGAGGTCTTGTCTGCGAGCCAGATGCAGCCATCAAAAGAGCCATATCTGGCTCCCGAGCCATAGGTTCCTGACCCCTGCACTAGGATAAAGTTCTCTCCGGCCCTGGAATCTATAAAGGCCAAGGTAGAGAATGAGGTCCCAGCATACTCCAGGGATACTGGTACCATGCATTGGGGAGGAGGATTCACACAGCCTAGGATCAGCTCCCCAGAGAGACCTAGACCTAGGAGATTTCCGGCCGCTCCTTGCACTGTGCCAACATGTGCCCTTTGCCACCACAATAAAGGCATAAGTCTAGTGAGCGCCACCGCCTTCTCTCTTCGGAGGAAAGTGGGCTGCATCCTAGCTGCATGGGCTCCTCGCTTCGAGTAGAAGGAGATTCAGGAGACGGAGCCAACGGATGGGAGAACAACGGAGCCAGAGGCACTGGTCTTTGTGCAGGCTTAACCTCACAAGCTCTTTGCTGGAGTCAGAGATCGATGCATCCTGAGAGATTGATCAAGTCCTCTAGATCATCTGGGAGGTCCCGGGCTGCCAACTCATCTTTGATGCGTGATGATAGACCCTCCAGAAAGATACTGCACAAACAGTCGTCCTGCCAACCCAGTTCAAAGGCAAGGGTGCGGAATTCAACCACATAGTCCACCAATGGGCGAGAGCCTTGGTGTAAATGGAGGATCTCGGCTGCAGCTGTAGACTGCCGTGCTGGTTCATCAAACACTTGCCGGAAAGCGTGAGTAAATTGTTGGAGGTTTCCCAGCAAAGAATTTCTTCGCTCCCAAAACGGAGATGCCCAGGCTAGGGCCCTGCCATCTAGCAGAGAGAGTATGTATGTCATCTTCACTTGGTCAGTGTGGAACTGTGTATGTTGTAAGGAAAACCACATAAAGCAATGGTTCAGGAACCCACGACATTGCTTGATGTCCCCAGCGAACCGAGCTGGCACTGGTAGATGCATTGCAACAGCTGGACCTGGAGCAGGAGCAGGAGGCGGAACAGCATCCAGACGACTGGCCAGGCATTCGACAGTGGCTGCTAGAACGTCCAGGCAATGTTGTTGCTGTTGTAAGTGCTGGGCTATGCCAGGGATGGCCTGAAGACCGAACAGGTCTACCGGGTCTATGGCCTTGCAAACTGTTGAGATTTGGGGACCCTTGAGCCGGCTAGTGGATGGAGAAGATCCGCTGAAGGAAGGCCTGCAGCGACTTCATAGCTGGGAGGTGGAACAGGCCAGGAGGAATCCAGTGAACTATCCAAGTCGAGGCAGGCTGAAGTGAAATGGAGCCAGAGGAAGTCCAGAGCTCGTGGCAGGCAGAAGAGGTGCAAGATGAGAATGTGGACCAGCAATCGGGGCAGGCAGCGAAATAGCGAAGACCAGGGACAAGCCAAGGATCAGGACGAGCAGCAGATAAGAAAAACAAGAAGCCAAGCCAAAGTCAGGAACCAAGAAGACAAGCCGAGGTGGAACAGGAACTGGAACAGGAAGGCAGGAGCGGAGTAGGAACAGGAAGGCAGGAATAAGCAGGAACTGGATCAGGAACACGGATGCAGGAGCAAGCAGGAACTGGATCAGGAACACGGAGGCAGGAGCAAGCAGGAACTGGATCAGGAACACGGAAGCTGGAACAAGCAAGATCAGCAACTAGATACTCGAAGAGTGAACCTTGTTGCAAGGCAAAGTAGTTGTGTGCTGGAACTTCCTTTTATAGTCCCCAGCTGATGACGAGCATTTAGGGGCCGGGCCGAAGTATTCCACCATGGCCACTTTAAATTCTGCAGAGAGACGTGCGGAGCCAGGCTGAGGGAGCAGTCTGTGTCCTCCTCATGGTGAGGACGCCGAGAGAAGGTCCTGTTGCGGCCCGGGATGAAGAGGAGCGAGCCGAGGCTGTGTAGAGCACCTGAGAGGTAAGAGGGGGACTACGTGTGGCAGCCTGTGGCTCAGGGTTTTAACATTGTTAGACTTCTAGCATTTGTATACAGACATTTCAAAGTATGTTTTTTGTTTGTATTAACAACTTTTATCAGTTGAGAGGAGTAATTTGGAATCTTTTAACTCTGCCTGCTCATTACTTAACAGCACCTGGGCCACTTTTGCACTTATTACCTCTTAATCAGGAAGCCCTAACTTCCATGTAGTCCTAGAATCCTTAAAAGATACATCATTCCAAACCATGTGCTCCTGAAAAACTGGCGGCTTTCTAGTTTAAAAACTGCTCTATCTACTTTGTAAAGGTTAGTGCCAGCAGCCTGGTTCCACCCTGTTTAAGAAGGAGCCCTTCCTTTCTGAAAGGCTCTCCACCCTTTCTCAAAATGATATTCAGTTCTTAACAAACCTAAAGCCCTTTTCCCTGTACCATCGTCTCAGCCACGCATTGAGACTCAGGAGCTCTGCCTAGGGATGTGAATCGTTTTAGGACGATTAAAATTATCGTCCGATAATTTTAATATCGTCTTAAACCGTTATGGAACACAATACAATAGAGATTCTAACGATTTATCGTTATAAATCGTTAGAATCGTGAGCCGGCACACTAAAACCCCCTAAAACCCACCCCCGACCCTTTAAATTAAATCCCCCACCCCCCCCAATGACTTAAATAACCTGCGGGTCCAGCGGCGGTCCGGAACGGCAGCGGTCCGGAACGGGCTCCTGCTACTGAATCTTGTTGTCTTCAGCCGGCGCCATTTTCCAAAATGGCGCCGAAAAATGGCGGCGGCCATAGACGAACACGATTGGACGGCAGGAGGTCCTTCCGGACCCCCGCTGGACTTTTGGCAAGTCTTGTGGGGGTCAGGAGGCCCCCCCCAAGCTGGCCAAAAGTTCCTGGAGGTCCAGCGGGGGTCAGGGAGCGATTTCCCGCCGCGAATCGTTTTCGTACGGAAAATGGCGCCGGCAGGAGATCGACTGCAGGAGGTCGTTCAGCGAGGGTTCCGGCGCCTCGCTGAACGACCTCCTGCAGTCGATCTCCTGCCGGCGCCATTTTCCGTACGAAAACGATTCGCGGCGGGAAATCGCTCCCTGACCCCCGCTGGACCTCCAGGAACTTTTGGCCAGCTTGGGGGGGGGCCTCCTGACCCCCACAAGACTTGCCAAAAGTCCAGCGGGGGTCCGGAAGGACCTCCTGCCATCCAATCGTGTTCGTCTATGGCCGCCGCCATTTTTCGGCGCCATTTTGGAAAATGGCGCCGGCTGAAGACAACAAGATTCAGTAGCAGGAGCCCGTTCCAGACCGCTGCCGTTCCGGACCGCCGCTGGACCCGCAGGTTATTTAAGTCATTTGGGGGGGGTTCGGGAGGGTGGGGGATTTAATTTAAAGGGTCGGGGGTGGGTTTTAGGGGGTTTTAATGTGCCGGTTTTGCGATTTTACGTTTTTTCGATTTTTCACGATTTTTCACGATATTTTACCCCCCCAAACGGCAACAATACGATTCCCTCCCCCTCCCAGCCGAAATCGATCGTTAAGACGATCGAGGACACGATTCACATCCCTAGCTCTGCCTGCCTCAGGATCTGTGCATGGAACAGGGAGCATTTCTGAGAATGTTATGCTGGAGGAAGGGGGACAGTAAGTAAATCCAAGGCTCTAGCACTAAACTTTCAAAAGGGAAACTTTGATAAAATGAGAAAAATAGAAAAAAACTGAAAGGAGCATCTACAAAGGTAAAAAGTGTACAAGAGGCATGGGCATTGTTAAAAAAATATCATCCTAGAAGCACAATCCGGATGTATTCCACACATTAAGAAAGATGGAAGGAAGGCAAAACGATTACTGGCATGGTTAAAAGGGGAGGTGAATGAAGCTATTTTAGCCAAAAGATCTTCATTCAAAAATTGGAAGAAGGATCCAACAGAAGAAAATAGGATAATGCATAGGCACTGGCAAGTTAAATGTAAGACATTGATAAGACAGGCTAAGAGAGAATTTGAAAAGAAGTTGGCCATAGAGGCAAAAATTCACAGTAAAAACTTTTTAAAATATATCCGAAGCAGAAAGCCTGTGAGGGAGTCAGTTGGACAGTTAGATGATCGAAGGGTTAAAGGACACTTAGAGAAGATAAGGATATGGGGAGATACCCATTCCGGAGAAGGTTTTCATGGGTAATGATTCAGATGGAGTGAACCAAATTATGGTGAACCTAGAAGATGTGGCAGGCCTGATTGACAAACTGAAGAGTAGTAAATCACCTGGACCGGATGGTATACACCCCAGGGTTTTGAAGGAACTAAAAAATGAAATTTCAGATTAATTAGTTAAAATTTGTAACTTATCATTAAAATCATCCATTGTACCTGAAGACTGAAAGGTGGCTAATGTAACCCCAATATTTAAAAAGGCTCCAGGGGTGATCTAGGAAACTACAGACCAGTTAGCCTGACTTCAGTGCCAGGAAAAATAGTGGAAAGTGTTCTAAACATCAAAATCACAGAACATATAGAAAGACTTGGTTTAATGAAACAAAGTCAGCATGGCTTTACCCAAGGCAAGTCTTGCTTCACAAAGCTGCTTCACTCTTTTGGAGTTAATAAACATGTGGATAAAGGTGAACCAGTAGATGTAGTGTATTTGGATTTTCAGAAGGCATTTGACAAAGTTCCATATGAGTTGCTTCTAAGAAAAGTAAAAAGTCATGGGATAGGAGGCGATGTGCTTTCGTGGATTACAAACTGGTTGAAAGACAAGAAACAGAGAGTAGGATTAAATGGACAATTTTCTCAGTGGAAAAGGGTAAACAGTGGAGTGCTTCAAGGATCTGTACTAGGACCCATGCTTTTCAATATATATATATAAATGATCTGGAAAGGAATTCGATGAGTGAGGTAATCAAATTTGCAGATGATACAAAATTATTCAGAGTAGTTAAATCATAAGCAGATTGTGATAAATTGCAGGAGGGCCTTGTGAGACTGGAAAATTGGGCATCCAAAACGCAGATGAAATTTAATGTGGATAAGTGCAAGGTGATGCATATAAGGAAAAATAACCCTTGCTGTAGTTACACGATGTTAGGTTCCATATTAGGAGCTACCGCCCAGGAAAGAGATCTAGGCGTCATAGTGGATAACAGAGACATGAGTTTGTGCACTCTCTCTATGTTCTGAAAATCGCTTCTACATGCGTATTTATTTATTTATTTATTTAGAATTTTTATATACCGAATTTCCTGTTAGGAAACAAATCAATCCGGTTTACAGGTAACAGCAAAAATGCCTCGGGACGGGAAACAGTGCCCTTGGCTTTACAAGAAACATATTAAACAAGGCTTTACATATTAAACAAGGCTTTACAAGAAACATATTAAACAAGGCTTTACATGTAAAGCCTTGTTTACATGTAAACATTTATTTATTTATATGATAAATGTACATGCATACAAGATGTTTTTGTGTGAAACCCCTTTGAAAATTCACTCCTAAATGTACTGGTTGAAATCTTCTAGAACTGTACATAGTCGCGTAGTCTGAGATTAGTACCAACAAGTAGATAAAAGTGCTGTTTGATATCTTGTAGAAATGTAGATATTTACTGCCAGTCCTGTTTACAGTCCTATCTGGTTTTCAGGTTTTTCTGAAGTGAAGGGAGGAAAAGCCCACTCCTGATGTTAAAAGCCACTGTACAAATGCAGCCTGTTTGTGTATGTGAAGTTGTCTTATGACTTATCTCATGTGGCTTAGCTTACTGATTAGGAATCATTTCTAATCATTCAGTTATTAGTAAAAGTGCCTTAAGGTACTGATTAATTCTTTTAGGAGCTGACATTGTGTACCCTATGGTCTGCTTTTTTCAGCTTCTGTATCAAACACCCAGAACTTTGCATTCCTGAGTAGTGATCTTGTACAAAGGGCAGTCTTTTATGTTTCTTCTCTTATGTCTTACTTTCATATAGTATGCGGAAGATATTCCACTTGCTCAATGCCACTCTAACCGACTGCCAGCCTGTGACCAATGTCATGTTCCTAAAGACCCACAAGACTGGCAGCAGTGTTGTCCTAAACATCCTGTTCCGGTTTGCAGAGAACAATCACCTTATGGTGGCATTGCCAGCTGGCAAAGGTTTCCATCTGGGTCATCCCGGGCCATTCAGGGCAAAGCAAGTAGAGGGATTCGACACTATGGCCCATAAATACAACATTATGTGTAATCATCTGAGGTTCAATTTCTCAGAGGTAAGATTTGGGATCTTGATAGATCTAAATATAGAAAGATAGAAATATGGCAGCTCTGCTGGGCGTCAAAATGGAAGATGAAATTTAATGTGGACAAGTGCAAGGTGAATGCACCCTTGCTCTGGTTACACAATGTTAAGTTCCACATTAGGAGTTACCACCCAGGAAAGAGATCTAGGCATTATAGTGGATAATACATTGACATTGTCGGATCAGTGTGCTGACACGGTCAAAAAAGCAAACAGAATGTTAGGAATTATTAGCAAGGGAATGGTGAATAAAATGGTGGCTGTCATAATGCCTCTCTATCGCTCCATGGTGAGACTGCACCTTGAATACTGTGTGCAGTTCTGGTTGCTGCATCTCAATAAAGATATAGTTGCATTGGAGAAAGTACAAAGAAAGGCAACCAAAATGATAAAGGGGATGGAACGGCTCCCTATGAGGAAAGGCTAAAGAAGTTAGGGCTGTTCAGATTGGAGAAGAGATGGCTAAAGGGATATGCTAAAGGTCTACAAAATCATGAAAGGACTTGAATGGGTAAATGTGAATTGGTTATTTACTCTTTTCGATAATACAAGGACTAGGGGTCACTCCATGAATTTAGCAAGTAGCTCATTTAAAACAAATCAGAGAAAATTATTTTTCACTCAATGCATAATTAAGCTCTGGAATTCATTGCTAGAGGATGTGGTTACCGTAGTTAGTATAGCTGGGTTTAAAGGAGGTTTGGATAAGTTCCTGGAGCAGAAGTCCATAAACTGTTATTAATCAATAAAGATTATTAGCTTGGGATCTACTCATTCAATGTTTGGGTACTTGCCAGGTACTTGTGACTTGGTTGGCCACTGTTGGACACAGGATACTGGGCTTGATGGACCCTTGATCTGGCCCACTATGGTGTATCTTATGTTCTTATGATGGCAGAAAAAGACCATTGTGGCCTATCTATTCACACCGACTATTCAGCTTTAAAATTCCTGCCACTCCCTTAAAGATCCTCTGTGTTTATTATGTGCTTTTTAAATTCAGATATTGTCTTTGTTTCTATCACCTCTATGTTCCAGGCATCTACTACCCCTCTCTGAAAACAAATTACTTATACAGGGGAAATATCACCTCCTTTTTTCTGCTGACCATTCCTCATCCCATGTATCCAAGCATCTTTCTAGCTTTAGCAATCACTTTATCCACCTATTTGTCTACCTTAAGATTATCAGATACGATTACTCTCAGGTGCCACTCTTTTTTCATGCTTAGATGAATTTCACCCCTATTTTGTACCTTTCCCTTGTGTTTAGTAATGCTACTCTCCTTGGAGTGAACTTCGTTATCACTGCACTTTGTTGTTTCCCACTCAACCACTTTCTAACACAGTCAGTCACTTTAGGGTCCATATCAAGGGCTCTTCATTTAATTATAAGACACTTATGACGTGAAAAAGACCTTATCAAAATCCATGTAAACTATATTTAGCACTCTTCCCTGATTCAACTCTCTGGTCACTTAATAAAAGAAATTGATCAGATTCATCTGATAAATCCTATCTCTGGAAAGCCATGCTGCCTCAGATCTTATAATCCTTTTTTCCCCCCAGAAACTGCACTGTCCTCTGTTTTAACAGTGATTCCATAATTTGCTCATCATAGAGATCAGACTACCCTGCTTGTATTTCCCAGCCTCCTCTTTACTTCCACTATTGTCAATAGGAACCAGATCTACCTGTCTCCAGTCCTCCAGAACTACTCCCGATTTTAAAGAAGGATTGAAAAGGTCAGCCAGCAGAGCTGGTAGAACTTCTCCGAATTCCCTTAAAACCTCAGATACATCCCAACTGGCTCCGCACGAACACATTTTTCTAAAATCTAATGAGGTTTACTTCACATTCAATCCTATTTGTGTTTGTTTTATGTGGTTCTGCTCCTGACCATTCTACTGTGAACACTGAACAGAAATATTTGTTAAGCAATTTTACTTTTTCCTAGTCAGTCTCTACATATTTCTTGTCTTATCCACTAAATCTTGCAAAGCCACCTCTGCACTTCCTCCTATCACTAATATATCTAAAAAGAAATATATTGTCTCCCGATTTACCATATTTGCTGATTTTTATTCTATTTGCATCTTTGCAATAATGGCTACTTTCCTTGTTATTGTCCCAGATAGCTTTTCCAGATATTGTTGCCTGTCTTTCTCTTTCTGCAATCTCATGTAGTTTATTAACACTAGAAGAAAAAAGAGAGGTAAGTGACCACAGTAAAAAGCAAATAGTACCAAAGTGGTACATATATAAATGTAGCACTGAACTCAAAGGGCACACTGAAACATGAATAAAAAACCTACAAGATAACAAATGATTAAAAAACAGAATGAAAATATTCAATATTAATACAAAATAAAAAATTAAAACAAACTGAAACACATATAAATATAAAATAAAATACCATGAACCAACATAATTATGTTTTGGCGTAATGCCTGCCTCAGGGGCATATACAATCAATTCACAATGAGGTTAATTCTCTGTGAGAGTGCCTATAAAACAAGCAAAGTTGCAAACCATCAAAAAACCATCTTGCTGTACTTCATTCATTAAACAGGACATACTACAAAACATTCATAAAACAGATCAAATAAAAATACAAGAAATGAGATCATAACTCCCTATTTAAATCATCAAACAGACAAACTTCACAACACCCAGAAAAAATGCACAGAAAAAAAAGAGACAACAAATTTGAAATAAACTATACCTTAAATTAGTGAAGAGGCAGAAAAATATCTAATCCTTAAGAAAAGCTATAAGTCCCTGTTGTTCTATAACAAATAAAAATAACAAATTTAAAAATATATATAAAAATGCATGCATAAAATAAAACACAAGAGCAAAAAAACAATTAGAAGCAACTCTGACCTACTTTGCCAGAACAAGTAAAGCCAAAGAACCTTATTAGGATAACAACCCTTGGGACCCTCACAAGAGAGCACAACTGTGCCACGAAGGCAAGGAACCTAAAGTTCTAGAGGTAGGACAAAGAAAAACTGTATATAAGAAAAAACAGAATACTATCAAATCTAAAATATCAACAGAATAAAAAATAAAAATATATATCAATAATGGACAAAAATGAAGATATCAAATAAAAATAAAAAATATATTTAAATAAAAGATAATGAATAATAAAAATGCCCATAATGAACAATAGTAAAAAGAAAAAAGGAGAAAAATAAAAAAACAAACCACACCTAGATAGATAAAAAAAATCTAAATTTACTATAAAAAATAAAAAGAAATAAAGAGCATATGTGTAAAAAGAAAACCACCTTAGGGTAGATATTGAGAGGCCAGCTGGGTAAGTTACAAGGATATTCAGCGGCATGGCTATGCCATTGAATATCTACGAACACACTGGACTTAGCGGATAAGTGTGATGCACTTAAATCTAGATGTTCTCTATAGCAGGTCTAGACTTAGCTGCATAACTTATGCAGTTAAGTCCAAATAGCATTTCTTATCTGCCCATTGCCTGTCCACCATTTATCCAGCTAACTAGATAGCCAGATAAGAGACTTATCCTGCTATCTAGTGGTTGCTAAACTTGCATGGATATTCAGCGGCCTCTAGATAGCCAGATAAGTCCTACTTATCCAGCTATCTGCCAGTTGAATATCAAGCCCCCCTTATGTTATTGCAAGGATGGGTTACTACATACAGTAGCTCAAACGTGTGCAAAAGATAGCATCCTAAAACAATATTAGGGGTGTGCAGGGAAAAAATGTATTTTTGTTTTTTTGGTTCATTTTTGGGAGCTTTTTTCCCAAAAATTTTGATTTGTGGACTGTTTGATTCGTTTCATTTGTGTGAAAAAAAATGAATAAAAAAAAAATGGACAAAAAAATGAAAACCAAAGCCTTCGACAGCCTCCTGTCCCTCCCTCCCACCCATCCACTTGCCCAGAAAAATGCAAGAGCCAGGATCTCCTCAGTCCTCAGTTATCCAATCTGGTGGGGATCTGCCAGTGAGGCCTTGGTCCAAGCTGAGGACACGGTAGAATGCCGCAACCTCAGCTTCAGCCTATACAAAGCTGATGCCTTGGCTTAGGCCAGAGCCCTGACACTGCCGCCCAGCCCAAAGGCCAAATTATGATGCCTGGGTCTAGGTCAGGGTTCAGGCCCAGACTTGACAGCACGGCCCAACCCGGAAGCTGGGTCCCAAAGCCATGGCTTAGCTCGGACCCAGTTCTGATGCCAGGGCCTGGCCTGGAGGCCAGGTCCCGATGCCTGAGTCTCGGCCTAGGGTCAGGCACAGGCCTGGATCCCAGGCCTTGAAGCAGCTCTGTTGACATCCTTTTTCTTCTTTTCTTCTTCAACTGACGCTGTCCGTTGGGGTCGGGCCAGAGATAATTAACTCTGGTGCATTCACCCAAGCGAACAGTGCCATTTTGATGTTTTGCATTGTACAGTCGAGATTCTGGTGTCACGCTCGTGCCTAGGCCTGCTTCGGGCCTAGGCATTGGCCAAGGTGCCAGTGTCACACTCGGAAGTAGGCCATGGCTCTGCTTTGGGCCTTGACCTATGCATTCATTTATAATGAATGCAACGAATAAGGTTTGTTTCATTTGAAGGACTCTTGATTCATTTCAGGCTGCCGAATGAAACAAATTGCCATTATTTGTTTCATTTTGTGCATTTGCTTAAACAAATACACATTCCTAGACAATATAGTCAAGATGGTGACATGGACAGTGAAATGCTAAGAGAAATTAGGGAAGCTAACCAAATTGGTAGTGCGGTAAAAATGGAAGATTTCAATTAACCCAATATTGACTGGGTAAATGTAACATCAGGACATGCTAGAGAGAGAAAGTTTCTGAACGGAATAAATGACAGTTTTATGGAGCAATTGGTTCAGGAACTGATGACAGAGGGAGCAATTTTAGATCTAATTCTTATGGAGGATTTGATGAGACAATGGTGGGGCCGCTTGGCAATAGTGATCATAATTTGATCAAATTTGAATTAATGACAGGAAGGGGGAGAGTAAGCAAATTTACAGCTCTAGTGCTAAACTTTCAAAAGGGAAACTTTGATAAAATGAGAAAAATAGTTAGAAAAAACTGAAGGGAGTAGCTACAAAGGTAAAAAGTGTGCAAGAGGCGTGGACATTGTTAAAAAATACTATCTTAAAAGCACAGTTCAGATGTATTCCACACATTAAGAAAGGTGGAAGGAAGGCAAACAATTATCGGCATAGTTAAAAGGTGAGGTGAAAGAGGCAATTTTAGCCTAAAGTTCTTCATTCAAAAATTGGAAGAAGAATCCAACAGAAGAAAATAAGACAAAGTATAAGCGTTGGCAAGTTAAATGTAAGACATTGATAAGACAGGCTAAGAGAGAATTTGAAAAGAAGTTGGCCGTAGAGGCAAAAACTAACAGCAAGACCTTTAAAAAATATATCCAAAGCAGAAAGCCTATGAGGGAGTCAATTGGACCATTAGATGTCTAGGGGTTAAAGGGGCACTTAGAGAAGATAAGATATCGCAGAAAGATTAAAAGATTTCTTTGCTTCGGTATTTACTGAAGAGGATGTTGGGGAGATACCTGTTCTGGAGAAGATTTTCATGGGGAATAATTGAGATGGACTAAACCAAATCAAGGTGAAGCTAGAAGATGTGGTAGGCTTGATTGACAAACTGAAGAGTAGTAAATCACCTGGATTGGATGGTATATACCCCAGGGTTCTGAAGGAACTCAAAATGAAATTTATAAGCTATCATTAATGGTGGCTAATGGTGGCTAATGTAATCATTATATTTAAAAAGGGCTCCAGGGGGGGAGACAGGATTGCTGAGCTCTGGTTCCAGGGCCGGAACATCTACCACCCTCAGAGGCCCGATGTGAGTGGGAGGAGCCGAAATGTGCAATAAGAACAGCGCGGCAGCGCGAGAGACGCTGGGGAGACCGGATTGCTGGGCTCCGGTTCCAGGGCCGGAACATCTACCACCTTCAGAGGCCCGACGTGAGTGGGAGGAGCCAAAACACGCAATAAGAACAGCTCGGCAGCGGCGCCCCGTTGCCGCCGGTGTGCCGCCAAAGCCGTGTGCACCTAAGGGGTACACATGGCTTGGTCCGACTTAGTCTGGACTAGGGCAGGACTGGAGGAGGAAGCTCTCTACATACTTTCCCCCGTTCACTGAGACCTAGGACATGTAGGTAAGCACAATATAAACGTTCGAATTCTTGAGCTTTTGACTGTTTGAATATTTCTATTAATTTCGTGCTATGCCAGCCAAAAGGAAAGGGAAGGTAAGGGTTTTTCCTTCAGAACCCTTACCTCCACTTCTTCACTCAAGATTGATCATGGTGATGGGCATGGGGATGCACCATTTTTTGCTGCGGTGGCCCCGAAGTGGGAAGAACCAATCCTCCATTGGTGCCGAGGTTCTACGACGGTCTTCACCTGTCCTGATACCAGTCACTGATCCACCTCAAGGGTCCAAAGATGATCCACATTGTGGGTCTTGGCATCGGCAAAGTTCGAGGAAGAGCTGGAGCATCAAGTCCAGCTTGCGGTGGACCAGGCACTGTAGGGTTTCTGTCCTGTGGCACTGATGGCACCAGACCCGGTGCTGCCTGTCCTCGTACTGCTTCTGGAGAAGCTCAATGTAGTCATCAGTGCGTCAGTTCCTGGGACAGCATTGGTATCCAGTGGGGCACTGAGGCCTCCCCCTACCGATACAGTGGTCATTGCCGGTTCCTCCTCTGAGGAAGCTGCACAGAGGCTGGTGGAGATACCAAGGCCTTCCATTACCCATCCAGTTCTATTAAGGCCTGCATCTCTGGGCGTAGGCTGAGCACCTACAGACACATCCCCTGTTGCCTACTATGAGAATGAGGAACCCTATGGCCCCTGGGGGAATGACATTGCAGAGTCCTCCTAAGAGGGCTCCAAGGGCCTCCCTTCAGACCCTTCTCCTCCAGAGGAGTGAAGGAAGTCTCTGCCTGAAGACTTGACCTTCACAGGGTTTGTGAGGGTGATGGCAGAAGCCATCCCTTTTCAGTTATTGTTGGAGGAGAATGCTAGGCACAAAATGCTTGAGATCCTCTAGTTCATGGAGCCTCCTAAGGAGATCGTGGTGGTCCCATTACACGAGATCCTTAAGGAATTGCTGTTGAGGTTATAGGAACACCCCTTTATAGTGCCTTCCATCAATAAGAAGGCAGACAGGGTTTACCTTGTCAAGAGGCTGCTGGATTTGATAAGCGTCAGCTGCCCCACCAGTCAGTGATGGTCGAATCTTCCCTCAAGAGGACCAAGTGCTCTTGGACTCATTCCTCAGCACCCCCAGGAAAGGACCATAGAACAATGGACGCTCTTGGGAGGAAAGTATTTCAAGGCACCATTGCTGCCTACCAGCTCTACATGAGCCAATACTCTGGAGCATCTGAAAGCAGGTGAAGAAGGTAGCTGAGCAGCTGCTTCAACAGCAGCAGGATGCCCTCATGTCTCTGGTGCATAAGGGCCTGGAGTGCGGAAAACACAAAATCCAATCGACCTATGATGTTTTTAAGACAGCTTCAAGAGTTTTTGCAGTAGGAATCAGTGCCCACAGAATGGCATGGCTGCGGGCATCAGATCTCTGACCAGAGGTACAAGAATGACGCGCTGATGTGCCGTGTACTGGAGAGAATCTCTTCGAAGATAGGGTGAGAGATAAGAACATGCCATACTGGGTCAGACCAAAGGTCCATCAAGCCCAGCATCCTGTTTCCAACAGTGGCCAATCCAGGCCATAAGAACCTAGCAAGTACCCAAAAACTAAGTCTATTCCATGTTGCCGTTGCTAGTAATAGCAGTGGCTATTTTCTAAGTCAACTTAATTAATAGCAGGTAATGGACTTCTCCTCCAAGAACTTATCCAATCCTTTTTTAAACACAGCTATACTAACTGCACTAACCACATCCTCTGGCAACAAATTCCAGAGTTTAATTGTGCGTTGAGTAAAAAAGAACTTTCTCCAATTAGTTTTAAATGTGCCACATGCTAACTTCATGGAGTGCCCCCTAGTCTTTCTATTATCTGAAAGAGTAAATAACTGATTCACATCTACCCGTTCTAGACCTCTCATGATTTTAAACACCTCTATCATATCCCCCCTCAGCCGTCTCTTCTCCAAGCTGAACAGCCCTAACCTCTTCAGCCTTTCCTCACAGGGGAGCTGTTCCATCCCCTTTATAATTTTGGTTGCCCTTCTCTGTACCTTCTCCATCGCAACTATATCTTTTATGAGATGCAGTGACCAGAATTGTACACAGTATTCCAGGTACAATCTCACGATGGAGCGATATAGAGGCATTATGAACTTTTCCGTTTTATTAACCATTCCCTTCCTAATAATTCCTAACATTCTGTTTGCTTTTTTGACTGCTGCAGCACACTGAGCCGACGATTTTAAAGTATTATCCATTATGATACCTAGATCTTATTCCTGGGCGGTAACTCCTAATATGGAACCTAACATCGTGTAACTACAGCAAGGGTTACGTTTCCCTATATGCAACACCTTGCACTTGTCCACATTAAATTTCATCTGCCATTTGGATGCCCAATCTTCCAGCATCGCAAGGTCCTCCAGTAATGTATCACAATCCGCTTATGATTTAACTACTCTGAATAATTTTGTATCATCTGCAAATTTGATAACCTCACTCGTCGTATTCCTTTTCAGATCATTTATATACATATTGAAAAGCATGGGTCCAAGTACAGATCCCTAAGACATTCCATTGTTTAGCCTTTTCCACTGAGAAAATTGACCATTTAATCCTACTCTCTGTTTCCTGTCTTTTAACCTGTTTGTAATTCACGAAAGGACATCGCCTCCTATCCCATGAATTTTTAGTTTTTTTAGAAGCCTCTCATGAGGGACTTTGTCAAATGCCTTCTGAAAATCCAAATACACTACATCTACCGGTTCACCTTTATCCACATGTTTATTAACCCCTTCAAAAAAATGAAGCAGATTTGTTAGGCAAGACTTCCCTTGGGTAAATCCAGGGCCAGTTTGCCTAATAGGAAGTGCTGGCCCTTTTGGTAATATCTATGCATTAATGGCCTTAGGAACAAGCGTTAATAGCTCTGGGCACATGTGTTAGGCTTAACGTCCTTTAGTAAATCCCATGTTCACAAGGGAAGACACTAAAGAACATTAACAATTTGTTTTAAAGTGCGTTTTTAATATTCTTTTGTAAATAGGCCCTGAAGTCCAATCAGTTGTTTTTATTCCTCTTACTAACCCCTTATGAATGAACATGATACTTCTTGAGCTGATCTCACTAGGCCTTGCCAAACAATACTCCCCCCCCTTACTCCCCTGAAACCTAGCCTCAAGGCTTAAGTCTTTTACAATATTACAGCATTAACATCTTATAGTTACCTCTCATTCAGTTTATAAGGTTTCCATTTGTTCCTTGCATTCTCCCAATGTTCCCATTGTTCTGATGCTCTAATATTTTATGTACAAAATGTTCCGATGTTCTAACGTTTTATGTTCTATGTAATCGCCACTCGCGACAGTTCTGTCACACTGTATACTGTATACTGTATACACACTGTATACTGTATACACACGGTATGATCTGTATACTTTACAGGAATGTCAGTATATAAGAATTCAAAATAAATAAATAAATAAGTTGATGAGCATGTTATGTTGATGAATTGTTAAAAAGGTCAACTGAGGAAGGAAAATCCTGATTTCCAGATTTTTATTCTGCAGTGTCTGAGTGTGTCAAAAAAGGTTCCATCCTGAAAACAAAGTAAATTGACCTAGCAGGCACAGAAAAAACTTACACAGGTAACTTCAAGGTCTCAGGTTTGCAAACTGTCTGCAGTCACTGGAGGTCTGCTTTTAGTGATACCCATGGAACTACAGTGTCACAAATAAATACTTTATTTTTCTGAGTGGAAATCTAGCAATCAAAAGTTCAGGGCCAAAAACCAATCATATGCTATTCTCTAATACCCCCTTATTTCTTTTCATAAACAGGTAGCAAAAGTAATGCCAAATAATACCTTCTATTTTACAATCCTGAGGAACCCTATCACCTTGCTAGAGTCCTCTTTTGCATACAATAAAAGATCTGCACCAGCATTTCAGAAATCAAAGAATCTAAATGAGTTTTTGGCATCTCCATGGACCTACTACAATCGAACTTTTTCCTTATACAACATCCATGCCAGGAACACTATGTGGTATGATTTTGGCTATGATAACAATGCAGAAGACAAAGAGGACTATGTTCATTCAATCCTAGAGGATATTGAACAGAAGTTCCAGCTGATACTCATTACAGAGTACTTTGATGAGTCAATGGTGCTTTTGAAGAACACCTTGTGCTGGGAACTAGAAGATGTGGTCTACTTTAAGCTGAACTTTAGAACTCAGGAGAGTATCCAGAACTTGACCCAGGAAAGCAAAGAGAGGGTAAAAGAGTGGTGCTCTTTTGATTGGAAGCTTTACAAGCACTTCAACAGGACATTTTGGAAGACCATCAAGGAGACCATCGGTATGGCAAAAATGCAGAAAGAGATAGAGCTCCTGCGAGCAAGACAGAGAGAACTTACAGGCATTTGTGTTCAGAATGGAACATCAATGCATAATTCTCAGATCGAAGACTCACATCTCAAACCTTTTCAGTCAGGAGTAGCAGAGATCATGGGCTACAGTCTCAAGCCAGGTTTAGACAATGAAACCATGAGAGTCTGTCATAGACTGATTGTTCCTGAAACCCAGCATACAGCTCTCTTATATGCCAAACAATTCCCAGAGAAACCAAGAAAGTTAAGATAGAAGCTCTCAGCTGTGTAAAGCAAGAGAAAGAGGAATCTCATATGTAACCACCCCAATACTGCCACAACAATGTAAAACTCTTCTTTCAGCTACACTGAAGGCTATCGGGTTCTAGAAGGTAATTTGCCTGGTGTATTGTTGCTGTGTTAATAAAATCAATGCCCACACCAGTTTAATTGTTCCTAACTTACTGAATTTATTTGACAATATGGCAAGATGTTATAATGCTGTCTGACAATATTACTGATATGTTTTGACATTCAAAACAGTTATCTTGCTGTGTGACCCATATGGTGTAAAGTTTTGCTAACCTAGTTATGGTCTTATTCTCATAAGCAATTTGCACAGCATTCCAAATATATTAGAAATGTCCAAGAGTCAATTCTCAGCATTAACTCTCTTCTGTCTCTCTTCTCAGTAATCACATAAAATGTACTTTTCAGCATTGATCCCTGCTGTCCATGCAATAAGGTTATCACAACTGCTCTTGGTCTCCCAAGGCATGCAAAAAGAAAAACCAAGACTTCAAAAGACAATTAAACACAAAATTGGCCCACTCATGTATTACCCAATACCATGGCTTGGAAGCGTGGACCCTGGGACTATTGGTAGACAGGGCCAATGCACTTGATATAGAATGATGAGGGAGAGACATGGTTAAGCAAGCAACATCAAGGCAGGCGGAGACCATTCAGAAGCAAGAGACAAGCAAGGATCAGGGCAGGCAGCAGATGGAGGTAGAATGGCCAGCGTTTCCATGGACCATAACTGGACACCCAACTACATGCTTGGGGGGGTGGAGGGGGGAGGTTACAGACTACAGTCAGTTGTCAATCCACTCATTACTTGGCTTTCAAGCACCCCCCCTCAATAAACTTTGTTTTATAGAATGTTATTTCAGCTATTCTCATAATCACATCAGCCTTTCTCATGCAGTTTTGCTCTCTATCACAACTAAAGCTTTTCTAATACCCACCTCCATGCTTCCCCATAAACACAAAGCCTCCTCTCTTATATACACACACACTCCCAAACACACAGCCTCCTCTCTCATACAGACAGCTTCCTCTGTCAGACACACATGCACACTCCCAAACACACAGCCTCGTGTCTCAAACACAGGTGGTTCGCTGTCCTTTCCCTTAAAACCTTCCCAGCCTTTCATCTGGGTCTCCCTTGAGCCACTTGGCTCTCAATATGCCCTCCACCTCCTCTGTGCCTGCTTCTCTTGTGCTGCCCTCCTGTCTCTAGTCCTCTTCCTCCCCATGCTGTCATTCTCTCCCTCCTTCTTCCCTCCTGTCTCCCTCTCCTCCCCAGTGCCTTCTTTCTCTATCTCCTTTCCTCCTGTGTTCCCCTATCTCCTTTGTGCTTCTTCTGTCTCTTCATCCCTTCCCCATCTATGACTCCTGCCTTCCCTTATTCTCCCTTTATGCTTTTCCCCTTCCCTGTGACCTTCCTTCCTTTCATACCCCCTCTGTGTCTCTTTCCTCCCTTGCTCCCCATGTGTCTATCTTCCTTTCCCTCCCCTTTTCTCTGTGTCCCCTCTGTCTCTCCCCTTTCCCCACCCTGTGACTCTGTCTCTTTTATCACCTTTCTCTCCTCTGTTTCTGTATCCTTTTGCTGGCTCACTACAGCCCCTCTGGTGGGTCTTGGCCCAGTACTCAGTGGGGGAGGGGGAGGGACCCAGGGGGCATTGCTGCAGAGATCTGTGAAACCACTGGGAACTGAGGGCTGGGCTGTGCCCTGTCTCCTCGCCTCTGCCCATCCCATCCAACCACAACACAGGAAAGGAGGCAAGTTGGCAGCAACACAACACAGCTCTCGGCTCTGTCTTTCCCTATAACCAGGAAACTGGGAAAGAGGAGCCTCTTGCAAAAATCGGATTTTCAATGTCCGATCAATACTTCTGACCAGACATTGTACAGCACATCTGAAAACCTGGCTGTCCAGTCCAAAACCAGGCAGTTGGCAACACTAAATGGAAGCAAGGTCAGAAACCAGGCCGAGTCTCAATTAGAAGTCAGAATCAAGAACAGCTAGAGGTAGAGGAACAAGGAAACAGAACCTGTTGCTCAGGCACCTGCGTAGAGGAGTGCGCTTTCTTTTATGTTAGAGCAGTGCTGATGTCATCAGTCCGTGCCACAGGAACTATAGAGTGCTGGTTCTATAAAGCTGGTGAGTAGCTATGGGCCCTTACAGCAGCAGGATGCAGCAGAGGAGCAGGATACTGGAAGCCATGCTGGCTGGCCCCAGCAAGTCACAGGAAATAGCACTGGGCTCAGGACCATGAGTGCCAACCACGGTGCAGCACTCTGTGGTTGGTGGATTGTTACATCCAAGGGTTAAAGTTATTCTATACTCTGTCAAAACAGACAAAACAAACATGCATTCAGTCTCAAGCATACATTCCTACTGGATGTCCGAAAACACGATTACTTATCTGAGCTGAGATCTCCTTCCTAGGCACTTGAACCCAGAGAATTACCCAGTCATTTCTGCTCAATATCCAGAGATAAACTGTCACCAAATACCTTACAGTGGAACACTCAAGCCCTAGATTTTGCTGTCAGCGCTGGAGGTGCCGGGAGTGGGGCAAAGGGTCCTTCAATCCCGGCTGAGAAGAAACATCTATTGGTGGAGATGGGGAAGGGTGTGGGGATGGGGTGTATGACCGACACTTTTTTCTTGTGGGTGGGAAGGGGGAAGGCAGGATGAGCTTGTTTTGAAGGTGCAATCGGGATGGGGGCCCAGTTTACAATCCCAGGCAAATCAATACTATTTAAAATGTTTTAGGGGTAGGGGAGGGTGGTTAGGATACGCCATATGACTTGAATTAATCTTTGGGGGGGCGGGAGGGAGGGGAATGAGCAACATTTTTTTTTTTTTAGTATAGTAGATAACAGGGCTACTTAGCCGGATATCTTTTTAAAATACCTGGTTAAGTAACACATTATCCAGCCACACAAGGCCACATAACTTTAAATCTGCTCAGAAATATCCAGTTAACGTAGCTGGATATGTCAGCCCCTCCCTACAACACCCCTGAAACACTCCTTTTTTTATTACAGCTAAATTATAGCCAGGAAAGTAGTTATCCGGCTATAATTTAGCCAGATAAGCAGCTGAATATGCTGCAGTAGCCATTTAGATGGATAAGTTGTGATTTCTCCATCTAAATGGCTTTTGAAAATGGACCTCTTAGTCTTTTATTATAAGATATATCATAATAGGAGCAGTGTAGCTTACCAAACAATGCAGAATAACAATCCATCTCAGCTCTTCTGAGTCATTACACTTAGTTAAATATGTCATCGTCGCTTTTAACACACCAATGAGTTAGTTTGTTTCCATAACATTTTCCAACTGGTTGGTATTACAATTTTCGCTCATATATTCTAATAAGACTGGATTCTTGTAAGTCATATGATTTCTTATAAATTGAACCCAAAATGCAGAAATGAAACTTAATGCTGACCTTTAATATACTGCTCAAACGTTAGCATTTCAACAAGTCCAATCAGTGCAATCTCATTATGCTGTTGTCTTTCTATTTCTTCACCATTACCAAACTAGTCTGGCTTCATAGAAAACCTCAAAGCACCATACCTGGGAACTCTCTGGATTTGGCCCAGAGACGCCGGAATTCTGAATGAATTGCCGGGTCTCTGGGCCAATACTCAAAAACTCCAGGTGAAGAAAAAACAGCTGAAGCAGTGCGGGCCCGAAGGAGGAGGAGCATCAGCAGCCATGCTGCAGGAGGACAAGGAGGCCATGCAATAGGAGCAAACAAGCAAGATGCAGTCTCTCCCCCACAGGGAACAAGGATCTGTAGAGACACTGGAAGAGCAGCAAGCAGCAGCATTGGGCTGTGCAGGGTAAATGAAACAAGGGCAGAGCGGTCCCGAAGCTGCAGAAGGAGGAGAAAGTGGAGTGCTTGTCCCGCGGACCTGGGGAAATGATGATTGAGATGAGAAGAGAGATTGAGAGTGTGTGTGTGTGTGAAAGAGGGCGAGAAGTGAATGTGTGCATGTGTGTGTGTGTGTGGAAAAAGGAGAGGAGTGAATGCCTGTATATGTGTGGAAGACAGAAGTGAGTATGTGTGAAAAAGGGAGAGGAGTGAGTGTGCATGAATGAAAAAGAGAAAAGAGTGAGTGTATGTGTGTGTGAGACTGCATGTATGCATTTGATAGAGGACAGAATTGTGTGTGTGTATGTGAGGAAGTGCATGTGTGTGGACGAGAGAGAAGTGAATTAGTGTGAGAGAATGAGCATGTATGTGTGTGAGTGAACATGTGAGTGTGCTAGTATGAGAGAGAGTTTGTGCTTCATGTTTCTACCCCCCCTCCCCCCCACACGCAACAATCTCAGGGTGACAGGAAATCAAAAGTTCCAAGGTATGCAAAGCACCCTTTCATTCCCTTCTGGTAGAAGTTCTGCCAGAGAGTTGGGTTGATGAAAAGAACTACCTTTTCACCAATACTACCAGCTGCAGCTTCCTTCCTCTCCAGCTCCTTCTCACAGTCTGAACCTAAAATTTGAAGAGATCTCATGCCTCGCAATAGTAACATATATAGTAACATAGTAAATGATGGCAGATAAATGGTCCATCCAGTCTGCCCAGTATTGCTTATGTTAGCAACTGCCACTCCATTCAGGATACCCCCATGAAGAAATATTACACTTAGTAACATAGTAATGATGGCAGAAAAAAGACTATATGGTCCATCCAGTCTGCCCAGCAAGTTCCTTATGGTAGTAACTACTGCTCCGTGCAGGTTCCTCCACATTTTTTTTAAGGATAGTAACTGCTGCTCCATGCCAATTACCCACAAGCCTTATGTTAAGGGCAGTAATAATTACAATCAAAACCAAGCAACTGTCAAACCCATAACAAAATTACTGGGGTGAGCAGCGTTTTTGATAAGTCAGACAAACTATTAATCAAGTTGACTTAGGAAATAGCCACTGCTTCATTACCAGCATTAGTAGCATGGGATCTATTTGGGTACTTGCCAGGGTCTTGTAACCTAGATTGGCCATTGTTGGAAACAGGATGCTGGTGGTCTTGATGGACCCTCACTCTGACCCAGTATGGAAACTTCTTATGTTCTTATGCTTTAACATACTTTGCTTTTGGACTTGGCTATAGAAGCAGTCCTGTGCTTTTTCTCTAATGTCTGCATATCAGTACCCGTACCATAACAGTCAGATCCCATCTGTCTTCTGAATCCAGTTCCCCTCTTTCCTTCTGCCATCAAAAGCAGAGAGCGATGTTGCAGTTGCATCAAAAGCAACAAGGCTAATTGTTTAAGCGTAGTAATCCCCATGCCTTTTATTATGGATAATAACTGCTACTCCATGCAAGTTATCTCCATACCACCTTTTCGTTATTTTCAACCTCTAGGTTTTAGGGATCCACAATGTTTATCCCATGCCTTTTTGAATTAATTTACTATTTTCGTCTTCACCACCTCTTCCAGAAGGGCATTCCAGGCATCTACAACATAGAAGTGAAGTGATGGAAGAAAAGGAACAAATGGTCCTACTAGTCTGCCCAGCAAGCTTATGGTAGCATCTGTCATGCTATACAGGTCACCCCCATACTTATCAGTGTCCCAGATCATCAAAGTCAAGACACTTGTTGGTTGCTGGTTGTGTCCAATTCCCCATTATGTCTTGCCTTTGAAGCAGAGAGCAATGTTGGAGTTGCATCAAAAGTATCAGGCCTATTGGTTAAGGGTAGTAACTGCTGCATCAGCAAGTTATCCCCATGCTTATTTCTTTTCCCAGACCGTAAAATTCAATGTCCTTGTTGGTTGCTGTCTGAATCTAATTCCCCTTTTCCACTTTTCCCCCTGCCGTTGAAGCAGAGAGCAATAATGGAGTTGCATCAACAGTATGAAGGCTTATTGGTTAAGGGTAGTAACCGCCACACCAGCAAGTTACCCCCATGCACTCTTTTCTTCATTCCCATCCTATAGCCTTTAGGGATTCACAGTGTTTATCCCATGCCCTTTTGAAATATTTCACTGTTTTTGTCTTCACCACCGCCTCCTGAAGGGCAATCCAGGCATCCACCACCCTATCCATGAAGAGATATTTCCTGATACTTGTTCTGAGTCATCCCCCCTGGAGTTTCATTTAATAACACCTAGTTCTAAAGTTTCCTTTTCAATGGAAAAGGTTCAAAGTTTGTGCATCATTAAAACCTTTCATGTATCTGAAGGTCTGTATCATATCTTCCCTGCATCTCCTCTCTTCCAGGGTATACATATTTAGATCCTTCAGCCTCTCCTCAAAGGTCTTCCAATACAGACCCCACACCATTTTAGTCATCCTTCTCTGGACCACCTCGGTCCTGTCTCTATCCTTTTTGAGATACAGTCTCTAGAATAGAACTCAGTACTCCAGGTGAGGCCTCATCAAGGACTTGTACAAGGGCATAATCACCTCCTTTTTCTGACTGGTTATTCCTCTCTCTATGTAAGTCATCATTTTTCTTGCTTTAGCTATTGCCTTCTTACATTGCTTTGCTGCCTTCAGATCGTCAGACATTATTACCCCAAGGTCCCTCTCCCAGTCCATACACATTAGTCTTTCACTCACATTATATACATCTCTTTTGGATTACTGCACCCCAGATTCATTTCTTGGCATTGAATCCCAACTGCAAAATCTTCGCCCATTCTTCAAGTTTTCTTAAATCATTTTTGATTATCTTTACTGCTTCAGGCATGTCCACTCTATTGCAGACCATAATCATCTAGAAAATAAACAAACTTTAGCTTCTATCTCTTCTTCAATGTTGCTAACAAAGATATTGAACAGAATCGGACCCAAAATCGATCCTTCAGGCACTCCACTTAACACTGTTGTCTCTTCAGAGTAGGTTCCATTTTTCATTACACTCTGTCTCCTGTCAGTCAACCAGTTTATTATCCAGTCCACCACCTTAGCACCAACTCCCAAGCTTCTCATTTTATTCATGAGCCTCCTTTACGAGACCCTATCAAAAGCTTTGCTGAAATCCAAGTAAATCACATTGAGCATTCTTTCTTGATCTAATTCTCTAGCCACCCAATTAAAATAATCAATCAGATTTGTCAGACAGGATCTTCCTCTTGTAAATCCATGCTGCCTTGTTCCAGCAACCCACCGGATTGTAGATAGGTCACTATCTTTTCCTTTAGCAGAGTCTCCTTTAATTTTCTCACCACAGAGGTGAAACTAGTTTCCAGCCTCCTCTCTGCTACCACTTTTGTGAAACAGGATCACAACCACTCTTTTCCAGTTCTTGTGGCACCATTCTCATTTCTAGGGATCTATTGAACAGGTCTTTCAATGGACCTACCAGCACAACTAACTAACTGGCAGTAAGAAATATGATCACATAACTCCAGTCCTTGCTTCACTGCATTGGTTACATATAGCTGCAAGAATAAAATATAAAAGTCTCATGCTGATACACAAGCTGATAACACAAAAGCCCCTTTGCTAGGTGCCTTACTTCGTATTTACACTTCTTTAAGAACTCCCTACTCTCAGAATAAGGGTTTTCTAGAATCCCCAACTCTGGAACAAGCTCAAACAGGGGAGATGAGGGAACAGCGTGGAATTCCATTCCAGAACAGCTGTGTATTGTGATCCTGCTCAAGACAGCACCATGAGCAGGCTCTTACCTTTGCGGCCAGGGCCGCCAGCATGCCGGCGCAGCAGGAGCTGCATTGGAGTTCTCATATGCGGCAGGAGCCGCAATCGAAGCTGCCACCTTCCTACCTCGGACCGCCATCGTCCAGGTCCCTCCCGCAGCCTGGAGCTGCCCCCGGATCCTCCAACGCATCAGGAACCTGCCTTCCTCTTCGCGGCCCAGAGGCTGCAGTCTTCAGGCTCTCTTGCGGTATGGTGCTGCTTCCAGAGGCTTCTTCAGTGGCAAGGAGCCACCTCTCACGTTTGGGCCTGCCTGTGGCCCTCTCCAGCTCCTGCATGTTCCCGCAGGCTTGAGACCTGCTCTTCAGCAGCAGGACGCCACCTCCAATGTCAGGGCCTACACGGCCCAGCTCCGGCTCCTCCTCTCACAGCAGGGCCGCTGTCCAGGGTCCTGCTGCTTCTCCTTCCTGTTTTCCCTAGGCGCAGAGCCGCGTCTCTCTGCCCTTCTTAATGGGCCAGTGAGGGAGTGGGCCCTGGATGACCTCACTTCCTGGATCCACCTCTTCTGCCTACAAAAGGCTCTTCAGGTCAGTCCTTCCTTGCCTTCACAAGGAGCAAGTTCCTTCCTGGAGCTTGTCCTCCTGGAGCTGTTTCCTGCTCCTGCTTGGCATTTGTCTTCTTCTTGGGATCCCTCTTCATTCCTGGTCTCTTCTCTGGATGTTCCATGTTCTTATCTCTCCTGATGTGTCCAGTGTTCCAGCTTTATTTGATGTCCCAGCATTCCCAACGTCCGTTGTCTTAGATGTCCTTGATGTCTTCTTCCAGTGTCCAGATGTCCTCAGCTCTGCTCAGATCTGTCCCTCATGGTCCGCGACCAACCCGGCTGGGTTGAGTAGGGCGCATAGTTGCCCAGTGGTCCGCAACCAGCCCAGCTGGGGTGTGTAGGGCGCTGGAGGGTCTTTCCATCTGACGGTGCCAAGGAGTCTTCTTGTCCCTTGTCAGACCTGCCTTGTTCCTGATGTTCAATGTCTACCTTGCCTTGACGTCCATAAGCCTGATGTCTTCCTTCCCTGAGCAGGCCATCTTTCAGTGTAGTCCGCGACCAGCCCGGCAGGGCTGTGTAGGGTGCCTGAGAACTTTGCGCGCCTCTCCGATCCTTCCTGTCCTTGGATTTCCATGATTCTGATGCCTTCTTGTGTGGTTCACGACCAGTCAGACTGGGCTGTGTAGGGGGCTGGAGGGACATTGCTTGCCTGGAGGTTCCGGACTTTTAACTATTTGATTTTAACCTTGTCTTGCCTTGCCATGCCTTGCCTTGCCTTGCCTGAGTCTTCATCTTCCTCATTGCCTGAGTCTTCATCCTGTGCCAGATGTCTCAGTCCGCCCATGACCTCTGTCCGGCCTGCCACTTCTTGCCGTTACCCAGCAGCAGGACCGAAAGGGCTTGGAGTGGTCGGAGGACCACTCAGAGAACACCATTGCGTTGGTGGCCTCATGGAAGCATGCAGGTCCTGTGGAGGTCCCTGGTTCTCCAGTTCCCAGACAAGGACCGTCTCTCCGCAAAGGCACCCAACTCTCGTCCTGCCCTGAGGCGCACCCCCTGGTGCTCTCTGCCATCGCAGCGCAACACTGTGATTAATTACTGATTGTAAAATTTTCCCAAAGTCCCTCAAGATATGGCTTTATAAGTAGGAATTTTCTGAATAATGTGTTATTGTACAGGTGGAACTTTGAATTTTGTAGCTATGTGTGTGTAATGCAGTGATGTTTTTAAACTATAAATGTTTTTATTGCAAACTGCTTCAATCTCTGCTGGAGTATGCTGGATAAAAGTACTGCAAATAAATAAATAGATACATCTCTAAGCTTCTTTAGTATTCTGGGATGTATCTTATCCAGCCTCATGGCCTTGTCCACGTCCAGGTTTCCTAGCTCGTCCCATACATTCTCTTCTATAAAAAATATATAAAACTATCAGAAACCACCAAAAAATCCTCTCCCACTTTACAGTATTCAGGAATCGTTTCCCCAGTACCACAGAAAAATCAAAAGCCCAGAAAAAAGGGGTTTACAGTGAGCTCAGCTAGGAAAAGACCTGTGACCCAAAGACACTCATTCTTCACAATTGTGCAGCCTTCATGTCCTCCCCCACTTACACAGAGCATACAAGAACCCAAGAGCAACTGGATTACAGTGGGCTCTAGTAAAGTAAGACTTGTGATGCAGAGACACACACTCTTTTAAGTGGCAGGTGAATTAGGTGATGAAGAAGCTCTTGCGATAGCATTTGAAGTGGTATCTGAAAAGAAAGAAGAAACCCAATGCATGCAGAAATTCCATAATGCAATCATAAGCAAAAGAAAAAGCTCATTGTGTTAGGTGACTCAGTCATCAGAGGCACTAATTTGGGAACTCTACAGTTAAAAGCCTTCCAGGATCATCGGCCAGTAGAAATGCTATTCAAATAGTCAAGGCGATCAAAGAAGAAAGCAAAATCTCTAAAATTGGTATTATCATCCATCTGGGAACCAACGACCTTCCTAGAAATGGCAGCCAAATGGTACAGAGAGATTTCCAGTCTCTGGCAAAGCAGATTAGTCACATGGTGAAGACTACTGCCTTTTCAGAAGTGTTATCTGTTCATGGAAAGGGGAAAGAGAGGCTAAGGCATATAGATAATTTCAATGCATGGCTCAAAACCTGATGCAAGGAACAAAGTTTTAGATATATTGGAGGCTGAGCCCGTGTATGAAACAGTAAAAGGCTCTATGTCAAAGATGGCTTACATCTGTCTGTGGCAGGAGAAAGGATCCTAAGAGATAAATTCAAATCTTATGCCATAAGGCTTTTAAACTAGACAATGGGGTGGCAGAAGGAAATTAGAATGTCACCCCCCCAATGTCACCTCCCCAAATAAAGGAAATGGGTAAAGGGGATAAAAAAATCATCTGAATAAGACACAAAACAAGTCCACTAAAAGCAGTAACCTGAACAAGAAAAGCTGGAAAGGTATGAACACAAATGCTCATAGTCTGGGCAATAAAATTCCAGATCTGCAAGCCTTAATGGTGGAGGCAGACTTGGACATTGATGCTGTCTCAGAAACATGGCTCACAGTATCTCATGATTGGGATATGGCCATATCAGGCTATAACTTGTTAAGGAAGGACAGAGAGGAAAGAAAAGGGGGAGGAGTAGCTCTTATGTCAAAAACAATTTCCAAGCATCTGAGCTGCAAGGAAGATGGTGTAAAGAAGAAGTAGTATGGGCCGACCTAAAAAAGATGATGGGGCATCCATTTTTACTGGAGTGGTTTATAGGCCTCTGAATCAAATGGAAGATCTAGACAGAGATCTGGTTGAAGACATCCAAAAGGTGGGAAAGAAGGGAGAAGTGGTGATTGTTGGAGATTTTAATCTGCCGGGTGTAGGCTGGAGAATCCCTTCTGCAGAATCTAACAATAGTAGATTCTAACAATAGTAGATTCTCTATTCCAGCAAACATTCAACTCTCATCTATTCCACAAATTCATCCAGAACCCTTCTTTTCCAGCTAAACTTCCAACACCCTCTCCCCGCCAATCCATCTCATCCATCAAACAACCAGATCCCTTCTCCTCAAGCAATTATCCAGCGCTCTTCGGCTCTTGCTCTCATCTACCACCCTGCTAGCATCACTACCAGCAACCTTCCATCACTCATCTCCTCAAAAAAACTATCCCTCACTCCACAGTTCAAACCTTCATCCATATTGCTACAATAGACAACATGCTACAATCCTACCCCATCCCTATCATTCCATGCTCTCCCCTCTTCAGAGCCACTCCACCCATGCTCAACCTTCGCTCAAAGAGGTCACTGATTCCAATCATGATCTCCCCGCTAACACAATTCCTAGATCTGTCTTTAATCACCTTAACCCTTCTCAACGCTCAATCCCTCGCAAAAAAAATCTCACTTGCTCAACGACCACCTCCTAGATACCCAACCGGACATCTGTGCCATTACTGAAACATGGCTGAAAAACATTGATACTGCCCTAATTAATCAATTACCAACTCAATCTTATGATTTCTTCTCTATCCCAAGACCTAAAAAAAGAGGGGGAGGAATAATGTTAGCAGCAAAGAAAGAACTGAGACTATCCCAACAAGCCTTCAAATCGACGACCAAACTGGAAATCGGACTATTCAAATCCACCCAGTTTCAAATCTGCCTTATATACAACCCCCCCCCCCCAGGGCTCTTAGAATCAGACCCCTCTCCACTTATCGAAATTATTGCCAAATACATCAACACTAACTCCCCAGCTATCATTCTAGGATACTTCAACATCCATGTTGACTCCCCTTCTCCCTCATCTAATTGCGAAGCTCTTCTCTCCTCATTCCAGGCCATGGGGTTCAAACAAATTATAAACAATCCCACGCACAAGGCAGGCCATACGCTTGATCTTATATTCACGAACGAAACCATCTCGCCCCTCTCCCCGCCTACCTGTACCTCCATCCTCTGGTCAGATCACGCTCTGATAGTTTCAGAACTATCAATAAAACAAAAACAGTCTCCCATCGTCTCCAAATCCTCTATCCAATTCAGGAAACCTTGTTCCATGGAGACCCTCAGCAATAGCCTTACCAAGGACCTAACTAACCTGGACCTCTCCGATGCCGACTCTGCCATTAAATCTTGGCAAAATATCACGCAATCTATAGCAAACAAAATCTGCCCCACATCCTCCAAAGTCATCAATCCAGCCCGCTCTAACAAAAAACCCTGGTATTCAACAGAATTAAGAAAACTCAAACTAGACTTGCAACACAAAGAACAACAATGGCGGAAGGATCCCTCCCCCACCTCACTTGCTTCCTACAAAACCACTATGAACTATTATAGGACCGCCATTCTTCGCACTAAACGGGACTTCTATGCCAAAAAAATACACGGCTTCCTTTATGCCCCAAAAACTCTTTTCTCATACGTTGCAGCTCTTACCACCCCTGCTCCCCCCTCCATCCCTGAAGAGGAAGCCCAAAACAAATCAACAGAACTGGCAATCTTCTTCGATAACAAAATTAAAAATTTACTGGCTCCACTGGCAACTTCCAACCCTTCTTCAAATACCCTACCACCACCTAGCCTTAATTACTCCCCTACTATCCACATACAGAAACTAGAATCCTTTGAACCCACATCATCCTTGGAAATCGAATCAATAATCAAGAATATGAAGCCTTCATCACACCCATTGGACCAAATACCCACCAAACTCCTTCTCACCGTTTCCAATACCATTGCTAAACCTCTGGCCGACATCATTAATTGCTCCCTCATTCAAGGTACTGTCCCTGACTCATTAAAAATTGCTTCCCTGAAGCCTCTATTGAAGAAACCCAACCTGGACTCAGCCAACCCCGGAAATTTCCGCCCCATCGCAAACTTACCTTTCATAGCCAAGCTAATGGAAAAGCTAGTTAACATCAGACTCACAGACCACCTTGACTCTCACAATATTCTCTACCCTTCTCAATTCGGATTCAGGAAACGACTAAACACAGAATCTCTCCTTCTTTCATTAACAGACAATATCCTGATGGGCCTTGACAAAGGCCAATCTTACCTTCTAGCTCTCCTCGACATCTCAGCTGCGTTGACACTGTAAATCATTCAATTCTCATTAACCGTCTAAAGTAAATAGGCATTTCCGGCTCTGCACTTCTCTGGTTCAAATCCTTTCTTTCCAACAGGCACTACAAAGTTAAAATAAATGACAAAGAATCCCACCCAGTCCCTTCTAATCAAGGAGTACCACAAGGCTCTTCACTCTCTCCTACCCTGTTTAATATTTATCTTCTTCCGTTATGCCAATTACTCAATACCCTCAACCTCACCCACTACATATATGTTGATGATGTGCAGATACTAATCCCAATCTCGGACCCCATCTCCACTACTCTAAACTTTTGGAACAATTGTCTGCATTCCATCAATCTCCTTCTATCGAGTCTCAACCTGGTTCTCAATACGTCCAAAACAGAACTTCTCGTCATCGCCCCCAGCAACAATAACCCCGTAGCCAACAACGCCACTATACCACTAGCCAGCCAGGTGAGAAACCTTGGAGCCACCCTAGACTCCAGATTGAACTTCAAAAAGTTCATCAATACCACAACAAAAGAATGTTTCTTTAAGCTACAGGTCCTAAAACAGCTAAGACCACTCCTTCACTTCCATGATTTCCATTCAGTTCTTCAAGCCATACTGTTTTCAAAGATAGACTACTGCAATACATTACTACTCGGTCTACCCGCCTCTTCTACTAAACCTCTACAGATGCTGCAAAATGCAGCAGCCAGGATTCTTACTAACTCGCGCCATAAAAACCACATCACACCAATTCTAAAAATCCTACACTGGCTACCAATCCCCCTCCCAGTTCTCCTTCCCTGTTGATATGTATTTCCAAACCTTTTGTTAGTATGTGAACCTGTATGATGTCCCCACTAATACCGGTATATAAAAGTTTCTAAATAAATAAATAAATAAATAAGACTCTCACTATCATTCACAAATCTGTCTACCAGCAATCCTCACTCCAACTCTCCATCCCCCTTGAACTTCATGCTTCCACAAGGCCGATCAGATCCGCATACAAAGGCTCTCTCCAGGCTCCCCCAAGCAAATTCTTGGTCCACAACTCCATCCATAAATAAACACTTTCGACAGCGGGTCCACTCCATTGGAATTCTCTCCCCCCAGACATATGTCAGGAACAATGCCATCTATCTTTCAGAAAGAAACTGAAAACCTGGCTGTCCGTCCAAGCTTACAGTTGATAGAGCCTCTATCAACAAATATTGTCTCTTTCACCTTCCTATCCATTCCCTATCTCCTCCCTCCCTCCCCCCCGCCCCATTCCCTGTCCTGCCACCTCCCCCCTCCCCCTCCCTCTCCTGCTTACCTCCCCTGTTCCTCCCTTCCACAGGAAACTTTTCCTAATAAGTGCCTATGATAAATCACCAGCCGAATTCTTTAACCCTTGTTAACCTTTATCTGCCTCGCTACTTAACTGTTTTTGTTGATGACTACTTTCAGTTCTCTACAGTTATAATATTTTAATATCTTTCCTGTCTTCCAAGCCCATGTTTTTTGCTCCCTGTTTAATGTAACTTTATCTTCTATACAGTTGTTAAATGGTTTCGCCTTGTTCCATTGTAAACCGGTACGATAAGACTTGGTCTTGAGCATACATAGAAACATAGAAATGACGGCAGAAGAAGACCAAACGGCCCATCCAGTCTGCCCAGCAAACTTCACACATCTTTTCTCTCATACTTATCTGTTTCTCTTAGCTCTTGGTTCTATTTCCCTTCCACCCCCACCATTGAAATATCTAGCTTGATTCGTTAGGGGTAGTAGGGGTAGTAACCGCCGCAATAAGCAAGCTACACCCATGCTTATTTGTTTTACCCAGACTATGTTATACAGTCCTTAATGGTTATTTTTCTTCTCCCCTGCTGTTGAAGCAGGGAGCTATGCTGGAAATGCATGTATCAGTCTTCTCCCATGCCGTTGAAGCAGAGAGCCATGCTGGATATGCATCGAAAGTGAAGTATCAGACACATTTGGTTTGGGGTAGTAACCGCCGTAACAAGCCAGCTACTCCCCGCTTTGTGAGTGCGAACCCTTTTTTCTTCTCCCCTGCCGTTGAAGCAGAGAACTATGCTGTATATGCATTGAAGGTGAAGTATCAGGCTTATTTGGTTTGGGGTAGTAATCGCCGTAACAAGCCAGCTACTCCCCTCTTTGTGAGTGTAAATCAATTTTTCCACATTTCCTCTTGCTGTTGAAGCTTAGAGCGATGTTGGAGTCACAGTAAGCATGTGTATGTTTATTGAATAAGGGTATTGTCTCCAGGCAGTAGCTGTCATTCTGACGAGTCACCCACTCTTCATTGGCGGCCTCTTGACTTTATGGATCCAAGGTGTTTATCCCACGCCCCTTTGAAGTCCTTCACAGTTCTGGTCTTCACCACATCCTCCGGAAGGGCATTCCAGGCGTCCACGACCCTCTCCGTGAAGAAATACTTCCTGACATTGGTTCTGAATCTTCCTCCCTGGAGCTTCAAATCGTGACCCCTGGTTCTGCTGATTTTTTTCCTACGGAACAGGTTTGTCGTTGTCTTTGGATCATTAAAACCTTTCAAGTATCTGAAAGTCTGTATCATATCACCTCTGCTCCTCCTTTCCTCCAGGGTGTACATATTTAGATTCTTCAATCTCTCCTACGTCATGCGATGAAGATCCTCCACCTTCCTGGTCGCCCTTCTCTGTACCGCTTCCATCTTGTCTTTGTCTTTTTGTAGATACGGTCTCCAGAACTGAACACAGTACTCCAGGTGAGGCCTCACCAAGGACCTGTACAAGGGAATAATCACTTCCCTTTTCTTACTCGACATTCCTCTCTCTATGCAGCCCAGCATTCTTCTGGCTTTTGCTATCGCCTTGTCGCATTGTTTCGCAGACTTCATATCATTAGACACTATCACCCCAAGGTTCCTCTCCTGCTCCGTGCACATCAGCTTTTCCCCCCCCATCGAATACAGTTCATTCGGATTTCCACTCCCCATATGCATGACTTTGCACTTCTTGGCATTGAATCTGAGCTGCCATATCTTCGACCACTCTTCCAGTTTCCTTAGATCCCGTCTCATTCTCTCCACTCCTTCCGGCGTGTCCACTCTGTTGCTGATCTTCGTGTCATCCGCAAAAAGACAAACCTTACCTTCTATCCCGTCCGCAATGTCGCTCACAAAGATATTGAACAGGACCGGTCCCAACACCGATCCTTGCGGTACACCACTTAAAACCGCTCTCTCTTCAGAGAAGGTTCCATTTACCATCACACATTGTCTTCTGTCTGTCAGCCAATTTGCAATCCAGGTCACCACCTCGGCCCTCACTCCTAAGCTTCTCGTTTTATTCACCAGTCTCCTGTGCGGAACCGTATCAAAAGCTTTGCTGAAATCCAAGTATATGATATCAAGCGCTCTTCCTCGATCCAATTCCTTGGTTACCCAGTCAAAAAAGTTACCATACGTATATTAAAGAACCTAAATAATAATAATAATAATAATGATAGAGAGATAGTGGATGCCCTGCAAGGGGGCTCTGTTTAAACAAATGGTAATGGAACCCACAAGGGAGGGAGCTATACTTGATTTAGTGCTCACTAACGGGGATAACTTCTCTAATGTCTGGGTTGGTACTCATCTCAGGACCAGTGATCATCAAATGGTATGGTTTGATATCGCAAATAGGATACAAACAAGTCACTCAAAGACCCAAGTTTTGCATTTCAAAAATACGAATGTTGTTGAAATGGGGAAGTACCTGAAGGGAGAACTAGAAGACTGGGAGAAAATGACAGAGGTGGAACAAAAGTGGGCCAAACTAAAAGGAGCAATTACAAAGGCACCTAATCTCTATGTTATAAAAGTAAACAAAAGCAAGAGAAATAAGAAACCTATCTGGTTCTCAAAGGAAGTGGCTGATCCACTTGCAAATACACTAGATTTACCAGTTCACCTTTGTCCACTTTGTCCACATGTCCAGAGGCGGCATGGATTCACCAGAAGAAGGTAGTGTCAGACAAATCTGATTGACTTTTTTGATTGGGTGACTAAAGAATTGGATCGAGGAAGAGCACTCGATGTGATCTACTTGGATTTCAGCAAAGCTTTTTATACAGTCCCGCATAGGAGGCTTGTGAATAAAATGAGAAGCTTGGGAGTGAGCGCCAAGGTGGTGACCTGGATTACAAACTGATTGATGGATAGAAGACAACGTGTGATGGTAAATGGAACCTATTCTGAAGAGAGAACGGTGTTAAGCAGTGTGCCACAAGGTGTTGGGACTGGTCCTGTTCAATATCTTTGTGAGTGACATTGCAGAAGGGATAGAAGGTAAAGTTTGTCTTTTTGCAGATGATACTAAGATCTGCAACAGAGTGGAAACACCGGAAGGAGTACAGAGAATGGGACGTAATTCAAGGAAGCTTGAACAGTGGTCAAAGATATGGCAGTTGGGATTCAATGCCAAGAAGTGCAGAGTCATGCATCTGGGGTGTAATAATCCAAAAGAGCTGTACTTCTTGGGGTGTGAAGGGCTGTTGTGCACAGAGTAAGAGATAAACCTTGGGGTGATAGTGTCTAGCGATCTGAAGACGGCGAAGCAATCTAACAAGGCGATAGCTAAAGCCAGAAGGATGCTGGGCTGAACAGAGAGAGGAATAACCAGTAAGAAAAAGGAAGTGATGGTCCCTTTGTACAGGTCCTTTGTGAGGCCTCTCCTGGAGTATTGTGTTCGGTTCTGGAGACCATATCTCAAAAGGGACAGAGACAGGATGGAGGCAGTCCAGAGAAGGGAAACAAAAATGGTGGGGGGTCTCCATCAAATGACTTATGAGGAGAGGTTGAATGAACTAAATCTCAATCAACATAAGGCTATCGTGGAAAGAATACATGAATTCTTTGCTTTGGTGTTTACTGAACAAAATGTTGCCGAGATACCCATTCCAGAGATAGTTTTCAAGGCTGATGATTTAGATGAAATGATCCAAATCATGGTGAACCTGGAATATGTAGTAGGCCAGATTGACAAACTGAAGTGTAGCAAAATCACCTGGACCAGATGGTATACATCCCAGGGTTCTGAAAGAACTAAAAAATGATAGCCCTATTACAAGTAATTTGTAATCTATTATTAAAATCATCTGTTGTACCTGAAGACTGGAAGGTAGCCAATATAACACCCAATATACAGAAAGGGCTACAGCGGAGATCCAGAAAACTATAAACCAGTGAGCTTGACTTCAGTGCTGGGAAAAATCATGGAAACTATTATAAAGAATAAAATTACAGAATATATAGATAGACATGATTTAATGGGTCATAGACAGCATGAATTAAGTTATGGTGAATCTGGAAGATGTAGTAATAGGGCTGATTGACAAACTGAAGAGTAGTATAATGCCTGGATCAGATGGTATACACCCCAGGGTTCTGAAAGAACTAAAAAATGAAATTTCAAACCTATTAGTAAAAATTTGTAACATATCATTAAAATCATCCACTGTACCTGAAGATTGGAGGGTGGCTAATGTAACTATGATATTTAAAAAGGGCATAAGAGGAGATTGTGAAACTATAGACTGGTGAGTCTGACTTCAGTGCTGGGCAAAATCGTGGAAACTTTATAAAGAATAAAATCACAGAACATTGAGATAGACATGGTTTAATGGGACACAGCCAGCATGGATTTACCCAAGGGAAGTCTTGCCTCACAAATCTACTACATTTTTATGAAGGGCCGAATAAACATGTGGACAAAGGTGAACTGGTAAATCTGGTGTATTTGCATTTTCAGAAGGCATTTGACAAAGTCCCTCCTGAGAGGCTTCTAAGAAAACTAGAAAGTCATGGGATAGGAGGAGATGTCCTTTTGTGGATAGCCAACTGGATAAAAGACAGGAAACTGAGAATAGAATTAAATGGACTTTTTCACAGTGGAGAAAGGATCTGTACTTGGACAGGTACTTTTAAATATATTTATAAATGATATGGAAAGAGGTACGATGAGTGAAGTGATCAAATTTGCAAATGACACAAACTATTCAGAGTATTTAAATGCAAGCGGATTGTCTTAAATTGCAGGAGAACCTTGCGAGACTAGAAGATTAGGCATCTATATGGCAGATAAAATATTATGTGGACAAGTGCAAGGTGATGCATATAAGGAAAAATAATCCATGCTGTAGTTAAACGATGAGGAAAAAGGTCTGGGCATCATAGTTGATATTAGATTGAAATCATCGGCTTAGTGTGCTGTGGCAGTCAATAAAGCACACAGAATGTTAGAAATTATTAGGAAGGGAATGGCAAATAAACAGAGGATGTCATAACACCTCGGTATCACTCAATGGTTAGACCACACCTTGAGTACTGTATGCAATTTTAGTCTCCGCATCTCAAAAAAGATATAGTTGCACCACAGAAAGTACAGAGAAGGGTGACCAAAATGATAAAGGGCATAGAAGGGCCCTCCTATGAGGAAAGGCTAAAGAGATTAGGGTGTCCAACTTGGAGAACAGATGGCTGAGGGCGGACATGATAGAGGTCTACAAAATCATGAAAGGACTTTAATGGGTAAATGTGAGTTGGTTATTTACTCTTTTGGATAATATAAGGACCAGGGGACACTCCATGAAGTTGGCAAGTAGTAAATTTAAAACAAATCAGAGAAAATTATTTTTCATTCAATGCACAATTAAGCTCTGGAATTCATTGCCAGAGGATGTGGTTAAGGCAGTTGGTGTAGCTGGGTTTTAAAAACTACTATCAAAAGCTGTTTATCTATATTATACCAAAAGCTGTTTATCTATTTTATATATGAACTCACCAATCCAACTATAATGTTATTCATAACTTCCTCTATCATATATAAAATAGATAAACAGCTTTGGATAGTAGTTATAGAACATGGTGTGGAACGGATAGTGATTAGGTATTATTGTTTTAATAATTGTAGGATAAATCTTTGGAGAGTATCGTCGCAATGCAAAATATGACCTTAAGTTATATGAAGAAGGCAGAAATATAAATTTTGAGATAATAGTGTAATGATATCATTGGATGTGGATAAATGAAAAAGTATGAATGCGATAGACAGTTTTTATTTGTTTAGATAGGGAATTGTATATTTATATGAATAAACATTGTTGTATTTAATATTATATTTTCTCTTTGAGTAGGGTCATTACATGAATGTGGGGAAAATTGAAAGAGAATACCCTCTGTAATAGTGATACATGCAAACTGGAGCATAGCAAAATAACAGGGAAGGTAATTTCCAAACAACCCACATAGTTTAAAGTCTATGGGTACTTTTTACCCGCAGACTTTATCACAAATTTTCAAAGCACATTTATGCAGGTAAAATTTGTAGGTGTCTACAGAACCAGTGCTGGCATTTGCCATACACGAGCAATACGCGAGCCATATGCGAGCTGCCGCTGGAGCCCAGGTCAGGGGCGGCTGAACAAAAGGAACAGAAGCCACTGGTTGTCGTCGGAGCCTGGGCCAGTGTTGGCTGTGAAAGAAAAAAAGAGGCTGCGGGCCCCACTACCTGAGTCCAGGCTGGAAGCACTCAAATAAAGGGGAAAGGCACAATGTGTGTGTGAGAGGCAGCCTGCTTGTGTTTGTGTGTATGTGTGTGAGGCAGCTTGCTTGTGTGTGTGTGTATGTGTGAGAGGCAGCTTTCTTGTGTTTGTGTGTATTTGTGAGAGGCAGCTTGCTTGTGTTTATGTATATGTGTGAGAGGCAGCCTGCTTGTGTGTGTGTGTGAGGCAGCTTGTTGTGTTTGTGTGTATGTGTGAGAGGCAGCCTGCTTGTGTTTGTGTGTATGTGTGAGAGGCAGCCTGCTTGTGCCTAGTGTGTGTGTCTGTGTGAGGCAGCCTGCTTGTGTGTGTGTGAGGCAGCCTGCTTGTGTGTGTGTGTGTGTGTGTGAGGCAGCCTGCTTGTGTTTGTGTGTATGTGTGAGAGGCAGCCTGCTTGTGCCTAGTGTGTGTGTGTGTGTGTGAGGCAGCCTGCTTGTGTGTGTGTGAGGCAGCCTGCTTGTGTTTGTGTGTATGTGTGAGAGGCAGCCTGCTTGTGCCTAGTGTGTGTGTCTTTGTGAGGCAGCCTGCTTGTGTGTGTGTGTGTGTGAGGCAGCCTGCTTGTGTTTGTGTGTATGTGTGAGAGGCAGCCTGCTTGTGCCTAGTGTGTGTGTGTGTGTGTGTGTGAGGCAGCCTGCTTGTGTGTGTGTGTGTGTGTGTGTGTGTGTGAGGCAGCCTGCTTGTGTGTGTGAAAAAAAGAGGAAGGAGAAAATATGTGCACTCCCCTCAATGACAATTTTAGGATGACTAGAAATCAAACATTCCCAGGTAAGCAGGGGATTTTAAAAAATCCTTTCTAGCTTTAATTGGGTGTATTTTGATATGTCTCCCAAACACCAAACATTTTTTTCAAACAAATTTAAAAAAATGAGTTTTTACTTATTGGATATTCTATTCATCTGCTATATTTAAATATTTTTTTGTTTTGCATGCTGTTACTATTATATTGTATATTCTTGGTTTTATTTGATGTTTTATGAAGAATAGTTATGTGTCTGTTTTTCACATACAGTATCTGGCTTATTGTGTTTTCAGTTCAGTTTTGTAGATATGTTTCTATTTATACTTTTATGGTATATTTATTCTGTATTTGTCTGTGTTCTGCCTGAGTCAGACAAAGGTGTGGTATTCTGTTAGGGTATAGTTTCTGTATAGGGCTATAGAGAACAGGTTGACTACTTGCATTTCCCTAAAGTAGGAATGTGAATCGTTTTTTGATGATTTAAAATATCGTCCGATATATTTTAAATCGTCAAAAATCGTTAGGGCCACGATACAATACCAATTCCCCCGATTTATCGTCAAAAAATCGTAAATCGGGGGAAGGGGGAGGGCAGGAAAACCGGCACACTAAAACCCCCTAAAACCCACCCCCGACCCTTTAAATTAAATCCCCCACCCTCCCGAACCCCCCCCCCAAATGCCTTAAATTACCTGGGGGTCCAGCGGCGGTCCGGAACGGCAGCGGTCCGGAACGGCCTCCTGCAATTGAATCGTGTTGTCTTCAGCCGGCGCCATTTTTCAAAATGGCGACGCAAAATGGCGGCGGCCATAGACCAACACGATTCGACTGCAGGAGGTCGTTCCGGACCCCCGCTGGACTTTTGGCAAGTCTTGTGGGGGTCAGGAGGCCCCCCAAGCTGGCCAAAAGTCCCTGGGGGTTCAGCGGTGGTCCAGAACCCCCGCTGAACGACCTCCTGCAGTCGATCTCCTGCCGGCGCCATTTTCCATACGGAAAACGATTCGCGGCAGGAGATCGTTTTCCGGACCCCCTCTGGACCCCCAGGGACTTTTGGCCAGCTTGGGGGGGCCTCCTGACCCCCACAAGACTTGCCAAAAGTCCAGCGGGGGTCCGGAACGACCTCCTGCAGTTGAATCGTGTTGGTCTATGGCCGCCGCCATTTTGCGCCGCCATTTTGAAAAATGGCGCCGGCTGAAGACAACACGATTCAATTGCAGGAGGCCGTTCCGGACCGCTGCCGTTCCGGACCGCCGCTGGACCCCCAGGTAATTTAAGGCATTTGGGGGGGGGGGTTCGGGAGGGTGGGGGATTTAATTTAAAGGGTCGGGGGTGGGTTTTAGGGGGTTTTAGTGTGCCGGCTCACGATTTTCACGATTTTCACGATACTTTAAACACCCAAACGGCAACAATACGATTCCCTCCCCCTCCCAGCCGAAATCGATCGTTAAGACGATCGAGGACACGATTCACATCTCTACTAATAAGAGTGTATTGATGTTTTAGGGCTTTGTGTCATATTTGCAGTGTTGGCTTTTCATGAGTAGGGTTGTTACTCTTTAAGTGCTGGCAGTTAGTGCTTTTTTGGTATGAGAGATTTCATATATTATAATAATTGTAAGTTAGTTTGCTTATGACTTTGAGGGCTAAGCCCAAACCTGACGCATATTACAATAGCCCTAATACCATATAAGTTCCAATATTGTTTTTTACTTTTTCAGGGTTTTCTGGTTGGCACCACAGCAGTGCATGTAAAGATAGTATAAATGTTGATATATTTACTTCATATGACTGTTCTTTGAATGTCCTTTTTTTCATGCAAAATCTTATTACAAATACATACTTTTTAATTGTGTGTGTGTGTGTTGGGGAGGGGGGGGAGAAGTGGGACTGGGGGGTTGCAAGGTTGTAACATTTGCCGGATGCCTAATACCCTTGCAGCAGCCCTGGCTCCGTGTGGGAAAGCAGAATCCCATCTGGAGCTGTGCTGTCATGGGTAGGCTCTCCGTCTCAGCTGCAGCAGTAATGCATAAAGTCTTGGCCATGGCTTAATTTTCTTTTTTTTTTTTAAACCCTGGAGGGAACAGGCAGTAGGGATCACTTCTGGTCACCCTCCCCAGGAGCAGGCAGAGCAGAGCCTAGGGAACTATAAAAGCAGCAGACTGTGTGTTCTGACTGTGGACTGGATGTGGACCCATGGCCTGAGGAGGAGTTGGTGCAGTCCGAGGAGACGGTCCCTCAGGTTTCCCCGTCGGAAGGCGAGGCAGAGTTGAAGCAAGGACCAGCTGGATCTTCGCCACTGGAAGCCCGTGGTCCCCCCAGGAGGAACCCGTGGGGACCCGAGCTGCTGGGACTTAGGTGGGCCCTTGCGAGGTGGAAGAGATGTCGAGGTCTGGTCCGAGTTCAGAAGCCAGGGGTCACTCACTGCCAGTCCGAGGTCAGGAGCCTGAGAATCGTCAATGGCCGGTCCGAAGTCAAATGCCAGAGGAACACCAATCACCAGTCCGAGGTCAGAGCCAGAGAGTCGTCCAGGAAGCAGAAACAAGGTCTCTGAGGCACAGGCAACTTACCAACAGTAAGCAGACTTGTTGCCAAGTCAGGGGACAGGAAGAGGAAGCAGTCTTTATATACGTCCCCGGGTCTGGCTCCATCCTGAGCAGTGATGAGGGCCCTTTAAGAGAGTGTGGGAGGCGCGGCCGCACGCCTAGGAGGAGGCGGGGCCAGATGTCGAACCCAGAAGGGCTGCCATGCGTCCCCGAGGCCGCGGAAGGAAGGACCTGGAGCGCTCCCCCCGTATCGCCCAGCAGCCGGGGCCTGGTGCAAGGGGGCTGCCCCGAGCGGGGCGAGCTGGAGCCGGCATCGGGGGCGCCTCCCCGCTCTGGCTGGGATGCCGACGACGGACCCGTTATCGCGGAGGGAGGTAGGAGGGGCCAGCCGCGGCCGCCCGCAGTTGGGAAATATAACACTGTGTAGGAGTGAGGGAAGCCCTGAGTAGTGGAGGTAATAGAAGGGGGGAGGGGGGGAGTGAGCCAGAAGGAGGTGCCTATGCAGTATTAGAGGGGCTGAGCTGAGTTTTGAGAGGGACAGCCAGCTGGCTGTGGATCTAATGAGCCTCCTGGAGAGTGAGGTGCCAAGAAGGGGTGAAAATGAGAAAGGGGAGGGGCTGCTGCAGGCTGAGGAAGGGCTGGCAACAAGCATCAACTTTTACACAATGATGCAGCAGTGCTGGGGGCAGGGGGGACACTCACTGAATGGGCCCAAGAGAAGCAGCACAACAGCAAATGTCTGTGTGCATATGGACCACTGGCTGGCAGTGCGGTTGTCTCACTACTTGGCAACTGATTCAAGAGCTGATTGGTTGGCAAAAAACTAACACCAGACCAGGAATCCAAGATATATGAGAGATGTAACCAGACTTGGGGGGTGGGGGGGCAACCAGTTGCCTGGATGGAAGGGGGGGCTGCAGCTCAGTGTGCTCATCTCTGGTCTAGGATGTTAGGAAAAAGGTGAAATTTTAAGTTGAAGATTTTTTTCTAAATTCTGCCAGGCTCAGGTCCATGATGTACATTTCAGTGATTAGCTTGGTGTGCTTTGGGGAGTTTTTAAGGCCTGTGCCGCACAGAAAGTGGACAAGTGAGTCAGATATCCCGTGGGCCAGTTTTGGAAAAAACTCCCCCGTGCTGCTATTTGTCTGCAAGCCACCCTTGCTCCTTGCTCATACTTGAAGCCCACGTCCAACTTTATACTTAGCTTGTACATTGTGAAGACTTGTGTGTGCATACACTGTACCCGTGACTTATGTGGCAGTGTCTTTATGCTAAGAACCCCAAGATAAAAATAGATTATGCATTGTATTATTGTACAATTAAATTCATGCACTAGAGCATGCACAGGACAATAGACAAGGAGAGATTTGAAAATGTTCCACATCCTGTTTGGGTCTGAGTGTTGGAGAGACTATGCAAAGGTAGAATTGGTCTGTAGCACAGTTTAGAAAGAGAACTTACTGACGAGTGTTCAGGCTCTCTCCACGACGGAGTAAGACATTGGAGCAGGTGAGGATTGTCTGTTTGGTATGGCACTGCTGAGACTCACCATTGCTTCTCTTTTTCTCTGGTACTAGATGGAGGTAAAATCATTGGACCAGTGATGTTAAACTTTACCAGACTCCTTTTTAATCTGTGACAGTGAAATAACAGTGGATAGACGTTATGTATTGGGTCTAAGAATGTCCAGGAGGAGGGTCCTGCTTTAAGTCTGATGTTATTTCATGCTCAGCACCTTCTCTCTGGCATGCTACAGCAGCTAAGGCTTGGTGGTGGGGGGTTCCCATGTGTAACCTTGCGTATTCATCAGTCTCTCGCTCTCTCTGTCTTATTTGTACATATCATCATATGATGGTGGTGTCCAGGAGTGTCCCTTTCATGCTGGAAGATTTAAGCTAGATTGGACGACCAATGGTCCTTCTGAGCACAGTGTGCAGAATTTGAAGACGAAATGAGACCTAAATACAGGTAAGAGAAAATAGAAAGCTGAACGAAAAAGCTTGTAAAGGTAAAAAAACAAAACTGTGGAAACAACGAATAACCCTGATAACAATAGGAAAATTTTAAAAATCATTTATGTTTGTATCGAAACTTTTTGAATATTTCATTTTTTATCATGAATTTAATGTCAGAAAAGATTGATAGCCCTGTAATAGGAAGGAAGTCTGTTTATCCACAGAGCAGATCCGGCACAGACAGTGGAAGTAAATGCTTTCCTACATTGAATTGCAAATGTGCTTCAAGCCTGCTCTTGTTCTGGAGAGACTGCCTCTAGAAATGAGAGGAGAGAGCAATGTTCATTCAGTCCTTAGTTCCTAAGCTGCTTCTGCCTATTAAATACCAATTACTACTAACATTCTAATCTGTAGTCATTTTAAGGAAAGATATGTTTGTTTGAACTGTGAATTTGGCGCAAACATGAAAAGTCATTAAACATGCCAGATACTATTACAGGGATGTTCTCTGTACCATTCTGAAATCTAACTCCTACAGGATCCTGCATATTGATAGAGGTGGTCAATTGATGAAGTAGTTCTGATCAATTAAATTGAATGCTTCACTTAGATTAGAAAGGGTAAAAATACAAGAAAAGCTTTTGTCCGTAGACATGAAAAGGCATCTTTTGCATATTTTGGAGGGTAATTTTCAACAGCTGTGTAGGGCTAAAGGTTTGCTGGTACAAAGTATGCATAAATTTGCTTTAAAAATTCCAAGGCTCTGCCAGTACATACACGGATATATGTGTGCACTAACTCTGGCTGCTTGCGAAGTGTGGTGCATGCTTTTTCCTGCACAACCACTGGGAAGCTTTTCAAAAGCCAATCCATGTGCATGGGTAAACAGGTGGTTATACAAGGTAAAAAAGCATCCTTTGAAACTTGTCCCACTTATGTGAAGAAAAGTACACTTGCTGTCCATGGGGAGTTTGAAACTTGCTCTCCTCTAGAGAATTTAGGAGTCTTGGCCATGGCTTATCCAGGTTAGAGGGTCTGCACCTCATCACCCCATACAACTTTAACCCACCAAGAAACTTAACTTCCTGACGTACCGCACTTCAGTTTTCCAATTTCTTTTTTTACCTTGATAATGAAAGCCCAGTTCTTTTGCATATTAAGATTATGTGTGAAGAGCAGAGCCAAGTTGTGTGCATCTGTAATACTTGGACAATTTTTTGCCAGTGACAGGATGCCACATGAACATTCTCTCCAGATGACTCCAAATGAACCCTTTCTCTAATTCTCATCATCCAGGTTGCTACTCCTGTGAAACTGCAAAGCCTTTTTAGCATAGCAGTAGTGTGGTCATACGATGAGTGTGTATGTGGGCAGGAGTACAGAGCAGTTGGACAGGGCTAATTCTAAGAAGACTAAAACCTATCTTATGGAGGGTAATTTTCCAAAGTGTTTCCTCTGGTAAAACAATGTTTTATCCACAGAGATGATCTTGTTTTGCCCCCCTAATATGCAGATAAACTTACATGTGTACATCCTGTTCACACAAAAGTTTACCCGGATGAGTGGAGGTGTTCCTTGGAGTGTAGTTAAGGAAGAGGTTTGCACTTTTAAACAGGTGCGCGGGCGCACATATGCACATGTTCATTGGCCTGCGCCAGGGAACGCGGCCAATTTATGACATATGTACATATATGCATGCATGTTATAAAATAGCCTGAATGTGTGCACATGTGTGTGTAATTTTAAGTAGACGCGTGCCTATGCATGCAAATGCTGCCAGTTCATTCCCAGTTTGCCCAGGTGAGGAATAAGACTTCCAAATCCCCCTAGTTTAATAGCCTTCCTTCTCCTCTGTTAGCCCTGACCTTTAAAATCTCACTAATCTGTTTATTTTTTTTGTTTTATGACTTACATGCCATCCATAGCAGAAGTAAAGTTACATGGCAGGAAAATCCAGTGCACGTAAGTATTTACACGCAAATTTAGGGGTGAAATCCAGGAATGCCCATGCCCCACCCAGACCACACCCATGTCCTGTCCCTTTTTCAGAACTTTTCATTTGTGGGTGTAGTGGGAGATATGCATGTACATGGTATTATGGGAACGCTAGAGGCGGTCCCATTTCTGGGAGATTGTGTACCCTTGGGCCACGACGCAACCACAGAGGAGCTCCGGGAAGCACCGAGGCAGGCGAGGAGTGTCCAAGCACAGGCTGGAGATGCAGGATCAAGGCCTCTGCCGAACCTGATCGCATTGAAGAGACCCAGGAACGCAATGTTGGTCTCTGGGGTAGCCCTCCGACCACTCGATAGCCCTTTCAGACCTGCTGTACAGGAATGGCAAATGCAACAGGACGGTCAGAGGTTGAAGGGCGAAGACATCAGATGAAGACGAAGACTCAGGATATGTGAGGGATACACACGAAGAGTCAGGATACTTGAAGGTTGAGACAAAGACTTGAAGGACTGAGACAAGACTCAGGATACTTGAAGAATTAACACAAAGACTTGAAGAACTGAGACGGAACTCAGGTTGCTTGAAGAACTGAGACGGGACTCAGGTTGCTTGAAGAACTGAGACAGGACTCAGGTTGCTTGAAGAGAGGGACTCTGACAGAGTCACAAGATCAAGAATTCTGAATGGGTACTGTCACACCATGTGCCCTACTCAGCCAATTAAGGCAGGTCACGGACCACGCTGGAGGTTCCCGACTCAGGTTACTTGGAGGTTCCACAACGAAGACTCCGAAGCCTGCACTGAGGCGCGCCCTCCACAGCCAGTCAAGGCAAGGCACAGACCACGTTGATGCAGTACAGGTTATGCAGAGTTCATTCATATGGACAAAGGCAAACGCAAGGGACTCCGAAGACCTGGACAGGATTCAGGATAAGGAAAAGGACCTCAGGATCCAAGGACTCGGAGTAAAGGGCTCGGTGTGGGAGCTCGAGCAAACTCGGAGTATGGAACCTGAAGCTTGGAGGATTAAAAGCCGGAATCTTCTGGAGGCTTACTCTGCCAAGGCAAAAGACATCTGTATAAAGGAAGATCAGGACATGAAGACATCAGGAGAATAGGACATCAGGACTTCAGGGGCTCTGAAGGACGAAACATCAGGAACATCAGGAGATTTGAAGAGAAGGACGTTGGAACATCAGGAACTGGATGGACGAAGACACAGAATCCGACGAGAGACCATAACGAAGATGAAGATGAAGACATGGAATTCCAACATGAAACAGTGTGCCTAGGAGAAGCTGGAATGCAGCAAAATCCTAAGGAGGACTGGCTCCTTGCAAAGGCGATGAAGCAATGAAGAAGGCCCTTTTTATAGGGCTGAAGAGAGATTCCCACAATGATATCATCAGGAGGACCACTCCCAGGCTGGCTCTTTAAGAGGCAAAGAGAGGCGTGGCCCCGCACCTAAGGAGGAAGTGGGCAGGACCTTGGAGAGTGGCGTCCCTGCCGCTGAGTGCAGGAGTAGGGCTGGGCAGCAGAACAGGCCCTGACGCTGAAGCGACGGTGTCAAAGCTGCAAAGAAGAAGCTGGGAGTGGCTCCCTGCCGCAGGAAAGAAGCAGACGATGGAGGCCTCCTCCCCTCCCCTGGTGGGGAGAAGATGATGTCGGCGGCTTCCAGGTTGCTTAGGTACGCTTTTGGCTGCCTCCTGGCTGCAAGGGCAGCACCTGGGCGGCTCCAGCGCATGGAGAGGATGTCGGCGGCCTCTGGCCGCAAAGGCTGCGCTGGAGTGGCTCCAGTCACACTAAGGGAGCGTCGGCAGCCTCCAGGCCGCAGGAGAAGTGGAAAAAGAGAGGTGAGGTGCTTCAAGCCCTTCTCCAGTTTGACCTGCAAGTGTACCCTGCACTCCTGCAAGGGTCGTAACACCACCATCTTCCTCTACAGTGGAGCCCATGGAGGTGAATCGGGGACGGTTGTCTCCCACTGAACATCTCCGCTGTAGAAAAGAAGGGCTTTGCCTTTACTGTGGCACTTCTGGACATTGTCTGCAGTGCTGCCCGGTTCGTCCAGGAAACTGCAACGCCTAAGCCCAGCGGGGGTCCAGAGCTTGGGCGCAACTGTTTCTGGCCCTCAACTCCTGCTTCCTGTATCCCTGGGAATCAAGCCCACACGTTCGCTACCACCACTCCCATTGATACTGGAGCGAGTGGAAGTTTCATTATGGACGATATCGTCAAGATTTTGGGGATACCTCTTCAACCATTGGAGGTGAGTCTCCTTATTGCTTCCATCCAAGGAGAACATCTTCCCGGTCTTATCACCCATCAGACCGTGGCTATTCGCCTGTTAGTGGGTACACTCCATAAAGAAGAAACTTCCTTCTACGTGCTAAAATGCTCAACATACCCGGTAATTCTGGGGTTGCCCTGGCTCCAGACTCACAAACCCCAGTTCGACTGGAGGTCCCTGCAGCTGGTATGGTGGGGTCCTAAATTCCAAGCCACCTGTCTCCATGATCCCAGTTTTGAGGTCCACAACGCTTCCTGGTCTGCCTTCTCAGTATGCGGAATTCAGTGAGGTATTCTCAAAACAGAAAGCAGACACCTTGTCTCCATTACATAAGTTCAACTGTCCCATTGAATTACTGCTGGGCATGATGCCTCCCAAAGGCAGAAGCTATCCCTTGTCACAGCCTGAGACGCAGGCTATGTCAGAGTATATAAAAGAAAACTTGGAAAAGGGCTTTATTCGACCATCTGATTCACCCACAGGAGCGGGATTCTTCTTTGTGAAGAAAAAAGATGGTGGGCTCCGCCCTTGCATTGACTATCGGGGTCTTAATGCTATAATGTGTAAGGACTGTTACTACCTCTTATCAGTGAATTATTTGATCGCCTCAAGGGCACCAAAGTATTTACCAAGTTGGACTTGAGAGGTGCATACAACTTAGTACACATTCAACCTGATGACATCTGGAAGACAGTGTTTAATACTAGGGATGGTCATTATGAATACGTGGTCATGCCCTTCGGGCTATGTAACGCCCCAGCCGTCTTTCAGCGTCTCATGAATGAGATCTTCAGGGACCTCCTGTACAAGTTTGTTGTTATCTACCTTGACGACATTCTGATATTCTCCAAGGACATCGAAAGTCATCATGAACATGTTCATATTGTCCTCCAATGATTACGAGAAAATTATCTCTACACTAAGCTAGAAAAATGTCTGTTTGAACACACTAGTCTACCCTTCCTAGGGTACATCATATCTGACCGTGGTTTTTCCATGGACCCTGAGAAGGTCCAAGGGATTCGTGACTGGCCCCAGCCAGTTGGGCTTCAAGCCTTACAATGGTTCCTAGGCTTCACTAACTATTATCGAAGCTTCATTGCTAACTACTCCTCCATGGTCGCCTCATTTACATCGATGACTAAGAAGAGGGCCAATACCCGAGTCTGAACGCTGAAAGCCATTGTGGCCTTCCAGAGACTTAAAGATGCCTTTAACTCTGGCCCATGTCTCCATCACCCAGACCTTAAATGTCCATTTATAGTCGAGGTAGATGCCTCAGCTATCGGAACTGGGGCTGTCTTAAGCCAGAACTCGTCCATAGGCAAATTAACTCCATGCTCTTTCTATTCACACAAGTTCACTCCCTCAGAACAATGCTACACAGTTGGCGATTGTGAACTATTGGCAGTGAAGTTGGCCCTTCAGGAATGGCGCCCCTGGTAGGAAGGGGTACAGTACAAATTCACTATATTCATGGATCACAAGAACTTAGAGCACCTCAAGGAGGCCCAGCTTCTAAACCCCCGGCAGGACCGCTGGGCCTTATTCGAGAGATTCGGTTTTAATCTTTGTTTTCGGCCTGGTTCGAAAAATCAGCGAGCTGACATGCTGTCTTGTTCCTTTGAACCTGAAGACCTACCAGAAAGTCCCAGTTATATTATCGATCCTGCCTGTATATCCTTAACAGCAACCAGTACTGTTCCTGTTGGGAAGACTGTCGTCCCTCGCTGACTCAGAGAGTGGGTCTTAAGATGGGCCCATGATTCAAAACTAGCAGGCCATCCTGGCCGTGCCAGGACACTAGAGATGCTATGCCGCCATTACTGGTGGCCCACTATGGTACAGGACTCCCGGAGTTATGTAGACTCTTGTCCCACCTGCATGCAACAAAAACCACCCACAGGGAAGCCCTGGGGCTTGCTACAGCCACTCCCAGTGCCTATGGAACCTTGATCCAGTATTTCAACTGATTTCATCACGGATCTTCCTCCATCACAAGGTAACACGGTGATTTGGGTTGTAATCGACTGCTTCTCAAAGATGGGGCATTTCATCCCTTTACTGGGTCTCCCGTCTGCCCCAGAACTTGCAAAACCGTTAACAAATATTTTTCGACTTCATGGGCTCCCCAAGGAGATTGTCTCCGATCGGGGACCACAGTTTGCCGCTAAGTACTGGCGCTTCCTATGTCATAAATTCAATATTTCCTTGAGTTATACCTCGGCCTACCACCCTCAAGCCAATGGGCAGGCTGAGAGGACGAATAGGACTTTGAAAGCGTCCCTATGCTCATACGTCAATGACCAATAGAATAATTGGTCAGATCTCCTCCCTTGGGCTGAGCTGTCACATAACACTCATCTCACATCAGCCACCAATGTGTCTCTTTTCTCAGTAGTCCTTGGAAGGCAGCTCCATCTGCCTCTTCCTGTTCCTGTAATGGTTCCGTCTCCTGCAGCACAATCTATGGCTCAAATCATTCGCCAAGTATGGACCCAAGTAAGAGAACGTCTCTCACAGGCTGCTGAGTGCGCTAAATGCACCTCGGATCTTCATCGAAGACCTGCTCCACTCTTCCGACCTGGCCAGAAAGTTTGGCTGAGGGTCCGCCATATTCGTCTCCAACTTCCATCTCATCGGCTGGTTCCGAAGTATATAGGTCCTTTCCCAAACCTCAGAAGAGTGGGAGCTGTTTCCTATCAGCTCCAGGTACCCTGGGCATCCATAACACGTTTCACGTGTCCCTGCTGAGGCTTCTTGTCTTGTCATGGCCCTCTCGCAAAGACCCTCCAGCTCCACGCATCTCGGCAAAACCTGATACTTCTCTGCAGGTAAAAGAGGTCCTAGATGTCCGACGATGTTGAGGTAAATGGGAGTATCTCCTCGCTTGGGAGGGCTATGGGGCCGAGGAGAACTCGTGGGAACCCTCTCAGAATATCCTTGACAAGGATCTCCTGAAAACCTTCCATAGACAGCATCCTGAGAAACCCCAGCCACGTAGGGGGAGGCCTAGATGGGGGGGGGGGGGTACTGTTACGCGCCCCACCCATGGTCGCCCCGTGCTCGGGACCGCTCACCTTCGGGGTCATACACAGGTCCCGGTCCTGTCTCCCTCGCAAGCCCAGCTAGGTCCCGCGGCAGCCTTCGCCAAGCCTTCGGTCACATGCCAGGCCCCACGCCGGGCCTTGGCATCCCAGCAGCTAGCCGCGCGCAATGGCGGACCAGCCACCCTGATATGGGTTCTAGGGTGGGAGCCTAGTTCCGCGGCGCACCCTGATTGAATGGATGTTAAAAGGAAGTTCCTGGCCTCACTTCCTGGCCTTGGCAATCGGGTCGGTTTGTTCCTGAGATTGCCCTTGCTCGTGTTCCTGCTTGCCTGTTCCTAGTCTCGTTCCAGGATCCTTCTGTTCCAGTTCTGTTCCTGCTTTTTCCTGCTTCCTTGCCCTGCTTGTTCCTGTCTTCGTTGTTCGTCTTCCTGGTAAAGACCTCAGCTTGTTCCTAGCCTGCCTGCCTGCCACCTGCCAAAGACCTCAGCCTGTCCCTGACCTGCCTGCCTGCCATATAACACTAAAAATACTGCAAATATATGACGCTACCAAATCATTAAACATTACCAAAAGGTTCACTAAAAAGAATAGTTTTAAACATTTTTCTAATCAATTTTATATCCTGAATTTCTCAACTTTGCAGGCAATTCATTCCACAGTTTTTCTCCAATAATAGAGCGCGATTACTTGTCTCCTGCAATCGGGCTACATCTGCCACTGGTACCTCCAAAAAATGTTGGCATTGCGAATGCAAATTCCTAGATGGATTGTACAACTTAAAAATAATTTTTAAGTAATTAGGACTATGAGGCGGCAAGCATTTAAATACATTTGCATATATGCGCATGTTATAAAATAGCTGTGTCCCTGACGATTGCCTGCACATGTGCATCCACAAGCTGCTTTGAAAGCTACCGACTAATGTGCTTTCAGGCCAGTGTTGCTGGGTAGAAAGAATAATAAGGTTAAAGGAGAAATAATGTACATTTCAGAGAGAATATAATAAAGAAGTAGAATAAAACAGATTAAAAATAGCCTGGAAATTCCAGAGAAACATAGATCAAATATTTATGGAATCTAATAAATAGAAATAGAAAGTGGATTCAGGTAAGAAGGTTGACCATGAAAATATGAATATTACTGAAGCCCACATAGGCTAATATTGAAGGTGACACAAAGAAAAGTGTCCGATAGAGAAGTAAAAATAAGACAGAATGCTGACAGATTGAAAAAAACAGGTAGAATCTTTTTTTTTGTTTTGTTTTTTTTAGAAAACCAGAAATGAAAAGAAGGAAGTGGCAATACTGTTATGGCTATAACAATAGCGTTAATATTTGTATTCTTATATATAGTAGGGATGTGAATCGTGTCCTCGATCGTCTTAACGATCGATTTCGGCTGGGAGGGGGAGGGAATCGTATTGTTGCTGTTTGGGGGGGTAAAATATCGTGAAAAATCGTGAAAAATCGTTAAAAATCGAAAAATCGAAAAACCGGCACATTAAAAACCCCCTAAAACCCACCCCCGACCCTTTAAATTAAATCCCCCACCCTCCCGAACCCCCCCCAAATAACTTAAATAACCTGCGGGTCCAGCGGCGGTCCGGAACGGCAGCGGTCCGGAACGGGCTCCTGCTCTGAATCTTGTCGTCTTCAGCCGGCGCCATTTTCCAAAATGGCGCCGAAAAATGGCGGCGGCCATAGACGAAAAGATTGGACGGCAGGAGGTCCTTCCGGACCCCCGCTGGACTTTTGGCAAGTCTCGTGGGGGTCAGGAGGCCCCCCACAAGCTGGCCAAAAGTTCCTGGAGGTCCAGCGGGGGTCAGGGAGCGATTTCCCGCCGCGAATCGTTTTCGTACGGAAAATGGCGCCGGCAGGAGATCGACTGCAGGAGGTCGTTCAGCGAGGCGCCGGAACCCTCGCTGAACGACCTCCTGCAGTCGATCTCCTGCCGGCGCCATTTTCCGTACGAAAACGATTCGCGGCGGGAAATCGCTCCCTGACCCCCGCTGGACCTCCAGGAACTTTTGGCCAGCTTGTGGGGGGCCTCCTGACCCCCACGAGACTTGCCAAAAGTCCAGCGGGGGTCCGGAAGGACCTCCTGCCGTCCAATCTTTTTCGTCTATGGCCGCCGCCATTTTTCGGCGCCATTTTGGAAAATGGCGCCGGCTGAAGACGACAAGATTCAGAGCAGGAGCCCGTTCCGGACCGCTGCCGTTCCGGACCGCCGCTGGACCCGCAGGTTATTTAAGTTATTTGGGGGGGGTTCGGGAGGGTGGGGGATTTAATTTAAAGGGTCGGGGGTGGGTTTTAGGGGGTTTTAGTGTGCCGGCTCACGATTCTAACGATTTATAACGATAAATCGTTAGAATCTGTATTGTATTGTGTTCCATAACGGTTTAAGACGATATTAAAATTATCGGACGATAATTTTAATCGTCCTAAAACGATTCACATCCCTAATATATAGGCACCTATCTGAAGTACTTTCATCCAGGTTGCAGAAGTACTACATAAGAACACAAGACCTGCCATACTGGGTGAGACCAAAGGTCCATCAGGTCCAATATCCTGTTTTCAACAGTGGCCAAGGCAGGTGACAAGTACCTGGCAGGATCCCAAGGAGTAGATAGATTCCAAGCTGCTTATCCCAAGAATAAGCAGTGGATTTCTGCAATTCTACCTTAATGGTTTATGGACTTTTCCTCCAGGAACTTGTCCAAACCTTTTTTTAAATGCAGCTACACTAATAGCTTTCACCACATCCTCTGGCAATGAATTCAATCTACCTTGGAAAGGTGATGGGCTAAACTGAACATGAAGTCCAAGCATAATATTAGTCATTTATCTACTAAATATATCTATCTTTAGGGGGACAATGGCAAATGACAGTTATATCTATATCTATGCAGTTTACATAATTTATAGATTTTGAGTTTATAGGTGAATTTTGAAAGTTACCCTTGCAATTTGCTTTGTTACCTACACTACTCGTTTAGATTTCTTTCCAGTGCTTTATAGACTGATTTTCCAAGGAAGCTGAGCATGAGTGCCTGACCTAATTGTTTCTGTTTCAGGCACCTAAAGTTTGGTGAAATTTCAGCCAAAATTCAGCACCGCAGTTTTAGGATAGAAATATGCTTAACTTTAGGGGTCTGCTGTTTGTTAGCCTGAATATAGGAACTTAAGGGCTGGATTTTCCAACGGTGCAAGCCTCTCTGAATTTGGCGGTAACAGGGGGCGGGCCTGCGAGAGTCGGCAGCGATCGCACCACCGCGGTGCGATTGCTGCCGACTTTCGCACCCAATAGCGCCACCGTGAAAGGTGGCGCTATTGGGCGCACTACTGGCGGCGATAAGGGATCTTACCTTTTTGCCGCCAGTGATGTTAGCGCCGCATCTGCCCCGACACCGCCCCGACTCCTCTTCCGGTGCTGATGCCGACCCGACTCCGCCCCGATCTAGCTATCGCACGCAAAAAGTCCCTTTTCATGTGCGATAGGGTTAGAAAATAACCCCCTAAGTTAGGTGCCTAGTGCTGGAAATAAGGGCTGCGCGCATAATTTACTTTCCCCACCCTTGCCCTCTTCCCCTCCCACACACTTTTTAGTGAAAATAGGAACCCAAATTTAGGAGGCTCAGTCCTTCTCAGTTTTCAAAGGGGCCAAATTAGGAACCTAAATCTTAAAATTCAGGCACATAACCCATTTGAATATTTGATTCCTTAGTTACTTATTGCCTAGAAATGACTAATTGATTATTCTGATCTCTTTCAGAATCCCTTGGATCTTGAACATATTTGTGTATCTGTGCTTTGGAATTTTCCTCCTAATATTCCTCTTTTATAAGAATCCGATCTACATTCATAAATATATCGGGTGAATATATATATATATAAATATATAGTAAAAATGTAATATGGAAAATAGCTACATTTGCAGGTGAGCAGGAAAAGGTTGAAATAATAAATTGAGATTTGGGGTTCAAGTTATTTTAAGTACAATTTTTGGGATGGCAGAATTTTTATCAGGCATTAAAGAGAGGCATATGATTTGTTATCTAATCCCTTTATGGCCATTGTTCCATGAGGAAAAGAGGCTTATCAGGTGGATGAGTATGTCTGTCTGTGTCCCATCACTGCCCCCACCATCTCCCCCTACCCCATTTCAATTTCTCAATGGCTAGACCATGGTGAATCAGACTTTGTGTTGAGAGGGACATCTGACATTTGTACCTTTCAAAGTCAGGGAGTAATCTGGGGGAGGTCCCGGGACAGGGACTAATTTCTCCATAGGAAATGCAGAGGGAGCAAAACTCAGTATAACTCACACTGGGTCAAGTCTAATGGAACTTGATATCTGGATGTAGGGCATAAGGAACTTTGATTGGACAGAATACAATTTTGGGGAGGATATAGAAGTGGGACTAAGTTATTTCCTCATAAGAAATAGGTGGGGCAAATGTAACTCGTATCTGGAGAACCATTGGGGTGATTCAAATGAAACTTTATATCTAGACACATGGCATAATGAACTATAGTTGGACAGAATTACATTTTAGTCAGTGATTGGTTACCACCTGTTTACAGGGTGGGTGGAAGCACTAGGCAAACTAGGTGACTGCTTCAAGCACATCTGTTCTGGGGGCGATGCAGGGAGAACATCTTCTCCTTCCCGTCGATGCTGGTGCCATAAAGAGGAAGAACTGTAGCGGGGCTGCGTGCTGGAAGGACGATATGCTATTGCCTTTAGGAGTGAGAATGAGCATGTTAGAGTATTGGCTGGCACTAAAGAGAGAAACAGGAAGCCTGCGAAGCAATAGGCCCAAGCCACACACAATCACAGAAGCAGCCAGACACCATCAAGTGCATGAACTGAGAGGAGAAAAAACAGGGCTACGCACTTTCAGGAGGAGGAGAAGCAGCAGCAGCAAGCACTGAGCCCCTGCAGTCAAGAAGAGGAGAATCAGCGGGCAGGAATAAGAAGCCGAGCATCAGGAGCCTCCATGGCCTGGAGCAGAAGGTGGAGCATAAGCAGCTTGAAAATAGTACGAGTCCAGTGAGTCATGGGGGCTGAAGGAGGAAGAGACTGCTGCTGCCGCATATTTTGGTGGGGGATTGAGTGAGTGAATGAAATAGCCTGTTTATGTATGTCTGTGTGTGTGATTGAGAGCATGTGTGAGAGAGCATGTATGTGTCATGGCCGCTGGATGCGGCGGTCCGCGGCCGGGACCAGGTACTCACTCGCGGTGTCGGGTGGGCAGGAGCAGGGAGCCTCCTCTGGCGTTCTTCCCGCGGCCTTGGCCGCTGCCTAGGCCGGCTGCGGAGCCCAGCAGGGCTGAGCTGACTCCTCCCCCTTCCTGGCTGCCTTAGAGCCACGCGCGCGGCTGAAGATAAGATTTAAAGGGGCTACAACAGGAAATGATCGTGGCTCCCTTCTGAGACTCCTCCCTCATTTTAGGTATTTAAGGCAAGGTCTGCTTCTCAGACCTTGCCTTAGTATTGTGGCTTCTGGTTCCGGATTCTGCGCTGGTGTTCCTGGTCTCCGTTCCTGGTCTTCGTCCCGCTTCTGTTCTCCTTCCTTGTTGGACTGATTCTTGGCTTCTGACCAGGTTCCTACAGGCCCCTCCTGGGGGAACCGTGAGTTTCCAGAGCGAAGTCTTGTACTCGACTGGCGAACCTTCAAGCCTTGCCCTCCGATGGTAGAGACCAGAGAGGTTAACTCCCTCTTTGGCAGTGCTAACCTTACCTCGGAACAGGGGTCCACTTCCAGATTCGTAACAGAATACGAAGGCCATGGACCCGGCAGAGGCTTCTGCTCTTCAGGCCATTCCTGGACTAGCCCAGAAAGTCATGGAGCAGCAACGGATATTAGAATCTATGGCCGCCTCCCTGGAGCGACTCAACGCCTGGCTGAATTCCATTGCTGCGGTCCAGACAGCTCCTCCATCATTGCCACCACCATCCGTACGGCTGGGTAATGCCTGTTCTATGATTCCTTTGCCTATTCCTCCACGTTATGCTGGTGAACCTCTTTCATGCCAAGGATTCCTCGATCAATGCGGTATGCATTTCCAGCTACAAGCTTCTCTTTTTCCGGATGATCTAACCAAGACTACATATATTTTATCTTTATTGGAAGGCAAGGCACTAGCATGGGCTTCCCCCTACTGGAGATGATCAGATCCTATTCTGCAAAATTTTCCTCAGTTTCTGAAACTGTTTCAAACAGTATTTGATGATCCAGGAAAACAAGTAGTCTCTAGCTCCAAGCTTCTTCAACTCCGCCAAGGAGGTCGTCCATTTGCAGACTACACCATAGAGATTAGAACTCTTGCATCAGAACTCCATTGGGAGGAGAACTGTCTCCGGACCATATTTTTGGAGGGATTGTCATCCAAAATTAAAGACGAAATGGTGGCCCGTGAGTTGCCTCACTCCTTGGATTCTTTGATTGATCTTGTCACCAGGATTGATCGCCATTTACAAGAAAGAGCTCATGACTGTGTCTAGTTCTGTTCATTCCTCTCCCCCGGCAGCTCGATCTACATCCAATACAGAGAGGTCGGGCGAAGAACTTATGCAGTTGGGTCGTGGACCTCTCTCTCCAGAAGAAAGGCAAAGGTAGGCCTCTGTTATATTGTGGAGGAGTGGGTCATCTCATTGCACGTTGCCCTATGTGTCTGGGAAACAGCCAAGCCTAGGGTATATTGGAGGAGTAATCCTAGGCATCACTACTCCTGCTCCTCCACTCACATTACAAATAACCCTGCTTCTAGGAGATCACAAATTTTCTACATTGGCATTAGTAGATTCTGGGACTGGAGGAAATTTCATCCTGCAAGATGTGGTGGAACAACTGCATATCCCTACCAGTCTGTGCCCCATGCCTTTAATTATCTCTTCCATCCATGGAGACCCTCTGCAAGGGAACTTGGATTGCCATATTGCACCGAATCATACCGAAAGCATCACCTTTTATATCATTCAGGAAGCCATTCACCCAGTTGTTCTTAGGATTCCTTGGTTGCAACGGCACAACCCACAGTTTGACTGGACATCACTAAGACTGGTTCCTTGGGGTCCAGCCTGTCATGGAACTTGCATTAAAGAATCCAATGCCTCTAGTACCATTATCTGCACCACTCGTCTGGAGGGTCTTCCTTCCCAGTATGAACAATTCATTGATGTTTTCTCCAAGAAGGCTGCAGATACGTTGCCTCCGCACCGGGAATTTGATTGTACCTTTAACTTGGTTCCTGGAACTTCCCCGCCGCATGGTAGGGTTTATCCGCTATCCACATTGGAGACTCGTGCTATGACTGAATATGTCCAAGAAAATCTACAGAAAGGATTCACTCGACGATCCAAATCTCCAGCAGGGGCCAGGTTTTTCTTTGTTGGGAAAAAAGACGGTATGTTACACCCTTGTATTGACTACTGTGGACTTAATGTGATTACCATCAAGGACTGATACCCTCTACCGCTGATAGCGGAGCTTTTTGATTGCCTTCAGGGAGCCAGAGTGTTTTCTAAACTGGATCTACAAGGAGCGTATAATCTAATCAGGATTCGGGAGGGTGATGAATGTAAGACTGCTTTTAACACCAGAGATAGTCATTATGAATACCTTGTTATGCCCTTCGGATTGACTAATGCCCCTGCAGTGTTTCAGCATCTCATTAATGAAATTTTCCGAAACCTACTTTATGTATGCGTGGTAGTCTATCTTGATGAATTTTGATTTTTTCCTCCAATCTACAGACACATTGGCAACATGTTGTTCAGGTGTTACAACGCTTAAGAGAGAACCGTTTATACGCCAAGATCGAAAAATGCATCTTTGAACAGGAATCCTTACCCTTCCTGGGGTATATTATTTCCAAACATGGTTTCCAGATGGATCCTTCCAAATTAAGATGTATCCAAGAGTGGCCCCAGCTGAAAGGATTACATACACTTCAGCATTTCCTCGGATTCGCAAACTACTATCATAGTTTTATTAAGAACTTTTCCAAATTGGCTGCACCCCTTACCACGCTTACCCGTAAAGGGTCGAACATCAAGGAATGGCCTCCAACAACCCTGTCTTCAACATCCCGATTCTAAACTTCCATTTATTGTGGAGGTGGACGCTTCTGCTGAAGGAATAGGAGCTGTTTTAAGCCAGCATGACATCTCAGGGACCTCCCACTCTGCTCCTATTTTTCTAAGAAATTTTCATCAGTGGAGCATAATTACTCCATTGGGGACAAAGAATTGCTTGCCATAAAACTGGCTTTTGAAGAGTGGCGGCAATGGCTGGAAGGAGCTCAACACTGTATAACGGTATATACGGATCATAAGACTTTAGTATATCTTCAACAGGTCCAACGTTTGAACCCATGCCAAGCTCGTTGGGCACTCTTTTTTACACATTTTCACTTTGAACTGCGATATCGCCCATATAACAAGAATGTTAAAGCTGATGCCTTATCCCGATCGTTTTCCACTGAAGACACAGGAACCTATTCAGCATATTACAGATACGGCCTGCATCACCCTAGCCGCCACCTTCACGGTCCCACCTGGAAAAATGGTGGTACCCAAGAGACTGCGGAATAAAGTGTTGGCCTGGGGACACGATTCTCAGCTAGCAGGACACCCAGGACGAGCCCAGACCCAGACACTTCTGCAACAGTACTATTGGTGGCCTGGAATGTGTAAGGACATAAAAGCTTATGTGGCTTCCTGTCCATCCTGTGCCCAACATAAGATTCCTACTGGGAAAATACAAGACTGTTATAACCATTACCGGCATCCTCGAAACCTTGGACACACATTTCCACAGATTTCATTGTGGAACTTCCGCCCTCAGAGGGCAATACTGTTATATGGGTGGTAGTGGACCGATTTTCAAAAATGGCCCACTTTATCCCACTACCCTCCCTCCCGTCTGCTCCTCAGTTGGCTCAGCTGTTTATGCGCCATATCTTCAGACTTCATGGTTTGCCGCAGCACATTGTTTCTGACCAAGGTCCTCAGTTCACTGCACGTTACTGGTGCAATCTCTGTAAAAAATTTCACATTTCTTTGGATTTTACTACCGTGTTTCACCCACAAGCCAATGGACAGGCTGAACGTACGAATCGTATTTTAAAACAATTTCTGCGAATATATGTCAATTCTCGCCAATATGACTGGGCAACTCTTCTCTCCTGGGCTGAATTCTCCCATAATTCTCACACCTGTACTGCTATGGGGCTTCGCCTTTTCAGATCATATTTGGACGACAACCCAGACCACCCTTGCCTTTTCTGTTACCAGTTCCAACCCCAGCAGCACAGCTCACTGCTGCATAATTAAGACAGCTATGGGTCCATACTCAGCAGATGCTATGTAAAGCAGCACTCTCCGCCAAAAACTTTGCCAATAGGCACCGTCAACCAGGTCCTCGGTTCCGCCCAGGTGAAAAAGTATGGCTGAGCACCCGGCACATCCACCTGAGAGTTCCGTCCATGCGACTAGCTCCTCGTTATATTGGGCCATTTCCGGTGCTTCGACAACTAGGTCCTGTGACCTATCAACTTCATCTGCCAGTGACATTACGAATCCATAACTTCTTTCACACTTCCCTGCTGAAGCCATTGGTCCTCACTTGGCCTACCCACAAGGTTCCTGAAGCCTCACCACCTAGGGCAGAAGAAGAGATGATTTATCAGGTGCGTGAGGTACTTGATGTCCATAAACAAGATCGCACATGGGAATACTTGCTGTCTTGGGAAGGATTCGGACCGGAAGAGAATTCCTGGGAGCCTGCTAAGAACATCCTGGATAAAGCACTTCTCCAGAACTTTCACAATGAACATCCAGATAAACCCAAGCCTTCTAGAGGGAGGCCTAAAGGAGGAGGTACTGTTATGGCCGCCGACCGTGGCAAGCCACGACCGGGGCCGACTGTCATGGCTGCTGGCCGCAGCGGTCCGCGGCCGGGACCAGGTACTCACCCGCGGCATCGGGTGGGCCCGAAGGCTCCTGCAGGAGCAGGAAGTCTCCTCCAGCGTTCTTCCCACGGCCTTGGCCACTGCCTAGGCTGGCCGCAGAGCCCAGCGGGGCTGAACTGACTCCTCCCCCTTCCTGGCTGCCTTAGAGCCGCGCGCGTGGCTGAAGATAAGATTTAAAGGGGCCACGACAGGAAATGGTCGTGGCTCCCTTCTGAGACTCCTCCCTCATTTTAGGTATTTAAGGCAAGGTCTGCTTCTCAGACCTTGCCTTGGTATTGTGGCTTCTGGTTCCGGATTCTGCACTGGTGTTCCTGGTCTCCATTCCTGGTCTTCGTCCTGCTTCTGTTCTCCTTCCTTGTTGGACTGATTCTTGGCTTCTAACCCCTGGACCGGCTGTCATTCTTCATTTGGCTTGACCTTGGACTGGCTGTGGACCCTTCTCCTGGCTTACTTCTGGACTGGCTGCGGACCCTTCTCCAGGCTTACTTCTGGACTGGCTGCAGATCCTTCTCCTGGCTTGCTTCTGGACTGGCTGTGGACCCTTCTCCCTGCTTCGACCCTTGGCTCCCAGGCTTTCCTTGGCTTTCGACTACTCTTCAGCTTCGACTCCTGGACTGACTCGACCTGCTGGAGGCGCCAGCCGTCTGGAATCAACGACCTGCAGGACGCACCTGCATCCAGACCAATCTTCAGTCCTGAAGGAGTCTCCTAAGTCCCAGCGGCCGGGTTCCTACATGCCCCTCCTGGGGGAACCGCGAGCTTCCAGGGCGAAGTCTTGTACTCGACTGGCGAACCTTCAAGACTTGCCCTCCTCTGGTCCTCTAGGGACCAGAGAGGGTTAACTCCCTCTTTGGCAGTGCTAACCTTACCTCGGAACAGGGGTCCACTTCCGGATTCTTAAGAGTATGTTTGTGATTTAAAGCATGAGAGAGAGAGGAGAAAGTTTATGTGCAATACCTCCTTCCCACTCCCATGCTAATCCATGACAATCTCGAGGCATCTGGAAATCAAACGTTCCCAGGTATGAAGAGAGGGTGTTTATTTTTATCCTTATTAGTGTTAATTATTGGGTGTTCTTTGATGTATCTGCTGTACTGAAATATTTTATTGGTGTCTGGAAAATGTTTACAAGTTTTTAATTTTTAGATGATATTCTATTTGTCAGCTATTTTGAAATATTCTTACTAGTATGATTTTGCTATTATGATTAATGATTTATATTTATCTAATTGTCTGACATTTTATGAACGGTGATATTTCTGTTTTTCCATTGTTACATTGCATACAGAGTCTGGCTTGTTGTGATTTCCAGTTCAATTTATGTCAGCGTGTTTCTATTTATACTTTATGGTATCTTTAGTATAAATTTGTTGAGATTCTGTCTGTGTTCTTCATGTGTGACCTAAGTGAGGCATTCTGCGGGCATGTAGTTTCTTTTTTTTTTTTTTTTTTTTTTTATGCAATTTCAAATGTACATACAAGAATCTCTTGCATAGAATGACGTATACAGAAATAAAGAAAAATAGGAAATATCATTTACCCATTATACATGATGGCAAAAGATGAAAACACAAATGCTTCTACCCCATATAATATAAAGGAAAAGAAGGGGACACAAAAGGAGCAGGGGCATGTAGTTTCTGTGTAGAGATCTATAGTATACTGGCTTGTTCTTTTGGTTGTTTTAGGGCCTGCTGTAATATTTGTAGTGTTGCCTTACATGGAAATGATGGCAGAAAAGGACCAATAATCCATCCAGTCTGCCCAGCAAGCTTCCCATGGTAGAATTTGCCACACTGTGAAGGTTACCCCTATGTATTGGTCAGTGCTGCTTGATGTGCTTTGCTTATGGACTTGGCTGTAGAAGCAGTCCTGTGTTTTTTTCTTAATGTCTGCGCCATCAATACCCCAGACTGTAAATAAGTCATGGCTCGTGTTGGTTGTCTCTGAATCCAAATTCCTCTTCCTTCCACCCCCCCACGACTCCTTTGAAGCAGAGAGTGATGTTGCATAAGTAGGATTGTTAATGTTTTGAGTGCTGGCGTTTAGTACTGTCTTGGTACAGAAGGTGTACTAATATTGTAACTGTAATTCTATTTATTCTTGACTTTCTGATGTCCAAGTGTACACCCAACTTGTTTCAATAGATCTAATACCATATGGGTTCCAAACGTCGACTTTGCAGGGCTTTCTGGTTGGCACCACAGTAGTAAATGTAAATATAATATACATGTTCTTGTAAGTAATATTTTTTTTTATCTCAAAAGACTATACATTGTCTTTTTTCATGTAAAATCTATCATAAATGCATAATTTTTAATTGTGTGTTTGTGTGTGAGGAGAGTGAGACAAGTCAAGGGGGCGCCAGGCTATAAGGTTCATCTAGAACACCTAACACCCTTGCACCAACCCTGCCTCTTTATGTGGCTATGGGATGATATTTCCTCCTGCAAATATTTTCAAAACAATTTGATTTGACTGATTCAAACTTTGTGTAAGGATAGTTCCTTGGAGGGACATCTAGTTTTTGTACATTTCAAAAGTCACAAGCCATTGGGGAGCACAGAAGGAGACAAATTACAAACTTTTCCCATAAGAAATTAATTGGAGAGTAAACATGTCAAATATTTCAAGAATTGCTGGGACAATTCTCCCAAAATTTTATAGCTGGCCTTTGAGTACAACGGTGTTTATTTGGGAATAAATATACTAATTATAATTTGTATTTCTAGACTGGTATTCCAATTTTAGGTCAAGGTGTTTATAGCATTTTGCTCCTTAGTTTCTATTGTTGGCAGCAGCATTCAAACAGGCTTTGACTCCCCCTTATTCTACTTCAGGCTGTTTTCTGAGCCTGCAGAAGTTATTACCATTGTCCACCTCCTGCCCCCACACCATTAGCTTCAATCAGCAGCCCAAGGGTAAAGGTGTAGATGGGTTGGGAGGGGCACTCTCAGAGCAGATCCAGAAGAGTTCCCTAGTCTCCCCAGGTACAGGTTGATGATCAAGTATTGGCGCCCTCCCCCTCTCCTTTGCCTGGTGCCCAGTCAAGCAGTGGTTGACTGGGCCCTCCTCAGTCAACCACTGGGTCAGTCCCTAACCCTTAGATATGTGCTATCTCCACATTGCTGATTCAATAATGTTTTGCTGTATACTGCAGGCTCAGAAACCAGCCTGAAGTAGAGTAAGGGGGAGTCAAAGCCTGTTTGAATGCTGCTGCTCATGGAAGCTTAGGGAGGAGGAGGAGAAGGCAAGCCCAGACATGAGAACAGCAAGACCTGGAGCGCCATAGCTGCAAGGGGGGAGGAGGAGGAGGAGAAGGGAAATAGCCGGCACATGCTACTGCCATAAAGAGGAAGCAGAGGGAGCCTGGATTCAGGGGAAAACTGATGCTGGGGGAAGGGGACTTAAAAAGCAAGAGGGCTTTGGGGAATAAGAGAAACTGGTGCTAGGTGGGAGGTAGAACTTGAGGAGGGAGAGGAGTTTAGTGGCAGAAACTGGTGCTGGATTGATTGGTGGGAGAACTTGAAGTGAGAGGCAGGCTTAGGGCAGGAGAAAGTGGTGCTGGGTGAGGGGAAAGAGGTAGAAGGGAAGGATAGAGCAGGGGATTAGGGAGATAAGTGGAAGAAGGGGCAGGGAGTTAAGGATACAAGGGAGGGTGCAGGGGTTAGAGAGAGAGGGACAGGGGGTTAGAGAGTGAAGTGTATAGAGACAAAGAGAGGGAGGGGATGGGGCAGGAGAAAGAGTTTAGATGGAGCAGGAGCAAGAGAGAGGGGAGATAGAGGCAGGAGGAAGAGAAATAAGGGCAGAGAGGAAGATAGAGTGGATATAGAGGCAGGGTGAAGAAAGGGTGTAATGGGGTGGGGAAGAGAGATGGAAAAGGAGCAAGGAAAGAGAAGGGAATAGGGGTGGTGGGGAAGAGTGGGAGAGGGAGCTAGTGGGGATGGGGCAGGGAAAGAGAGGGGTATAGGGATGAGTAAGAGAAAAGGGAGGATGAGGCAGGGAGAAGAGGGATAGCAGTGGGGAAGAGGGTGATGGAAAGAGAGGGATGGGGCAGGAGGGAAGAGGGGATAGGAGTAGGGAGGAAGAGAATGGGAATGGGGCAGAGAAGAAGTGAGTGAGAGGGGGATAGAGGGAGAGGGATAGGTGCGGAGGAAAGTAAGAGGGGAGGATGGGGCAGGGGAGATGAGAGGGAGTGGAAATAGGGAGAGGGAAGAAGGGATGAGACAAAAGGGAAGAGAGGGGGATGGGGAAGGGAAAAGAAGGGTATGGAGAAGGGGAAAGGGAATAGTGGAAGGGGAACAGAGTAGAGGAAGGGGATAGAGAGATGAGAAGGAGAAGAGAGGAGGAAAGGGGAAGGCAAAAGAGTGATGAGGCAGCAGGGAAAAGGGGGAATGAGGCAGGGAAGAGAGGATAGCAGTAGGAGAAGAGGGAAAGAAGGGGAGAGGAAGAGGGGGATAGGCAGAGAGGACAAGAAATGGGATAATGGGATATGAGCAGAGGCAAGAGGGAAGATTTGGGCAGCAGGAAGAGAGATACAGGAATGAGGTAGGAGAACGAGAAAAAGGAGAGGATGAGGCAGTAAATAAAGATAGAGGAGACAAAGGGACAGGAGAGAGAAGGGGATATAGGAGCAAGGAAAAGAAAGAGGGGGAATAAGAGCAGGGAGAAGGAGAATGTGGATCAGGCTAATATGGGGTATTGAGAGAGGGGATGTTATGAATTTGTGAATCCTTGGTGGACAATAGTCTTACCTTAGGCCGTGATGGATAAGTCGAGGAAACAGGTGAAGGTAGTATCCACGCAACCAGGCACAGTCCAGTAAATAATCAAGTACAAGCAGGGTAATCCAAATCCAGACCAGTTTGTAGGCCGGCAGCAAGTAAGGCAAGTCCAAGTCCGGTCCGGGTCATAGGCAGGCAGCAAGCCAGAATATCCAGAGAACAGACCAGAGTCATGGCAGGCAGCAAGCTAAGGTGAGTCCAAGTCCAGTCCGGGTCGTAGGCAGGCAGCAAGGCAGAGTATCCAATGGAACCAAGATCAGGGCAGGCAGCAGACAGGAAAACCGAGGGCAGACCAGTTCAGGCAAGGAGGCAACACAATCCAAACAGAGCACCAGCAAGCCTGTAGCCGAGGCTTTAAATACCAGAGAGTTCCCGTGCGATTGCAGGAACGTCTGGGAACTGATGTGCTTAAAGGGGGTGGGGCCTGAGCCTGAAGCATGTCGAGGCACGTTGTTGCCGGCTGCCACTGCCGGGTGGCGAAACTGAGGAGGACTCGGGACCTTGCCGACCTCGGATAGTAACAGGGAGAGAGGAAAAGAGAAGGGAAAGGGGCAGAGGGAAGAGAGGGGGATATGTGCAGGGGGACAAGGGCAAAAGGGGGCAGGTGCTTGAGGAAGGGAGTTTGTGGGTATAAGGTAGGGGGAAAGAGGAGGATAGGTACATGGGGAAGAAACGGCAAGATAGGAGCCCTGTACTAGGGTTTTTGTACTGCTCTGTATGTTTACTTGTTTCCTGTTTGTGTGTGAGTTGCGTTGCTAGCTGCTCACAGCTCTATTTTAACTTGTTAATAAAAGCCAGGGGCGGATTGGTCTATCGGGGGATTGGGCTTCCCCCAGTGGGCCAGTCTAGCTGATCACGTGGTCTCAACTGCGTGGCTCTTCCTCAGCCCAGCCTCAGTGCCTCCCAGCCAGCCCCCGCCGGAGACCAAGCCAGGGCTGGCTGGGCAGCGCTCATCTTCATTTTTTCGGCCCCCGCCGGCTTGGTCTCCGGCGGGGGCTGCCTGGAAGCCACCTATCTTCTTTTCTTCGGCCTCCGCCAGCCTTGATTTTAGCTTCTTCGGCCCCCACCCGGCGGAGGCCGAAGAAAAGAAGATGGGCGCTTCCCAGCCAGCCTCCACCGGAGACCAAGCCGGTGGGGGCTGAAGAAATTAAAACTGAGGCCGGCGGGGGCCGAAGAAGTGAACACCGGTGCTGCTAACTGCCGCCGGAGACCAGCTGTTCAGCTGGGGGCCTTAGATCAGAAGGGTGCTTCTGTGTGTATGTGAGAAAGGAATGGTGCTTCTGTGTGTGTCTGTGTATGTGAGAAAGGAATGGTGCTTGTGTGTGTGTGTGTGTGTGTTTGTGGGGATGTGAGAAAGGAATGGTGCTTCTGTGTGTGTGTTTGTGTGTACGTGAGAAAGGAATGGTGCTTCTGTGTGTGACAGGGAAGGTGCATCTGTATGTGAGGCAGGGAGGGTGCTTCTGTATGTGTGTGCTGTATATGTGAGTCAGGGAGGGTGCTTGTGTGAGTCAATGTGTGTGTGCGAGAGAGAGATGGAGCATGTTTTTGGCTGGCTTGAGGCTGTGAGAGAGAGGGCCATGTGTGTGATTGAGCCTGTTTGTAAGTAAGATAGAACATGTGTGTGATTGAGAGCTTGTGTGTAAGTGAAATAGAGAGAGCATGTGTGTGATTGAAATCCTGTGTGTAAGAGGGAGCGAGAGCATTGTGTGATTGAGAGAGACTGGCCAGAGGGGTGACGTGTGTATGTGTGAGACTGATCAGGGAGATGGAATAGACTTAGTTTTTGGGTACTTGCCAGGTTCTTTTGGCCTGGATTGGCCACTGTTGGAACAGGAAGCTGGGCTTGATGGACCCTTGGTCTGACCCAGTATGGCATGTTCTTATGGTGTGTGTGTGTGTGTGTGTGTGTGTGTGTGAGAGAGAGAGAGAGAGAGAGAGAGAGAGACTGGTTGGGGAGATGATTGGTGTGTGAGAGACAGAAACTGGACTTGAGGGTATGACTGGTGTATGTGTGTGTGTGAAAGAGAGAAGAGACTGCTTGTGGTCCCTAAGGAAGAGGACTGTGAGGACAGCTTCAGCAGCTACTGCTGCTTCTGGTGTGGCCTGCAAGGGAAAGGAGTGGGAGAACTGCTGGAGAGGGTAAGTAAAGGTGGCTTTTTAAGTTAATTTTTCTTGATTGACTACCATTTTAATTATTGGGTAGTATGTGATGTGTCTGCTGTTTGAAATATTTTATTGGTGTTTGGTAAAGCTTTCAAAATTTGCTTGAGTCTTTAATTATTGGATATTCTATTCATCAGCTGTTTTGAAATTATTTTATTAATATGATTTTATAATTATGATTCATGATTTATATATCTTGATTTTATTGATTGTTTCATGAGGAATGGTGACATTTTTGTTTTTCCATTGTTGCACTGTATAGAGTCTGGCGTGATATGTTTTACAGTTTAGGTTTTATCTGTGCATTTCTATTTATACTTTATGTGGCTTTATTCTGTATTTGGTGAGAGTTTGTGTTCTGCATGCAAAGACTGAGATGAAGCATTCTTTTAGCATGTGGTTTCTCTGTAGGGATCTGTAGTAGTTTGGCCTGTTCTGTTTTCCTGATAGGAGGTGTATTGATATTTTAGATTCTGGTGTAATATTTATGATATTCTTTTTCATAGGTGGGGCTGTTATTCTTTGAGTTTTGGCAAATAGTACTGTGTTGATACGGGAGGACCCTGCCGAAATATAGATGTGTGTACATATATATGTCAATTATATATGTAAATTATATTGTATATGTAATTGGATACCCATGGGCCAGTATGGAGAAAAATCCCCTGGGCACTATTTTCCCACAATCCGCCCCTGATAAAAGCAGTGCTATTTTACTACTCTTGCAAAGAAATGTCCCTGGCTCGTATTTAAATTATCTCACTTGTGCTATAAATCTGTAACAAAGTCTATAGTTTACTAAAACCCTGGCAGCTGTGTTTTGTATATACTGCAGTTTCTTTACCAATCTCCCACATAAAGCACCAGACAGTGGTTTAGCCCTACCAGGGCTTGTAGCACTACAGTAAAATCAACTTTTCCTAAAAATAATTTTAATTGCCTAACTATATGTAGTCTTCCAAAGCTGCGTGCACTATCACATCAATCTATATTTCCATAGACAATTTAGGGTCTAAATGCAACCCTAAATTTTGAATGTTCTGGCTAACTATAAGAGATGACTCATCAATAAATATTCTAAAATTCAGGTCAGGGTCTTCCATTTTTCCTACCCCAAAAAGTTATGATGACTTAGGGTTTATTTTCAATTTGTTCTCTCGGCTGCTTAGTGACAGCAGACATATACTCATTTATTCAATGAGAGATTCAGCTGCATCTCTTTCCAAAAGGAAATACAGCTGGACAATATTGTCTGCATAGAGAAAATAGTGCAAACTGAACAGCTGAATGAGACCTGAAAATGATTTAGCATAAATATTAAATTGTACAGATGAGAGCAAGGACCCTTGTAGAATGTCACACTCAAGTGCTCCTCCAACCAAGGATTGCAGAAATGATCTGAACCATTCTAAGACCTTTTTCCCAATCAATATTTGTGCCAGTCAATCCAATAAAATGCAGGATTTACCACATCAAAGGCAGTGGAAAGGTCAAAAAGAGTGATCCCTGTATTGGAACCTCTATCCAACATTAGCCGGATATCATTATGAAGGGCCAATAAAACTGCCTCCATATCATGGTAGACCCTAAACCTGGATTGATAAGCATCTAAAAATCCCACTTGTGCTAAACATTCCAGGAACTGCCCATGGACAGCCTTTTCTAAATTGTTTCCCAAATATAAGAGATTTGATGCTAGTCTGAAATTCCCACCATGTGGTACTGCTAGAGACAGCTTATCCAACAATGGCCTGATGGGCGCTTTTGTTTAATGCAACAACCTTTCCCTAAAGATGCATTAATCACTTGATTCATCCATTCCACAAGTCCATCCTTGGCTACTCTCTGCACCTGGAGGGGCACCTTGCTGGACAAACTGCTGAAATAAGTCCAAATATCGGTCCATCGTCTGTTAACTTAAAAGATTTCCATATTATTTCTGCTTCTCCTTGGAAAATACCACTGATAGGAGGCTCACCTCCCTTATCTCATGAGAGATTTTAAAAATTCTGATTCTGAAATGAGTGCATAGTGACTCAGATGTCTATCTTTTTCTGCCTGAGAGTTTGCAAAGTTCTGATATGAACAGTAAAATCTAATGTTTTGGCTGCTTTTATAGCAGAGGGATAGATACAAGCAAAGCAGCATTGCACATGTCTAATAGCACTATAGATAGATATATAGTAGTAGTTATAACAGTTTGCTTCTACCAGTGACGTACCTAAAGTATTTGGCACCCCATCCCCCCACCCCCCAAGGTTCACTCCTCCATCCCCCCTCCCCAGTGATCTCCGCTTCCCCTCTCCCTCACAGAGGCTCCCCCTCTCTCTCTCACACACACCTCACACAAGCTTCCCCCTCTCCTTTGCACACACAAACCCCCTCCCTTCCTTTCTTTCACACACACACACACAGACTTGCTTTCACACGCACACCCAGGTGCTCATCCACACACACGCACACACAAGTAGCCACCACGCTACTACTTAGGCTCTCACCCAGCCACACACACACACAGATTGGGCTTTGTCTTCAGCCGCCAGTGGGATGGGGTCCGTTGGCAACCATTGCATTGTCCTTCTCTCTTTGGCCACCAATGGGATGGGGCCTACTTGCAGCCATCGCATCCTCTTCCTCTTTTTCAGCCACCAGCAGCATGGGGGTCCGCTGGTGGCCATCGCATCCTTCTCCTCTCTTCAGCCGTCAGCGGGATGGTGTCCGCTGGTGGCCTCTGCTTTCGCTTCCTTTTTTGGCAGCCTGCCGAGTTGTGGGGTGGATGGCAGCGTATCTGAATGTCATTTCCTGATGCCGCAGAGCTGACCTCGTGATAAGAGCTGTGAGATTGGCCCTGCAGCAGCAGGAGTTGATGTTTGGATAAACGTGACTCCTGCTGCCTGGGATGGGGTGAAGGGAGATGTGATGCCACTGATCAGATAGGGCAGGGATTTGGTTTATCCCTGCCTGATCCGATCCCTGCAAGGGGGTGGGTGGTAAAAGTTGTGAGCGGCCGCAAAAAAGTTGTGCACACTTGCAGCTTAGAGCAGTGGTTTTCAACCTTTTTCTGTTGGAACACACCTGTTAGTTCTCACACACACTGAACACATGACCATCATGGGGCTGCAGGCCCTTCATGCCAAACACTTTTGAGAACACAAGTCTTTGCAAAACAAAAAAAAAAGGACACCTAGAAACTTGCCATACCATACTAGGACTCAAACAGTAGCAGCCTTATCTATGAAACGGCAGCAATGCAAATATTATACCATGCCTTAGAACACTATAATACTCCACCTACTGGGGTTAACAGAACAAAGCCCTACAGAAAAACTACATGCAGGCAGAAATACTGCACCTCAGTTACATATGCAGAACACAGGCAGAAACATGCAGACAAAAATAAAATGAAAGCCCGAAAGATCAAAATACAAATATGTAATGCAAAGATATATGCAAAGATATATGCCAAAGATATATGCCAATCACTACAAATTAATTTAATTACAATTTTTTTTTTTACCTTTGCTTCTGATCTTAGTTTTCTAAATGGTTGGTTCCAGCTCTTTTTTTTTTTCTTTTTTTCCAATTTCCCTTTCTTGGGCTTTTCCCAATTCCTTTTACAGGGTCTCCTTTTTCTTCTGTTTCTTCTCTCTCTACCTGTCTTCTTCCCTTCCTCCCGCACACACACAAAAGCACTCAGGCCCTTATTCTCACATGCTGTCTTGCACTCTCTCACACACACACTCAGGCTCTCATTCTCACACGTTGTCTCTCACATACTCAGGCTCTCATTCTCACATGTTGTCTTTCTGTCACTCACTCAGGCTCTCACTTTCATACGCTGTCTCTCATAGATATACACTGGCTCTCTCTTACACATGTTGTCTCACTCTAATACACACACACAGGTTCTCAAATGCTGTCTCTAAACAGGCTCTCACATGCTGTCTCATATAAACACAGAGGCTCTCACATGCTGTTTCTGTCTCTCACAACATATAGGCTCTCACTCCTACACACACACACACACAATCTCTCAACTCACTCTTTCACCTACACACTCTACAGGGCCTCAGCCTCCCTTTTGACTCTGAGCTTCATCTTCATGGATTGCTATGAGGTGGGATCCGCAGCAGCCCTGCCACAGACATTGCAGGCCGACGCTCCTCCTTCCTGCCCCTGTGGCTCTGGCAACATTTTTCTTCCGGAGCTACGTGAGTGGAAAGAAGGATCCCCTGGAGGTTGGTTGTCTTGTTTTCTTTGGACCGTGGTGGGATGAGCTTCACCATCCCAGTCTTCCTGCACGGGGGTATAAAAGTTGTGCGCGGCCATGCACGAGCACAGTTAACATGGAACAGTGGATGGCACCCCTCTTGCCCCCCCCCCCCCTTTAATACGCCACTACTTCCAACTGCAATTTTCTCCATTGTTTCTTTAATTTCCTAACTTTCTGTTTTAGTGTTCTTAAATCTCTGCTGCTATAGAATCTATGGCTTTTTGTACTTCGACATTCTAAAGATTACCCAATGTATTTATATCACTACCATCATGGTCTGAAGGAAATGGACCTAATTTTTCAAGCAGAGCTGTAGCATTCAATTTATGCTCAGATGAAATTTTTTTCAAAGTTTTGCTTCTGTAATTTTTTCATATCATATTGGAAGCTGAAAGTTTAAATAAGATGGTGGTCTGACAAGGAAAGATGGTAGGCTTCCACATCTTCATCATTCAATTTAGAATCTTCCTTTAATAATTCAGATAGCAGATCAATAGCATGTCCTGCTATATTATATGTGTAGGTTTAAAAACTATTTTCCTAAAGCCAAAGGAAATAAAATGTAAAGTTGCTCCTGATATTATTGTATTCACTTGCTTCCATGTTTACTAATGAGGATGTTGGGGAGATACCAGTTCCGGAGATGGTTTTCAGGGGTGATGAGTCAGACGAACTGAACAAAATCACTGTGAACCTGGAAGATATAGTAGGCCAGATTGACAAACTAAAGAGTAGCAAATCACCTGGACCGGATGGTATGCATCTTAGGGTACTGAAGGAACTAAAAAATGAAATTTCTGATCTATTAGTTAAAATTTGTAACCTATCATTAAAATCATCCATTGTACCTGAAGACTGGAGGGTGGCCAATGTAACCCCAATATTTAAAAAAGGCTCTAGGGGCGATCCAGGTAACTATAGACCAGTGAGCCTAACTCCAGTGCTGGGAAAAATAGTGGAAACTATTCTCAAGATCAAAATCGTAGAGCATATAGAAAGACATGATTTAATGGAACATAGTCAACATGGATTTACCCAAGGGAAGTCTTGCCTAACAAATCTGCTTCATTTTTTTGAAGGGGTTAATAAACATGTGGATAAAGGTGAACCAGTAGATATAGTATATTTGGATTTTCAGAAGGCGTTTGACAAAGTCCCTCATGAGAGGCTTCTACGACAACTAAAAAGTCATGGGATATGAGGCGATGTCTTTTCATGGATTACAAACTGGTTAAAAGACAGGAAACAGAGAGTAGGATTAAATGGTCAATTTTCTCAGTGGAAAAGGGTAAACAGTGGAGTGCCTCAGGGATCTGTACTTGGACCGGTGCTTTTCAATATATATATATATATATATATATATATATATATATAAATGATCTGGAAAGGAATACGATGAGTGAGGTTATCAAATTTGCAGATGATACAAAATTATTCACAGTAGTTAAATCACAAGCAGACTGTGATACATTACAGGAGGACCTTGCAAAACTGGAAGATTGGGCATCCAAATGGCAGATGAAATTTAATGTGGACAAGTGCAAAGTGTTGCATATAGGGAAAAATAACCCTTGCTGTAGTTACACGATGTTAGGTTCTATATTAGGAGCTACCACACCTTGAATATTGTGTACAATTCTGGTCGCCACATCTCAAAAAAGATATAGTTGCGATGGAGAAGGGCAACCAAAATGATAAAGGGGATGGAACAGCCCTAACCCCTGAAGAGGTTAGGGCTGTTCAGCTTGGAGAAGAGACAGCTGAAGGGGGATATGATAGAGGTCTTTAAGATCATGAATGAGTAGATGTGACTCAGGGCCTCACTGTCCAGCTGGGAGTATTGTGGTCCATGACAATTCCAGAGAAAGAGAGAGAGAGAGAGAGAGAGAGAGAGTGAGCACCTTCCTATAGTGCCTATGCCCTAGACAGGTATTTATATCCCTATAGGAAGGCCACCTAGTAACTCGAGGTGGGGATTAGGTATGAGCGTAGGGGGTTGGGGGCCACTTTCACATTCAACATGAGACCTACGGAAAGAACAGTGGTCTCTAGTGAAGATTTGCTGGCCGTCGGAGTGAGGAAACTCACTCCAAGAAGAGATTTGGGCAACGTTCTCTCAACCTAGCTTGATGGACACAACAAGCTAGGTTGAGAGAACGTTGCCCAAATCTCTTCTTGGAGTGAGTTTCCTCACTCCGACGGCCAGCAAATCTTCACTAGAGACCACTGTTCTTTCCGTAGGTCTCATGTTGAATGTGAAAGTGGCCCCCAACCCCCTACGCTCATACCTAATCCCCACCTCGAGTTACTAGGTGGCCCTCCCATAGGGATACAAATACCTGTCTAGGGCATAGGCACTATAGGAAGGTTTTCTCTCTCTCTCTCTCTCTCTCTCTCTCTCAACCCTTTACTGACCTGTAGCGCACAAGGTAATGAAAGTGTTGTAGCTATTAGCTGTGGCACATGATAACTTTACATATGCTCTGCCCCCTGAATATATAATTATGAAATCACGTTAACGGCTGTTAGCGTGAATTTATCTCCCGCGATAATACCTTGGAAAATGACCCCCTCAGTTATTTACACTTTCAAATAATAGAAGGACTATGGGGCATTCCATGAAGTTAGCGAATAGCACATTTAAGACTAATTGGAGAAAATTCTTTTTCACTCAGCGCACAATAAAGCTCTGGAATTTGTTGCCAGAGGATGTGGTTAGTGCAGTTAGTGTAGCTGGGTTCAAAAAAGGTTTGGATAAGTTCTTGGAGGAGAAGTCCATTAACGGCTATTAATCAAGTTTACTTAGGGAATAGCCACTACTATTAATTGCATCAGTAACATGGGATCTTCTTAGTGTTTGGATAATTGCCAGGTTCTTGTGGCCTGGTTTGGCCTCTGTTGGAAACAGGATGCTGGGCTTAATGGACCCTTGGTCTGACCCAGCATGGCAATTTCTTCCGTTCTTATGTTGAAATCACCAATAATAAATATATTTGATGAAATTGATGCAGAATCTGCAGTTATTTTTAAAAGATCATCCAGGGAGGTATTAATCCCCCTGGGAGGCACAGTAGATCATGACATCTATCGACTTGAGAAAATCCAGTTTCAAGTCCATGTTTTCTATCTGCCTAAACAGATGTCTCAATGCAGATATGAGATTACTGAAGATCAAAGCTAGTCCCCCCTCCTTTTCTTCTCTCCTTAGGACAATAGAAAATATCAAACCCTATGGCACATAGCCAGGATAAAATCAGTTGGCCATCATCATGACACATCCAAGTCTATGAAATTCACATAAAGTCAGCATTGTATTTCCCAATAACATCTAACAACTAAGTTGAAATTCAGAGCCACTTAGCTGGTTAAGTTCCAGCTTAGCCGGCTAAGTGGTGCTGTATGGATTTTCAGCCATGCTGAGCAGCCACTACTTGGCCAGCTCTTTATCCGGCCACATAGCCACATAAGAGAGGGGCAGGACAGGGAAGTTCCAGGGCGAAGCTACTTATCCAGTTAACCAGATAAGTGCCAATTTCAGCTGTTTCCATTAGGTGGATAAGTTTGGAACTGCTATTCAGTTTTCCTACAGTTAGCCAGATAAACATATCTGGCTAACTTTAAGAAGGCTAGTGTATTCAGTGTTGTGGCTGTACCACTGAGGATGTAAGCCAAGTTAGCCGGATATGTTTATCTGGCTAACTTATTACCTGATTCACTAAGGGTTTTTCCCATAGCAGGGTCAGTGTGTCCCAATAGGAGAACTAGGTAGTCACCTAGGGTGCCAGCCATTAGGGGGCGGCAAAGAGCAGCCATGTGGGGCTGCAAGTGGAGCCCATCCCATTCAATGGCAAGAGGAGTAGAGACTTGGGTCGCAAACAGCACACATCTTGCTCGTGGCCGAGAGAAGCAGAGTCTCTGTGGGCCATTAGTGGTGCCTCTGTTTGTGTGTGTGTGTATGTGTGTGTGTGTATGTGAGCGAGAGAGAATGTGTGTGTGCACGAGAGAGCAATAGTATTAGTGAGAGAGAGGGAGGGATCCTGTGTAAGGGTGCATGTGTGAATGAGACAAGGGACCTAAGTGTGTATAAGAGAGGGGGCCTGTCTGAGTGAATGAGGTCGGGACCGGAGCCGGGGCCTGTACCGGGGGGGGAAGGGAGGGAGCGCAAGGCAGAAGGTTTGCCTAGGGCACCTAATACCTTGCACCAGCCCTGTCCCATAGACACAAAATGGGAGAAAAGCCTCAATGAATCTTAATCGACCTTACATTAATAAACAGGATGTTCCTTTTAAGATTATTCTAATTCAGGATTCTAATCATTTTTTCTATGACTTTAATTTTGCTTTCTGTCTCCAGTGATGGCCAATAAACTGAGAGGTCAATATTCAACTGTTATAATTAGTGAAGTTTGGATGGACCCTTGGACACTGTGGCAGCTGACCACGCCCACGGGGGGCAGTCCCGTGAGGGGCCACAGGTCAGCATCAGCTGAGGATACTAGTAATGTGAATCGTGTCCTCGATCATCTTAACGATCGATTTCAGCTGGGAGGGGGAGGGAATCATATTGTTGCCGTTTGGGTGTGTAAACTATCGTGAAAATCGTTAAAATCGTGAGCCGACACACTAAAACCCCCTAAAACCCACCCCCGACCCTTTAAATTAAATCCCCCACCCCCCCGAACCCCCCCCCCCCCAAATGCTTTAAATTACCTGGGGATCCAGCGGTGGTCCAGAACGGCGGCGGTCCGGAACGGCCCCCTCAATTGAATCCTGTTGTCTTCAGCTGGCGCCATTTTGCAAAATGGCCGCCGCAAAATGGCGGCGGCCATAGACAAAAACGATTCGACGCAGGAGGTCGTTCCGGACCCCCGCTGGACTTTTGGCAAGTCTTGTGGGGGTCAGGAGGCCCCCCCAAGCTGGCCAAAAGTTTCTGGGAGTCCAGCGGGGTTCAGGAAGCGATTTCTTGCCGCGAATCGTTTTCCGTACGGAAAATGGCGCCGGCAGGAGATCGACTGCAGGAGGTCGTTCAGCGGGGGTTCCGGACCCAGTATGGCATTTTCTTATGTTCTTATGTTCTTATGAGGAACTTTGTCAAACGCCTTCTGAAAATCCAAGTATACTATATCTACCAGTTCACCTTTATCCACATGTTTATTAACTCCTTCAAAAAAGAGAAGCAGATTTGTGAGGCAAGACTTGCCCTGGGTAAAGCCATGCTGACTTTGTTCCATTAAACCATGTCTTTCTATATGTTCTGTAATTTTGATGTTTAGAACACTTTCCACTATTTTTCCTGGCACTGAAGTCAGGCTAACCGGTCTGTAGTTTCCCGGATCGCCCCTGGAGCCCTTTTTAAATATTGGGGTTACATTTGCTATCCTCCAGTCTTCAGGTACAATGGATGATTTTAATGATAAGTTACAAATTTTTACTAATAGGTCTGAAATTTCATTTTTTAGTTCCTTCAGAACTCTGGGGTGTATACCATCCGGTCCAGGTGATTTACTACTCTTCAGTTTGTCAATCAGGCCTACCACATCTTCTAGGTTCACCGTGATTTGATTCAGTCCATCTGAATCATTACCCATGAAAACCTTCTCCATTACGGGTACCTCCCCAACATCCTCTTCAGTAAACACCGAAGCAAAGAAATCATTTAATCTTTCCGCGATGGCCTTATCTTCTCTAAGTGCCCCTTTAACCCCTCGATCATCTAACGGTCCAACTGACTCCCTCACAGGCTTTCTGCTTCAGATATATTTAAAAAAGTTTTACTGTGAGTTTTTGCCTCTACAGCCAACTTCTTTTCAAATTCTCTCTTAGCCTGTCTTATCAATGTCTTACATTTAACTTGCCAATGTTTATGCTTTATCCTATTTTCTTCTGTTGGATCCTTCTTCCAATTTTTGAATGAAGATCTTTTGGCTAAAATAGCTTCTTTCACCTCCCCTTTTAACCATGCCGGTAATCGTTTTGCCTTCTTTCCACCTTTCTTAATGTGTGGAATACATCTGGACTGTGCTTCTAGAATGGTATTTTTTTAACAATGACCACGCCTCTTGGACATTTTTTACTTTTGTAGCTGCTCTTTTCAGTTTTTTTCTAACAATTTTTCTCATTTTATCAAAGTTTCCCTTTTGAAAGTTTAGCACGAGAGCCTTGGATTTGCACACTGTTCCTTTTCCAGTCATTAAATCAAATTTGATCACATTATGATCACTATTGCCAAGTGGCCCCACCACCGTTACCTCTCTCACCAAGTCCTGTGCTCCACTGAGAATTAGATCTAAAATTGCTCCCTCTCTCGTCGGTTCCTGAACCAATTGCTCCATAAAGCTATCATTTATTCCATCCAGGAACGTTATCTCTCTAGCGTGACCCGATGATACATTTACCCAGTCTATATTGGGGTAATTGAAGTCTCCCATTATTACTGCATTACCAATTTGGTTAGCTTCCCTAATTTCTCTTAGCATTTCACTGTCCATCTCACCATCTTGACCAGGTGGACGGTAGTATACCCCTATCACTGTAGTCTTCCCTGATACACAAGGGATTTCTACCCATAAAGATTCAATTTTGTATTTAGTCTCATGCAGGATGTTTATCCTGTTGGACTCTATGCCATCCCGGACATAAAGCGCCACACCTCCTCCCGACTGCTCCTCTCTGTCAGTGGATTGAACTGCTGGGGACGTCACTGAGAGCTTCAGTGGAAGTGGCGGTGATGGTGAACGTTCATATACCACTTCAAATGGTATTGATTCAGTTGATGTTGCTGGATGAGAATTAATGGTGAATTCAGCTCATGGTAACAGTTCGGCCCAGTTATTCTGACGGCAACTCACCTAGGCCCGAATGAACTGTTTCAGGGTCCTATTCATCCATTCTGTTTGGCCATTAAATTGAGGATGATAGGCAGATGTATAATCTAGAGAGATGTCGAAGAGTTTGCACAGGGCCTTCCAGAATCTTGCCGTGAACTGTGATCCTCGATCTGAGAGTATTTGCTTCGCTACGCCGTGGAGGCAGAAGATATGGACTATGAAGAGTTTCGCAAGTTCCGAGGCTGAGGGTAAGCCAGGCAGTGCCACGAAGTGGCCCATCTTGCTGATGCGGTCGACTGTGACCCAGATGGTATTCATACCTCCAGAAAGGGGTAGATCAACTACAAAATCAGTAGTGATATACGTCCTGGGCTGTTCTGGAGCTGGAAGTGGTTGCAGCAATCCCCACGGTTGGCCAGAAGTAGGTTTGTGCTTGGCACAGTTGGCACCAGATGACACATAGGACAGTGTATCTTCCTTTATAGTTGGCCACCAATAATACTTCTGTAGCTTCAGCAGGGTACTGCGTTGACCAGGATGGCCAGCCAGCTTGGAATCGTGCGCCCAATAGAGCACATTCTTTCTGAGACGTTTTGGCATGATGGTCTTACCAGCGGGCACAGAATGAGTAGCTGCTAAGACTACTTTCTTTGGGTCGATTATGTGCTGCGGCTCTTACAGAATATCCTCCGAGAGGAAGGAGCGTGATAGGGCATCAGCTCTGGTATTCTTGTCTCCGGGGTGATATTTGAGCACGAAGTCAAAGTGGTTGAAATATAAGGACCATCTAGCTTGTCTATGGTTAAGACGGTGCACATGGCGGGGATACTCTAGATTCTTATGGTCCGTAAACACGGTAATTTGATGTTGAGCGCCTTCGAGCCAAGGCCGCCATTCCTCGAATGCCAACTTAATAGCCAGGACCTCTTTATCACCGAGCCCATAATTCTTCTCTGCCGGAGAGAAACGTCGTGAGAAGAAAGAACAGGGACATAAGGACTTGGAATCCACAGTCTGGCTCAGAACAGCCCCCACACCGATGTCAGAGGTGTCGACCTCTACGATGAATGTTTATTGGGGTCTGGATGACGTAGGCAGGGTTCCGTGGAAAAGGCAGTCTTTAATTCTTCAAACGTGGAAATGGCTTCCGCAGACCATTTAGAAGCATTGGCCCCTTTCCGGGTCATAGCAGTCAAGGGCACCGTTAAAGAAGAATAGTTCTTTATAAAGCTTCTATAGTAATTGGTGAACCCCAAAAATCATCTCAGGGCCTTCAGGCTGGTAGGTTGGGACCAGTTCTTGATACTTTCTAATTTTTGGGGATCCATCTGCAAGCCATCTTTAAACACAATGTAGCCAAGAAAAGGCACGGAGTCTTTATGGAATTCGCACTTGGATAGCTTGGCGTAGAGTCGGTGTTCTCGGAGTCTTAGTAGAACTTGCTTGACGTCTTCTAGATGAGTAGACAGATTCTGAGAAAATATCAGGATGTCATCTAGGTTCACTACGAGACTCTTGTACAACAAATCCCGCAGAATGTCATTCATCATGTTCTGGAACACGGTGGGTGCATTGCACAGGCCGAAAGGCATTACTAAGTACTCAAAATGACCGTCTCGAGTGTTGAAAGCCGTTTTCCACTCGTCGCCACTGTGAATCCGGACTGTTGTAAGCCCCCTTCAGGTCACGTTTTGAAAATATCTTGGCCCCCTGAAGCCGGTCAAACAGCTCTGAGATTAAAGGCAGGGGGTAGCGGTCTTTAATCGTAATCTTGTTCAGACCTCGATAGTCGATACAAGAACATAAGGTACCATTCTTCTTCCCCACAAAGAAGAATCCTGCACCGGCTGGTGACTTCGAAGGTCTAATGAAACCTTTCTGTAAGTTCTTCTCGATGTATTCGGACATAGCCTTTTTCTCAATTGCAGAGAATGGATAGACACGTCCCTTAGGAGGTTCAGTGTTTGGTTTCAGCCGAATGGCACTGAATATCAATCTCTGAATATCAATCTCTTTATGTCATTGAGCTCATTAGTGATGATGGTAGCAGGGGTAGTGAAGTTTATTTTTACCTCCCTCTAGTATTACCTCCCTCTAGCATAGTATTTTTGGAGCGGCTGAAATCTGGTCTCAAAATGATTTTTACTTCAGTCATGAAGAATGGTGATAAAATTGAGATTTTAACATGGTGGGTGCCTTAATTTGAATGTTTTTGATAATATCTGGAGTGGTTTACCTACTGGCACAAGATATCTAGCTGAATGCTGTTGTTATTTATTTGATTTGATTGGCCGCTTATCAGTGGAATCTCATCAAAGCGGTTTACGATGTCACACATCAAACAAGTAGATCACAATAAATGTAAAGAATTGAAGAACACCAAGCCCAATTCAGCCTCTGATAAGGGAGTATAACTCTCAAAAGCAGGTCATTAACATATTGGATTAGTCCAGTGAAAAAGTATCTTCTTTCTTTCTTTGTCGACCTTTGTTTCTGTGCATTTAAATGGTTTAACCTGGCAACTAAATTACTTCATCTAAAATTCATTTGAAGTGTTTTTCAAAAAATTGTATTTAAGATAGTTGAAAAATGTTAATTTACATTTGAAGAATTGCTCACCCAAGGAGACTGTTTGCAGCTATTTAAGGGACCGGTTAACTAAGCTGTCCTAACACATTAACGTAAATAGTGTTTCATGTGTGTTATATGAGTTATGCAAAAATAATGCACATAAGAATGTAAGACCAAAAGTCCATCAAGCTTAGTATCCTATTTCCAACAGTAGTCAATCCAGGTCACAAGCACCTGGCAGGATCCCAAAGGGTAAATTGATTCTATGCTGCTTATCCCAGGGATAAACAGTGGATTTCTGCAACTTCACCTTAATGATTTATAGATGTTTCCTCCAAAAACTTGTCCAAACCTTTTTTAAACATAACTACCCTAACAGCTTTTACCACATTCTTTGGCAATGAATTCCAGAGCTTAATTATGCATTGAGTAAAACATATTTTATTTTATTAGTTTTAAATGTACAAATTAGTAACTTTATTGTATGTTCCCTATATTTTCACTAATTTTGTTCTTTATGATAGTTTCCACCATTCTGCCTGAACAGGTGACAGACTCGCTGATCTGTAGTTTCCTGGATCACCCCTGGATCCCTTTTTAAAAATTGGTATTATATTAGCAACCCTCCAGTTTTCAGGTACCATAGATGATTTTAATGATAGTTTACAAATTACTAATAGTAGGTACACAATTTCATTTTTAAGTTCTTTCAGCATTCTGGGGTGAATACCATCTGGTCCAGGTGATTTGCTACTCTTTCGTTTGTCAGTTTCCTTATTACATCTTCCAGGTATACTGAGATTTGTTTCAGTTCTTCTGAATCATCACCTTTGAATATAACTTCTGGCATGGGTATCTCTCTCACATCCTCAATGAAGACTTAAGCAATGAATTAATTTAGTCTCACTGCTATGGCCTTGTCATCCTTAAGTACCTCTTAATCATCTAATGGTCCAACAGACTCCCTCGCAGGCTTTTTACTTCAAATGTAGCTGAAAAAGTTTTTATTATGAGTTTTTGCTTCCACGACAAGCTTCTTTTTAAATTCTCTCTTTGCCTTCCTTATCAGTACTTTGCATCTAACTTGACAGGAGTTGCGTGGCACCACATAGACTAACCAATTTATTGAAACATCTAACTTGCCAGTGCTTATGCTGCTTCCTGTTTTCTTCTTTTGGATTCCTTTTCCATTTCTTGAAAGATGTTCTTTTAGCTATTATAGCCTATATCACCTTACCTTTTAACTATGTCAATAGTGGTTTAGCCTTCCTTCCGCCCTTTCTTATCTGTGGAATACATCTGGTCTGGGCTTCCAAAATGATACTTTTAAACAAGGTCCAAGCCTCATGTAAACTTAACCTTTGCTGCTGCTTCTTTCTTTTTTTTTTTCTAACCATTTCCCTTATTTTATCATAGTCATTTGCCCAGTCAATACTAGGGTAATTGAAATCACCCATTTTTACTGTGCTGCTGATTTTGTTAACTTCTCTCATTTCTTTTAGCATTTCATTGTCTGTTTGCTCATTCTGGCCAGATGGACAGTAATACACCTCACTGCTATTTTATTCCTATCTTCACCTGGAATTTCTATCTATAAAGATTCAATATTGCATTTGGTTTCCTGCAGAACTGATATCCTGTTTGACTCAATGCCCTCTATAGTACCACTCCTCCACCAATTTGATCCATCCTATCATTTTGATATAATTTGTATCGTGGTATAGAAAGTGAATCTCCACGTGTTATTTTCTGGCCAATGAATCCGTACAAATCAAGTATGGATTGCATAAAACTTTGCAAGTTGTGTTATTTGACGAAAGATAACCATAACTCAAGAGGCATAGTTTACTTTCCCCCAGGAGCATCAGAACACTAATGCACAAACTGATGCCCCCAGGGGGTAGTACCAGGGCCAGCTTTCGGGAAAATAGCACCTTGGATAAAAATGACTAATGATGCCCCCCACCAGATATTCTCTTCCCCTTCTTTTTCACACAACCCCCCCTTTTCATTTTCGCTCACCCTCAATCCCCCCTCCTGGAATTATTCCCCCTTTGCCCAAAATCCAATTTTTCTCCCTTCCTCCAGGCATTCTCCCCTTCCCCCCTTCTCTCTTTCTCTTTGTAGGCACTCTCGCCCCCCTCACTCCAGGCATTCTCTCATCCCCTTTCTCATAGCATTCTTCCCTTTTCCTCCTTTCCTCCATTCTTTCTTTCTCCCTCAAAATTCATTCATTCTTCTCTTCCTCCCTCCAGGCATTCTCTTCTCCTTCCTCCCTCTCTCCTTCTTTCCCTTCTTTCCCAATCTCCCCTCCATATCTCCCAGTATTTTCTATTCCCTCCCTCTCCAGATATTGTGTGTCCCTCCATCCTGCCTGCCCAGGCAAGACTGCCCTACTCTGCCTCAATTGTGGCTGCTGCCTCTTCTGATCTGGATCCAGGATTGCTTTAACCACCCAGGTCGCTCTGAGTAAGCTTTTCTGGATGGGCACACTTTTTTGTATATTGCTCACACTCCCCATCTCACACCAGCCACTCATACCCTCAGCCAATCTAACACTCCCTACTCAATCGCTGAGTCTCCCCATCTCAATTGCTGCTTGGTCTCTGACTCTTCCCACCCATCCTATATCCCAGACTTTGGGGTGTTGAGAGGGCACTCCTGAGAGGGAAAATTTCTGTTTGGCAAAAAAAAGGTATTGTTCCTGGTCTTGAAGCAGGGACTGCTTGGTTCAGGATTGGTGTCTTGTGCATAGAGCTACAGGCTGGCTCACTGAGAGCTAATTTTGGATGGCAGATAGGTTGCTTTATGGCCCAGCTCCCGAGGATCTGGATTGGCCCTCAGGGGATTCAAAAGGAGTGCAGGAACAGCTGGAAGGTGTTCTTAACATTTAGATGTCTGGGAGGCCAAAGAAGGGTTTGGAGATCCCAGAGGAAGACACCCGGGTTCTTCATATGGGATGTTATTACTATTATAGAGTGATGGTAAATCTGGAAGTTTTGAATCTTGTCTGGCAGAAGAAGTTTGTCTTCAGTTATGTTGTGGGCTGTCTCTGAAGACTGACCCAGAGTAAATACCTGGACTGAAAGTAAACCTTATCCGGCTGTGAGTTACCTGCTAAGTTACTTGCAATGCATAAGTTAGGAACTGTTATTTTGTCACCGTTTCTAAATAAAACCAGTACTGAGAAACAGCACCTGTGTGTGTGTGTGATATAGGGCCTTCAGCCTGGCATCCTAGCCCTCAGAGAATGAGTCTGATATCTGGAGGCTAGAGTGGCTGGGGCTCAGGCTGGTGGGAGACCGGCTGCGCTGTGGCTGGGTGGAGGGGGCTCAGCTTGGGAGGGGGGGGGGGTGCAGACTGTGCTGAAGCTGCTTGGTGGGGGGGGGGGGGTGAAGGCAGACTATTCTGGATCTGCAGGGCCTGGGGCCTGAGGGGCAAGGGCAGGCTGCTGGGGCTGGAAGGGAGAGATCAGTAAATAGGAGCCTCTGGGGAATTTTCATGGGTGGCAGTTTGGCAGCTGGGGCTGGGAGGGGTAGAGCCTGGGCTGGGGCTGGGGGGGGGGGGGGGGGGGGAAGGCAGGCTGTGCTGTTCCTGGGGCTGCAAGAGGGGGGAGGACAGCCTGTGATGAAGCTGAGTAGGCTATACTGGGATTCAGAGTGGGAGGGTAGGCTGTGCAGGGGCTGGGAGGGAGAGCAATTCCTAGAGGTCTCTGTGGGATTTCCATGGGTGTCAGCTAGTGCCAGTACAATCATTCAAATGAACTGTAAAACAAGAAATGCATGGCATGGAGCCCAAACTGCCCTGCCTTCTCAAAGACTGCAGAGTCCTAAGGACTGCACAAGCTGGATAAGTTTGAGGTTGATATTTAGTAATGATTCGGCTAAGTTAACTCACATGGGATGGTCAGTAACACAGCTATGCCACTAAATATACCTGGATAAGTGCCTATTGAGCCAGATAAGTCTTATCCAGCTAACTTTAGACCTCCATTGAACAGGTCTAACTTATCCAGCTAACAGAGTTAGATACATTTGAATATCGCTACTTATAGTGCTATGCTAGCTGGATAAATCGTTCTTCCCTGCTACGCCCAAATCCCATCCACCACTTAGCAGGATAAATACTTATCTGGACAAGTGGCGGCCACTATCCTTTAGCAAGTTAAGTCCATACTTATCTGGCTAGGTGGAAGCAGCTGAATATCGACCGCTTTGTTAATGCCAATTCACAAGCATGAGTATATGAAAAAGGACATATTGATTGATTGACTTATTCACCAATAGTGCACATGATACCACAAAAGTATTTTGAAGACAAATTCATGTATTACTTGGGATTGGTGGTTAATAGGGATGTGCAGAGCAAAAGTTTTTGGCCAGCAGAGCAAAAGAACTTTTGGCCAGCTTGGGGGGGCCTCCTGACCCCCCCAAGCTGGCCAAAAGTTCCTTTTGGGCCGAACGAGCCTTCCGGCGCGAACTCGCTGGGAATCACGTGACGCCGCGTCACTCGACGTGGCGCCGACGTCACATGCTTCTCGCCAAGGATTGCAGAAATGGCGTCCTCACTCCTCGCTCGATCACCAGGGAGTTGTGGTAAGTCTGGGGGGGGGGATTAAGGAGGGTGAGGGGGTTTAAATTTTTATTTTGGCTCAATAATCGCGATTTCCAACATATCCAACATAGCTATGTTGGATATGTGGGAAATCCGATCGTTTATGTCACATCACTTTTTTAAGTTAAAAAAAAAATATGCGTAGCGTTTTACATATGCGGTCAATACGAATGCACACCCCTAGTGGTTAATGTAATAATTTAGTATGTCCGACAGAACTCAGAGTAGATAATGGTGCAAGTAAGCCCAATTCTGTGGCAGCCACATAAGAAGAGATGTGGGAGATGAGCAAAATTTTGGGCATAATTGTTTCTCAATCCTTCAGGCAGTAATTCCTGCTGTTGTGTTTTACTTTACTACAGACTACACATGCTTCTCAAATTACCTAGCACATATCTGATGCCCTGTCATCCTACAATTAACATCGTATTCCTGAAAACACATAAAACTGGCAGCAGCACTGTCCAGAATATGCTCTTCCGGTTTGCAGAGAACCACAGTCTCAGTGTGGCACTCCCAGCTGGCAAGGGAATTCACCTGGGTTATCCTAACCAATTCCAGGCACAGTTTACACAAGGCTTCAACACTGTGAACCAAAACTATAACATTCTGTGTAACCACATGAGGTTCAGCTATCCAGAGGTAAGTTTTAGGACCTTGGCAGATGTAATCAGCAATAGTAAGTGGTGGGTCTTTAATTTTTTATTTTTGTAGAGTTGTTAATTCATGTGCTTCATCATATTCTGTCTTGGGAGAATCTTTGCTGCTATTAATCATAATTTCAATATGGGTTACCATGACAAAAGCACCTTTGCAATCTGCATCTTTCTAATCTATCTTAATCTCCTTATCCATTGTACCTGTTTTAAAAATATATTTTTGTTTACTCGAAATGGGCTGTCATCTGACATCGAAATGGGTTTTTCTCATTTATAGTCATTACCATCCTGCATTGCACTATGAGCTGACTACAAATATAACATGTTAGACATAGAATGGATACTGAATTAGAATTGTGTTCAAACAGGAATCAATGAAACTTGCTTTTTCCTTTTTATTAATCCTCCCCTTGTGCTCTTTCTACAGGCTAACTCATCTTCATGCCCTTGCACTGGAAAACAGCAATGGATCCTGAGTCATCATGCCCATCTATTAATTATGTACTAAATATATATCCTACCACATAAACATATGGACAAAAAAAGCAGGCTGTCAATACAAAATATAATGTATGATGTAAGATGGTAGTTTCATAAAACGTCCAAACTAAGTACCATCCAGATTACTGTGACAACTACTATAATCATCAATATCCACACAACCACCTAAAAGGATTTTTGTTATGACAGTCCATTGAAAAAATAAATGTTTGAATTATGTTTTTGCAAGTAAAAATGTTTATATACTAATTAAATGATCATAAGACTCCAAAATGTAATGCTTCCCTATTAACTAATTTTTACTGAAAGTTCAAACCGAATTTCCTAAAACTTTTAAAATAGATATCTCTCACTGTGATGACTAAACCCAATGTGGCCTTATTTCAGATAAAAATATTTCCTTAGGGAACGGTGATGAAAAAGCAGCTGGTGGTTCTAATATTGCACCATTCAATGACACGATAGGTCTGACAGGTGGTATCATCAGATTCTTATGTATTTTTGGAACTGAATAAATTGTGGGTCTATGTGGATTCATCGCTAGTAAATACCTCTTCTCCTTCTCCGTAAGAAACTGCGCTGGTTTTATAAGTTGATGTAACTGACATTGTAAACGCTCAGTAAGATCTTGGTCAATAAACAATAAAACTTTTTATCATTCAAATTTAGCTTCTTTTATGGACTACTTTTTTGCAAAAGGCTGTAGTACAGACCACGTCCTATATAAAAGACACTGTCTACTTTTTGAACATTTTAAAAGACGTGCAGTTGGGATCAAGAATGAATTGATTGGATATAGAGAAAGTATTGGCTCAGTGTTTAGTTCTGCAGCAGATTCCTATTGGATTTTTTATGTAATTGGCAAGAATAGTACTATTCAATAATTATTTTTTGTTTGGAACAAAAGATTATCATCAGATCCATGGCATCCCTATGGGATCGACTATTGCCATTCAGTTGTGGCATTGTTTGAGATTTGACACATATATAGTTCTGTGTAGTGGCAACATATAGAAAAATGGCATCGATATATCAATATTATTTTTTTATATGGTCAGCCACAGAAAAAGATATAACGGAATTCCTCTACTGAATCAACACGTTAGATACTAAGCTCAAATTTACAGCTCAATGGGACAGACATTAGGTATTGTTTTTAAAAGTATTGGTACATTTCCAAGATGGACAGTTTTCCACAATGGTGTACAGAAAGCCAACTGTCAAAAACAATTTTCTATATTTTCACAGCCATCATGCAAAATCATTTAAATTAAGACTACCTGTTAGCCAATTTTTCCAAATTAGGTGAATATGTTCTAATATAGAGGAATTTGATTGGCAGGCAGGTGAGTTAATGGCCTGGTTTAAATCAGGAGGATATCCTTATAAAGCCATCAGATATGCTTATAAATATGCCAGATTTACTGACCAAAAATCCGTGCTGCAATATAGATCTCATAAGAATAATTCCAGATTGGTATGTGTTTTAAAACAAACTACCATAGCTCCATCTATTGCAGCCTATATTAGTAAACACTGGCATATATTAACCTTGCATGATTCCTTTAAAGAGCACCCTCTTATTGCTATGACTAAGGGAGCCAATATTAGAGATCGTGTAGTGCATTCCCATTTAACAGACCTTGCAGTACAACATGAGACAAGTTACCATCAGCATTGTAACAATCTGCCAGAGGACAATGGAGGGTCCAGAATGGCAAGATCCAGTGACAGGATACATTGTAAGGAGGTGAAGCAAGATAGACTGCTTCTACTAATGTATTTTCCACATGTATGATCGCCTGTCCGAAGTTGTACATTGGATGTACTACTTGCGCAGTGAAGACTAGATTGATACAACATCAATCCAGACTAAATACAGGAAACCTGGGGGCACCAATAGTACAGCACTGTGCCAATTTTGCACACACTATTGAGCAATTACAATGGACAGTTATAAAACAAGTCCAATTGTCAGCATGGGGAGGTAACTTAAAATCTATTTTGAATTACCAAGAATCGTTTTTGATTTTTACCCTCAATGATGTGTCTCGGGATAGAATGAATGAAGAACTTGATTGCTTGACATTACTGTGAATTGATGCCTATGGGTAAGCACTACAAACATTGTATTGGCATCTGTTTTCTAATCACATGGATATGTTTAAATGGACGTCATAAGATCATTTGAATGAGGTGCAAGAAGGAGACGCCAAGCAGGGAGATCTGGTCTGATATAAAAGGTCTGAAGTTATCGTTGATTCATCATCGTTCCTGTTACGATCCCCCCTGTTGCTGCGCTACAGGTGGTCTCTCACCTTCCACCGGAGGCCGCTCCGAAGCCAGGGCCTCGCCTGTGTTCCATCCGGGACTTGCTCCAGGGCCTGAGAGGCCTAGCTGTTCCTGTGGCTTGCTTGCTGTTTGGACTTCCTGGTTTCCAGCCACGCCCGTTTCCCTAGGGGCTGGCCCGCAGCTCTCCACCTTACTTATAGGACCAGTGAGGGGCGGTCCTGGCAAACTCCTCCCAGGGAGTTACCTACAACCTCCAGTATATAAGGACTTTCTTGTCACTTGCAACTGGCCTTCGGATCGGGCTCTACAGTTGCCTGTAACCTTCTCCTCGATCCAGGTCATCCGTGGTCTTGCCTGTGTTGATGGTGCCTTGTCCTGTTTTGAGGTCTGTTCCAGTTCCGGTTGTTCTGCCCTATGTCCTCGTCTGGCTCCTGAGCCTTCTGGCCTGTTGGGCCCTGGTGTGGCCAACAGGAGGGATTCGTCCCCCGGGCTCTTGAGCTTCTGTTCCTGCCAGCCGACGGGGCTTCGGATGTCATTGGTCCCGGCATCGGAGTTCCTTCTCGACTGGACCTTTCCTGGTGCTCTCCTGTTCCCAACGTGGTCCGCGACCAGCCTTCCTGGGCTGAATAGGGCGCGTATGGGACGGGGTGGTCCGCGACTCAGTCCCGTGGGTGGGCTGAGTAGGGCGCCCTCAGGGACAGTGCCCGTGTCTCCTTCCAGCCCTCCTCTTCGATGTCTGCACTAGCCTTTGTCTACGATGTCTGCACCTGCCTTGTCTACGATGTCTTCAGTGTAAAGGACTCTGTCTGCCCTCGCCTCTGTCCGGCCTGCCGCCCATTGCCATTACCCAGTGGCAGGTCCGAAAGGGCCGGGAACAGTCGGAGGACCGTTCATCAATCAACTTCCCAGTGTTGGTTGCCATGGGCGTGCAGGTCCGGCTGAGGGTCAGACTCCGTGCCTGCTCCCCTGCTTCTGTACCCACCTGGCTCACCATGCCTGCCCAGCTCACCTCCCACGGTGTGGCTTGGGGCTCCTCCTCGAGTCCTGCCGTGGCCCAAGGGCTCACCACCCGCTTGAGACGACCACGCGCGCTCGTAACAGTTCCCTGGGGCCACATTGGGTTTAGTCATCGCTGTAAGAGATATCTATGTAAAAAGTTGTAAGATATTCAATAAAAATTAGTTAATAGGGGGAAGCATTAAATGTTGAAGCCTTATGATCATTCATTTAGGATATAAAAACATTTTTACTTGCAAAAAAATAATTCAAAACATTTTTCTTCAATGGATTGTCATAACAAAAATCCTTTTAGGTGGTTGGGTGGATGCTAATGATTATAGTAGCTGTCCACAGTAAACTGGATGGCACTTAGTTTGGACATTTTATGACACTACCACCTTACACCATACATTATAGTTTTTATTGACAGCCTGGGTTTTTGTCCATATGGTTAAATGGTAGGTGTATGTAGAGTACATTATTATATTGTCACTCTGCTGTGGAGTTTATTAGGTGTATTATATATATTATGTCAGATCATAAACAGAGATGATTCTAACATGCCTATACCTTCCTTTTATTACACAGGTGCAGAAAGTAATGCCAAACAACACCTTCTACTTTTCAATCTTGCGAAGCCCAGTCAGTTTGCTGGAATCTTCTTTTACTTATTATAAATATAATGTAGAAGCATTTCATAAAGCAAAGGATTTGAATGAGTTTTTGGCATCTCCATGGAACTACTACAAACCAAATGACTCACGGAGCTTCTTTGCTAGAAACCCTATGTGGTATGATTTTGGTTATGATAACAATGCAGAAGACAGAGAGGACTATGTGCATTCAGTTCTTGAAGAGATTAATAGACGATTTCAGTTGATACTTATCACTGAGTACTTTGATGAGTCCATGCTCCTCCTCAAGAACACTCTGTGCTGGGAGCTGGAAGATGTTGTTTATTTCCAGCTGAACTCCAGGAGCTCAGACACTATCCAGAACCTGACCCAAGAGAGCAAGGAGAGGGTCAAACAGTGGTGCTCCTTGGACTGGAAACTTTATGAGCACTTCAACAGGACATTCTGGAGGAAAATCCAGCAGACCATTGGGTTGAACAAAATGCAAAAGGATTTGAAGCTCCTGCAAAAAAGGCAAAAGGAACTCCTGAATAGGTGTGTTCAGAATGCAAAACCAATGCACAAATCTCAAATCAAAGACTTGAAGTTCAGGCCTTACCAGTCAAGAAAGGCAAGTATCATGGGTTATAATCTCAAACCAGGGTTAGACAATAAGACCATGAGGGTCTGTCAAAGAATGATCTTGCCTGAGGTTCAATATACAGCACTCTTATATGCTCGGCAGTTTCCAAAGAAACCAAAAACACTAAGGTAGAAATTTCCTGGCATTATTTGATTATTTGCAACAAGAAAGAAAGAGATTGTCTATAAAGCATACAAAACAAATATATGTACAATGATGTATCTATTCTGATAAAGGCTAACAAAAAAAATCTCTAAAAAGTACACTGTGAGGTCATGTGATGCGATGAGCCAGAGCAGTTGTGACTGAACTGGCTCTGGATGCCATCCCCCATTCTTCGTTTAAAATCAGTGGCATCACTTGGTCCTATAACTAACTTTTCAACTTAGTCTATAGACAAATATATGCAGAAATCACTGATGATTATGCCCTTGTAAAGGGGGGAAAAAGAAAACGAAAAGCCGCAAGTGACAACAGACTAGGTGGCCAACACTGCAGCGAAACCAAACTATTTTTCTGCTAATAGGGATGCCCTAGGAGATATTACAGCAGCAGTGGTAGCCACTTTAGATGGTAGACTAAATTCCATTTCTGAGTAACTCAACAAACTTAAATAGGCAATTATAGAGGTGGGCCTGAGACTCTATTTAGTGGAAGGACGACTCTCTGCACTAGAAGATGATTTAGGTGCCCTCACAAATAAAATATCATTGACAAAAATAGTAGAGAAGCAGGAGGAGAGAATAGAAGATCTTGAAAACCACTCTAGAAGAAATATCAAGTTAATGGGGATACCCAAAAATATAGAGGATCGGAATCTGGAAGGGTTTCTCAAAAAATGTTTGCCTGAGGCATTAAGCCTTCCTGAAATCATTGGATGGCTGCAAACGGAGAGAGCACACAGGCTTGGAAATAAATGAGAAAGTGAAGCAAGACCTCGCATTGCAATTGCTAAGTTTCTAAACTGGGCTAAAAAACAGCAGATTCCCCAAACATCATAAGATATGCAACTTGTCATATAAAGATGGAGCAATACGAATTTTCCGAGATTACTCTTCTAAAGTCTCCTTAAAATGCAAAGAATTTAACCCGTATGTTCCTCGTTAGTGAAAAAAACAAGTAAAGTTCGCTCTACAATATCCAGCATACCTCAAAATTTGGTATAATGGGCAAACTCACTGGTTTGAAAAGTTGCAAAAAGCAAAGGAATTTGTGGATTGCTTACCTTAAGTGGAAATCTTTTGGCTACCTCGTTGTTTCTTGTTTCTTTTTAACAAAGACGTTTGAAGACAATTTCCATGTTTCTTTTTGTCTTCAGTGAGAGCACTATAAAGTTTTGGTTGTTGTCAAGCTGAGTTGGCGTTACATAATACCATAGAACATCGAAGGGGTGAAAAATCTCCCTGTAAGTAATGCTGCTAATATACAAACTCAACTGTTAATACCCGATCCTGGGACTGTTGTCGATGTGCCGGAGATGAACCATGGAAGTTTAGTATCAGTCTAATCGATCGGACCTTGGCTCACTTAGTCACACCATGACATTAGTTCAGGGTTGTACTGGAAATGGCTTTTGGGATGTTGGAGACAAGCTGGATAATATGTGTCTCACTCTTCAATTTACAAAGTGGATGTTTTGAGTAAAAGAGACCAATTCTCAGCGACTTAGTTTTAAATCTTTTTTTGTGTGTACAATATGTATAGCGTATGGATTCTAAGACACACACTTAAGATTATAACCCCTTTTGGTCTTCACAGATTAACGGGGATGGTACCTATATACAAATATAGCATACCTCATGTTTGCCTAGAACAGGCATTAGTGTACAAGAGGGCTGAAAGGAGGGAATGGGGGGAGGGGAGGGAGGATTTCTAAGGTTACTAGCACAAAAGATTCAACAGAAAATTAGGAGAGGGAGGGAGGGGAAGGGAATTGTAAGATCCAGTAAGCTTTGCAAGTGTACTAAGTGGGATGGATTCCATTCTAGAAAGGTTAAGATAATATGCACATTAATTTTACAAAAAGGGAGCGAGACAAAGCTGAGGTCTCATGCCTAGTTTTTTGGATATATCACACTCATTTTAGCATTTTATTATTTAATGGGTGAAAGCTTAGGAATCATATCTTGGAATGTCAATAGGATGAGATCACCTATTAAGAGGAAGAAGGTATTGCATAATGCATATGCTGAACAAAGACAAGGTGTTAGTGACCTGCCTCCAGGAAACCAGTCAGATGGAAATAGAGAGTAGAAAATTACAGAGAGACTGGGCTAGAAAATGTTATTTCTCAGCAGCCATAGCTAAAAAATCCGGAGTCAATGTCTTGATAAATAAGAAAGTACATATACAAGAGGAAACAGTGATACAAGATCCAGTAGGGAGATACGTTATTTTTATTGGAAAACTAAATGAAAAACTGGTTACGCTATGTGATCTATATGCACCGAGGGCCAGATTTTAAAAAGGTTGCGTGCATAAATGGCCTTATGCACACCGGGCCTATTTTAAAAAGGCCCGGCGATGCACATAAAGCCCCAGGATGCGTGTAAGTCCCGGGGCTTGCAAAAAGGGGAGGGAAGGGGCGGGGCATGGGCATGGGCGGTCTGAGGTGGTCCGGGGGTGGGGCATGGGTGTCCAGGGTAGTCCAGGGGCGGGGTCAGGCTCCCGGCACAGCAGCCATATTTGTCGCTATGCTGGGGATCGAGCGCCGGCAGTTGGCTGGCAGGCGCAAAAGGTAAAACAAAATTTTTGAGGAGGTTAGAGTATGGCTAGGGGGGGAAAGGTTAGGGGAAGAGGTGGAAGGGTCAGGTTAGGGGGAAGGGAAGTACCCTCACAGGCCACTCCGATTTCAGAACAGGGGAAGGCAGCGCGACTCGGCGGGCGCAAGGTGCACAATTGTGCACCCCCTTGCATGCACCAGCCCCTGATTTTATAACTTGCATGTGCCTGCCCTCGCAAATTATAAAATCGGGTGTACATGAGCACGCGCCGGGAAGCATGCGCACATGTACGCCCATGCGCACCTTTTTAAAATCTATCCCCAAATGAATATCGTCATTATTTCTTTGTTACTATAGTGAATATTATCACAGCGAATGCAAAAGGATTCCTGTTTATGATGGGGATTTTAACTGTGTAAGTGATCCCAGGCTAGATAAAGCTCCAGTGAGTAGGGATCTAAGGAAAATGAAGAGAAAGGGGACAACCTTTATAAGTAAAGAATTACACCTTTTAGATGCTTGGCATGTGCTGAATCCTGAAGTCAAGGATTTTACTCATATTTCTAGGGCACATAATTCATTATCTAGAATTGATTACATTTTAGTCTCTCAGGAGGTTTTTTCAAGTATTACTGAAGCCGAGATTGGCCTACCAGTTATCTCAGATCACTCTTTGGTTTGGGTAGATTTCAAGGTGGGGGAATTTGGTAAAGGTGAAAGAATCTGGAGATTCCCTAGTTTATTAAGGAATGATATTGATTCCCAATCCTTTCTTTGTAGGAAATGGAACAAGTTTGAGAGCAATAATAATCAACACAAGACATCTCCTGTACTTTTTTGGGAGACCAGCAAAGCAGTGATGAGGGGGATAAATAATCTCATATTTGATAAGTAGGAATAAAAGATTGAATAAATCAATTTTACAGTTAAAAGAAAAATTGAAATTGGCAAAAGAAAACTGGGTAAGGAGGTGCTCTCAAATGTTAAAAAAAGAATATACAAACATTTTACAGAGTCTAAATATGCTTTTGCACCACAGGGTGCAAAAAATGGGAACATAATTTCTTCCAGTTTGGCAACAAAGTGGGGACGTTTTTAGCCAATGCAATTAAAGTATGGAGGGTGAAATCTTTTATTGAAAAGATTTAAAATACTCAGGGTAGTATTGTGATGAAAGAGAGATATGTATGCAGTTTTTAGGAATTTTTATGAACATTTATATTCCTCTGATAGCTTGGGCAGTGAGATTGAAAACAAAAAGATTTTTTTCAAGATTTAAACTTGCCCAGGCTATCAGAACAGCAATTGGAATTTTTGAATCTGCCTATACAGTCTACTGACATTTTACAGGTCATTAAATCCAGTAAATCCTGCAAAGCCCTGGGCCCTGATGGATTCTCCTATGATTATTATAAAATTCTAAGTAAACAAATAGCTGCTTCTATGGAGAGTTTTTTCAAACAGCTCTCTAAGATGACTCTTTCCCCTCAGATTTCAATAAAGCACACATTACAGTCCTGGCTAAAGCAGGTAAGGACCCTCTATCCCCAGCTTCATTCCGTCCTATCTCTTTACTAAGTTGGGATCTAAAAGCCTTTACGAACATTCTGGAAGACAGATTGACTGATTATTTCCTCTATAATCTCAAACAACCAAGTAGGATTTGTGAAAGGAAGGGCAGCCAAAACTACTCAGGTGGTGGCAATAGGCTTTGATTCGGAAAAAGCTTTTGATAGGGTTTCATGGCCATATATATTTTTGGTTTTATGGTATTTTGGCTTTTCTGGAGATATAATGCAATTTATAACTCTCTTATACAGATCACCAAATTCCAACATTACTGCAAATGTCCATAAATCAGCTGACTTCAGGATACAAAGAGGAGTAAGGCGGGGTGCACTTTATCCCCTTTACTGTATATCTTGTCAATCAACCCATTATTGAGGAAAATTGATGCTGATAAGACTAACAAAAGATTTGGTGAGAGGGAGCACATTTTCAGAATTGCGGCTTTCACGGATGATGTGCTAGTTTTCCTTACAGAGCCAAAAGAGTCCCTAAAGAAAGTCCTGAATTTTTTGTGGGATTAAAAACTAATAAGGACAAGTTGGAAGTTTTAGATATCCTTGGTACTTTGAGAAGGACATGGGTCGGGGATTTCCCTTTATGCTGGGTAGAAGGTGAAATGAGACACTGGGGGATAAAAATTCCTTCTGACATTAGCAGAGTTTACGAAGTAAACGTCAAACATTTGTTGAAGAACATGGCAAGTTCCCTTCAAAGGTTGCAGGGTCTCCCTCTATCTGTATTAAGCAGGATACAATTACTGAAAATGATGGAAATACCCAAATTGTTAAATTTTTTTTCATGAAGGTCGGTATAGAAAAGTGTTAAATAATAATAATGTACTGCAAATGCTTCCCATCTGGCTGCGCGGGAGGGACCTTATAGAAATAAACAGGAATATCAGAAATTTTATATGGAAAGAAAAGAAGGCATGGATACCACTGGATTTATTAATGAGACCTATGGAAAGAGGGAGGTCTGAAGTGCCCAGATATGCAAGCATACAATTTAGCATGTATGCTAAGACATATATGTGGCTGGTTGTTTGAAACTTCTAAATTTTCCCCACAGGCTTTATTACAGAGCTGGTTAGGCCCATTCTCACTGAATTCCCTAATCCAAGTTGAGGGGAAGGACATTCTAGGAGAGATTAGAGACCATTTGTTACTTAAGTCTTATCGGTCAGCATGCTCTTTTATGTGTAAATTCTTACTCAGTATAGACATGATTTCCCCTTTCATTTCCATTCGGGATAACCCGCAGCAGTTCTTACCAGATCTGTAAAAGCTGGTATTTAAGGTTATAACATAAAAGTCTTAAACAAGTTCAACAACTCCTTATGAAAGGTTCTAATATGATATATAGTTTTCAAGAACTACAATCCAAATTTCAATTATCACATAAGGAATTTTTTGCATATCACCAAGAGAGGCATTATGTAACTAACATATTACATAGTCAGTCAGAATTTGGTAATTTTGAGGTCCTTGAAGAGGTTTTACTGGGGAACAGAAAAGAAGTACCTTCTTGGGCTGAATTCATTAGGTGGTTGTTATATGTCCAATCAGGGGATGCTGTACTTCAGACCTTTAGTAAATAGAACCACTTGTCCTATTTTTTTAAAGCAACAATGCTTTAAAAAAATAGGTAAAATAATGGAAAATATGGTGCTGAGAGAAACTCTCTTTTGATTTTTATGTAAAAGTCTTATCTTGCTCAGGACAGGGCATTTACAGCTAAACTTTGTGACTCCTTGATATGCCAGAAATGTGGCCAGAAGACTGGCGATTATATTCATGATGTTTGGCACTGCATCAAGATTCACACCTGCTGGACAGAGGTACAAGCCTTTGTAAAATCTCTTAATAAGATAAATCTGCCTCTCACCCCTAGAGTTTGGCTGTTTGGGCTCTATGACAATTTATCTCAAGTCCTGTCCCTGGAGAGAAAGTTATTTGTGGATAAGGCTGCACTAGTGGCAAAGACAACTATATGGGTTGGGGATATGGACCCGAATTTAGGTCAGTGGACAAAGAGGATGGTTAAACTTTTAACTTTTGAATATTTAACTGCAAAAGTAGCCTCTGAAAACCAGGTACAGGTCTTTTTGCAAACATGGCAAGAATATTTGGATTCACTTTCCTCTCAAATGATTAAGTGATGTGCAGAAATTTTGCACTAGAAGCAAGAAGTGTGAAAATTGCTGTGTTAATACAATGAGATCAATGTACCAAAGTGCAAACGGCTTGACAAGCATGACTATGTTTGAAAAAAACAGCTATTTGCAAAAATTATACAAAATCACTAATGTAAAGGGGGGGTTTTTTGTGAAAAAGGCAATGATTTAGTGAGGACTTTTTCACAAAGTTTAATCGCACGTATGAATATCTTTACGTGTTACCAGCTCATTTCGGCAAAACATTTTAGCATTTAGTACATCGCCCTCATTGTGAATTATTCATATAAGAGTTCCTTTTTTTGCCTTGAACTCACAGAAGTATAATGAATTAATTTTGTATGTTATTTTTCATGCCAGAATTCTCATTTTTCATGTCTCTTATTCATTAGGATGATTATTTTCAGGCCTTCCATAAGCCTGCAAGCCAACTTTTAAAGGGAAACTCTCCATGGTGTTTCCCTTTGAAAATCCATTCCCAGGGGGATGGGGGCTTGTACCCTCAGAATCTGCATGTGTAAACTCCCTCAGCTAGAAGTGTGGGCAGGGAGTTCAAAATAATCTTCCCACACATAATTTGCCAGGATGGCCCAGAGTCTGCTCCCAACATTGCATCTTCCCCCCACCCCCCCAGGGTAAAGTAAGTGTTCTGCAGATATTGTGCCTGCTTTCCCCCACACTAGCCAAGCAAGGCAATTTTCAAAGTGCTTTTCTCCCATATAGTGATATGATTTTGCCTTTTATGTAATGTCTTTAACTATTCAGATGAATAAATCCTGTGTTGACATTTTTTGTGAAAAGGCAACTACCAATTTCTTGTTGCTATTATTTATGAATTGAGAAATTTATTTTTCATGCATCTTTACCAGGAAATTCCATGCTGTATAAACATTCTGAAACCTATAAGTAAAGGGTGGGCTTTATGAATATTGAGCTGATGGCTGCGAGTATAACAATGCTTGTCTATATAAGAAATATAGGAAAGAGCAAAATCAAAGATGATGCCATGATTTTTGGCCTACTCTGAAAATGGTAGCAATACAGTGTCAATGGAATAAAGCCATGAGAAATAGAAGTTTTAGTGGAGAAGAGGAGAACATTCATTTTAGAGGCATTGAGAGAAATTTAATGTATCCAACTGAAGCAGAGGAAAAAGAGAGGTAGATGTGAGTGTCATGCTTGTAGCAATGATATGCACAGCCATGATTTGAGATGCATGAACCAAGACCACTGCAATAAATAGAAAATAGAAAAGGTCTATATGAGGTACAAAGAGTATGATCTTTTCCTCCTTTCAGTAGCACAGTAATATCTGCAACATTAGCATCCCTTACAATTTACCCCCTCTCTCAAGTGATTATACATACCCACGATTGGAGAGACTAGACAGGCCTGAAATGTTTTATAGAACTTTGGGGGGTAACCATCTATTGTGGTGCCTTGCTAGCTCTCAAATCCTGAATGGCCCAGATCACTTCAGAGGCCATAATTAGTCTATCCAAAGCTTCACTATATACAACACTTAATCGGGGCAGCTTGACATTCCCAAGTTACTTTTCAACACATGCTTCTGAAATATCCATGTCCCCGTTGTACAGTTCAGCATAAAATTGGGTGAACTTCTACCATATATCTGACCATCCCCTCGTGATCTTTGATCCTTAAAATCTGAGCTTGTTTAATTTTAGTTTTTAATTTTTGAGCCAAGATTTTTCCAGTTTTTTGCCCATACTCAGTAAGATTATTTAACTTTGTCCAATTTATATGAAATATCCCAACATCCAGCATATTCAGTTCATGCCTAGAAGCCTATAAATCATGCAGTGTATGTATGCCTATCTGGTTGTTGTTCATGCATGAGAAGAGAATACAGTCTTTGATCAACTCCAACAGAAACAGGAGAAAAATCAGCTATGATATTATTTACAAGAACAGAATAGAATTGGTTTGGAATCAAGATGGCACCGTGACGAGAGGACGCTGTGGTTGCAGCTCCTGAAACTGCTCGTTCCTGTAAAATATTCCCTTAATGACACACACTAAGAGGAAAGGTCGGGTAAAGGAGGTAGCCCTGCCCCCCCCTAGACCCACCGTGGTTCAGACAAGCATAGTGGGATTCGGCTCCGCAGCGGATTTAATGGCCCTGGAAGATCCCGCTGTAGCACACGGTGAAGAGCAAACCCCATCGCTCCTGGGAGAAATCTCTCTGAAACCCGGAGCCCTGACGTCTCCTTCCCCACCTTTGCGCACCGCAGATGTGGGACCGGGCGTTCTCTCTAGATGGATGGCATCTTTGGGAGTGATGACCTCCAAGGCGGGACCCGCAGCTATCATAGCGTTGCCTACTATCACTGGTGGAACTCTGACTTCTACCCCACGGTTGGAAGGAACACCTCCCGATTTAATGATCGATCAACTGGGAGAGAGACTGTGGAAGTTACCCAGAACTGCAATGGAAATCTTCAACTAACCCCATCGGTAACTTTTAGTTCAAAGTCTTGTTTGGTAAAACCCAATGTTGTAACCTTGGACTCTTTATGGAATGTTATCTCCCTGCTAGAAAATTCTATTGTATCTCTTACTTCTGCTTTAAAGGATACTCAAATACAATTTAACACCTTAAACCTTGTTCTTTCTTCACATGCATCTAAAATAGAAGAACTGGACTCTAAAATTACTCAAATAAAATCTGTACAGAGTGGCTTAATTCAGGGAAAACTTGCTATAACTAGAAGAGTGGAAAATCTGGAGAACTCATCAAGATATCTAAAGTTAGGGGTGTTAAATTTTCCAAAAGGTTAACTGGTATCTCTGAGGCAGCAATTTAGAAACTATCTACATGAGATACTAACATATCTCAATGGATGCATTACCACTAATTTCTAAGGTTTATCTTTTTGTGGAATCTAAGCAAGAAGGTGAAAATCCAACTGTTGCTACCTTAACTGCACCTCTGCTTACATATCTAAATCTCTCAGAGTTTTTGGAAACATCTGCAGAGGCACAGATAGAAAAAAGGAGCACTTTATTGGTAAATTTTGGTTTGTCCTCTGACCGAGACAATATTCTAAAAATTTTTCTTCGAAACAGAAATATCCTTTATCTGGGCCAGAAAGTTTGGATGTATCCTGATATTTCTAGAGCAACACAGCAGCATCGAAAAAAGTTTCTTGCTTTATGTCCTCGTGCACGACAGATGGATGCCCAGATAATTATATGATTTCCTTGTAAATATGTGATGAAAATTAATGATACTAGTTATATATTTTTTGAACCTTCTCAGCTAGGGTTTATTCTGGATTCCTATCGCCCTCCTGGTGGAACTAGCCAAGTCTCAGTTGTAGATAATTAATAATCTGCATCCTCTCCTCTTTCCTTTTTTCTTTTTATATGGAATATTGTATTTGCTCGGTTGATGTGATTCTCCCCTCACTTTATTGTAACTTCAGGAAATGGAGTTTATATTGCTTTTTTTTCTTCTGTAATTAACACAATATTTCTAAATCTCCATGTTAGTCCTGATTTTTCTGGGACATACCATTTCTGTCTGTAAAATTTGAAATGAATAAACATAAAATAATAATTAAAAAAAGAATAGAAATGGTTTGAGAAATATGATGAAAATCAGGAGAGAGCTAGCCTGAAACACCAATAAAAGACAGCTTTTGAAGAAGGAGCTAATGATCAACAGTATCAAGTTTGACCAAGAGATCATGAAGACCATCCTTGAAGATTAGAGGTTAAGAGATAATCCAACAAGTGTACTAGAATAGACTGGATGGAGGCATCTGTTTTGGCTACATTTTCTCTGACTTGACTTTTATGGTTTCAGCTAAATTATGGTATAGTTTGTCTAACAAAGGTTAATATTTATGTAAGTCTAGGACAAAGTAAGTTTTTTGGCTTAATTTTCACTGTCTGCTGAGAGGTGGTTTTCATATGTATTTTATGTGCAGAATAGCTGCCTCTGTTATCCAAATGAAGGGTCTAACTGAGAATCCCATCTACTTCACTGCCTATTTTTCTTATATAGACTTTCAGAAGCCAGAAACATTGCTCTGTTAGATAAATAGTTCCTTGCCTCAATGAAATTCCACCAAACCTTGTTGATTTCAAGTAAAGCCTCTTATTTGTTTGTATGCCTTGACTAAATTGTAAGTTCTATAGAGAATGAACTGTCTCTTCTATGTTTCTATACAGTCCTGCATATATATGGTAGCACTATCTACCTTATAAATGGCCTGTGACCGACGGCCCGCAAATGCGCAGTAGAGCGCAGCTCTACTGCGCATGTGCGGGCAAGGATGTCGATCAGAAAAAAAAAATGGTGGTGGCGCCGCAGGAGCGGGAGGAGAAGCAGCGGCGCCGCGCGCGCGCGGTGCCGCTGCTTCTCCTCCCCAGATCTGCCGGCAGATCTCGGGGGGGGGGGGTGTCACTCCCCGCGCCCCCCCCCCCCCGAGATCTGCCGGCAGGAGCGGGAGGAGAAGTAGCGGCACCGCGCGCGCGCGGTGCCGCTACTTCTCCTCCCCAGATCTGCCGGCAGATCTCGGGGGGGTCACTGCCGCGCGCGCGGGAGTGACCCCCCCCCCGAGATCTGCCGGCAGGAGCGGGAGGAGTTAATGGAGCCGGGTGAGGGTTGCGGGAAGTCGCGCTTACGGCGCCGGGAGGAAATGGAGGTGGGGGACTGAGTGAGTGGGAGGGAGGGAGGGAGAGGGGGACTGAGGGAGTGGGAGGGAGGGAGAGGGGGGACTGAGTGGGAGGGAGGGAGGGAGAGGGGGGGACTGAGTGAGAGGAGAGGGAGGGTGGAGAGGAGTGGGTGGGGGAGGGGGGTGGTGAAGAGTGAGGGGAGAGAGAATGAGGGGGAGGTGAGAGACAGAGGGATGTAGCCCGTTTTAACGGGCTTTACGGCTTGTATAAATGATTTGAACTTACTACTAGTACAATTAAAATGTGCATAGGACAAAAATGTAATTTACAGGGATTGAGGAATGAAGAAGAAAGAAGAAATTGACAATGCAGAGCATGTTCCAATGCACCTGAAGGGAAATATTACAGTAACAATTAGGCCAATTATGCCCGCGACAGCATTGAGCGTTGACAGAGAGCGTCTAACCGGTTCTACCATGGCATAAAAGTGAAGCGTTTCAGCTCGCGGTAATTTGTTGAATGAATACTCGCAGTGAGGGAAGGAGGTTCCTTTACACTTGTTTTACATCCGAGTATCCTATAGCCTTTGGAGAGGCATGAACATCTTGAAGAATATCAAGTTTAAGATAAGTAAATCCGACTTCATAACATCTGTTGATTTCCCCTGACTGTTGGGTCAGAAACAAGGCCTTGTCGGGTGGATTATAGACTTTTAGAGACAGTCGGTGTTATCAGTGTGGTTAGTGAATTTTTAGACACACAGTTGGTGTTACAAACAAACAAAGTGGGACTCAATTGATCACTGCCATTAAAGAATATTTATGATATGTTTTTAAAGCACCTTGCAATTCACAAAAAATATTTAAAAAAACAAAGAAGGTAGGAGGTGGAATGTTCATGATTAAAACCGATACAAAGCATTACAAATTAGTAATGCATTGAAGTTCTATGAAACTATCCACTTCCCTCTTCAACAATTTTTCTTTGTAATGAATGTTCAACTAAAAAAAGTTATTTGAAGAAACAAGAGGATTTTTCAGTCCCTGTTTAATATTCTTAAAAGTATTATTGAAAATTTTATATGGGACACTTTCTACTTGAAAAGTAAATTTTGCAGCATTTACTGTAATATCAAAACATCTTTCTGTAAAGATAAGTAAAAAAAAAATAAAAATAGGAATGTGCATGTAAAAAACTTTCATTCCATGTTCTCGTTTCATTTCATATGCTATTTTTGCATTTTGTTCACATCATTTCCTAAGCTATGTCATTTGTTTCATTAGGTTATTTATGTTGTTTCTATTAAATCAAATGTCCCCAGGCTCCTGCAACCATGTAGCTGCAGAAACCACATAATTGGCCTGTTATTAATTTACAACCTGTCATAGAATCAACAAACTTGCAGCTCCCTCTCTTAATTCAATCATTTGAAGAAAGCAACAGAGTGCTTGCTTTTAGCCTTAGCTCTCTGATTCCTGCTCCAGCTCCTCTCCTTACATTCAGCCTGCAGGAAACATGAGAAGAGGGTGTGAGGCTCAGGCTGAGGCTGGAGCAGAGGAGGGAAGAGGCACACTGCTTTTTAATCCACTCCTTTCCCCACCTGATCTAAAGGGAACAGGAGGGGAGGGGTGGAGTTGGAGTGGACAGAGTAAACTGTCAGAATGTTTAATCCCTCAAAGATCTTTTTAATCAAACAAAAGATTTTGATATAATTCTTATACTGCCAACAGGTGGTCTTTCTGCATGTGCTCTACAGGGTGTGTGTGTGTATTTTTAGTCAGCTTTGGTCAGTCTGTGTGATTCAGCAGCTAATCTAGCCAGCCCTGCAGAATAATCCTCATTTTACCTGTCTTTATTTCTGTGGCCTACACTGATCTAGTTGCTGTTATCTCCAGTGTATGCCCTGTTTTATATGTTTTACCTGTTAATAAAGTTTGGAGTTGTTTCACCTGTGAAGGAGCGGCCTTTTCTGTCTGCGAGTAAAGAATGAGTTAAGCTAGCTGTTTAAATTGCACATAGAAAATGCATAGCGGATACAGAATAATGACAAACTGTTGATACTGAGGGCATTTTCAGCATAAATAAGCTCATATATTCAGAAAGTTGAGGACTTTCTTAAGAAAATATAAAAAGAATGGTTGCATTGTATTTCAATTCAAAACAAAAGTGACATTTCACAATTAAAAGTAAGTAACATATGCCTTTACTTGAGAAATAGTTGATTTTTGTACTTGGTAAACTTTGTATTTCTATATAGTTTAACTATTAAAAAAACAAAACCTTGTGAAAGGTTTTCAACAACAACAACAAAAAAAGACCTTTCTTTCCTTAATTGGAAATGTGAATCTGTGGGAATCCATGCCAGATTTTTCCCTTTTACGTTCTAGTCTTAAGGTTGTTTCTTTTAAAATAACTCACAGACAGCAGACTTCACCTTAACACAGGTTTATTGTATTTTGTTCTCTATGTGAGAACAGAGGGAGATAGCCTATCTCTAATGAACATAAAAGATTTCGTGCTTAGAGATTTAGGGGCGGATTTTAAAACCCCCGCGCGCCGGCGTGCCTATATTGCATAGGCCGCCGGCGCGGAAGTCCCGGGTCTTCCTGAAAGGGGCGTGTAGGGAGCGTGTCAGGGGCGTCGCCGAATGACGCGTCGTTTGGGGGGCGTGACGTGGCATTTGGGGGGCGGGCCCGGGGGCGTGGTGCCAGCCAGGGGGCGTTCTGGGTCATGGCCGTGCCCTCCGGAAAAGCCCCCGGGTCGGGTCTTGGCGCGCCAGCAGCCTGCTGGCGCGCGCGGATTTACGTTTGCCTCCTGCAGGCATAAATCCTCCTGCAGGCATAAAGGTAGGGGGGGGGGAAGGTGAGGGGAGGGCGAAAGAAAGTTCCCTCCGAGGCCGCTCCGAAATCGGAGCGGCCTCGGAGGGAACGGAGGCAGGTTGCGCGGCTCGGCGCGCGCAGGCTGCCCAAAATCGGGAGCCTTGCGCGCGCCGATCCTGGATTTTATAAGATACGTGCGGTTACGCGCGTATCTTATAAAATCCAGCGTACTTTTGTTGGCGCCTGGTGCGCCAACAAAAGTACGCGATCGCGTTATTTTTTAAAATCTACCCTTGTGTCCTTAGAGATATTCAATCATGTGAACAGAAGAAATTTTTTGGATATCACAACGTCACTCAGAAACAAAGAGAGGCCTTGACTGCATTAAGGAAGATGGACCCAGTAGTGATAAAGCCTGCTGATAAGGGTGGGGCCATAGTGGTGCAAGACCATATTAAATATGAAAAAGCCCTAAAACAGCATCTAACCCAGGCGGGCTATTACTGTTGCGCTGGAGGTGGACCCTTGGCCTGGTGCAGGATTGGTACGGCCCTCTGGTTGGACCCAGAGAGCGCCTGCCACCAGGAGGCGGAGCACAGGAGGAGGCAAGCTGGAGCTTCGCCAATAGCAACCCAGGGTTTCCTCAGGTTGAGCCCTTGGGTACCCGGGTTGCCTAGTCTTAGGTGGGCCTCACAGGGTCTCCTAGAGAGGAAGCACAGGGGAGTGCCCACCACGAACAAGGGTGCACGGTCGATGTCCAAGCAAGAATGTCCAGAGGTCGCAGGAGGTCAGAATAGAGTGTCCGAGTGGATAGCGAGGATCAAGGCCAGAGTATCAGTCCAGAATGGTCAGCTGAAGCAGGGGTCAGTACCTGTTGTCAGTACGGTAGTAGTCAGGTCAGGCAAAGGTCAAGTTCCAGACAGCAGTCAGACGTGGTCGGTAGACAGGCAGCAGTTGGTTCCAGGCTCAAATTGTCACTCGCCTGTGTCCACGAGTGCAGTAGTGGCATAGGAGAGTGAATCCCTAAAGAGGGACACAGGGAGTAATAATTGGGGGCCAGCAACAGTAGCGCCCAAGCTCAGGACCCCCGCCAGGCTTGGGCTTTGCAGTTTTCCCGGACATACGGGGCAGGATTGCAGGAGGTATCCGGAATCACAAGGCCTTGTTTCTTTTGTCAGAGGCGCTGTTCAGGGAACAAGCGCCTGCGATTAAGCTGCATCATTTCCTCTGGTGATGGAGGCGGTGCCAGTAAGGCCTTCAACTGGGGGCTTGTAGCATGAGCTGGGCGTGAGGCAGGAGGCCGGAGGACTTTTACCTCGTGGTGTTGCTGGCGTAGGCAATAGTCAATCTTGCCAACCAGGGAAATCAGGTCTTCAAGAGATGTGGGAATCTCACAAAGAAAGTGTCAAAGAGAGCATGAGGGCATGAAGCCATTAGAAGTAACTGGATAAGGTCTGTGTAATAGTCCCAGAGAGTTAAAACTGATGGTATGACTGGTCAAATCAGGATGGCAGATCACCTGTGTTATGTAATCAATCCTGCTTTGGCCCTTACTCAAAGTATTGAGTAAGGGCCAAAGCAGTAAGAGTGGAGGCAAAAACACTGCAAGGCACCAAGAGAGGGTAAAGCAACAGGAGCACTGATATTAATACCCCAAAGCATAGGTGCAGAGAAAGGCAGCATCAAGACCCTAAGGCATAGATAAAGGGGCAAGGCAGCAAGAAGAATATCAATACCCCAAGACATTGAATAAGGTGTAAGGCAGCAAGAAGGGTAGCATTAACACTACAAGGCATAGAGTAAGGGATAAGGCAGCAAGAAGAATATCAACACCCAAGACATAGAGTAAGGTGTAACCGGTTAACTTTAGACAGGCTCAATAGCAGGTCTAAAGTTAACTGGAAACCTTAGCTGGATAAGTTTGAATATCACAACTTATCTGGCTATGTTAGCTAGATAAGTAGCTCCTCCCTGTTATGCCCCAAGTGTGCTCCAGGGGATTTGTCTAGTCTGTTTGATTTATATTTCCCAGTTTTCTGAGTTATTTTGGGCAGGATTATTATTTTTTTTTTTTTTACAAAGAATAGGTGAATGGAGAGTGAAGAGGGGCCTTGATCTGTGGACCCCCAAAGCAATTTTACATTGTAGCAAAGGATGTGGAGTGGGAGTACATGATGAAATGTGGTAAGGGATGGAGGGGATCAGGCCACTGGCATCTTTACTTTGTTTTCTTTTTTCAATAAGAACATAAGAACATAAGAAAATACCATACTGGGTCAGACCAAGGGTCCATCAAGCCCAGCATCCTGTTTCCAACAGTGGCCAATCCAGGCCATAAGAACCTGGCAAGTACCCAAAAACTAAGTCTATTCCATGTTACCATTGCTAATGGCAGTGGCTATTCTCTAAGGGGTAGATTTTCAAAGGGGTACGCGTGTACCCCCCGAAAACCCACCCCAAACCCCCCTGCGCACGCTGAGCCCATTTTGCATAGGCTCGGTGGCGTGCGCAAGCCCCGGAACGCCCGTAAGTCCCGGGGCTTACATGGAGGGGCTTGTCGGGGGGGCATGTCGGGGGTGTGCCGGGAGTGACGCGCCGTTTCGGGGGCATGTCGCGAGTGATGCGGCGTTTCGGGGGCAGCGCCGCAGGCGTGGTTTCGGCCCGGGGGCGTTCTGGGGGCGTGGCCTCCGGACCAGCCCCCGGACCAGAACATGGAGTGCGGCAGCCAGCCCGGTGTGCGCAATGTTACGCCTGCTTCCAGCAGGCGCAACTTTGCCGACAAAGGTAGGGGGGAGGTAAGCATTACTTACCTGGATAAGTAGCAAGTTATCCGGCGATACCAGGCAGGATAATTTAAAAACCTAAATGACTATAATCAAACACAGCCAGTTAGGTTCTTAAGTTATCCGGCTGCAAGTAGTATTAGTAGTAGTAGTGTATGTAGCTATATAACCTTAGCTAGTATATTTAGTGGGGTATTTATCTGGTTAACTTTAGCCAGATAACATGTCCACTACCTACTTACTGAATATTGATCTCCCAGAGTTTTGCTGCCCAGGCCACAGGCCTAGAAAACCTATTGACAAATCCAGGTCTGTTCTTATGAAAGCCTTGTAAAAATTTGTGGTTATCCACATGAGAGGTGCTACAGCAAGACATTAAATCAGAATTCCCCAGGGCACTCCCCTAACAAGATCCACCCCTCCCAGACACAAGGCTGGTATCCCCCAGGCTTTTTCCCCATGGTAGGACCCACTATCCCAAAGCAAATGCATATCACTTACTCTCTGAGTCAGCACACAAAACATTCCAGATTAGCAGTGTTTATTATATGCCTACAGAAAGCAATGCAGCAAAGATATTACACATACAGAGCAAAGGCAATAGTTACAATAATAAAACATGCCATACTTCCCTCTCTCTGTTGTCACAAGAGCAGCAAGGCTCTTGTACTGTTCTCATGGACACGTTCTGCCTTCTCTTGTGTTGCTAAACAGAGTTAAATCTTTTTTCCTAGCTACAGATACCAGAGTACCCAATTCTTGAATACTAAACATTTATTAAAATAATGAAACAGTTCAACACTCATTGTGAATGACAAGACAAGAAGCCGTATAGACAGCAGTGCCTGCTTCAGTTGTTATGAGTCTCTGGAGCCCAGTAGTCAGAGGGAGATAAACTGTAGTTGTAGTTGAAGCTATAGATTCTAGTTAGTAGTAGTAAGAAAGGAACTAGATAGTTATGCTTTTTAGGAGCTTGTAAAGAAGAATTCAGGAAGAGCTCTTAGCTTACAAGAGCATTTTTGTAACTGAAAGTCTTTCCAGGAAATAAACAGTCCCAGGCTACTTTGGGTCAAGGAAGAAAAGAGAGAGAGACACATGAAAAGGGAAAGAGCAAACAGGAACAGACCCAATTGTTAGTTTAGAGACAATCGAGATAGAAAAAGCTTGTACCCTATTGAAAATCTAGGCCAGGCAATCTCATAAAATGACACAAGATGACAGTATAATTAACATCCAACAGAAGAAAAGAAGGTGTGGTTAAAATATCATAAAACTGTTCACTGTATATAATAAAAACAAATGACTTTATTTAGAACAGCTGATCTTCAAAACATTGCTGACAGAGAAGCATTGCCAGTTGCCATGGAAAAACACTTGTTTTGAAAAACAATAAAATCTTGGCTATTCACACAAGCCTTTGAATGTTAACATCTTGCAGATAACTTTGTTTCAGACCAGTCGTTTATTGTACTATTGTATTGTATTCAATTAGTTTATTGTTTTGCTTAGAAATGTTTAACTGTGTGTTAATGATTGTACAAACATTAACTTTGGATTCCAGAGTGCCGCTATTAAACGGGCGAAATCATGCTGCTGTATAACTGGCGCAGGCTCTGCCATAAGGCAGCTCGGTGCTGATTAAACCCATCCCCATCGTATAAATTAGAATCTATAACTCTTGACCTCCCAGCAGATGTCCACAAAAGTGTGGGATTCAACCCAGGGTCTGTGCCAAAACTGCCTTTAAATCTCCCAAAGCCAATTGATATCTACTTGTATGTTTCTCAAATTCACTTAGCCATGGCCCTGCACCTCGCAACATACTGGGTAACTTAGCTAGCAATATCTGCAAATCAGCAAAAGACCATGGGGAATATACATTCATAGGTAGCTGTACCGGAGAAGTTTGTTTTATCAAAATAGGTAAAGCTTTAACAGATTCTGACAGTGTACAGATTGAAATCTTAGTTTTTGTATTTTATTGTGTATGCTTTAATTTTTAAACCACTTGGTTAATTCATTTTACAGGCAGTATATAAAGTTTAATAAATAATAACAATGGTGTTAAAACTGAATCCTGGCCCCAGAGAACTGTTCTTTTTCCCTGCAGAGGGAAACTATCAGTAGAAGCAGAGCCTATGTTGACAGCAAACCTGGACCTTAAGGATGGAACTTTTTTATACCAGTATATAACCATAAGAACGCCAGAAAAATATTTAACCAATTGGGAACAGACAAAGTTAACCAAACAACTTTGTCCAGTTAATTTTATCCAGGTATTCAGCCTGAATTTGAACTAAATATTCAATCTAAAGTTAGCATAAAACATAAGAAATGCCATACTGAGTTAGACCAAATGTCCTTCAAGCCAAGTATCTTGTTTCTAATCCATCTCACAAGTACCTGACAGGATCTCAAAAGGTCGATAGATTCCATGCTGCTTATCCCATGGAAAAAGTTTTTTCTGCTCTTTGTCTATTTCAGTTTAGGGAAGGAAGTTTCTTTTTCTGCCAACCTTCTTAATATTTACCCTTCATCAGGGACATATTAAGAGCTATTTTCAGTGGGAAGTTTTTCCTCCTGGAAGGTCTACAGCAAGCTATTTTGGAGAGGAGAACTGAAGCATGGAAAAGGACATCTGGAGAACCCCAAAGGAGTCTTCACCATGGGATTCAGGACATTGCCAGATTTCGGAGATCAGGAGTACCCCCTTGGGTCTCAGTACTGTGGGAAAGGGGATCAATCCACACCTAAGACAACTCAGCCACCTTGGGACCCTTTTTCTTTCCACTCCACGGAGGGTAAGCCAGTCTCAAGACCCTGCACCGACTGGCACCTCCAAAGAGGTATAGATACTTTAAACCTTTACTCCCAAGCCACAGATAAACCTGGATTTACCTGGATAATATCATATTTATGCATCTTAATTATTTAGCAACAAATCAAAGTAAACTCTTATTTGAACGCCCAAACAGTGATTCCAGATTATTCTGTCAGTATACCTGCCCCAAAGAGCCTTAGTAACACACAAGGAAAAGATTTTACCCATGTCCTATGCCTTGAATGATATCCTCCCCCTCCAAGAGTTCAAGAACCCACACTCAGGGGCAAAAGGACTGGTGAAAGTAACATTGGAACTTGGTTCCGGGATTTTTATGGCCCCAGCGAGATTCAGTTCTTAACTTGAAATGGGGTTACATAAAATGGTACCTGGCAACATGGGACTCGAGGACAGTGGAATGATGGAATCATATGGTAATGAAGAAAAATTGATGTTTGGATACAATGTTTTGTTTATGAGAACTGTGAAGTTAAACCATGAATATTTTTTAAATGGCTGTTTTTCCTGCCTTGGGAAAGTGGTGGGAAAGAGAGCACGCCAGAAGGGAAAAGACGTGCAGCCAAAGCGTGTGAGGTCATCAGTGACATTTGCGATGTACGGCCGGTAGTAGACTATAAAAATGGCAGCATGCTAGCAACACACAGCTTAGAGCGAGGAGCGGCATGTGTGGAATGTGGTGGCTATGTGAATAAGCAAAGGGTAGGCCTCTGTTTTGCAGCTGGTGGAAAACTATTGAGCGAAACTCCTTCAGTGCTACAGGGAGAAACATGAGACATGATGGCCAAGTCAAAGTGCTCCTTCCAGTCCAGAATGGTAAACAGAAGCCCGCAATTGCAAGCGGAGGAAGGTCATATGGCAGTCACTGGAGCATCCAGGGTCAGCTTTGCCAGTTTGGCCATCGTAAGTACAAGTACTCAGTGAGACAGAACCAGTATATGGGTCCCCAGACCATCCACGATTTTTTCAGTACCATAACTGTCTGCAGTTGAACCTTATAGGGTGCACTGCATCAGTTTTAGCTGAATGCGTAGTGTGTCATGCTGAGCAACGACCATAGCTAGTGACTTTGCATTACTATCGCTGCAGCACCAACTTGTTCACAGAGACTGGTGTCAGCCACATACCATCTGACACCTTGGTCATTGGGCCTCAGTTGATCAGCATGGCTAAGTAATTGGCCAAAGACCTGTCCTAAAGTTAACCAACTAACATTAAAATAGATTTATCTATGACAACACATTTCATCTATTACAAAAAAATCATTCTACAAAATTCATTTGCTAAAAAGACTTCGACCGTTGCTCTTTGATTATGATTTCCGCACTGTTCTCCAATCTTTAATTTTTTCTGGCTTAGATTATTGTAATGCTCTCTTTTTAGGTTTACCAGACTCCATTTTGCATCCACTTCAATTGATTCAGAACTCTGCAGCATGCATCCTAACAGGTACTTCTACACAAAATCATATATAGCCCGTACTTCAGTCTCTTCTCTGGCTTCCCATTAAATAAAGAATTCAATACAAAATTTTAACAATAATTCATTTACTCGTATATAATTCATCATCCACTTGGTTATGCTCTACTCTCCATATCTATCAACCTGCCATGCATTTAAGGTCACTATCAAAAAAATCTCCTGGAAATCCCCTCTCCAAAACTTTCCAGATTACACTTTAGAAGAAAACGTGCGTTCTCCATTGCAGCTCCCCTCCTTTGGAACTCCATACCCGATACACTCCGTCAAATATCCAATAGAAAGCAATTTAAAAAATCTCTTAAAACATATCTCTTCCAGCTGGCTTATAAAATTCTAGTAACTGAACAAATCCAATGACAACTTCAATACTACTTTTAAATGGCCAACACAGCAGCTCAGGCTTTCTTTATCTTGTTTTGTAATGAAAAATTTTATTTATCGTTAATTGTTTTATATTAATAAATTTTATCTAATTTTTTTCTCTTTTTTATTTTTTTCCAAATTTATATTATATTTTTATTTTTCATATTTGTAAACCATTTTGATCAATTTGTTTGTAAAGGCATTATATAAACATTTTTAAATAAAATAAATAAAAAAATAAAATTAAGATAGCCGGCTATATTCAGTAGTGCAGGTGTACTATTGGATATATGTTATGAACCCTCCTGTAGCGGTGCTACGGGAGGCTCCTTACCTCTTCCTGGACGCTGCTCCGAAGCCGGGGTCTCACCTACGAATATCCAGGATTTGCTCCAGGGCCTGGGAGGCCTCTATGTTTTTGGGGCCTGCCTGAGGCTGCTTGTGTTTGCATGGGCTTCCTGGTTTGAGCCACACCCTTCTCCCTAGGGGCCGGCCCGCAGCATTCCTCCGAGTTATAGGGCCAGTTAGGTGTGGGCCTTCCAAACTCCTCCCACTTATATTTGTTGAATTTGTTCTCCCTTAGGGCCAGATATTCAGAATTATGTGAGCGCATAGGTTTGTGAGCGCAACCCGGCGAGCACAAATCTACGCCCGATTTTGTAACAATGCACGCAGCCGCGCGCATGTTATAAAATCTGGGGTCGGCACGCGCAAGGGGGTGCACACTTGTGCACATTGCGAGCGCTGAGCCCTAGGGGAGCCCTGATGGCTTTTCCCATTCCCTCCGAGGCCGCTCCGAAATTGGAGCAGCCTCGGAGGGAACGTTCCTTCCGCTTCCCCACACCTTTCCCTCCCTTCCCCTATCTAACCAGTCCCCCAGCCCTACCTAAATCCCCCCCCCCCCTACCTTTGTTGTCCTATTTACGCCTGCCTCTGGCAGGCATAACTTGTGCGCAGTGGCCGGCTGCAGACGCGCGATTCCCCCGGCACGGCCGCCGTGCCGGAGGCCTCGGTCCCACTCTCAGACCGCCCCCGGATCGGCGCCCCACCCAAGCCCCCTTCCCGCTCCTTTTTCAAAGCCCCGGGACATACGTGCGTCCCGGGGCTTGCGCGCGTCGCCGAGCCTATGCAAAATAGGCTCGGTTCGCGCAGGAGGGGTTTTAAAGGGTGGCACATGTAACCCTTTGAAAATCTGCCCCTATCTCCCCTCAATCATCTAATGGTCTAAGTGACTCCCTCACAGGCTTTTTGCTTTGAATGTACTTAAAAAAGTTTTTAATATTTCCTTCTATGGCAAGCTTCTTTTCAAATTCCCTCTTTGCCTCCCTTACCAATGCTTTGTATTTAACTTGCAAGTGCTTATACTGTTTCCTGTTTTCTGCATTCAGATCCCTTACCCATTTTTTGAGAGATGTACTTTTGGCTATGTTAGCCTCTCTCACCTTACCTTTTAACCATGCCAGCAGTAGTTTGGTCTTCCATTGACCATTTTTAATGCATTGAACACATCTGGTCTAGGCTTCCAGGACGGTATTTTGAAACAATGCCCATGCCTGATGCAAACTCTTAACCTTTGCATTTGCTCCTTTTAATTTCTTCAAACCATTTTCCTCATTTTATCATAATCTCCCTTTGAAAATGCAATGCTGTGACAGTAGATTTCATTAGTGTCCTCCTTTCAGTTATCAAATCAAATTTGACCATATTATGATCATTATTGCTAAGTGACCCCAACACCATTATCTCTCACACCAAATCCTGTGTTCAAGGATTAGGTCTAAAATAGCTCCCCCTCTTATTGTTTCTTGTACCAGCTGCCCCTTGATGCAGTCATTTATTTCATTGAGAAATTTTATCTCCTTATTATATCCCAATATGATATTTATCCAGTCAATACTGGGATAATTTAAATTCCCATTATTACTATGTTGCTAATTTTGTTAGTTTCCTTAATTTCTGTTAGTATTTAATTGTCTGACTCTTCATTCTGGCCAAGTGGATGGTAAAACATCCCCACTGTTATTCTATTTCCCTTCTCACATGTAATTTCTATACATAAAGATTCTACAGCACATTTTATTTCCTGCAAACCTTTGTACTGTTTGACTCTGTTATGCCTGTCAGTCGCAGACGGCTGCAACCACGTGTACTTACTTCTTGCACCACTCTCCTGCCCTCCCCGGGTCTGCTCGTGGTGCGGGCCAGTCTACACCGCCGCGTTCCCCGGGACTCCTCATGGTGGCATGGATGCCGTTACCATACACGATGACTTTGGGCCTTCCTAGGCACGCGTGTCCGTTTCACCGGCCCCGCCTTTGAAGCCTCTTCGGTGGGAACCTCGAGGGCGTCCCTGTTTGATGATGTCATTGGACTTCTGTAATTAAGTTCCACCTTTGCCCCCAGCTACCCGACTTGGCAACAAGCTCCGTACATGTCTACAACTCTGCCTTTGTGTTCCTGAGACTTTGCTGCCTAGCCTTTGCTCCTGGACCCTGTCTGGCACCCGCTCCTCGAGGGTCAGTGTGCGCTCCCATGGAGACTCGCTCCCCTGGCCTACCCTGCTCCTCGGGCTGGCTCTGTGCCTCCTGGGTTCTACTCTGCAAGGCTTTCTACTTCTCAGAATTCTCCCTGGAATACCGCAGCAACCTGTGAGTTCCACGACAGGGCTTCCCCGCTCCTCGGGGTTGTGCCTGTGTTCTAAATAGACTATCTGCGTCTCCTCGCTCCTCGGGGCCGTGCCTACAAGTATCAAGAGACTCTCTGAGCTTCCCCCCTCCTTGGGGTTGTGCTCTCATATTCACTGTGACTGTCAGCTTCCCCCGCTCCTTGGGGTCGCGTCTACATTTGACTGCCGGCATTCCCCGCTCTCCGGGACACTGCCTACGTCAGCAGCAGAGAACTGGCTCGGGCTTTCCTGCTCCGTGGGTTGGCCTGCGTGTTTGCATCAACGCCCTCTATGCTGCACAAGCTCCGCCCCTCAGGGCTGCTTTTCTGGAGAACCTCCTGCATGGCCAGTCTTGCGCCTCCTCCCTTCAGGGTCTCAGTTCAGGTACTGCCTCCAGCCTGCCATCCTCCTGGGGTAACCTCCTGTTCCCTGGGGACCTCTCCATCACTGTGCCCAGAGCTCCCCGCTGTGCCTATACCTCGCTTCCTGATGGTGCGGACCTGTGGGGCTCCTCCCCACAGATAGTAACAACTCGCATCTTGGGCCAAGGGTCCACACACCCACAAATCACAACAGACTCAAAGCCCTCTTTAACATAGAGTGCCAATTTTATCCATCCTATCATTGTAATATAATTTGTTCCCTGGTATCACAGTGTGCCATTGGTTATCCTCCTTCAAACAGGTCTCTGAGATGTCAAGTATATCTACCTCTTCATTCAGTGCTATCCATTCTAATTCTCCCATCTTGTTTTTTAGTCATCTAGCATTTCAATATATGTTATTCGTTTGTATTAACAACCTGCTTCTCATTTGAAAGAGTAATTGGGAATTTTTCAGCTATGTCTGCTCTTTACTTAAAGCCACCTGGGCTACTTTAGCATTTATTCCACCCTCTCTATCGGCATGCCCTAACTTCCCTGTTTTGTTAGTATCCTTCAAAGATACATCATTCTGAACCATCCACTCCCGAGTAACTGTCGGCTTTCCCCCATCACCTAAAACTGCTCTCTTTTTGACAGTTTAGTGCCAGCAGCCTGGTTCCACCCTGGTTTTCCTATCAGAAAAGGATCCCGCCCCCCCCCCCCCCAAAAAAAATGTTGCCTAGTTCCTAAAACCTTCTTCCTTGCACCATCGTCTCATCCTTGCATTGAGACTCCACAGCTCTGCCTGCCTCTGGGGTCCTGTGCATAGAATGGAGAACATTTCTGAGAAGGCTACCCTGGAGGATCCTGGATTTCAACTTTCTACCTAAAATCCTAAAATTGGCTTCCAGAACCTCCATCTCATACCTTCCTATGTCATTTTTAACCACATGTATCTAGATAGCCGGCTCCTCCCTCTAAAATTCTATCTATGTGATGCATGAGGTCCACCACCTTCACATCAGGCAGGCAAATTAATAAGTGAGCCTCACATCCATCAACCACCTAATGATCAAATGGCCATCCTAACCATTCCCTCCCAGGCACTTACCCCTGGAGACACAGCCTCAGTGTGATTTGATACTACTTCACCTTGAGGGTATGTTATAGTTACATAACTGCTTGTTGCCATACCAAGGTGATGCTCTACTTTCAGATGACCTATCCCCTCCAAGGCAGCATAGAGACTGCCAGAGTGGATGTGGGAATGCCTTATGTCCCTGAAGGTCTCCTCTATATACCTTGCTGTCTCCCTTAGCTCCCCCAGGTCTGTCAGCCTCCAGAGGTTGGACTCGTTCTCTGAGGGATGGACCCTCTTTGCATGAGTGCACATGTACAACCTCTCGCTAAGTGGTAGATAGTCATAAATTATCACTCAGTGCTAATGAGTAGATAGCCTCCTCTCGCTGCTGGACTACCGTCTGCATCTTAATCTTGTTGAGGTGTTAGTGATTTAAAATTTATAAGGGAGTAGGGATTTCAAATATATAATCTAAACTTCTTTGAGTCTATTGGTTTATTTTATATTTGTCTGTCAATGATCCTCAAGATAATACAATTAATCTATATATAATTACCTGGTTACATATCTTATTCACTCTGGTTTTGAAATAGTTACCTGTTACTGTATCAAAGCTGTTGGTGTAAATTTATAGAACATGATGTTGTGATGCACGCCTTCCGTTCTTCTGCTGCTGGAAAGAGTGAGGAGGCTGTGGAAGCTGAAGCCTAGAAGGTTCATGGTATCCTCTGAAGTTCTTTGTTGGGGATCCTGTGAGAAGTATGCAGATGAGCCATCCAGTCTTCTGCTGCTGGAAAGAGTGCAGGGGCTGTGGAAGCTGAGCCTAGATGGTTGGCAGTGTCCCCCAGCATCCTCCCATGGGGCTGCTGGCAGAAGTTTGCAGATGAGCCTTCCATCCGGCCAACCAGAGTTACCCTGGTAACTTTGGCTAAACAGCGCTGAATATCAGCCCTGACTGGCCAAGGTTTAACCATGCCCTGGGAGCACCTGCAGTGCCACCTCTTTGTGCCTTACTATATTTTATGTGGGCTATAATTTGCCTAGACAAAATTTAGTTAATTTAATGGGGAGGGAGGTGGAAATTTAAAACAGCAAAGTTGGTCCAGCTAACTCCCAAAGGTTGCCGGACAACACCTTTGAATGTCGACCCTATGGTTGATGACAGAGAGGGAAATAAATTCAGAGCCATCAAGACAAGAACAGATTGGTAATACCAGTTCATTGGAAGCATTAACTTTGAATCAGTCTGCACTCAAAAATTAATTAAAACGAATACCAGGCACCATAGGGCCAAAGTTGAAAAGGCCAGTTAGCAGGCTAGGTTGCAGCTGAAGGAAAAAATTGACCAGCTGTATATAAATAAGTGGTACAGACAGAATTTATTAAAAGCCAATCTTTATTCTACTATGGTCAAAATTTAAAAAAAGGTTTTTTATAGAGACAGAAACCTCAGAACTGGTAAACCTTGTATTTTTTTGCAAAGGTTTTTGAAGAACCAGTAAGTTCGATCATAGGTTTCCTGTTGTCTCTTTTTTTGTTTTTTCTTTAAAAAGATTTTTAACTTATATATATCTTATTGGACATAATGTTCTAAATGTTTAGTGAAACTTGACATATTGTGTTAGAGTGAACTTCCCTTACAGTTTTGTGTTACCATTAGTAGCACAGCCGTTATTTTCTGGCTTGTAAATTTTGAGCTGATTTGGTTAATATACCATAAATTAACCTCAATGTGTATTTCATTCAAATTTTTCACTGAGAAAGTTCTTATGCCTTTTCATGTTACAGAATGTCCTTTGAAAACAGTGTCCGTATCAACTTGGGAATACAGCCCAGGTTGGAGCAGGCAAAATAGTTGTTGTAACTTTATGCCTTTAGACAAAATGACATAGTTTGAAGACTTATCGCTTTGCCTTCTATAATGTAGCACTAATTTTGTAAACTTGTTGCAATATGAATGTTTCAAAACAAGTCTGTGCTTATAATCCCCGCCACAGTGTTGCACTTATCTTTCAAACTTGTTGCGATATCTTTCACCGCTTGAAACAAGTGTGTGCCTAGAATCGCCAACGTCAACGTTTCACATGTAGTTTCTTCAGGGCAGATTCTAAGAAACAGCAGGATAACAGAAAAACATTAATTTCCTTAAAGCAATAACAATTTTAGTCATTTTGAAACAAATTTTTGTACTCACGAGACTGTCTGTGGCTGGTAACAAGCGGGCTTCTAACTGCCGACTATCTCGGCTAGGCTTTTTATAGTACTCCTGCGTTTTGAGAAGTGACCAATCGAATCGTTCCCGGTGAACGTGCTGCACGTAGCAGCAAACTTTATTGCATGATTTTTGTTGAGACAATGAACAACTTTAAATCCCCATCGAATTGAATGGGAAAAGACGTCATTGTGACGTGTACATTTTTTAAACAACTTGTAAATATCAACGTACATTAATACTGCAATGTCAGTAAAAGTGTATTTCAACGAAAATGGTATATGATTTTCTTCCACCAGAATATCTTATTGTCTAATTAAACTGTTCCATTCAATTTTACTATTTAATCCCGAGGGTTCCTCCGCACTAAGCTTGAAAATCCATTCGTGTTCTCTACTATATAGGATCTTTTCTCTGTTCCCACCTCTGGCATCTGCTGTTATATGGTCAATGGCAAACCAACGGAGTTCGTGGACTTGATGGTTTTTTGATAAACAGTGCTCTACAATCGGTGCAGTTAGTCTTTTGTTTTTCAAACAGATTTTCTCCTTTAATGTTGAGGGGCATAAGATCTCCTTGAGATTTCTTCCTCTCGAAAAGGCGGTTCTAAATTCGAGTTCTTCTAATCCAGGAATTAATTGGATGAGATGCCAATGTCTACGCATATTTTGAATGGAACAGTTTAATTAGACAATAAGATATTCTGGTGGAAGAAAATCATATACCATTTTCGTTGAAATACACTTTTACTGACATTGCAGTATTAATGTACGTTGATATTTACAAGTTGTTTAAAAAATGTACACGTCACGATGACGTCTTTTCCCATTCAATTCGATGGGGATTTAAAGTTGTTCATTGTCTCAACAAAAATCATGCAATAAAGTTTGCTGCTACGTGCAGCACGTTCACCGGGAACGATTCGATTGGTCACTTCTCAAAACGCAGGAGTACTATAAAAAGCCTAGCCGAGATAGTCGGCAGTTAGAAGCCCGCTTGTTACCAGCCACAGACAGTCTCGTGAGTACAAAAATTTGTTTCAAAATGACTAAAATTGTTATTGCTTTAAGGAAATTAATGTTTTTCTGTTATCCTGCTGTTTCTTAGAATCTGCCCTGAAGAAACTACATGTGAAACGTTGATGTTGGCGATTCTAGGCACACACTTGTTTCAAGCGGTGAAAGATATCGCAACAAGTTTGAAAGATAAGTGCAACACTGTGGCGGGGATTATAAGCACAGACTTGTTTTGAAACATTCATATTGCAACAAGTTTACAAAATTAGTGCTACATTATAGAAGGCAAAGCAATAAGTCTTCAAACTATGTCATTTTGTCTAAAGGCATAAAGTTACAACAACTATTTTGCCTGCTCCAACCTGGGCTGTATTCCCAAGTTGATACGGACACTGTTTTCAAAGGACATTCTGTAACGTGAAAAGGCATAAGAACTTTCTCAGTGAAAAATTTGAATGAAATACACATTGAGGTTAATTTATGGTATATTAACCAAATCAGCTCAAAATTTACAAGCCAGAAAATAACGGCTGTGCTACTAATGGTAACACAAAACTGTAAGGGAAGTTCACTCTAACACAATATGTCAAGTTTCACTAAACATTTAGAACATTATGTCCAATAAGATATATATAAGTTAAAAATCTTTTTAAAGAAAAAACAAAAAAAGAGACAACAGGAAACCTATGATCGAACTTACTGGTTCTTCAAAAACCTTTGCAAAAAAATACAAGGTTTACCAGTTCTGAGGTTTCTGTCTCTATAAAAAACCTTTTTTTAAATTTTGACCATAGTAGAATAAAGATTGGCTTTTAATAAATTCTGTCCGTACCACTTATTTATATACAGCTGGTCAATTTTTTCCTTTGATATATTAGAGACCAGCTGATCCCAATTCTTTTGTCTATTGAAATAATGTAGGTTGCAGCTGAAACCAGACTTACATCTAGCCAGCTAGATTTAAGCCAGATATGGAAGTGCTCAGAGATAGCTGGTAAATTAACTAGCCAGTGCTGAAAATTCAGTGCTAGGCAGCTTAGTTGCTCCGTGTAATATTACCTGGATACCTACAGCCAAATATTCAGCAGGACAAATCTCAGCTAAAGTTATCTATGTAAATCTACCTGGATAACTTTAACCCTTATCGGCTATATTCAGCACAGCAACTAATTCCCTCTCCCCCATCCACCTAAAATAATTAAAATTAGTCACAGGCCATAGCAGCCCAAAGGCCCCCCCCCCCCCCCAATATACAGAGATATTAAAATAAATCTCTTTGCTCTGGGCCCCATCCTACCCCCACATCCCACCTTCCCAGCCTACTGGTAACTGGGAGATGGTAGAGTCTTGGGGGCTTGGGGGGTTACCAGTAGGCTGGACGCAGCTGGGAGCCTGGTAAAAAAAACTCCATCACCTCTTGGCTCAGCTGTGGGGGTTTCCGGGTGAGGTGGGAGCAGGGGGGACTCAGGAGTCAGGCCTTTTATTTTAATATCTGTGGGGGGAGCTCAGGCTGCTCTGGTCTGTAAATTATTTTAATTATTTTGGGGAAGGGATTAGGTGCTATGCACTAACATTCTTTTAAATTATTTTGGGGAGTAGAGCATTGGGCCTTGTAGCCTGCTAGATCTCTTTTGGTTTGTTTTTTGATTTAGGCAGCTATATGATGAATATATAATCTTATATCTCACAATTCCAATATTGTCCAACGTGGATTTCTATATGCATACATAATCATGACAACCATAAAAATCACAGAGACGTACAATGAAACAATACACAAGCACAGCAACATACAAGTAAAATAATAAAAAAAGATAAGAATAAAATAATGCTGGTAATATAGTCGGCTAGGGTGACAGTTATCTAGACTACCTGGATAACTTTAGACCTGCACTGAACCCTAACCAGACTTATCTGGATACACTTATCTGGTGTGTTGAGTATCAGCACTACCTGGCTAAGTTTAAGCCTGCCCTTGGAAGGCCCCCTCATTGTCGAGCCAATACAGTACAGTGCTTCCGACGGACTCGCCATTGGACGCGCGTTTTCCCTTACCCCTTATTCAGTAAGGGGCCGAAAACGCGTGTCCAACCCGCCGAACCAAATAGCGCCCTCAACATGCAAATGCATGTTGATGGCCCTATTAGGTATTCCTGCGCAATTCAGAAAACAAAATGTGCAGCCAAGCCACACATTTTGCTTTCAGAAATTAGCGCCTACCCAAAGGTAGGCGCTAATTTCTTCTGTCACCGGGAAAGTGCACAGAAAAGCAGTTTTTACTGCGTTTCTGTGCAACCTCCGACTTAATATCATGGAGATATTAAGTCAGAGGTCCCGAAGGATAAAAAAAGTAAAAAAAGAAAAAAAGAAAAAGTCAGCCCGCGGCTGTCGGGTCGAAAACCGGATGCTCAATTTTGCCGGCGTCCGGTTTCCGAGTCCGTGGCTGTCAGCGGTCTCGAGAAACGACGCCGGCAAAATTGAGCGTAGGCTGTCAAACCCGCTGACAGCCGCCGCTCCGGGCCAAAAGGAGGCGCTAGGGACGCACTAGTGTCCCTAGCGCCTCCTTTTGCCTGTTTCTACCGCCGGGCCTCATTTAAATACTGAATCGCGTGCACAGGCGCTCTCCCGCGGACTTTACTGAATCGGCCCGTGTGTCTTTTTTTTTATCCAGGTAATGATTAATCCAGCTGAAACTTATCTGGTCAGCTAGGGGCAGAGGGGAAAGAATATTTAAAATCCCAGGTGTGTCCGGCTAAGTCCTGAACTCAGCCAGACAAATCTTTTTTTTTTTTATGTGAACTTCTCAGCAGTTAGATTTAGGACCTAAGAGTGATAACATTTCCTCCTTGGGGGGGATCTGGCCAGCTAACTCCTCGGTGAGCCAGCTAGACTGCTTTGAATATTGGTCCTATAAAGGCGGTCTAATTGGCAGTCCTCATGATTAGCATAATTAGACCTCAGCCCCTTGTTTAATTAATGACTCTGGGAATGTTTCCATGCCTTTGTTTTTTGGCTTCCTCCTGCCATTTGTCTCTGGACAGGGCTTAGGGCTGAAGGAGTAGACAAAAGGCACTGCTGCTAAACAATGAGGGGCTTGTGCCCAGAGCTGCTGCCTCAGTGCTATTTCCAGGTCACCGACTTTATCCTCGTTATGTTTCAGGGTCGAATGTGCCAGGGCAGGCGATTTATGGGTTTCATATGAAAAGGAGAAGCAGCGAGAGTGAGGCAGACAGAGAGAGAGAGAGAGAGAGAGAGAAGAGAAAGAAACAAGAAAGAAAACCATTGGAAATAACTAGAAAATGTGGACAGACCCTTCCTCCCTCAAAGTTTAGCTGCGAGCAGTTTATGATCCGGGTTCACATTACTGGTACAGCGGAGGATCTTCGTCTGATTTCAGCCTCCCATCGATGAACAAATTGTACGCCGACCAAATAGTTACCAGGTGAGGGGGGTTTACATCATGCAGCTACATTTAACTCGCATAATTTCCTTCCTCAAATGAACCTGAGACCGATTGTAGACTGAGAAAATGCACAGCCCTTGTACATCATAAAAAGAATTTAAAGCTGGTTTGACACTGGATTTGAGCTACATTTGGGAAGGGCAATTTAGCAGTACAGTTCTAGGAGTTGTACTGCTCCTGGAGCAAAGGAGGTTTTTCTCAGACTGTGCTACACAGAATATGATTGCAAATAAGAATTGCATGGCCTATTTAGTTTGATCTCCTTCCTGCTGCGATATTACAGATGTCCCTTGATCTCTGGCTTTGTCCTCACTTCCTCATCCTTCAGGTTCCTTTGTGCTTTTCCTGTGCTCTCACAGAGGATCCTTAGTGGCGTGAAAGTCAAAGATCAAATCAGATCTGCAGCACTGGGTCAACATGAGAATTTTCCAATGATATTATCATTAAACGTTTGATAGGATACAAGTCCCTATATTTCAGAAGTGTGGAAAGTTCAAGAGAAAGGCATGGAACTTTTGTGGATTAAATAGGGATTAAACATTCAGCCACTAATGATAACTATGATTAATTAGAGTTAATGAGACTGATGATCACTTTCATCTGCACAGATCTTTCCTTTTGAACAGAATTCCAGCAATAGAAGCACAGATGCAACCATCTCCTGGCTGCATAGCCTGGAACACGGCATGGCTGCTTCTGCTCTCAAAGAGGAAGGGGAAATCTGATTATAATGTTTACCCTTATTATAGATGGCTATGATGAGATGCAGATAGCTGTAACCACTTGGGCAAGGCTACCTAAATAGTGGAAGAGCCAGGATTAGATTGTACTTTAATCGTCCTGGGATTAAGCCTGTTAGTTCCAGCTGTTGGCGGATGTGGAACACTGCATTGTTATGCTGCTGTCTGCTCTTCCACTGAAAGCAGAAAATGTTTCCCAAACTAGTAAGTTTCTTGTTGAATGAAATTGCTTTAGTGAAACATTTTGGGGTAGATTTTAAAAAGGAGCGTGCGGGGGTTCATATGTGCGCACTACCCGGCGCGCACACATGTATACCCGATTTTATAACATGCGAGCACATGTTATAAAATCTGGGGTCAGGCGAGCAAGGGGGTGCACATTTGTGCACGCCGAGCCCGCTCCGAGCCACACTGCCTTCCCCAGTTCCCTCCCAGGCCACTCCAAAATCGGAGCGGCCTCAGAGGGAACTTCCCTACACCCCCACCCCACCCCACCTTCCCTTCCCTTTCCCCTACCTCCCCCACCCTTTCCTCCCTACCTTTTTGGTCATCTTTTTTTTTTGTTTCTAAACTTACTTCAGCCCTGGGGCTGAAGTAAGTTGCGCACGCTGGCTGACTGCCGGCGCGTGATCCCAAGCACAGTGGCAAATGGCCGCTTTGCCTGGAGCCTCAGGCCCCGCCCCTTTTTGCAAGCCCCGGGACTTACACGCGTCCCGGGACTTTAGGCCCGGCGCACGCAAGCCCATTTACGCGAGTAACCTTTTTAAAATCTGGCCCTTTATGAACTCTATATTAGGGATTTCAAATTTGCACTATTTATTATTACAATGTTTGTATTTTCTATATTTATTTTTAAATGTCAGTTTTTCTTTTACAATGTTGTTATATTTAAGTGATCAAGAAATTTGTGAAAATAAATAATTAAAAGTGTAATTGGATACCCATGTGCTAGTATGGATAAAAATCCCCCAGGCTGATTTTCTTCCACAATCTGCCCCGGCAGTGAGTGAGGTAATCAGGGGACCAATGTAATAGCAGCGCTAAGCCTACCGTGGGTTTTTACCCACATTTTAGCATGGATTTTTCAGCGCTAACATAGCTCTGATATGCAAAAAGGGCTTTCGTGCTGAAAAAAAGCTGCACTAAAAAACCCGCGGCAAGCTTAACGTGGGTACATGCAGATTGCAGGTTAATACCCTAATTAGCTATTACCCTGCAATGCAAGGAGGCGAGCTAGTGGGGAATCTGTCTAGCACGTCTCCTACTACCATGAGGGCGATGCAATGCAGTGCGCCCAGCCGAGCGCACTGTTTAACCCGCTGTTGGACGCGGAGTGAATGAGTTAGCGCTCGTCACATGCAAAAAAATAAATGTGTGTCTCAGACGCACATTTCTCGCTCAGCTATTAGCTGAGCGCACTGAAAAAAAGTACAGAAAAGCAGAAAAAACAGCTTTCCTGTACTTTTTTATAAGTAAAAAAAAAGAAAAAAAATCTCTGCTGGCCGCTTTGAAGACTGACGCCGAGATGCTTGGCGTCGGTTTTCATAACCGGCCAGCTGCAGTAATGAAAATCGACGCCGATAAACTCGGCATCGGTGTTCATAACCGGCTGACTGCAGATATGAAAACCGATGCCAAGTTTATCGGCATCGGTGTTTATAACCGGCAGACCTCCGGTAACCGCGGGGTCGCGTTAGCAAGGAGGCGCTAAGGGCAACCCTAGCGCCTCCTTGCTAGCGCGACCCCCTAATTTGCGTATTGCATGGCGCCTCCCCTTGCAGGCGGTACCCATATTTTGGAATTCGCTACATCAGGAGCTAAGGATGACAGAATGCACCTAAGACATTTAAAAGTTTGTTAAAGACCTTTTTGTTCAGACAAGCCTTTTCCTGAAGTTCAGACTGGTTTCGGTTTGAATTAAAGGGGAAGGGAGGGGAAGGTGGGGGGGGGGGGGGAGCGGAAGAAAGGTTCACTCCGAGGGAACGGGGAAAGTGGGGAAAGCCATCGGGGCTCCCCCTAGGGCTCGGCGCACGCAAGGTGCACAAGTGTTCACCCCCTTGCATGCGCCGACCCTGGATTTTATAACATGAGCGCGGCACTCTTTCATAACAAACCTCAATACCAGTAAATACACTTAAAAACCTTATGCTTACTACAAACCTCACACATCTCTCACCCCCTTCCCACCTCTGTCTCTCCCGTCCCAGAGAACCATAAGGAAAACACTCCCCACCCATCAAGCCAGCAAACCTTTTCTTCCCAGGATATCTCACAAGTGAAAAAATGGGAATGTTGAAGGCCTATAAGGCCTAACAGTTTAGCATATCCCCATCCCCCTTCAGGCCCTATGTTTTCCCATTTGCAATTACGCACAGATATAAAAGTCTTAACAAGCTACCATTATACCAGGTGGCATCTTGAATTCAAATAAAAAGAAACAATAGTGCTAACACTTTTAACTGGCAACATCTCTCCCCTTGCTCAGCATAATCAAAATAGCGATAAAAGGAGAGAAAGAGAGAAAAAATGAAAAAAAAAAAAAAAGTCTTTCCAATCCGATTGGATCTTCCATTGAACAAGTGACAGAGATACTAAACTCTCTATCCCAAAAAATAATTTCAGAAGAGTATGTAAAAATCCAGTCTTAACAGGCATTCAGACTCACAGAATTTCAAGTGGTCCACCACCAGCCTCCAACTGCACTGCTTGACTCGGCTTTCCATCCTCAAAGAGCATTGGGGAGTCATCAGTGGATCTCACAGCTTTACTCACACTAATGCCCGGATAAAATGGATAGCTCACATAATTTCAGGATCAAAACTTCCTACCCTTCTACAAAGGGACTCAGAACAGGTTAGAAAGAAAGCTTTAGCATGAGCTGGAGAAGAGAAAGCTTTCCATGCTTCCTTAATGTAAATGGAAAATGGCCAAAACGTAAATGTCTTTCGTGCAGTACTCACTTAATTTCCACATATGCAGCCCTCTTGCACATAGCTTCCATACTATAATCAGGAAAGAGATATGCACGATGATCTTTAGAGTGCAAACATTCCAGTTCTCTCCTCACCACCCATTCTTTTGTCTGGTAAAAATGGAACTTTGTTAACACAGCACGAGGCCTGCTACCAGTACTCCAAGATGCCCCTGGTATTTTGTGCACATGATCCATCAAAAATTCTGGGGTACACTCTTCCAGTTTCAGTACCTCCTATAAAATATTTCCTCACAAATGAAAAGATATTGTCACCTTCTTCTCTCTCGGGGAGGGTCGCACATTGCCCCACTGCAACCTATCTTTGAGGTCCACGACCTTCCCTTTTAAATCAAGTACCTGCTTCTGAAGCTGTACCAGATAGTTGGCAGCACCAGATTCCCAATCTTCAAGGTCCAAAATTCTACACTAGAGCTCTTTGACCCATGGGGAGTGGTTATCTAACTTTTCATTAGATTCAGACTCAAGGTCTTTAAGGACTGGAGTCTTTAGAAAGATTGTTTCTTAAGGCTCATAAAAACTTGCATAGCTTGCGGGTCTGGATCCTTGGACAGTTGCAGCCTAATTCTCACCATGTTATCTGCATGTGGGAATTAGCTTCTCCTGATTCCTGATAATAATGTGATCAGCATTGCCTGGCATGACAATGTTTCCTCATTTTTTCCATCATACAAAGTGCTTGGTTATTTCGGAGCCCTTCCCTTGATCTATACCCACTTTTTTGAGGGATGTATCTAAGGATTATAAATGTCCCCTTGAAAAAAGTTGGAAGGAGTAAAGAGTTGCTGTGCTGGTGGTCATTGCCTCTCCCCAAGAGGCGTAACCAGTAGGTTGACTTTGTTGCTGTATAGTCTGGACTGACCAAGAGAAGATTTTTGGCTGTTGGAAGAGTTTTCGTACTTTTCTGGAAGTAAACCAGTTCCCGAAGGAAGAGAAACCTTCAGTGTCTGGAAGGGCTGGATTCTCCATCTCTTTTGCATTTGTTTTTAGTCAATAGGATATTCCCTTCTATCCCATGACTTTTTAATTTCTTCAGAAGTCTTTCAGACAGACCTTATCAAATCTGAATACACTATTGCAGCCAGCTCACTCATGGCCACATGTTTATTTGCATCTTTAAATAATTCGAGTAGATTAGTAAGAAATCACTTCCCTTTGCTTAATCCATGCTGGCTCTTTTCCATGAAGCCATGTTAATCCATATGCCCAGTAATTCTGTTCTTGACAATTGTTTCCCTCACTTTGCCCAGCACTGATGTTGAGCTCACTGATCTGTAGAACCACTTCTCACGTTAATGCTCTCTTTGCTTGACTGCTATTGTGCTGTGTATGTTTTGTCCTCTAAAGCTGCCATGGGCTCCCGGCACTTCCCAGCACGCACGGTGCTTTTTGAGAAGGAGCAGAGTGGCGCGACATATCGGGTGCCAGCGTTACTTTACATCCCAACCTGCAAGATGCTGCTGGCTTTTGCTGAGCAAAGAATGGATACAGATGATGCCCATGCCAACCTTCTAGTGCTGCGCAGGGGTGTTTTTTACAGAAGCTACCTGGAGGTGAGTCTGAGAAAACAATATGCAAAGGTAACCGGAGAAAGAAAGTGTGTGAAAGGAACCCTTGGGAAATGTCTTTTCACACTGAATCATACAACCTGTAACAGAGGACTCGGCACAAATATAATGCCAATAAATATTCAAATAATTTTATTGAAAAATTTTTTCTTTTTTTAATTAGGACCAACATGTGCTAAAGAACATCACATATTAAAACTATCATCGACGCATCATCATTCTATCACCATACATCCCATACATTCATACACCCATACCCATAACACCCTAAAATTATACCAATGACTCTTAAATATACCAATACCATACAATGTTGACAAGCCCAACATATAGCTTTTTAGTGATATAAATTATATAAGATGTTATAACGTGGCTGCAATAGCCTACATACAAAATAATATTGATTATACAATCATATGCTATATGTCAATATATATTATCATTGTTATATAACCAACAGGACACCTGTTTCGCCCAAACTTAGGGCTTCCTCAGGGAGAAAAATATATATTGTTAAATCCGCAGTCTGTGCTGTCATCACTTAATTGACACTTGCTTGATGTGAAAACTGTATAGCATTGATAACGCCTCATCACAAAGTTATCAATTGCACATGTGCCCGGTCTCTATACCATTCCAATAACTTTATTTATATGCATGATCTTTATCAATTTAAAAAACTTCCAGGAATCCACAAAAAACCTTTCGGGTAACTCCACTGAATCGCCAGTCATAGATAAAATCAGCCACGATTGTTATCTTCGAACTTCATGAATTATCCTCCAGTGTCATCATAAGCCGAAACGCCATGGGTAAGAAGATGTTCTAATACTTATTTCTTCCTGAAAAGCATGATTTCATCTCTGAGCAAAAGAGCGCTATCCTTAGCAGGCCCCCACCAGTGGAACATGCTCCCCCCAAATCTAAGACTTGAACCCAATCATCAAGAGTTCAAAAAAAGACTAAAGACTCTTCTTTTCCAACAAGCCTTCCCAGACTCACAATCCTACCAAGACGGAAAGTCTTCCCAAATAAGAAGTATCCCCTAATTATGGTCACCTTACCAAGTCCTACCTTCAGGTCTCTGCAACTGGACAACAATCTTTGAGCTCTAAAAATTAATCTTATTATTTATATTTTCCTCTGCAATTGGACTACAATTTCTAAGTTCAAAAATTCATTTTATCTTATTATTTATATTTGGCATGGTTAATATGTCACTATATCCAAGTTAAATAGTTAAATTATACAGATTATATTACATAATTTTATTAATTACAATGTTAAACTATACTATATTATTTATTATCATTATGTTAAATTGTCATCCAGTTATATTGTTCCATATGTGCCACTGTTCTATGTAAAGCCCCTTATCTCTGTTGGGCAGTTTATCGTTATATGTAAATCGGAGTGATTTGTAGTCTCTATAAGAACCTCGGTATATAAAAATTAAAAATAAATAAATAAATAAATATAAATAAAGTTATTGGAATGGTATAGAGACCGGGCACATGTGCAATTGATAACTTTGTGATGAGGCGTTATCAATGCTATACAGTTTTCGCATCAAGCAAGTGTCAATTAAGTGATGACAGCACAGACTGCGGATTTAACAATATATATTTTTCTCCCTGAGGAAGCCCTAGGTTTGGGCGAAACAGGTGTCCTGTTGGTTATATAACAATGATAATATATATTGACATATAGCATATGATTGTATAATCAATATTATTTTGTATGTAGGCTATTGCAGCCACGTTATAACATCTTATATAATTTATATCACTAAAAAGCTATATGTTGGGCTTGACAACATTGTATGGTATTGGTATATTTAAGAGTCATTGGTATAATTTTAGGGTGTTATGGGTATGGGTGTATGAATGTATGGGATGTATGGTGATAGAATGATGATGCGTCGATGATAGTTTTAATATGTGATGTTCTTTAGCACATGTTGGTCCTAATTAAAAAAAGAAAAAATTTTTCAATAAAATTATTTGAATATTTATTGGCATTATATTTGTGCCGAGTCCTCTGTTACAGGTTGCATGGTTGTAATTAATAACAGAGGTATACGTACTTTATATTATTACCTGAATAGGTTTTCACACTGAATAACATTTGAGCTGTCCCCCCCTCCACATACACTGAACACTTGAACAGTACTATCTGTTGATATGTGGCGAGCCCCCACAGGAAGCTGCAGGGTCTATAGCAATACCCACAACAGTTCTGCCGATGTCTGTGGAACCACATGCAGCACCACCCAGGAGTGTGGCCTGTATAGTGATGGATCCTCTTTCTGTGAACAGACTTCTTAGGGGAACTGACTTTGTGAACTAACAAACACACTGATGTAAAACAACACTTTTTTATTGTTACAGGAAATCAGGACCGCATTAAGAAGCTGTGTATAAAAGATTTACAATATAAAAATGCAAACATCCAAAATCAGTACAAACAATTTATCCATGGATATTGTATATCTTTATATTTACTGGTTCCAATGCCTGGTGTTATTCTGTCCTCATTGCAGGTTTCCTATGTGCAGCTATACAGATAGCTTAACTCAGTCTTTACTTCACAGACAGAGGAGACTGCTCCTTCAACTTCAAATTGTATTAAAAAGTAAAATAGGTAAACAGAGTCTTATTGTGAATAGACAGGAGAAAACAGCAACCAAAGAAGTCTGGGTCACAGAAAATAAAGACAGGTAAAAAGTGGATTGTTCTCAGGGCTAGAGCAGGTCAGCTACTAAAGCACACAGGTCAAGCTTTGCTGATTGGCTGTTATGGTTTCGCCTGTTTCACAGGCTCTCCTTGCCCTGGTTCAGCCTGTTATACAACCTTCCTTCCATCAGGGGTCCTCAGTGAGCCTCACATCTAACCTTGTAAGCTCCTCCTCTCTGCTGACATCATACCCAAGCTCCAGCCCCATTTAACCCTGCCTTGCCAGAACCCCAATGCCTCTTCATGAATTCACCCTTGGCTCTTTGACCTGGCCTCTCTTACCTTCTCCATGCCTTCTCTTACCTTATACTTTGTCTTGTGGCCTATCTAGGTCTCGCCTTGTCTTGTAGCCTCCATGCCTTCTGTTATCTTGTACCTTTTCTTGTAGCCTGTCTAGACCTCTTCTTGCCTTGTGGCCTCTGGTCCTTCAGTTACCTTGCACCTTGCTCTGTAGCCTACTTAGGCCTTACCTTGTGGCCTCCTGGCCTGCTCCTACTTTGTACCTTGCTCTGTGGCCTCCTGGCCTGCTCTTACCTTAGACCTTGCTCTGTGGCCCCCCAGGCCTTATGCTTAGTGGCCAAAGGGCCTTCTGTACTGCTGCCTTCGGACCTTAGAGTTCTCTGTTCTGTGTTGTCTTTGTCCAGCCCTGCCCTTTTCTTGGCTTATTGTGCCCTGCGCAGTCCAGTACCTACTCTCCAGTCCCAGTCCTTGCTCAGTGTCCTATCCAAGCATGTATGCGTATCCAGTTCCAGCCTGAGCCTGTCCAGCCTTATTCGGCCTGCCTAGCCTACACCATGATGTTCTGTTGCTGGAGCCAAGTAATACCGGCCCCCAGATCCCAAGGGCTCAACCTGCGGGGGAGGGGGTTGGCTAGGTAGAAGATAAACCCCAGTCCAGGCCTGCGAATCTGAGGGGGTGTTTCCCGACCCCAGCCAGCATGACACTGGAAACAGGAAAAATCTCCCAGGTTTCCTTACACACAGTCCTAGAGTCCAAGGTTTATGTTCAAATAATAAAAAAATGTTTACTTAAGCATAAAAAATGATAAACCGTTGTGATGGCGAAACCGGACAGTATATAAAACTTGATAGATAAATAAATAAATAAATAAATAAATAAATAAATGAAATATCCAAGTTATGATTCCAAAAATCCTAAGTAAGAGGAGTAAAATACAAATCAAGAAAAAATAGGTTTCTCTGTCCATAATGCCTCTTTTGATGACCCTCCTGTTCTCAACTATGTCCTGGTCCAAAATGCCTTCCCCAATAAGGGTAGGTAAGTTCTCATCTAGTTCCAACATGAACATACCTGGGAACTCTCCGGATTTGGCCTGGAGACTCTGGGATTCTGAACGAATTGCCAGGTATCCGGGCCAATGCCCAAAAAACTCTGGGTGCCCTGCTGCAGAAGGCCTGAAGAAAAAAATGTCTGAAGCAGTGCGGGCCCGTAGGAGGAGGAGCATCAGGAGCCAAGCTGCAGGAGGGGGCCATGCAACAGGAGCTAATGAGCAAGACATAACCCCTCTCTCACAGGGATCAAGGAACTGCAGATGCTGGAAGAGCAGCAAGCAGCAGCGTTGGGCCGTGCAGGGAAATTGAAACAAGGACAGAATGGGCCCGAAGCTGCAGAAGGAGGAGGAAGAGAAGTGCTTATTCCATGGGCCTGGGAAAATGAGGATCGAGGTGAGAAGAAAGACTGAGAGTGCACGTGTTTGCGTAAGAGGGCAAGAAGTGAATGAGTGTATGTGTGTGGAAAAGGAAGAGGAGTGAGGGCGCATATGTGTGCAGAAGAAGGAGAGATGCAAATGCATATATATGTGTGTGGAAGAGAGAGAGAAGTGAGTGTATGTGAAAAAAGGAGGGGAGTGAGTCTGCATGTTTGTGGAAAAGGGAGAGGAATGAGTGTATGTGTGCGGGAGAGTGCATGTATGTGTATGAGTGAACATGTGAGTGTGCTAGTGTGTGTGAGAGAGAGAGAGTTTGTGCGCATGCTTCTACTGCGCTCTCTCCCCACTCCACGCGACAATCTCAGGGTGACAGTACATCAAAAAGTCCCAGGTATGAACATGTACCTGGGTAATGCAAAAACTTTCCCCATCTTCCAAAAATAGACCTACTTTCTAAAAGACTTCTCAAGTTACTCAAAACTTCAATCTGTATTCCATCTTGCTATTAACGGGACACAAGATAAAAAAGCAGGGATCCAGCCCTTTCTTCCAGGGGGTCCTCCCTTGCAGTCAAGAGCTGATCCAAATATCCAAAAATCTTATTTCAAAATCCTCAGAACTCTTAGTTTCCAAAAACCTCTTCACTTGACAAGGCCTTTTCAAAGTCTTCTCCTACAAAACACTCCTCTACAATGCGAGACCCAGAGATGATCGCCTTCCCTCTTCAATGTCTTCTAACCCTCTTCTAATCGTGTGCCACCAATTTTCTTCAACATCTCCTTCCTGCTGAATACTGCACATGCTCAGCGGCTATTTATACCACTGAGACCCATCCCAAAAAGAAGATGGCCAAAAAGCTGGGTGTCAAGGTCAGTGAGCCCTTTGGACTGAGGCGTGATTGATGCAGCCTAGCAGGCAAACTCACTAGGCCCATTCAGTCAGTAGGTGGACACACTAAGGGATTGGGTCTGGATTTCTCCGCAGGTTGAGCCCTTGGGTTCAGGGGCCGGCAGGTTAAGTGAAGGACCTCCGGGAACAGGTCAATGGTCAGGGCAGGCAGCATGCAGGCAGAGTTGAAAAACAGGCAGAGGTCGAGGCAGGCAGCATTCAGGCAGAGTCAGATAACAGGCCAATGTCAAGCAGGAGAGGTCAGTCTGAAAGGAAGCAGGGGTCAAGGCAAGGAGAAGAAGCAGACAAGAGCAGGGCAAGGGCAGGAGCAGGGGACAAGAGCACAGGAGGCACACACAGAATCAGGAATAAGACACACACAGGATCAGGAATGAGGCACAAACTGGATCAGGAATAATGGAATAGCAACACGCACTGCAGAGTAGAAGGACCTTTTGTTGAGGCACTGGCTAGTTAAAAGGAACTTCCTTATATACTCATTCAGGATGTGATATCATCAGCCAGTGCCTCAGAAAGTCCCAGCTGGAGGACCTGTAAAAGGAATTTAGAGCTACAGGAAGTTTAGCCATAATCTTTGGACACAGCACGATGCTGGAGGTGCTTCAAATTAGAGGTCAGGGGCGTTACACTGGGGAGGTGCAAGATATGCAAAATGACTTTATGAAACATCCCAAGATGACCACTGGGAAAAATATTTGTGTGCATTCTAATCCCTACTACAAATGTCTGACGAGATCCTCAGTTTTGCCCCTGACAGCTCTGTCCTTTATAAACATGTCAATTGTGACTTCAACTGGTCTGAGTGCCCCTCTTGTTACTGTGAAAAGTTTTCACTAGGCCTTGCCCCTCAAGTGATGCTGATGTGTCAGTGAGTTAGGGAGGAATACCACTCTACATAGGGGTTGCAAAGTTGTATAAAACTCCTGCATCCACGTGAAGTAGGAGGGAATTAAGGAGAGAGGATTCCAAGATCTGGAATCCTCTCTCCTTAATTCCATGGGCATAGCGCCACCTTTTACGGTGGCGCTATGCCCATGATAGTGTGCAGCACGGCTGCACTGCGGCAGGTGAAACCGCACCACTGTGGTGCAGCCGGCTGCAGGCTGTCGCCTGACTGCCCCTCTTTACCGCTGCGTTCATCATTTTGCAAGGAATGACGAATCCTGGCCTAAGTTGGCATTTTGTTAAAGAGGAGATACCTCTCAGTGTGCCCCTCACCTGTGAGTATCTGCCTCCAGGTTTGGAGAAGAGAATTTTGTAAGAATTTTGGAGTTTTTGTTCTACTTTTCGAAGGTTGAGGGAGCACCTGGCATTGGAGTAAGGTCAACCCTGGCTCTGGTGACCAGGGGCAGGACAATCTGTTGCATCCTGTTCACAGTGAAGAAAGGAGTATTCATACCTCTATTTATTAAGAAATATTCTGGCAAAAGGGTTACAAAAATGCATAACTTTGTAATAAATTGATTTGGAGAGACATATAGTGAAATAGGGGTTGAATGAAAGACAATAAAAGAAAGACATAAGATCATAGTAATCAAATATTTTCTCATTCTATACCAAATGGAAAAATCCTTGATAAATCAAGTTGAAAGGAAAAGAAGGAAAGAGAAAAGAGGGAAGGGAAAGAAAAAGAGGATGAAACATGAGAAAATAGGCAGGAAGAGGAAACAGAGTTGTGGAAGACTAAGGAAAGGGAAGAGATTTGACTGTTTTCACAAATGCTCTACCTCTGTGCTTTTATCTCTTGCTAGTGGGAAGACATGAGAATCCTGGATACTGCAGCCCTCAAGTACCATCGCTCCATGAACCCCTGCCCTCTTTACGATGAATTCACTGGCACAGTTTTCCTCTTCTTCATCACTGTTCTGGGCAAAGTAACAGAATCATACCAGATCATCACTGGTCAGAATCATGCTCGCTTTTGCTATGTGTCCAGCTCGGACCAGGGCCATAGCTGGAGTACTATAACTGACCTAACAAAGCAGGTGATTGGCAGCACCATCAAAGGTATAAATCACACCTTGAACCTGGAAGATGTAGTAGGCCAGATTGACAAACTAAAGAGTAGCAAATCACTTGGACCGGATGGTAGGCATTCTAGGGTTCTGAAGGAACTCAAAAATGAAATTTCAGATCTATTAGTTAAAATTTGTAACCTATCATTAAAATCATCCATTGTACCTGAAGACTGTAGGGTGGCCAATGTAACCTCGATATTTAAAAAGGGTTCCAGGGGCAATATGGGAAACTACAGACCAGAGAGCCTGACTTCAGTGCTGGGAAAAATAGCGCAAACTATTCTAAAGATCAAAATCACAGAGCATATAGAAAGACATGGTTTAATGGAACACAGTCAACATGGATTTATCCAAGGGTAGTCTTGCTCACAAATCTGCTTCATTTCACTGCAAGCTACCAGGGAGGGGAGCGGCTGGATTAAGGAACAGAGGACTGCTCTCTGCTGAATGAGATTCAGCACAACTGGAAGGCAGCACAACTGGAAGGCAGCAAATAAGAGTTCTCAACTATACAGATTTTTTCTGGACTATACAGATTTTTGGGGTACTGTACACAGAAAGGAGTGAGGGCTAAAATATTCAGAAATGTCCTGATTCTTAGTCCTCCAGCTGTAGCTTAGTATCTGATCCTCCACTTCAACTATACTACACAATGTGCACTTTTGTAATTGCTCCATATTCAATAAGTGTTGGGATACATTTATTTTGTGTCACATAGATTTCAGTCCCCTCAATTTAATCTGAGGCCTAAACATTTTACAAAACAGTAGTTTGACCCCTGGCCTAGTAAAAGCAAAACGTTTTCAAAGTAATAAAGATCCAGAATTAGTGGTCATAAAATATGACTCCAAAGGGGTAGACTCAGGAGCAACATCAGAAAAGATTTTTTCACAGAAAGGCCGGTAGATGTATGGAACAACCTCCCAGTGGAAGTGATAGAGGCAAATACAATAACAGTTCAAGAAAATATGGGACTGGGGCAGGAAGTAAACTATGCAGTCTAGTTGGATCCTTATCTGCTATTAAATTCTATGTTTTTTGAGGGGTTTTTTTTCATGAGTGGCAGTAAGTTGCATGTGAGAAAACCCCTTTAGCGAAGCTATTAAACAGCATCTCCAAAGGTTCAGAGATTCAACAGGTGAAATTTAGCAACCTTAACAGCAAACCTTCATCCAGCCTGCCGAGCTCAGAGTTTTGCAGCCCCAGGCACAGAAAGAGAGATTTAAAAAACCCGAACAGAATAATAGCAAACTGATCCTTCGTGTAACCTGGTAGCTATCAGGGGCCTGAGACCAATTCCAAAGTTCTTTTCCTTAGAGAGTAAACATATATTTCAAGACCCTACTAACAGAGACAACACAGTTCAATCTCTACTTTACAAAAACTAAGCCTCCCTTCTTGAGCTCACTAAGGTGTTTCTTTTCTTCCAAATTACAGCTAAGGTTTAAGAACTTTAAACAAAATCTGCAGGCATTATATACGCCATCCAAATCAATAAGCAGAAAAACGTCCATACAAGTCACTCTTACAGATGATTATCCAACATTAAAGTTGTTTCTACTTAGCCTTGAAAAGCTATGCAAACTCTAAATAAATTAATAGGAGCCTTCTACTTGCCCTTAGCATGCCAGCTTTTTCCAATCCAAGATGGATTATATTGATCAAGCTGCCACTGTCTCAGTTGTTTCCAAGAAGCCTTCTCTCGCCGGCTAAAGGAAACTATCTAGAGATCCAAGATCCGGCCTGACCCAAAGTCTGGGCCTGGGCTAGCCCTAAGCCTAACACTGGATTCCATCGACAAGGTCTAGGCCTGGCACCGGGGCCTAGCCTAAGGCCAGGTCCTATTACTGAGATCCTGGATTGACACTGGGGCCAAAGCAAAGGCTCAGACCAGGATGATCTGAACTAGGCCTTCAGCCAACTTCTTTCTTTGTCCGTTAAATAAAAATGATGCCATCCACACGAAGGACATACTGAGGTGATGCCACTGTGGTTCCTTCCTCTCAAGTGGACAGTGCCATTTTTATGTATGTCCTGGACCTCAGCAACAGGACCTGGTGTTGGGCTTGTGCCTTGGCGAGGGGACCTGGCATCAGGTCTGGGCCTAGTCCTAGGCTAAAGCCTGGGTCTCTGCAATGGGACCCAGACTCAGGCTGGGCCTCAACTTTGGGCTTTGGCCTTAGAGAATAGACCAGGCCAAGAGCTGGTCCTGTTGGAGGTCTATTATTTTAGAAAACTACACAAATGGGAAAAAAAACCAAAAATTTTGGGATATTTTTGTCTGAGGATATTTTCAATTAATTTCATTTGTAAGAAACCAAAAATGTCCCTATGCATCACATTTTACTTATTTATTTAAAATAAATGCACATCCTTAAAGACCAGAGTTATCTGGATATGTTATCCAGTTTCATGGACCATATGCAAGTTCCTTTTGCAGCACACCCATCTTATCTCTTCCACTAGGAGGCTGTTCCATGCATCTTACCAGTCTTTCCATAAAGAATTTTTTTCTGATGTTGCTCTTGAATCTACCACTTTGGAGCCTCATCATATCACCAGTAGTTCTAGAAATTCTTTACTCAGAAAAAGGTTTGTTTTACCAGGCCAAGAACTAAATGACTGTTTGTAAAATGTTTAGGCCTCGAATAACACCAAATAAATATATCCAACACATATTGAATATAGAGAGCTACCAAAGCACACACTATATTATATAGTTGCAAGGGAGGATTCATATGCAAATCTGTAGCTGGAGAACTACAGTCAGGACATTTCTGAATATTTTAGCCCTCCCAATTTTTTTCTGTACAGTACCCCAAACTTCTGTTCAAACCAGAAAAAAAAATCAGAATAGTTGGCAACTCTAGGTATAAGGTATTAGCAGCAGCTCCATTCCTACACCTGTGAAAGAGATTTTCAGACATAAGGCACATGTATTGTAATTGTTGGATGGAGATAGAGTTAATTCTAACAATTTATAATGGGAGTTTCTATATTTTGCGCGATATGTTCACAGAGCATACGTCTATAAATCAAACCAATTTTTGGATATAATATTATCCCTTTGGTCTCTGTCTTCAAAAATTGATTCTGGGCCTATTGCTTTCGTAGATATGTAATGATTGTCTCCCTCCTTGGTGCCTTCCCATAGATGTCTCTAAGACAGAGCTTTCCAAAGTGTGTGTCGCGACACTTTAGTGTGTCGCGCAAGCCCGGTGCACGTGACACACCGGCAAGTGGGAGCCAATGCGGACGCCGGTGGACCTCATCCCACTGGCGGCTGAGCAGTGAAGTTTCGCTGGGCTGGGCTGTGTGCCAGAGACACACAGCAGGAAGATCGGCAGGGCCGTGGTGGGGCTCACGTCACCACGGCCCGAAGAAAAAGGGCATGTCTAAACGTGCAGGTGCTCCGCCTCCTTCCTGCCCACGCGGCCCCGGAAGAAAAATGTTGCCAGAGCCGCACGGGCAGGAAGGAGGTGGAGCGTCAGCCACGTGCAGAAGAGGAGCAGCGGGCTGAGAGGAGGAGGAGGCCCGGTAGCAGGGTCCCCACCGCGGATCGGCCCGCGAAGAAGAGGGACGCCGCTGCCGTGGATCAGCCCGCGAAGAAGAGGACCGCTGCAGAGCCCATCCTGCAGCGACCTGTGAAGAGGAGCCCAGAGGTAAGAGAGAGGCTGAGGGCCCGTAGAGTGCGTGTATGAGATGAGTTGAGAGATTGTGTGCGTGATTGAGATGAGTTGAGAGATTGTGTGTGGGAGTGAGGACCTGAATGTTTGCAGAGACAGCATGTGAGAGCCTCTGTGTGTGTGAGAGAGACAGCATGTGACAGTGGGAGTCTGTACTTGAGCAAGACAGCATGTGGGAGTGAGAGAGAGCCTGGGTGTGTGAGAGTCAGACAGCATGTGCAAGAGAGAGACTGTGTATGAATGATTGTATGAGAGACAGCATGTGAGAGCCTGTGTGTGTGTGTGTGTATGTGAGAGAGAGAGAGAAAGCATGTGAGAATGAGAACCTGACTGTATGTTTGAGGGAAGAAGATAGATGGAGAGAAAAGAAATAGAAAAAAAAGACAATATGAAAGGAATTGGCAAAAAAATAAGAAAGGGGAGGTTGAACAAAAATGCCTGTGACCAACCGATAGAAAACTAAGATCAGACAGCAAAGGTTAAAAAAAAAAAAAATTACTTTTTACTGATTGGCACATGTAATCTTTGGTAATGTGCAAGAGTAGCACTTTCTCTATGCGGATCTCACAATGTACGAGATCAACATGGAGGAAGTGGAAACCCACGGGGCCTACACAGAGGAGGCAGCAGAATGGGCTTCAATGCCAATAGCAGCAATCAGCGCCTCCCAAATAGCCATGCGGCATCAGTGACAGTGGCAGCAGAGGAATGAGAGAGGCTCTGAGGTTGCTGGCAAAAGAAAGAGAGGGGGTCTGCCTTTAGTGTGCATGTGTATGAATGGGAGACTGCCTGGGGGTGTATGTGTGTGAATGCATGGGTGCCTGCCTGAGGGTGTGTCTGTGTATGAGAATGTATGGGTGTCTTCCTGGGCTTTGTATGTGTGAGAATAGGTGCCTGCCTGTGTGTGGTGTGTGTGTGTGTGTGTGAGAATGAATTGGTGCCTGCCTGGGGGTCTGTGTGTGTGAGAATGAATTGGTGCCTGCCTGGGGGTCTGTTTGTGTGAGAATGAATGTGTGCATGCCTGGGGGATGGTGAGGGAGTGGTGTGAAAATGAATGGGAGCCTGCCTGGGGGTCAGTTTCAGTATGTGAGAATGACTGGGAGCTTGCCTGGGTGTGTGTGTTTGTGTGAGAATGATTGGGAACTTGCCTGGGTGTGTGTGTTTGTGTGTATGTGAGGGAGCTAGAGAGAGTGAGAGCATGAGTGTGTATGAGAAAATCCAGGGGAGTAAGAGTTTGTGTGGGGGGTGTGTGTGGAGGGGGAGAGAGTATCTTAGAGCCTGAGAGTGTATCAGTGTCTGTGAGAGTGAGAGGTTATGGTGGGTATAAGAGCATGAATGTGTATGTATGTGACAGTGTATGTGTGAGAGAGAATGGACATGTGAGTATGTGTGAGAGAGAGAGAGAGGATAACCTCCTAATCCTTGACAATATCAGGGTGACTGGAAATCAAGAGCTCCCACGTATGGACAGCAGGGGCTTTTTAAAATCCTTATTAGTTTTAATTATTGGGTGTTATTTAATATATGTGCTGTTTTTAAATATTTTATTGGTATTTGGGAAATTGTAAAAAATGTATATGATTTTAATTAATAGAAATTCTATTTATCAGTAGTTTTAAAATATTCTTTTATTAGTATGGTTTTACTTTTATAACTGATGCTTTATGTTTCTTGGTTTTATTTGTTTTATGAGGAATGGTGGTTCTGTTTTTCCATTGTTAATACACAGAGTCTGGCTTCTTGGGGTTTCCATTTCAGTTTTTGTCTAATTTGTGCTCCTTTATTTTGTATTCTGTATTTGGTGAGGGTCTGTCTCTGCTCTGTGTGTGTGACCATGATGAGAGATTCCGCCAGCATAGGGATCTATAGCAATCTGGTTTGTTTTGTTTCCTCAGTAGGTGGTGTATTGGTATTCTAGGACCCAGTGTAATATTTACCTTTGCTTTGTCACAGGTAGGGTTATTGTTGTTTGAGACCTTGGTGTTATTACTGTTGTGTTACAATGGGATTGCAGTATAGATTTTGAGTGTCTTTTTTGCAAGGCTTTGTGTTAGTTCACAATGTGCCTGGCAGTGGAAGGTGTTTGTGCTGCTGTTACTGTGAGGTGACACCAGAATTTGAAAATATCTTTTAGTATGATGAGCTGTAAGGGAAACATCCAAGCTCCATTGTTTGGGAGAATTTCAGTGGATGCAGAGAGTTACAGAACTGGAGGTGTAGGATTTATATTGACATTCTGTCGCTTCCTATAAATTCCAGTCTTCACTCTCATAGCCATATAGAATTAGTAGAATTAGTTGAATGAGGCTATCAAATAATTATATAGTGTGAAAATGGCCAGCTTTTTAAAATTACGCAGACGACCCTTTGGACTTTCTTATTAACACCAAATATTCAAAATCTGTGTTCATCTCATCAAGCTCATATATCTCATTAAAGAGGTAAATTGAATAACACAATAACTTTGTTTTATTATTGTTATTCATAAATTAGAACAATAACATTAATCTTGGAATATTATATATTTTTAATATAAATGATAGGTTGTGTCATGAAACATTTTATTATGTATATATTTAAGGAAACATACATAAATTGTCGAAATACATTTCGTTCGTTTAACCTTTAACCTCTGGTTTGCTGGTAGACTGAATTATTGTGTCCCGAAATTATGTTTGTCTAAAAAGTGTGTCACCAACATGAAAAGTTTGGAAAGCTCTGCTCTAAGAGAACATATCAGATCACATCATACAACAGTTCATCATTAGTGACACAACGTGCAGAAGAACTCTCAAAGTAGTGCACCAAAATATTAAGCATCAAAGTTCTGATTTAAGGATGGGGCCTAAAGACTGCCAGCTAGTTTGCCCACGCAATTTTCTGGAAAGGAAAGGATCAAACAAGTTGTAGGTGTTTCTTTTCATTGGACTAACTTAATACAAGCACAGCACCACTACTGAGTTTACAGGCTGGGCCATCTTATCTTGAAACTTAAGAAAGTAGCAGATGGTGGCAGAGGGTCTGGTCATGTGTTTGGGAGTCAGGCTTTCAGATGAAGACTCAATGAGCCCTGTTGATTATCACCTGGTGTATATCCAATCAGCTTGCATGATCATTGAAGAAGCTTTGACAACATTTTATTATATCTAGGTTTTCAATTTTTTTTTTAATCAGGGATACAAGAGACTAATATTGTTTTGTTTGAGCCTATTTTCTTGATCTTCCCTTCATTTTTTAAATATATCATTCTCTTGATCAAACTCAGTCACTTCTCCTACAAGCTGTATTGTCGTGTCTTTATGTTTTCTCACTCTCTTATTGGGCTAGGAAATATGGAGTCAATATTCAAAGCTTTTCTGCAAGTAGCTTTGAGTTAGGCACGCAAAAAACAAGCTTTGAATATTTTCCCCACTGGTTGCATACATTTTTCTGCACAAACAGGGGTATCAATGGAGGGATTTCCAGGTAGAGGGCTTAATTTTACCCAGTGAGCGCTCATATTCGGTACTGTCCAAGTAAAGTTACGCACACAAGTCTGGTCAGAAAAATCAGAGTCCTAACTTTACCCAGATAAAGTTATGCATGTAACTTTAGCTAAGTATATTCGGGAGAAGATCTGTGTGCACAAGCCCCATCGATTATCTGCTACTAATTATATGCATATCTTTATCCGGATAACTTACCCACTCACTGATTCTCTTAATATTGTCTTCATGGACATCAATTCCAGCCAGTTGGTTAGTAATATCACTGAGATTTTTTTTTTAATTTAGGAATTTCTAGCTTCTCTTTGATAGAGTTAATTTCTTTGAAGAAGAAACCATGTTTATCATCTGAGATTTCAGCCATTTCTTGGGGAGAAGTCTAGCACAGAAGCAAATTAAATTACTTCTTCTACTAGTAGAAGGCTGCACGTGTGTGATAAAGGACTTATTTGTGCTGATGGCAAGTTCACAAATTAGAGCTTAATCTCTTAAAAAATCTCATGAATTGATTAAAAAAGTAACATGAAAGGCAAATATCTCAGAAAGTTTTCCATTTATATAGCAAAAGTGCTCACATTTATTGGCTGACTTAGGATCTGATTTATTGTACAAAGCTTTATTCCCATATTATTATTATTATTATTATTAATAACATCTATTGTTATATGTTTTTACCACCAATGATGTCGAAAGTGTGATATAACAATATCAATAAATCCCATCAAAATACAAATCATTCAATATATTCTAAAATCATAACCATATCATAAAACTTTCTCATCCAACATCCAAATATAGTACTGATCATAACATACATTTTAGACTCAAAATTCATATCCTTTAAAATCCCCATCCTTACCATCTCTCTGACATCCTTAGAAGGTGCACTTTCCAAACTAATCAAATGCATTTAGTAAGGCTTTTCCCCCTTAGATAGAATGGGAGAAAATCATACTAAATCAGGTGTTTAGTAACTTCATCATCTCAACTCAAGCAATGTTACTACAAACTGGACTTTGATAACTCTCTAGGAAGCGTCTTTCTAACAATAGCATATCTTTTTTCTTTTAAATTTGCAGATTGGGCAACTTTTGCCCTAGGCCCTGGGCATGGAATTCAGCTTCAGTCAGGCCGCCTCCTGGTGCCAGCCTATGCCTATTATATCAACTGCAAGGAATGCTTTGGAAAAATCTGCAAGACTACACCTCATGCTTTTACCTTCTATAGTGACGACCATGGAAAAAGCTGGAAATGTGGGGAATTTGTCCCTAATCTAGAGACAGTAGAATGCCAGGTATCATCTGTATATGAAGAAGATGGAACCAGTATCTTATACTGCAATGCCAGGAGCTCACTTGGTTTCAGAGTCCAGGCTCTGAGCTCTGATGGTGGAGCAGTATTTCATTCAGGGCAACTAGTCCAGAAACTGGTAGAACCCTTGCATGGATGCCATGGCAGTATCATTGGATTTCCAGCTCCTCTTGAATTTAACACCAGCCTACTTCCTCAACAAACAAAATCTTATGCCCATCCATGGTTTGTCAGCTACCAAAAAGGCTCAGAATGCTTTAGCAAAGTTGACAGACTTCAGAATATTCCTTGGGGTTGCTTTAAAAAGGTTGATGACAATACATCTGTCACATCTTTGAGCAGCAGATCTCAGAGAGGCTGGCAATGGCAGGAAAGATTTAAAGAGTCAGGTCCTTCCAATCTCCAAGGAAGTAATGCTAATGACTATTTACCTTTGGCTAAGCCTTCTAAATCTCAGGTAGAATTGAAATCTGGATGTGTCTTGCATTTTCAAACACCAACTTGGATGTTGTATGCTCACCCAACCAGTTCCATTTCTCGAGTGAATTTGGGAGTTTACCTCAGTACATTCCCCAGGGATGCAGACAGTTGGTCAGAGCCATGGGTCATTTATGAAGGACCTAGTGCGTACTCTGACCTGGCATACATTGAATTGCCATCTTCTGAGTCTACGGCTATAGGAATGCCAGCCACAGTTTTTGTGTGTCTTTATGAAAATGGTATCCGATCCCCTTATGAGCAGATATCTTGTAGCATATTTACTTTACATGAGGTGATCCAGAACATTCCTGCAAATTGCATCTCAAACTGCAAGAAGCTTCCATCAATACATAAGATGAGCTGCATCACCTCTTGAGGTTTCAGATTCATTGGTTGGGTACCAAAAGAAATGCAGTAACAATATTGCTTTTACTAGTCTCTCCTGATAAAGCTCCTTTAAATATATTTTCTTGTTTCAAATAAACCTTTATAGCAAAACACAATTACAAATCAGAGACAGAAGGAAAAGGAGCACAACTTATGAAGAAGTAGTCATTAGGGCTTAGAACAGGGGTAGGAAACTCTAGTCCTGGAGTATCACAAATAGGTCTGGTGTTCACGAACATGTATGAGATGCAAATCTATCTCATGTATAGTCATTGGGGATATTCTGAAAACCAGACCTGTTTGTGGCACTCCAGGGCCAGAATTGCCTGCCCCATGTAGGAGCTTTGGAGTTGATGTTCAGAAGTTTTGTCTGGATAATTTTGGGAGTTAGCTTGACAAACCTCGCTGTTTGAAATTTCTCCTCTTCTCCCTTCCCTCCAACACTGACTGACTAAATTTTGTGTAGGAAAATCATAGCCCACATATAATTTAGCAAAACAAACTGTGGGGGGATTTCCGAGGGCATGATTAAAGTTTGGCTGTTTAGCAATGAAATTCCATTTTGACTGGCCAAAGTTATCAGGATAACTCTAAACAGCCAAATAGCAAAGCTCAAGTTAGCTGGACAACATGTCTGGTTAACCTTAGACTGGATATTCAAAGCCAATTTATTCTGGCTGAATAACTAGATAAAGTAAATTGGACAAGGTTGTCTAGTTTACTTTAGTTGGCCCGGCCAGCTGAATATTGGCCTCATTGTGATAGTGGAGAAAAGCAAACAAGAGCAGATAATTTATTCCACCTGGAGAGGCAAATAATAAAATGAACAGGCACAATTTGAATGGCGAATGTTCTAAGATTTTGAATAGAGAGGGTATGGTGTTTTATCTGAGTTTTGAGGCCAGGATAACTAGCATAAGGCGGAAAACAAATGCCATCTGTTAACAGAAAACCATCCATGGAAGCATATTGAAGATAACGGATGGGGAAATTGAGTAGATCAATAGATGAAGTAGGCTGCTAAGTTAGGAATGAGCTGGATATGAGCTAGATGGAGTCCATCAAGCACTGCACAAAAGGTACCATGTCTGGAGAGAATAGGAAACGTTCAACTGATGAGTTGGCCCATGACCAATCCCAGGAATGTTGCTGAGAGTAGGCGGGAGATGCTGTAATCAGCCACCTAACATGTCCTCAGAGCCCTATTAATTACTAATGTAAAGTGACCCTTAAAGTCTGCCCCTTACAAGTATGGCAGCAGTGGCCTCCATAGACCTAGTTGCCAGTATGATTTCATCAGGGTTAGTGGGCCAGGAAATAATTTAGAGAACTTAATCCCTGCATACACCCAAACAAAATCCACATTATGTTTCTGGGATGAGTTCTTTGCCAATAGCAGCTCTAACTTTTTGCTACTCCCAATATAAAAGAATAAGTTTAAGCAAGTCACTGCATGCAAACTAATAAGCAGGCATTTATTAGTTGTCACCAGCATTTCTGCTCCATGGCACCTTTATAAAAGCATTGCCATGCCTTGATACAGGTTCTACAAAAAGAAACTATGGCATGTAATAAATGTCTTTTTATTATTAGCTTGAATAAAGTGCCTGCCTTTAAGCTTATTCTTCAATGACACTTAAGCTATTTGCACTAAACCCAAACTAATACATTCTGTCATCACACTTCCACATAACACAAGCAACTATCCTTTTTTTTTTCATTTTCTTTTACATATTTTCATGATTACTGTGCATTAATTTGCTTAAATACTAATAAAAGTTTAATTTTTAAAAAAGGATAAAAAGTCAGGAATACATGTCAAAAAAAACTCTCTCGCAAATGACTTTGACAATGTCAGAATTAAATACCAAGACAAGAAATGTGGACTATGATGGAGAGAGAAAAATAAAACAGTGAGACTTCCCAGGCAGCTCAAAAATAGGATGCCCTATTCATAGGTTTACTTGTAAATATTTTTTTAAAGAAGTTTTCATATAATTATTTTACAAGTCTCAAGATCATACACTAAGTGAAAAAACTAACATCCAATGGTACAGCTGCCAGAGGAGTAGTCTCGTTAGTCTGAAGTAACTAAAACAACAAAGAGTGGTAGCACCTTATAGACTAACAGATTTATTGAGGCAAAAGCTTTCAAGAACAAGGGTCCACTTTGCCAGAAACATGAAGCGTAATGGAGGTGGTCGGCATATATACAAGTTGATGAGTGTCGTTGTAGGTTGATGAGTGTTAGGGAGGTTTGGCACTTCCCAGTGGGAGGTGCTGTAGTTAGTAAAACTATTGGGCCCACTTGAGAGAGTTCCAGAGAAAGGATGAGGTACAAGATCCAGAGAGAGGAGACAGCCTAAGCACAGGGCTGAAGGAGTGAGAGTATCTCTTTGCACTTAAGTGGGTCTTTCCCCCTGCACTGGGAAAAGACCAAGAAGAGAATCAGAAGAAAAGAAGCCTTTCCAGGAAAAGTGCTGGAGCCCAAGTTTGGGTTGTTCAGGATTCCTTGGAAGAGGAGAAGCCTTGAGGCTCGGCAGCTAGAATTCCCGACAGGTTTCCAGAGTGAAAGAGGAGACTGAGAGAAGACAAGTAGAGAGAACTTTGCCCTTGGGGAGGTTTCACCAGAAAGAAGAAGCTGCTCCACAGAGGATGAGTTTTGGAGGTGTCCCTGCCTGATAAAAAGATCAGCAAGAAGCTCCAAGTGGCTGTTAAGAAAACAGAAAGAGTGACCCCTCTCAAACAGGGAGGAGGGTGAAAGCCCCAACAGCTTACTTGGAGAAGAAAGGCGAGAGACTGAGATTTACTTTGGTACAATTTGGATTTTGTTGCAGTGTGCTGCCCTCGCCTTTGGGTTCCAGTTATTTTTTGGGCTTTATTTTACCTGCCATCAGTGCCAATAAAATATATATATTTTTAACAACATATGTGGAGTTAGTGTAGTGATTTTATTTTTTCCTTTTTGAGTAACTTGGCTCCATGGTGAGACCACACCTTGAACACTGTGTACAATTCTGGTCGCCGCATCTCAAAAAGATATAATTGCGATGGAGAAGGTACAGAGAAGGGCGACCAAAATGATAAAGGGGATGGAACAGCTCCCCTATGAGGAAAGGCTGAAGAGGTTAGGGCTGTTCAGCTTGGGGAAGAGACGGCTGAGGGGGGATATGATAGAGGTCTTTAAAATCATGAGAGGTCTTAAATGAGTAGATGTGACTCGGTTATTTACACTTTCGAATAATAGAAGGACTAGGGGGCATTCCATGAAGTTAGCAAGTAGCACATTTAAGATTAATCGGAGAAAATTCTTTTTCACTCAATGCACAATAAAGCTCTGGAATTTGTTGCCAGAGGATGTGGTTAGTGCAGTTAGTGTAGCTGGGTTCAAAAAAGGTTTGGATAAGTTCTTGGAGAAGAAGTCCATTATAGGCTATTAATCAAGTTTACTTAGGGAATAGCCACTGCTATTAATTGCATCAGTAGCATGAGATCTTCATAGTGTTTGGGTAATTGCCAGGTTCTTGTGGCCTGGTTTGGCCTCTGTTGGAAACAGGATGCTGGACCCTTGGTTCGACCCAGAATGGCAATTTCTTATGTTCTTATGTTTTCTTAAGAGCCCCTGAGAGAGAAAACCTTAAGGGCCTTGAAGAGTGTAAACATTTTCCCCTGTGTGGGAACTCTGGAAGGTCATGGGGTCATGCCTGGTCCATGAGACTCACATAGAATATCTGTGCCTACTTGCTGACCGGGACAGGAGCTACACTTAGTAGGAATGTGCACATAAAAAATGTCCAGCTTAGTTCATTCATTTGGTTCATTTAGCTAGGTATTTCATTTCATTCAGTTCGGGTCCAAAAGTTATATTTGCTCATTTGGTCATTCATTTTCCATTAAAGTCAATGGGGGAAGCAATGGCATCATGTTTTGGACTCTAAAATTGGGGGGTTTAATCCGGGTTAATGAAACTTGCAGACAGGCATTGGCAGCATTGGGAGACACCAAGAATGCCCAGAGTGCGGCTGCAGTGATTGAAGCAGAGGAGGGAATCTGGCAGCTTGGCAGTTCCAGATCACAAATTGTATGATATTGCATGTCTGGCAAGAATTCTTTGAGATTGGCTCTTTAATATGTCTACTTATATTAATATCGATGTTGAGTGTGCAATAGTCGCCCCTCTAGCATTGAGCCTGGAGTTGCACACCCTGAGTAACATACTCCTGCAATAATGTGCAAGAGTTGGCTAATAGCCACTTTACGTCATACATGGAAACAGATTTTGGCCATTCTTAAATGCTTCCCTACTTTCACCTTTCATTCCTTTGTAGAGCAATTTAGATTTTAGAGTAGGGGACCAGGTTAAACTTTTCACACCTGGGCTAGAGCTGGAATATATCACTTCTACATGTGGTGGGAGAGGAAGGGCATTTGATATCTTTTCCACAGCTGCAAGAGAAATACCATCTGAGTAGTAAGGATTTCTTTGTTTGCCTACAGATGCAACACTATGTCCACTCTGTGGACCAGTCAAATGATTTTCTACAAAGTGTAACTCAGCTAGAGGAATTTTTTCTGGTTGAAGTATTGGAAAAGATTACAATTTCAGCATTATACAAACTCTGCTAGTCTCTTATGCTGACTTGTTCATTTCATGGCATAGAGAGTTAGGCTCAGTTTCCACCATTCAGAGCTTGCAAGGATGTTTCAATAGAAACAGCTAACTGGTAATCAAGTCCTGAGAAAGATGTATTTTAAATTTTTGAGGAAACCCCACTTTTCACCAGCTAAGATGGTTGAGTCTGCTTCATGTTTTAAGTGTGCTACAACTGTGGGGGTTTTTCACATAGTTTTTGTTCTTGCACTCGGATTCAGGAATTTTGGCAAAAAATCACCAGCTTTCTTGAGGGCTTATTGGGGCAGATTATCCTACTTAACCAGAAGCTGTCCAGCTTGATGAGGTTTCAGCCCTGAGTATTAGGGATAAGGGGGAGAAATTATTGGTTCAGAAAGCATTTATGTTGGGGAAGAAGATTATTTTATCAACTTGGATAGGGATCTCTTCACCCTCTTTTTGGTACTGGCGTATAGGACTAAGCAAATAAAAAGCATGCCTAGTGTTTCAGATTTTCTGCGAAGAAGTTCTTTTATGGACATCTGGAATCAATATATCCAGTCTTTGCCAATGCATGCCTGCAGTTTGGTACCTAATTATTAGTTTCAAGATCATCAGACTCCAACTGTAATCTGCTTCCTGGATTGCAGTTTGATTGAATGTGACTCATGCTATCAGGGATAGGGTGGGGATGGGGGAAGGTCTCAGGGAAGTGGAGGATGAAGAGGGAAGGGGTTTCAGTACTAGCTTGCTTTATTTGTGTTACTGCAGTGGGTGAAGGTTTAGCTAAAAGTTAAGAGGAAAAAATTTGAAAAACTTTACCAATTGTATTCATGCAAATCATCTGGTGTGCATAAGGAACCAATGTACACTGAGTATTTTTTTGTAACTTTGTATTCAATAAAAACGTTTTTTAAAATATATCCAAAGCAGGAAACCTGTGAGGGAGTTGGTTGGATCATTAGATGACCGAGGGGTTAAAGGGGCTCTTAGAGAAGATAAGGCATTGCAGAAAGACTAAATTAATTCTTTGCTTCTGTGTTTACTAATTTATTTATTTATTTTATTTAAAAGTCTTCTATACCGATGTTACTCGAAACCTCACCTCGGTTTACATGGAACAAAAGCAACGGAAATTACAAGTAACAGGGGAAGGGTAAGGGGTACAAAAAACCATAAGGAGAGCAGAGAAGCATAGGAACAAACAACAAGTGAACTATAATGTCATAAGAACAAGGTCATAGTCAAATTCAGGTCATGATCCATCACAATTCAATATTCATCAAGGGTGTTGGGGAAAGGCTTGTTTGAATAGCCAGGTTTTGAGCTGGGCTCTGAATTTGGTGATGCAAGGTTCAAGTCTGAGGTGGGTTGGGAGTGAGTTCCAGTGCATAGGTCCAGCAATGGAGAGCGCCCGATCCCTTGTAGCTGTGAGGTGTGCTTTCTTTAGGGATGGCACATGGAGGGACCCTTTGTTGGTGGTCCTTGTCGGTCGATTCGAGCAGGTAAATTGGAGGGGATCTGCCAGCCAGTTGGAGTGATGGGAATGTAAGGCTTTATGTATAATGGTCAGGGATTTAAAGAGGATGCGGGAGGGAATAGGGAGCCAGTGTAGGTCCTTCAGTATAGGGGAAATATGGTCGTATTTGTGAGTGTTGGAGAGGGTTCTGGCTACAGTGTTCTGTAGCATTTGGAGGGGCTTTAAGGAGGAGTAGGGTAGGCCAAGAAAGAGGGAGTTACAGTAATCCATCTTGGATGCCAGTGTAGCCTGGACGACAGTGCGGAAGTCACTAGCGTGAAGGAGAGGTTTCAGGTTTTTTAAGACTTTAAGTTTGAAGAAACCCTCTTTGAGTATGGCACTGATATGTTTTTTGAAGTTCAGTTGTTGGTCGATTAGGACCCCCAGGTTCCTTGCGCAGGGCTGTGCATGAGGAATCTTGATAGCAGAGTCAATTGAGAGTGCGGGATTAGTAGGGGGGTGATGGGATATGAGGAGGAGTTCAGTTTTGGCAGTGTTTAGAGCAAGGTGGAGGTTGGTAAGTAAGGAGTTGATGGCAGCGAGATAGTTTCCCCAGGATTCAAGGGTATCAGATAGGGAGCCTTGAATGGGTATGATGATTTGCACATCATCAGCGTAGAGAAAGAATTTGAGGCCAAGTTCTGATGAGTTTGCACAAGGGGGTGAGTTAAATGTTAAAGAGGGTAGAAGAGAGGGAGGAGCCTTGGGGGACTCCTTGGGCGAGGGCGTAGTGGGAGGATGTTGGGGAGATACTGGTTCCAGAGATGGTTTTCAAGGGTGATGAGTCAGATGAACTGAACCAAATCACTGGAAACCTGGAAGATATAGTAGGCCAGATTGACAAACTAAAGAGGTGTAAAATCACTTGAACTAGATGGCATGCACCCCAGGATTCTGAAGAAACTAAAAAATGAAGGGGGAATTAGGTTGCAATAAAGAAATTGGATACTGCTTTCAGGTTATTGTTTTGCTTCTAACCTCTAGACGTGGGCTATATAATTGTATAATTACATGATTGATACATGAATATGTATAAATAATATGATTATTATTTTTATTTCTTCAAATTATGTCATTGTTAAATGTTATAATTTCAATAAAGAGTAAATTAAAAAAAAAATTAAAAAAAAAAAAGGGCTCCAGAGGTGATCCAGGAAACTATAAACCAGTGAACCTGACTTCAGTGCCGGGAAAATAGTAAAAACTATTCTAAAGATAAAAATCACAGAACATATAGAAAGACATGGTTTAATGGAACACGGTCAACATGGATTTACCCAAGGGAAGTCTTGCTTCACAAATCTACTTCATTTTTTTGAAGGGGTGAATAAATATGTGGACAAAGGTGAACCGGTAGATGTGGTGTATTTGGATTTTCAGAAGGCATTTGACAAAGTCCCTATTGAGAGGCTTCTAAGAAAAATAAAAAGTCATGGGAAAGGAGGCAATGTTCTTTTGTGGATTATAAACTGGTTAAAAGACAGGAAACAGAGTAGGATTAAATGGTCAATTTTATCAGTAGAAAAGGGTAAACAGTGGAGTGCCTCAGGGATCTGTACTTGGACCGGTGCTTTTCGATATATTTATAAATGATCTGGAAAGGAATACAACGAGTGAGGCAATCAAATTTGCAGCTGATACAAAATTATTCAGAGTAGTTAAATCACAAGCGGATTGTCTAAAAATTGCAAAGGACCTTGCAAGACTGGAAGATAGGGCATCCAAATGGCAGATGAAATTCAATGTGGACAAGTGCAAGGTGTTGCATATAGGGAAAAATAACCCATGCTGTAGTTACATGATGTTAGGTTATACATTAGGAGCTACCACCCAGGAAAAAGATTTAGGAGTCATATTGGACAATTCATTGCAATCACCGGCTGAGTGTGCTGCGGCAATCAAAAAAGCAAACAGAATGTTAGGAATTATTAGGAAGGGAATGATGAAATGGAAAATGTCATAATGCCTTTGTATCGCTCCATGGTGAGACTGCACCTTGAGTACTGTGTAAAATTCTGGTCACCACATCCTGGACACACCTCAACCCCAGCCCCCTTTTTTTGTTCAATTTTAAGTGCATAAATCTTTTCAAAAAAATTGACCCCATGTCACTAAGTTAGGGATAAGAATAGTTTGGTCCATGTACCATAGCACCCCTTCCAGAGATGCATTTATAGAATGCACCAGAGAGGAAAGTCCCAACGAGAGGCTGAGGGAGCTCTATGGGCTGGGAAGGGCGTGAGGGGAATGGAAGGGAAAGAACTCTCCCAGAGGAATGAGAGGTTCTTCACATTTGTCACCAGAAGCAGTTTGGAGATTCGAACAACAGTTTGCTGTGAATTGGAGAAGAAAGGGGCTACTTTGACTGTGTATTTATTTAAAACATTTCTAGAAGGCTTGATCAACCTTGCTAAGTGGTTTACAATACAAGCCAAGTCAGAAAGATAAGGACAAGAGCGAAGCCTAACCTGTAGGTTAAGAGTGATGAGAGTGGGAGTGAGGAGCTAGAGTTTTTTTGGTTTTTTTTTGGGGGGGGGGGGGGGGTTGGAAGAATATTTCAGGAAGCAACTAGCATTGTGAAGGTAACTGAATGGGATATAAATCAATGAGTAAGGCAAGTGAAGATGATACCCAAAGAGAAAGACTTCCAGTCATATAATGCCTAAAGCTTTTCCATGGGGACAATGAAACTCAGCCGCTCTGGGTCAGCAGTAGAGACAGAAAAAAGAGAGCCATTGTGGCACTGACTGTTTCTGTTTTAACCTGCAATGGCACTGTGTACTTGGAGGAACGGTTTCTAAAGATAAATTGAATTATGTGACGTGCAAAGTGCACCTGTCAGATCACCTTTACCGAGTTGGTATTTATGCTTCTGTAAAAAAGAATTCATGTCGATTCTAAAGCTGGCCACAGTAATTTGTGCCTGCATCAGTAGAGCCTCGAAGTATATCGTTCCCTCATGGAAATAAGCCCTGGTACCCACATAATGTCCTTGATAGTCAGAGGTTACACAGGAATTAAAACAACAATCTTAAAAGTGATTTATAAATAAATACAATTTCAATAAATGTATCTCATTTTTATTTTTATTTTTTATTTCTAGCAATTATGCAATTGTAGTTGAAAAATCACCAAGGAAACAAACAAAAAAGAACTCATTACAGCTAGACATTGAAATTACTAGTCCACAAATTAAGGGACTCCAAAGGATAACCATATATAAACCCCCCTGACAAAGGTGCTCTTCCTATTAGTAAATCACACACTAAGTAGTCGATATGTGCAGACGATATCCAATATTGTTAAAGCAAAAATGTAACTGCAATGTAGTTTAAATCATGAATATTCAGAGAGGAAATCTATAAATAATTATTAAGCATTTCTTATAAGGACCACTTTTATAAGTTTTCCAATTTTTCACCATGTTAGGGTCCTCTTTAATCATAGGCCCGAAAGGCATAATAAAAAATAATTTTGTGACTTTTTAGTAATTTTTAAAATTTTAAGTAAAAAGCGAGATACTTCCCCCATTTAGGCAAAGCCCAACATGATATCATGTTTCCCTTTCACTGCCTCAGGGGCTGTCAAAGTATTTCTCAATCAGCAAAAGGAAATTGGCTCCAATCCAGACAACTCAGCCAAGGGGGAATCTCAATTCTTTCTTGGCATTTAGGAATGCAGTAACTTGAGGAAGATCAAAACAGGCATATCTATTCAATTGATAATTAATGCATTTGCACTGATATTTTAGGGGTAAAAAAAAAAATAGAGCTCTAATCTATAAAGCAGTGAGACAAACACAAAAACTGATTGTATATCTTTTTTTGGGTGCTTCTGGAAACATTCCAGCATTACAATTTAAAAGGAAACATTTTTGATCTTAAGAAAAGTCATAATAACCACTCTCTATCAGAATCCAAAGCTAATGACACCAACAAAGTAGCTATAACAGTAAGCTCCTCTTCTAACTTCTCCAAAAAGGAAACTTAAGGAATCCATTTGCAAATTCAAATATTGAATCTGCAAATTCTTTCTTATACTGTGGAACATAATAAGCCCTAGATATAGGAGGAATGTTTTGCCCTGGTGTCTTCAAACATTTGTTAAGAAACCTTTTAATCAGGTCAATAGGAGAGGTCCAAGGAAGCTTAGAAAACTTGATAAATCATAATTTGCGGTGCTTAGAATAATTCTCCCCAAAATTCTATTTTTCTTGAAATCCTCAAATTGTTCTTAACCATTGTATGAACAAAATTCCTTTGTTCAGTTCAGCACTTTCGACCTGGTCCAACTGAGTTTTTATATTCTTGATTTCAGATGTCTGCACTGTTACAATTGCCTGATCAGGTTTATAAAAACATTAGACATTTGAACTGAGAGACAATGGGCCATAGTCACTAATGCTTCCCAAATAGACTCTAAGCTGAAAGGACTAGGAAGCAGCAAAAGAGCTTCCCACATGAAGATTGCTGTCTTCACTGGCAAACCTAGTATAATTTCTGAAGAGTCTCTGCTTCTTGCTGCAACACCTTGAAGCCGAACCGCATTCTCAAACTCAAGGCCCACTGCAAATTCAACAACACCCCGATCTGGTTGCAGAGATAGGGCCAATATAGATGGAGACATGGTCCCCCTTCTCTCTTCCTCCAGCCGTGCAGAGAATGCTGACATCATCTGCAGGCGCTGAAGCATCTAGAACCCCAGATGAAGCATCTCTTGCTGTGGAGCTGCCCTGTCTTCGAGGTTCAACAATATATCGATGCTGGGATCACTCAAGGTTCCTCCTATCTTCAAGAGTGTTCCAGTGGCGTTCTACCAAAGTTACTGCCTTAGCCAGCAAGCTGGGCAACAAACCTATCCATAGGATCAGCGACTGAAAAACTCCTGGTCTTGGAGGAGAAATCCCGGGGTCTACCTGTCCACTTAACCATAAAGTAAGAGAAATCAAACCAACAGCTTGAAGAGTTCCTCACAGCGCCACCATCTTAGAGTCCCTTCTCAATGTATCTTATTTTTATAGATTAAAAATAGCATTATCTATAGTTTGCAATACTATTTTTTCATGGTAAAATTCAGTAAGATATCTTCCGATGTCAGTATTTTCAGGTTTTTTCAGTTGACCCTATGAGGTAGAAGTCATTGTGATTAGTAGTGCATTTCTTACTCATTCTCATAAACCACACTCTGCATACCATTATAACAACTCTTATCTTTCCTAATAAACAACCTGCAACAGGAAGATGACAGAGCGAGACATAAATGTTAAAGAATTGTGAAACTGGTTCAGGTTTAGTTATAGACTAGAATGGATTGGGCTAGCGGGAGTTTAGCCACCCCCCCCCCCCCCCGACCCTTATAGGTCAGTCAGGCTGCAACAGACATAGCATTAAAGTTGCAAAAGCTTACAGGCCATCAGGTGAAAAGGGGCACACCTTTCATCACAGCTGTGGCACATCCACTCTCGCATCCTCAGAGGGGCCTCCTGGTCAATATTTCCCTAGAATATGCCCTGTTTATAGAGAATGCACGGCCAGCTGAAGTGTGCAAGAACTGCACAGTTGATTTGGGTGTCAGAGTGCAGGTGTGCTTACACTTCACTGCAAACCTGGATGTGCCAGAATTTCCTGGGTATACTCCACTGCACTATCACCCTTAGTCTGGAGTGCTGCTTTCCAGTACTGCAATGTTTCCTGGCATTGCCAGCCTAAAATTAAATGCCATCATAGTCCACATCATACAGACACCAGGAGGTGGGAATTTTGTACTGACAGCCTGGAACAGCATGCCACAAATGAAGCGATAATCTGTGATTTCAATCAAGCAACAGGAAGATTGATATTCAGTGCAACTTAGCCGATAAGTACGAACTCATCTGGCTAAGTGGTGATGTCTGAATATCTGGCTCCATTCAGCGGCAGCCACATAGCTAGATAAATACTTATCTAGCTAAGTAGTTAACCAGCTAAGTGGTGGGTGGGATGGTGGTGTAACAGAGAGGAGCTACTGCACTTATTCGGCTAATTTATCCTATTATGTGGCAAAATTCTGCTAAGTTAGCTGGATAAGTTAGACCTGCTATTGAGAAGGTCTAAAGTTATCCAGGTACATTCAGTGGCACACCCATGTCACTAAATATCCTAGGTAAATTAGCTGGATAAGCCAGCCAGCTACCCTTTCAATATTGACCACAGGGTTTACTTTTTAAATCATTAATAGAAAAAAAAAATGCTTCTTTTTATGTTTGGATTTGGTGATCTCCTCTTTTAAAGTCAGTGTGCACCAAAGTTTAAGTAACATGCTCACAAATTATCCGATACAGTCAAGCAAGCATGCAGTCCTCATGGAATAAGTTTCTATTCCAGGCTTAATTATTCGTGAACAGTGAACACAAATGCAATAATATTGAAGGAGACTTTCAAATGAGCATGCATCTCAGGGCATACTGAGACAGGAAAATCCTTAAGAAAAGAAAAGAAGTTACCCTTTTTCATCACAAAGGCCGCACAAGCAGCCGAGAGAGCCATTAATCATCTGAACCAAAGACAGAAGAATCTCAAGTGTGCTAGTGACCATGAGGACAGAGAAGAAACCAATGTTCCAGACCACAACGCCTAAGGGTTCAATACAGACAGAGTCCCAGAGTGTGGGGTCTTCCAGGTAATTCTGAACGCTATAAAGAAAGAGGCATTGTAGATTAGAATGTGAGAGAATCTATAAGCAAGTAGAGAAATAAACTGCTGTGCTATCCCAGAAGAGCACCTTCTTACACAATAATGCTGGAGCCTAGTGACAGAAGCATACGAAGAGATCCAGGATTTGAATGGGCATGTACAATTAATACTTTACATTCTGAACAAGAGGGAAGGGTCTGTAAGGCAAATTTTCAGATCAGGACATCACAAAGTCCAGGATGATATTGAAAAATAGCAGATATAAAAAAAATATATATATATTGGAAGATGGACTACAATTCAACTGCATATGTGCCTGAAAGTAATTAAAAGACTTTAGGAATGAAAAGTCCTTGTTGAAGGTGGAGGGTACTAATCATGCTGCTTGTTGGCCTGGGCAAATACAGGAATCCCAGGCCTTTGTGTGGTTAGAAATGTTTGTAGTCTTAGACTGAGACATAGACAGTCGACATTGTCAGATCAACTATACTCAAAACCTATCTTTTTAAACTAGCTTGTAACATCTCTTAGCCAATTGTGTCCCTTTTGTTGATTTGTATTTTTAACTGTTATACGTGATTCAGATTTTTTATCTGAACATTTTATGTGTGTTTTATTGTTCCTTACCCTGAAGCATGGAAGGGCGGGTAACAAATATTTCAGACAACCAAATAAATAAATACACTTGCTGCAAAGAAGAATCTATTAAGCTGTAAAGGCAAAAGTAAACATTGATGTGTGAGAATAGTAATAAAGTTCACTAATGCACATTTCCTAGCTGTTGTTATATTTTGTTATCTACCTGCAGTTGGTCTTTGATATAAAGAAATAATTATGGGCTTCATTTTCAAAGCCATTTATGAGCATAAAACAGTTTTATGTGCGCAAATGGCCATTATAAAATACCCCACGGCTTAGGGTGCATAAAAGTACATGTGCAACTCGGCTTTGCATATACAATTATGCAAACTGGGTGCCGAGCTGGAACTTCTGCACATACGTTTTGATTTTTAGAAAAGTATGCAAGTTAACCTGTGCAAGTTATGCCCTCTGGGGCCATTTTCTTCCTGCCCTAAGAAGAAAGTGGATTTAGGGCAAGAAGATCTGGGGAGGCTGCAGGAGATCAAGGGAGGGGCCTAGAAGAGGATTTGTGTTGTGTTTTGGTTTGGTTTAATTGCAGCAGGATTCCCTCTTTGGAAAATGAAACAAATGAAAATGAAATTTCAACTGGTTTTTCTTTCGTTTTAAAAATGAAATGAAACAAATGGAGAATTTTAATGAAATTTCCCATTTTTTTTGTCTCCCACAAATGCACCTCCCTAAAATTTACTCACATAACTTGATATTCAAACTCAAGTAATGTGCATATCTTGTGATTACAAATCAGGTTGATTTATGCAGGTTTGTATTTACGCACTTGCATGTCAATTTTAAAAGCATTGCTTGTGCAAAAATATCTACATAGGCTATATACGTGGGCTGGAGTGAGCAATGCAGATTTTAAAAAACCGCCAAATACGTGCATATATCCCTTTGTGCACGTGAGAAATATGAGGGCGGGGCATGGACAAGACTTATGCACGTAGTTCCAAATTTTAAAAACAAAACCCACAGTGCGCATACGCTAGATATCCACATAACTTTACAGATCTCAAGCTTTAGGGCTTATAAGATAGGGTGAGGGGGTCCAGGTCAGCTGGGTAGCAGGCAAGATGAGGAACCAGAGAGGTTTGAAAGACCTTGATACTAACTGGAGAAACTGGTGGACTAACTGGAAAACTGGGAATGTGCCACGCGTGAGCAGGTTTTAAAATTCAATGACATACGCCATAGAAAGCAACTTGAAATGAATTGAAATATGTTTAGACTACTTCAAGTCTTAGCTAAGGGGTGCACTCAGTCACTGGAGGAGTCATTACTAATCACTCAGAGGAGGTGAAAGCATGAACCACTCTCTGGTCCCTCATGGAATGGCAGTAGCAGAAGGGCAACGAATCAGGAGTACAAGTCTGAAAGTAAGACAAGACTAGCCCCCCCCCCCCCGGATGAATGGATGTGGGTAAAGGGAAGTAACTGGCTGGAGTTATGTCTAGCTGAGAAATATAGGCCCAATTTAATTTTTCTTTTTTTTCTAGTATGTAAAAATAAAGTGTCTCATCTTGCACTGAAGATAATGGACGCTTGTATGTGTCATGTGACTACTACTGAATAATCCCAAGCAAAAGCAGTTATATGATCTGATGGGCTCTTGTCTGAGAAGGCAGGACCATTCTTGCTGTCCAGTGGGCTTATACAAAGAAGACAAGTACCCCATAAGTAACAAAACTCATTGTACCTGCTGTTGAAGGCCGTGTTATCCATATTTGCAAAAGGATAGTCCCACAGCTGGGCCTCTGTCCGATTAGGAAGCAAAACATTGTATAAACAGAGAGGTCCATTCACCAAACCAGCTGCAGATATAGCAAAGCAAAGAACAGATGCAAAAAGTGCTAGCACCGATAGCAAAACAGATAGACACATCTGGAAAGAAAAGAAACTCAGTTAAGTGCTGCATATGTTGTGTGTTTTTTGTGCATGTATTGTGCTACGTGTTCAACTTTAGTTATCCCTCCAATGCCTCAACAACTGAACAGTAAATAAATCTCTTATATACATTACTTTTCTGGTTTAATAAGTGTAAGCCCATATTGGGCTTATGCCAAGAGAGAAGGGCTCTGAATGTCTCTGTCGAGCACTATCATGTGCCCTATCCCAGATAAGGAAAACTGTCAAAAGTTCCAGTGGAATTTTTTTTTGGAAAAAAATGACACTTCTCCAAGTTTTTCTTAGGTCAAGATGCAGACGAGCATATTAGTGAAAAGTACCCAACGTTGCTCAGGTTGTCTGGTTCACAAATTCATGAAAATGTTCAAAACCAAAACAAATTACGAGAAGAGCATATGTCTGCCTATATGGATCCTGCTGCACTCAAAGTCTGCGAGAGTGATTTGTGGTGTACTGAGGTAGACATCAGAGTGTAACCAAATGGATGTGTAAGAAGAACATCCCTGGATTTCGTATTAAATCTTGGGCTTACATGCCAGCGGGATCCAGAACAGCCAAAGCAGTTGACCTTGGATCCAGCAGTTATGTTCTGAGCTGCAGCCAAAAGAACCTGAAGGGAGCAAGAGATGATTTAGAAATGAGTAATAGAGCACTAATGCTCTGGTATTGTAGCACTGAATAGCTCTGTGCAGTGCTACCTTGCATTCCAAGCAGTAGACAGGAAAACTAAGGGGTCAGTTTTCAAAGGGTTTAGTCACCTAAAGGTAGATTTTAAAAGCCTTACGTGCACAAAAATCGACTATTTACATGCATACGTGGCCTAGAGATAGCCGGGAAGGGCACGCATACATCGATGCAGTCTAGCTGCATTCTACAAATCAACTCCTTTCCATCACTTATATACACCACTTATAAGTTGGTGTATATCTAGTGAATAAAATTCTTTAATGAGGTCAATTTTACAATGGATACCTCTGAATGTGTCTGTATCAACACCTCCCACCCCACGTCCTGAAAATTCACCCTGAATCAAAGTGCCCCTTACAATGGTCCATATATAGAGTATCAGACTGAGCCCTATAAAGAGGCGCACGCACTCTCTCCACACAATGTTCACCAGACTCCTGTACCTAACAAGGAGCAGCACCAAAGTGGTGTATATTTGTGCATACAGCTCCAGACATATGGGCATGCAACCCTTTTAAAATCTACCTTCTAGCTGATAGTAAGGCTCCCAAATCAGCCCCATTAAAAACAGACTAGGGTTGAGCACCTAAATTTGGAAAGGGCAGTGTTAGGGCAGGGGGAAAAAAATGTAAGTGCCTAATACTGATTTTCTGCACTTGGCACCTAAATTAGGTTCCTAATCTATGCTTACGGAGAATTTTCAACTGGAAACTTAGCTGGCAATTTTCAAAGCTATTTCCATGCATACGATGGTGTTTTTTGAGTGGTAATGGGGCCTACGAGAATGGCTTCTGTGTGCAAAAGTACACGTGTGTCAGTTCATGAGTACTTTTATGCGCAGCAGGGGGAGGCGTTCCTTGGGAGTGGAGTCTGGGTGGGGTTAGTACTTACTTGTGTACACACATAGGGGCGGATTTTAAGAGCCCTGCTCGCCTAAATCCGCCCAAAACCGGGCGGATTTAGGCGAGCAGGGCCCTGCGCGCCGGGAAGCCTATTTTACATAGGCCTACCGGCGCGCGCAGAGCCCCGGGACTCGCGTAAGTCCCGGGGTTCTCCGAGGGGGGCGTGTCGGGGGGCGGGCCCGGTCGTCGCGGCGTTTCGGGGGCGTGTCGGTAGCGTTTTGGGGGCGGGTATGGGGGCGTGGCTACGGCCCGGGGCGGTCCGGGGGCATGGCCGCGCCTTCCATACCCGCCCCCAGGTCGCTGCCCGGCGCGCAGGAGGCCCGCTCGCGCGCGGGGATTTACTCCTCCCTCCGGGAGGCGTAAATCCCCGGAGAAAGGTAAGGGGGAGGTGTAGACAGGGCCGGGCGGGTGGGTTAGGTAGAGGAAGGGAGGGGAAGGTGAGGGGAGGGCGTTAGAGGATTCCCTCCAAGGCTGCTCCGATTTCGGAGCGGCCTTGGAGGGAACGGGGGTAGGCTGCGCGGCTCGGCGCGCGCGCCGGCTATACAAAATCCATAGCCTTGCGCGCGCCGATCCAGGTTTTTAGCAGATACGCGCGGCTCCGCGCGTATCTACTAAAATCCAGCGTACTTTTGTTTGCGCCTGGAGCGCAAACAAAAGTAGGCTATTCGCGCTCCTTTTAAAATCCGCCCCATAATTTTGCTAGATAAAGCACCTGCACAAATAGCAGGTGTAGCTTCATGTGCATACTTTTTCCATCTCAATTTTCAAAGGCTCATTTTCCCTTTGAAAACTGACAAAGTCTGCAGGTAAAAAACACTTCCGTGCACAATTGGAAAGTTGCTCTCTTACCCCTAGATTCATCAAAATGATATAAATATAGCAGAAATAGCACCTGCGATAAAAATAAGGCTCTCATATAAGTAAACTATTTATTTCACTGTAGGAGGGGCAACTAGTAACTCGGGGTGAGGTTTTGGTTGTGGCCTAGGTTTTGGGGGGCAGTTTTACATGTACAGTCAGAGGTATGAACAGCACAGTACACATCAGTGAAGATTTGATGAGATTTGGAGTGAGGAAAGGTACACAAAGATGAGATTTCTACATTGCACTCTCGACCTAGCTTGATAGCAGCTAGGTAGAGAGTGCATCCAACTAAGTTGAGAGAACATTGTACAAATCTCATCTTTGTGTACCTTTCATCACTCCAAATCACATCAAATCTTCACTGATGTGAACTGTGCTGTTCGTACCTCTGACTGTGCATGTAAAACTGCCCTCCAAAACCTAGGCCACCACCAAAACCTCACCCTGAGTTACTAGTTGCCTCTCCTACAGTGGTATAAAATACCATTTCGGGCATAACACACAACATAACGCCAGGAAAAATGGTGCAGTTATTTCCGGTGTTAAATTGTGAGATAGTGTGTGTTACACTATTGCACACAATGTTAAACACCCCTTATTTTCATAAACTCCACCAACACTCCTCCCTTTTTCTAAATTTTTAAAATTTGCAAATGCATCTCGTGATGCATTATTGCAAGTGTTATGGTGTTATCGCAGGCATTAGGGCCCTAATGCAATTTGATAAATGACCCTGTTAGATACCTAAATTCGGTCAAAAACAGGCCAGCTACAGAGTGGCTGGTCCCCTGATAGCAACCGCACACAAACCACATATCAAGGGGTTTCCTTGACATTTGGAGGTTGTAGAATTATTGCACTAAGGAAACGAGGTTGGTTGGTGAATAGGTTATCCTTGCTTTCAGCAGAATGGGGCATGAGCTAATGTCATGAATTGCTCAAGCTACTGATACAAAATGGGTGCATCCAGAAGCTGATGATTGCTAGATGGTGAGGGTTTTTTTTTTTACCATTAAGTCTTCTTTCTCCTCCCTCCCCAGGCTGACTTCCTTATGTGGTGGCTAAAGGATGAGCCTCCCATGTAACCAAATCTTTTGGTGCTGCTCTGAATCAGCCTAGCAACTGTAGAGTAGTTACCTTCCCTCCCTATGCCTACCCATAACCTACCTGAACGCTGCTGTGCCCTATCCAAATGCAGGTATGAAGGCTAAAAGAGAAAGGGACAGGACTGTCTCCTTACCATTATGCCTCCTCCCCAGAGTCCAGGTAACTGGAGGGCCTGTCTAGTGATAAGCCACCTCCTCAGGTAGGTCACTGTTAGGTTGGGGAACAGCAGGAAAGCACTGGCTGCAATGGACACCAGAGCCAGAAAAATGAGAATCAGTCCCACAAACCTAGAACACGTCCTAACGCACATCACAATGGAGAGTGAGAGGGTGAGTCCTGAAGCAACAAAAAGAGAAAGAAAACAGACATCACATTATCATCTCAATATATAATATGCTCAGACTGGGGTTTGTCTGTCAATGACCCCTGGGCTATGCATGTACATGTCAGTGTGCATGTACATCCTGCTGAGGTGCATATTCCTGCGTTTCTGGTGGTCCCCATGGACTGGAAATAGGAAGATGGGGAGAGGGATACAGTAGAGTACCAGAGAGGGCTGAAGGGATAAATTACCTGAAAGAGATTTTGCTGGTGCATGATCCCTGCAAATCTGCTAGACCAGAGGACTGCAGAGGAGGCCAAAGCTTGAGGGAAATAGAGGAAGAGTGCTTAGGTCAGACTGGAGGGATGGCTGAGAGTGCTCAGGTTGAGCTTGGGAGGTGGGGGGTGCAGGGAAAGAAGAATGATATTTGCAGTGGGAAGGGGGCCAAGGAAGGAAGACTGTTGGGTCCAGGCAAGGAGGCAAATACTGTCCAGTGAATCTTCAGTGGCTGACAGCTAATTATATAGATAGATATCTATATGTAACCCCTGTTAAGGAAGAAGCCAGATAATACATTCCAGAGGTCACATATCACACTTGTTTGGTATTGGGAAACTGTAGCTATTCAGGTTAATTCACTTTCCAAGGTTTCTTACAGGGGGAAAAAGTTTCCTTTTAAGGCCCTCACATTGCTCTTTACTTACCCCAGAAATAAGCCTCTTACACACAGCACTGATAATCACAGCACTGGAGAATGACAAAGTCAATACTCAATAAGATACAAGAGAGTTGTTTGATGGTTTCCAACATACCTCTTTACTAATAAAATGCAAGGATGAGTTCAAAGTCTTTACAGCTCTATACTTCATTTTCTAAAGTTGTTACAAATGCTTTTAGTAAGTTTATGACTTCTCAAAGTCTTTTCTTAAAGTCATAGTTTTTCAATTAAAGTCATTAGTTCTTTTAATTACTTGATATCTTCCCTCCCATTGGAAAATAGGGCAAGTTGGGTACTTCTCTCCCAGTATAGTTAAGTATCAGACAGGTACTTTTAAAGCTTTAGTTCCTTTATCTCTTATCTCCTCTTGTACTATCAAGGACAATACACTTTTCTCCTTCTCTCAATCCTCAGTCCTCATGGGCCGTTGCTATGGTCCATCTCCTCTCCTTCTCTTTCAGGATGTCTGGACGTCATCCTCTTCTTGGATTCCTATGATCTCAGGTTCCTCTGTTAAGAAGATACCTCCCCTCCTTTGTCTCAGGTAACGACAAAGGATAGGTGCGTCCACGAGGTGGCGTGGTTCCAGGAAGGAGATCAATTGGGTAATTAAACCTTCGGAGAGGTGGAAGGAGGTCTGCCTTCTGTTTAGAGAACAAGTCCTCATAGGCGGCATATGGAGCAGGTACGCCAGAGGACGTAGTAGCCAGGGGAACCACAGGAGATGGTATCACTTTTTGGAGGCAGACTGATGGCAAGCAGGACCCCACTCTACTAGTTGCAATGAGGCCTAGTTGAATTGGGGGGAATGCTTCTGTAGCCAGGGGAGCCCAAGTACTATAGGGTGGATAGACTTATCCAATACTAGTAATTCAAGTTCCTCGATATGTAAAGCCCCAGTACGTAATTAGACTGGTTCCATAGTCAAGGAGATTCGGCCGGGTAGCGGCTCTCTGTAGATTGAAGCATTGCATAAAGATGTATCGAGCAAATGGGTTTTTATATCCAACAGCTGCACAAGGTCTTTAAGGATAAAATTATCTCCTGCTACGGAATCTACTAGAGCAAGAACCGGGAAGGCCCGGGAGTCCCAGATTAAAGTAACCGGTACGGACAATTGAGGGGCAGGAGAGGTTGCACCCAAGTTCAGGACCCCTACTGAACTTGGGCCAAGGAGTTTCCCGGATGGATAGGGCAAGTCTATAGATGGTGGCCAGGTGCTCCGTAATACAGTCATAGGCCAGTTTGTCTCCGCCAGAGGCGTTCTTCTGGTGTTAGCTGCCCGCGACCCAACTGCATAGGTTCTTCCACTTTGACCACTCTAATGTCGCTGCAGGATGCAGGGTTCTTAACTGGTAGTGAGTGGAAGCGAACCTGCGAAGGCTTCTTGGGCATCCGACTCTCCTGGTGATGCTCTTGAAGACGATGGTCAATTTGACCTGCCAAATCTATAAGGTCCTCCAGAGAGGAAGGGAGCTCCCATGCAGCCAACTCATCTTTTAGCTTCGGAGAGAATCCATTCAGGTAGATAGCTTGGAGGCAGTCTTCCTGCCACGCGAGCTCGATAGCCAAAGTCCGAAACTCAATGGTCTAATCAAAAAGACTTCTTTGTCCTTGACGGAGGAGTAGTAAACGGGTGCTTGCCATGGCATGTCGCCCAGGATCAACAAAGGTCCGTCTGAAAACAGCTACAAATTGAGCCAGTTCCTTCAACAAGGAATCAGAGCGTTCCTACAGGGGAGAAACCCAGGCCAGCGCTTTCCCTTCAAGGCGGGATAGGATGAACGTGACTTTCGTCAACTCATCCTGAAAAACAGAAGGCTGCAGAGCAAATTGCATGAGCATTGGTTTATGAACCCTCTGCAGAGTCTGGAGTCGCCATTGAAGCGTGGAGGCGCTGGAAGTGCCAACAAGGCTTGAGGCATCGATAGAGGTGGCTGTGGAGGAGGAGGAGCCAAATTATTCGTAAGGGCATCAAGCCCGGCATGAAAATGATCCATGGAGGAGGCCAATGCCTTAAGGAACTGCTGCTGTTCTTGTACCTTGGGTGCCAGGCCTGGGATGGCCTGGAGGGCACGTGGCTCCACAGAGTCCATAGTCTTTGCAACCTGTTGCTTCAGTAGTGGACCCTTGTGCTGAGGTGGGATTGATGCAACCCGTCGGTGAGGACCTACGGGTCCCCACCATCAGCAGGTGGAGTGGGGCTGAAGCTAGAGGCCGCTGGAGCTTCACCTATACCAGCCCTCATTCCCCTTGGGTTGAACCTTTGGGTGTCGGGGCCAGCAAGACTTAGGTGGGCATCGAGGTTGCTAGAGATGAAAAGTGATTCAGTCCAGAGACAGCACCCGGTAGATGGTGTAGTCCTATCCTGAACTGGATTCGGTACTGGAACTCAGGCGCCTAAGGAACAACGAGTAACTGGAGGCACTCAAGCAAAGGAAGGCCTAAGCCTTGAAAGTCCATGTCCAGAGGATAGGCGAGAGGAGGTGTCACTGACAGGCTAGGATCAGAGCCAGTGACAAATGGAAGTTGTGGCAAACAACGTAGAACTCTGGACACAGGAAAGTCTGTAGCGTAGGTGTTCAAAGCAAGGGTCAGGGCACGGAGAAGGCAGGCGTAGTCAATCAAGGCAGTGGTCAGGGCATGGAGAAGGCAGGCGTAGTCAATCAAGGCTGTGGTCAGGGCACGGAGAAGGCAGGCATGGTCAGATATAGTGGAGGTCTGGAGCTGGAGAGAAGCTGAAGAGTAGTCAGGCATAGCGGAGGTCTGGGGCTGGAGAGAAGCTGAAGACTAGTCAGGCATAGCGGAGGTCCGGGGCTGGAGAGGCATGATGAACAGGGACATCTTGGCTGGCAACCCTGGGTAGCGTGGTAGGGACGAAGGCACTGAAGGGAACCCGAGGTTGGAGCTGGTGGCCCACTGCCACCAGTGAAGAGGAGCCAGAAGCTGGAGTCTATCTGAAAAGGTGAGAGGGCTGTGCCGCCAGGCTGCTGCGGGTGGCACTTGTAACAGATAGTGCCAGCAGCCTGGTTCCACTCTGGTTAAGGTGGAGCTCAGCCTGCCAGAATAGGCTCTCCCTTCCTCAGAATGTTCCCCAATTCCTAACAAATCAAAACCCTCTTCCCTGCACAGTCATCTCAATCACACACTGAGACACTCTGGAACTCAGCTCTTCCTCTGGGGTCCTGCGTGTGGAACGGGGAACATTTCTGTGAATGCTACCCTGGAGGTTCTGGATTTCACCTTTCTACCTAAAAACCCTAAATTTGGCTTCCAGAACTTCCCTCCTGCACTTTCCTATGTCATTGGTACCCACATGTACCATGGCAGTCAGCTCCTTCCTAGCACTCTCTAAAATCTTATCTAGGTGGTCTGTGGAAGGCAAGTTGCCAAGCAATTCTCATAGCCACCAGCCATCCAGCTATCTAGAATTCTAGTGATTGAATACCCCACTATAATGGCTGTCCTAACCCTTCCCTCCTGGGCACACCAAGGTGATGGTCTCCTTCCAGGTGATCTTGCTCCTCTAAAACAGCACAAGGGCTGCTTGACTGGAGTTGAGAACACTCTACTATGTCCCTGAAAGTTTCTTCTGTAAAGCTCTGTCTTCCAGGTCTGCCCCTCTGGCCTCCGGAGATCAGACTCGTTCTCTGAGAGCCAAGACCTCTTTGCACCAGATGCACACATATAACCTCTCACCAACAGGTGGCACTCAGTGCAAAAGACTGGATAGCCCTGACTTGATGCTGGACTACTGACATCTTCATTTTATTAAGATGGTAAAGTTTTAAAGCTTAAGGTGGAGTAGGTATTCCTCTCAGTTTAAGGGTTTTAAATTTGGTGTTTTTGTTTAAATCTGAGGTTTTCAAATTAACTAGGTGACTCTTGTTGGTGTGTGAGTGACCAGCAGCAAGACTAAAATTAGTCAGTCACTAAAATCAGAGTTAATTAAGTTTTGCAGAATCACTAATTGACTAGAATTTTAAAGATTTCAACCTAATTGGAGGGGGCAGTATCTATTTAACAGCAAAAGAGTTTGGGGTGAGGGGGAATCAAACTAGTGACTAGTTGTTCAGGAACCAGTATTCTCACCTTTTCAGATCAAGTGAGTGACCTTTGCAAATTCACTATTTTAATACTTTCAAGCAAATACTAACTTCTATAAGTTCACAAAATAACCCCAAATCCTATTTCTAAACACACACATTCCTAACAATGACAAACACAACTACCCTTAAAAACTCTCACAATAAACACAGCCAATAGTTTAATGATTTAAGAATTTTTATTTATTTTTTTTAGATTTTAGGTGTTTTCTCAGCAAATCCAATTCACTACCAGCAGATGAAGATTCTGCCATCAGCACTCCCTCTAGACTGAAATTTACTCAGTTTTTGCTTTCTTATATATCTGTTTTTGTAAGGCAATTACATCAAGTAAACACATTTTTTAAAAATCTCCTCAGAGGGATTCATACTGCAAACAGATTAACAATTGGCCTTCTTAGATAATCTCCCTTCTTGTTTCTAACAACATTTCCCTTTAACACCTTTTCACATCAAACACTAGTGTCTAATTGCCCAGGAACCAATATTCTCACCTTTTCAATTCACGTGATCTTTGCAAACTCACAATTTTAATACTTACAAACAAATATTAACTTATATAAACTCACAAAATGACCCAAAGTCCTATTTCTTCACATATAATATGGAAATAAGCTCCAGAGAATGAAGCCATGGGACAGAGCAGGTGAAGAAGAAAAAAATAGATCAACAGAGAAGAGGGCTAGAACAGAACAAGGAAGAGAAGGGAAGAAGAGAGAGGGGCGCTATTCAGAGAATACAGGGAATAACATTCAGAGGGAGAGCCTGGGCTGGGAGAAGGAGAAGGAGACCATTTTTTGGCAGGGGAGGTGTGGGTAAGAGAGAGAGGACAGAATGGAGCAAAAGAGGCGATTGATCTCTGTGAAAGAGTAGAAGGGGGAAAGAGTGATTCAGTTAGGGAAGGGAAGAAAAACTGAGTGCAATGTCAGAAGTCATAAGAAAAAATTGGGGATACAAGGCAAGGACTGAAAGCCAGGAGAGACAAGCCTGAGAAGAGAGGAGAGAAAATAAGGTCATCAGAAACACATGGAGAGACAGGCCAGAGAAAGAGAGGAGAGGACCCAAAGCCAGGAGTGAAAATATGGAGACACAGGCCTGAGAAAAGACAGGAGAAGACACAAGCCAGGAGTGAGAGCAGAAAGAGACAGGCCTGAGGAGAGAGAGGCAGTTGTACTGAAAAGGGAGAGAAAAAAAAAGCTAAGTTTTTGGAGACAAGCTGAGAAGAATGAAGTGAGGAAGGATGAATAGAAAGGAAAACTTGAAAATGAAGGAAAGAAAATGAGCTGATAGAGAAAAAACTGTAAGAGTATAACATTTGAGAGTTGCATGTGGTTTGTTCATTGGGGAGAATCGGGGAGATTGTGGTTGGGTTACTTTATCATGTCTTGATACGTCCACCTGCGTTGTGGAAGTTGTATGCTGAAACTTTAATAACAAAAATATCTGAAGATAGAGAAAAACTGAACAGTGATAAGGAGGGAGACGAGGAAGATAAAAGATGAAAAGAACAAAGCACAGCTTAGGGCCAATGATATTAAGGTAAGAACAATTATTTAATATTCTGACCATGAAAGTTAATATTGCATCACAAGGGAGACCAACTCTCACATTCTAATTCTGGGATATTTTGTAAGACTTATAGGAAATATCTTAAAGCCCCATACATTAAATTGTTTAAGGTGCATGCCAGACTATTCCTTCAAATGCAGGATATTTTCCCACCCTAATAGTTACACATTTGGTGGGATTTTGTGTTGTGGTGTTTCTTAAAACATGTAACATAGTTACATAGTAATGACAGCAGATGAAGGCCAAATGGTCCAACCAGTCCGCCCAGCAATTTGCTTATGGTAGTAACTGACTTTCCAGATTACCTCCATGCAGATTACCTCCATGCAAAAATGTTACACCATCTCTTCTTTTTCATCTTCAAGCCTTTAAGGATCCACAGTGTTTGTCCCACACCCTTTTGAATTAATTTACTGATCTCATTTTCAACACCTCTACTGGGTGGGCATTTCAGGCATCCACCACCCTCTCGGTGAAGAAATATTTCCTGATATTGATTCTGGATCATCCCCCCTGGAGTTTCATATCATAACCCTTAGGTTCTACTGTTTCCTTTCCAACAGAAAAGTTTGAAGTTTGTGGATTATTATCTGTCAGGGATCTGAAGGTCTGTATCATACCTCCCCTGCACCTCCTAACCTCCTGAAACAGACCCTACACCATTTTGGTCGCCTTTCTTTGTATAGTTTCCATCTTGTCTCTATCCTTTTTGAGATACGGTCTCCAGAACTGAACACAGTGCTCCAGGGGAGGCCTCACCAAGAAACTTTACAAGGTCATTATCACCTCCCTTTTCCTGCTGGTTATTCCTCTTTATGCAACCCAGCATCTTTTTTTTTGGAAATTATTTTTACTAGTTTTTAAATGTATACAACCAAACAGTAAATGCCAGTCTTAACACATGACTTTCCGATTCCCTTCCCTCCCCCCCCCCCCTCACCCTCCCATTGATCCCATCCTTTAGAATCCCAACAAAACCCTCATAATCATCAGTTATGATTCTCAGTTATGAAGATCAGGGAATAAACAGAGTCCATGTAATGTCCAAGGAAAATGAAAACCTCTCAACTCCAGATGCTTGCCTCCTGGTATGGTGACATCGCTGAAACCTCTCATCCCGGGAGCCACGGATCTCTGGAGAAGCCTGTAACCGGGGTTAAATGAGCAGTGAAACCGGACCAAATGGATGAGACATTTACCGACCTCTTTGGCAGGGTGTGAGATACTATTGCATGTTCCATAGAACATAAGCGGAGCATCTTCAAGAACCAATGTTCGTAACTGAGGGTTCCTGGATTCAACCAATTCACCAAAATGATTTGTTTCCCCACTAAACTGGCCTCTTTTAGGAATAACCCCTCTGAGGGTGTTAAATGCAATTGGGCCGCAGTATCCTGGCTGAATAGCCATAAATTAGGGTCTAGTGGAATGGTCCTCCTTAAAAAATAAGAACAAGCAGTACGAACCTGACCCCAGAAACGGCCAAGTACCACACAGTCCCAAAAGCAGTGTGTATAGTTACTCTCTTCGCTGTTGCATTTGGGACATTGCTTGGAGGTAGTGATCTTCAATTTGAAAGCCCGGAGGGGAGAAACGTAAACTTGCCAAAGAAATTTGTAATGAGTCTCACGCAATAAAACATTCTCTGAAAGTGCTGGTAATTCCTTAAAGCATTTTTTGAAGTCGTTAAAGGTAAGAGCAAATAGGGGCCATTCTGTCCATCTAGAATAAATACGTTCTAAATGTCGAAGGTCCCCCGTACCCATGACTTCTTTATAAAAAAAGGATATGGTGGGTTTCCTCTTCCCCACCTGTAGCATATCTCTAAGTTTCTGGCTCTCGGGGGGTCTCCGCCAACTGAGGTTGCAGGGCTCTAATAAAATGGGACACCTGAAGGTATGCAAAATAATCCGTGTTTGGTAAGTCAAAGCATTGTTGAAGTGTCTGGAATGAAAGGATGGTCCCAGAGATTCGATCATAAAGATCGTAAATATAAGTTAGACCTTGGGCATCCCATCGGTTGAAGATCCTCTTCCCCTTCCCAGGATGGAATAGGTCATGTCCCTTAATAGTAATAAAGGAGGTTAGTCGGTGGGGAATACCTCTCAATACTCATACGGAGTAAACATTGCCTTAGAACATAGCCAGTCCCTCACATGTCGTAGGTTGCATGCCAAGTTGTACCCGGCTAAGTCTGGGCAGCCCAACCCTCCTCTTTCTGTTGGTGTAGAAATAAGGTCCATGGGTAGTCTAGCCTTTTTCCCCCGCCACAGGAATGCACGTAGGGCTTGATGGAGCCTATGGAGATCTTGCTTATGAAGCCAGACAGGCATCAGCTGTAGTGTGTACAGCCATTTGGGCAGTAAAATCATTTTAAAAAGTTGTATCCGGCCCACTAAAGATAATGGCAATGATGTCCACCTATTCAATGCTGTCAGGGAGTAAGTAAGCAAGGGTTGAATATTGGCTGTATACAAATCCTCCATTTTGACAGGGACTCTAATACCAAGATATTTGAGGTGGTCTGTCACCCAGCGCAGAGGAAACATGCCCTGCCATGTAGAGTGAATACATCCTGTGGCATCTATTGCTTCCGACTTATCTTGGTTGATCCGGAGGCCGGCGAATTGTCCAAATTGTCCCAGTAGGTCCAGGACCACTGGGAGAGAGTGAGGGGTTGTGTGAGCAACACTAAGAGGTCGTCTGCAAAGGCAGCGATTTTAAAAATATGGTTCGGACCCCCGAATCCTTTCACCACTCTGCATGCCTCGATTTTCCGCAACAGCAGGTCTATATATAATAAGTATAACAACGGTGATAATGGGCACCCTTGTCTGACCCCCCTTTGAATATGAACCACCTCTGACAGTCTCCCATTTGCTAGAATACGTGCCTTCGGGTTGTAGTACAGTAGGGTAATATAATTGAAAAAATCCCCTCGGATTCCATATCTTTGTAATACTGAGGATAAATACGGCCACGCTACTCGGTCGAAGGCTTTCTCCGAATCAAATCCAATGGCTAAAGCCGGTATGTCTATTATTAATTAAGCTCCTTATGGCCCTATATTAAGGGCCATAAGGAGCTTAATTATATTAGCATTTGGATATCGGCCCCTGACAAAGCCTGTCTGATGATGAGATATCAAACGAGGAAGAAAAACATTCAAACGTTCTGCTAGTATCTTAGTGAGGATCTTTAAATCGCAGTTGAGCAAAGAAATTGGCCTGAAAGAGGACGGATGCCGTGGGTCCTTATTGGGTTTGGGCAGGACTGTTATATATGCTTCATTAAAGGAAGCGGGGAAGGATTCTTGTTTTAACCCATCTGTGTAATACACCGTCAATGTAGCCCCGACATTGTATTGGAGTATTTTATAAAAATCATAGGGCAGCCCATCGGGACCAGGAGATTTCCCCGCTTGTGTGGCCGTAATGGTCTGCAATACTTCGTAAATCTGAATGGGACGATTTAGAAAATCAAGTTGAGAGGTAGTTAGGGAAGGCAGGGTCAGATCTTGGAAAAAGGTGTCCTCCTCCACCTGTCCCCCTGGGATATCTGGTGTATATAATTTGTTATATAAACCTCGGAAGATTTCACAAATCTCCTTTTCTGTAGTTACTAACCCCCCTGATTGGGACTTAAGGGACGTTATAAAGGATTTTCGTCTTCGTATTCTAGTGAGATTGGCCAGTAATCTGCCTGGTTTGTTACCAAATTTGAATAAATGATGTTCCCCCTTACGTTGATATCGTTGGGCTCTAGTGTCAAGGAGGGTATTCAAATGGCCTAACACAGTGTAAAACTCCTTTCGGTTGTGGTCGGAGTTATTCCGGATCAAGGTAGCTTTTGCTTGATGAAGTACTTGCTCCAGGTTGAGAATATGCTTATTTAGTTGCTTATTGCGGAAATGAACATAGGCTATAATCTCTCCCCGGAGCACTGCCTTCCCAGATTCCCAAAATAGCTGGGGTGTCGTTATGTGTTGCTGGTTGTTCTTAGCAAAATCATTCCATTTCTCTCGAAGGAAAGCCTGAAAATGAGCATCATCCTTGAGGAAGCTTGGAAATCTCCAGATGTTTGATTTATGTGTAAGTGTGGTAGAGGCAAGGGTCAGAGATATCGGGGCTGATCTGAGATAGCTTGAGTTTCAATGGTCGCCTCAGCTATTCCAAAGAATTTATCTTTAGAAACTAAAATATTGTCAATCCGTGACAACGTGCCGTGGGACCTTGATATGTGCGTGTAGTCCCTTTCACTGGGATGCAAGGTGCGCCAGACATCCAATAAGCCCAGTTGATGGCAAAGATACACTATTCCTTTCTTTTGCTTCCCAGGGCGTTGTACTAGAGGGGGATTTTTGTCAAGTGATGGATCATGTACACAGTTAAAATCTCCTGCTAGGTAAATAGTGCCTTGCCCATGTATGTGTATCAGATTACTCAATTGAACAAAACATTCATGGGAGTATTCATTGGGTGCATAGATATTACAAATGGTTACGGGTGTATTGTTCCATACTCCAACTAATAATATGTAATGACCAATAGGGTCAGGTATGCTCTGTAAGATTTGAAAGTTTGCAAATTTACTAATTAAGATTGCCGCTCCCGCATATACACAGGTGCCCACCCATTCCCTATGGAGCTTTTTGCTCTCGGTGTCGGTAAGGTGGGTTTCTTGAATACAGGCCACCTCAGCTTTTAAATGTTTAAGATGGGACAATACTTTTTTTTCTCTTGATCTGAGTTCCCAGTCCATTTACATTCCAGGATACTATTTTCGACATGACAGAGTAGCAGAGGATGCATATAGCAGCTAATAACACCAATGAAGAGAGAAGCCCCCAGCCTGGCTTCTCTCTGGTTCGCATCTTCTCAAAACAAGTTTCCCCCATTCACAAGCCAATGTGGGCTGATTATCAAACATGGAACTGTACAAACAACAATGTGGATCTCTCTCAACTGAGATCATAGGAAATATACATTCAACAGATCCCTCATCCCCACCCCCTCCCTTCCCCTACCCCCACTCTGTGTACTATCCCTAATCCCCCAAAGTATCGCAGTATAACCCCCATAAGGGTTAAGAGGTCACGTGTCCAGTGCCCGGGCGCCATGCATCTGATGGTACGAAGTGGCATCCCGCTATGCTGAGTGAGAAGCATTATAATATACATACAGAAATAAACAAAGATTTCAATACTCATCTTTCCGAAGGGCGACCATAAAGAGAAAGTAAAAAAGGGGAATAAAAAAAGGGGGAAAACTTATAAGGCAGTCTATGTTAGGATTCAAAATAGAGGTATGCTTGCATTTTCAGTACTTCAGATTGGGTTCCCCCGATAGGGTCTGTAACATGTCCCTCTCTCCTGGGTGCATGGCAAACAGGCATTCATCAACCCTCGGGATTGCAATAGAAGATAAGTCCTCCAATCCCTCACACTCTTTATGCGGGTAATGACAGAGTATTGAATGTCCCAGAGGGATCCCGATAAGCAATAGAACTCCAATTAGATGCCATCTCCTCTTTGACGGGATCCTGCACTCTGAGTCTACATGCCGCTTCTTTTTTTTTTTTTTTTTATTCTTTTATACTTTCCCAGTATGCCTGCGCAGCTTCAGATGTGGTAAAGGTGTGCTATGTATTTTTATACCATAGTTTCAGCGTGGCCGGGTATTGCAAAGTGAATTTAATCTGTGTGTTGTAGAGTTGGGTACAGATCTTAGCATAACTTTTATGTTGTTCTGATACTCTCGCCGAGTAATCTTGAAAAATTCGGATCTTATGGGTGTGGTAGTTGACATGCCGTTTCCCCCGGTAGGTTCTCCAAATTTCATTTTTCTGGGCATAGTTCAAAAACTTCGCTATTACCAAGTGTGGTCTGGTCTCCGAATCTCGCCTGGCTCCCAACCTGTGAGCCCTTTCCACTATGATTTTCCCCTGCAGATCCGTGAGCTCCAGGGCCTCAGGCAGCCATGTCTCCAGTATGGAGGCCAGTTCCCCTTCCCCCACGGTCTCGGGGAAGCCCAGAAATCTCAAATTGGACCTTCTTGCCCGGTTTTCTAGGTCATCTACCTTATCAGTAAGGTCCCGAATCGTTTTGACATAGGTTTCTGTGGTGCGGGTAAGTGCTGATAGATCATCCTCCACCATGCTGATCCGGCCCTCCGCATGGTCTAGGCGCGGCGTTATTTCGTTGAGGACTTCCCGGACCTCCGTTAACTGGGTCACAACACCAGCTAATTTTTCATCGAGTGCTGTGCGGATCACTTCCTCAATTGCTGCAATGGTGAGCCCCGTCGCCATCGCCCCAGAGTCAGCACTGTTATCGTTGCCGGTCGCCATCTTGGGGTCAGGCCCCCTGGTTTTTTCTTTGTCTTTTTTGCTGCCCCTGGCTGCCATGGTTGGCGAAGATCGCTGCATATATTTCACAATGGACACAGGCAGAGTTGCTCCCGCTTTGTAAAATTCGGATGGTCAATTAAGCAGGGATGGTTGTAAGCGGATTGTTAGCAGGCGCCCGGAGCCGTGGAATAAGCATCTTCCCCGGCTCACCACATCACGTGACCCCCCGCAACCCAGCATCTTTCTGACTTTATTTACCACCTTGTCAGTTTGCTTCACTGCCAACAGATCACTCACTCCAAGGTGCCTCTCTTCGTCCGCGCATGATGTCTTTCGCTCCCATCACATACAGTGCTTTTGGATTACTGCATCCCAGGTGCATGACTCTGCACTTCTAGACATTGAATTGCAGCTATAGGTAAATCAACACATACCTGTGTGTGTATATATTTATCAAATTTTATTTTAACAATCTTTATAACAAATCACTTTTTAAAGATTACTTATATCATCACAACACAATACAATATAAAATATAAAACAACATTTACTCACCACACACATACTCAGTGCAATACATTAGTTTTCCACATTGTTATATCATTTTAATACAATTGTCAAAAACAATTATTTAAGCACTCCCATAAATACCAAATAATTCCTCAAATAATTATTACATCTCCCACAAATAATCCTTTACATACTTATCTAATAATATAACACATATTATTTATTCTAAATGGTGTAATCCTTGTTTTTCAAACTCTTCCTCCATATAGCTCTTTAGAAAAGTCTTGTATTGTGTTGTGATGATATAATGAATTTTTAAAAAGTGATTTGTTATAAAGATTGTTAAAATAAAATGTGATAAATATATTCACACACAGGTATGTGTTGATTTACCTATGATTGAAATTACCTGCGGTTGAAACCCTTGATGTTTATTGTATAATTGAATTGCAGCTGCCAAATCTTTGACCACTTTTCATTCTTTCTGCTCCTTCAGGTGTATCCACTCTGTTGGAGATCTTAGTATCACCCGCACAAAGGTAAACTTTTCCTTCTAACGCCTCTGTAATGTCACGAAGATGTTGAACGGACTCCCTCCCAAAACCAATCCTTGAGGCACTCCACTTACCACTGTTTTCTCATCAGAACAGGTTCCATTTGTCATTACATTGAGAGGAGGCAGCAAACACTGCACGGAGCGGCAGTAGCCACTGAGGCGTTCACAGAGCGGGATGCCAGTGGCCAGTAGTTGGTGTTCCACCTTCAGGCAGCAAAACACTGCACGGAGCGGCAGTAGCCACTGAGGCATTCACGGAGCGGGATGCCAGTGGCCAGTAGTTGGTGTTCCACTTTCATGCAACAAAACACTGCACGGAGCGGCAGTAGCCACAGAGGCATTCACGGAGCGGGATGCCAGTGGCCAGTGGTTGGTGTTCCACCTTCACGGAGCGGAAGGATGGAGGGCTGCCATCTCATAAAATAAAAAAAAACCAAACAAGCAAACAAAACAGGGGTGGGTAAGGGGCAGGGGGTGGCCTGCTGGTTGCGGCGGTTGCTACCCCTGATTGAGATGGATGTTCACTAGGATGGCGCTGCTCTCTGCATTGGTGGAGGGGTGGAAGGGAATTGGGGCCGGAGGGTGCTGGAAGCCAATAGAGACGGGTGGGAGGGAGAAAAAAGGGGGGAAAAAATGGATAAACTGCGTAGCTTGCTGGGCAGACTGGATGGGCCGTTGGTCTTCTTCTGCCGTCACTTCTATGTTTCTATGTTTCTATATTGTCTCTTGTCAGTTAGTAATCCACTCCATCACCTTGGCACCCACACCTAAGCTTCTCATTTTATTTATGAGCCCCCTATGTGGGACTATATCAAAAGCTTTGCTGAAATCCAAGTAAATCATATCAGTCACTCTTCCTTGATCCAGTTCCCTAGTCACCCAATCAGAAAAGACAATCAGATGTGTCTGACAGCACCTTTCCCTGGTGAATCCATGCTGCCTCGGGTCCAGAAACCCACCAGATTGTAATCCGTTCACTATCCTTTCCTTCAGTATTGCTCCATTAATTTTCCCACCATTGAGGAGAGGCTAACTTGCCTGTAGTTTCCAGCCTCCTCTCTGCTCCCACTCTTGTGAAGTGGGACCACCACCGCTCTTCTCCAATCACTCGGCACCACTCCTGTTTCCAGGGATCTATTGAGCGGGTCTTTCGGCAGACCCACCAGCACATCTCTGAGCTCCCTCAGTATCCTAGAATGCACCTCGTCTGCTCCCATGGTCTTCTCCGCTTTCAGTTTTCCTAGCTCTTCCCATACATTCTCTTCTGTAAATGGGGTTGCATCTACCCCACTGCTATCCATGCTTTTGTCAACCAGCAACGGTCCTTCTCCAGGATCTTCTTTAGTGAACACCGAACTGAAGTATTTGTTTAATATTTCTGCTATTTCTTCATCTTTCTCTACACATTGCTCTTTGTCACCTTTCAGTTTCACTTTTCCACCTCAGGCCTTCCTCCCCTCTCTGATATATCTGAAAAATGTTTTGTCATCTCGCTTTACCTCTTTGCCAAGCCTTTCTTCCGCTTGACCTTTTGCTTTCCTGATTACTTTCTTCATCTCCCTCAGTTTCACCAGGTAATCTCCCCTGTGTTTCTTATTTTGGGATTCTTTGTACTTCTTGAATGCTGGTTTTTTGCCTTTATTTTTTCAGCCATCCCCTTAGAGAACCAGATTGGTTTTATTTCTTTTTTTTTTTTTTAATACATAATGCAGTACAGAAGGCACAACAGTTATATAGCACCACAACTTTGTATGGACGCATGCTTGTGCGTGCAAATGCCAGTTCTACCACGCAAGTGGGGGGAGTTTATTAGATGTGTGCGCCGACGCAATTACCAGTTTCCCAGTCTGTTCCCAGTCTGCCCAGGTAAAGGTTCCTGACTTCCTAACCCCCCCTCCCCAATTCACCTTCCTCCCTTTTACCCCCGACCCTTCAAACCCCGCGGACTAGCCCTGAGATTTTTTTAGGTAAAAGCTTACACACCAAACAAGAGGGTAGGTTGTCTAAGAAAGCCGTTTGGGCAACAATATAGATTAGACACCAAAGTAGTCCATGTGTAAGCCTTTATTTCAGTAGAGACATAAATTCATACGAATGTCCGACTCAGGCCGAGTTTCGCCCCACTTGGGGCTGCCTCAGGGGCTACAAATAATAAATACACAATATAAATACAATATGGCAAACATAAATAATTTAAAAATAAAATATTTAAAACATCTCATTATTAAAACATATCTTTGATATGAAAGATACCACCAACATGAATAAGCCTAGAACAAGAACAGAACCGAAAAGAAGCACAATGACTTGGAAATTGAAAGTGCAGTATCAGAACACTGTTTATACCTGTGTCAAGATGTTCTCTCTGTATATATCAGAACACACTCTAGGGGTTAATACATCTCACCTCAAGCTATTAGCTGGCCCTCCTATAGAGATATAAATAGTTGAATACTGTGAAGGCCTCCCCAGAGGCTCGCTCTCTCTTACTCCACTCCTCTTGCTCTCCCTTCTCCCCTCCCCAAGCCCAGAAATGCCCAAAATTAAATTTGCAATCTTTAACACAAGTTACATTACAGCTGTTTTGGGCATATCACACAGTTTAGTGCCAGGAAAAATGGTGTAGTTATTTCCGGCATTAAAAACATGCAATAGCAAGCATTATGCTATCGCATAGTGCGATATTAGCCTTCATTTTAATTAATCCCGCCCCTTCAAGAAATGTGCATTTGCACCTTACAGTAACATTATTATCGCGTGCGTTAACGCCATAACACAATTTGATGAATGACTATTTATTATTTAAAATGATGATGTCCAGTTATGTGATTTTAGAGGATTGCTCTGGAAAGATTGTGGTGGAGACATTAATTATAAACACTCAGGGGGAGCCTATGAGCCTGAAAATTAATTGAGGAGAAGGCGCAAGGCTGAAGGACCCAGGGAGGTGTTTCTCAGATCTGTTCTAGGGGACCCCCCCCCCGTCAGTGGTGTTTTTAGGATACTGCAATGAATAAGCTTGTGTAGGAGAAAGCTGGGGGCTGCCTCATGGCTCACTGGACCTGTGTTGATTTTACATTTCTTCAGCTATTGCTGCTGCCACTGCAGAAATATCCACAGCATGGCAGCCTGAAGAGCATAGGAGGCAGGGGAGACAGAAAGAAGGGGAGGGGAGGGGTCTTCCGCTTGGCAGGGGTAAAGAGGGGAGCCAAAGAAGGGACTGATGCTGTGCAGTAGATTGGGGGGGGGGGGGCTTAAAAAGAGAGGGAGCTGCAGCTTCTGGGCATAGTGGTAGAGGAGGGGGGACTCCTGCTGTTGGGCAGGGGTGGATGGGGGAGATGGGTGAGAGGAAAGGGGAATGCAAGACAAGTAGTGAGTGGGGAAGAAACAGGAAGTCCTAGGGGCAAGCGGTGTGGGGATGCAGGGCAAGGAGAGGGGGGGATAGGGCACAGAGTGGGGTGGGGGTAGAAGGGGAAGAGACAGGATTGCTGATTATGGGGTGGGGGAAGAGAAAGAGAGGGATGCTAAGTAGGTAGGGAGAGAGGAGGGTGCTTTACTGAACCTGCCATCACTATACGGACAGCTAAAGGCGGCGGCGCTGTGTCGGAGCAGACACTGTGGTAAGTGAAAGAAATATGAGGGGGACCGTAATTCTATATATCTGTCCAGGGTGTAGAACAAGCTGGTCCCGGCTCGGCTCAGTTCTGCCCGACTAAGTATCTTAAGGGCAGTAACCTGACGGTTTCTCCATTACAAAAACTTTTCAAATTCTAGAAAAAAAATTGCAACAAGTCAGGTGACCCCCCCCCCCCAAGCTGCCATGATAGTACATTCAGCTGCCACTAATAGATGATTATCAATTTTGAACTCATAGGGAAAGTCCCTGTTTACAGACCATCCCAGTAACAAGGTCCGAATAGAGAAACATAGACTTTGATGGCAGAGGAGGACCTTAAGGCCCATCTATTCTCCATCCAGTATGTCTGAGAATCAAATGACAGAACAGACACCTTGCTGTAATTTGTGACATGACACTTAGGTTCTAACCCTCTGCCAGAATGTTGCTATCTCTGGATAGAACCACCAAGTGTGTGCCATTGTTCCTTTCTTATCACCACAACTGTGCCAACTTACATCCAAATAACTTAGGTAACTCATTGCCAATCTACCATCCTTAGAGGATTTTATGGGGTTTCTCTTTAATCTGGGTGCAGATCAAGGCAGAGCTAGAGGTCCTGAAAATTCTTCTAGCAATCTGTTAAATTCATCTACAGTTTTTCTTCCTGGTTATTCATATACCATATTTATTCACTGAGCCCCTAAAAAACCAAACACACATAGATTTGGGAGAGAAATCCGGTGGTTATTGGTAGACTCATAAAATCGTATTTCTAAATTTGTAAATTCTCAAAACCTTTGATTTTGTTTGTATTTGTAAACTCCCTTATTCACATGTAACAAAACAAACTGACTTTGGTGAGTTTAAATATAACCTTCAGCTTATCATAAGATAGCATAGCCTTTGATACATTTGCACTGCTCTCATCACTATAAGCTACGTGCAGATAAACAGAGTGGAAAAAGAGGGTTAAATCACAATAAAGAAAGAAGGGAAGGCTACTATTTCCAAAATCACAGCCTCCCGCTGTAAATAATTGTAGCTTTAATTTTTTATAGCAAGATTTGTAAAAACCAAAACAAAACAAAAACAGAGTAATCATTTTAATAAGTGGAAAATCTGCAATATATTGAAACCTTGAATTTTTCAGCCCTTCTAGGATACATGCTTATTTAAACTAATCTATGAGCAAGGCATCCACAAAGTCAAGAGTTTTCTCAAGACGTGTCACTTTGATTGTGAAACCTCCTCTCACAAAAGATCCCCAGGAAGCACCAGATAACGCCACAACAGTTTTCAGGGTCTTGACAGATATGCACTGAGCTTACCTCAGCAGGAAAGACAGGAATGCAAGAGTGGCGCAGAGTCCTTGCACTGTAAAGTCTCCTTTTGAATGCTCTTTTCTTCTCTGGGTTAACAGTCAGAGTCTCTAAGGACTGTCAGTTTTCCCATGAGTTCAAGACCCTCCCCCAAAGATGATTAAGTTAACTGAGCAGGCAGGGCAAGCTTTTTTCTCATATCACGGATGGTCTTTATACAGCCAGGACGTTTTCCACTGCATCATCGTCCTTGTCACAAGGACGATGTTGCACTGATGATACAGTGAGAAAGCCCACACACCACCGGACTTTATATGTGCTTAGATTGGGAAATAAGAAATGGTTTCAATTCCCAGTTAAAAAAAAAAAAAAAAAAGTGAATTAAATGATCAGGAAAAAGTACAGAATGTTATGAAATCTGAAATCACAAGTTGGTCATTGCAGCCTCTGCTTGTATAACTTATCTGCCTATCCTAACACCTCCACACTGAAGATCTTTGCTCCATACCATACAGTCCTGATGTGTTATCATGTAACAGGTGCTATGAGCCTGGAAACCAAGAGCATGAAACTTTAGCATTACAATGTCTGAAGTGTCCTGTGCCAGTCAGATTGGAAACTCTAATGTAGCCTCCCTTTCATCTGCTAGACTGAATAAAGGGGACCACACAGTTCAACGCCCCAGACCTCTGACTTTCTTTGCTATTGCATCGAGCAAGTAGCTCCTGGGAGGTCGGGGTTCACCGGTGGGGAAGTGGTATGGAGCTTTGAGGCCCTTAGTGAGGTGGTGGGTATATATATTATACTGTCAATCAATCTCACCCATGTATTCAACAATGACCAGTAGATACTCACCAAAGAAGAGTTCAACAGGCTGGGAAAAGACACTGAATAACACAATATAGTCCCGGGGGAATTATGTGCAAGATTTGCACATAATTCCCCTCCTGCGCTGCTGCGCAGAAATTTCATGGTTAATGTGCAAAGGTAGCATCTACAGTTTTTACAAAATGTTTAAAGAGATCCTTCTCGAATAACATCAATTCAGGAGGTAGAGGTACAAAATAACCCAATGGCTTATTCAGATATCGGATTATCTTTCCCCAAAACTTCAAGATTATACCAGTGTTCCAAAAAGCATGGGTCAGGGAACCTTTGTCTTGTTTAATTTCACACATAACATTGAAGTAGACAACTTAGAATAGAATGCCATCAACTGAGACCTATGTAGAATTTTAAATTGCATTTCTCTCAAATACATATTCGATGAAATAGTCTTTACAGAAAAAACAGAAAAGCATTAAAGCAGGACTGTACCTCTTTTTCTGTAATAAAATTACTTTCACCCATCTGATCCTTACAACGCAGCGATCTGTCAAAGAACAGATCGCTGCGTTGTAAGTTTTATTGCAACAATCAATACACAGATTGATATATTGACTCTTACTGTGGTGAGAGTATGTTTACAGCATAAAGCCCCTGATGCAGCCTTGTTGGCGAAACTCAGTTCGAGTCGGACACCTCTATTAAAATCTTCCACGGTGTAAGGTAGTCCCTTTGTTGTTTTTTTGCCTTGGCTACGTGGGACCGCCTTCCGATTTGCTTTATTGGATCATACGGAGGGGACAGCCCCGAGGTTCCCGCCATGACATGTTTAAGACTGGCCCGTGCACGCGCGCGCCTAAGGAATCCCGATGGCAAGATGGCGGTTGGTGGCGTTCATGCTGCCCCGGGAGGCCTGGAAATGGCAGGCAGGCCGTCGGCAGCTGGCGGAGGCTGCCAGTCTACCCCACGGAGTCAGAGAAGAGAAGAAAGAGGTAAGCAGTAGTGGTCGCAGCCATCTGCGACCGACGGGCGTAACATCCTGGTAGAGTTTTGATGTCGCAAGAAGGAAATCTTTTAAAAATAGCTCTTGTATGTCACTATAAACAATAATCAATTAGGGCCAGAACTTTCTCCTAAGCGGCTCCTGTGTTATGGAATGCGCTACCTAAAGAACTGAGGTGCATTGAAGACATTAACATTTTTAGGAAACAAGTGAAAGCATTTTATTTTAATATAGCTTTTAATATGTAATGTTTGTGATGTTATACATTGGGCAAGTCACTTTACCCTCCATTGCCTTAGGCACAAACTTAGACTGTAAGCCCTCTGGGTATAGGGAAATACCTGCAGTACCTGAATGTAATTCACTCTGAAGCGCTGAAGAAAGTGTGAAAAGCGGAATATAAAAAAAAAATCTAAAAAAAATATTTTTTATTATGTGTGTCATAATTGTTTTGCCATATATTTTGGATGTGATATTGTACTCCTCGATCAATTGTTAGTGATTATGGATTATACAACATGCTAAATAAATAATAATCAACTGCCTTCACAACAAAAGTAGAAAATAAAACATTTTCAGTTTTTAGATAGAGCAATATGCCAGCTTTAAGAATGTGCAGTATAGGATGAAAAACATTTCTATGTCTGTTTCTCTGTCTCCATGTTGCACTATTCATAGAGTCTGGTGTCTTTGGGTTTCCATTTCAGTTTTTATCTGCATGTTTTTGCTTCTAATTTGTGGTCCCTTATTCTGTATTAGATAAGGGTCAGTCTGTATGCTGCCTATGTGACTGTGGAGTTGGATTCTACCAGCATGTTGTATCTGTGTAGTGATCTATAGCTTGTTCTGTTTTTCTAGTAGAGGAGCATTGATGTTCTACGACCTGTAATAATATTTGTAGTGCTGCCCTTTCATAGGTAAGGTTGTTGCAGTGTAAGTAACAATCATACCTATCAAAGATTCTGAGTGTGTTTTTAGCAGAGTTTTGTGGTGCATCACAATGTCCCTGGTAGTGGAGAGGGTTTTTGTGTCAATGAAATATAGACCCTAATAAGTTTAATATAATAAAAAAAATCTTATAATTGAAGAGAAGAGAAAATGGCCTGACATTATGGTCTAAAGGCACACATTACGTTTTTAACCTCAGCTGAAAACATGAAAGAGATAATTTTTTAATTAGAATACGTGTGGGGTGGTTGTAGATTTTATAATTATTGTGTGTTCTAGATTTTATAATTATTAGAGATTTATTTTATAACAAGCAGCGTATCAAATTGAATGAATGAATGGATAAATAATCAGTTGGGTAGAGATTAAGAGTCACATCCATACAGACCTATGGGTCATACTTTTGGGATCAGAATCACATTTGTGTCTACTTTTAGATTATAAATAAATGTTTGTATTTTAAGTTCATGCTGTGTATAGGACTTTTATACTTGGCCATAGGTGCCAAATTTCTTGGCTACAGCTCTGGGAGTGCAATCAACTGTATTCAATATCATTTCTGTTACTGGTTTTCATTCCTAAGTGATTACAAGCACAAAGCAGTCAGGCTGAATCATCAGTGCAAAAAAACAGGCCATGCTCCTGACTTCCTGTGTGCAGAGGGAAGCTGTGGTTCCATAACTATTCTTAGGCTTGATTCATTCTCTCCATACCTTTAGTACATGAAGTAATTTTGAAAAAGTCTTACTTATCTAGCAGCTTGACTCAAAAGACAATATTGGTCTACTTGAAGTTTTCTTGAGGGGAAAAAAAAGTCAATGCATCCATTTAGAATGATGATCTTTCATCAGCACTAGTGCAGACCTGGACAGTAAATATAAATGAAAAAAACAAACAAAAAAAACCCAGTGACCTAGAGTAGAAGCCCCCCAAACTATGGTCATATCCAGCTCAACAGGGCTCCAAAAGCCTGGATCCAGCAACAGTTTAATATGCCTGACTGTATCCACCTTGGGGATATTGAAAGGGCATGTATGCATACTGTTTCTATGGTAACCAGGCCACTATCTCCACTACCAGTCAGTTTGTGAAAGACAGCATAGGCATTGCAGGCAGAAGCAGTAGCAGGACCATTGTGGGTGTGGTGACCATGCACACTCCTTCGCTGTCTCTGTGGTAGTTAGTGTTGGATACATTCTGCTGCTAGAACAAGGGTAGGAAACTCCGGGTCTTGAGTGCCACAAACAGGTCTGGTTTTCAGAATATCCACAATGAATATGTATGAGAATTATTTGCATACAATGGAAGCAGTGCATGCAAATATATCTCATGCATATTCATTGTGGATATCCTGAAAACCTGATATGTTTGTAATAGTTGAGAACTAGAGTTGCCTATCCATGCGCTAGAAGCTCGGGCAGAAATAACTGAGGCTGAGAGAAATGAAAGGGGATAATTGAGGCTGGGAATGGGGAAAGCAATGAGGAGGAATAATTGGAGGAAGGGACACAGAAGAATGAATGAGGCTGTGGGAGCACTGAGAGGAGAGGATCATCTTGCAGGTGGGCTGAAGAGAATCAATTAGTATTGTTTTGGGAAATCTTAGAACTTAAAAAGTTTTGGGGAGAAGAAAACTATTGGGGCATATCCTTTAATTTTTGTGTGTTATAAAAAGCAAGCCAAAAGGTAGGAAACAGCTTAGAGTTTGTGGTGTTTGCCCTTCCCTCCCTCCCACCCACCCCTAAGCTCATCCTTTGATTTATAGGCAAGAGACACTTTCACATTAAAAATCAATCTGCCTTTTATCCAAAACACAGGATTGCTCCAGCTCTTATCAAGAGTATAATTATCCAGTTACAGATTAATAGTGAATATACCAATAAATTTAAAGGAATAATTGTATGCATTCCTACTCCCATAGCAACCTAAACTTAACTAGGAGCTCAACAAAATTAAGGCAGCCATCCAGCAACAAGAGGGGGTCCTTCCAGTCTTTTGCATCAATGCCACATATATGATTTTTTTTACCTGCCAGTGAGAGGCTGTATATGTGCATCCAGTGCAAAGAGCTACTGGCTGTCAGAGAATGAGTCCGATCTCTGGAAGCTAGAGTGGCAGACCTGGAGGAACTAAGACAGACAGAGAGGTATATAGATGAGACCTTCAGGGACATAGTAGCCAAGTCCCAACTCCAGTCTGGCAGCCCTGGTGCTGAATTGGAGAAAGAAGTTCCCTTGGTCAGAAAGCATCAACCTGATGCAGCAGGAAAGGATTGAGTAGCAAGAACCTGCTCTCCAGGTGATGCTTTATCCTCTCCCACCAAGGATGTCTCTCCCAGAGCTACTGTCCAGAAGGAAAGGGTTAGGTCGGCCGTCATAGTTGGTGATTCAATTATTAGGAATGTAGATAGTTGTATGGCTGATGGACGTGAGGATTGCTGGTAACATGTCTGCCTAGTGCGAAGATGGTGGACCTCTCATGTCACCTAGATAAGATTTTAGACACTGCTGGGGAGCAGCTGGCTATCATGGTACATGTGGGCACCAATGGCATAGGAAAATTGAGAGGGTAGCTCTGGAAACCAAAATGTAGGCTCTTAGGTAGAAAGCTGAAATCCAGAACCTCTAGAGTAGCATTCTCTAAAATGCTCCCTGTTCCACGCGCAGGTACCCAGAAGCAGGCAGAGCTCTGGAGTCTTAATGCGTGATTGAGACGATGCTGCAAGGAAGAGGGATTCAGTTTTGTAAGGAACTGGGGAACCTTTTGGGGAAGGGGGGAGTCTTTTCCGAAGGGATGAGCTCCACATTAATCAGGGTGGAACCAGGCTGCTGGCACTAACCTTTAAAAAGAAGATAGATCATCTTTTAAACAAGAAAAAAGGGGAAAGCCAGTAGTCACTCAGCAGTGCATGGTTTGGAGGAATGTATTTTCGAAGGATACTAATGAAGCAGGAGAGTTAGGGCATCCCAACAGAGAGGTTCCAATAAAAGCAAAAGCAGCTCGTGTTCGTATAACAAAGAATCACCTGAGCTAAAATATTCCAAATTATCCCTATTGACTGAAAAGCAGGCTCTTAATACAAACAAAAAATACACTTTGAAATGTCTGTATGTCAATGCCAGAAGTCTAAGGAATAAGATGGGAGAGTTAGAGTGTATAGCAATGAATGATGAGATAGACTTAATTAGCATCTCAGAGACATGGGGGAAGGATGAGAACCAATGAGACAGTGCCATACCACAGAACAAATTATATCACAGTGATAGGGAGAAGCAACTTGGTGTGTGTATATGTGTGTGTGTATGAGTGGGGTGGGTTGCGCTTTATGTCCAGGATGGCATAGAGTCCAACAGGATAAGGATCCTGCAAGAGACTAAATGCACAATAGAATCTTTATGGGTAGAAATCCCATGTGTATTGGGGAAGAGTATAGCATTAGGAGTATACTACCGTCTAGGGCCAGTGGAAGCACTAGGTGAACTAGGCGCCCGCCTAGGGAACCACAGGTTTGGGGGTGGCCCAGCAGCCACCTACTGCTTCCACCAAACCTGCTCTGAATTGTGAAAAAAAAATTGCCTCAACTCCCAACATTGGTGGCAAAAACTCATAACAACATTTTTTTAAAAATATATCTGAAGCAGGAAGCCTTTGAAGGAATCGATTGGACTGTTAGATGATCAAGGGGTTAAAGGGTACTTAGGGAAGATAAGGCTATCATGGAAAGACCAAATGAATTCTTTGCTTTGGAGTTCACTGAGGAGGATGGGAAGATATCCATTTCAAGGGTGACGATTCAGATGAACTGACTCAAATCATGGTGAATCTGGAAGATGTAGTAGCCCAGATTGACAAACTGAAGAGTAGCAAATCACCTGGACTGGATGGTATACATCCCAGGGTTCTGAAAGAACCTAAAAGTGAAATTTCAGACTTATTACAAGTAATATGTAATCTATCATTAAAATCATCCGTTGTATCTGAAGACTGGAAGGTGGCCAATGCAACCCCGATATATATAAAAAAGGATCCAGAGGTGATCTGGGAAACTATAGACCAGTGAGTCTGACTTCAATACCAGGAAAAATCACAGAAACTATTATAAAAAACAAAATCACAGAATATATAGCTAGACATGATTTAATTGGACATAGCCAGCATGGATTTACAAAAGGGAATTCTGGCCTCACAAATCTGCTATATTTTTTTGAAGGGGTGAATAAACATGTGGATAAAGGCAAACTAGTAGATATAGTGTATTTGGATTTTCAGAAGGCATTTGACAAAGTCCCTCATGAGAGGCTTCTAAGAAAACTAAAATAATTGGGATAGGAGGAGATATCCTTTTGTGGATTGCAAACTGGTTAAAAGACAGGAAACAGAGAGTAGTATTAAATGATCCGCTTTCACAGTGGAAAAAGGTAAACAGTGGAGTGCTTTTTAATATATTTATAAATTATCTGGAAAGAGTACAATGATCAGATTTGCAGATGACACAACATTATTCAGAGTAGTTAAATCACAAGCAGACTGTGATAAATTGCAGGTAGACCTTGCAAGATTGGAAGATTGGGCGTCCATATGACAGATGTGTTACGCCCCCCATCCGTGCCCGGCCCGCACACGGGCCTGCTCACCTCCATGGTTCCACGGCAGGTCGCGGGTCGGCCTCCCTAGCTGCAACTGCAAGCATTTACAGGCCTCGGCGTCCCACAGCAGTGGTTGCCAGGCCTTCCAATGCGCACCAGGCCTCTCGCCGGAGCTCGGTGTCCTCAGCTGTGTTGGCCATGCCCCTGCGCATGCAGGCAGACTGCCCAGCCTCTTGTAGGGCCAAGGGCGGGTCCTAGCTTCATGGCGCGCCCTGATTGATTCCCTGATATAAGGAAGTCCCTGCTTGTACTTCCTTGCCTTGGCATGTGGTGCAATGCCTAAGGTCAAGAGACCTTGATCCGAAGGTCATGGATTCAAGTCCCACTCTTGGTGCTTCTGAGAATTGATTCCTAGTTTGTGAGTCCCAGCCCACACATCCCTGAATCCAAGAACACTTGTTCCCAAGCTTGTGGGTTCAAGCTCCCACTTCAAGAATTCCAAGTAAATCCACATTGACTGGAACCAGAATATCTCTGCCTAGTTCAGCTGCTTGCCCTGGACCTTGCTCCTGTTGATCGGTTCTGTCCCTGACACTTCCATCTGGTCTTCCATGTTCCTGCCAATGGCCAGAGATGTAGCCTGGCAGGATGAAGATCGAGCACTGCTTTGGGTCGGCTTGTATGCTAGATTGTCACTGCATCTGAACCTTGTTCTAGGATCCTTCTGTTCCTGCATCCTAATACTCCAGTGTCCTTTTGTTCCTGTCCATCTCTACCTCCAGACTGTCTCACTGGTACTGACCTTGACCTGCCTTCTGACTCCAGTCTGTTCCTCGACCTGCTGCCTGCCTTCTGACCTTAGCTTGTTCCTAGACTCATCTGCCTTCTGACCTCGGCCTGCCTGTGACCTCGTCTGACCTCCGGAACCTGACCTCTGCTTTGTTGACTACCTCTCAGATTGACCCCCAACCTCTGCCTGCTTGACCACATCTCTAGATTCTGGTTCTGTTCCTAGCCTTGTCATCACCTACACTATTCTGGTTCTCCGTGTTACAACTGTCCTCCAGTCTCGAACCTGACCGTGCTCCCCTTCTGTCTGTGGGCACGCCGGACTTCCATCCTTCCAGGAGACCCTGCGAGGCCCACCTAAGTCCAAGTGGCCCGGGTCTCTACAGGATCCTCCCGGGGGACCTCGGACTTCCAGTGGTAAAGCTCATCCTAGCCTCTGTCTCCTCCAGTGCTCTGCCCTCTGGGGGCAGTTGTTTCCTTGTCCCTACCAGGGAGCCGCTCTCCACTGCTCCAGGACAAGGGTCCACCCCTGTGCGCAACAGGTTGCAAGACCATGGACTAGGCGGAGTCTCCTGCCTCCAGGACCCTACTGGGTTTGGCCGCCATAGTTAAACATAATCATCAAGCTTTGGAAATGCTGGCTTCTTCGATAGAAGAACTTCGTCCCCAGCTACAAGATACAGCTTTGGCTAATCCTGTGGGCCTCTCAGCCACCGTCCTTCCCAAAGCATTGTTGGCACTTCCTGCACCTCCTTGATACAATGAGGATCCATGCTTCTGTCGTGGCTTCCTTAATCAGTGCTTCATGCAGTTTGTACTGCAACCCTCGTTGTTCTTGAAGGAAATCACCAAGATGCCCTTCATCCTGTCTCGTCTGGAAGGGAAGGCTCTTGCATGGGCTTCTCCCTTATGGGAACGTTCTGATCCCATCCTTTCCAAGTTATCTGAATTCATCGCTCTCTTCAAGCAGACCTTTGGAGACCCAGGCCGCAAGCTGTTGTCAGCCATAACTTACTCCACCTCCGTCAAGGGGCAAGGACCCTCTCCGAGTATACGGTGGAGTTTAGGACTCTGGCCACTGAGCTTGGGTGGCAAGACGATTGTCTGCAAGCCATCTTCCTAGATGGACTGTCCTGTGCTCTCAAAGATGAGCTCTCTTGTCCATGGACCTGATTTCCCTTGCTGGTAAGATTGATCATCATCACTGGCAAAGATGCCTAGAAGTAAAGGCTCCCCACTCTCTTGTAGCACGCCCCACGTGTGCTTCCAATCCTCCAATGAAGACTTCAGCATCACCACCCTCTTCCGTGGTGGAACCTATGGAGGTGAACCGTTGGCATTGGCCTCCGACCGAACATCTCCGTCGGAGGAAGGAGGGTCTTTGCCTTTACTGTGGCACTTCTGGACATCGTCTGCAGTCCTGCCCGGTTCGGCCGGGAAACTGCAACGCCTGAGCTCGGCGGGGGTCCCGAGCTTGGGTGCAACTGTGACTGGTCCTCAACTCTTACTTCCTGTATCCCTGGGCATCAAGGCCCACACCTTCGCTACCACTGTTCTTGTTGATACCGGAGCAAGCGGCAGCTTCATTATGGATGACATTGTCAAGCTCCTGAACATTCCTCTCCAGCCATTGGAGGTGAGTCTCCACATTGCCTCCATTCAGGGGGACCATCTTCCAGGACTCATCACCCACCATACAGTTTCTTGGTGTAGCAACACAAGGTCTCCAGTAACTGTTACTTCTCCCTCCTTTGTCCCCATTGCAAAACTAGGCTAGTATTTTCTTCCACTCCTCCACCAAATGGATGGTTACTCACTGGAACTTCTGTTCAGCTACAGGGAAAACCCATCAGAAGAGTCTTCAAGACTCCCCAAGCCCAAGGCAGGCACTCTCTGGCTCAGTGTAGGGTCCTAATCCCGCAGGATCCTTACCCTAGTAAGTTAAGGAGTAACCTGCAGCTTCTGAGCAGCCTCACACTCTTTTTCCCTTAGGCATCTAGGGATTTAAGTGGAAAACCCCAGCCTCACTCCTGGATGCTCCCTTCTGGGATCCCTCGAGAGGATCTCAGCTCCAACCAATTTCTTCCAGTGGAATCTCAAAAACCCCTGGACTCAGGTGATCCAGGGCTTTTTATGATCTCCCCTCATTACCAGGCATTTGAGGGGATGCACCCCCCTTGTCTGTCAGAGAAATTGACGACACCCATGGACACAGATGAACCAGGGCTCTGGAATGGTCTCCTCTTACTTTCAAATTGACCTCCTGCCTCCCTGCACATCCTGGGCACTTCCAAGCAGATGTTTACTTAGCACACAGGGTTCCCTGCAAAAGGAAACCTTTCCTTCACTTGTACTCCTGCTAACATATTCAGCTTCTGTACATCTCTCTGTGGCACAGGGGCCACACTTGGCTATATCATTACAGAGACAATTCTTCAGTGCACAGCAGCCAACAATTTCAGAATTGTTTCACTGGACGAGTGTAGCAACTTCCCCAGATTTTCACATAAAACACAATTACAATCACCGGAACCCCAAGACACAATTCAGCACGAAATGCCAAAATAGTGAGTGCTGCTCCCACGGTGGTAATCTTTTTTTCCCCATAAGCAAACTGTGTTCATGAGCAATATAGTGTAAGATGTCATCTCAATTCTGCGCAAAATGTGGTCACTTCTGCCCCTGCCCATCTGTGTAAGGCAACTTCTTGTACCATAAGACATCACCATGAAAATTTGACAAATTGCATTAAAATAAAATGTCATCCCTGATCTAAGCACAGGAGAATGAGCTGCTTCATTTTTCCTGCACCCAAGAATGTTGTACAGGCCTAAGAGTCCAAGGGCAAGTCACTTAATTCAACATTCTGTTTTGTGATTTGAATATTCATAACAGTCTCTCTTGTTTTCTGGATGACACACAGTTTTTCATAAAAAATACAATCCGCTTCTGGTTACGAAAACAGCTTTCCGTATGTCTGTACCATCATGGAGTTCTTTGATAGCTTAGTGGTGGGTATGTGTGTGATCACCTGATGCTGAGGCAATGCCCGCACACATCTTCTGCGTGTAACATCAACAGAGCTAGACAGTCCAAAGTTATTCAAAAGCTAATATAAGCAATAATGACTTACATACAGTGGTTTGCAAAAGTATTTGACCCCCTCTAAAAAAGTCAGATTTGTGTGGATTACAAATGACACACATATTTGTTCCAGACAGCATGTTTGATGAAAACCAGTATGCTCTAAAATTTTCAAACACACAATTCATTATTTCTCTGCATTTTTTGTAAAATAAAATTAAAAACTGAAAAATGCTGCGTGCATAAGGATTTCCCGTCGATAGCAGGGCTGAATTAGCCATGCTGTGAATGGGACTGTCTATCAGGGCCCAGGAGGCAGAGGTTTGCCAAAGATGAACGCAGAGCTTTGCTCTGCGGCTGTGTGTGTGTTCCCACACAGGAAGACAGATTCTCCTCAGTCTGTCTTTTTTCGCGACCAAGTTTCCCCAAAAACAGTTCCACACCCTTTTTCACCACCTACCTCTCCAGATACCTCCACGGGATATCCATCAGACCCCCCAGAGGAACCACAAGAACCATACTCACCCCGAGGATCTTTCCTATCCCACATTTCTAGATAAAGTGGGAACAACCTTGCACCTGGAAACACAAACAATTCCAGACCCTAGAACGGAGACTTTAGGGATCCTAAAAATTTTCGATTTCCCATCGGATCCCACTACCCTACCATCCCATCAGGTCTTGGATTCCCTATTGAAAAAAGCTTGGGAAACTCCTTTCACAATTCCTCCAATATCAAGGAAAATAGCCTTAAAAGTCAAAATGTGGCAATCTAAGTTCTACTCACCACCGCAATTACCCCATGCCTCCATAGTGGTAGAACCAACATTACAACAAGTGAAGAGAAAGAGAATACACTCAAGCGCTCCCCCAGGTAGGGATCATAAATATTTAGATGACTTCGCCAAGAAATGCTTCCAGTCGGCAATGTTGGGAGCTCACATAAACCAGTACCAATTTTACATAGTTCAATATTTATATGAAAGTGTTCAACAGCTAAAGCTCCTATTCCCGGTGATGGAGTCATCGCCAGCTCTGTCTCAACCGCTGCAAGATATGGAGGAAGCTACACGGCATCTACTCAGAACGATTTATGAATCATTTGAAACAAATTCTAGATCCTCTGCATCTGCCATAGCAGCTTGTAGAATAGCGTGGCTTCGATCTAGCATTGTTAGAGAAGACATCCACAAAAAGTTAGCAAACCTCCCCTGTAGAGGGGATAACTTATTCGGAGATCGTCTACAAGAGACTGTAGCATAGCTAAAAGAACAGTCGGTAGCGGTACAGTCATTAACCAACCCCACACCGATTACTTCTTTCTCCCGTTGCTACCTGCCGCCGTTTTGTAGTCAACCATATCAAAGACAACAATTCAGACCATACCCATCCTACCGAACAACTCCATATCCACCAATTAAAAGATCACAAGGACAACAGAACCAACAACGCTGAGGACGTTCCAGAAACCAACGTGCACATACGCAAACACAGTCCAATAATCCCAAACCCGCCTCATCTTTTTGAAGTCGACAAGGCCACCACCCCCTATATCGATTGAAGGCAGACTAACCACATTTCTGCAAGCGTGGTCAACCATCACCACAGATGTTTGGGTATTACAAATAATCAAAGATGGATATCAACTAAATTTCTTTACCAGACCATCTCTCCCTCATCTAAACCATCTCAGAGGGAATCGAAGAAACCAAATACAACTCACAAACGAAATATCCCACCTTCGCACCCAAAATGCGATAACATCCATACCTCAAATCTGCTGGAATTTGGGTTTCTACTTCCCTTACTTCCTAATTCCCAAGAAGTTGGGTGGACTACACCCCATACTAGATCTCAGGAAACTGAACAAATATCTGGTAAAAGAAAAATTCAAGATGGTATCACTCAAATCTATTCTGCCTCTTCTACAACACAATGACTGGCTGTGTTCCCTAGATCTGAAGGATGCTTACACTCATATCCCAATGCACCCAGCATCTTGGCGATACCTGTGTTTCCAATGCAATGGCAAACATTACCAATTCATAGTCCTTCCATTCAGACTCTCGGCAGCTCCCAGAGTTTTCACAAAATGCATGGCAGTGGTGGTGGCCCACTTAAGAAAAAAATTATTCCCTTACCTCAATGACTGGCTTATTGTTGCCTCCGACCCAGAAATTCTACATTCTCAATCAAACAATAGAATGCCTTCAGCAGTTAGGACTCATGGTAAATTACTAGAAATCCAACCTCACTCCTTCCAAAACTCTACAGTTTATAGGCGCACAACTGGTTACAACAAAAAACAGAGCCTTCCTTCCCAGAGAAAGGAAAATTCTTCTAAGAATGTTTCTGATCAAACTACAGTCTACACCAAAACAGTCAGCTCATTTAGTGCTCACAGTTTTGGGTCACATGGCAGCAGCCATCCACACAGTCCCAAATACCCGCCTGCACATGCGCAGACTGCAGTGGGGATTGAAATCCCAGTGGTCTCAGCATCGACAACCACTTTCCCATGTCCTTTATCTGAGGGAGGACATGAAGAGGGATCTATCGTGGTGGCTTCTGATGAGTGGGCCTGAACAGAAAACCAACATGGAGAAGGAAATCCCCAGAATCCTCTGCTTTTCTTTAGCCTGCCTGGGTTGAATGAACTCTATGTGACTTTCTGAGCATGACTTGCAGAATTTCTCTGGATATTTATTAAAGGCAGACAAGCTGGCACCAGAAAGGTGAGGCCTATTCATTAGGTCACAAAGAAGAAACCAACAGCGGGAGCTTCAGGCACTATTCTCAGGAGTTTTTATCAACACAGCCACAGATGTGTTAATTATCTTGACCAGTAAGATTTTAACAGAACAAAGGAGTATCTCGAGAGTGAGGGCAAATGGGCCACGCCTGGGAAAACTAATCATGGCAGTTCAGAGATAGTCACATTATGCTGTTGACATGACAACCTATGTAAATGATTCTCTGGGCAGTCACACAAGTCTAGAAGCTTCCACAATATTGTATGTTATCTATAAAAGAAGGATCACTTCCTGTATACGATGAGATGCTGGTGGACAGGTTGTCAGAGGCATGGCATCAGCACCTCCCGAGAATACTTATATTGTTCAATAAAAGATTGTTTTACACTGAAAATCTAAGTGTTCTTGTCTCCCTGGCCATAAGCGTCCTAAAAAATGCCATGGCGCTTAACACTTCAAAAGAATACTCTCAACAGGGGCGTGTTGTTTTCCTCCTCTCCACACAATGCGGTACTCACAACGGATGCTTCTCACAAGGGTTGGGGAGCTCATCTCGAACACCTAGATACACAAGGTCAATGGTCTCTGAGAGAACAAACTTACCAAATAAACTTATTAGAGCTCAGAGCAATAAGGAATGCCCTCAAAACGTTCGCTCACCATCTGAGAGGAAAGAGAGTCATGGTCTACACCGACAACCAAGTGGCAATGTATTACATAAACAAGCAAGGAGGGTCCAGTTCCTGAAGCCTATGCAAAGAAGCGATCCTCATATTGGACTGGGCGAACAGCAACTCCATTCACTTGTAAGTGACATATCTACCGGGCATTGCCAACACTCAGGCGAACAAGCTCAGCAGGATTTTTCACCCACACGAGTGGGAGTTAAACCAACAAATAGCAAACAACATATTCGACTTTTGGGGAATCCCAGACATGGACCTTTTCGCTACAGAATACAACAGGAAAGTACATCGTTTTTGCTCAATCCTACCCAGTCCTCTGCGGACATCACAAGATGCCTTCCTCATACCATGGACAGAAAGCCTCATGTATGCCTTTCCTCTGATTCCACTGATATCTCACACAATTCAGAAGTGCATACAAGATTCAGCGAATCTCATACTCATAGCGCCAGCATGGCCACGACAACCCTGGTACACATACCTACTCAATCTATCTGAAACGATCCTGATTACCCTGGGAGACCACAGTGATCTCCTCTCTCAGGAAAACGGCTCGTTGTTACATGCAATGCACACTTCCTTACACCTCACAGCTTGGAACTTGAAAGGGTGCTACTAAATGGACAAGGAATCTCTAAACACATACAGGACGTTCTATTGGAGGCAAGGAAACCCTCAACTAGAAAGAACTACCAGGCAAAATGGAAACGTTACTCCATGTGGTGTGAATTATGCCATCTTAACTCTAGAGAATGCTCTCCAGAATGCCTCCTGGATTACCTGCACATACTATATAGCTCAGGTCTAGCAACCTCATCGGAATGAGTCCACTTAAGTGCCATTGCGGCTTTCCATAGACCTCATCAGGATAAATCAATAGCCAACATCCACTAGTAACTAGGTTTGTCAAAGGCTTCACTCACTTATGTCCTCCTATCGTCAAACCACCAGTAGCCTGGGACTGGAATACTGTTTTAGAACAATTAATGCTGTCCCCATTCAAACCACTTGGAAAGTGGCATTTCTCATCCCAGTTACTTTGGCCCGCAGAGTCAGCAAACTCCAAGTGTTGGTTCACTATCCTCCTTATTTGCAGTTTTACAAACACAAGGTGGTGCTCAGAACTCATCCTTCATTTCTTCCAAAGGTAGTGTCAGGCTTCCACATAAACCAGTCCATTGAACTTCCAACGTTCTTTCCTAAACCTCACCAAAATGAGAGAGAAAAGCTGCTTCACACGCTAGACTGCAAAAGGGCACTAGCTTATTATAAAAATAAAAGTCTGACTCCAGACCACCCCAGCTTCTTCTCTCATTTAACCCTAATGCACCAGGACTACCGGTGTCAAAACATACCATTATCCAGCTGGATTTCACAATGTATTCTTTTCTGTCATCAAAAGAAAGACATTATATTATCTACAAAACTGAACGCCCATCAAGTATGAGCAGTTTCGGCTTCTGTAGCACATTTAAAATATGTTCCACTCATTGATATTTGTAAAGCGGCCACATGGTCATCTCTACACACCTTCACATCCCATTACTGTCTTGACCGTCAAACGGTTTTACAAAAGTTCACGCCCTTCTCCGTACGAATAAGAAACAGGCAACTCTAGCGTGACCAGGAGCTTGGGACTCCCATTCACAGCATGGCTAATTCAGCCCTGCTATCGACAGGAAAAAGCAAGTTTGCTTACCATAAACGGTGTTTCTGTAGATAGCAGGATGAATTAGCCATGCGGATCCACCCGCCTCCCTGGACAGCCTATACTTCGCATATCTTCTAAAGTTTTCTTACTGACTGAGGAGAGTCTGTCTTCCTGCGCGGGAACACATGTCCAGCCGCAGAGCAAAGCTCTGCATTCAGCTTTGGTAAAGTTCCGCCTCCTGGGCCCTGATAGACAGTCCCATTCACAGCATGGCTAATTCATCCTGCTATCTACGGAAACACCGTTTACAGTAAGCAAACTTGCTTTTCACCCCTTCAGAATAGTACTTGGTAGAACACCTTTTGCTGCAATAACAGCTTTAAGTCTGTTGGGGTAAGTTTCTACCAGCTTTACACACTGGGAGTGATTTTTGCCCATTCTTCTTGGCAGGTTTGCTCCAGGTTGTTCAGGTTAGTTGGATGATGCTTAGGGACTGCAATTTTCAAATAGTGCACACAGATTCTTGATTGGATTGAGATCTGGACTTTGACTTGGCTATTGTAGACCATTCACTTTTTTTGTTGTTCAACCACTCCTGTGTTGCTTTGCCCTTGTGCTTGGGATCAGTGTCCTGCTGAAAGGTGAACTTTCTCCCAATTTTTAGTTTTTTAGCAGCTGAAGCAGATTGTCTTGCAGTATCTTCCCTGCATGATGCATCATCCACCCATCTTTCAATTTTAACAAGATGCCCAGTCCCTTGCTGAGGAAAAGCATCCCCACAGCATGATGCTGCCACCCCCTTACTTTACTGTTGGGATGTTTTTTGCTGAGGAATGGGCAGTTTTAGGTTTGCACCACACATAGGGGTTGATTTTCAAAATTTCGCATGCATGTTATAAAATCTGATGTCCATGTGCGGGCAGACCGCAACTTGCGCGCGGAGGGGTGGTGGTGGTGTGATTTTCAGCCTTTTTTCCAGTTCCCTCCCAGTCCGCTTCAATTAAGGAGCAGACTGGGAGGGAACTTCTCTACACCCTCTTCCTTCCCTTTCACCTCTCCACCCAAACCCGTAACCCCTAACTACCCCAATTTTTTATTTTATTTTACTACTTACTGCTCCTTTCGAGCAGAAATCTAGCCAGCGCGCGCTTCCCTGAGACAGCGGTTAATGGCCACTGTCCCGGCTAGCCTGTCCTGCCTTGCCCAGACCACGACCCTCCCTTTTTTCAGGGTCCGGCACTTGTGCGTAACAGGGGTTACGCGCGTGGCTGAGCCCACTCTAAAATGCGCGCAAGGTCCGGCCACGCATGTAACCCATTTTTTACAAGTACAGCTCTTTGAAACTTTGCTTGATAGTGTTTTAAATTTTAGTTCGGATGCTTTCTGGCAAACTCCAGACGTGCTTTAATGTGGTTTTTCTTTCTTCAGTAATGGCTTCTTTCCTGCAGACCAGTTGTACGCAGAACTCTTGACATGCTTGACTGGTGCACCTCCAATCCAGTCTCAGCCACTGAACTCTGTAGCTCCTTCAAAGTGATTGTTGGCCTCTCTGGCCTCAAAACTTAGCTCTAATGCTAAGTTTTGAAGGACTGCTTTGTTTAGGCATTGTCTAGGTTGTATGATGCAGCTTCCATTTCCTCACAATTAATTTAGCAGTGCTCACTGGGACATCCAAACAATAGGATATTATTTTGTAGTCTTTTCCCATCTTGTGCATGTCTATAACTATCTAATTTCCTTAGAATGCTCTTTGGTCTTCATTTTCACAGCTTTCCATCAGATTCGCAGTCTAACCAATGGTACTGGAATTAGGGGGGTCTTTTATCCAGAAAAGCTGACCTTTTTAATGATTCACAGGAGAGGTCAATTGTAAACCAATTGTTAGGGCAATATCTTTAATCTGTGTAAATTTGGAGCTTCCACAGCACAGGGGTTGAATACTTATGCAAGTATAATTTTTCAGTTATTTTATAAAAAATGCAGAAAAATAATGAATTGTGATTTGAAAATTTACTTTAAGAGCATATTGGTTTGCAATAAATGTATTGTATGGAACAATCTGTCTCATTTGTAATACACACAAATCTGCTGACTTTTTAGGGTTTGAATACTTTTGCAAGCCATTATGTGTGTCTTTGGGAATCTTTATTAAATGTTTATTTCTTGTTAATTTGGGAGTCTAGCTATAGTTCCACTTGCTGAAATTTAGATCCTTTTTCAAGCCGAGTACCTGGAGGTGTGTGTATTTTAGGAGGAAGTACTGTGCATACATTATCAATTTTTCTTCTGTTGCCAGCGAGAACCATGAAACCTTGATATGTGCATTGCTGGCATTTGAAGTCAGGTACCTCCTTATCAATACAGGTCTCACACAATACTATTATTACTGGCATTGTCATCAGTATTATATTATTTTAAGTACACCTTTACTCAGTTGCTGGTCTTATAGTAAAACTAGAAAATAAATCCAAAATTATACAAGTACAGTGGATTCATAGGGCTTGATGCTACCACATTCAAGGCGTAAAGGATCGCATACAGGAACATCTGGGGTGAGCAGCAAATTGAAAAGAGGGTCCCTTTTAAAAAAAACCAAACAAACAAAAGTCTTCTACTCCAGCTCTTGGGCACATCAACCTCATTCCACTCTCATATTCATCATTCCTCTTTGAATATGTGTCCCCTGATGGCATCACACACAACAGGAAAGGACTGCGGGACACTACGGAGCATGACCCAACTGCAACTTGTCAGCAGGCAGGAAGGTATGAAACCAAAATTGCCTACCTAATTATGCCTGAAATTAAAGCAGCTTCTTGCTCCCATAACCCTCTTAGGGGTTATGCCAGAGGGAGAACAAGCAACTTGCAAACCTTTCCTTGGCCACCTCTCCTTTTGGGCCACCATCTTCCCTTTCCTTCCCCCTAGGCATGCTTTCAGAAATCTTTAGTTCATGGGTCCCAAATGTTGCATTTCAGGGGCCTGCAGCTCAGATGAATTTGATGATACAGAGCATTGTTAATCCTTTCTCTCTAATAATTCATTGTGATAATACATAGGTAATGGTCGCATGATTTTTTTCACACCCAAAACAATTGGGAGACAATCTCCCCAATCCGTTTAAAAAAAAATACAGGTCAAGAAAGAAACAATTCATTGTCAATACACAACCAAAAGATAAAAAGGCAATTACTGAAAATGATTTTATTTTCTGGTTCAAATATTACAATAAGACATTTACATTATATTTATAAAAATATGCAGCAGTTATGTGTACAGAAAAGAATATTCCTTGAGTTTGGTCCCCCTCGCAGCACAGATTGTTCAAGGACACTTCCCTTCCCTCCCCCCACCCCCAATAGGTTGTTAAAATGAAATAGGACATAGCACAATAGGGGAAAGTTACAACTTTAAATTATTTACTGGAGAACTTCTGAAAACCAAAATCTTCAAGAACAGCAGCAGCTGGATGAGATCACAATTTTTACACAATTTGTTTTTGTCCCATGGAAGTAGGTATCACACTTGAATTAAATATTTTTTACCACATTTTCATCACTATAATTTGTCGTTTTCCATACTTGTTAACTTTTGAATGATGCCGCATCCCTCCTAGTCTTCTACCTCACTTGACATTAGCATACATAAGGTCTAAACCATAATCCTATGGTGATGTATACAGACTGGACATGGACATTTCGTTTTAAATCTATTAGGCATGGTTAACAGTGTACTGTGCAGTAGTTTAAATATATCCACACCAAGCAGTAATATCATGGATTTTCACTGCAAAGCTATTTTTTTTTTATTCTTTAAAATGCTATTTTGCTGTACATGGGAAGCATGTCGCTTAGATTAGACTGGGCCATATTGGTTATGTCATCACAAACATTGCACAAACCACTCAAATTGTGTTTCATACAAGCAACTAGTGATACTGAACCTAGTTGTTCCTGGACCGAGAGTGGGGGAGCTTAGGGACTGCTTAGAATTTTAAAAGTAATGACAGCAATAATATTTTGAACTGACAAGTTTGGTATTACTACTTCTTGTGTGTACTTTTCAAATTCTGAGTGCACAGAGAAGATTATGGCTTTCTTATAAATAATGGATTTTGGATACTTTTTCCTTCCATTTTCCCCGTTTAACTGAAAGATGATGTGCCCTCAATATGCTGAGGGTTAATAGCCCTCAACCAAAAGCCCAGAGTTAGGTGAATTTTATCTGCCACCTATAGTAAAGGCATCAAATATTTAATGCCAGGTTGTGCCAGTCTATTGGGGAGGTGTTCAGAGATTTTTTTTCTCCTCAGGGAACATAACATTTTTAATAAGCAAGCAATGTGCATTAAGTCTGAGTCCTGCTTAACCTCCTGGCACTCTGTAATTCTTGTTGTCAGCAGTTACACTACCCACTTGTATATCATATGAACAAATGCTGAGATCTAGCTTATAGGATGGCACTTGAGGACTAAAGGAGCAAAAAACATTTACAGCAACATACTGTTGAGCAACCACTGTACAGATAGGAACAGTCAGAGAAATATAGATCTACCATTACTTTAACTGTGTGCCTTTTGCCAAAATGGGCCCCATGTCCATGTTAAGTACATGAGTGAAGGGGCCCCAGAAACTTCTTAATAAGGTCCCTGTTTTAGCTATTTAAAGAAGATTTAAGAATTATTTTTCTATCTTATATACCTTGAATAGCATCTAGCATAGGTAGGTTTTGTTTCATGACACTGGCTACACTTTGCTGCTGTTTCAGGAGAGTAGGAAAGCTGGAGCATGTCACCCTACTCATCATAGACAAACCAAGCCAAGATTTATTCCTCCTAGCAACCATGGCCTAGGTGGTTCCCAGAATTAGCTGCCTGCCACCGGTCTTACAGTGCTAGGGGAAATCAGATGCCACTACCAGAACAGTATGAGGTTTCAGGCGCCACCCAGCTCAAGCTTACTCAGCACAGCTGCAGGTACAGAGGAGTGATGATAAAGAGGTTGCTAAAGTGAGTTAGAAGAAGGGAAAAATGGGATGGGCTGAAGGAGAGGGGCAAAGCCTAAGAAAAGTAACATGCAGAAGATACATCAAGCATAGACATTTTCTTTTTTTAAGACTGTGTACTTTTCCTTTACCGTGCTAAAACTTTAGCTCGACTTGTGTTTGACTCTTACGAGTTAAGCCAGATGCCTAAGCTCTGCCTTGGCTCACCCACCTCTATCCTCGTCAGATTCAGGTAGCATTCCTGGTGTTCCCTGGGCATGGATATTAGCAGGCTGCCTTTGATGATGCCACTATGCACAAGCAGCATTATTTCAGGATATGGAGAAGTGCTATTGCCATGTTAATCCATCTTAAGTCACAAAAATAAAAGGTTAAAATAAAGGGTAACCAGAAGCAATCATTCCTTCTTAAATCATAAGCAGCAGCAGAGAGAAAACTTTTCCAATATCACATATACCATTTCTTTTCTAAGCAAGTAGCTAATCCCTCTTTCCAAGCCTTCAGCCTCTCATATCTGTTACCACACTAAGACCATAAGTGCTTCCCGTGCTCTTTCTTCTGTGCCTAGTTTTTAGCTGTGAAATGACTAACATACAGGACAGTCTAAGGCTCCTTGATGCTAATAGGACCATCCTGCTGCATTTTAAGTTTACAATTTTTGTCACATGAGGCATCAGAACCTTATCAAAATATTAAGAGATCCAAAACAGAGAGTAAGAATTTTTATTCTAATTGAGAATTTGCTTTAATGACACTCAGATTTTTCTCACACTCCTTCTAGCAAATCTGTTTATATTCTAGTCCAAGGAACCAAGAATTCAGGCAGAGCAAGCTTTGTAGCATTTATATGGCCAGGCCTTTCTCACTTTTTCAAGCAAAAAAGTAGTCCAGTTTTGACAAGACACAATTTTAAATCTAATATCTGAAAAAAGGAATGTAAACCAAAGATATAAGCAATATTAACAGTAAAAACTTATAGAAGACCGTGTGCAGCCGTATCTGTCCCCAATATCTGAGTGATTAAGAACATCTAAAATCAAATAATCAGTCACTACTCAGACACTTGCAGGCACTGCAGCTGGAGATAACTATATAAAAAAAAAAAAAAAAAAAAAGGGAAGGGAAAGAAGCACCAGGGGTAACTGTGTTAAATTACTAATTACCAAAGGGCATTCAACTAACCTGATGCTTCAAGCCCTCCATTCCAATTTACTTTCATGTAAGGTCCTAATAGGTACTATTAGAATTTATTTCCCCAAAACATGCTTCCTCTTCATCCTGTCAGACCAGTCCAGACAAATGGGTTATGCCCATTAATCAGCAGATAGATCATCAGGCTTGATGATGCCACCACTTACAGGCATCTCTGCTACCACAGCCTGCCGGTATTCTCTATCTCCAACAGATGGTAGGCATCGGCCCGGAAGACTGAAAAAGAATAGCTAGAGGCGCTGCCTGAGGTGAAAGATTCGGTCTCACTCCCTCAGATGAGCAAGGTCCTTGTTTATATAAATATTTAAAAAATAAATAAAATTTTCTACAGCTCCTGTGGTGAAAGCCCTATGCTCCCTCCCAGTTGAGTAAACCAGGACCAGGGGCTTTTTTTTGTTTTCCCTCCTCTTACTTCCCCCCTTACTCTTGCTGAGGCTCTTTTACTTGAGCTTTGCTAGTCTATCACTTCCTTTTTAAATTTAAAGTCACCTGTTTTCAAGCAGCAATTAAAAATAAAAAGCTTGCATCCAAGAGAAAGTAAGCATCCTGCACTATTGCAGGAGAATACATTTGAGTGTCCTGGTATTTTCAGCAGGGAAGAGTCAAGTTAAGTCTGCACAGGAGACTTTGAGTGCTGAGACCATGAGTTCTTTTTGGTGGCTTGCTCATGGTAGCACAGGCAGAGCAAGGGAAAAGATCCACGCTCTGTCCAGGCAGGGGGGAGCAGGCAGGTACTACTGAGACTGTAATAGAGCTCAGGGAGAGCTCTGTCATGAAGAATTTGTCTCAGTCGCAGGATATGAGGCTGGAGACGCAATTAGACAGCTTCTACCTGTCAGAGCTGCGGTTCCTCAGAACTGCAGCCATTTTGTTACGAGGCAGTGAAGGAGAGGGTGGCCTTCTCCCTTTGAGCTGAGGAGAATGTTTCACTTACATCAGGGACCTCAGAGTTTACTGGAGATTCTCCTGTATCTCAGCAAGATTGTTTGGGAATGGATGTTTCCTCCCAGCCCTGGGCCATGATTTCTATGGAGATCATGAAGGGACTATATGTCTTCTATAGGGGACAGGGCAAAGTTGTCAATATTCCCGAATTCCTTGTGCCTTCTGGGCCCCATTAAGGCATCCAGGATAGAAGAGGTGATGAGGATTTTTTCTGCCTCTAAGAATTCCCTGGATGGTTTTAATAGGTTACCCAGGACTCAGTGAGGAGGAGCTCAAAAAGGTGGCAAGTTTCTCTGAGGTTGAGGAGGTGGACTCCATGCTAAGCCTTTTCCATAAAGAGGAACAGGCTTCTCTAATTTCCAACTCCTCGAGTATGTTAAATATCGCGGAGGACAAGAAGGAAGTGTCATCCAGTTCCACAGGGGATCCCATCATGGTCAGTATCAGAAAGCCATCTACGTTTTTCCCCACTGCATGAAGTGGTTTTGGAGTGGGTGTCTCCAGAGATTAATTTTAAAAGGGGGGAGGGGGGGGGGGTCGCTTGATGACTAAACTGTATCCTTTGGACCCTCAGCAGAGTAAGAGGTTCTGGTTTCCTATGGTAGAAGCCTTGGCCGGTTCAGTGACCAACAAAACCACAATCCCAATAGAGGGAGGTGCAGCTCTACAGGATGCTCAGGACAGGAAGATCAAGTCTGTTCTTAAACAGGTCTATAAAGTAGTCAGTATGGCACTGCAGATTGCTGCTTGCAGCTGTATTGTTCCAAGGGATGGTTTGCACTTGGGGCAACAAGTGCAGGATGGTTCTTTGGAAGATTCTTCTCAGTTGGAGCCTGGTTCAGCATATTTGATAAGATACTTTTTTATGATTTGTTGCGTTCATTAATCCAGGGAGTGGGCTTTGATTGTTGCTGCTAAAGGGCTTCTGTGGCTGCGACACTAATCAGGAAATTCCATCTCTAAGATTAATTTGATGGACCTTCCGTTTAAGGATTGGCTTCTGCTTGGAGAGGACCTAGAGAAGATGGTGTAGGCTTGGGAATATATTAAAATGCCGAGACTTCCAGATAATAATGCAAAGACGTTTTCTCGTGGTTTACTGTTGCATGGTAGATTTCAGGACTCAAGATATTTTAAGGGAACGAGAGTGAATGCCTAGAGGTCAAAATCCTTTACTAGATACCAATCCTTTTGTGCTAAAGAAGGATGTAAAGAGGGATTCTCTTGAACAGTATACGTTTGTGTCTCACAATGAGCCCTTGGGGGCTCTAGCTTCTGTTCCAGAGATAGACCGCATCACTTTTTTTTTTTTTTTTTATTGGAGATGGGCCCAAATTACCTCAGATCAGTGGGTTCTGGACATCATTTGAGATGATTATGAGTTGGAATTCTTTTGTCCTGTTTCATACCTTTTGTGGTTTCCCCATACCATTCCATGAGGAAAAGGGAAGCAATAAAGGTTACTCTAGCAAAGCTTCTTGAATTGAAGACAGTGATTCTGGTTCCAAAATTGATATTCCCTTTATTGGTGGTTCCCAAGAAATACAGGGCCTTTCATCCCATTTTAGTTCTCAAACAAGTCAATAGATTCCTGAAGGTGATATACTTCAGAATGGAAATATTGTAATCAGTGATTTGGGCCATCAGTAAGGGAGAATTTCTGACAGCTTGGATTTGAAAGAAGCTTATCTGCACATGCCACTAAGACAGGATCATCAGCACTTCCTGCCTTTTGCGGTGCTTCATCAGCATTTCCACATTCAGGCACTATCCTTTGGGTTGGCCACCGCTGCAAGAACCTTCGCGAAGGTGATGCTGGTGGTTGTGGTGGTGCTGTGCAAGGAAGGGATTTTGATTCATCCTTACTTGGACAACTGGTTGATAAGAGCTCCATCCTTCCAGAAAAGCATCCTTGTCACCTGCAGGATAGTTCAATTCCTGCAGGGGTTGGGCTGGATTGTCAATTTCACCAACAGCAGACTCTGGACTATTTGGGGGTCGCAGTTCAACATGTTGTGTTTGCTTAATGGATCAAAGAATTCAGAAGATAGCCTCTCTGGTTTGGGCACTACTTTCCGTCAAGAATCCATTTGGTCATCTTCAGCTGCTAGGTTCCATGGCAGCGGTGCTAAATTTGGAGTCCTGGGCAAAAATTTACATGAGCTTTCTCAAGAGGGCCTTGTTGCCAGGGGGAATCCCCAGCCATAAGGCTTCCAGTTCCGGAGTTGGTGAGGGTAAACCTTCACTGGTGGCTGAATTTCAAGAACCTATAACTGGATATAGATCTGGAGATCCTGACTGGGTCACAGTGATGGACACCAGTTTGTCAGGCTGGAGGGCTCTCTCTCTCTCTCTCTCTGGATTGCCATGCACAAGGGAAGTGAAGTCCTGAGGAAAGGCAGTGGTCTATCAATTGGTTGGAGGCTCATGAAATTCCCTAGCCCTTTTGGAATTCATGCTCGTTCTCAAGAGTCAGTCGGTCAGGATAATGTCCGACAATACTATAGCGGTGGTGTATGTAAATCAATAAGGGGGGGGGGGGGGGGAAGAGACCAAAAGTTTGCAGGGGTCGGAGGTAGATCTCTGTCACTTGAGTGGAAAGGAATGTGAGTGCCCTGTCTTCATCACCCATAGCAGGTGTGGGCAATATTCAAACAAATATTCTCAGTCGCAACAGTCAATCCAGGAGAAAGGTCCCTATTTGCCAGTTGCCTTCGCTCAGATTGCCACCAAGTGGGGACTTCCAATGATAGATGTGATGGTGACTGCCAAGAACGCAAGGTATAAAAGATTTTCAGGCAGAAAAGAGAAGGCCTTTCATCCTGAATCAATGCTCTGGTCCAGGTTTGGCAGATGTAAGAAGCTTTCTGTGCTCCCTCCATGGCCCATGATAGGGTAAGTTCTCCTAAAGATTTTGAAGCATCCGGGTCTGGTGATTCTGGTGGCTCTAGATTGGCCTCAGCGTCCTTAGTATGCAGATCTCACAAGATTTTAGTCGGAAAAACTAAGATTTCGCCCATCAAGGAGCTGCTCTCACAGGGACCAGTTCTTCACAAGGATCTGGGTCAATTTTGTCTCATGGCTCTGTCCTTGAAAAGGTATGTTTAGTGAAGAAAGATATTTGCCAGCAGCTGTGGCTACTCTCCTGAAGGCCAGTAGGTTTTCCACTTCTTTGGTTTGTGTGTGACTTTAGCAAATTTTTGAGACGTGATGTGCTGACAGTGTACTCTCAGTACAGTGTCGGTTCCATGGATCTTGGATTTTTACAGGAAAGACTGGCTGAAGGTTTGGTTCTCAATTGGCAGCTCTCTCGTATTTCAGGGGATGTATTTAGGGTAGACCTTTCTCTTCCCATCTGGATGTATCTTGCATTTTGAGAGGAATTAAACATATTAGACCTCTTTTACAGTCTACTGTTCCATCATGGAATTTGAAATTGTTTTTAACTTCTTTAGCAGGGTCATAACTTGAGCCTCTCAGACATTTCTTTGAAGCATCTTATCTTAAAGGTTTTGTTCCTGGTGACTTTTTCTTCTCTCAGAATTTCAGGGGCTGTCTTGTATATACCCCTTTTTAGTGATCATGAAGGATATAAGTCAGGAAAGTGAAATTAGTTATCTGATAATTTTCTTTCCTTGAATATAGTCAGACCAGTACAGGACCCATCCTTGGCTGTCAAAATGATATATTTCTGCAATTAGAAGTTGACTGGAGAAGGCAGAGCTGTGGCATATTTCCGCTGCTTTAAAGCAGATGAGCAATTACTGTTATAATCTTTACCTATCTTCCTAGCTCTTCTAGAAGTCCGTTAAAAAAAAAAAAGTTTCAAGAACCAAAGTTCTGTTGATTGGTTTGCATTTGGTTTGTCACATATGATACTGGCAGGCTGAGGTGAGCAGAGATACCTATAAGGGGTGACATCAGCAAGCCTGTTGATCTCCATCTGCTGGTCAGTGGGCATAACCCATCTGTCTGGACTGGTCTGATTGTATTCAAGAAGTAAGAATTAATTTCATCTTTATTTCTATAAAGAAAGTTCTATAGCACAGGGGTTCTCAATCCAGTCCTTTGGACACACCTAGCCAGTCAGGTTTTCAGGATATCCACAATAAATATGCATGAAGTAGATCTGTATATAATGGAAACAGTGCACACAAATCTATCTCATGCACAATCATTTTGGAAATCCTGAAACTCTGACTGGCTAAGTGTAGCCTAAGGACTGGATTGAGAACCACTGCTATAGCAAATGTGAAATCCATAGATTCTATAGGCTCTGCGAGAAGTTTCATGTAGTATCAGATATGTTAACTTACACTGTTTGCAATGTAACACCTCAATTTTGCAATCTCCCTGCTCCAAACATGAGAACTGTCATCTCATACCATAAAATACATTTTTGGCACTTGCTAACTTTTAAAGAGAGTTCAAAATAAATGCATTAGAAACTGGGTTAGCAGTGTGGCATGTAATTAGAGCTCAGAGCCCAGTGCCACTTGCTACTCTCCACTGCTCACTGTGTGCCTTAAGTAAGCCCCTTTACATCTCTGTGCCCAAATATGGACTGTCAGCAATTTGGGTTAGGAACTTTGCAACCCTGCAAATTATCCTGTATAGTACTGGGTCATTAATATTGCAAATAAATTAATCTCCTGTAAGTGATTCATGCTAACATCAGTTATGGCTTGCTCTACTCTTGCAGAATAATATTTTTATAACTGAGGGCATGGGTGCAATACAGAACCTGTCACACGCTGGCAGTGAATTTTTAACTTTTAACGTGTGCAAGGTGATTGATGGCAGCAAACAAAACAAAGTTTTATAATAGAACTTAGCACTAATTTTGCAAGGTTTCTGGTACAGGCTGTAATTGCAATGTTACTACCATTTCTCTACTAATGGAAAACTTTATAAAGTGTTTTGTTTAATCTAAGAAGCTTCCATTTCGAGACAGTGAAGTTGGCTTTGAACTTTTGCATTATTTGTATATTCTTACTTTCATCTTGAGAAATATATCACCACAAATGTGAAGCACTGCTACCATCTTCAATGTCAAACATAGGCTGATAAATACACAATTGTGTACAACACACAGACTGATAAATCACATTAACATCATATTAGATGAAGCAGTGTTTGGTGTCTTTATCTGTTCCCTCTTCCTTTTTTTTAAGAAAACTCGGAAGTTCTCTATAATGGGAGAAGTCCTATGGCTGTTAGTGACAAAGCAGCAGGGCTGGTGTTAGATACGTGCCAAAGTTGTTGCTTCACCAGATCCCATGACTAGAGGGGCCCACAGTAATTGCATCTTGCAGGCCTAAAGACAGCCCTATATTGTGGACTACTGGTTTGGGGAAGGACACCTGGTTCAATGTGTGGACCTGAGCTACTCCTTACATCAGCTCTTACATCAGAGAGTGCTAGGCCTGTGACTGAACATGCACTTACAGACCACAGTGATGTCCTGGCCTTCCCTTTCCTGTTTGGAAACAAATGTAGGAAGCAGGACAACTATAAGAATTGTAAATGAATGATCACATACAGGCCCTATGCTCACTTTTTAACTTGCTGTTGCCTCCTCTCTACTCTCCTCTCCTGGCAGTCGCCGGGACCAGTCCCAGTCCCAGCATTTTCCCCACATAAAAGATGAGGTTGAGTTATGGGGTGGGGGAAAGGAGTGGAGGCCTGGGGGAACAGGAGAGGGAGGGAGCCAAAGAAGAGGAGGCCAAACTTTGTGGGAGTAAGAGAAAAGAAAGGAACTGTGGAGAATAGCAACTACAGCACAGAATTGGAGCAAAAGAGCACAAGGTCTCCCTCCCTCCTCCTCTCATTACCCTATGCTTTGGCATTTTATTATTGCACCAAGCCCCACTCCAGCCTAAAGATGGCTCTGCAAAGCAGGGGTTGGGAGGGTTGAGCATGTGTATGCATGAACACTATTGCAAGAGGAATCATGACAACTTAAGCTGGTTAGCTTTGCAATGAGGTAATGTTGGGTTCCTTCTCCCTGATGCACAGAGGTGCAGGACTAACAACAGTGCACGCTATCCTGAGCTGATGTGCTGGAGATAGGTGAAGCCACCATAATGAAAGGAGTTTATAATTGTTCATCAACAAAGGAAATCAAGTGCCAAGGTTCTTCTGTTTTACATTTGTTATTCTGAATCAAATCTGATCTTCCCAGTTCCCAGACAACAGTCATGGGTCAGAAAGAAAGAGTTCAGGGTAGGAGTGTCTTAGCTGAGATAAGGAGCATCAAGAATCAAGACATTTCCGACCCACCATACCTTTTTATTCCCCCCTGTAGGAAGACAGAAGCCCTTTACATGACATCATTCACCTCCACGGACCCCAATGGTAGCACACTCCTGAACAGAACTGCTCAATTATAAATATTGAAAATCACAAAAATATTCACTGTCCAGTGGCTTAGAAAAATTGGAGGTATGTCTTGCTGACCAGAAAAGCAGATTAATGTACCTCTCAACAAAACCCTGACGCAATCTGAACGGGAAAAATTGTGATCTTGTCCCCTTTCTGAAGTCAAGTTGCACAAAAGCAAAGGCGAGTTCGGACCCACTGCTTCCACACAACAGAGCAAAGTAAAGCAAGTGGTCCGATCTGAGGGACTGCAAAGGAAGAGTGATTTCAAAAAGCTGTCAGAGCCTGCTGATCAGTGAAACTCAAAAACCCTTCTGCCACTTTCTCAACTCATGAACCCACAGTGCCCCTCAGTGTGGAGTAGTTGAGGCACTTTATCATATACATTTTTTTCTAGTGGTCCAATATGTGTGGAGAGATCAGAGTAATGTCAAGGTCCATTTTTGCCCTGTGTGCAGAGGGCTGATCCTGTTGGATGTCTGTGACACTGTATCACGAGGAGGGAAATAACCCAGAGTGCATATTTTTACATGTTTTCCCCTTCTAATTAACAGTTGAAGATGCAATCATTTTGTCACCTTCTTTATTTCTGAAAATTGGATGCATCAGGAAAGAAGAAGTGGGAAGGAAGACGGCCACCACTCCTCTCTCTCTCTCTTCCAAATGGAGCACTTTCCTTTTATAGCTGGATCTTGGAAGAAGCTTATCCTTGAGTTTATTTTGATCAAAAGGCAAGGGGACCACATCTCTTGTTTTGGGCATGACTTGAGCTTGGTGACCATATGAAACCAGCTGCCTTCTGGGTCAGTTGATAATACCAGCAACAGGAAGGAAGGGATGGGATGGGATGGATTGGGATGGTATGCTGAGCCATGGAGCTAGTTCCTCTCCTGTACGAAAACAGTCTCCTGGGGACAAAGGCCCGCCTCCTGTAATGTGACATCATAGTCCAGGTGAGAAAGCTTCCTTCGAGGGAAGTTGGTGAGAAGTTCATACCGTTCATTGGGGTATCCTTTAGACTGGACATGCTTCACCAAGGCCTGTAGAGAAAAACAGGGTGGAATAACCATTGTTAAGCATATTTTCTTTTGTGTGCTAGTGGGTAAGAATGGGTATTAAAAGCAGGACATGATTATCTTTGCAATCATGAACGTATCCCTGGAAAGATTAATCCCTGGAACATCAATTAAAATGTTCTAAGGCCTATGGAACAAACTGGATCTTTCATTAATTCCTTCTGTATGTAGAGATGCCACAGATGGTAAACGAATACTTAAAATACTATCTACTTTCAACACTTTATTTAACACTAATATAAAATGCAGTTAACATGGTAGGAACATTTTTTATTTTTTAACAAACAGTGACGTCATTGACACGATGCATTATCTTTCCTTTCAGTATAGGCAGTTTCACTTTTGTACTCATGTGAATATTTGTGCTACATTTACAGATCTATGGATGAAAAGTAAAACACCTCTACCTGAAATGAGACAGAACACAATCCACTAGATATTACAGTAAACAAATTAGCTCTCTCTAATCATATCTTCCTTTCATCCTCAGACCTACTTTTTATATAGTCACAGGGGCCAAAGAGTTAGCAGAGTTGCTTCCCTATAAGAGGCGTTCTCAGAGGACAGCAGGATGGAGCCCAGTACGGAAAACGTCTGTCAAAGTTTCTAGAAACTTTGACAAGGCGCATTGAGCATGCCCAGCATGCCCTATACCACGTGTCCATGCAGGATCCCTCTTCAGGAACCCCCCTCGAAACATAGAATTACGATAAAAAAAAAAATAGGAGAAACCCAACTCCGCGGGGTGGCGGGTGGACTAACATCCTGCTGTCCTTGGAGAACACCTGTTACAGGTAAGCAACTCTGCTTTTGCTGATCGGTGTTGTTGATAACAGAGGGGGAGACAGGCTGAACTCAAACAATGGGCCCTAGCTTGGGAGTGTTGGGTTCTACACCTCAAAAAGGTTCCGGAGGACAGACTGGCCAAATCTACTGTCGCGTTGGCCATCCCTATCCAGACAGTAATGGGATGTGAATATGTGTAGAGAACTCCACGTCGCAGCCTTGCAGGTCTCCTCCATGGGAACTGCTTGCAAGTGGACCACCGATGCTGCCATGGCTCTGACAGAATGAGCCTTGACATGACTCTCAAGATGCAATCCCGCCTGGCCATAACAGAAGGAGATGCAACCTGCTAGCCAACTGGATATTGTCTGTTTGGCAACAGCAAAGCCCAACCTATTCCTATCAAAAGAAATAAAAAGTTGGGTGGACTATCTATGGGCTTCTGTCTGCTCCAGGTAGAAGGCTAAGGCTTGCTTGAAGTCCAAACTGTGCAGTGCTCATTCGCCTTGATGTGAATGGGGCCTGGGAAAGAAAATTGGCAGGACGATTGACTGGTTAAGATGGAAATCTGTCACCACCTTAGGCAGGAACTTAGGGTGCATATGCAAGACCACCCTGTCATGATAGAACTTAGTAAAAGGTGGATAAGTCACTAAGGCATGGAGCTTGCTGACCCTGTGCGCTGAAGCAACCGCCACCAAAAATATGACCTTCCAGGTCAGGTACTTCAGGTCACACATGTGTAGAGGCTCAAAAGGAGCTTTTATCAGCTGAGCCAACACCACATTGAGGTCCCAAATCACAGCAGGAAGTCTCAACTGAAGCAGGCCCCACATGAAATGTACAATTATAGGCTGTACAGTGATAGATGTACCAACTACACCACGGTGGTATGCACCAATCGCACTAAGATGAACTCTGACGGAGTTGTTTTCTAAGCCAGCCTCCAATAGATGTAGAAGGTAGTCCAGCAGATTTTGTGTGGGGTAGAAGAACAGATCTAGGCCTTCTGCTCACACCACATGGACAACCTCCTCCACCTTAGTCCATAGGACTTTCTAATGGAAGGCTTTCTGGAAGCCACCAGGCCCGAGACACATCCTCAGAAAGATCAAGTGGCTGCAGGATTAACCTCTGGACATTCAGGCTGCGAGCGACAGGGCCTGGAGGTTAGGATGCCACAGCCTGTCCTAATCTTTCATGATGAGATCCGGGAAAGTCCCAAGATTGACCGGTTTCCAGATGTACAACTCCCACAGCAGTGAAAACCTGACCTGTCTTGGGGACAATAAGGGGCTATATAAAGATCATAGTCCCTCTGTCCTCATGAAGCTTCAAGAGAGTCTTCGCCATTAAGTGAATCGGAGAATATGCATACAGAAGACCCTTGCCCCAATGACGGGCAAAGATGTCTGAGGCTGGTTTGCTGTCTGACTTGGACAGGGAGCAGACTGAGGCACCTTCCAGTTTCAGGGGGATGCAAATAGATCTACGTCTGGGCTCCCCCAGAGGCAGAAAAACCAATTTGCTACCCCCTGGTCAAGGGATCACTCGTGGGGTCTGAAGGCTCGACTCAACATGTCCACTATCATGTTCTCCGTTCCGGCCAGGTACATGGCCCTGAGCACCATCCTGTGGGCCACTGCCCAGGACCAGATCTGGACCACTTCCTAATATTTTATTTATTATTTTTATATACCAACATTCAACCTGAGATATCACATTGGTTTACATTCAGGTACTGTAGGTATTTCCCTATCCCCAGAGGGCTTACAATCTAAGTTTGTACCTGAGGCAACGGAGGGTAAAGTGACTTGCCCAAGGTCACAAGGAGCGACAGCGGGACTCAAACCCTGGTCTCCTGGTTCATAGCCCACTGCACTACAATCCCGTGCCTCTCTGCTTGTTGACATTCCACATGGCTACTTGGTTGTTGGGCTGGATCAGGGCAATTTTGTTGGACAGCCGATCTCTGAAAGCCCACAGCGCATACCTGATCACCCAAAACTCCAGGAAGTTGATTTGACAATTACGTTCCTGAGCAGACCACAGTCCCTGGGTTCTGAACCTATCTATATGAGCTCCCCATCCCAGGGCAGATGCATTTGTGTTTAGCACAATTTGATTAGGGAGATTCTGAAAAGAAATCCCCCTTTCCATATTGGAGAGTACCTGCCAGCAGGACAAAGAGTCCTGGCGAGACAGGGTGACTCGGATGGAATCCTGGAGGCTCTGAGTGGCTTGGAGCCACTGTGACCTCAGTGTCCTTTGTGTTCTGCGCATATGTAAGCGTGCCAAGGGAGTGACATGGACAGTCGCAGCCATGGGTGCTGGCTCTGTCGCAATATTCGCCAGAGCGATGGCACTCTGGCATGGCAGAAAGGCCCTGGCTTGAGCCGGGTCTAGCAGGGCTCTGATGAAGTCCAAGTGAGGTGACGGACTGAGATGGGATTTTGGGTAGTTGAGAACGAATCCTAGTGACTCCAACACCCGACTGGACAATCGCATGGACTGGGTGGCCCCTGCCTGAGACATGCCTTTGACCAACCACTCATCCAGTCTGTGGAGGTGCGCTGCCACTACGGCCAGGCATTTTGTGAAGACCTGTGGGGTGGACGTGAACTCGAACGACAACACATGTACTGGAAGTGCTGTTTTCCCACCACAAATCAGAGATAATTCCTATGACCAGGGAAGATCTCGATATGGGTATATGCATCGAGAGAGCACAGTCAGTCCCCTTTTTGCAAAAAGGGAATTGAGGTGCCCAGGGAAACCATCTTGAACTTTTTTTTTTTTATTAGAAACTTGTTCAAGGCCCTTAGGTTTAGGATGGGACGGAGTCCTCCTGTTTTCTCTGGAATCAGGAAGTACCTAGAATAGAATCACCGCCTTCTTTGCCCTGGTGGTACAGGCTCGATCGCTCTGGCCTGTAAGAGGGAGGAAAGCTCCACTTGTAGCAGCTCCTGAGACGCTATCGGCCTGAAAATGGGCATGGAGAGCAATTTGGCGGGACATCCAATAGATTTGATACCCCTGGCGGACCATGGACAAAACCCACTGGTTCGAGGTTACACTGGGCACTAGTTCACAAAGAACCGCAGCCTGTCCCCAACCATTGTCCTGGATTCGGACAACTGACTTAAGCTCCCTACACCCAGTCAAAACTGCGTCCCCGGAGTTGACCAAGGGAGCTGGCTGGGGCTTGGAAGCTCTCTGCTGCCCGGGACGGCTTTGGGAGCTCTGATGGTGTGGACGGGATTGAGGAGGCAGAGGCCAGTATTTCCTTTGGTGAAAGAAACACTTCCTGGGTCTTAATGGCCTCCTGGATGAGGCAGATGGGTCCAGAGTGTTGGTGGAGAGTTATTGTAGGCTTTCATGATGGTCCCAGAATTAGGCCACAGCAACCTTCACCCTTTCTCTGAAGACATTCTCTCCAATGTACGATGAGTCATTCCTGTATCTCTGGTCTGAGATCTGAGGCCCGTAGCCAAGAACTTGATACAATTTTGAAAATAACCGTAGGTTGCACGGACCTTGTGTTTTCCACTCTCCAAACCCCCATGCACCAGCGACATGAGGGTGTCTTGCTGCCATTAAGGCAGTTGCTCAGCCACCTCCTGCACCTGCTTCCAGATGTCCCACGAGTATTGGCTCATGTAGAGCTGATAGGCAGAGATGCGGGCAATTGGGACTGCCATGATCTCCTTAGGAAGTTCTACAAAGGAAGAACCTCAAGCATGTTGTGCCTGGCATCTTTTTCAGTCAAAAGCTGGAAAGGGATGGCCTCTGCCATTATCATTACAAATCCTGCAAAGGTTAAGCCCTAGGGCGGAGACCTCCTTCGCTCCTCTGGAGAAGAAGGGTCTGATGGGAGACCATCCGAATCCTCGGAGGATTATATTTAATCATCCCCTCAGGTATCATAGGGACCCTCATGGTGCCTTGGAACACCTTCCCAAGAGCATCCAATGCTCTGTGGTCCTTTTCCCAGGGGCGCCGAGGAGTGGATCCGAGAGTGCTTGGCCATCTTGAGGGCAGATTCGACCACCACTGATTGGTGGGGCAGCTGACACTTATCGACTCCGGCAGCCTTTGGACGAGGTAAACCCCGTCTGCCTTCTTATTCACAGGAGGCACTGTGCAGCAACTCCATAAGGATCGAGTGTACTGGGACTGCCATGATCTCCTTAGGAAGCTCCACAAAGGAAGAACCTCAAACATTTTGTGCCTGGCATCTTCTTCAGTCAAAAGCTGGAATGGGATGGCCTCTGCCATCACCGTGACAAACCCTGTGAAGGTTAAGCCCTCAGGCGGAGACCTCCTTTGCTTCTTTGGAGAAGAAGGGTCTGATGGGAGACCATCCGAATCCTCAGAGGATTCCATTTAATCATCCCCCCAGGGGTCATAGGGACCTTCATCCTCACTATATACCATACGGGATAGGGCCCCTAGGTGCTTGGTCAACATCCAGAGGTGCAGGCATCGATGGAACTGGACAGGGGACTAAAGGGCTCGGTATCTCCGCTGGCCTTGGTGAGCTTGCTCGGAGAAGGAAACGATGACGACCACCATATCGGTAGGGGGAGGCCTCTGTGTTCTGCCAGGCACAGACGCCAGCTGGGTTGGTAAGGCACTGATGAGCACATTGATCTTCTCCAGAAGCTATACAAGGATGGGTGACCCTGGTACCAGTACTGTCAGTGCCACGGGACTGAATCCTTGCAGTGCCCAGTCCACCGCTAGCTGGACATGACACTCCAGTTCCTCCTCAAGCGTTGCCAATGCCAACACCAACTAGGAGGAAGGAGGATGGTCAGATCTTCCTCGAACCCATGAGAGAGATCGGTGACTGGCACCAGGACTGGTGGAGACTGTTGTGGATCCCGGGCATCAATGGAAGTTGAGCGCTGTTCACCTTGGGGTTGCTTTGGGGGCATTATGCAAAAGTGAGTGGTTTGCCATGTCCAGCACTGTGCATTGACGGGGACCGCTGCCAATGCTTCTTGGTCTTCCCACGGTGCCGAGGTTGAGGAAGATGAACCAGACATCCTCAGCCCAGAGGAGATTGACAACATTCCGTCTCTGGCACCCCATCTACCTGTGATCTCGAAGGAATGGATGGTCCTGCTGATGTCAATGGCGTGGTATCCGTCAGTGCAGCTCTGAGGTCCTCCGATGCCAAAGGCTTGGACTTCTTCAACCCGAAGAGGTTGTCCATCTTGTCGATTCAAAGCCAACATCCCTTCGGGGTCATCTGGATGCACAAGCGATGCCCCCAGGCAGAGAATGCAAACATCATAAGGATTGGTGATCGACATGGTCCTCGGGCACTGGAGGCTTTGGCAGAAACCAGATGCGGCCATGACCAGGTGAAAACAAACGAGGAAAAACAGAACAATGGCAGAGGGCGTCAATGGAAGATGGGCACCAAGGCACCACCACCACAGGGAGAAAACGCAAAGAACCTTGACTGGGGGCACTATGGGGAGGCACCAAGAGGGACCCAGCGACAGACCGAAGGAAAAAGATTGCAAAAAAACGCAAAATCGAAGTTTTCCACAAGGCAAAAACCCAAACATATTAGAGCTCAATTAAACCGCGAGGCTCATGGCTCTGCGGAAAAGAAGAGACTGAAGAGGGACCCCGCATGGTATAGGGCATGCTCAGTGTGCCAAGTCAAAGTCTCTAGAAACTTTGACATAAGTTTTCCACATCAAGCTCGATCTGATGAGGTCAACCATATTTGAGGACTACCATCCCTGCTTGTCCTCTGAGAAGTTTAGTTTGCTGTCTGGTATCTGGAGGGAAATAATTTTTATGGTTAAAAATTAGCTTTGCATTTAACAACAAAATGTTAAGAGAATTTGAGTGATAATACACACATATCCTGGACAATTTTCCTATGATTAAAAAAGTTCCTAATTATGGGAAACAACTTTAAAGCAGGCATTTCAATACAACTAGATCACAGCACACCTGAAGCTGCACAGCACTGCTGTAGACACCTATACATCTAGAAACAATTTATTTACATTACATGTGTTCTGCATGACATCTACTCTTCTGCTATCCTATCAGATATACAAAAGGTCTATCAGGAATTGAGAGAGCTGCAGAGTAGGAAAACTAGTTTCACATTTAGAACAATCTCAATTATACTGGAAAAATGTTATATATTAAGGAGTTTTTCTAACTACGGAAGGATGTACAACGTTATACATTTCAGCAGAGAAGCACTTTGGTATTGTTGGTTATCTTGAAACAAGCCGTTAAGCCCGTTAAAACGGGCTACATCCCTCTGTCTCTCACCTCCCCCTCTTTCTCTCTCCCCTCACTCTTCACCACCCCCTCCCTCACCCACTCCTCCCCACCCTCCCTCTCCTATCACTCAGTCCCTCCCTCCCACTCAGTCCTCACTCACTCCCCCCCCCCCCCTCCCCTCCCTCCCTCTCACTCACTCAGTCCCACTCACTCTCACTCAGTCCCCACTCCCTCCGTCCTCTCCCTCAGTCCCACTCCCTCCCTCCCTCTCTCTCAGTCCCACTCCCTCCCTCAGTCCCTCCCCCTCACTCAATCCATCCCTCCCACTCAGTCATTCCCTCCCCCCTCCCTCTCACTCACTCAGTCCCACTCACTCTCCCTCAGTCCCACTCCCTCCCTCAGTCCCCCCTCTCCCTCTCACTCAGTCCCAGTCCCTCCCCCCTCACTCAATCCCTCCCTCCCACTCAGTCCCTCCCTCTCACTCAGTCACTCCCTCCCACTCTCTCTCTCCGTCCCTCCCTCCCACTCAGTCCGTCCCTCCCTCTCTCTCTCTTCTCCCTCCCTCGCTACCGCCCGCTACCGCCGTCGCCATCGCCGCCCGCTGCCGGTACCGCCGCCGCTCGCTACCGCCGTCGCCGCCCGCTGCCGGTACCGCCGCCGCCCGCTGCTGCCACTGGACGCCGCCATTTTTTTTTCTTTCTGAAGCTGCCTCAGAGCGACGTGCTCGCCCGCACATGCGCGGTAGAGCTGGTCTCTACTGCGCATTTGCGGGCCGTCGGTCACAGGCCATTTATAAGGTAGATGCTGTTTTGGATCTCTTTATGTAAAGTTATGAGAACGTTCCAAAAAGGTACACTGAACGTATACTCACCAGAAGCTTGGCCTGCTCAGGTAATGCAATCTGTTCCCTCTTTCCATCAGGATATCTCAGCATCAGCTGTGCTTTTGGTCCTAATGCACAAACACCAACCCCCCCCCCCCCCAAACCCCAGAAATTAATGCATAATGTATTTTTATGGATGCAACAATTTGTGAAATGCCATGAACTTCCTGTAATATGCATGTTAGAAAATATTTTAAATAAAAAAATATGAACATGGGGACAACTCAGTCAAGACAAGAACTCTTGGCAAGAGGATTTTGGACCATGCATTATGAGGTTTATAAATGTAATATATAAATAAATTGCTAAAACATTATAAATTGCTAACACCATGATGCACATGATACTAATCTACTGACAGCTAGTTTGCACCACATACAAGTAATCATCACCATACAACAGTTGGTTGGAGCTATTAGTAGTGTGGCACAGTGAAACCCTACTGGTGTGGTTCATCTGAGCAGGTTTGCTTTGTATCTCATTTAGAGTGAATTGTTACTATTTAATTAATTTAAAAATTTAAATTCCACCTCATTTAATATCTCTTTATCTAGGCAGATTATCTATTGTAGAATAGAAATTAGTAAACTATCATAAAAACATTAAAAGAGAAAAACAAATAGATTTAAAAACAGCATAATAGATAAAATAATGACATAAAACTCAGAATTATCTATGCATTAACTATGTTTTTACTTATTCTGTGAACTGATTTCCTAATTTGCTTTTTTAATAATGTTTTAAAAATCATTCAGGAGTATCTGGACATTAGGAAATTAAAGTCAGTGCTTGCCTAAACAAATAGGTCTTCAATTTCTTTTTAAATATTGCCATCACTTTCACTTTTAATTTCTAAAGGCTAATCATTCCAAAGGGTGGGGGGCTTATTACAAAAAAAGCCCACTTGTGAGTGAGCTGCAATCTGACCTCTTTAAAGAAGGGAACAGAGATCATCACCATCATCATCTCTGCTGAGTGCAACCATTGGAAAGGCGAACAACAATGAAACAAATCTTTCAAATAAGATGGGCTAGTTCCATGAAGTGTCATAAGAACTAGTATTAGCAGCTTGAATGATTCTGTAAAAGGCTATTGGAAGCCAAGGGGGCAGCATGTTCCCCTCATTGACAACTTGAGAGCACATTTTGAATCAATTGCAATTCTTGTAACATACTTGGGTACACCCATATAAAGTACACTGCAGTAACAGAGTGTACTTAAAACCATTTCTTGCATTATAGCACTCAAGTCAATCTTTTTCAGCACATATTAAAAAATAACTGCATTAACCTTAATTTTAAAAGGTGAACTTTAAAACTGATCAAAGCTATGTGATGAATCAAAAATGGCACCCAAACCTCTGGCCTCTGTCAGAAATGGAAAATTCTGACTTTTTAATGTCAAACCCTATAAATCATTGGGCATAGTATTCTAACTCACTGATAAAAATTCTGTTATTTAAATTGAGAATTAGTCCACATTCTTAATACATTCTCCCTAGGAGAAAATGCTATCTGGGAAGGTGAACCTGCAGCTAGAGTGAATACAGGTGAACTGGTAGATGTAGTGTATTTGGATTTTCAGAAGGCGTTTCACAAAATCCATCATAAGAGGCTTCTAAGAAAACTAAAAAGTCATGGGATAGGAGGTGATGTCCTTCTGTGAATTATAAACTGGTTAAAAGACAGGAGACAGAGAGTAGGATTAAATGGCCTTTTTTCACAGTGGAAAAAGATAAACAATGGATTACCTCAGGGATCTTTACTTGGACCGGTGCTTTTTAATATATTTACAAATGATCTGGAAAGATGTACAAAGAGTGAGGTGATCAAATTTGCAGATGACACAAAATAAATCACAAACTGTGATAAATTGCAGGAAGACCTTGTGAGACTGGAAGATTGAGCATCCAAATGGCAGATGAAATTTAATGTGGACAAGTGCAAGGTGATGCATATAGGGAAAAATAACCCTTGCTGTAGTTATACAATGTTAGGTTCCATGTTAGGAATTACCACTCAGGAAAAAGATCTGGGTATCATAGTTGAAATTACATTGAAAATGTCAGCTCAGTGTGCTGTGGCCATCAAAAAAGCAAACAGAATGTTAGCAATAATTAGGAAGGGAATGGCAACTAATGCCTCTGTATCGCTCTAAGATTAGACCGCACCTGGAATACTGTGTGCAATTCTAGTCACTGCATCTCAAAAAAGATATAGTTGGTACTGGAGAAAGTACAGAGAAGGGTGATCAAAATGATAAAGGGAATGGAATGGCTCCCCTATGAGGAAATGCTTAAGAGATTAGGGCTCTTCAGCTTGGAGGACAGACAGCTAAGGAGGGATATAATAGAGATCTTCAAAATCATGAAAGAACTTGAATGGGTAAATGTGAATCGGTTAATTACTCTTTTGGATAATTCAAGGACTAGGGGGTACTGCATGAAGTTAGCAAGTAGCACATTTAAAATAAATTGAAGAAATTCTTTTTCGTTCAACATAAAAATTAAGCTCTGGAATTCATTGCCAGAGGATATAGTTAAGACAGCTAGTGTACCTGGGTTTAAAAAAAGGTTTGGAAAAGTTCCTGGAGAATTCCATAAACTGCTATTAATCAATAGGGAATAGCTACTGTTTGTTGCCAACATTAGTAGCATAGGTTCTAATTAAAGTTTGGTTATTTGCCAGGTACTTATGGCTTGAACTGGCCACTGTTGGAAACAGGATACTGGGCTTGATGGACTCTTAGTTTGACCCAGAATGGCTTATCTTATGAGTTGACTATCATTGGCATAGATTTTACATTGACTACTGAATGAGTTTATAAGTTTCAGCAATGGTGCAGGCAGATGTTAAACCAGGGGTAAGCAAATTTTTTGAGCTGTGGCCTCTCCTCTTCCATCCATGCAATTGGTTTCAGCTCCCCAGGCTGGGTTACATGGTTTTATATATCTATACCTATACACACACATATAAATATATATACAAACAAACACACACAAAGGGTATCCTAGCTTCCTGGGCTGGTGTCAAATTCTCTTGCCAACCAATCAACTCTTGAGCCAACTGCCAAGCCACCAGGCAACCACACTGCTAAGCAATGGCTCAAAGGCCCCATTTTATTTTTCTTCAAGTTGCTGAAAGATGGAAACACACACACACACACACACACACACACAAAGACATATAGACACTACAACCCAGACAGAGTGACAGACCTGAGAGGCAGGCAGGCAGACAGAAACAGGTGACTCATACCCATACTTGTGACAGAGACCAAATACCCAGACAGAGACACAGGCACTCCACAACCAAGCACAGACACACAGCACTCAAGCCCAAGACAGAGGCACAGGCAGACCACATCCAGAGAGAGAGAGAGAGAGAGAGAGAGAGAGGCAGACACCATACAACAGATCACAGCACACAGAGACCAGCAAACACAGGCAGAAACATTCACACACATCACAGACAAATGGTTGGGATAGAACCTTTCCAAAAACATTCAGGTGCTAGTCAACATTTTTAGGTGGTGGTAAAAATTCCATCCCACCCTGCCCAATAATTTTTGCATTTTTACTCTTTCCACCAATTGTTCCTATTTTTGTATTTTTTCTTAGTTTGCACATCTTCTTTAAATTTTGGCATGTTTTGTCTGGCTTATTTAACTTTTTATTTAATTTACACGTTTTCCCCTTATTCTCTCTCCCCTTCCCCATCTCATCCTTCTCTCCTTTACCTCACCACTTCCTTTCCTCTGGGCAGGCAGCAGCTATGATCTATCTCCCTGAGTAGGGATCCAATGATAGCAGGAACTGTTCCCTGTCTGGGGACTTTAAAGTTGCAGCTCTTCCTGGGTTGTGAAATACTGCAACAACTTCTCCCACGTACAGAACCACCACAGTGAAAGAGGCTCCTTTCCTGGGCCCACTGAAAGACGTATGTTTAAGCCATTACATGCTTACGACGACATCGCTATGCTGCCTCCCTCTTGAATTCACAGTGCCTCTGTGGCACCAAGCCCGGGCATCACAGCCTTATTTTTCATTCTTAATCAGCCAGCCAGCATGCTCCCCTTCAAGATCATTCATGCCCCCCTCCCCCCCATTTCAGCATCCCTGTGTTAAATAATACCACTGAAAAAGCTTGTCCCTGAGGGATTCTTGATATTAATCTTGGTTTTGAAAAATGATTACCCAATTTTGACCTATGTTCATTCTGATAAGAATGACTGAAAACATTCTAAAACCACTCCTGTGACCCCAAAGGATGCAAACTGACTAAGGAACACATCATGGCAGATGGTATCAAATGCTGCAGAAAATCGAGCATTACCAAAATTGCACCACCTTTATCCAACTCTCTTAAGCAGCCAGTTGTTTACCAAGACCAATAAGGTTTCAGTGCTATGGCCTACTCAAAACCCACATTGGTGTGCATTTAATATATTATACTCATCCAATGAATGTTGTAACTGATGTAAAACATGTACCTCTACATTTTTGCTAATGATGGAATGTTCAAGATAGGCCAATAATTGGAGATTTCATCTGTGCCGTTAGTCTGATTTTTTCATTACAGGGCAAATGATTGCCTTATTTAACACAAGACGTTTGTTTACCTATAAACTGGACTCTATGCAAACAACAGAATGAATTAACCCTTACACATGGGTGACATTCAACGGTGCTGAATGGACTCAATCTCTCAAAGCTCAGTGAAGTTCTTACTGAGCATGTGCAGTAGTTTTCCACGTGCACTGCTTCATGAGGCTTTCAGTTTATTTCAGAGATTAAGCTTTAGCGAGGCAATTGACTCCAGTGAGACAGATGGGTAATAAGCATGGCTAATTTATCCTGCTATCTATGGAGAAAGCAATGTTGCTTACCTGTAACAGGTGTTCTCACAGGACAGCAGGATGTTAGTCCTCACATATGGGTAACATCATCAGGATGGAGCCCAATCACGGAAAACTTCTATCAAAGTTTCTAGAACTTTGACTGGCCCCTACTGGGCATGCCCAGCATGGCACTAACCCTGCAGCCAGCAGGGGTCCCCCTTCAGTCTTATTTGATAGCTACAGACAGTGACGAAAAAATAAAACAACAAAACGTTACGAACCCAACACCGCGGGGCAGCAGGCGGGTTTCGTGAGGACTAACATCCTGCTGTCCTGTGAGAACACCTGTTACACGTAACCAACATTTGCTTTCTCACAGGACAAGCAGGATGGTAGTCCTCACATATGGGTGAGTATCGAGCTGAGGATGTCCGAACATGCACCAAATGTACCCAACGGCGTGCAACGGGCACAACAACCGGGGTGGAATTTGGTAGAAGGCATCCTGAACCCCACCAGGCAGGCGGAAGGGTGTAGGTACGTCACGTTGGAAATAAGTTACGCAGGACAGACTGGCCGAAAATGGAATCTTGTCTTCCGGCTTTGTCCAAGCAATAATGGGCTGCGAAAGTATGGAGAGAACTCCAGGTGGCAGCCCTGCAAATGTCAGGAAGTGGCACCGATCGAAGGTGTGCTACTGAAGTCGCCATGGCCCTCACAGAGTGTGCTTTAACACGGTCTTGAAAAGGAATGCCTGCTTGCTGATAGCAAAAAGATATGCAGTCCGCCAACCAGGAGGAGAGAGTCTGCTTACCCACAGGTTGCCCTAATTTGTTGGGATGGAAAGAGACGAACAATTGAGTGCTCTTCCTGTGGGCAGCTGTACGGTCTATGTAGAACGCTAGAGCCCGATTACAGTCAAGGGTATGCAGAGCCTGTTCCCCTGGATGGGAATGGGGCCTGGGAAAGAAGGTAGGTAGTATGATGGATTGATTAGTGTGAAACTCCGAAATTACCTTAGGTAAAAACTTAGGGTGAGTGCGGAGTACCGCCCAGTCCTGCAGGAGTTTAGTGTAAGGCAGATAGGTAACTAGGGCCTGTAACTCACTAACCCTGCGAGCTGAAGTGATAGCCAAAAGGAAAATCACTTTCCATGTGAGATATTTTAGGTCACAGGAGTGAAGAGGCTCGAATGGTGGTTTCATGAGCCGACCGAGAACCAGATTAAGGTCCCAAGAAGGGGCCGGAGGACGTAAAGGTGGCTTGATATGGAGCAAGCCCTTCAAAAAGCGTGTTACGAGGGGTTGTACCAATAGAGGAACATCCCCGACACATTTATGGAAGGCGGCTACCGCACTGACATGAATTCTGATGGAAGAGGTCTTTAGACCTGATTCTGACAAATGCCAGAGATAGTCCAAAAACCTTGGGATTGGACAGGAAAAGGGATCAAGGGACTGCGAGGTGCACCATGATGTGTACCGTTTCCATTTATAGGAATAAGATCTTCTCGTGGAAGGCTTCCGTGAAGCAATCAGGACACGAGAAACCGAATCTGAAAGGTTAAGCGGTTGAAGGATTAACCTTTCAACATCCATGCCGTCAGAGACAAGGCCTGAAGATTGGGATGGCGTAGGCATCCGTTGTTTTGAGTGATCAGATGCGGGTCCGTTCCCAAGGGAATGTGCCTGCGGATGGAGAGATCCTGAAGTATGGGAAACCACACTTGGCGTGGCCACTGAGGTGCTATCAGGATCATGGTTCCCTTGTCCTGACGTAACTTCACAAGAGTCTTTGAGAGAAGAGGAAGTGGAGGGAATGCATAGAGCAGACCGGTTGCCCACGAGAGGGAGAATGCATCTCTGGGTGGAGAGCGCTCACTCTGAATGAGGGAGCAGAAATTGTCGACTTTGTGGTTCTCAGGGGACACAAAGAGGTCTGTCTGGGGGTATCCCCATTGTCAGAAGATTGAGGTCGCTACAGAGGGGTTGAGAGACCACTCGCGTGGTTGGAAGACGCGACTCAGTTTGTCTGCCAAGACATTGTCCACTCCCGGCAAGTAAGTAGCCCTGAGGTACATCAAGTGGGAGAGCACTTCTGCCCAAATCTGCGCAGCTTCCTGACACAGAAGGAGCCTGTGCCTCCCTGCTTGTTGATGTACCACATTGCCACCTGATTGTTCGTCTGAATCAGGATGACGTGATTTGATAGGCGTTCCTGAAAAGCCCTGAGATCATATCGCATTGCTCAAAGTTCTAGGAAGTTTATTTGATGTTTGGCTTCCCCTGGAGACCAAGATCCTTGTATCTGTAGATTGTCCACATGGGCTCCCCACCCGAGGTTGGAAGCGGTGGTGAGAATGAGTTGAGGATCTGGCACTTGAAAGGGCAGTCCCTGGAGGAGATTGTTCTGATCTTTCCACCAGGCGAGAGACAGACGGAGTGAGTCGGTGATGTGGACAATGGTCAACAGAGGCTGAACAGCTTGAATCCATTGTGACCTCAGAGTCCAATGCACGAGTCTCATGGCCAAGTGGGCCATTGGTGTGACATGGACTGAGGACGCCATGTGTCCGAGAAGGACGAGGAATTGGCGAGCCGTTGCCTTATGTTGAGACTGCAACTAGTGAGCGAGAGACACGAGTGTTAGCGTTCGTTGTTGAGGTAGAAAGGCTTTTGCCTGCAAGGTGTCCAAGTCTGCCCCAATGAACGACAAGGTTTGAGATGGGATTAAATAGGATTTTCCGTAATTGACGAGAAATCCTAGAGAAATTAGAGTGTGTAGGGTGAAATCGAGGGATGACAGAGCGGCTTGCTGGGTTGGAGCCCTGATTAACCAGTCGTCCAGATAGGGGTAGACATGAACACCTTGTTTCCTGAGGAAAGCTGCGACAACCACGAGGCATTTGGTGAAGACTCGTGGTGCAGACGCTAGGCTGAACGGAAGCACTCGGTATTGATAGTGCTTGGGGCCTACTAAAAACCTGAGGTATTTGCGATGAGTAGGAGTTATCGCAATGTGTGCGTATGCATCCTGGAAGTCCAGAGAGCAGAGCCAGTCTCCTCTTTGTAGAAGAGGTAGAAGCAATCCTAAGGTTACCATCTTGAACTTTTCCCGCTGGAGGTACTTGTTGAGTGCACGTAGGTCCAGAATTGGATGAACTCCCCTGGATCTTTTGGGGATCAGAAAGTACCGGGAATAGAACCCTAGGCCTTGCTGCGAGAGTGGGACCGGTTCTATTGCTTTTAACTGGAGAAGGAGGGAAACCTCCTGATCTAGAAGGACAGAGTGGTCGGATGTCTCCCACGTCCGCAGAGGTGGTGAGTCCGGTGGCAGAGTGAGAAAGTTCAGGTGGTAACCCTGAGCAATGATTGCTAGCACCCATTGGTCGGTTGTGATTGATTGCCACATGTTGTGAAAGTGGCATAATCGACCTCCTACTGGTATGTTTGGCAGAGGAATAAGGCTGCTGCTCTCCAAGTCGAAGTCAAAAACCTGAAGCAGGCCCCGGCTGGGGAGCTGCTTGTGATTTTTGCTTTCGGGCTTGGCGAGTTTGAGGCTTTTGATAAGGTCTCATAGTTCGGGACCTTGCTGGTGGAGGATAGGCCTTCCTCAGACGGTAGAACGACTTCTTAGAGTCCTTCCTGAAGGGCTATCTTAAGGAGAAGTCGGAAGGTATTGATGAAAGCTGTTTAAGGGTCTCATGATGGTCCTTTAATTCAGTCACCATTTGCTGGATCTGTTCACCGAACAGATTGTCTCCTACACATGGTAGGTCAGATAGCCGGTCTTGTACTTCTGGGTGAAGGTCAGAAGATTTGAGCCAGGCCCATCGTCTTGCCGAAATCGCAGCTGCAGACACTCTAGTAGAGGTGTCGAAGATATCATAAGATGTCCTAATCTCATGTTTTCAAGGGTTTGAAGCTGGTCTTGGAATTGTTCAGGCAGGGTTTCAGAAAAGTCCTGTATCTGCTTGAAGATGACCCTATTATACTGGGTCATATAAAGTTGGTAAGCCGCAATTTGGGAGATGAGCATGGCCCCTTGGAACACTCGTCGTCCAATATTGTCTAGGAACTTCTGTTCCTTAACAGTTGGGGTAGATGAGTGAGGCTTCGACCCTTTTGCCTTCTTTTGAGCCAACTCTACCACAACTGAGTGGTGGTCGAGCTGAGATTTCTGAAAGCCAGGGACTGACTGCACTAAACAGTGTCAGCCTTTCTGTGTACTGGAGCAATGGATCCAGGGTTCTCCCAGTTCTTTTTGAGGAGGTCAAGAAGAACTTGATGAATGGGAATAGAAGTGATCACTTTGGGGGCATCCAGGAATTGGAGCAACTCCATCATCTGGTGTCTATCATCCTGTTCCGTCTGAAGTTGAAAAGGGACCAACTCAGACGTTTCCTTCACAAAATTAATGAAAGAAAGGTCCTCTGGAGGAGAACGCTTTCTACTTTCAGTAGAAGGAGGTGAAGGTAAGTCATTGGTGTCTGTGGAAGTATCACCCCAGGTGTCATAAGGATCAGCAGACTGACCTGTAGGACAAGAAGGGGGTTGGATACCTGAAGGCCCCGATCGAGGCTCCGAGAAAATCGGAGGAATCACCGGGGGCACCGAAGATGGCGCAGAAGGCATCGGTGCCGGCATCGACAGCATCGATGGCGCCGATGGACGTATTGGCACCGATGGACGAATCGGTGGCGAGGGACGAATTGGCATCGATGGCTGAGGCAGAACTCCTGATGGAGGAATGCAGAACGGTGTTTCTCCTCCCGATGAAGTTGTCAACGGGGAGGGCACCAGAGCCATCGGAGACCCAGGAACCACGGGTGGAAGGGTGGACATGAGCGCCTCCATCCGGGATAGCAGTGGTGCCAGCGCTGCTGCAATCGTGTTGGTGACCGGTTCCACCCTCGGTGCCGGTGTCGGAGGAACCTGGAGCCGTTGCATCACCTTGTCAATGGCCTCCTGAACCAGCCGGTCCAGTTCTTCTCGGAGACCTGGAGCAAGCAGCCCCGGCTCCGGAACAGAATAGGGAGGCAGAGGCAAAGTCGGAGGGACCACCTTTACAGGCGGAATTGCGACTCCCAAACCCCGATCGGGTGAGGGTGGCCTCAATGACCCGGTCACAGGAATGGTCGGTGCCTTTCCTGTGACCGGGTATATGTATATTTTTAAAAACTTTTGGAAAAAAATATCATTTCACACTAGTTCAAAAACTTGATTTTAAAATTGATGCTTACCATGTCAATCAATAAACTGGTTACTTAACTTCTTCAGAGCTTTCCTGTTTGAAGAAGGCTTATAAATGGGGCTTGTTTGCAAACTGAGATTGTTATTACCAAAAGCAAAGGACTCCTTGATAGGTTACTCTGTGTGATCCTTTTTTCTGCTCAAGCCAATGCTATTCGATATATCTTACAATGTTGACTAGTTCTTTCTGTGCACTCGGTATTTAAAACAGAGTTTGCATTTAAATGCACGCAAAACTTAAAAGATTTATTAGTGTGCTCATACGACACTGATGATGCTATTTTTACTCCACAAAACTCGGGTGATGATGTGATGGGCTTTGTCAGATGCCATTTGATGTGTATGATGTGTTGCCAAGCTGTTATTGGAGCCACTTTATCTTTTCTCAATAGCAAGACCATTTATTAGATCACACCATCAGTTGCATGTCAACAGCAGTGATATATTTCACCTTGTGTTGTTACAGACTTCTCTATATTAGTAAGACCTATCGGTCATTTCGAACAAGGATTACTGAACATTGGAGTTATGTGAAGAATAACCATTTCACTGCCCCAATTGTTCAACCTTGCATGGATTATAAATACTCATGTAAATCATCAACATGGGGTATTTTAGACAGGTTGAAGTTCTCTATTTGTAGGGGCAATTTGGATTTACAACTACTGCGTCTTGAGCAAAAATGCATACACATACTGAAGACCATAAGTCCACACGGTCTCAATCAAGGGATTGATTGCTCGGTGTTCAGTTAATTATTTTGTGAGCTTGTTTCTCTACATAGATGTCTTTCAAATCAGTAGCAAAGCGCCCTTCTATTGGTTTGTAGAAATCATGTGATTACTGTTGCTATTTTTGAATATTTTCATTAAATAGGACATCATATTAATTTTTGCTTTTGTCAGTCTTTGGTGCAGGTCTCCTAATGAAGACCAGTTTTGAAACATCAATGCTGGGATTTGCGATGCTCAGAAATTTCAGAATCTGTTTTAATTATACTAATGTTTTTTTTCAAATTTTGTATGCAGAAAAAAAGAGTTCCAATGAAGTAAAGTTTTGGAGTTTTAAGAAAGACTAGTGATGTATCTACAAACAGCGGGATATCGCAAGAACAGTGGGAGATTAAGAACTGTGCAAGGATATTGGTTTGGCGGAAACGTATAAATGAATGCCCTTTATCTGTTGTAGATAGTATGATGTTGAGAATCTGTTTACTGATATTCATTTTCAAATTCCCCTGACGAAGCCGCGAGGTGAAACGAGGGCCCTGTTGGGATTGGTGGAAAGGTTAAGGGATTGATAGAAAAACAAGATTGGTTTAGGGATGTAGAGATTGACACAAAGGGAAGAACTGAGGAATGAATTGCTTGAAATATATAAAGTAAAGGGATTGATGTAAAGTAGATATCGTTGTAAAGTTAAATTAAAAAACTAAGTGTAGGTAGATTGAATCTGGTGAGTTTTCATGTATTGGGATTGGTTTTATGAATGTAATGAGTATGTGTGAGTGCGTATGAGTGGGATATTTTATTAATAATTGTGATAAATGATTGGATAAACATTGTATATTTTACAAATGATATATGTATTATGAATGTCTTTGATATTTTTCTAAATTTATTTATTTATTTGGCATTTTTATATACTGACAACTGTTTGCACATTGTATCGGTTTACAATTAACTTAGAACTAATAGGCAAAGGCTTTTACATGGAACGGTAACTATAGTTAACAGCGAAACAAGAAACAATTACCAAATGAGGAAAAACTAGTTTACAAAAATTTACAAGAAATTGTAAATTTCTTATAAATGATAATAAAAAGAGTTCTTGTGAAATATTGATATGTGCTTGAATACTACTCCATTGAGTGTTTTTTGTTGTTAATTATAGAGCACAAAGAAATTGAGATATTGCCTACATTTTGGTGTATATATATATATATATATATATATATATATATATATATATATATATACACACATAAATAACTTTTTAAAACATTTTCCTTGGGTTATGGTGAAATGTGATTATCTTGGCACTTTTGTTTTTTTCACTCCAGAGTATTGGTATTATATAGTGCGGTTGCTCCTTTCTAATTTGCCCTTAAAAGTTGCATAAGACATGTTTGTCTGTAGGTGTTGCTAAAGATTGAAGAGATGGAAATTGAGGAGATGAAAGTCTTCCTTCTGCATCTGAAATGAAAACCAGAGGTTCATAAGAGAGTTGCTTATGTCTCAATAATACTTCGCTGATCAAAGGAGATGGACGTTTCTGGAATGGTATTAAACTTGTATATGAAAGACTTATTGCACCGATCTTGCACACTGGTACAGAAGCAGATGAAGCACAAAGTGCCATTGGCATTACGATGACTCTTGACTTTGAAGTGGTCAGTAGTTTCAGCACCGATGGATCATCAGTGCAGTGTTTATTCAAGGTTGAAGGCACCAATGGTGACCTCTCTTCCTCGAGGTTCTGCACAAGAACTTGATGAGCTGTGGCCTTGATCTTTGGAATCTGACTTTTTTGCTTTTTGTACAGATATCACTGTGGAAGATCTTATTTCCTTATCCAAAGGTGACGAAAATTGGTATTTCACCTTCAGCTCTCTATTTGAGCTTTAGAAGACATCCGGCCATATGCAGAACAATTAGATATATCATGAGAAAGCCTGAGACATCTAAGACATAAGACATGGAAGTCTGATTGAACATCTTATGCCAGCAGTGAGAACAAAGTTTAAATGGAATACCAATGCCGAATGTTATACTACTTGATCCTACTAAAAATATTTCTTTGGTGGCTTGTGGCAAAAAAAAGAGAAAAGAAAAGTAAACTAAACTTTATCAAGTAAAAAAGAAAAATACAACTCTCACCTGCCCAAAAACAAAACAGTGAAAGCTAAGTAGAGAGTGTCTATTGTGGGCATTTGTTCTGATGGAAAGACGACTGAGGAGGTTGCTTGAGAATTCCTACGCATGCTCAGAAAGCTTTTTCAGTTTTTCCATATTGGTACCGCCAACTGATGTCACCTACTTTTGTGGATGGCTTTATCTTGCTTGTCTATGAAAAAAAAGGGCAATACCTGGAAAGCTATGTACATTAATGTTAATAGTATGGGAAAACGTCTTGGATATAGAGGCAGTCATGGAAGAGGCTGACTTGGATGTTGTGGCTGTCATGGAGATATGGTACACAGAAAACCAGGAAAGACATGGTAGGCAGACAGGGAGGTAGAGTGGCTCTATATATACAAAATAATGATAAAGCAAGAAAAATGCAGGGCTTATGAGGCAAGGAGGCGGCACTGCGGATTAAAGTGGAAAAAAGAAATGCAACATATTTATACTGGTGTAAAATACAACCCTTAATCACTGACAGAAAAATAAAGATAGAGATTTAAAGAAGGATTGTCATAAAATTGCTAGGGGATTTCAATCTGCCAGATGCTGATTGGGACATCAGAGATTCTGGATTCTCTGGAGGGAGAACCGAATAAAAAACACACACAACTGGATAAAAACACACACACAAGAGGGAATGGGGCTATAGTGAACTTGGTGCTTACTAATAGGGACAGTGTTTCTGAGATTGGAGTAGATAATGATCTGGGTATTCAGTGATCATTGGATGGTGTGGTTCAATATTGGAGCACAGGTAACGAAGTTCATTCAAAGGCAAAGGTCTTAGTCCTTAGGAAAACTAACTTTGTTAAAATGGGGGCGTATTGCAAGGAGTTATTAGCTGGATGGGAAAATCTAGAGGAAGTATTACAGCATTGGGAAAAACTGAAAGGAGATATTGCAAGAGTAACTAATCTTTTTGTTAGGAAAGCAAATAAAAGAATAAGGAAAAAGAGGCCACTACGGTTTTCAAAAGTAGCAGTGAAAAGGTAAGGAAAAAAAGGTTAGTGTTCATAAACTATAAGAGATCACAGAAAGAGGAAGAGAGGTGACAATATCTGGAAAAGCTAAGAGAAAGGGGGAAGCAGTCAGGAATGCAAAGATGCAAATGAAAGAAAAAATAGTAAATACAGTAAAAGAGAGAGACAAGACCTTTTTTTCCAGATATGTTAGAGATAGGAGGAAGTGCACAAGTGGCATTGTGAGTCACAAAGGTTAAGAGGAGGAATATGAGGAGCCTGATTAGGAAAATGTAATGATTATTTTAGTGTACTATTTTATTTTATTACTATTTTATTGTATAAATGTTTTTCTTTTATATTGATATTATGAATGTTATCTGTAAACCGTTGTGATCTAAATATGGAATGACAGTATATAAAATGTTTAAATAAAATAAATAAATAAAAAGCAGAATTGCTTAACAGAAGGAGGACAAAAAACTGAAAAAAATAGGATTAGAAGTGAGTTAAACAATAGATTTTCAGAAAGTGTTCATGAGGAGCTAGCTAAACAAAGTAGATAAAGCAATGGGACCAGATGGGATACATCTGAGGGTACTAAGAGAAGTTCTGGCATCTCCACTGGCTGACCTTTTTCATTGCTTCTTTACAGTCGGGAGACGTTCTGGAGGACTGGAGATAGACAGATATGGATTCTCTTCACAAAAGTGGAAGTAACGAGAAGACTGGAAATTACAGACCAGTTAGTCTGACTTATGGTGAGCAAATTAATGGAATTGTTGCTAAAACAAAGGATAGTGTCGTTTCTGGAACCAATGGATTACAAGATCTTAGGCTGTATGGTTTTTACCAGATGCGGGCCTTGAAAGATTAATCTTATTTAAGATAGTGCAGGATATAAATTATCAAAATGCAACTGCGCAGGTTACAATATAACATCAATAAATCATACATAAAACCAAAACATAAAAACAAAATATACTTGAACCAAATAATATAATAAGCAAGAGCAAGTTTGCTTACCATAAATGGTGTTTTCCGTAGATAGCAGATGAATTAGCCATGCTGTCTGGGTACGTCTTCCGTGTCACTAGGTGGCGGAGCTCTCTAAGTCTAGCAAAGTCTTTCAGCTAGGTGCTCCCTCTTATATATCTTCTCTGATCCACCTCAGGCTCCTCAGTCAGTAATAAAGCAAGTGCAGTGTATGCTGGAACTGTCCGGGGAGGTGGGCAGGTCAGCATGGCTAATTCATCTGCTATCTACGGAAAACACCGTTTACAGTAAGCAAACTTGCTCTTTTCACGTAAATAAGCAGCTGAATTAGCCATGCTGTCTGGGAGTGCCCAGCTGATGTATTGAGCATGTACAGTTAATTAAAGTGTAGCTCAATACCAAAGTTCATGGCGGACAGGTCCAATGAAGGCTGTATGTGAGAGGAACATGTGCTCTTCTGTAGGATAATCCGGCCTATTATTGTGTCATCCTTTGCCTGTTTATCCGAGCAGTAATGGGATGTGAAAGTGTGTAGCGATGACCATGTTGCCGCTTTACAAATGTCTATGATGGGAACATCATGTAGATGAGCCATCGACACTACGAGTGCATGTACTTGGTGCGCCTTCGGAGTTGTAGGTAGAGTCTGCGAGCGTTGCTGGTAGCAGAAGCGAATGCAATTGGAAATCCAGATGGATAAAGTTCTTTTCGTTACTGGACGTCCTTGTGCATTTGGAATGAAGGAAAGAAAAAGTTGAGATGGTCTGGTAGGTGAATGGGTGCGCTGCTTATAGTAGGCAAGCGCACACTTGCAGTCCAAAGTATGGAGTTTTTTCTCATTATCATTTGCATGAGGTTTTGGATGAAAAATGGGTAAGGTTATGGTTTGGTTGATATGGAAACTGGAAATCACCTTTGGTAGGAATTTGGGGCGAGTTTGCAAAGTCACCTTGTCATGGTAAAATTGAAGATAAGGGGGGTAGTGGACTAAGGCCTGTAATTCACTAACCTGTCATGCAGAAGTTAAAACTACTTGAAAGAGTTCTTTCCATGACAAGTATCGAAGATGACAAGTGTCTAATGGTTCAAAGGGTGGAAGCATTAGTTGTTCAATGACAATATTAACGTCCCATGGTACCGGTGGTTTTTGTAAAGGCAGACATAGGCGTAAGGCATCCTTCATGAATCTGGATATTAGTTCATGACATGAGTTAGGGTTTCCGTTGAGAGGTTTGTGGTAAGCTGCTATGGCGCTAAAATGGACTCGAAGTGATGAAGTTGCAAGGCCTCTCATGTAGAACAAATGGAGGTAGGATAGAAGTTGCTCAGGTGAACAAGATAAAGGTCAAGATTCCTGGTGGAACACCAGGCAGCGTAGCTGTTCCATTTTCTATTGTAATTAAGTCTTGTGGACTGTTTCCTAGAAGACAGTAAGATATCCTGAAGATCAGATGAAATGTCTAGGTGTTGGTATGCGACCCGTTCAATCTCTACGCCGTGAGGTGTAGGGATGAGTGAAGTCGGTGAAGAAGAGATCCCTTGTCCTGGGTGAGTAGTTGGGGGCTGCTGCCCAGGGGTATGGGGTCGCAAATTGATAGATGCAATAGGGCTGTCTGGGCCATGCTGGTGCTATTAGAATTAGATCCGCTCGGTCTTCTATGCATCTCTGGATCGCACGGGATATGAGCGGAATCGGAGGGAACGCATAAAGAAGGCCGTGAGACCAATTCACTAGAAAGGCATCCAGACCGAGTCGATGAGGGCTCGGGTAGACTGAACAAAGGCTTCCAGTTTCCTGTTGTTCTCTGTTGCAAAGAGGTCTATGGAAGGGAGACCCCATACAGAGAAGATCTGATGAACTACTGCCTGGTCTAATTCCCATTCGTGGGGATGAAAAATTCTGCTGAGCTTGTCCACTCTGGAGTTCTGGATGCCGGGCAGATAAGTTGCTTGAAAAGAAATCGATCTCTGGTGAGCCCATTCCAGGATCAGGACAGTTTCTTTGCAAAGGTTCCAAGAACCGGACCCTCCTTCCTTGTTTATGTAGAACATTGTTACCTGGTTGTCTGTGTGAATCATTACTATCTTCCCTCGTAAAGATTCTTCGAAGGCTCGAAGGGCGTTTCTCACTGCTTTGAGTTCTAGGAGGTTTATATGTTGTGTCCTTTCGTATGCAGTCCATAGACCTTGAGTCATTAACGGATCCAGATGAGCTCACCAACCTTTGGGGGACGCATCTGTGGTGAGTATTATCTGCTGACGAAGGGGTCGTAGGGGTGAGCCCATCTGTAGCGTTGACGAAGAAAGCCACCATTGGAGGTCTTTTCTCATATTGTCTGTTAAGGCAATTGGGGTAGACAGTGGATGAAGGAATTGGATCCACTGTAACTTCAGGCCCCATTGCAGACGGCGTATGTGTAGGCGTTTGTGAGGGACCACATATATGGCTGCTGCCATGTGTCCTAGAACAGTTAGTATCTGGTGAGCTGTTGCGGTCATGTTGTGTAGTAGATCCGTAGCAGCGAGGAGAGGGCTAGAGCTCTCGGATGAGGGAGGAAAGCTTTGTCCTGAAGGTGCCTATGAATTGTAAAGTCTGAGTAGGCTCTAGGTTTGACTTTTCGTAATTGATGAGAAGACAGAGGTTGTCGAGACAAGAAATTGTGAGGAGGAGATTGGATTGCAGTAGGTCTCAATTGGGTGCTACTAGAAGCCAATCATACAGATAAGGGAATATCTGCACCCCCTGATGATGAAGGTGCGCTACCGCCACTGCGAGACATTTAGTAAAAACTCTGGGGGCAGAAGAAAGGCCAAAGGGAAGGACTTTGTATTGAAAGTGCTGGTTGCCACTTGGAAGCATAGGTACCGCCAGGAACTGAGGTGCATTGGGATATGCGCATACACATCCTTCAGATCTAGCGAGCACATCCAATTCCCTGATTGAAGATAGGGAAGGATGGATTTGAGTGAAGTCATTTTGAATTTCTCCCTGTAGAGGTGTTTGTTGAGGGATCGAAGATCCAAGATTGGACGCAGACCTCCTGATTTCTTGGGAATTAGGAAATAATGGGAATAGAATTCCTGTCAGAATCCTTCGGAAGGTAATTTCTGAATGCAATTGTTGTGCAGAAGCATATGAAGTTCTTTCAACAGAGGTTCTTTGTGAGATGTTAATTGCTTCTATGGAACCCAATGAAGAAGGGTCGGGAGGGAGGAAAAGTGAAGGGTGTAACCCTGGCATATGATTGTAAGGACCCATTGATCCGTAGTTATTTGATTCCAGGCTGGTAGATATTTGGTTAATCTGCCTCGCACAGGAGAGGGTTGTGACGGTGGCGAAGGTAGGTTCAAAAACTGGATTGAGGCTTTGCGGGTGGAGAATCCGCCTGCTATTGTGGTGGACGGGCAGCCCTTGCATGTTGACGTGGTGCTTGAGCTTGATAGGGAGGTTGGCGAGCCTGCTAGTAGGTTTGAGGCTTAAAGGATTTAAATGGGGCCCTTCTGTAGGTTGTCGAGGACATATAAGGATATCTTGATGTAGATGGAATGCTTTTGTTCCTTGAGCTTAGCTAACATTTCGGTAAATTTGTCTCCAAACAAATTTTCAGGACAACAGGGTAGATTCGCCAATTTTTCATGGACATCATCCCGTATGGCGCTAGATCGCAACCATGCCAAGCGCCTCGCTGCAACTGCGTTTGCTGAAGATTTTGAAGAAATATCAAATCCCTCATAGATAGATCGTAATAAGTGACGAAGTCCTTCTTCAATGTTATGATATTGAGGAGGAGGGGTGACATCCGGTGAAGCTTGTTGCATGGACAATTTCAATGCCTGGAGATTCTCAAACAGGTATTGGGTTATATAGAATTGATGATTCTGGATGCGTGCATTCAACATCGTGGACTGGAAGGATTTCTTTGCAAAATCATCCAGCGACTTTTGGTCCCGGAGTGGTGGGGTATTAGCATGAATTCTTGATTTTCTGGCTTTTTGCATTGCGGATTCAACTACCACAGAATTATGAGGTAGTTGAATCGATGTATAAAAAGAGGAATCTTTCATCCAGTATTTTAAATCTATTTTCCTTGATGTAGGAGGACTGGTCAGTGGCATGTCCCAGGATTTTTCCATCAGAGCTGTTAATACCGGGTGCTGTGGGAGAGCCACAGGTTCTATAGGAGCGTCGAAAATCTTCAATATGCCAAGCATTTCTTGGCGGGGATCAGGAAGTCGACACGTCTCTACGTTCGAGAGTTGTCCTCCCTTTTCAATAAACTGCAAATACGTCAGGTCTTCTGGAGGTGAAGACGGTTCTGGGGGAACCTCTGCCGGGTCAGAGGGATAGCCCGTGGATGAAGTATCCGTATCTGTTAAGTCGTGTGTCAGAGATGGTGGTTGAGTGGAAGGGCCCTTTGGTGCTGGTCCTGGAATGACTAGCTCCACTGCAGGTTGTGATGCGTCTGCAGGTACTGAAGGTGGAAGCTGAGATAGTTTTTACAGTCAGTAGAACAGAGTCAGTATGGTTGTGATTTGGCTCATGGCCTGTGTAGCGAAGCCTGAAGTGGAAGGCGTCGGCACAGGATGAGGTGGAGTGGGGCAAAGCCCTTCTTGAAGTGGCCGCCGTTTCTGTGGAGGCAGTTTCAGTGGCAGAAGTTGTGGAATATATAAAGGTTATTCTGGAGCCAAAGGCCCTTCCGATAGAAGGGAGGTAGAAGACATCTCTCCCGGTGAAGGAGAGGTGAATGAATGAAATGGTGAAATATCTCTGTCCAGATCCCCTATTGATGATAGCGATGTTTCCCGAGGCCTCTTATGGCTGGAATGGTGTTTTTTTATATTGACTGATAGGTGTCTGTGTCGGCCGTGCACCAACGCGCTTCGTCTGCGTCGGTGGTACGTCGATGCGTGGTATGCTTAGACGATGCACCGGCATGATAAAGCTTCGGCGCAGAATCCTCTTTGCGCCGGTGCGTTGACCGCTCAACTTCGCTTCGATGAGTCGACACTTCGAAGCCGTTTCAAAGCGTCTGTCCTCGAAGTGAATGAGTCGGTGAAGCATGCGGCCATGATGCCGCCAACACATCGCCCGAACCGAGCTCCGATCCCAGCCGGGGGAGCAACTGCGGGTGTCCTGATGAGGGAGGGTCGACAGAAGAAGCCCTCCTCGATGAGGGGGTGGTTCATTTTTGCTTTGGGCCTGGGGAGGATCGCACCAAGGCCTCAGAAGGGGCATAAGAACCCGTAGCAGTTAGTTGTAGCTCCTACATTTTTGCAGCCCGCTGACGCTGGGTGCATGGGGACATGCGTCTGCAGTCCTCACAATTTAAATGGTCATGGGATGGTCCCAGACAAATATAACACACCTTGTGGCCATCAGTGGTCAACATAATTTTGCCGCAGGAGCAAAATTTAAAGCCAGGACGTGGCATTCTTTGTTTAGTGATGATTTTCTGATCAAACCTTTAAGTTTAAGTTGATTTTCTTTTTCTTCACAAAGTTCTCTCACAGGAGAGCGTGCCAACTGACTGAGGAGCCTGAGGTGGATTAGAGAAGATATAAGAAGGAGCATCTAGTTGAAAGACTTTGCTAGACTTAGAGAGCTCCGCCATCTAGTGATACGGAAGACGTACCCAGACAGCATGGCTAATTCAGCTGCTTATCTACGTGAAAATGAAGTGGACAGCAACATGTAGAATATAACAAAAAAAAAATCCAGGAGCTTAAAAATCAATCATAACTCAGAGCTACGATCACTACTTAAAACTGACAATTAATGGCTAAACCTGTCAGAGGGGTCTATATTATTAAGCTGGTATACAATAATAGAACCCTAGAATCACCCACTGCAGTAAGCATCAGACTAAAACCAAAAGCATTAAAACAGCTAAAAAGGGGTTTATAAATAATCACTATAAGCCAAAGAAAAAAAGAAATAGATTTTAAAGGGGTGGTGTGTGATAAAACTGGGAGATTGGCGCATGACTCGGAGGCGATTAAAAAGTTTTGGCAAAAAAGGGGCGGGATGTGCACATGGTCTAGGCAGGGCATGGGCAGGCTGGGACTGCACCATGCAGTCAGTTACGCTCACTAGAGCGCGCCAGGATCCCACAACCATGTAACTTGCTTCTGCTATGGGCTGCGTGTCAGTAGGTAAATTAAATTTAAAAAAAAAAGATAGCGGGGTTTTAATGGTCAGGTTTAGTAGGGTAAAAGGGAGGCTAGTAAGATAGAGGGTTTAGGAAGTCCTCTCTTTTACTAGGGCAAACTGGGAGGGAACTGGGAAATAGGCCTAATGCATCGCTGCATACATCTACTAAAATCCTCCCCACTTACACACTTGAGACGGCATTCACACGCATGCGTCAATATAAAACTGTGCGCACGTGCATCACTTGGTAAGTTACCGCTTAAGTGCTTTAACAGCTTGCAGAAGGTGAAAATGGAGAATTCCTCTTTCAAACTAGCAGGGAGAATATTCTAAAGGCTAGGGCCTGCTACATAAAATGTTCGTTTCCTAGACTCATCCAGCCTTATTAACTTTAAAGAAGGGACCCCCAGTAAATTCTGATTATAAGATCTCAGTGATCATACAGGCTAGTAAAGTTTTAAACTAGAATTAAAACAGGAGCCAGCCAATGTGGTGCTTTAAAAACCAGAACTAAAACCTTAAATTTTACTCTTCATTCCACTGTCAACTAGCATAATTCAAATAAAATGGGAGTGATATGATCATGTGCTCAGGCACTTGAAACTACCCAGGCAGCACCATTCTATGCTAGCTGAAGGTAACGAACAGTGAATTATGGTACACCAATGTATAAGGACAGGGCAGGCATCACCAGGGCAGACATCACCAAGGTGTGAATAATAGACTTCAGGACAGCCATGTTTAAAAAAGGCTTCAGATGCTGAAGCAAATGAAGTTTAAAAAAGGCAGTTCTTACAATACTTTTCATCTTTTACTGTAAGGATAGGTAAGATTCTAGTTGAACAACAGACACCAGACTTCCTTTGAAACAGGAATCTGTATGTCATCCAAAGCTAGATGTGTACACTTGTCCACTGGAAAATGAATTTGATGAATTTCTTTGATTTGGCTACCAGAGAGTTGAATCAGGGGAGAGCGCTAGATTGTGTCACAGTAATCCATGTACAGTACAATTTCAAATGTATGTTGATTACGTATTCTGCTTAGCATAATTTTATTACTATAAGCAGGCTATAAATGTTTTAAAATAAATAGGTGACATAAATAAATTGAGCACCCTTGTTATGGGCCCTAAAATGACCAAATGGGTTAGAAACTGGTTGCGTGGGAGGCAACAAAGGTAGTGTTAAATGAAGTCCACTCTAAGGAGAAGGGCGTTTCTAGCAGTGTGTCAGAAGGATTGGTTTTTGGACTGGTTCTTTTCAATGTTTTCATAAGTTACACTGTAAAAAGATTGTTGGGAAAGGTTTGTGATTTTGCAGCTGATACAAAGATCTGCAACAGGTAGACAGCCAGGAAAGTGTTGAAAACACGAGCAGGGATATAACAAGGGTTGAGGAATAATTTAGAGTGGAAGCTAAGATTAATGCTAAAAAAAATACAGTCATGCATTTGAGCTGCAAAAACTCAAAAAAAGCGGTACAGTCTAGGGTTGAAATTCTTTTATGTATGAAAGAAGAGTAAGATCTGGGAGTGATTGCATTTGATGATCTTAAGGTGGCCAAACAGATAAGGCAATGGCAAAAGCCAGAAGAATGCTTGGCTGTATAGGAAGAGGAATGGTCAGCAGAAAAAAGGAAGTGATATTGCCATTGTATAAGTTCTTGGTGAGATCTCATTTGGAAAACTGTATACAGCTCTGGAGACTTCACCTTCAAAATAATATAAACTCTTGGGGTCTGTCCAGAGATGTTGGATGAACATATTTATACAAAATCTTCCCATCGCACATAACTTTATCCACAAATAAAACCAAGTTCCAAGGTACCCCCATCCTCTAGCTCCAATCTTCTTAACTCTAGAGCCAGAAGATATGCAGGTAGGAGGATGTTTAACCTTCACAACCAGCTGACAGTGAACATTAAATAAGAACAAAAACAAAGACAAAAAATGGCAATGGAAACAGCTGATGCCCAGCTTCTATTGAAGAGGGTAGCATTGATAGCAAAAACATACCACCCATGGATCATCATGTACCAAGAACACCAAGCAGATTCTATTGTCCAACTATTGTGATAGTTGCCTTCCCTCCTTTTATATGCAGTTCTGGGACAAAATCTCATGACCAACTGTGTCACTGCGGTGATCAATGCTACATCATTTTGTATCAGACCCTGCCATCTGCTGGCACTTATCCTAATACAAATACACCACCATTTAGCCCAACCTACAAAGTGATAGTAAGAATTCAAAATGATTAAGTGATGAGAATTTCACCTCTCATCTGTTTCTCTGTTTGCACCGTTGCATTCTCTGAGTAAAAGTACAATCAAAACTGAATAGCAGCTCAATCTATCCTGCATGGTGTTTCTTCTCTCAACTTGCAGAATATATAAATTTACACTGCTCAGCTGACATTTTCAGAGGGGGCCCAAAAATAACTTCAAAGGCCCAAACACTTCTAGCAGATGTATAATAATTTCATAAAATATGTACATTCCACTCTGTTAAACAAATGGATTATTGTTCATATAATAGTACCTCCAAATCAATGAGACATCAGAAAGATGAATTATAAATGCATCATCACTGACAGTCTTAGGCCAAATATTAACAATTTCCAAATAAGCAATCACACATAACTGAGCATTTACCTTCTTTGATTCATCACAGTAATATAATCATATCCTTCACCTAGAAAGGTTGATAAGCAGTTTATAAATGTTTATTAAATAATATAATTAAATAGATGACATTATCTGTCACAGAACTTTGATCTCAAAGAATCTAGAGCTTTTAGCATATCTGCTGAGCATGTGCAGCTATTTCCTGCCCCCTAGGGCAGAGGCCCTCAAGTCCATGTTATAGCTAAAACAAGGAGACCCAACTCACAGGAGAGGTGGGCAGGTTTTTTGAGGACCGACATCCTGCTGTCCTCAGAGAATACCTGTTACAGGTAAGAAACTTTGCTTTCTCTAAATATGAGCAGAATATCCTCACACACAGGTGAATCCCTAGCTACAGGCTGCCAAAATTGGACAAAATGGGGAAACCCCATAGTGCTGAAAGCACCACCTTTCCCCCTTTTGTATATGAAGCAGCAGACCCATGACAGGCTCTAGGAGGGAAAAAAGTTGGGTTCTAGAGACCCATAGGACAGAGCAGTGGTTCTTAACCTTTTTTCCGACATGACACACCTGACAGATGATACTCACGCGAGTGACACATTGCACACTACATTTAATAGCTATACTAAAAAAAAAATAAAAATAAATCCTAAATATTTTATTGTTGAAAATGATGCAGGAGAAAGATAAAATATTCTTTAATTTCAATAACTGCTTAATTATTATTAAATGTTATTTTTTCACAAAAATTTAATCTTTGCTTACTGCATTAGTGAGAAATCTAGGACTGATATGCATATGCAGCACACCGTTTTTCGATACACCGTTTCTCTCATGCATTTCTCTGACAACCTCAGGCAGTTCTGACCTCTTCTGGAGTTTATAGAGGGCAGAGTTAGGACATTTCTCCTTTCAACTCACCATACAAAAAATATATTTAAATTCTGATATCCCCTCAGTAACAGTACTTCAAAATCACTGCTCTGTCAGGCACTTTGAGAAACATGAAAACCAGATAAAAAGATATTTATAAATTATATAGCATACCAGCCATTACCATAAGAGCCCTAACACCCAGGACTTGAACAGCAATAACCTTACCTATGAAAAAGCAAGACTGCAACTATAGAACATAGTACACTTACTATTGGAAAAACAAAGCAAGCCAGACTGCTCTAGATTCCTACACAGAATCTACATCCTAGTTGGCAGAATCCCTCACCTCTGTCAAACATGCAGAATGCAGATTAACCCTTATCTAATACAGAATAAAATACCAAAAATTATAAACAAGCATACAGAGAAAAACAAACTCCCAGAAGCCGGGGGAGATTTATTTATTTATTTATTTATTTATTTAACAACTTTTAATATACCGACGTTCGTATGGCACATCACGCCGGTTTACAAGTAACTCAATTAAAGGAGGAAATTACAATGAACAGGGGGCAGGGGATGGGAGCAGGCCAGAAAAAAGGAGGGGGGTAAGGGAGACAGGAGAAGAGAGAGAAAGATAGGTAGCGTGAAAGAGAGTAAGGAACAACCGTCAAAAATAAGAAATAGGAGGAACTTATTTACAGAAGGGACTATTTACAGCAGTTACAACTAGCAATAGATTAATTACATCGGATACAATGAGCAATTTTGAAAAATGCGGCGGGAAGGGGGGGGGGGGGGCAGGATACAGAATGCCTGCAACATTTCTGGCTTGAACTGGTGGTGGCAGTGATTGCCAGGGTTGAGGGAAAAGCAGCAACAGGGAGCAGCGATGAGAAATTTTAAGTACCAGCTCTGTACTCTGCACTCTCCTCAAGCAGCAAGCACATGTGGCTGTTATAGAAAGCATAGGCTTGCTATGTCAAATTTTTGGTGACACACCTTCCACCCCTTGGTGACACACTGGTTGAGAACCACTGGGACAGAGAGACAAAACCCGATGCACAGCAGCGGGGTGATACGAACTCAGGGTGAGAAGCACACTATGCCTCACAGAAGGTAGTGCAGTCAGAGGTGCCAATAGTGAACCCTGTCAAGCACCAGTAGACCTAGATGTTCCTGTGGTACAGGAAAAGGCACAAAACTCAACTAAGAGAAGAGCTTTGGATGAAGACCGCACAATTTCTTTTGGTGTCACAAGACAATCATAAACCCGTGCTGAGAAAGCCCTCCAAAAAGAAAATTGCAGTTCACAAGTATCTGAAGTGGAAGAACAGAATGCATTTGCCTATGGACACCCAATGATTGGCCAATAGCTACAACGGACATAAAAAAAACCAAACAAACACTTGGAAGAACAAGCAGCAAAATGTTAGGGTCTGTGACATACCCTACCTGCCGAAGGCTACAAGAAAAATTCTGATCCAGCAAGTCAGAAGGCAAGGAACCAAGAGTGCCAAGGATTGGAAAGGGCTACCTGGCTAAGGGGATCGCTACACTAAGGTCCCGAGCATGGACAGTGAACTGCAACCAAAGCAAACCCTGTCCTAGCACCTCCATTAACAGGTATAACCTCCCTCCTGGCAGGTGAAAAGGAAAGAACCTTGGCCAACCAAGTGAAGTACGGAAAGCCAAAGGCAGTACTAGCCTGAGTAAGGCCAAAAAACAGGGAAACTATGTATACCATTCCCTGAAGGTAAACAGGAAGATATGTCAGTCCATGCCACAGCTACTACTTCGACATCCTGATTGGAAGTCAGAAGAAGCGACACATACAAGGAGGCAGACCCCAGGGCTGCAGGAAACAAAAAAAGTTGCAAGGCAGTGTGCAATTAACTTTGGTAACATCCCAACAATATTCACCCCAGCTGACTTCAGCAGGGATTTGCTACCGAGGCAGACCACTCAGACAGAAATAACAAACTGAGAGCAAACCTCCTGAGAATGAAACCTCTCTACTGAGAGAGAAAACAGGGTTGGTACAATAGCCAGCTCCCATAGAAACAGGACTTCCTCGCTACCCTGGAAATCCAAAGGGTACCAGGTCAGGTTCAGTCTGATCAACAGAACAGACTGTTCACCAAACTGGTATAGGTGTGAACTATGATAATCGTACTTTCATCTAAGAACTTTGCGGTCAATGAAGTGGCGCATTTGTAGGAACAAGGTCCGCCTTGTCCATCTACGAATGCTGCTATCGACCGGGTTATACCTGAAAGGGGCAAAGAGAACTTTCAAGTGACTGCAACAAAAGTATAGGTCTTCTGTTGTGAGATTCCCCCTCCCCTAACGCATGCACCAGGGATATGGCGAGTTGTCATTCGATACAGATGGGCTAAAACCCTCATCACAGAGGAGGGCCCACATGCCAGACAGATCAGCAGGAGCATACATCAAACAAAAGTATGTGCTTTGCACCCAGCAGGTATCAGAAGTACTCCCACACAGGAGAAATCTGTATATGTTGCTGGGGAGCAACCAAGAGAGGGGACCCCAAACACTATGGGGAATCCAAATCCAAAATAGCTTCCCCATGAAATAGCTCTGCTGAACAGTAGTATATAATGGCAGAGTGAGTGCTCCTGTCCAGCGGGCTCTTGGATCCAGCAGAGAACAGCCATCAGCCAGAAATAAAAAAATGCAGAGGGAGTGGGGAGGGCAAGGTGTCCGAGAGGGAACCCAAAAGGGTCACCTCTGGAAAACCAACAGTCATATCTCTCCTCCCAGAAGGGATGGGAAAGTGCAGCAGGAATTAGGTTGTTCCAAATCATAAAACCTCCCTGCTCTCTAACAAGAGTAGGATACTGTCATCAATGTCTGAGGTTCAAGGGGCAACAAAAGCCAGGCAAAGAAGGCTGCCTAGGTAGACTGGAACAGCCACCATGTGTAGATGAAGGGATGCCAGTGAAAAACGATCCAATCGACCCCTGCTGCCGCCCCCAACTCTCTCAGGTCCCTTAAGAGAACCCGCAAGAAGGGGTACTGACTCACGAGAATCAATGCTTCAGCCACAGCATTGAACCTGCAAGGGACTGTGCTCTGGAGACTTCCACATGAGAGGGATTTGAGTGTAAGTCAAAACAGGAGGGGACTAAAAGGCCTATCCCTTCCCACAGAGGGAAGACTCCCAACACTATTATTCTGGTATCCACTCCAATTGTGAGGCAATTAGGAGTGCAGACTTAGTCAAGACATGCCAGTGCACTGGCGACTGTGGAGCATAACATATTATGTCACCAAGCAAAAACACATACTAGATGGCAACTAAAACATTAGTGCTCCTGCACCAAATTCCTGCTCCGCAAGTGCAATGCCTTGCACTTGTACAGTGGTACATCGTCTCGCTGACAGAGGCACACATGCGCTCGATATTGCTGTATCTATGGGCATAGCCCCACACCACAGTCTGGCCAGTCACATGTTTGGGCTGGTGGCTGTGCATTGTGAAAAAGCAAAGAAAAAGTGTGTTATGGTGCTCTTGTCATAGACGCCACACAGCACCTATGGGGAGACACTCAGGGAAGCTGATGATGGAAATGGGTGCGATAGGGCCTAGGCGATAATGGTGACCACACCGTCCCTGGCGCCAAAAGTGATATCATTTGGCGGAAACATAGCACTTAGAGGAGTAGACTCCTCCTGCCCGAGTCAATCGCGCTTGTCACGCTCTACTGCTCCAATGATGCCTTATGGAGTCCATGTGTTCAATATGACGACGGTGGGAACTACACTACTGGCACCCGAACTGTGTCACTCTGTCATGAGCAGTGCTTAACAGCGTTGCCCTCAGGGCACCAAAGATGCCTGAGGACGTCCAAAGTAGCTAACCGCAAGCTTGATAATGGTAGTGTCGGTGATCACTATGGCATCTAGGAAACCCATGGTGCCTGATAGCGCTCATGGCATTCTAAGAGTGGCAGTAACGCCCTGTGGCGTCTGACTGCGTCCATTGGTGCTCATAATGGTGATAGCACCCATGAAGCCAATACTACAGTTGGCACTCGCCAGCAACGACTGCGTCTATGGCACTGAACACCATTGTGTCCAGAGCATCGATGGCACAACAGCGCTGACAACGCTCAATGGCACCCATGATGCTCAACGGTACCATGGGGATCAAGGCCTTGAAGGCACACAGCAATTGTGTTCATGGCACCTGAAGTAGTCAATAGTCTGGTGGCATCAATGGCGTGTGCATCACCTAAAGGTGTCTATAGTTCAGTGGCAGCAATAGTGCCCACAGACGAAGGCACCGTGGCATCGTGTTCAATGGCACCCACCTGAAAGAGTGGAGGATGCCTTGATGAGATACATGGACCCACTGGTGCCCAAAGGCATCGATGACACCATGGCGGTCAAAGGTTTTGACAATGTCCATGGTGTTCGATTGGCTCAACAGTATCTATAATAATCGACGGCCTTGACAATGCACCCAGCACTTGTCAACACTCATTGTGCTTGAGGCATTGATGGCACACAGTGGTATCGATGGTACCCACAGAACATGATGGCTCACATGGCACTTGATGTAGCCCGTGGGTTTCGATGGCATAGGGACTAATGGTACTCAATGACGTCTACATTTATTGCACCAAACAGCAACAATGGTGCCCAGCTTGATACCATGATAATGTCGACACAGACACTCAACATTGACGGTGCCGCCTGTACTTGATGGTGACTTTGGCACCTATGGTGCACCCAGAATGCCCATTCCCATTGCTTGAGGGTCCTGGCACTCAATGGCATCCATGGTGCCCAACTTTGCTGAAAGCTTCTGGGGCGCTCCAGGCCTATAGTAAAGAGTTGCTGGAATATCATATGGTGGCTCGAATTTGGGCCACCACGACCTTCATCTTATCTCCGAAGAGATTCTCTTCTGTGCACAGCAAATCTGCAAATCGTTTCTGCACCTCCAATCAAAGATCTGAGCTCAGCAGCCAGGACAGTCTATGAGTGCTGATACCAGCTGCAGAGACTCTCAATGCAGTTTCAAAAACATTGTAGGTTGACCAGACCCAGCGTTTCCCACCCTCCAGGCCCTTGTGCACCAGTGATTGGAGCATATCCTGCTGCTGTGGAGACAGCTACTCAGCTATTCTTACACCTGCTTTAGAATGTCCTGCATATACTGGTCCATCTAGAGCTGGTAAGCCACTATGCAGGCAATAAGCATAGCTCCTTGAAAAACTTTTTTTCCAAGAGCATCCATGGCCTCTGAATCTTCCCCAGAGACTCTGAAGAATTTGTCTGAAGGCGCTCAGCCTTCTTCAAAGCAGATTCGACAACCACAGATTGCTGTGGTAGCTGATGCTTTTTGAATCAGAGAGCCTTTTGAATGAGATAAACTGCGCCTGCCTTTCAGTTTATGGGAGGCACTGAGAAGGGGTGTTCCCATGTCATCAGCAGCTCCACAAGGATCCCGTGTACTGGAACTGCCATGATTTCCTTGGGAAATTCCATGTACTAGAGCAGTGGTTCTTTACCAGTGTGTCGCCACACTTCCTGGTCCCCCGCTGACCCAGCTGCTCCGCGGTCCTCCTCCGCCCGGGTGGTACACGGCAGGACAGCTGGGGTCAGCGGCACCGGCATGGTCTCTTCTCCCCGCCCCCCCCCCCCCCGTGGCTCAGAAGAGGAAGTGGTGAGCATCAGGTGCGTGTGCGGAAAGAAGAGACCATGCTAGTATGGTCAGAATCGGCCCGAAGAACAGAAGAGAAGCACAGTCAGAAGAATATGCAGCGCGGCTTGGAGGAAAATGAAGAAGAACGTCAACCCCCACGGCCGATGGGACTCCTCCTCCGCGAGGGCTGAAAATGAAGGAGGTTAGGGTTGGGAGGAGGCTGCTGCTGCCGCTAGCTCGGGGGGGGGGGGGGGGGAGAGTGAATGAGCAAGCAAGCATGTGTGTTTGAGATCCTGTGTGTGTGTGTGTGTATGTGTGTGAGTGAAATAGCATGTATGTGAATAATTGAGAGCCTGTATATGTGAAAGAGAGTATATCTGTGATTGAGAGCCTGCCTGTGAGAGAGAGAGCATGAATGTAAGTTTACGATTGGGAACCTGTATGTGTAAGTTTGTGATTGAAAACCTGTTTGTGTGAAAGAGTATGTTTGTGTGAGAGAGATCATGTGTATGTATGATTAAGAGCCTGTGTGTATAAGTAAGAGAGAGAGCATGTGTGTCTGTGGGTAATTGAGAGCTGGTTTAGGTGAGGGAGCATGTGAGTGTGTGATTGAGAGCTGGTTTAGGTGAGGGAGCATGTGAGTATGAGATTGAGAGCCTGTGTGTAAATGAGAGAGAGAGAGCATGTTTGTAAGCATGTGAATGAGAGTTTGTGTGAGAGAAAAAGACAGCATGTATGCGTGCGATTGAAAGCCTGTGTAAGCGTGAAAAGACAGACAGCATGTGTGTAAATGTGTAATTAAGAGCCTATATTAGTGAGAGGAAAAAGCATGTGTATATGTGAGTGACTGAGAGTATGTGTGTATAGGTGTGTAATTGAGAGCCAGTGTGAGAGAGAGCACTGGTATGTGACAGAGAGAGGAGAAAGTTCCAAGCAAATCACCCCTCCTCCTGCTAATTCAAAACAATCTCAGGACACCTGGATATCAAACGTTTCCAGGTATGCAGAGCAAACAAATGTATGTATCCTTATTTTTCATTACTGGGTCTTTGTGTCTGCTATTTTGAAATATTTTATTGGTATCTAGAAATTTTTTATATGAGTTTTTAATTATTGGATATTCCACTCATCAGCTGTTTTGAAATAATCTGTTCTTTTTGTTAGCATGGTTTTACTGCTACTGATTTTATATTTCTTGATTTGTTTTATAAGGATGGGTGATGTTTCTTTTTTCCTTTATTACACTGCATACACTAAATAATTATCGGAACAACTTAGCTGAATACAAAAATATCATCAACAATGCGAAAAAACAATTCTTCTCCAGCAAAATCTCCAAATTTCATCATAACCCCAGAATTTTGTTCACAATAGTTCAGAAACTTACTAAAACCACCCAAGAGTCCACATGTACCAAACATGGAAGCGATGACTTTGCTGATTTCTTCAACAATAAAATATCTCATCTAATCCAATCCAACATAACCGACAACAATCAGAACACCAAACTTAACACCAAGTTAACATCATCATGGTCAAACTTTGATACCACATCCACACTTGAAATTCAATCTATCATAAATAAAATGAACCCCACCAGCCATCCAATAGACAACATCCCAATAACAACCCTCAAAACAATCGAATCCACCATATCAAAAACCATCACCAAAATTGTCAATTTATCTCTGACCGAAGGTAATTACCCCAAATGCCTCAAATCTGCTGTCATCAAACCAATCCTAAAAAAGAACAACCTAGATCCTGAAATCCTTACCAACTACCGCCCCATATCAAACCTCTCATTCATAGCCAAAACCATTGAAAAAGTCGTACACACTCAACTTGATGACTATCTTGAGACAAACAGCATCCTACCTCCATCCCAATATGGATTTAGAAAAAACCTAAACACAGAATCTCTCCTTATCTCCGTAAATGACATTATTTTAAGAGGCTTTGACAAAGGTGAAAAATACTTCCTCATACTCCTTGACCTCTCAGCCGCCTTCGACACAGTAAACCACAATATACTGTTGGAGTGACTAACACAAATTGGCTTAACTGGCACCACCTTAGAATGGTTCCCTTCCTATCTATCTGATCGAACATACCAAGTATTAATCAACAACAACCCATCAAAATTGATCAACCTCAACACTGGAGTCCCTCAAGGATCAGCTTTATCCGCCACCCTTTTCAACATATACCTTCTCCCCATCTGCCAACTACTAAAAGAATGCAGAATCACACACTTCCTATACGCTGATGACATTCAGCTTCTAATTCCCATACAAAACTCGATCGAAGACACCTACAAGAAAACCTCAGATCTACTTATTTCAATCAAACATCTCCTAAATTCTCTGAAACTCATAATCAATTTCGACAAAACTGAAATAATACTCATGGACAAAAAACATAATCCAGCTCCACCACCCCTGACAATTCCAGACAAACATATGATATCTATACTCCCTACCACCCACACCAGGAACCTCGGAATTATCATTGATAAAGATTTTTCTTTTAAGAAACACATATCAAATAAAACCAAAGAAGGATACCACAGACTCCTAACCCTAAGACATCTGAAACCATTTCTCAACCCTGACGATTTCAGAACTGTCCTACAACTACTTATTTTCTCCACCTTCGACTATTGCAATTCCTTACTAATTGGAATACCCTTTTCAACCCTCAAACCACTCCAAATACTGCAGAACTCAGCTGCCAGAGTCCTAACAGGAACAAAAAGAAGTGACCACATAATGCCCATATTGACTTCACTTCACTGGCTCCCTATTACAGCACGTATTGCTTACAAATCAATGACCATCATTCACAAAATTCTAAACAATGATCATCAAGGTCTAAACACCCTAAATGTAACTCCTCAAAACCCTCCAAGAAACTTACGCTCTAATAACTCAGGTTACTTAAACATCCCCACGATCAAAGATGCGCATCTGGCAACAACAAGAGAGAGAGCCTTCTCCATTGCCTCCCCCAAACTTTGGAACACCCTACCTGAAGATCTGAGAACCCAGCACAACCTAAAAACATTCAAAAAAGACCTAAAAACACTATTGTTTCGCAAATTCTACACTGACCTTCGTTCATCTGATCATACCAACTCTCAAATGAACTCTTAGCTATAATCCTCTTAATACTTTCTCTCCAACCTAAACATGCATACCCTCCTCATCCAACCTAATAATGCGTACTGGACTTGATATGTTTATTTCTGTAAATGTTCACATTGTATACTGTTGCAAAACTGCTAAGAAAAATGTTCACTTTGTAAACCGTTATGATGGCTCTACCGAATGACAGTATATAAAACTCATCAAATAAATAAACACAGAGACTGGCTTGTTGCAGTTTCCAATTCATTTTCTGCATGCTTCTAGTTATGCATTTTGGTGTCTTTATTTTTTGTTAGGTGAGGGTCAGCACATGTGATGTAGGTGAGGTTTTCTGCTGGCGTGTAGTTTCTGTGTAGGGCTCTATAGCAGCCTGACTTGGTCCGTTTTCCTAATAGGAGATGTATTGGTGTCTTAAGGCCTGGTGTAATATTTCAGTGTTGCCTTTTCTTAGGTAAGGTGGTTACTGTTTAAGTGCTGGAAATTGGTGCTGTTTTGGTGTGGGATGTTTACTATTTATGTAATTTCTGTTCAGAAAGAATATGTATCTTTTCCTTGTGTCATTTTAAACAATAAAAATAATTACTGGACCTTTACTTTTTATTTCTGCCGTGAATTGTAATGAGCAGTGTGTCACACATGTGAGCGTGGCCTGTCAGGTGTGTCACGATGGGAAAAAGGTTGAGAACCACTGTACTAGAGGATATCTAGCATCTTGTGCCGAGTATCCTCCTATGTCTCTAACTGAAAAAGGATGGCTTCAGCCATCACCCTAACAAACCCTAGCTGGAGAAGACAGGTCTGAGGGGAGACCATCTGATGCATCAGTCTCAGAAGCATCAGAGTCATCATCCCCCCCCCAAGGGTCAAAGGGGCCTCATCATCACTGTCATCAACAGACAATGGGTCACATGGCGGTCGGCTTCTGGCTGGCGGTATGGGTACCAATGGAACAGTCTTGTTGATCTGGGCCCCGAGGTCACCCCATCTCCGGGGCAGCTTCCCCTCCGGGAAGTAGGGATGTCCATGAGATCAGTCAGTGGCACCTTCGATGCCCCACCGGTCACCAACTCAGACTGTATTGGTAGCATGCCGATGTGTGTGTGTAGAGATTCAAGCAGGGGCTTGAGGTAGGTCGGTGCCTGTATCAGTGTCGTTTGTGTCCAGATATCGAGGCTCCACATTGCCCGCTCCATGGCCACCTGCATGTGCTTCTCAAGCTCCTCCTTGAACATTGCCAATGCCAAATCTAATGGAGCCAGGAGTGGCCATATCCTCTTCGAACCCAAGGATCGATGGAGGCTGGGGCATCGTGGAGGATGGGCTGTCCTCCAAATGGGATCGCTTCAGGGGCATTGCATCCCATGCTCGTCACCATGCATCAATGGGGACTGATGCCGATACTTCTTCTCTTCATGCTCAGAATGGTCTCTCCCTGGTGCCGAGGCCGATGACGATGAACCCGATGTCATTGAACTGGAAGAGCCAGATGAGTGCCTGTCTCCTGTACCCTATCAGCCTTCGACATCGACCGAACTGATGGTCCCGCCAATGTCAAGGGCTTGATGGCCATCAGTGCGGCTCCGAGGTCCTTCAATGTCAATGCTCTCTCAATGCCAATGTCAATGGCTCGGACTTGCCTGATCTGAAGAGTCACTCCATTTTCTCAAGTCAGGTTTGACGTCCTTTTGGGGTCATCTAGGCACATCTGCTGCAACCCTGAATATCATGCGATGCCCCTAGGCAGAGAACACACCTACCTTAGGGATTTGTGATAGACATAGTCCTTGTACTCTTGGAGTATCATTTAAAACTGGTAGAGGACATAGCGTCACAACATAAAAGGGACATTAAATTGAAATAGATAGCAGAGGCCGTTGATGGCCGGCAGGTACTGACCACATCACCATTCCAGGAGAAAGATAAACCAAAAAAAAAAAAACTCAAATGGCAAAAACCTAAGACGATAAGGGGAAGACACTGAAGGGATCCCTCGATGAACACGAGGTAGGAAAAACACGAAAAGTGCAAATCTTTATAAAAGAAGAGGAGGCTACTTAACTGCAAAACTTGAGTGAGACACAAGGCTCTGCAGAAAAGAAGAGACTAAAGGGACCCTGCATGGATGCGTGGTATAATGGCTTGCTGGACATGCTCAGAGAGACTTCGTCAAAGTTCTAGAAAGTTTGACATAAGTTTTCTGTGCTCAGCTCCACCCTGCTTGTCCTTGGAGAATATTCTATTTTTGTTTTACTAGTTATTCTTCCTTGGGGCTGTCATATTAGTTGTTTATGTATCGGATTGGAAGATTTTTAGTGCATTCAATTGTTAGGTTTATTATTGATTGTTCTGTTGTATCCGCTAGTGCTGTTTGACTTGATTAGAATGTGCATGATTTTAGTTTTAATCTGCTTAGATGTGGTCATTTTATTTTGTCCTTAGCTATTTAGGTGAGGGTTCAAATTTATGTTATGTGTTACCTATGTTATTATGTTATTTATATTTAGAATAAGATTAGTCTAATTTAATGTTTTTTATATCTGTATTATAAATTAATTTGAATTGTTACCCACTTGAGCATTGTATTATGAATAAAGCAAGGCAAATCTAAATAAATGAAATGACAGTGAATGTCACGTTATATAGTGCATGGTATCCACCATAATGGCATGTCATATTCCCTAGCACACTATTTACAGTTAGAATAGTTCTTGTGAACTGGTGTGGAGATCAGCTCAATGAGTAGTGTTAAGAAGTTTTAACTAAGCTGGTTTAGTAGGACAGAAATGATTTAACTGTGTTTAATTAACAACATTGTATGGAAAGCTCTGCTGATTCAATCTGAGCACCTAAATCTTATCCCACTTTGTGCTCCTCCTTCTTCCTCTATCATCTCCCTTGAAATGGAGAAATTACTTACCTGATAATTTTGTTTTCCTTAGTGTAGACAGATGGACTCAGGTTTATGCTCCCCTGCCAGCAGATGGAGACAGAGCAAGCTGTTACAGTACATATAATCCTGCAGTGAACCCAGCCTGCCAGTATTCTCTTCAAAACAACTGTGGACAGACTAGCAAAAACACGATTAAAAACAGAAACCAGAACTGTACTCAGCCAATCATAAACAATGAACTCACATTCTAGGGACCCCAAACTAGGGACTGGATGAACACTTACCAGTAATCCCTTGGGATCTACAGCCCACACTGGAGAACTACTGACACACTCATGCAGCAACCAAGGGTGGGAAGCTGCATCTGTCTACACTAAGAAAAATTATCAGGTAATTTCTCCATTTCCTAGCGTGTAGACAGATGGATGCAGGACCAGTGGGATGTATCAAAGCTACTCCCGACCTTATCCAGGGACGGTAAGGAGATGGACTGATTCAAATGAAAGTCCGATACTACCTTGGACACGAAGGATGGAACAATACGCAGCTGTAATGCCCTCGGAGTCATCCAATGGAACAGCCCCTAGCAAGACATGGCCTACAGCACAGAAATTCGATGCGCTGAACATGTAGTTGTCAGGAAACAGTCTTCAAGGTCAACAACCACAAGGAAAAGCTATGCAGCGGTTGGAACGTAGGGCCCACCAAAAAATCCAGCACCAAGTTAAGACTCCACAAGGGAACCAGTAACCTCAAGGGAGGCCTAAGATGCTTCACTCCTGTCAAAAAAATGAATCACATCAGGGTGATATGACAATGAACCACCATGCACCTGGCCCCTGAAACAGGTAAGAGCCACAACCTGCACCTTCAAGGAATTAAGGGCAATCCTTTATTCAACCCATCCTGCAAAAAGTCCAAAATGAGTTAGATCTTAACTGAATGAGGAAGAACACCACGCTCCTCACACCAGGCCTCAAGCACTCTCCAACCCCGAACATAAGCCAAGGAAGTGGAGAACTGTGAGCGCAGGGTAAGGTGGCAAGCACCGCAGAGGAATAACCATGCTTCAACAGGCTAGCCCCTCAAGGGCCAAACCGTAAGACAGAACAGAGTTGGATCCTCATGAAGAACTAGTCCCTGCTTTAACAGATCCATGTGCAGCGGAAGATGAAGGGGGGTCTCCACTAGGAGTCTTTGCAAATCTGCATACCACGGATGCCTGGGCCATTCCGGTGCCACCGGGAGTACTAGTCCTCTGTGGCCTTCAATCTTGCAAATTATCCTGCCCAGCAAGGACCATGGAGGAATCTATCTTCCAGCCAAACCTGTATGAGAGCGTCTATTCCCAGGGACCACAGATCTCTCCTGCTATGCAGAATCAAGGAACCTTTGCATTGCAAGACGTTGCCAGCAGGTCTAGGAATGGAAGGCCCCAGCGATCCACAATCAGTTGAAACACCTGGGCTGACAACACACACTCTCCTGAGTCCAGACACTCCCTGCTTAGAAAGTCTGCTCCCACGTTGTCTTTTCCTGCAATATGAGAGGCCGAGTTCATCTGCAGATGACCTTCACCCCATATTATAACCTGGTCTATTTCCTGTGACATTGGCTGGCTCTTGGTTCCTCCTTGTTGATTGATGTAGGCCACCATCGTCGCATTGTCCAACATCATGCGAACCGCTGGATCCCACAGCCTGTGTGTGGCTGAACTGCAAGCATGCCAGCCATACTGCCCGGGCTTCCAGGCAATTTATGTTCCAGCAGGACTCTTTGGCACTCCAACGCCCTTGGGCCGTCATCTCCCGACAGTGAGCCCCCCAATCGTGGCGACTTGCATCTGTCATGAGTACCAACCAGGTCGGAGAGGACAAGGGAACTCCTTTTCTCAGATGATCTCCCTGCAACCACCCCTGGCGGCGGAAGCAGATTTTCATTGGCAAGTGGAGCTGGACCGCATAGTCCTCAGACTGAGGTTTCCAACAAGACAGCAGAGAGTGCTGAAGAAATCGCACATGTGCCCTAACCCACGGCACCACTTCCAGGGTTGCTGCCATCAAGCCGAATACCTATAGGTAGGACCACACTGTTGGGCGCATCATGTTCACCAACTGATGCACTTGAGACATCAATCTCTAGATCTGAACTTCTGGTAGGAAAACTTTGTCCTGCCCTGTGTCGAATCGGACCCCCAGACACTCCAAGAACTGGGATGGCTGAAGATTGCTCTTGGTCAGGTTCATCATCCAACCGAGCTCCCACTAAAAGGAGATCAAATTATGCATCACCAGGTACTCGCTTCCTGAGACTTGGCTCGAATCAGCCAGTCGTCCAAATATGGGTGCACCAGGATCCCTTCTGTTCGCAAGGCCACGGCTACGACGACCATAATCTTGAAAAATGTTCTGGGAGCAGTGGCTAGACCAAAAGGAAGCACCTGAAACTGATAATGGCATAAAGTTTCCAATTGAAAATGAGTCACCTTCTAGTGACTGTTGACCCTCTTGAGATCCAAGATGGGACGAAAGGAACCCTCCCTTCTTGGGCACAACAAAATAAATGGAATATCACCCCATACTTTCTTGAGACGTGGGCACCGGAACCACGGCTCTCAGTCTGAGGAGCCTTTGAAGCATGAACTCCACTGCCTGCTTCTTCTGCGGGGAGTGGCAAGGGGACACCATAAACACGTCCCGAGGAATACTGCGAAATTCCAGTGTATACCTTTCACGTATCACCTTCAGGACCCACTGGTCCAACGTGATCTCGATCCACCCCCTATTTTCTGTTCTGGAAGGTGGGTCAGCAAACCTTCATTGGCAAGCTTGGGAAAGTTCCACCTCCCGAGCCCATTCCTCTCTTGGGCTGTTGGGGACGAAAGGACTGAGACCTACCGAAAGGCTGAGTCCTCTGAAAGTTTGTCCCTCTGTAGGGACGAAAATGCCTGGAACCCTGGAAATGACCCCTCATACTAAAGGGGCACTGTAACTGTTTCTTATCCTCCAGCAATGGAGGCACCTGAGACTCCCCCACTTCAACTCGCTCCAGAACAAGAGCGAACCTTTAAAGGGCATCTTGGTAAAATTGGCTTTGGAAGCTGCATCAGCTGACCAATTTTGCACCCAGAGTTGAAGTCTGGCCACTATTACCAAAGCCACTCCTCTGGCCGAGGTCTGGACCAAATCACTGCCTGCATCTACTGAAAAGGTAACAGCAGGATCCATAACCACTCTGGAATTCCCTCCAGACTTATCAACCTCCTGAGAGAGAAGCAGACACGAACTTGCCACTAGGGCACAACAGGAGGCAATCTGTAAATTTATCGCACTGCCTCAAAGGCTTGCTTAAGAATAGCCTCAATCCTTCTAGCATGTACATCCTTCAAGGTTGCTCCTCCCTCTACAGGGATAGTCGTCTGCTTAGACACGGCACATACCAGAGCATCCACTTTGGGAAAACCCAAACGCTCTTTCACAGCTGGATCCAGAGGGTACAGGCCTCCCAATGTCCGACGCCCTTTAAAATTTGCCTCTGGGGCATCCCATTCCAAATCAATAAATTCCTGGATGGCATCCATCACCAGGAAAAAACAAGAGGTGTTATGTAAGGAAACCAAAATGGGATTCTTCCTCAGCTTTGACGTAGCATCCAAAGCAGGAACACCTGGCAGTTCATCTCTATGAAAGAACTGCAACATGGTTTGATACTGTTCCAGCCCTGGAGGAATTTCCCCATCTTCCAGGGAATCAGGATCAACCTCATCATCAGTGCCATCCAGATTCCTGTCGGGAACACCCGCAGGGAGCCGAGGTGAGTCCCGTTGCTTAAGCATAGGAGTGGAAGAGGGAGGGGCTACCGGCTGAGGGTCCGTCTGGACAGAAATGGGGGAAGCGGAGAACTGCAAATGAAGAAAGGTTTGTAAGCCTCGAAAAAATTCCACCCAAGAAAGAAAAGCTGGGTTCAGACCAAGCCGAGAAGGAACTGGAGCTGGTCCCACAGAACTGCCCTCGCCAGCGGAGGAGCCAGTCAAGGGAGAACCAAGATCTGGTGAACCCACCAGTCAAGGCCATGACCAACTCATCAGAATGGGAAGAGCCAGGCTTAGCAAAATCCAAGGAAGCCAACTCTCCCTGAGCGTCTGAGCAGCGCTGACACAAGTTAGAAGCCAGGTCAGGCTGAGAAGCCCTAATATGACAGGCAACACAAACAGGAAGATGTTGAGGCTTCTTACTTACCGGCGCCGCCACTGCGGTAAATGGGCGTCGGAACGGTTCACACTCAAAAATGAAAAGCGCCCAAAATATAAGTGCCTAGATGAAAGTGCAGAAAGGTGCACACACACAACCTGTGCGCCAAGTTAAGCATGTAAAACAGTTTGTGCATGTAAAAAGTGCACCCAAAAACCAAGCGCACAACGCGTGTGCAGAGCCGGCACTTCGCACACCGACGGCCTATACAGGGCAGCAGAACATGCACAAGAGTGTGCAAAAACAGATGCTGCAGCCTACCAAGTGGCATGCAAGAAAAAGCCCTAAATGTGGGGGCTTAGCCCACTGGGGGCTGATCAACCTGCCAGGCTGCCCAGGTCCCTAACCCCAACGGGAGTGGGAACGATAGTCAGCATGGCGAGTTGAGAATGGGGATCGGAGGAAGTCCTGAAACTCTTCTGTCTCTGATTCAGGGAAAACTTTTTTTAAACCTTACCTGAGCTCAGCGCTTACCGACTGAGTACAGAGACGGTCTCTGGCTGTGGGAGGAGAGGGCATCTGCCATCACTGCCGTGCTCGGCCTCCTGCACCCACTGCCTTTCAACTGAATTAGCAGCTAAGTCCTCGCCGGGAAACCCAGCTTCTGGATTAAGGCACACCTCTGAGGGGCCATGGAAATCATCTCAGGAATTCTCCTGCGGTGGTACCATCTCAGGAATTCTCCTGCGGTGGTACCATCTCAGGAATTCTCCTGCGGTGGTACCTTTTGGTACCACCGCAGGAGAGCGGGGCTTTCTTTTCCTTATTTCAAATTTCAATTTTCTCCTTTCAAAAAACCCGAAGCAATCCCTATAGGGAGATGCACGTCCACCATCTGCTGGAGACGGAGAATACTGACAGGCTGGTGTCACTGCAGGGTCATATAAACTGTGATGTCTGCTTGCTCTGTCTCCATCTGCTGGCAGGGGAGCATAAACCCACTGGTCCGGAGTCCATCTGTCTACACGCTAGGAAATTATAATTTTCCTGGGAATGGTGTTAACTCTACCAAGTAATACAAACTATATAGGAATAGTAGTAGTTCTTAGCTTAGCCCAATCCTTAAACAGACAATAGAACAGACAATTCTTAGAACTATCTACCTGGTAAAAATGGTTTGGCTGAATATTGCCCTCTTCTTTCATGCTGAAAGTACACAAAAGAGTGTACTTTTTAGTACACTGTTAATGCCTGTATTTTATGTTTTTAATTTTATGAATCCGCACCAAACAGTTGTCTGGAGGATGCGGAATATAAGACTCTAAATAAATAGAGTTAAAAAGAGGGATTCCCATAAGCCTGTTTAGATTGGGGTGCAAAACAGCACTTGAACATTCAATTTGTAAATGTGCTCATTATTTTGCACCTGCTCAGCTACTATACAAATAGGAAGTGCAAGTATGCAGTCACTTTCAGCAAACATTCTTTGCAGCTGCTAATTTACATGTGGTTTCCCTTTAAAAACTGGCTGCAATATATACATGTTCAGTGTCTGTATACACTGAAAACAATGTTATTCAAAACTGCCCCCCCCCCCCCCATATGACTTTAAACAAGAAGGGAATTAAAGACTTTTACATACATAATTAAGTAGTACTACTGGTCTGCTTTTTTAAACAAACAGTATAAAAGCACACAAAATCCCTAATGGTTCCCCCTTTTCCTCCAGTGAATGAGGTAAACTAGCCTGTGCCCCGAAAAACAGAGAAGTGGCTTGCTTGCAAATTCTGCACTTTCTGCCTTTTCTTGCATTTTCATTCTTCGCTGCAATTTGCTTGTTTGAGCGTTGCAGTCTCTGCAATGTTGTAGACTGTGCAATGGATCAGATTCCAGGGCAGAGAATTCCTGAAAACTCCTGCAGGACATAAACCTAAATAAATCCCTTCCAATTCTGAGAATGCATCTCCAGCTGTACAGGAGTCATGCTGATGACAGCCATCCCTTAAATCACGCCATGAGATGAGCTGGTTGAACTCACCATTTACATGTAGTCCTTCCCCTGCACAGCCTGGCTTGTCTGGTGGTTCCTCCGGTATATCACTGTCTCTGCCTGCAGGCCCTCGATGATTTGATTCCATCATCACAGAGTCTGTCTTTGCCAGGGTTACAGGGAGAGGTCTGCGGGTCTCCTCCTTCTTGTGCACCAATTCTTTGTAAGGGGATTTCCTGGACCTGCTGGTGCTCTCTAGTTCTGCCACCTCATTGTCATCATCAGAGCCACAGACAGAAATAAACTCTTCGCTGCCAGAGAAGAGCTCCGATTCAGACTCCTCATCTGAGCGGCTCTCTTGGTTGACCATGGCAGAATCAAAGTGGGTTTCCTGCAGTGAGGCCTGGATGGCAGCTTCCAGTTGACTGTCTTCACTGGCATCAATGAGGCTCTCCTGTGTGACATACAGTCAAAGAAAACCACAAATGAGTATTATTATTATTGTACTTAACTGGCTGAAGATGATATCTGCTCAGGGGATTAATTTGTGTTTGAATGGCCCGGAAAGCAATACCACCATTTCTTTTCATACTTAAGAGGCAGAGCAGCTGGGTGTACTGCTCCAGCTCTTCCTCTTCAAGCAAGAGCAGAGAAAGTGGTGAGTCAGGAGCAGATAGACACACTGCTCTTTAATCCAGCCCCTTCCCTCTTATTGCTCCCCTTTACCCTCCTCTTCTACAGGGAACAGGTGGGAAAAGAGTGATACTGAAGCAGATACTGCAAAGGACACAAAAAGGTTGAATCAGAACAAGTCTGAAACTTATGTGCAATAGTGCCAACTACCAATGCTTCAACCCTGGCCTTCACAAGCTCTACAGCTCACAAATTTCAAACTTGTGCTAATTCACCCCTTTTTGTGTGTGTTATCCAGGGCTTAATTTTTGAATGGCATTCTCTCATCTTTTTAGGGACGCTAGGAAGCACAGTAGAGCCAGTGGTATAAATCAGTTCTGGCTCCCCCATGGGAAATGGAGCAAAGCTAGTGGTATAAATCAATTCCAGCTCTCTTCAGAAACAGAGAAGACAGTGGTGGCACAGATCATTTCTGGCCCTCTAGTCCCCAAAGAAAGCAGAGCATAGAGTGTTGGAGCTGCTTACCATGAGATGGAAGCAGCCACATGGCTTTAATTTTTGTCCAATTTCCTGGCACAGTTGAGAAGGCCATGAAGAAGCATGGCAAAGTCTGAAGAGGCATGAGGTGAATGCCTATCAACCTCACACTACTTCCTGTTGCTTGGGTGTGTTCACGTGTGTGTTCGTGTGTGTGTGTCTGTGTGTGTGTGTTTAGGAGCGAGAAAGTTCACACCCATCTCTGGCTCCTTCCCCTCACAAAAGTCACACCCAGCCCTGGGCCCACTACTCCACTCCATCTCCTCTCCCCAGTTTCTGCTCCAAAGTTCCATTTCCTTTTTCTCTATAAATTAAACACTCCATCTGCTTTATACAGAGATGTCACTCTGACTGCTAGAATAGGGATGGACAATTTTGGTCCTTGACAGCTGCAAACCAGTCGGGTTTTCAGGATATCCTTAATGAATATGCATGAAATAGATTTGCATACAACAGAGTGTGCATGCAAATCTCGTCATTCATATTCATTAGGGATATCCTGAAAACCTGACTGGTTTGCCGCCCTCAAGGACTGGAATTGCCCACCCCTGTACTAGAACAATAAAATTATATTCTGTTATAGACTTCCATTAACTGTCAGCAAGACTCTCCAGTTCAGCTAATGGTAAAAAGGACAAAATAAACAGAGATGAGGCTATTATAAAACATTACCATTATTAATCTCATTTATTTGTTCAGTTGGTGGCACAAGAGATGTCAGATCTTGCAGCAGAAGAAATATTATTACCCAAGGACTCCCTTAACTACTAAATATCAGAGTGTGCAATCATTCCTTTGGGCTATCTATAAATGCTCCCAGATCACATCAGTTCAGTTTACAGGCTGGCCCTATGGCACAGTCACAGTACTAAAATGTAAGGGACCCATGTACAAATACTATTGAGGTATGCTGGGTGCAGATGAATCACAAAGGTGATGAATTTGAAAAGGGTGGGAAATGACTAGGCATAGCAGTGTTAACCCCTGATAATATAGCACAGAGCTAAATGGTAGTGTCTTAGAGAATACTCCTGCTCCTGACTTTAGCCAGCAGCGGAAGACCCTCTGAGCTAGGAGGGTATGAGTGAATGGACAATGTATTAAATGATGCATTACTATACATAGTATTTTAATATTTTGAAAACCGTTCTAGGTTTGACTTGTCTCAGAAAGGCATAATGTATCATAACAATTCTGCAAGAAGTGAAAAATTCTATCGCAGTTGCCAGGAAAACATAGGAAACTAAAGCCTTTAAGAGCTCATATTTAAAAAGTGATGTTTTTAAATCACTGGAGAGCCATTTTAAGAGGTTTTCAAATTACAACTGTCTGAATCAGAAGTCCTCCTCTTGCCTTATACTCACCGATCGCATACGTTTCTTTGGGGGGCTGGTGGAGAGTCCGTCCAGCTGTCCATGTTCTCCCAGGAACCCTGTCACTTGCTCCAGAAAAGAATTCACATCTAGTTGGTGCCATTCCACAAGCTTCTGGCCTTTTGAGATACCATAAAAACAACTTATAAAACATACATTTAAAAAACACAGACAATGCTTATCATAAAGCTTCATTTCCTAATTATATTATAACAGAGTAGATGACGGCAGAAAAACACCAAATGACCCATCCAATCTGCTCAGATATTGCTGTCTACACTTCTAAGGATATAGCCCAGTTGTCAACCATACAGCATGAATGCTTGTAAGATATAATTACTTATCAAAGTCTGTTTTTCTCATTTTCCTCTGTTCTCCAACATTTTGGGAAGATGAGTATAGAAGATCCCTATTTCATTCTCACCCAGGACACCTCCCTTCCTTATGTCAAACTACAAGATTTTGTGGTAACCTAAATGTTGAATATCTGGCATCTTAGGTACCTGTAGCCTTGCTGAACAATATCCTGCCACCATCAACCTTTCACACGGTCCTAGGGAGTTGTAGCTTTATTACTTAACTGCAAATTTAACAATTTTCAATCATCATCATCATCACATATTACATTTCTGAATACAGTGGTCGGGACACCACTCTCAGTTCGCTGCTGTTGATTTTAAACTGTCTAAGTCCAAGTGATTTTTACTGGTTTCACACAGCCTGCTAGACAGAACCAGCTGCAGGTGATCTACTAGATAGACTTAGCCAACATCTTATTTTGTTAGACCACCCCGCCTACCACCCTTTTTCTAGAATTATAGCCTGCTTGAACCAAGTTAATTACCGTGTGACTTGTAGCATTACTAAGTTGTGCTTCTGCTATCTCATTCATTATTTTGCAAATAATCCGCTGTGCTTATCCCAAACCTTCTTGAAGTCTGTTAATGTTTTAGTCAACACTATTTATTTATTATTTATTTATTTATTTTGAATTCTTATATACCGACATTCCTGTATAGAATACAAATCATACCGGTTTACAATGTAACAGAACTGTCGCAAGCAAGGCGTTACAATAAACATTAGAACTTTTGAACATTTGACATTAAAATTAGAATTAGAAAAGAATTAGCAGGAAGGAACAGGTTATGACCAAACAGGGCTTCAAAACAAAACAAAACAAAATCAAGACAGGGTCCGTAAAGGACTTCAAAACAGCGGAAAACAAAATGCAAACTGCAAATCACAGTTGAGTCTGAAAATGATTAACGAAGGGAAAACTGGGGAGGGTGAGGAGATGCAAGGGCAGGAAAAGTAGGAGGGAGATGGGGAGCATTTACTAAGAGGAGATGCGAAGGTAGGTCCTGGGGGACTGGGTTGAGAGTGCAGTGTATTATTGGCCGCTAATCTTAGTCCCTGTGGCGTCCTTGTGTGCTCTATAAGGTGTTCCACATGTCAAACAACTTTTCCATGAAAAAATATTTTGATGTTGCTCCTGAATCTACTGTTTCAGCGTCTCAGACCATGAACCCTTGTCCTAAAAACAGAAGTGGGCAAATTATGGCCTGCGACAGCAAGAGCAGGAGGAGAGTAACTGGAAGTCACAATGGTACACTGACTTGTCAGATCTCTGCCCAGCTCCCCCACCATGCTCCTCAGGTTTCCTGGAGGAACCTACTTTCTGAACTGGTCCTCCAGTGTGGCTCTCACCCCAAAAATGCTGGCCCATCCCTGTTCTAGAACTTCTTTCCATTGAAAAACATTTACTTCCTATGCATTAATACCTTTATTTGAATGTCCCACTATTTCCCACGTTTTGACTCATCTCTAGGGCAGTGGTTTCTAAACCTGTCCTGGAGGACCCCCAGCCAGTAAGGTTTACAGGATATTCATAGTGAATATACATGAGACAGATTTGCATGCACTGCATTCATTGCATACAAATTCATCTCATGCATATTCATTGCAGATATCCTACAAACCCAAATGGCTGGGGGTCCCCCACGACAGGTTTGAGAATCACTGCTCTAGGGTATAGATATATACATTGTTTAGTTTCAAATCATTGGGCTTTTACTGCAGATCCCTGAACATTCTGGTAGCACTTCTTTGGATTGTCTCCATTCTGTCTCCAGAGTGGGACACCATATTCCAGATAAAGTCTCAAAAATGACCTGTACAATGAACATAAGATATGCCATACTGGGTCAGTCCAAGGGTCCATCAAGCCCAATATCCTGCTTCCAACAGTGGCCAATCCAAGTCACAAGTACTTGGCAAGTACCAAAACATTAAATAGATCTCATGATACTATTGCTTATTAATTAAAAGCAGTTTATGGATTTTTCCTCTAGGAACTTATCCAAACCAATTTTAAACTCAATTACACTAACTAACTACCGGAACCATATCCTCTGCCAATGAATTCCAGAGCTTAACTATACACTGAGTGAAAAAGAATTTTCTACGATTTGTTTTAAATGAGCTACTTGCTAACTTATGGAGAGCCCCCTAGTCCTAATATCTGACAGAGTAAATAACCAATCTACATTAACTTGTTCAAGTCTTTCATGATTCTGTAGACCTCTATCATATCCCCCCCTAAGTCATTTCTTCTCCAAACTCAACAGCCCTAACTTCTTTAGCCTTTCCTCTTAGGGGAGCCGTTCCATGCCTCTTATTTTGGTCGCCCTTCTCTGCACTTTTTTCAGAGCAACTATATCTTGTTTGAGCTGTGGTGACCAGAATTGCACACAGTATTCAAAGTGTGGTCTCATCATGGAGCGATACAGAGGTATTATGACATCCACCATTATATTTGCCATTCTCTTCCTAATAATTCCTAACATTCTGTTTGCTTTTTTGATCACCACAGCACATTGAGCAGACTATTTCAATGTATTATCCACCATGAAGCCTAGATCTCTTTCCTGGGTAGTAAAATCCTAAAACAGAAACTAACATTTATGTAACTACAGCAAGGATTATTTTTCCCTATATGCATTACCTTGAACTTGTCCACATTAAATTTAATCTGCCACTGTTAGCCCAATCTTCCAGTCTTCACAAGGTCCTCCTGCAATTCATCACAATCCGCTTGAGACTGAACTACTCTGCATAATTTTGTGTCATCCACAAATTTGATCACCTCACTTGTCGTACCCTTTTCCAGATCGTTTATAAATATAAGGCACTCTACTGTTTACCTTTTTCCACTGTAAAAATGGACCATTTCATCCTACTCTGTTTCCTGTCTTTTAACCAGTTTGCAATCCACAAAAGGACATCACCTCCTATCCCATGACTTTTTAGTTTTTTCTTAGAAGTCTCTCATGAGGGACTTTGTCAGACATCTTCTGAAAATCCAAATATACCACATCTACCAGTTCACCTTTGTCCACATATTTATTCACCCCTTCAAAAAAAATGTAGGAGATTTGTGAGGCAAGACTTCCCTTGGATAAATCCATGTTGGCTGTGTCCCATTAAACCATGTCTATCTAAATGTTTTGTGATTTTATTCTTTATAATAGTTTCCACGATATTTCCCGGCACTGAAGTCAGACTCACCGGTCTATAGTTTCCTGGATCACCCCTGGAACCCTTTTAAAATATCGTGGTTACATTGTCTACCTTCCAGTCTTCAGGCACAACAGATGATTTTAATGATAGATTACAAATTAATTGAAATGTCTGAAATTTCATTTTTTAGTTATTTCAGAACCATCAGGTCCAGGTGATTTATTACTCTATAATTTGTCAATCTGGCCTACCACATCTCTTCCAGATTTACTGTTATTTTGTTCAGTTCACCTGAATCACAACCCTTGAAAACCATCTCTGGAACAGGTATCTCCCCAACATCCTCTTCAGTACACACCAAAGCAAAGAATTTGTTTAGTCTTTATCTTCACTAAGTACCCTTTTAACCCCTTGATCATCTAATGGTCTGACTCCCTCGCAGGCTTTCTGCTTTCGATATTTAAAAAAGTTTTTATTATGAGTTTTTGACTCTATGGTCAACTTCTTTTCAAATTCTCTTAGCCTGTCTTATCAATGTTTTACACTTAACTTGCCAATGCTTATTCTTTACCCTATTTTCTCCTGATGGAGCATTCATCCAATTTTTGAATGAAGATCTTTTGGCTAAAATAGCCTTTCACCTCACTTTTTGGCCATGCTGGCAATCATTTGACCTTTTTTCAACCTTTCTTAATGCGTGGAATATATCTAGACTGAGCTTCTAAGACTTTTTTTTTTTTTTTAACAATGTCCAAGCTTTTGCATACTCTTAACCTTTGTAGCTGCATCTTTCAGGTTTTTTTTTTTCTTTTAACTTTTTCTCATTTTATGAAAGTTTCCATTTTGAAAGTTTAGTGCTAGAGCTATAGATTTAATTACTGTCCCCCTTTCAGTCATTAATTCAAATTTGATCATATTATGATCACTAATGCCAAGCGGTCCCATCACTGTTAACTTTCTCACCAAATCCTGTGCTCCACTGAGAATTAGATCTAAAATTGCTCCCTCTCTTGTCAGTTGCTGAACCAATTGCTCCATAATTTATTTTTATTTATTTTTAATTTTTATATACCGAAGTTCTTGTGGGAATTACAAATCACTCCGGTTTACATAAAACGATGAACTGCCCAACAGCGGATGGGGGCTTTACATAGAACTGTAGAACATAAGGAACAATAATAATGGCATAATCATTTTTATAATAATTTTTATTTTTATAATTTATATAATTTATATAATTTTTATAATAATTTTTATAATAATAATAATGGCATAATCATAAACAATAATAATGGCATAATCATTTTTTTTCTATTAGTTATGCCTCTCTCTATGAACCCTTACATCCCTCCAGCTTTGCCTACCACATTTTCCATTATTTTGGTCATCTGATATAATGACCCCACAGACTCATTCCTAGTTTATGAACATCTGTATTTTACCCACCATTCCCATCATGTAATGCTACCATGGTTTACTGCATCCCAAATGCATAATTTTGTATTTTTCAATATTGAAACTTAGCTGCCAAGCAGTGGACTACTTCTGAAGCTCATTCTGTCTACTCTATAAGGTGTGTCCCATTCTATTGTAGATCTTAATGTCATCTTCAAACAAATAACATAAAATAAAGTGCAAAGTGGTTGCTTTCTCAAGCCTACCTGGCTAAAAATGGTTTATGGAATTTTTCTCCAGGAACTGTCCTAAGTCCTTTAGAACTTAGCTATGCCAGATGCCTAGACCACATCCTCCAACAACAAAGGCTCCCCTCAGTCTTATATCATAGAATTGAGAGTAATAAAATAAAAATAATGAGAAAACCCATGCAGCATAAACCCAGCTCCTTGGCGAGGCAGGTGGGATTTTTGCAAGGACTGACATCCTGCTGTCCTCTGAAAACACCTGTTACAAGTAAGTAATTCTGCTTTCTCTGAGGACAAGCAGGTTGGAGGTCCTCACACATGGGTGAATCCCTAGCTACAGGTTGCCCCCCCCCCCTCCCCATATAAATGGGGACCAACAAAACACATAGAAACAGAAATAACAGCAGAAAAGGACCAAATGGTCCATCCAGTCTGACCAGTAAGCTTATTGTAATATCTGCTGTGCCTTGTAGGTTATCCCATGCTTATCAGTTTCCCACACTGTAAAAGTCAGGGCCCTCATTGGTTGCTGTTTGAATCCAACTCCTCGTAATGCCTTGCCTTGAAGCAGAAAGCAATGTTTGAATTGCATCAACGGTATCAAGGCTTATTGGTTAAGGATAGAAACCAGCGTATCAGCAAATTACCCCCATACTTGTTTCCCCAGACTATAAAAGTCGGGGCCCTGATTGGTCGCTGTATGAATCCAATTCCCCTGTTCCCTCTGCCATTAAAGCAGAGAGTAATGATGGAGTTGCACCAACAGTATCAAGGCTTATTGGTTAAATGGTAGTAACCACTGCACCAGCAGGTTACGCCATACACTCATTTCTTCATTTCCATCCTTTAGCCTTTAGGGATCCACAATATTTATCCCATGCAGTTTTGAAATCTTTCACTCTTTAGGTTTACACCACCTCTTCTAGAAGGGTATTCCAGGCATCCACCACCCTCTCCATGAAGAAATATTTTCTGACATTGGTTCTGAGACATCTTCCCTGGAGTTTCATTTCATTACCCCTAGTTCTACTGATTTCTTTCCAATGGAAAAGGTTTGACATTTGTACATCATTAAAATGTTTCAGGTATTTGAAGGTCTGTATCATATCACCCCTGTTTCTCCTCTCTTCCAGGGTATAGATATTCAGTCTCTCCCCATAAATTTTCTGCTACTGAGCCTACCTCATTTTGGTAGCCCTTCTCTGGACTGCCTCCATCCTATCTCTATCCCTTTTGAGATAAGGGCTCTAGAATTGAACACAGTACTCCAGGTGAGGCCTCACCAAGGACCTGTACAAGGGCATCACCACCTCCATTTTCATACTGGTTTTTCCTTTCTCTATGCAGCCCCGCATTCTTCTGGCTTTAGCTATCGCCTTGTCACAATGCTTTGTCATCTTCAATCATCAGACACTATCGCACCAAGGTCCCTCTCCCAATCCTTGTGCATTAGTCTTTCACCACCCATCACATAAAACTCTTTTGGATTGCCGCACCCCAGATGCAAGAGACTGTACTTTTTGGTATTGAATCCCAACTGCCAAATCTTCGATCACTCTTCAAGTTTTCTTAAACCACTTTTCATTCTCTCTACTCCTTCAGGTGTGTCCATTTTGTTGCAGATCTTAGTATCACCCGCAAATAGACAAACTTTACATTCTATCCCTTCTGCCAGGTCGCTCACAAAGATTTTGAACAGAATCAGTCCCAAAACCGATCCCTGTGGCACTTCATTTATCACTGTTCTTTCTTCAGAGCAGGCTTGATTTACCATTACACTCTGCCTCCTATCAACCAGTTTGCAATCCATGTTACATGGCACCTACTCCTAAGCTTTTCATTTTGTTCATGAGTCTTGTATGTGGGACCGTATCAAAAGCTTTACTGAAATCCTAGTAAATCACATCGAGCGCTCTTCCCCGATCCAACTCTCTAGTCACCCAATCAAAAAAATGAATCAGATATGTCTGACAGAACCTTCCCTGGTGAATTCATGCTGCTTCAGGTCAAGCAGCCCACCGGATTGTAGATAGTTCACTATCCTTTCTTTCAGCAGAGTCTCCATTAATTTTCCCACCACCGAGGTGAGGCTAACTGGCCTGTAGTTTCCAGCCTCCTCTCTGCTCCCACTCTTGTGATGCAGGACCACCACTGCTCTTCTCCAATCTCGCACCACTCCCATTTCCAGGGATCTATTGAACAGGTCCTGCAGTCGAACAGCCAGCACATCTCTGAGCTCCCTCATTATTTATTTATTTATTTACTATTTTTCTATACCGGCTTTCAAGACAGGAGTCACATCAAACCGGTTTACATTTAACAGGGTGTGCAATATACAGAGAACTCGAGCAACTATAAATGGTGCATGATTAAAGGAATTGCAGGAATCATTATCCTGGGATGTACCTCATCCAGCCCCATGGTCTTGTCCACTTTCAGTTTTCCTAGCTCTTCCCATACATTCTATTTTGTAAACAGAGTTTCGTCTACTCCACCCTCATCAAAAGTCTTGTTAACTAGCGATGGTCCTTCTCCAGGGTCTTCTTTAGTGAACACAGAACTGAAGTATTTGTTTAATATTTTGGCCATTTCTTCGCCTCTCTCCACACATTGATCTTTGTCACCTTTCAATTTCACTATACCACTTCGGACTTTTCTCCTTTCTCTGATATATCTGAAAAATGTTCTGTCACATTGCTTTACCTCTTTGGCAATCCTTTCTTCCACCTGACTTTTTGCTTTCTTTCTTCATCTCCCTCAGTTTCACAAGAACCAAAACAAGTGCCAATGGGCACAGCAGCAGCTAGTTTTGTTGTTAACAAGGGTGGGGAGGGTAACCTGAAAAGAAAGAATTGGTCTTAGGCAGGAACAGTTGTGTTCTACACCTCAAACAAGTTCTGAAGGACAGACTGGCCAAATGAACTGTCGTGTCAGGCATCTTTATCCAGACAGTAATGTGATGTGAATGAGTGGATGGAACTCCATGTCACAGCCCTGCATATCTCAATGGAGACTGCTCGCAAGTGGGCCACCAACGCTGCCATGGCCCCAAAGATGCAGTCCCACCTCGGCATAATAGGAGCACTACTAGTAAATTCGAGCATGTCTATTTGGCAATGGCGATCCCCAACTTGTTCTGATCAAAAGAAAAAAAAAATTAGGTGGACTGTCTATGGGCTCCTGTCCACTTCACATAGGCAGCTAAGACTTTTGCAGTCCAAACTGTGCAAGCTTATTCGCCTTAGTGCAAATGGGGCCTTGGAAAAAATGTGGGCAGGACAATGAACTGGTTAAGATGGAAATCTGACACCATTTTAGGCAGGAACTTAGGGTGCTTATGTAGGACCACCCTGTTGTGAAAAAGTGTAAGGTAAATAAATTACTAAGGCCTGAGCTCACTTACCCTGCATGCTGAAGTGACCATCATAAAAAATATAACCTTCCAGGTCAGATACTTCAGGTCACAAGAGCACAGTACCTCAAAGGGAGCTTTTATCACTTGAGCTATCATCACGTTGATATCCCAAGTCATATAAGGAGGCGTTAGGGAGGCCTCAACTGAAGCAGGCCTTGCATGAAATGTACAACTACAGATTGTATAGAGATGGGGTTACAGCTACACCATGGTGATATATGCCAATTACACTCAGAAGAACTCTAACGGAGTTGGCTTTCAAACCAGCTTCCAAAAGGTGTAGAAGGTAGTAAAGCAGTTTTTGTGGGGCGCAAGAGAAAGGATCTAGGGACTTCTGCTCACACCACATGGAAACCTCTTTCGCTTCAGTTCTTAGGACTTTCTAGCGGAAAGCTTTCTGAAAGTCACCAGGACCGGAGATACATCTTCCAAGAAATCGAATATCAACCTCTCAACATCCAGGCTGCGAGCAACAGGGCCTGGAGGTTGGGATGGCGCAACCTGCCTGAATCCTGAGTGATGAGATCTGGGGAAGTCCTCAGCCTGCTTGGTTTTTAGATGGACATCTCCCGGAGGAGTGAATAACAAACCTATCCAGGCAATGAGGGGCCACAAAAATCATAGTACATTTGTCCTTGTGAAGCTTCAAGTGTATCTTCGCACCAGCAGAGCTGGAGGATACGAATATAGATGACCCTTGCCTCATGGAGCATAACATGACAGACACAATTTAGTCTTGCATATGCTGGGTAGAGACAGTCTGGAATCGGGTTCACCTCCTTTATCAATACTGATATACAAATTTTAGCCACAGTTCTTCAACTGAGACTGGAGACGATTATGCCATATCTGGTAGGGGCAAACCAAACAGGATTTATTAAGGATTGCTCCTCAACTGTTAACACTAGAAGACTGATAGATATCATAGCATGAGCTTGGCAGGACAAGAGGAAAGGTCTGGTCATGGCCCTCGATGCAGAAAAGGCCTTTGACGGGCTTAGCTGGCATTTTCTGTTTCAAGTGCTGGATAGGGTTGGACTCCCTGGGGAATTTCAGCTTTGGGTTAGGGCTCTATATCTGCACCCTAGAACAAGTGTACAGACTAACGGCATGTATTCGGGCCCTTTTCCAGTGCTATGAGGCACTAGACAGGGGTGTTCCTTGTCCCCACTGCTGTTCAATTTAGCCATAGAGATATTAGCAGCAAGGATAAGAACATCTGTGGATATTAAAGAATTTAAAGTGGGGGGCCAGGAATATCATATCTCTGTATATGCGGATGATGTACTCTCTTTGGCAGATTCAAAACAAACAGGTCCAAGAGTGTTAGAGACTCTTGCTAACAGTAGTAAGGTTTCTGGTTATAAGATTTATACAAAATCAGAGGTACTTCCCATTGGCCCTATGACATTAGATGGAATCCCTTCATGTTTTTCAAATTTTAAGGTGGCTAGAGAGGGGATTAAATATATCGGGATATGGGTGGTAAAAAAAACCCTGTGGATTTATATAAACATAATTATGCGATAGTGGTTGATCATTTACAGAAAGATCTGCGGGGGTGGGATGACAAATTCCTGTCATGGTTGGGCAGAATAAATGTATTGAAGATTTGCAGTTGAAACAAATGTATGCACAGTAGTTAAACCTAAAGCAGTTTGTGATGAATTGGAGGAGGACCTTGCAAGACTGGAAGATTGGGCTTCCAAATGGCAGATGAAATTTATCATGGACAAGTGCAAAGTAATGCATAGAGGGAAAGATGTTAGGTTCTATCTTAGGAGTTACCACCCAGGAAAGAGATCTAGGCGTAATAGTGGATAATACATTGAAACTGTCGACTCAATGTGCTGTGTCGATCAAAAATGTAAACAGAATATTTGGAATTTTTAGGAAGGGAATGGCAAATAAAACTGAGGATGTCATAATGCCTCTGGTATCTCTCCATGGTGAGACTGCACCTTGAATACTGTGTGAAATTCTGGTCACCGCATCTCAAAAAGGATATACCTGCACTGGAGAAAGTGCAGAGAAGGGCGACCAAAATGATAAGAGGCATGGAACAGCTGCCCTATGAGGAAAGGCTAAAGAAGTTAGGGCTATTCAGTTTGGAGAAGAGACGACTGGGGGGAGGGGATGTGATAGAAATCTACAAAATCATGAAAGGACTTGAAAAAGTTAATGTAAATTGGTTATTTACTCTCTCAGCTAATAGAAGGACCAGGGGGCACTCCATGAAGTTAGCAAGTAGCTCATTTAAAACTAACCGAAGAAAATTATTTTTCACTCAGTGCATAGTTAAGCTCTGAAATTCATTGCCAGAGGATGTGGTAATAGCAGTTAGTGTAACTGGGTTTAAAAAAGGTTTGGATAAGTTTCTAGAGGAAAAATCTATAAACTATTACGGCAATTCATAAGCAAAATAGCTTGTGATTTATCTAATGTTAGGTAATTGTGACTTGGATTGGTCACTGCTGGAAACAGGATACTGGGCTGACCCAGCATGGCATATCTTATGTTCTTATGTATATGAAAGTGAGTTTGAATGAAGACTTTCAGGTATTGGAGGTGTATGAGTATGAAAGGGGAATGTATGGATAGAGGATTGGTTCTCTAGATAGTGACGGTGCAATTAATGTACATGAGAAGGAATACTTTGTGATGGAATGGGGGCAGATTTTGCTGGGGATTCCACACCTTTATTACATATACAATGTAGCATTGCAGTATGTATATACTCATGACTAACATAACTATTCGATCCCCTATTAAGAGGAAGAAAATGCTAACAGACCTGCACAGGCATAACATCACTACTGCCTTTATACAAGAGGCCCATTTAGAGGATCAAGAGCATAAAAAGCTTCAATGGGAATGGGTAAGCCAATGCTAGTATTTGTCCATCACTAGTCAACTGGCAGTAACCACATATTAAAAAAATGTGTAATTTGATATAGAAAAAGGTGGTGTCTGACCCCAATGGGAGATTTCTGCTTGCAGATGGCACGCTTCAGAGAGGAAAAGATGCTTTTGGTTAATGTGTATTCCCCTAACAGTATTCACTTAATTTTTTCACAAGCCTGATGGCTAAAATTTTTCAATGGGAGGGGTATTCAATTATAACAGGAGGAGATTTTAATATCACAGATAATCCTTTAGTAGACTGCATGGAGTCTAACATCCCAAGAAAAAAACAAGCAGATGTGGGTCTAGATTTTCTGTGTCAGGAACTTCAACTAATTGATTCATGGCACACACTGCATACAGATGATAAAGAATTTACACAATGTGTATCCCCAAACTGATTACATCTTAATTGTGGAAGTTTTTTTGTAAAGCTTGCTTCCAGCTGTATATGTGATATCCCTTTCTTTGATCATACCCTAATTATTACAACATTAAATTTGATGTCAGGGGTAAGCAAACCTTCACGGTGGCTTTATAAAGATAAGCAATTTGTACTCAAAGAAAAATAGAAAGAATATGTTGAATTTAACTCATTGCCTGAAATTATTCCTGTAACCTTTTGGAATGCCATGAAAGCTGAAATGAGAGGCCACATCTTAGCTTAAACAAAAAGAAAGAGGAATGAGAAAATCCTTGATCTTAATAAATGGCTTGCAGTTTTAAAGAGAACATGTTAGAAAGATGCCAAAAACCTTCAAAGAAAGACTATTGTCAGTAAGGAGAGAATTGGATTCACTTTTGACTATCAAAGTGCAGCAGAATTTGACATATTATAAATATAAATTATATCAATGGGGGAATAAATCGAGGTGACTGCTGGCACGATTGGTAAAATTTAGCTTCAAGACGAAGGGTCTAATAACAGAACTAGTATATGACTCGCAATCTCACACCAGTACTGCATCAATATTAGAGGCATTTGGAAAATATTATACAAATTTATATTCAGCAGGTGACCTTACTGAACATCTGAGGCAGTCTTTCTTTGAGGATTTGACCCTTCCTCAGTTGAGCGAAGTTCAAAGGAATGGCCTTGAGGTACCTATTCATGGAAATGAAATATAGACAGTTACAAAACAGCATGAACTGCCTTTGTCCCATTAACTATGACTATATGTTCAATAATTTTGTTCTTTATAATAGTTTGAACCATTTTTCCTGGCACTGATGTCAGACTCATTGGTCTGTAATTTGATCACTCCTGGAACCCTTTTCTAAACTGGGATTATATTGACCACCTTCCAATCTTCAGGTACCGAAGATAATTTTAATGATAGTTTACAGATTACTAATAGTGGATCTCCAATTACAATTTCAGTTCTTTCAGCACTGAATATCATCTAGTCCAAATTGGCTACTCTTTAGTTTGTCAATTTGCCCATTTACATATTCCCATTTCAGTGAGATTTGTTTCAGCTCTGCTGATTCATCACCTTTAAATATTTCTGGCATGGGTATTTGCCTTACATCTTCCTCAATAAAGTCCAAAGCAAAGAATTAATGTATCGCTCTGCTCTGGCCTTGTCCTTGGTGCTCCTTTTACCTCTTGATGATCTAATGCAGTGGTTCTCAACCCTGTCCTGGGGACCCCCCCAGCCAGTCGGGTTTTCAGGATATCCACAATGAATATGCATGAGAGAAAATTTGCATACACTGCCTCCATAACATGCAAATTTTCTCTCATGCATATTCATTGTGGATATCCTGAAAACCCGACTGGCTGGGGGGTCCCCAGGACAGGGTTGAGAACCACTGATCTAATGGTCCAACTGACTCCCTCGCAGAGTTTCTACTTTGAATGTACCTGAAAAAGTTTTTATTATGAGTTTTTGTTTACACAGGAAGCTTCATTTCAAATTCTGCCTTTGTTTTCCTTATCAATATTTTGCATCTGACTTGCCAGTGCTTATACTGTTCCTGTTTTCTTTATTTGGATCCCTTTTTCATTTTTTTGAAAGATGTGCTTTTGGCTAGAATAGCCCCTCTCATCTTATCTTTTTACCATACCAGCAGCCATTTGGCCTTCCTTCCACCTTTTTTTTTTAAAATATATTTGATTTGAGCTTCCAAGATGATATTTTTAAACAACATCCATGCCTGAGAAACTCTTTTTTTATGTTTCAACATGTTTATTGATTTTAAGTAACAAGACGAAAACATATCATGATACAGCATAATCAAACTTTACCTTGAAATAAGAGCATATTCCACTAGAAAAGCAATACAAACAACAATGTATGATCATGTTAGGGAATAATCTGATAACTTCAGAAGCAGCGATTTAAGGAATGGGAAGAGAAAAGGACGAGAGAAATAAAAGAGGAGAGGAGGAAAGGAGATTAGAAAGAAAGGAAAGATAGAGAAAAGAGAGAGGAAAAACCTGAAACAGAAGAAAGATGAAGAAGAGCAAGCAGTTTCCAATAGAGAGGAGTAAGCAGTGCATTATTACAGAGTTATTAAATGTAAAATTAGGAGCCAAGTGAGAGTTCTAAGCTTTTCCACACTAAAGCCCATTTTGCCAAACGATGACATTTAATCGCCATGGCTCTTTCGAACTTATAATACATACAGACTGAATTCCACCACAAATGATGAGAGAGCATATCACTGCGCTTCCAGTTGGACATTATGTTATGTAGGGCAAAAAGGATCAAAAAATCTAGTAACATCTTAAGTGGAGGAGAAAGAGTTAAGGTAGTCTGAGCACCTCGGAAAATAATCAGTGAATATGTTAAGGGTATAGGAGAGCGTAGTATTGCAGTGATTTCAGGCCATATCTGTTGCCAAAATGCATGTACATAGGGACATGAAAAAAGCATATGTTGCATGGTTGCCTTTGGGGCCTTACAGGACCAGCAGGAGGGGGCCGTTGCCAGACCTGCACGGTGTAGTTTCCATGGGGTCCATATAGCTCTATGCATGATAAAAAAGAGAGGTTTGGGTGAGACTGGAAGACAGTGATATATGATTGGAGATTGACCACAAATGAGTCCATTTCTCTGTCGTGAGGATGGCACTTGTGTCAGCCACCCAAAGCGGATATAACCTCATAGCAGCTATGGAGGCAAAAGCATTCTTAATTATTTTATATATTCTAGAAGCCAAGTGACCTTTTGAACCGTAGTCCAAATAGATCTGATGTAATAACGGTAATAGATCCAGTTTCAGCTGAGCACATTTGTCAGTGATGAGCATACTGCGTAGTCGCAGCCAGGCATAAAACTGAGTGTGGGGCAGGCCAAATTTTTGCTGGAGAAGAGGGAAAAATATAAGATTATTATCTTCACAGACATCCTCAAGAAACCAAATACCATGTTTCTGCCAGATAGGCTAATTTAAGCCGATGATTGCCGCTCTTAAGTGAATTATGCCACAGTGGAGCAAATTTAGAGTTATGCCAGGAACCACTTACATGGGAGAGCCAAGATCAGTGAAAGCTCTATGCATCGATCGGAGTATATCATTTTCCAGGTAACAATGGGGTAAGACCATACCAGGGAGAGAATGAAGTGGGTAAGGGGTAAAAAAATATTTTTCAAAAAGCATCCAGCGAGGCTGCTCGGTAGCTTCATTGGGCACCAAGTGGTCTGAAAAGTAGTAGTAACCTTGCTGTAACAAAAAGGCCTGATGGTAAGCCAAAGAATCAGGGAAATTAACCCCGCCGTTTATCTTATTTGCCTTTAATTTAGCAAGGGTTATCCTTGGTGCTTTATTCCGCCAGAGGAACCTGGTGAGGAGCTTCTCCACAGTGGTATAAAAGTCTTTGGAAAAAAAATTGGGCACCATGGCAAGGATGTAAGTGACCTTTGGCATTAACACCATTTTTATAGACTCCAATCTACCCCACCAAGTGAGATGTAATGGAGACCATTAAGAATGATATCACGTATTAATTGTAGAACATGAGATTCACATTGAGCTACAGTAGTATTAGGATCTGCAAAAAACTTTATCCCTAAATATTTCAGGCCTTGGGTAACTTTTTGAATAGGTAAATTCATAAAGTCAACCAGCCTTCCCAAGTGATTTAGGGGAAGCAGCTCAGTTTTATGCCAGTTAATTCAGTAGCCGGATATAGCAGAGTAATCAGAAATTAAAGTGAACAAATGAGGTAATGACTTATCTGGGTTAAGAAGAAAAAGTAGATCATCAGCAGCATATGCTGATAACTTAACAGTTTCATTTGCAATCACAAAACCTTCAATAAGCGGTTGTTGTCTAATAGCCGTAAGCAGAGGTTCCAAAGCCAGGTTGAAGAGAAGTGGGAAAAGAGGGCATCCTTGTCGGGTTCCTCTGAACAATGGGAAGGTTGGTGAAGACCGATCGTTAATATACAAATATGATGTGGGCAGGTGATAAAGAAAACGGGTCCAAGAGACAAATTGAGGGCCAAGACCATATTGCTGAAGGGTAGCGAAAAGAAAAGGCCATTCAACATGATCAAAGGCCTTTTCTGCACCTAATGAGATCGCGGCGGCTGGCTATGAACTGGTTTGAGCCATAGCTTGGATGTTAAAAAGAAGGTGCGTGTTATTTGAGATCAAACGATTTTTAATGAAGCCCGATTGATCTGGGTGGATTAAGATTGGGAGCACTTTGGATAATCTGGTGGCTAGAATCTTAATGAATATCTTATAATGAGCATTCAGCAGAGAAATCGGTCTGTAGTTACCGATAATAGTGTCATCTCGACCTGGCTTAGGAAGGACTACTACGCTAGCCTCTGTAAATGCTGCAGAGGCATTAAGGTGAGAAGAGAACATGGAAAAATATCCATGAAGGTGTGGCACAAGGTCCGTTTTAAAAGCTTGAAAGAAGTCTGTCTTGAAGCCATCTGGGCCTGGTGCTTTGCCTCTAGGGAGGGTGGATATGGCAGCCTCAATTTCCAGAGGTGTTATTGGGAGGTCCAATTTTGCAGAGATATCTGGTGATAAAGTAGGGTGAGTAAGTTGTGAGAAAAACCTTGATATCTCAGAAGGAGCAGCGGTTATCTCCGATTTGTAAAGATCAGCATAAAAGTCTCGAAAAGCTAGTAGGATGTCGACGTCTTTAGTGAGAATTTGGTTAGTATCGGAGAGAATTTTGACTATACGCTTTTTTTCAGCTCGTTTTTTAAGGTATGAAGCAAGGAGATGGCCACATTTATTGTTCTCTGCGTAGTAATGCGCCTTAGATTGAAAAAGATGAAGTTTTATACTGGAACTTAATTTCTGATTATACTGAAATTTTGCTTTGATTAGCGCAGTAAGTGTCGAAGTATTGGGAGATTGAATGTGCGCCCGTTCCAACTTGGTGACTGTAGATTGTAGGTCAGTCAATGCCGCCTTTTGGAGCTTCTTCTGGTATATCGAATAGCTAATGTCTCCACGTATCGTGGCTTTAAAAGCAGCCCACAGCGTGTCCTTAGGAATTTCCTGGGAGCTATTGAAGTGAAAGTAATCAGAGATCTTAGACTGTATTTTAGCAAAAAATTCTGGGTCCGCTAGAAGGGCCGGGTTGAAGCGCCACTGCCGATCCATAGCAATGGGGGTTTGTAATTCACAGGTTATGAGAACTGCTGCATGATCTGATACCAAGATGGGACAAATAGAGGCGACGACAATTTTAGAGACTAGATGTTTGGTGATCAGAAAATAGTCAATTCTCGAGTACGACGAATGAGGGAAGGAAAAAAAGGTGTAGTCCCTTTCCGCGGGGTTAAGTAACCTCCACGGGTCCGATAAGCCGAAAGACTTCATGATGTGTTGAAGCAATTTACATGACTTAGAGTATGAGGGTCGAACTGTAGACTTCTTGTCTAGATAGGGATCCAGTGGTTGGTTGAAATCTCCTCCAACGAAAGTAGGGAAGGGATTTACCATCAAAATTTGTTGAAAAACATTCTGAAAGAAAGAAGAATCGTCTGTGGTGGGAGCATATATGTTGAGAATGGTAAACTCTTCTTGTCGTATTTTGACTTGTATGAGATTCCAACGGCCTTCCGGGTCTGCAGCCTGATGAGTAACTGTAGCTGTCAGACCTTTATGCAGCAATATAGCTGTGCCCCTTTTTTCGTGAAAAGCTGGACTAAAAAAAACTTGTCCAACCCATTGTTGTTTTAATTTTGATGATTCAGAAGCTGTCAAATGGGTTTCTTGTAGCAGAGCGATATCTGCTTTTAAAGACTGTAGATAAGTGAGAATCTTTTTTCTCTTGATCTGATTGGAGAACCCATTGACGTTTAGAGAAACAATATTAAGCGATGCTTTTTGCACTGCCATGGAAAAATCCTAACAGGTTACTATTGCAAACAGTCCTTGAGATAGTGGAGATTTATCAGAATAAAAAGTTAAACCAAGGCAAATATATACAAGTTGCCTGCTTGCGAGATGGAAAGAAAGAGAGAGATAAGGAAGCAAGAAGAGAGCAAGCAGAAAGAAAAGAAACTGTAAGAGATTGATAAAGAAAGAAGAAGAAAAAGGAGAAGTGTGAGTGAGATTAATATAAAGAGTACAGTATATAGGGCACAGAAAAAAAAGTGGCAAAAAGCACAAATAACGAGCCTCCAGGCAGGTCATTGACGGCTCTAAGGTCGCAGCTCTACTCCTCAGCAGGATCTACAGTGGTAAAGTTTGTGGGTAGGTGACCATCAGACCGGTTATACCCGGTGGAGCAAGCGAAGCCTCAGGTTCGTAGCAAAAACAGGATAGATACAAAAAAGATTGTATGCACAGCAATTAAGAAAATGGCGGCGAGTGCCAGTTTGTAGCTTAAAAGGGAAAAATCCATTCAGGTATCGCTTATAGGGCCAAGTAGACCATGGGACATGCAAAAAAAAATTAACTGAGTTGAAAAATCCAGTTGTGAACTGATAGCAAAGAAGCCAAGTGCTGGCATCAATGTCTGTAATAAGATATAGATGAGAGAATCAGAACAGCCAGTCAAGTTACCATTTCTTGTTCATGTTCACAGGAGATTATAAAACCTTCTAGGTCTTTGGATTCCAGAAAGACCTTGGTTTGATTGCGATAAGTAACCCGCATTTGTGCGGGGTATAGTAGACCATATTTGGCTTCTAGCTTTTGCAGCCTAGGACGGAAAGCCAGAAATGTTTTCCGCCGTTCCGCTGTAATTTTCGCCAAGTCAGGCACGAATATAAGCAGACGACCTTGATATTGTATGGGCGCCTTCGTTCTAGCGGCGGATAGTATCGCTAAAACTTGTGGGTAGCGCAGCACTTTTAATATAATTGGCCGAGGATATTTGAAGGTGCGCAGTGGGCAAGAGGGGATCCTATGGGCCCTTTCCAACTCAAAGGGCTACTCAAATTCCATCTGCAGACTAGCCGGTATCATTTGAAGCAAGAAAGCAATGATATCCGTACCTTTGGACCCCTCCGGAACTCCCAAGATCCTAATGTTGTTTCTTCTATTTCGATTAGACAGATCTTCAATGTCGCAGTGCAGCCCTTCCAGTTCTTTAGAGAAGTGCGCCACCGGTTCCGTGGCAATGAGTAAAGACGAGACCTGCGTTTCGACGTCATCTAGTCACGTTTGGAAGGATTCTAGCTTCGCCGACGCATTTTGCAAATTAGTGCGAATAGCGGTGGTGGAATCAATGTTGACTTGAACGAGATCTTTCAGTTGCTTAAGTTCTGTGAGGACCAAATCTGCCGACGCCATTACTTTGGCCGGCGGGACCTTATCTGGCGAGGGAGGGTCTGGCTTGGTCTGTTTAGATCTGGAGCTTGCCGCGAAGGCTGCCTCAATTTTCCCAGTTTTGTTGGTAGCCATAGTCTTACCGCATACAGATAGGTGCATAGAACAAAAAATAGGCTTCTATGGGAACAGTTATCCAAAGAATAAGAGAGGAGGTAAGCGGAGCTGCTAGCTTAGGTGGCCATTTTGATCACCGCTCGAGAGCGCCCCCGCCTGAGAAGCTCTTAACCTTTACAGTTGCTCCTTTCAGTTTTTTCTTAAGTATTTTTCTCATTTTATCATATTGTCCCTTTTGAAAGTTAAATTTTATTGGATATTAAGATTTCCTTAGTATCCTCTTTCTAGTTATTAAGTCAAATGTGATCACGTTATGATCACTAATGCCAAGTGGTGCCAACACCATTACCTCCTGCACCAAAACATGTATGCTACTAAGGTTTAGGTCTAAAATAGAGCCCTTCTTGTTAGTTCTAGTACCAGCTGCTCCATGAAGCAGTCATTTATTTTATCTAGAAACTTTACCCACTTAGCATGTCCTGATGTGACATTTACTCAGTCAATACCAGGGTGACTGAAATCACCCATTGTTACTGTATTGCTAATTTTGTTAGTTTTTCTAATATCTGTTAGCATTTGATCGTCTATCTGTTCATTCTGGCCAGGTAAACTATAGAACACCCCATTTCAATGTAAATACTAACCACAAAGAGACATTACTGCACAATGTAAATAATCTACCTCTGTAAAGTTTATATTTATTCCTATCTATTCTTATTCTCCTTCATTCCTCAGTTTCAACGACCTTGTTATATTGTAACTTTTTGCTTCTTCTGCACTGGTTAAATGAACAAAGTTTTTCACTCCCCTGTTATCTGTAAACCGGCATGATATGATTGTATCATGAATACCGGTATAGAAAAGCCTTAAATAAATAAATAATAAATAAATAAATTTCTATTCCCCTTTTCACATGCAATTTCTCTTCATAAAGATTTTACAGTGTATTTTGTTTCCTGCAGAATTTTTATATTGTTTGACTGTATGTCCTCTAACATATAGCGTGACCATCCATCAATTTGATCCATACTATCATTGTAATATAATTTGAGCCCTGGTATTACAGTGTCCCATTGGTTATCCTCCTTCCACCAGGTCTCTGATATACCAATTATATCTACCTCTTCAATCAGTGCTATATATTCTAACTCTCCCATCTTATTTTTAGATTTCTAGCATGTGTCTATAGAAATTTCAAAATATGTTTTCTATTTGCATTAACATCCTGCTTATCGTTAACAGGGGTAATTTGGAATCTTTCTGCTCTTTACTTAAAGGCAGCTGGGCTTCTTTAGCATTTATTGCAACCTATCGGGATGTCCTAACTTCTTTGTTTTGTTAGCATCCTTCAAAGATGCATCATTCCAAACCATGCTCTTCTAAGTGACTGTCCGTTTTCCCCCCATCATCTAGTTTAAAAGCTGCTTTATCTCTCCAGAATGCTCCCTAGGTTCTTAAAAATCTGAAACTCTCATTCCTGCAACATCATCTCATCCACGCATTGAGACTCTGGAGCTCAGCTTGGCTCTGGGGGTTTTGCGCATGGAACAGGGAAAATTTCTGAGAATGCAACCCTGGAGGTGAATAGTTGCTCAGAAACCAGTATTCTCATCTTTTCAGATCAGATTTGCAGAAGGCAACTAAATAGCATATGAAATGTTTTTTTGCTTCCACAACCCCCTGCTGACTCAGGATGTGGAAGACCCAACTAGGAACCTTCAGCATGGTAATGTGTAACGCTTAGTCCTGGGGGAATTCTGCGCTTCTGCAGAGTGCAGAATTTGTGCCGAATTCCTCCCCCTCCGCGCAGAATTGCCAAATTCTGCACAGAAAATGTCAGAGGAGACCCCAGCGTGCTGTGAACGGAGTGCGCACCATTCGCAGTGATGATGAAGGCCCCGGCATGCCACGGGATGCGCTCTGCTCGCAGCAAAATTGAAGGCCCTGGTGAGAGTGAGTGTGTGTAGAAACTTGGTGGGGGGGAGGGTGTGTGAGAGAGGATGGGGAGGGGAGGGGAGTTGAGAGAGGAGGGGGAGGGGGTGAGAGGAGGGGGAGGGGGTGTAAGAGGATGGGAAGGGGTGTGAGGAGAGGGGTGAGTGAGATAGAGCAGGGGGAGGGTGTGTGAGAGAGATCAGGGGGGAGAGACAGAGCAGAGGGGAGGGGTTGTGAGAGCAGGGGAAGGGTGTGTGTGAGAGAGAGAGAGAGCAGGGGGGATAGAGACAGAGCAGGGGGAGGGTGTGAGAGAGAGCGGGATTGAGTGTGGGTGCCAGAGAGAGGGAGCCTACATAAGGAGATTGTGAAAGAGTGTGTATGTGTGTAAGAGATTGGGAGCTGGTGTATATGAAAAAGGGATTGTGTGTGTGTGAGAGAGAGCCTGTGTGAAGGGGTATGTGAGATAGAGACAGAGGTAGCCTGAGTGAGCATGTATGCGTGAGAGAGAAAGGGAGCTTGTGTGGGGGTGGTATGCAAGAGAGAGGGACCTGTATGAGGGGATGTGTGTGTAAGTGTGTATGTGCACTAGAGAGAGGAAGCACGTATGTGAGAGGGAGAAGGACACAGGGAGCCTGTATGAGGGGCAGTACTCAGAAGAGGGTCAAACTCTGGGAGTGGTGATAGAGTAGAAGGGGTTGAGCCTAGAGGTGGAGGGGAGAGATACTATATCGGCCTGATATGAATCCCATTCATGAAGGCCGGTATAGAAATATAATAAATAAATAAATAAATAAATAAATACATACATACTCGCAGGTGGAGGAGTTGGGGCCTGAGAAGGCAAAGTGGCCAGGGGAGTAGGGAGAGCGAGTGGAAGGGGCACTCTTACAGTGACTTTCTAAGGAAACCCTGCTCAAAATATTTAAAATTCTGCATCTTTAAGTAATAACTTTTTCTGTATTAATTCAATATGTAATTACTTAAAGACAGTCATGTAAATTGTGTTATTTTGACCAATATAAAGTATGCAGAATTTTAAGTTTTCGTGCGCAGAATTTTAAGTTTCTTTGCATAGAATTCTCCCAGGAGCAAACAATGCCGAGTCACTGTGTTGCCTGACACATGCTAGGTTCCAAATTAGCTGTCACTAATTAAGATGGGCATTTTTTATTTATTTTAAAAGTTTTTATATACCGCGAAATGGTCAGGATCTGGCCATCTAGGCGGTTTACAGTAAAACATACATAATTAAAATTCTATATACAAATGATAATTAATAAAATTCTAACAACTATTAAAATTGTAACAAGAATATAGTATAAGACAAATTTATCAGTAATGTAGTAGAATATTTAAGATGAGAAATTGACATATGGATTATTGATAAAAGCAAAAGCGGTATTGACAATTGATATAAGATATTAATTGGGGTTATGTAAACAGAGTTAATTCATTTAGCTGGGGTTGTAAGCACACTTAAATAGATATGTTTTTAAGTGTTTTCTAAATTCTCCTGTATTTTGAATTAATCTAATATTTTCTGGTATAGATTTCCAGAGATGAGGGCCTGCAACTGAAAAGGCCCTTTCCCGAGTCATGTCCAGTCTTGCATTTTTTACTGAGGGTACTTCTAAAATGCACTTATCCATGGAACGTAATTGTCTTGAAGGCTTATATATCCTAAGTAGAGATCAAAGCCATATGGAATTTGCATTGTATAATAAACCATGAATTATTGATAGAATTTTGTATGAAATGCGGTAAGATATCGGAAGCCAATGAAGTTGCTGTAAAATTGGTGATATATGATCTCTACGGGTATCTTGGTGTCACTGAACAATACTTTGAAATCCTCAGCTCAGTGTGCAAAATGGGTCTCCAAAAGTAATAGAATGTTGGGAATTATTTCTAAAAGGAATACAGAATAAAACTGAGCATACTATAATACATACCTTGAGAAACTGGGTGCAGTTTTAGTAGCCCTATTCAAAAAAGATACTGCAGAACTAGAAAAAGTACAGAGAAGGGCTACAAAAATGATTAAGGGGACGGATGGCTCACTTATAAAAGGCTAAACAGGTTAGGGCTCTTCAACCTGGAGAAAAGAGAGTGGATATAAAAGAGGTTTAAAAACTGTGTATAATATGGAAAAAGTTAATAGGGAACAGTTATTTATTATTTCAGATATTACTAAGACTAGGGGAAACGCCATGAAACTAACTAGTAGTGGATTTAAAATAAATTTCAGAAAGTATATTTTCAGTCAACCACAAACTATGGAATTTTTTTGCCAGAGAATATGATCAAAGCTAGAAGTATAGCTGAATTTAAAACAAGTTTAGACACATTTGTGGAAGACAGGTCCATTAACAGTTATTAGTCAGACATACCTGGGTGTCTCCACCTCTTACTTCTGGGGGTGAACAACATGAAAGGAACTTTCCTATCAGGATCTGCTGGATACATCCAAATGACTGGGACTGTCCATCATCACAGACATGATGCTGAGCTCAACTGATCATCAGTCTGATGCAACATGACACACCTTATGTTCTTAAAGGTGTTTAAATCTCCAACTGAGAATACTACTGATTCGGTAGGAGTCTAAATTTTAAATCTGAGGAAGACCTCCCTGCTTAGTTGTGAGGAGCATGGCCTGATCGAAATCTTTTCTCCTAATAGCAGCTAAAGTGCACACAGGTTTTTGCTACAATTATACTTTTATCTGGATTAAAAAGAAGAATTTCTAGGGTGTGGTTAATTAGGGAGGACAAGAACTGTACAGAGATTATGTTGCCTAAAATCTTACACTGGAGAGTGTGATAATAAAATTTATTAGGGGCAACTGTTTAGTGGAAATTTACCAGAAGGGTTCCAGGAGGCATGGCTAGGTCTTGAAACTGTCTCTGAAACTGTCTCACGCTTAGATAACAGAAAAAACAAATGTATCTCTTTGTAGTTTTAGGCAACACAATGAAGAGTTATAAAAATTGCATGTCTTCAAGGTTAGTTAGTTTTCACAGGACACTTACACATAGGAATGTTAATGTCAGCAAATGTTTTTCACTTTGTGATCCTAAATCAGAGGAGGGATGTACTAATCTCCTGGGGAAAACTGTATTTAAGTACAGTCAATTGGATATCTGATTAAGTCAGTCTCTCAAACTTAGGAGCTGACTTCCTTATGCGCATAAGAAATAAAGACTTTTGACCATTAGAAATACACTGTCTCCGTTGTCCTTGTGTCCTTGGTAAATTTTTTCATTGCAGATGGTGCATTGGCCGGGAATCGAAGAGGGGATGCTGGCCTGGCCAGGACAGCACAGCCTACTCTCGATTTGAATGGAATACAGGACACAAGATCCCTGAAGGTATTTTTAATCTTTTTCTCTTTGTTTTTTTTTTTGTGCTGTACCATTTGTATTGCACTAACATTGAGACCTTTAAGGGAAATGTGCTTACTTAATGTTTTTGCACTATTATGTGGAGACTAGTGTGTTCCTATGAATTACAAAGCAGTAAGAATTCAAGGTAATGGTCTAACATAGCCAGCGGATTAATACAAGGAGCAGTGCTCCAGGAAAGGAATTAAGGGAGTTAGACTCCTGGAAAAAAATACCAGGCCCGGTGGATTAAAGGGAGGTGAAATCCCTGGGTATACAGCCTAAAGTAAATAAGCTGGGAAAAGTCGACTGGAACTAAGGGAAACGAAGTCCCTGGGAATATAGCCTAGGAAAAGGCTAGGATAAGTATGGGAAGTGCACCCTTGCTTATGGTATATAAAAAACAGAAAAAGAAAAAAAAGAGAAAAAGAGGGACAAAAAGACAATAAAAGTAAACCATAAAAAGGTTAACGGGATATGAGGGGAATAGCAAAGGGAATCTTGAATACGTGGAGCGTTTGTGATACGAAAGGAGAGTGTCTGTAATCCGACAAAGGATTGCTTCTTGAGAAAAAAAATTGGGAGATTTACCCAGCAAGGAAATACCAGAACCACCATTAAAAACCCCTGCCCATTATATGTGGAAAAATTATGGGCCAGAAACAGTCCGATATATGTTTGAATGGCATCATGCCACTAAGGGAGTATTTCCAGCTGAAGGCACCTTTAATTTAGAAAAATTACGGCAGTTAAAAGAATTTTTAGTTTTGAATAAAAAAGGTTCCCTCACAATTTCTGCTATGGTAGAATGGTTCGCCGAAGCAGATTAAGAGAAAGTTACACTCTGCACACTGTTACAAAATTCACTTTTGCCGAAAAAGCTGTAACAATCAAGAGTTTGGGGTTTTTTTTTCTGTTAGATGGTTCGTTTAATCTCTGTATTAGTTACAGCTCCTGCATACAGGGGAAATGGTGTCTATTAGGATGCAGGGTATTTTAGAGGACTGCTTATATATCAGTTACAAAAGTGTTATGCCTGCAAATAAACTAGTAGTTGAAGAATAAAGTGAAAAAGTTTTCATCTATTAGAAATTCTAGAGTTGCTTCTGCAGTAAGAATGCGTTTTTACTATTTGCCTTTATTTTGGATATTATCTATTGGCATTCCTGCTCTGCACTATAGAATTGTGAGATATGTTTGTGCAAAATGTACTCATCTGAAGCTATTTTCATATAACAATTAGATTTAGAAAGGCTATGAGTATTTAATTTATTATCAGAAAAGGATATACTGCTTTTCCTTTTTTCAGAATTCCTAGGAGAGTTAATGATTGTTTTTCTAGAGTTATTGGTTTGGGAAGAATGCAAGGACTTTGGGGCCAGAGTTTCTAATGATACTTATCACAATAATAGTATTCCTCCTTATTCTGTGTATATCTGTACAATGCATTTTTATGTTATGTAAAAGGTATTCCTAAAATATTGGTTTCAGCCACACTTGCAGAATGTATCCTCATTTGAAGAATTTAATAAGTTATGCACTATGAGTGAAAATATAGTAGACATTTAAAGACAAGCACTGCCCCCTGGACCAAAAGGAGGGACTGTGATAAAATTTATTAGGGGCATCTGTTTAGTGGAAATTTACCAGAAGGGTTCCAGGAGGCACAGCTAAGTCTTGAAACTGTCTCTTAAACTGTCTCACACTTAGATAACAGAAAAACCAAATGTATCTCTTTGTAGTTTTAGGCAACACAATGAAGAGTTATAAAAATTGCATGTCTTCAAGGTTAGTTAGTTTTCTCAGGACACTTACACATAGGAATGTTAATGTCAGCAAATGTTTTTCATCTTGTGATCTTAAATCAGAGGAGGGTTGTACTAATCTCCTGGGCAAAATTGTATTTAAATACAGTCAATTGGCTATCTGATTAAGTCAGTCTCTCAAACTTTGGAGCTGGCTTCCTTATGCGCATAAGAAATAAAGGCTTTTGATCATGAAAAATACACTGTCTCTGTTGTCCTCGTTTCCTTGATAAACTTTTACATTGCAAGAGGTTAATAATGTCCTCTCTCTAGAGATGAGGCAACTCTATGGCCAATATAGATTTGGTTATAGATGCCACTGTCCAAGGAGTACCCATCCTGTGCCACCAGGGCTGGCTTTTCAGAAAAAGGATATTGTCATTGTGGACAATATGTTGAAATCCTCAGTATGCTGGTTCAGTCAAAAAAGCAAATGCAATGTTAGAAATTATTTGGAAAGGAATGAAGAATAAAACAAAATCAGTAGAACTAGGAGTCACGATATGAAACTCCAGGGAGGATGATTCAGAACCAATGTCAGGAAATATTTCTTCACGGAGAGGGTGGTGGAAGCCTGGAATGCCCTTCCGGAGGAGGTGGTGAAGACAAAAACAGTGAAAGATTTCAAAGGGGCATGGGATAAACACTGTGGAACCCTAAAGGTTAAAGGATGAACATGAAGAAATGAGTGAATGCAGGTAACTTGCTGGTGCAGTGGTTACTATCCTTAACCAATAAGCCTTCATATTGCTGAAGGAACTTAATCATTGCTCTCTGCTTTAATGGCAGGGGAAAAAGGGGAATTAGGTTTACACAGCAACCAACAAGGACATTGAATTTTGCGGTCTGGGAAAGCAAATAAGCACAGGGGTAACTTGCTGGTGCGGCGGTTACTACCCATAACCACTAAGCCTGTAACTCTTGATGCAACTTCAATATTGCTCTGCTTCACGGAAAGAGGTAATAGGAATTTTGGACTCAAACAGCAACCAACAAGGGTCCTGGCTTTGATAAGTATGGGGCTGACTTGTATGGTACAGCAGAAACTACCATGAGCTTGTTGGGCAGACTGGATGGACTGTTGGTCCTTTTCTGCCATCATTTCTATGTTTCTATAATGCCTCTGTATAGATATATGGTACAACTGTATCTCAAGTACTATGTGCAGTTCAAGTTGCCCCATCTCAAGAATGATAAAGTGGAACTAGAAATGCTGAAGAGGGGCTACAAAAAAAGTAAAGGGGATAGAACGTCTCCCTTATGAAGAAATGTTAAACCGGTTAGGGCTCATCAGCTTGGAAAAGAGATGACTGACAAACTTCTGGTCTGACACATCTTATCTTTTCTTATTGACCCTTAAAATATCAGGCTGGGATTTGATGATCAAAGCCTTTATTGTTCTGGCCCAGTAGCTTACTCCGTTCTTTTTTCTTCCCATTCAATCAAAACATGTGCTTGGATTCTGTTGCCATGAGCTTTCATTTTTAACAACTTGGGTATTTTTCCCCATTTTAATAGACCTACTATTTTCCACCATTCCTAGTCTAGTCATTGCAGCAAGAATCCTGAGGCCAAGAGTCATGTACCAGGGTTTATTCTGTAATTCTGCATCATGGGCTACAAATCCAACCACGAGGTGTCATCCTTAATGACAACCATGACTCTTCCCCACGCCAGGGCTGTGAATGCAGCCTCCACAGCATCCCAAGCAACCTATGATATGTAAGGCTTGACTCAGAGATCAAACTGGGATCCTTCTGCATGCACAGCGCTGCCACTGAGACATCGGGATGGCCCAAAAGCATTTTTAAAGATAAATCACACCCAGGACTTTAAGAACATATATATTTTCAAAAGAAACCTTTTATGCAGAATGAAAATCACTGAAAATAGTAGCAAACAGCATCCTAGTTGGTGACCCTAACATAAAAGATCAGACTGACTGGGCACAGAAACTGAACTACCTTCCCATTGACAGAGGTGACCCTTACAACAAAGTAGAGAGGCAAAGCACAACAGGAGATAGAAAGCTTGTACTTGCTCTGAAGTTGTGGCCTATACCTATCCTGAAGCTGAATGGAATACTTTGAGATATAGCATGATCATAGTAGATGATGACGACAGATAAGGTTCAATCTGTCGATCTTTTCACCAGTAACAAACATTACTAAATATTATATAACCAACTTCAAACAAGAGCTCTGGACAGAGGCTAGATTTTATCCATTATTACCTATGATGACCTGTTGCAAGCACAGGCACTAAACAATTTCCTACCTGTTCTTGGGTCCAGAATGGAGATGTAAGGGAAGTCACCAAGCTTGTAAAATTGAATATACCTTTGCCCCTCCTCACTGTCATGATATACCTGCGAAAGAAGACCATATTCAAACCAGCACACTAAACTGAACTATCAATGTGCTGATGTATTTTAGAGATCTTAACGGTGGCTCAACTTTATAGCAAATGCTTTAATAACAAATTTCTAATTTGACAAAATTAAATTTAGTTTCCAAAACTAATTCTTGTATAGTACTCATAGTAGTTAAATTCCACTGTACAAAATCCTCTTTATACCATTCTGAGTGAATTTTCAAAGCCATCTGCATGTGCACAGATTTATGCACATAAGTGGTTTTCTATAGCATTACCCGGGATTTGTGCACATAAAAGTACGCACATAATTCAATTTATGCATACTTTTACTTGCACAAAAAATAGACATCCTGGGGGGCAATGTTTGGGCAGAATTTGGATTTAAATGCACACTTTTGATTTTAAAAGGCATGTGTAAAATCACACACACACAGATGTTTTGCGCTTCAGAGTAGGGGTAACTTTGTGTAGGTGACTTTTTTCCTATACTGTTGCATAAGTTTGCTTTGAAAACTGGTTTCATGTATGAATGTAGCCTGCTGTTAGAAAATTATCCTCCTTGAAAGCAATTTTCAAAGTGATTATTGCAAGTAAATATTTTATTTAAAATAACTGGTTATTTGAAAACTGCCTTCCCTCAATTGGCTTAAAGACAGCACATAGTTCCACAACATGCATACTTTTAGTCACACTGAGAGGAGGCATGCCAAGGCCCATGTTTAGGGTGGGAGAGAAAAAAAACCACAAACGTAGACAGTATTTTCAAATCCACAGGTGTACTCTGCCAGAAAAATTCTAACTGCATAAAAAGCAAATGCAAGTGACTTGCATACTTTGTCTCCATGGCAATTTTCAAAGGGAAAATATGTTCCTTTGAAAATTGGTGCAAAGCTTACAGGTAAAAAATACACATGGAATGTTTCAATATGGACAGTTCAAAAAGGCCTAGAACAGATAACTTATTTTATTATGTATGTCATATTGTGAGCTGCCTAGAGCTCTGGCACAGGAGGTATATAAATCTGTGAAATAAAAACAAAGGAGTCAATCCACAGTAAACAGGTATTGGAAGAGATGTGGGGAAAAGTAATGTTCCTTCAAGTGAGCAAGTTGCCTGCCTGTAACTGTTCTCCATGGATAGCAAGTTAAATCTGTTACATATGTGGGTAATGTCACCAGTATCACCGATATTTGGAACATGCCTACCTTTGTCTAGAAAATCTTAGAAGGCTTTTGTGGTCATGTGTAGCAGCATTGCATTTGCACATGTGTCATGAGGCCCCAGCTGTATAATATAGCTAAAATAAAAAAACATTTTTGAACTCTTTAATAGAGATAGAAGGATATTGTGCCTGACTTATTATTCTGTCTATGGAGAACATCAGGCACAGGTAAGCAACTTTCTCTCTTCATAAACAAGCAATAAAGTCAGTCCCACAAGTAGGGATTACCAAGCTAAGGGTTATCTTGAAGTCCCCTCACCATTTCCTCAGTCAAGCTGACTGAACTATACTGTAATATTAAAACTGTACTCTAGGGTAGGCTCCACCCAAACAGAAGAGGAGGAAAGAGAAGGAGCTAGCAAAATGGTTCTTAAGCCTGCCATAAGGATCCTATACCTTTCTAAGTTCTTTTTGTATATTATTCTAGTAAATTGGTCAGACTCAATTTCTGGAGATAGTATATCCTCCTAGGTTAACAATGATGACATTGGCCTCAAGTAAACAGGGGTTGGAACTATAGAAGTTAGACGGTAGAATCTATGGAGGTAATTTTAAAAGAAGTTGCACATGTAAATGTAAAATATTATTGTAGCAATCTTACAAAGACATTTATGCACGTAAAATGCGGTTACATGTGAATATCCTATGGACAATTCAATGGCATACACTGTAGCAATTTTCAAAAGCCCACTTACAGGTGCAAAGTGCATTTACATATGTAAAACCCAATTTTAACTGTGTAAATGCTTTTTAAAATCGGGCCCTATAATATCAATGCTGGTGGTAGTGATCATAACACAATGGAAATGCTGAGGCGCTTGGGATGAACATCAATGTGCTGGGTTTCAGGGAAGTGCCCTCGTTTGGGTCGTTTTGAAGGGTGGATGTTCACAGCTCACTAGTCATCTTGATGAACTGGGGCTGATGCATCATAGTGAGCTGAGCTGCATTATGTATTTCACTTAACACATGGGCCAGGGAGTGGAGTATAGAAGTAGCTTAGTGGTTAGAGCAGCAGATTATGAACCAGAGAAACCAGTGTTCAAATTCCACAGCTGCTCCTTGTGACCTTGGCCAAATCACTTTACCCTCAGGTACAAACTTAGATTGTAAGCCCTCTGTGGAGAGGGAAATACCTACAGTTCCTGCATGTGATCTGCTTTGAAGTGCCGAAAAGCAGAATAAAAACCAAATCAATAAATAAATGTATCCAACTAAAGTTAGTTGGATAAGTTACCAAGGATATCCAGTGGGATACATGTCCTGCTGAATATCCTTGAATAAAGTTAATTGGCGATATGTAGCCAGATAACTTTGAAGCCCAATTTATTTATTTATTTATTTATTTATTTATTTTGAATTTTTATATACCGATATTCCTATAAAGGATATAGATCACACCGGTTTACAAAGAACTTAACTTTCGCTAGGAGGCGATACAATAACGGTGCATATAAACCATTGAACATTTAGAAACAATTGGAATTAAGGAACAACAGCAAGCCTATAGCCACAATAAATAAATTGTGAGTCAATCATAAATAAAATAAATAAAGATAAAAAAAAAAAATAATAATAATAAAATGAATAGTTAAAGTCTTGTATTCATGTTTTAGGATCTGCATCTAGGAGAACCAAGGTTTTCAGGGAAAGTTTGATTAAACAGCCAAGTTTTTAAGTCCTTCTTGAAGGTCAGGAGACACTGTTCTTGACGGAGGTCAGGTGGAAGAGTGTTCCAAAGCATCGGCCCAGAAGTAGATAATGCTCTTTTGCTTAGTAATGATTTGGTAGGGGTAACATGTAGAGAGCCCAAATAAGCTCTTCTGATAGGTCTTTCAGAGGAATGAGCACGGAATTGATGGCATAGATTGAGAGGGGCAGTTTTATGAATATCTTTATGTATCATCATAAGTACTTTGAACGAAATCCTGGCTTTGATAGGTAATTGACTATGTTTGAATATTGCTGGTTAGGTTTCAAAGTTATCTGGATATGTGAGCCTGAAAAACTTTAGTCTTAGCAGGCTATATTCAAAGGAAATAGCCAGTTAAGTGCAGAGCAAGAAATTTAAATAAAAGAAGCAAGTTTGCTTACCATAAATGGGGTTCTCTTTAGACAGCAGTATAAATTAGCCATAACACACGTGTGATATCATCTGACAGCACCAAACAGACCCATCTCTCTAGCTTAGTAAAGTTTTATTATTGAGCATGCAAGGGAGGTCCTGCACTCATAATGCTTCATGAGCCTCTCGGTCGATTGTAGAGCTTAGCTTTAATTAGGTAGTTTATTCTCCAGGTAGGTAGGCGGGTATTAGGCACAGCTAATTCATCCTGCTGTCTACAGAGAACCCTATTTATGGTATGCAAACTTGCCTTCTCTGTCAACAAGCAGGGCTGAATTAGTCAAGAAACATGGGGAGTCTCCAAGCTGAGGGTTGCATAGTGGAGAACTTATTGAATGTGCAACCTAGACCATACTGTGGAGAATGGACTTCTGGATGAACAGGCTGCAAAAAACCACTTGCCCAATGCTGTCACACTACATTCATGAGAGATTGTCCAGACAGTAGTGGGGCATGAACTGACGACCACGTTGCAGATCTGAAAATGTGTTTGAGTTCAGAGGGAGTGCTGACTGCAGAACCTTCATTTGCCTGTATTAGGTTGGATTTGCTGGAAAGAATGCATAAATCTTGAAAAAAAAAATAATTTTTCTTAAAGAGTTAAACTATTACTGGCTATGTATAGTTTGAAGTGTTAAAAATTGTGTTTAGAGATAATAGATTTTGGATTTATTTTGTGAACTGGTATAGGTTAGTATTTGTTTGCAAGTAAAAAGAATTTTGTGTGTTTAAGGAAAATAGACTTTTGATTAATTTTCTGAATTAATAAAAAGTGAAAGTATTAGAATTGTGAGTTTGCAAAGGTCACTTACTTGATCTGAAAAGGTGAGTGCGCTAGTTCCTGGGCAACTAGTCACTAATTTGATTTCCTCCTACCCTCAACTTCCCAGTTAGGAGAATAATCTTCAAAATAAGTCAATTAGTCATTTAAAACAACATAATTAACCTTCATTTTAGTGGTACTACTGGTCATTCACACAATAACATAAGCCACCTAGTTATTAGTTTAAAAACCTTAGATTTAAAAGTCACCAAATAATTTAACAAATCTTACATCAACTGATATACCTACCCCTTAATCAGCTTTTAAACTTTAGCAAATCAATAAAATTAAGATAGAAACCGAAGTCCAGCAGTGAATTGGCAGCTATCCAGATTTTGTCATGAGTGCCACATGTATGATTATCTACCTGTAGGTGAAAGACACTATATGTGTGTACTTAGTGCAAAGAGTTCCTGGCTCTCAGATGAGAAGTCTGATTTCTAGAGATCAGAATGACAAACTTGGAGTAGCTGAGGCAGACAGAAAGGTATTTAAGATGAGACCTTCAGGGAAACAGAGTGGTCCCAACTCCAGGCAAGCAGCCCTTGTGCTGCTTTGGAAGAGCAAGGTCATCTGGAAGGAAACCATCACCTTAATGTGGCAGGAAGTGATCCTGAAGCTAGGATCTGCCCTCTAGGTAATGCTTTACTCTCTCACACCGAGAATGTATTTCCAGGGCCGTATGCCCAGGAAGGAAGGGTTAGGAAGGCTGTTGTAGTGGGTTATTCGATCATTAGGAAAGTAGATAGCTGGGTGGCTGGGGGGCATGAGGATTCCTTGGTAACTTGCCTGCCTGGTGTGAAGGTTAGTGGTTCTCATGCACCACCTAAGATAAGATTTTTGAGAATGCTGGGGAGGAGCTGACTGTTGCAGTACATATGGGTACCAATGACATAAGGTGTGGGAGGGAGGTTCTGGAGGCTACATTTAGGCTTTTATGTGGGAAACTGAAATCTAGACTCTCCAGAGCTGCATTCTCAGAAATGTTCTCATTCTATGTGTAGGACCACAGAAGCAGACTGAGTTCCAAAATCTCAATGTGTGGATGATATAATGGTGCTGAGAAAAGGGTTTTAGATTTGTTAGGAACTGGGGAACATGCTGGAGAAGGAGTAGACTATTTTGATGAAATGGGCTTCACTTTAACCATAGTGGAGCCAGGCTGCTGATGCTAACATTTAAAAAAGGAACTACAGCACTTTTTAAACTAGACCATGGGGAGAAGCTGATAGTTGCTTGGAAGTTAGAATATCTTAGTAGAGAGATTGTGTTTAAGATTTAAGTAGCCCAGACAGATGTAGATAAACAGCACCCAGATATGAATGACTAAACCATGGGTAGGCAAATTATGGTATGGGGGCAAAACTGACCCATCAGTACCTTCTTTCCGGATACTGCATTATATCCAGCCAACCAACGCCCGGATGGGAGATGACGATGGCTAGTGATCCTCTTAAGCAGCAGTGAGGTGGTGGCAGTGAGAGCAAGCACAATTTCAAAATTCATGGGCACCTCCAAAGAGGCATAGCCAGCAGGCTTCCCAATCCTGCATGTACAAAGCATCCAGGCATCTGCCTGAACATTAAACCATCAAAGGTACATAGTACACAGGGTAATTTATCACAATACCCCCTCACACCTAAATAATACAATACCCAGAGGATATTTTAACAGTACCAAATAATGTGCAAACTTTATTGAATCATATCACAATCCTCTCTATCTAGACAATAAAAACTCTCTATTTCACACATTCATACACATTCACACCATACTAAAAACATTTAAAACAGTGGTCCCCAAACCTGTCCTGGAGGGCCACCAGCCAGTCGGGTTTTTGGGATATCCTCAATGAATATGCATGAGAGAAAATTTGCATGCATGCATGCAAATTTGCATGCATGCATGCAAATTTTATCTCATGCATATTCATTGAGGATATCCCAAAAACCCGACTGGATGGTGGCCCTCCAGGACAGGTTTGGGGACCCCTGATTTAAAACATATGTCTGGTAAACATAGTGACCCTAATACACTTCACCATCAATTTTATATCAATACACTGTGAACATGAAATCACATAAATATAACAATAAATTGTTTATTCAATTTTACAAATCTCTCGTTACTATTTCCTTAATACAGTGGATAACCACCACTGCTCGCCTCAATTGGGTCATAATCCACTATCCATTATTTTTCAGATGTTTTTTTCCAATTCGTTGGTTATTTCCTTAACACTGTGGACACCAACTCTTGCTCGCTACAGTGTGCTCACACTCAGCTGTCCAACAAAAGATCTTTGTTTCTCCCCTCAATCGGGGCTTCTTCAGGGACTCATGCAAAATAGACAATTCATCAATCCAAGATACACTGTTCTTCACAGATTTTTATAGTACAAAATGCTGGTAGTACCTGTTCATATTCTTTATATCCAGGTTAAAACCATAATTTACTGACCTCGATAATCTTTATCAAAACAACATCTTCATCAATGTGCCATCGACACTAAAGCTTTTAGCGGAACTGACGTCCTCACCAACGGAAATCACATGTAGCGTGGCACATTGTTTACCAGACATATGTTTTAAATGTTTTTAGTATAGTGTGAATGTGTATGAATGTGTGAAATAGAGAGTTTTTATTGTCTAGATAGAGTGAGGATTGTGATATGATTCAATAAAGTTTGCACATTATGTGGTATTGTTTAAAATATCCTCTGGGTATTGTATTATGAACATTAAACCAATCAGGCAGAAGCTTTGCCTCGCACAATTCTCACGGCCTTTGCCCAATTGCATGAAGAGTGGAGATGGGGTAATGGGGTAATGTGAGGCTCTCATAGGGCACGGGATCGCAAGCATCAGAGTGGCAAGAAATTAGTTCCCTGCTTTGGAAAAATTGTGAGGTTTTGGTAAGCAGTCTGTGCAGTGACTGGTCTGGTGCTACCAGAGATGAACATAGCTCCTGTACAGTATAGTAGTCTGACTAAAACTTTCTCCAAAGACCCGAAGAAACATGATTCTTCCTGCATTATGTTAGAGGTGTTAAAGTGTTGAGGTGAAAATTGAAAGTTTGTGCTAGCCTGTTAGTGGTACATAAAGTACCTAAGCTAAAGTTTGTATTGATTTAGTTTCAGTTCATAAATCTTCTTGATGAAGAAAGCAGCAACAGTGAGGAGAGGCTGATCAGTGAGGATGGGGAAGGGGAGATTTGAGAAACAGGAAATGGAGGGAGAGCATAGCAACATGGATGGGGAGGAAGGAAAGCATGTCTGAACACCGGGAGTTTGGGGGGGGGGGGGGGGGGGGGGAGTGCACAGGGAGACAGACCCAGCATGTAAACACTTGGGCTGGATAATGAAGGAGATTATTTTCCTTGATCCAACTTGAGGACCAGCCTGCTGGGAGAAAGGCAGTAGCACTGAAAACTCCATAGAAATCCTTCCACACCAGGCCCTGATACAGGCGAGAGCCAGTAATGTGTCCCTTTTAAAATAAACTGCCTGTATCATAACTACAGGTTATGAATACAAATAGAAATGAAAGAACAAATAAGAAATCTACTTTTTTTTTTTTTAATTTATTCTTTATTAATTTTTGAAATATTTATGACAAAAACTGTCAAAACAAATATGATTCCCACTGTTATCAAAAACATCAGTATGATAAACATTTTAATAATAATACTCCCTACATCTAAACAATGAGAATCTATTGATACCATGAAATTTTACAGTGAGCAAATGAATTAATGAGCATATATAAGAAATAATTTAAACATAATGTGAAAGTTACCACACTCCTACATTCTATTCTAACCAGTTTGGGTTTGGTCTATATTCCCTCCAATTAAACTTTTAGATTCTAAAAAACTTTTCAAATCTCCTGGTTCATAATATATGTATCTCTGGTTTTCGAACCGCATTATACATTTAGCTGGATATCTTACTAAAATATGTGCACCTACTTGTTCTGCTAATTTTCTCAAAGTTAAGAACTCTTTTCTTTTACGTTGAGTTATTTTAGCGATGTCAGGATATATCCAAATTTGATGATCGCAAAATTTAACTAATCTATTACGTAGAAATAGTCTCAGAACTGTATCCCTGTCTGTTGGGAAAACGAATTTAACCATAACAGTTCCTTTCTTTTCAACAATATTAATATCAGTAGAAGATTCTAATATTTCAGAAACATTCAGAGGAGGATCCTGTTCCTCATTTACTGGAGTAGATACTATGTAATAGATTTTAGCTACAACAGGAAGAGCTTCAACAGGAATCTTTAATACTTCCTTTAAATACCTTTTAAAATGATCCTGTAAGTTTGAATATTTTAACAAAGGAAAATTAATTAACCTTAAATTTAAGTATCTATTCTCGTTCTCTAATCTTTCTAAATTCCTTCCATGTGACAGTTCCCCCTGTATCAGTTTTAATTGTACTTTCTGTACTTGTGAGATTTTATTTTCCATTTCTACTAGTTGTAACTTTTGTTTATCTAAACCTTCTTCTGTTTTTAATACTCTATTATTCATTTCTAATGTAACAGTAGTCAATTTGGATATAGCTTTCTCTAAGGTTACTATTGCGGTCCAAACAGAGTCCAGAGTAATTTTTGGTGGTTTTTCAAGTTTCTTCATTGGAGGGATTATTGCCAATCCTGTCTCCTCCTTATCCTTCAACTCCATTTGTTCTTTCTCATCCACCATGTTTAAACCGGTTGTTATTTGCCTTCTACAGGATCATTTTCTTGTATAGGTGTTTGTAGAGGAGGAGAAGGAGTTACTGGTGCTCCCGGACTGAGTGATACTAATGAGGCAGATAATTCCGTACTCAGCTCAATTTCTGGAATTATAGCGCCTTCTTCGGGAGTTTTTTCTCGTGTGGGACTAAAAAAGCTCTAAATTTTTCCTTGGGAGGGGTCTACTGGAGTAGATGCCATTGCGGCTTCTCTCAGTTTCCCCTTCCTTTTTGTGTGTGGCATGTTAATGCCGAAGAAATGAGTCACTATTAATTAGAGAGCTATTTAGTACTTTCCACTTAATCTTACCATGCACACTGTAAACTGGAGGGTATAGGAGAGTCAATTTAAGTTTAAACTTAAACTTACTTGGAACAGCCGCCAAATAATATTGCCAATATTCTCCATCAAAGCTGCGCACGGCTTGGGCGACGCGCGCGCTGACGTCGCGCCGTGAGAAGTCAGCTGTTATTGAAAAACTTGAAGTGATGTCACTTCCGGGCAGCGATTTCTCCGTCGGGGCAAGGTCCTCCCTGCCCCCGGGTAAAACAATTTTCAGCTGTTCCCAGTCAAGTAAGTGGTATCCAAGCAATAGTAACCTGACTTCTCCTTCCCCTCAATGAGGGAACGGAATCCAGATCTTTATATCTCAGTACCTCTCAGTGACGTCACTTCCGGGCAGCGATTTCTCCGTCGGGGCAAGGTCCTCCCTGGCCCCGGGTAAAACAATTTTCAGCTGTTCCCAGTCAAGTAAGTGGTATCCAAGCAATTGTAACTTGACTTCTCCTTCCCCTCAATGAGGGAACGGAATCCAGATCTTTATATCTCAGTACTTCTCAGTGACGTCACTTCCGGGCAGCGATTTCTCCGTCGGGGCAAGGTCCTCCCTGCCCCCGGGTAAAACAATTTTCAGCTGTTCCCAGTCAAGTAAGTGGTATCCAAGCAATAGTAACTTGACTTCTCCTTCCCCTCCAGAAATCTACTTTAAAATGTCTATATGTGAATGTCAGAAGTCTGAACAGTAAGATTGGCAAGTTAGAAGGTATGACACTATACAAGGATATAGACATTATAGGCATTTCAGACACATGGTTGAAGGAGGATAACCAGTGAAACCTTGTGATAGCAGGGTATAAATTATATCGACATGACAGGGCAGAATGGTGGAGGTGTGACATCACTACATGTAAAAGATAATAAAAATCCTGCAGGAAATAAAGTGCAGTGTGGAATCCTTATGGATAGAAATTCCATGTATGATAAGTAAGAGTATTACAGTGATTGTAAACTATTGGCCACTGACCAAAATGAAGAAACAGACCTGAAGACTGGAGGGTGGCCAATGTAAACCCAATATTTAAAAAGAGCTCCAGGGGCAATCCGGGTAACTACAGACCAGTGAGCCTGACTTCAGTTCTGGGAAAAATAGTGGAAACTATTCTAAAGATCAAAATCACAGAGCATATAGAAAGACATGGTTTAATGGAACAAAGTCAGCATGGCTTTACCCAAGGGAAGTCTTGCCTGACAAATCTGCTTTGTTTTTTTGAAGGGGTGAATAAACATGTGGATAAAGGTGAACCAGTAGATGTAGTGAATTTGGATTTTCAGAAGGCGTTTGACAAAGCCCCTCATGAGAGGTTTTTAAGAAAATTAAAAAGTCATGGGATAAGAGGCGATGTCCTTTCGTGGATTACAAACTGGTTAAAAGACAGAGAGTAAGATTAAATAGGCAATTTTTTCAATGGAAAAGGGTGAACAGTGGAGTGCCTCAGGGATCTGTACTTGGACCAGTGCTTTTCAATATATTTATAAATGATCTAGAAAGGAATACAGCAAGTGAGGTAATCAAATTTGCAGATGATACAAAATTATTCAGAGTAGTTAAATCACAAGCGGATTGTGATAACCTGCAGGAGGACCTTGCAAGACTGGAAGATTGGGCATCCAAATGGCAGATGAAATTTAATGTGGGCAAATTCAAGGTGATACATATAGGGAAAATTAACCCATGCTGTAGTTACACGGTTAGGTTCCATATTAGAAGCTACCACCCAGAAAAAAGATTTGGCGTCATAGTGGATAATACATTGAAATTGTCGGCTCATTGTGCTGCGGCAGTCAAAAAAGCAAACAGAATGTTAGGAATTATTAGGAAGGGAATGGTGAATAAAACGGAAAATGTCATAATGCCTCTGTATCATTCCATGGTGAGACCGCACCTTGAGTACTATGTACAATTCAGGTTGCCACATCTCAAAAAAGATATAGTTGCACTGGAGAAGGTACAGAGAAAGGTGACCAAAATGATAAAGGTGATGGAACAGCTCCCCTATGAGTAAAAGCTAAAGAGGTTAGGGCTGTTCAGCTTGGAGAAGAGACAGCTGAGGGGGGATATGATAGAGGTCTTTAAAATCATGAAAGGTCTAGAACAGGTAAATGTGAATTGTTATTTACTCTTTTGGATAATAGAAGGACTAGGGCAGTGATGGCCAACCTTTTGAGCTCAGTGTGTCAAAATTCATTTAAAAAATGAGCATAACTCGGGTGGTGTGTCACTTCTAGAAAAATCCATAATTTTGTGATATTTGTAGCTCTAATTAATAACAAAAAGTTATAATTTTAATATATGTACTGTATTTATTAATAAAGCAAAAACAAATAATTCTTTACCTGCTTAGTAACTTTTTTGTTGCTGAATTTCATTGGCTAAATCTTCAATTAAAAAACTCTCTCCCCCCCCCACCCACAAATTCTTACTCCGCTGGATTTTCTCATACACACTCATGCTCACACACACACACACTGAACCCCAGGCAGGCTCCCATTCATTTTCACACCACTCCCTCCCCATCCCCCAGGCATGCACACATTCATTCTCACACACACAGACCCCCAGGCAGAGTCCCATTCATTCACATGCACACACTAAAGGCAGACCCCCCTCTCTTTTGCCAGCAACCTTGGAACCTCTCTCATTCCTCTGCTGCCACTGTCACTGTTGCAAACAAAACAGCAAGGAAGGCTGCTTAACAAAGCCGTGAGAGCAGAAATACAGAATAAGCAGCCAAATGTCCAATCTGGATTTCTTTATTGTGTAGAGACAAGAATGTGCAAATAAGCCTGACTCTGGCCGAGTTTCACCCTCTTTCAATAGGGCTGCATCAGGGGCTAAAACATACAATAAATAACATATAATAGTTTAAATAACATATAATTGTTTTCTCTCTTTTTTATGGTGTCTTCCGGCATAACTTCATTTTTATATTTTATTGTCTTCATGATGATGTTCGGATCATTTTTCATAGGTATCGTTGATATTAAAGTGCATAAGATGATGACGTGGATATAGAATTGGTTGGTGTATGCAATAGTAAGCAATACCATTGGACATTTTATAGGAGTAATTCACATTAATATCACACTTCACAGTTGATATATTTCATCTTCACATGGGTTTGAGCCATAATAATAATAATTTTTTTTTGTTCCACTTTTAATATTTACATGGTCTGTCTTAAATGTCAATTTTTTCTCCTTTTTCACATATTCTTAATTATTTCCATTCACACATGCGTGGTGAGCATTATGTTTTATGTTTTTTAGTCACAAATAATATTATTTATTATGATTTCCATAATTTTTTATTTCTCATATTACATTTGTAATTTTTATTCATATCAGCAATATAGCTATACAGAAAGGATACACCGATTTATTGGAGGTAAAGGCAATATCATTTTATACATTTATTGCATTTTATGTTTTCATATTTTGTGTCACACCACATACATTCATGTTACCATTATATATGTCCATTTTATATGTTCGTTTGCATTATGTTTTTATATTCTTTTAATTAATTTATTTACTATTATATGTTATTTATTGTATGTTTTAGCCCCTGATGCAGCCCTATTGAAAGAGGGCGAAACTCGGCCAGAGTCAGGCTTATTTGCACATTCTTGTCTCTACACAATAAAGAAATCCAGATTGGACATTTGGCTGCTTATTCTGTATTTCTACTGTCACTGCTGCCACATGGCTATTGGGGAGGTGCAGATTGCTGCTACTGACACTGAAGCCCATTCTGCTGCCTCCTCTGTGCAGGCCCCGTGGGCTTCCACTTTCTCCATGCTGATCTCGTACATTGTGAGATCCGTAGAGAAAGTGCTATTCTTGCACATTCCCAAAGATTACATGTGCCAATCACTAAAAAGTAATTTATTTTTTTTTACCTTTACTGTCTGATCTTAGTTTTCTAATTGGTTGGTCACGGGCTTTTTTTTTTTCCACCTTCCTTTTCTTATTTTTTTTGCCAATTCCTTTTATATTGTCTTTTTTTCTGTTTCTGTTCTCTCCATCTTCTTCCCTCAAACACACAGTCAGGTTCTCATTCTCACACGCATTTCTCTCTCTCACACACATACAGGCTCTCACTGTCACATGCTCTCTCTCATACAATCATTCATACACATGCTGTCTGACTCACACACAGGCTCTCTCTCACTCCCACATGCTGTCTTGCTCAAGCACATGTTGTCTCTGCAAACATTCAGGTCCTCACTCTCAAACACAATCTCTGAACTCATCTCATACATGCACACACACACACACCCTCTACAGACCCTCAGCCTCTCTCTCAACTCTGAGCCTCCTCTTCGTGGGTCACCGCAGGATGGGCTCTGCAGCGACCCTGATCTTCTCGAGCTGCTGGGACTTGGAATTCGCGGCGGCCCGTAAGCGCAAGTGCTGCTCCTCTTCTGCACGCGCTGATGCTTCTCCTCCTTCCTGCCCACGCAGCTCCGGCAACATTTACTTCCGGGGCCATACAGGCAGGAAGGAGGAGGAGCATCAGCGCATTTAAACGTGATCTTTTTCTTCGGGCCGTGGTGACGTGAGCCTCACCATGGCCCTGCCTATCGCTGCGCCGCATAAGCCTCCCTGCGCCCGGGGGCATTGGGGGGGTGGATACTAAAAAACAAATTTTAAAGGGTCGGCGCAGCCGATAAAAAAAAAAAAAAAAAATTCCCAATAGTCCACGAAACGCTGCGCGTGTCAGCAAAAACGTCTCGGCGTATCATAGGTTAGCCATCACTGGACTAGGGGGTACTCCATGAAGTTAGCAAGTAGCAATTTAAAACTAATCGGAGAAAATTCTTTTTCACTCAATGCACAATTAAGTTTTGGAATTTATTGCCAGAGGATGTGGTTATGACAAATATTGTAACTGGATTTAAAAGAGATTTGGATAAGTTCTTGGAGGAGAAATCCATTAACTACTATTAATCAAGTTGACTTAGCGAATAGCCACTGGCATCAGTAGCATGAGATCTACTTAGTGTTTGAGAACTTGCCAAGTACTTGTAGCCTGGATTGGCCACTGTTGTACACAGAATGCTGGGCTTGATGGACCCTCGGTCTCACTCAGTATGCAATTTCTTATGTTCAAATTAAAAGAGCAAATAAATCTGACAACAATAATAATGGGAGATGGTAACTACCGTGGTATTGACTAGGTCGATAAGCTAGAAAGGTTAAGTTTCTAGATGCCATAAATGATTACTTTATTGAACAGCCAGTTCTAGAACTGATGACTGAGAGTTACTTTTGATCTAGTCCTCAGTGGAATGCCACACCTGGTAGAAGGGGTTACTGTAGCGGGGATGGAGGACATTAAGTAAAACTACTACAGTAACATATAACTTTAAAAGGGAAGACTATGATAGAATAAAGAAATTCTTAGGAAAAAAATTAAAAGGGGCGGCTGAAAGGGTTAAAAGTTTGCATGAGGAATGGACATATTTTAAAAATACCATGTATTCCATGCTTTAAAAAAGGTTGAAGGAAGACCAAATGACTACCAGTGTAGTTTAATGATGAGGTAAAAGTGGTAGGTAAAGCTAAAAGGGCATCATTCAAAATATGGAAAGCAGACCTAAAAGAAGAAAACAAGCAAGAGCATAAGCACTGGTAAGTTAGATGTAAAATAATTAGACAGACCAAAAGAGACTGAAAAAAAATATTTGCCAGTGAGGCAAAACCTAATAATAAAAACTTAAAGTACATTTGAAGCAAAAAGCCTGTGACAGCGTTAACTGGGCTGTTACAGGACAGAGGGGCAAAAGGGGAGCTCAGGGAGGACAAGAAAATAGAAGAAAAACTGAATGAATTCTTTGCCTAGGTCTTTACATAAGAGGAAGTTAGGAACATACACCTGAAACATTCTTTAATGGAGATTCTGAGCTACTAAAACAAATATCTATAACTATGAAGGATGTAATACATCAGATTAACAAACTAGAGAGTAACAAATCACTGGAAGCAGATGACATCCACCCCAGATATCTAAAAACTAAAACTTAAAATTGTCACTTGTAACCTGTAATCTTTCATTTATATAACTTTATTTATAATTTCCAGACAAACATAAAATGTACACAGAAGCAAATAATATTGCAGTGAGTTACATGACAAAAGATTATATAGGGAACACATACCTAAAGAACCATAAAAGTAGAAAGAAATAGGAAACCCCCAAGTGGCACCCCAAATCATCTTAAGTATCATTCAAAAAACCAAGGTACAGCCCCCCAAATAGTGGTATATTTAGCATGATCACCCGTAAGACTGTCCCAGGACAGCAATAACCCATCTTTTCAATATTTATCTACTCCCACTTTGTCAACTTCTCACTAACCTTAAGCTAAGACATTACCTATACGCGGATGATATTCAAATCCTCATCCCTATAGAAGATTCCATACACAAAGCCATATCATTCTGGAATAAATGTCTGTCAGCTATCAACAATCTACTCACCAGCCTCAACTTGGTTCTAAACAAAAACAAAACTGAAATCCTCATTATAACTCCTGAAAATTATACCCCTTCCTCACATTCTAACACTAATCAACATTCGGTCACCGCAGGGCTCTCCACCACGCAACAAGTTAGAGACCTGGGAGTCATCATAGACAACAGACTCAGTCTCAACAAATTCGTCAACAACACAACAAAAGAATGTTTCTTTAAACTTCAAACATTAAAGAAACTCAAACCTCTCCTCCTATACAGAGACTTCCGCATGGTTTTACAAGCCATCATACTCCCAAAGCTGGATTACTGTAACTCTCTCCTCCTAGGCCTTCCAGCATGCACCATCAAACCACTTCAGATGGTCCTAAACGCCTCTGCAAGAATTCTATCAAATGCCAAAAAGAGAGATCATATCACCCCAATTCTCCACCATCTCCACTGGCTTCCAATTAAATACAGGATCCAGTTCAAGTCTTTAATGATGATACATAAGGCCTTACACAACATCGCACCTCTCAACCTAACATTCCAAATTCAATTACACACATCTGTGAAACCAACCAGAAGCGCCTATCAGAACAGACTAATCACACAACCTGCGAAATCCGTTCTGAGGAAACATGCATTATCCACAGCGGGCCCTTCACTTTGGAACTCGCTCCCTCCAGACCTTCGTTTGGAACCATGCCACTCTACATTTAAAGGGAAACTTAAGACTTGGCTTTTCAAACAAGCTTTCCCCTAGAGCCAAGAACACGAAGAAAAGTCTTTTCAAGCCCACAACGAGTTATTCAGATCTATTTTTTTTTCTTCCTTTGTTAATCAGAAATTTACACATGCTGACTTCAATGTAAAAACTTGTTACTTAGTTTTTGTTCAATGTAAAACTTCTTTTATTCTGTTCTATGTAAACCGCTATTTGTAGCGATAGTTACTGTTCTTTGTGAACCGGGGTGATATGTATATTATACAGGAACCTCCGGTATATAAATTATTTTAAATAAATAAATAAATATTTGCGAACGCCAATAATCTATACTAGGGATGACTTTCCAAAAAGTCACACTAGTGAATTGAGCAGCCAGCAACAGCTGCCTGACCAGCGCTCTGCATTTCACTGGAACCAGCAATCAGTGCCATCTACCGAATAACTCCAAATCGGTATAATGTGAACAAGGAGGTGAAGGATATCAGCTATTTCTTGTATAACTCGGGACCAGAAGCCATTTACCTCAGGGAAAAACCACTACATGAGGCTATAGGTACCTTATTGCCCAAATCCTCACCAACACTGATCACTGGCACCAGGGAAACATTTAGAATATAATACGGGAGTATGATAAGTTCTATTGAGTAACTTAATCATAAGCTCCACCCTTCTAGCCCATATGGAAATGTGGTGGGCAGAGGTCTAAATAGCTTTCCACGCCCTGGAGTCTAGGTTAATACCTAAATCTTATTCCATAAAATAATAATAGAATGAAGAGTGTCTTTACTAAATTTACCCTGAAGTATCCCTTGGTATATAAGTGTATGGGCCAGCAAGGGGCTATTCCTGCACACCCTTCTACTATTAGATTAACTGCTTCAGCTTGGTTCCGCTCGAGCAAGAACTAAGACTCATCTTTTGAAGTCAGCCATACTTTCACAAAGATAAGGCGGGCCGCCCAATAATAAACACGCAAGTTAGGTAACGCCATACCTCCTTGGCACTTGGGCAACCACAAGCGACTCAAGCTCATCCAGGGCCATCGACCGTGCCAAATGAATTGTAACATGCACTTATTTAAGTCATTGAATACAGTGACAGGGATTGAGCAGAGAACTATGTTGAAAAAGAAACAAGAGTTTCGGTAATAAATTCATTTTGAGCAAGCTGATTCGGTCCACCCAGCAAAATTGGAGGATCCGCCTCCTCTTGATTGGGGAGGAAATACCTCCTAACATTTAAAGAGACAAGTGAAAGCCATGAATGACAGAAAGAAATATAATCCCAGGAAACAATGACCACGGTCAGGGGCACTGGCCACAAAATACAAGATCTGTTCCGCCATACAGAACCCCTCAATGCAATCCAAAAGAAAAAGAAATATTTAGAAAACCCCAAGAAAGATTACAAAAAAAAAAATAGAATACCATGAGCACCTTCTCAGTCCTTTGCCGTCCAGAGACCCACTGCATTAATAGAGAAAGACCACACTGCCTACCCCACCTATTAAAAAGAACAAAATTAAACAGCACATCTATGTAAAATACCTTAGTGTTTCCCAGGAAATTAGCTACCCTCCCAATAAAATCCCCTGCTCCCAGTTCACTACCCTCCAAAGTCCCCAACAAAGCCAAAGAGCCCATACTCTCCTGAGTGGGAACATAGTCGAGACCCAGGAGGAGAGCCCACCCCAGTCAACAATCCCCCCTTCTTTTTCAACAAACCCTTTAACAAACAGCCTCTAATCCCCCCAAAAACCCCTAAAACAATGGGCATGGGAAATGAAAATGAGAGACTACATAGCTCAAGAAATGGGTACCAACAAGAGGAGCCCAAATAAACAATGGAACACTGGAAAGAAAAGGAAATATGCCTATGTCTCCAAAGGAAAAGTTCGAACTCCAAAGAAATGAATATCTCAATAAGCACAGGCAACCGGGAATCCCCCATACTTAATCCTTCCCCACCACCCTAACCTCCCAAACGCCCATCATGAAGACAAAAAAAGAGAACCAGTGCCATAACATGAGCGCTTGTAAACTCAGGAAAGAAAAAACGGAAAGAAACACAGATAGCCATGTTATGAAAGGTTTACCAGGAGCTGAAGCCAGTGTAAGAGAGAAAAACAAGCATGTGGCCAAAGTGACAGCAAAAACAAAGAAAAAAAAAAAAAGAAAAAAGTGGCCCAAAGAAATAATAATACAGACATAAGCAACTGTATATTGCATAGTACTGAAAAAACAAAGAAAAGAACAAAACCAATAGCCAATTATTCGGCCCAGATCAATGCCCAGTAAACTAAAAACATTAACAAAGAGCAGGGCATGGGCAAGAGTCAAAACATTACAGTCACCAGCCCGTAATGGGAACTCTCTCCAAATGGAACCAAAACAGTCTGGATCACTGGGTAGATCAGTCACTCTCACACAGAGAAAAAAAACCCCCACAAGGACAAAAACACCAGTCCAAGAGAAATAGGAAAAAACAATCCAAAGCATGAGAAATGCCACGAAGCCTGCAGCGCACCCAAATCCAAACAAAGAAAAGCCCAAAGTCACATCCATTCCTTAAGGTGGATCAGGAAGAGACTCAGAAGCCGCCCAAAACCTTAGTCAGGTGATGAATGATCCTTCCAAGCTGTTTGTAAGTATTTCTGTGCAGAAGAGACATCGTCGAACATAATCGGCTTGCTGTTCATAGTCACTCATAATTTAGCCAGATACAGCATGGCATCTTATATATTCCTTTTTTGAAGCTTCCGCTAGACTCCTGCGAAGGCAAGTCGTTTTTTCCGCAGTTCTTCTGAAAAGTCAGGGAAAATCATGACACGATTCCCCCGATATTCTTGGCCTCTCGTGCAGCATTAAGGACAAGGCGCTTATCGCTAAAGTTATGAAATGTAAGGATAATTGCACGAGGGCAACCACCTGCACCTGGAGTGGACGCAACCATGCGATGAGCCCGGTCAATTTTAAGTGCACCATGCTTTGTTGATATCTGCAGCAAGTCGGGAAGCCATTTAGGGAAGAACCTTACCACGTCAGGGCCTTTGGCTTTCTCAGGGACCCCAAGGATCCGAATGTTGCAGCGTTGCGATCTATTTTCAAGATCATTGATCATGTCTATAGCTGTGGTAAGGTTCCTATCTAATTTATCAATCTTAGCCTCAGCCAAGATCAATGCCAGCTCCAGATCCATGAGCTTAGAGTCAGTTTCCTCTAGATCAGGGGTGGGCAATTAATTTTCCCATGGGGCCGCATGAGAAATTGGGATGGTTTTAGAGGGCCGGACTAATATAATTAACTCAGTTCTCAATAGCCCTACTTATGAAAAGACAGCAGTTTACCACCAATGTATGTCCTCTGAGAAAACACAACAAATAAGACCGATACAAACGCTTACATGCTAGCAAAATATCTCATCTCGGTAACAGACACAGAACCGACCTAACATACTCCCAGGATCTGTAGTAATGCACATAAACTAATCCGCACACAGTTACACCTGTATTATGGAATACACTCAAACAGGAGCAACCCTATCTATGAAAAGGCAACACTACAAATATTACATCAGACCCTAAACACCAATACACCTCTTATTAGGAAAACAGAACTAACAAGCAGCTATAGATCCCCAAACAGAAATAATTGTAAAACTATACTAATAAGCAGAATAAATGTTTCTAAACAGCTATGAACAGAATAACATCCAACAATTAAAAACTCATAAAAACTATTAAACATTCTCCAAACACCAATAAAATATTTCAAAAAAGCAGACATCACACAATTAAAATGGCAGTCAAGAAAAATAAACTTAAAGCCACCTTTACCTTACCCCCTCCAGCAGCTCTCCTACTCCCCTTCCCTGCAGGCCGTGGCATACACCAGAAGCAGCAGTAGAAGCTAAGCTCTATACTTATGGTCCTCTTCCTTAGTGCCCATGTCTCTCACACACACACCATACCAGTCATGCCCCCATGACCAGTTTCTGTCTCTCACACACCAATCATCTCCCAAACAGTCTTTGGCACACACACACCTGTCACCTTCCTGAACAGTTTCTCTCATGCCATACACACACACACAGGCTTCCCACTCCCGTGTTCTACTTGCATATATGGTCTTCTCACTCTCATAATCACTTTCTCTGTCTCTCTCTCTCACACACACACACACTCACCAGTCTCTCACTCCCATGCTTGTTCTCTCCACATGCACAGGCTTCTCATTCCCAAAATCACTTTCTTTCTCTCTCTCACACACACACACACCAGTCTCTCACTCCCATGTTCTCTTTCAGATATACCGGCTTCTCCCTCCCATGATGTGTCTCACACACACCTGGGTTTCTCACTCCCATGCTCACTCTTCACATGCACAGGCTTCTCATTCCCATAATCACTTTCTCTCTCTCTCTCTCACACACACACACACACCAGTCACCTGATCTCACTCATGCATACACACTCACACAGGCTTCCCACTCCCAAGTTCGGGAGTGGGAAGCCAGATATACAGGCTTCTCCCTCCCATGCTGTGTCTCACACACACCCAGGTTTCTCACTCTCATGCTCACTCTCTTCACATGCACAGGCTTCTCATTCCCATAATCACTTTCTCTCTGTTACACACACACCAGTCTCTCTCATTTCCATGCTCACTCTCCACGTGCACAGGCTTCTCATTCCCTGAATCACATTCTCTCACATTCACACACACCAGTCTTTTTCTCTCACACACACAGTCACCTTACCAAGCAGTCTCTCTCTCTCATGCATGCACACTCACCCAGGTTTCTCACTCCCACAACTCCAGGCTTCTTATGCTCATGCTTTCCCACATACCCAGACTTCTCACTTCCATGCTTTTTCTCTCACACACACACACACATCAGTCACCTCCCTGACTAATGCCTCACACTCTCACATACACATCAGTCATCTCCCTGAGCAATCACTTTCATTGTCTCTCACATACACACACACATCAGCTCTCTGACCACTCAATCACACACAGGCTGGCTGGCTGCTTCTCACTCTCTCTTACTCACTTCCTCTTCCCCCTACATATGTCACGGAGTTTTTTGCCGGTCTGCGGCGCGCGCTCCCGGTCTCTCCCACTGCCGTTGCCGCTGGGCTGTCAGCACGTTCAAGCCCAGTGGGAACGGCAGCGGTGTTGGAAGAAGCTGTGGCACCCGCGGCTGGCCTTTTCTTCTTCCCGCGCCTGCCCCCCCCCTCCCGTGACCCGAAACAGGAAGTGATACACGGAGCGGTGCGCGGGAAGGAGAAAGAGCCGTGCTGCGTCGGCTGCAGCATCGGCCCCCGAGCAATTGAACCAGCCGGCAATCGAGAAAGGAGTCAGCAGCATGAGCCCCCGCAGGCCAAGAAAGAAGAATCCCTTCGGCCGCGGGGAGGCTCATGCTGCTGACTCTTCCTGATTGCCGGCTGGTTCAATTGCTCGGGGGCCGATGCTGCAGCCGACGCGGCACGGCTCTTTCTCCTTCCTGCGCACCGCTCCGTGTATCACTTCCTGTTTCGGGTCACGGGAGAGGGGGGGCAGGCGCGGGAAGAAGAAAAGGCCAGCCGCGGGTTGCCATAGCTTCTTCCAACACCGCTGCCGTTTCCACTGGGCTTGAACGTGCTGACAGCCCAGCGGCAACGGCAGCGGGAGAGAGACCGGGAGCGCGCGCCGCGGACCGGCAAAAAACTCCGTGACATATGTAGGAAAGAAACTCGAGCGAAGGCACGCTGCCCGATTGGCCGGTGCTGGGCAAGGCTTGCCCAGCACCGGCCAATCGGACAGCGTGCCTTCGCTCGAGTCACTCCCTCCTCCCCCCCCCCCCCCCGGACGCTGTAAAAAAAAAAAAAACAGTTCATTCTCCGCTCCCTCGCTCCCCGATTGGCCGGCCAATCGGGGAGCGAGGGAGCGGAGAATGAACTGCCGCCTTCCCTCTGCAAGGGAAGGCAGCAGTGCCTCATTCCCCGTCTGCTCTCAGCAGTGGGTGGGCCGGATTCAGACCGTAGGCGGGCCGGATTCAGCCCGCGGGCCGCCCCTTGCCCAGGTCTGCTCTAGATGTTCAGTATTGTCTTTCACGGACTGAACTAGCTGTGCCACTTTGTCCACAAAAGTCTTGAGACGGGAAGCCAACTTGGAGGAGATTTTATCTGCAAGAGTCTCCCCCTAAGGGACTGAATGTAATCGGTATCCAGATCATCCCTTGTATGGATAAAATTCAGTTCCTCCTCCTCCGAGGCAGAGCCCTCCATGCCAGCTGCCAATAAGGCCTTTGTAGATCAATCCTACTGCAAAGCCCTTTAAGCCTTGCGATTCACCCACAGGGAGGGAATAGAGTGTTTATTAGCAACTTTCGAGGCTGACATTGTAAAAATATAGCTCTGTCTTCCACTTTAATCAAAGGATGAAGACGGATGGAATGGGAACTCTAGTAGGCAGCTTCCTCTCTCCTCGCGGCATAACCGAAGTCTCAAGTATTCTTTTGTTTAAAACAGCCATGATTCTTGAAGACTGGAAGGTGGCCAATGTGATGCAAATTTTTTTGAAAGGGTTCCAGGGGTGATCTGGGAAACTAAAGACCAGTGAGCTTGATGTCAGTGCCGGGGAAAATGGTAGAAACCATTCTTAAAAATAAAATTTCTGGCTATATAAATGAAACTGGCTTAATGGAGAAGAGTCAACATGGTTTTAGCAAGTAGAAGTCTTGTCTTACCAATCTTTTAGAATTTTTTTGAAGGTGTAAATAAACATGTAAATAATGGTGAACTAGCTGATATAGTGTTTTTTGGAAGGCACTCGACTCTCCCATGAAAGACTCCTTGGGAAATCACATAGTCATACGATATGAGGAAGTATCCTATTGTGGGCTGGTAACTAGTTAAAAGACTGGAAACGGAGGGTAGAACTAAATGGTCAGTTTTCCAAATGAAGAAAAGTCATTAGTGGAGTACTGGAACCTGGGCTATTTTAACATATTAATAAATGATCTGGAAAAGGGAATGAGTGAGGTATAAGGATGCTTTGAAAAGGTTTTCCTATGAAGCCAAACTAGTTTGGTGACGGTGAAGAAACAAAGATTATTACAGCAATGAAATTGCACTGATCAGACTTGCACAAAATATCTAAGGCTGCTGAAATGCTAGAATATATGCTAAATGTTAAAAAGTATGTAAAAGGTCAAAAATTATGTTAAGGCTCAACACTGAGTTTTGTTTTTGCCTTCTGGCTCAATTTACAAGAAATCACAAGACTTACTCGAATTCAATCTCATTAGCATATATGAGATATATCTAATTAGGTTATATCCAATTAGGACAATGTTATGCCTACAAATTAATGCATTGGTGTGAAAATTAGAGGTGACCTATTTAACCTATTGTATCACTAACATGTTTATGTTTAAGATTTATAAATCGCCTACACACAAAGGATTAAGTGATAATAATTTCAAACACGCATGGGGTAAAAATATACACAGACCACAATAGAAACAAAATCTTCAAGGTACAGTATATATTAGCACGATTTAGCTAAATTCCTATATTAAACTACACTAAATAGAAAAGTAGGCTTGTTGGAGAGGACAAGAAAACGTTCTCGGAGATTCCTCCTGAATTGCCTTGCTGGTAATCGTACTCTCCTGTGATAGCCCATTTATCTCAATAAATCTTTCTTTTTTAGCTACCAGTGTTAAATGTTTATTTATAACCCACAACACTTCTGGCAACAAAGATGGGATATAGAGTGAGAAGGGGTACAGCATGGCTTTCCTGATTAGTGAGTAAAGACTTGTTCCTTGCCTTGCTTCCCTATACGGAGGTCCCCGTTTCTATTCCTTCCTCCCATGTAGGGAACCCCATTCTGTTTTAGGAATTTTCTACAGCATATCGGCAGGTGAGAGAAATTTGTTTTATTTGGGTTTTTTGGGTTAAGTTTTTGTTTAGTTATTGAGTGTTTGCTTAGGAGACAGTTAACAGGAGCTGGTATTTGATTAAGCCTAGGCACGGTGTTGTGTGAGATCTCAATCAAATTATACTAATGCTGTTAGTGTGGAGGACATTCAAATGGTGAATGCATGTTAAGTGCTTTTAAGTGTGAGAGTGTTTGCTGTGTGCAGCTGCATAATTAATTAATTTATTTAATGCTTTATATACAGTCGTTCCGATTTCAATCACAACAGTTTACACAAACAATAAAATAATAAGATCAATAAATCATAATTAAAATTACAATAAATATCTTATAAAAAACAAATTACAGGGTTAATACAGTAAAAATAATAAAATTATAAGATAAATCGTAACCAAGAGAAAAGAATAAGAGAAAAGAAAAAGAAAAAAAATAAGATCCTTATTCATCTGAAAATTATTTAACTTCCTTGCCATGATTCAGATATTCTGATCCCTCAAAAGCCATGTTTTTAGATTTATTTTTTTTTAAAATCATAAAATCTGTTTGCAGCCTTAAATCAAGAGGTAAAGAGTTCCATAGTTTAGATCCTGCTATTGAAATGGCTCTCTCCCTCACCTTACTTAAATGTGAAGTTCGTATAGAGGGAATGACCAAGAGGCCTTTATTTGCTGATCTTAAGTTTCTCTTTGGGCTGTAAAGATGTAAGGCTGCATTAAGCCATTCTGTTTATCACTGTTAATAAATCTGTGCAGTAGACAAAGAACTTTAAAATCCATTTTATATTTTACTGGCAACCAATGCAAGGAAATTAAAATTGGTGTAATGTGATCAAACTTTCTACACCTAGATCGAATGTCGGTATACAAAATAAATAAATAAATAAATAAATAAATAAATAGTTAAAACCCTAGCTGTAGCATTCTGCTGAAGCTGCAAAGGTCTTATTATACTAGCCAGAAGGCCAAACAAAAGGGCATTACAATCTAAATTAGAAAATATTAGCACCTGGAGTACTGTATGAAAATTTTCATGATTGAGTAATGTTTGAAGTGTGTTATATCCATCTCTAATTTTCAAGCTAATATGTTTTTTATTGTTCAAGTCACTATCAATAGTTATTCCTAGATCGCATGCATGACTAATTCAATTTTGGTGGAGTCCATTTGAAAATGGGGAAAGTTATTTATTGTCAGTTTTCTATTTAATAATATAATCTCAGTTTTTCTTAAGTTCAGGATCAATTTCATATGAGCTAATAGTTGTTGAATTGCTGAGAAATAAATATTAAAAATCAAAATCAACAAAATATCATATGTGTGGAAACTAGATACATTTTTTGTTTTTTATTATTTTAATTATTTTTATTTAATTTATTTATGATTGTTATGAGCGGGAATCTCATAAAATGCTCAATTTTGGCAACATTAGCTTATTAAAAGCTTTAAGCAGTCTGACTCTTTTAGACTGTAACTGTAAAATTTTTTAATCATTGATTCCCGTTCATGAAATGAAATGTGGGACACAATAGACTTTTTTTTGCTTGTGATATCAAGCCGAATGTATCTTCAACAAATTTGTTTAGAATTGACTTTGTCGCTGTGATAACAGATGTGAAAGAAATCGGGGCTATCGCTCTGTTTTAGAGCTGTAGCCGCTCCGTTTTACTCAAGCTAACACTTCACTTGAGAGTCACTATTTTTCTTTGCCCAATATAAATATTGACTAATTTCAAAGTATTTTCTCTTGAATCTTTAATTGGCACCAGGAATTGAATGTCATCTGCATATAGATAATATTTAACGCCTAGTCTGTCTAGTAATTGGCAGAGTGGTAGCATATAAATATTAAAGAGGGTAGCAGATAAAGAAGATCCTTGTGGTACTCCTGAATCCATACTGAATTTCTCTCATATAGAATTACCATTTCTAACTTGAAAAGAGCGAGTCTGTAAATATGAAATAAACCATTGAAGAGTTGTACCATTAAGGCCAATTTCAGACTATCTACGAATTAGGATCTGGTGACTGACCATATCAAAGATGGCTGAAAGGTCAAGTAATACCAATAAATATGTCTGACCTGCTTCAGATCCCCTTAATATGGTATCTGTTAAGGCAAGCAATAATGATTCAGTGTTAAAATGTTTTCTAAACCTGAACTGAGACGGAAAAAGTATGATATTTGTATCCATATGCTCTGCCAACTGGGCCTGTACTACTTTTTCCAATATTTTGGCCATAAATGGTACATTTGAAATAGGTCTAAAATTATTTAGCATATTAGGGTCAGAATTTCCCTTTTTTAGTGTTGGAACTGTACATTTTAATGACAAAGGTATTTTGCCTTAATAGGAGAATAAATTAACTGAACCACTGATTTTAATGTCGAAGTGGAGATAGTATCTAAACGATGAGTTGCCTATAGTGAATGAAAAATAGCATGCTTACAGTGTGAATGATCTGAATTTGAAGAAATAACAGTTTTTAGCATCTTTTTCTTTTCTGTAATGTTTACTGGGGTTTTTTTCATTACCAAGATTGGATTAAAAACTCAACATCGCTAATGTATTGATAATGAGACATTTAATTATTAATAGTTATTTTTAAACAATTCCAATTAGCTTAAATTTTATATGACAAACTTGGAAAGAGAACAAATATATTGCACTTTACTCAAATATCCTGGTTTCCTATTCTATCATTTATTAGAGCGCTGGGCATTTCTGTTTTAGTTTGATCATCCCAATATTTTATCTCTATGCATTGACCATCCATTTTCCTTCATAAAATGCTATTAGTTTATAAGAAATATTTATGAACTGTTTCTGATAATGTATAGTCATATACTATCCCTAATTTCTTTCATGTTTCCATAAAATGACGCAGATTTAAACTCCCCATTGTGAAATTGCAAATGAACTTTATGCATATGCCAAAAAGATCAGACTGCCAATATTGTTTTACCATTGCAATAAGTACTTCATTGACCAAACTGGAAGGATGAACTAAATCATTAAAACTAAATTGACTTAGACTGATTAAATAAAAAAAGAGCAGGGGTTACCCCTGCCTAGAAGTACTGCCGGCTACCCTGCTAAGTATTAGAGATACAGCAGCCAGAAATACTAATCTAAACCCATCTGAATGTATTACTGGGCATCTCATGCCAACACCCAACATCCTCAATACTTGGAATAATTTTGATTGAATGTGATTTGTTACAATTAAAAGACTCAATGATTTCATATTACAAGGTATTATTTCTAACACCTCCCAACATATCAGTGTTGCATTGCCAAGACCACAAGTAGACAGGCCCTTTAAGTCCCTCATCTGCTGAACTCTCCAACAGTTTGCCTAAACTCTACAAGGAAGGGACCCATCAGGGACCCACAGAAGGCAGGTACTTGAACCCTGATAAAGAATACCTTTCCTGCACAAGCAGGCCGATTCTGTCAGAAGCACGGGAAGAGGGCTGCTCTGTGTTAAGCGCCTGCTTTCCCAACGCTCGCCCAGCCATCTCTCCTGGGCACGTGATCCCATATTTAAATGAGGGGTCGTGCTAAAAGGAAACGCTAGGGACAAATACGCGCCCCTAGCACCTCCTTGGCCCAGGAGAGGTGGCTCTATCAGCGGGTTCAGGAATTTTAGGATCGTGTTTTCCAAACCCTGACAGTCATCTGTTAAGAAATTTGAGCGTCCGTTCTCCTAACCAGACCGGCCAGCACTTTTTTTTTTTTTTTAAATAACATTTTTATTCATACTGAGAATTCCAAATACAAATACAAAACACTGATAGACAGGTGCAAAAACAATCATCTTATACAAGATCATCGGCACACAATATACAAAGTTATACAACTTTACTTATCTAGATAGTAGGTGGGTACAACTGGGAATCTATCTAATTATAGTAATAAATTTTCTAATAGTACAATAATATATCCCGTTTATTCCCAAGAACCCTCCCTATCCCACCCTACCCCACTCCCAGGTCGAGAAGGAAAAGTATTACATTCCACATATTTCTTTGCAAGAGAGTTTTACAGAAAAAAAGAAGAATTAACAAGGTATACTGTAAGAGCACAGCAAAGTTCTCAACATAAACAGCAAACACCTAGGACTGAAGAGAGTCCCAGAGGAAGCATGATCCGATAGAGGGAGCTCATTAGGCTTCCACACCTAAGTGGGGTTCATACTCTGCCATTGCCAGTAGCATTGCATGATTCCTCAAATCTATGCATTTTATCTTTCTTCAATGCAGTCAGTTTTTCCATATAGTATATCCACTTCAGGCGGATAAGTATACTGTCAAAGATGGGGGGCTTTAACATTCTTCCATACCTTCGCTATTGTTCCTCTCACCGCATGGATTACAGCCCAGAGAAAAAGATACTGCTGCATTGAAGCATTGTCAATGGGGCTATTTAAAAGAGTAATCCTAGGGGATAGTGTCAGGGGTAGTTTTAATAAATCTTTCAACCAACCCTCCACCTGTGTCCAGAGTGGTTGTAAAACCGGACAGGACCACCACAGATGTAAGAAATCTATCATGCTGCATTTCCTCCAACGCATATTGCTAGCGTTAGGAAACATCTTATTCAACCTAACTGGTGTTATAAAGTGTTATTTAGGTGGTATACAACTGTTTTCCATCAGAGAAGAGGAGATAGAACTATGGCGTGTCTGCAGAAAACAAAGGTCCCAGTCTTCCTCAGCAAACACTACTGCCAAATCTTGTTTCCAGGCAAGCATGCATTTAGGGGCAGATTTTCAAAGGATTTACACGCATAGAGAGGTTACGCGCGCCAGGCTTATTTTCAAAAGGCTCAGCAGGACGCGTGTAAGGCCCGGGCTTGAAAAAAGAGGCAGGGCAGGGCAGTCTGGGGGGGCGGGACAGGAGCCTCCAGGCACAGCGGCCATTTGCTGCTGTACCCGGGATTGCAGGCCAGCCATCGGCCGACGTGCGCCTGCCCAAGGCAGGTGTAACTCGGTAATATACATTTTTTAGGGGGGTTTAGCTTAGGGCTGGGAGGCGGGAGAGTTAGGGGAAGGGAAGGTGGGGTAGGGAACAGAGGAAGGCAGCGCAGCTCGGCACGCGCAAGGTGCACAATTGGGCCCTAATTTTATAACATGCACGCGGCTGCACATGCGTCTTATAAAATCAGGTGTATTTGTGTGCGCCGGGTTGCGCGTACAAATGTACGCCCTCACGTATGTTTTAAAATCTGCCCCTTAGCCTTTTGTCCACTAAATATAATTTCAAAATCACCCCTTTCATCATATGGGCATTATCACAGTTGCCTTCAAGTAGTGATTTCCCCATGCATAAATCCTCTTGTACTTTCTTAGTGAACAAGAATGTCTCAGCTGCAAATAGGCAAAATAGTCCAGATGTGATAAATGAAACCTATCTTTAAGCACATCAAAGGGTGTTACGGTCTGCCCCTACCATACTTGCCCAATTGTAGTTAACCCGCTTCTCTGCCCACTGACGAAATGGCTTGCCCTCTCTCTCTTCACTGGGAAAGCTTCACATTGCCTAATTGCTGTTGAGAAAGTGCATTGCCGTTTACCCACAAGATGGGGACACCATGCTCTCCAGAGCATCAGAGTGCATGCCGTGCATGGGGATATCTCGGCAAAATTATAAGATTTTACCTGTCGTCCAAAATCTATCCCGGATATATCTGTCCTCCAACATTCCTTCTTCCACTACCACCCATTTGTTTAGGTCTTGCTCTATTGTGAAATTCAACAACAGCCTTCAATTGGGATGCTATGTAATATTAGGGACTCCCAGAACACCACTTATTTTAGGTTGAAATAGTACAGATCTTGAGATTCGTGGTGGCCTTCTTTTCCATATAAAGGAAAAGATCTTCCGCTGAAGTATTTTAAGATATCCCCGTTGGTACCCTACAAGGCAGCGTTTGGAAGAAATACCCAACTTTTGGTAAGAGAAACATTTCCACCGCAGAAATCCTACCTAGCCAAGATTTAGTTAACTGCTCCCATGATGCTAAATCTTTCCCAAGCTTTTTAAACAAAGGTACATAATTTAAGCAAAATAACTCAGAATATTCCGACCCAATCATTAACCCTAAATATTTCACGGCTACTCGTGCCCATTGGAAAGGGAAAAGCCTCTTGAGCCGCAAAAGTGAATGCTCCTGCAAAAAATATAGGTAACAACTCTGATTTATCAATACTGATTTTGAAACCAGATACCTTCCCATACTCATCTAGCTCCTTCACTATGAAGCTCAGGGATACTTCGGGCTCCGATATTGATTTTCCCCAATTTGAATGCCTTTAACGGCTGAGTTTTGCCTGATCCTTTCTACTAGTGGTTACATATAGATTGCAAATAATAATGGTGACAATGGACACCCCTGCCTTGTTCCGTGTCGAAATTCCTTGAGTACCAACCATTGATCTTCCATCCCCATTTTCCCCATAACCTGAAATAAGAAGGACCAATGTACTCGTTCAAATGCTTTTTCAGCATCTACCCCAAACAGAACTGAGGGGATTCGGTTCGCTTGGCATGGTGGGTAAGGTTGATAATCTTCCTCATGTTATCTCCCGCCATACATCTGGGCATAAAGCCCCCCTGATCTTCATGTATCAATAAAGAGATAACAAGATCCAATCCCTTAGCCAAAATCTTAGTTAATAATTTCAAATCTACATTTATGAGTGATATTGGCCGGTAAGAGCTGCATAGCGTTGCAACTTTCCCAGGTTTGGGGATTATGGTTATTCCTGCCATTTTAGAGAACGGTATCAAAAAGCCTTCTGTCTGGAGATAATTGAACATCTCCAGACAGAACGTCGGTATATAAAAATGCTAAATAAATAAATAAATCTCGACCAACAGACCAACTACTACCTCTTTGAACTTCTTATAGAATACAGGGGTAAAGCCACCAAGGCCCGGGGCTTTTCCAGCTTTTAATTCTGCAATGGCCTCAAGTACCTCAGCAGAGGTAATCAGTCCCCCCAGATTCCTTGCCACCTTCTGGTCCAAGCATGGAAGTCTAACACCAGATAAAAAGGAGTCAATGTTTGAGTCAATAATATTGGGGTCTCTAGCATATAATTCAGCATAGAACTGATTGAATCAATCCCTTATTTTGTCTTCATCTATTATCATTGTCCCTTTGCTATCTTTTATTTTTATTATTTGGGATTGGGAGATTTCGGACTTTTAGTAGGTGGGCGAGTAGCTTACCAGCTTTATTACCATGCTCATAATGAGCCTGCTTCAGCAGATCCATTTTAAATACCATTTCCTCCATCTCTAATGCCTGAATTTGTAACAAATATCCCTTAGCTCTTGCAGCAGCCTGGTTGAGGGATTCCTTTTATGCGCCTGTTCAGATTTTTTTCAATTGGGCAATCGGTAGTTGTCGCAGCCGCCCTTTTTCTTTTTATAGGAGGCTAGGGATACCAATCTCCCCCCTAAGCACAGCTTTTAAGCAGTCCCATAATACAACTGGATTCACATCCAATGTTTTAGTGAATTGGAGGTACTCAAGGATTGCTGCCCTAATTTGTAATTCTGTATCTTGATCCTTTAACAGGGAATCGTTGTTTCCAAAATCTCTGTCCATTATCTAAAGGGGTTCCCTTCATTTCCCACCACACTGGAGCATGGCCCGACCATGAAATATTCCCTACCCTGGCCTCCTTAGTAACCAATGCTAGGGATCTATCGATTAGAAAGAAATCAATTCTAGTGTATATATATCATGGGGTATCGAGTAAAAAGTATAATACTGCTCTGCATAATGCTTATCCAGATATCAATTAAGTTCCATCTTGACATAAAACTGTGGAGTGATTTCCTATCTAGTGAGGAATGATGTACACCCCCTTTAGAACAATCCACCGAGGGGTTGCAAACTATATTGAAATCGCCACCCTTTATTACCTTTCCACATTCAGATTGCAATAATATCTTATCTAGCTCTTGGAAAAGCTCTCTGAAACACCTTTGGGCAGTAAATATTAACCAAGATGAGTATCTCCTGTTGTATGCGAAGGTGCACAATCAAAAAACGTCCCTTCTCATTACAGTACACCGATTCCATCTGAGCCCTCAGGTCCTTGAAGATGAGGATCCCAACTCCAGTATATTTATGAGATGGAGAGCTAGCTGCAAGAATTAATCGGTTATACTGTGGGAAGGATAATAATAATCTCTCATCTTTTTTATGCAAATGCATATCCTGTATAAATGCAATTGTAGCTTTCAGGGAGAGCAATTCTTTAAACAGAGCATTCCTTTTATAAGGGGAATTTAAACCTTTAACATTTAACAAGACAAGCTTAACAGTAGCCATTAGATAATTACATAGTTACTCATCCATTCCAAATAATAATAGGACAAAAGCCCCCTTTCTAGAGCCAAAATCTTGAAATAATTTCTGCTTTAGGTATAAAAACATGTCCCCTGTCAACCATGAAAAACTGTCCTCTCCCTCTCTTACCCACCTATTTATTCCCTTCCCCACCCCCCCCTACTCTCTGTAACCGCTACCACCACAGTAATGCCTCTCAGAGGGAGTGCGTACCCACATCCCCCCATCCCCCAAATACCAATGAAAAAAAAACTGTGTCACACTATCATGACATCAGCCCCATTAAACAATGCTGAGAGTCCTAATACTACTTTTCAAAAAGTTGTAAATGAAGGTTTACTGTCCCCATGGTGCTGCATGAACACTGCTACATGTGGCACCCTCCCAAGGGAGAAGGTGATCATTAGATTTTCACCAGAGTCTGGAGCCATTCTTGCCCATGCACTGCCATCTGGGCTTCTCCACTGCTGCTTTTGAGCGCGCATTATCAGGCTGGGCTTGTGCAGAAAATCCCAATGGAGCCAATATTGGAGTTGCTTCTTCTTCTGAGTAGATCTTTGATGTAACCCCATTTATAGTGAACGCCAGTCCACAGGGGAAAAGCCAACAATAACGAACATTCTCCCTGCGCAAGAATGATGTTACAGACTGGTCTTTCCTTTTCTTTAATGTTATGGAAGCCAGATCATTGTAAACTGCTATGCTGTGGCCTTCCCAGAAGATATTATCCATGGTTCTCGCCTGTTTCAAGTGATAACTATGAACACATGCTATTATGTCTCTGGGGATGTTCTTCTTTGGCACCCCCAACAATCGGTGCACCCGGTCTAATGCAATATCATCATTGCCAAGATAATCAGCATTGTTTCTCGGATTTAAAATTGCTCGATACATCTTCCACACTACCAGAACTGCGTCTTCAAAGGCCTCAGTTTCTGAGACGCCTTGGATGCGATTATTAGATCTTCAAGACCTGTTCTCAAGGTCTTCCACAATTTAGTGCAAACTCCAAATTTATTTTTTGGAGACCTGCAATCTCCGTTTTTAAAAAACTCATCTCGGAGTTTTGATCTTCCATGATGTTTCACCCAAGGCCGATAACCTCGAACCACCAGAATCATAGGAGAAGAGCTTTAGATCTACCGGCTTCTTCCTGGAAGACATTCTGCAATCCTTCACAAAGCAGAATTAGGTCTTTTTGACCAGAGCTGGGTTGATTTTAATAGTATAATCGGGGCCATGTGGGAAGCAGAAGGCTCAAGCGTCCATCTTCAGCGGGTGACATCACTTCCCCTAGCACTTTTTAAAAAATATTTAAACATTTTTTTTTTTTTTTTTACATTTTTGGTTTCTCCGACTTAATATCGCTAGGATATTAAGTGGGATGGTGTTCAGAAAAGCAGTATTTTCGGCTTTTCTATACACTTTTTCAGGCTGCTCGTAAATTAACGCCTGTCCAATTTCTGAGCGTAAAATGTGCGGATTGGCCACACATTTTACTTTCAGTATCCCGAGTGACTAACTAAGAGCCTCATCAACATGCATTTGCATGTGATGAGCACTTTTAGTTTCCAGGGGGTTTGGCCGCATGTTTTCGAAGCGCTAAACCCCTTACATTATAAGGAGTAATAGACGTGTGTTAAACAGTGCGCACAGCCAAGTGTACTTTACAGAATCGGCCTGAAGATGTAGCTGCACATTGCTTTCTCAGTCTGATTTATGTTATCACAGCACCCCAATAAAACTGCACCAATCAAAACACACAATCACACCCACACACGAAAAACCCAAACTCCTCACTATTGAATTTCAAAAACACATCTGCACTAGAAATTGAAACCACTCTCAAAAAAATCAAACCTGCCTATCACCCCTCAGACAACCTGCCTACCAAAATATTACTCACAAGCCCAGCTACTACAGCCAAACACATCGCAAACATACTGAACAAATCCATTACCCTAGGCCAAGTCCCAAAGCAACTCAAGCACGCCATTATCAAACCCACTCTCAAAAAACCTAATTTGGATCCTAACGAACTAGCCAACTATCGCCCAGTATCAAACCTCCCTTTCCTCTCCAAAATACTGGAAAAGATTATCAACAAACAACTCACTGAATACATTGATGAACACAACATACTCTCCACATCTCAATATGGTTTTCGCAAACACCATAGTACAGAAACACTACTCATCACCCTCTCAGAATCTATACTTAAAGCCATGGACAACGGACAATCCCACATACTTGCACTATTAGATATCTCTGCGGCATTTGATACCGTCAACCACCTCACACTCATCAAACGCCTCATGGAAATTGGCATTGCTGGCACAGCCCTACTATGGTTCCAATCATACCTTAGTGACAGAAGCTACAGTGTAAAAATTGGTTGTAACAAATCTAACCCTGTCAAACTATCTCAAGGAGTACCACAGGGTTCATCCCTCTCTTCTACACTCTTTAATATATACCTCCTCCCCCTCTGCCAACTCCTCTCGAAACTGGGTATCCAGCACTTTATATATGCTGACGACGTGCAGATACTCATCCCTATTAATGATTCCATTGCAAACGCAATGAAGATCTGGAACTCTGCGCTGAGATAAATAAACTGCTCTCCGATAATTTCCTTGCTCTCAATTCTAACAAAACAGAGCTACTCATTCTCTCCCCTCCTAACAACCCTTCAGGCAGTCTCTCCCCCACACCCTCACTACCCAGTTGCCCTCCTACCCTACTAGTCCGCAACCTTGGCATTATGATAGACGATCAATTTAATCTCAAAAAATTCATTTCAGCCACCATAAAAAGCGGATTCTTCAAACTCCACACCTTGAAGAGAATCAAACCTCTTCTTCATACCTCTGACTTCCGCACAGTTCTGCAAGCTATGATCCTGTCCAAACTTGATTATTGCAACGCTATCCTCCTAGGCTTACCAAAAAATACCCTACAACCTCTACAGTTATTACAAATGCTGCAGCACGCATCCTTACCAACACTCACCGTCATGACCACATTACTCCCGTCCTTCAATCATTACATTGGCTCCCCGTAACCTCCAGGATAGTATATAAAGTACTCACACTCATACACAAAGCCATCCATAACCATGACATGCAATGGTTCCCTGAACATCTCCTGCTTCACACTCCGACAAGACCCACAAGAACGCATCACCTGGCCAAACTCCAGATACCCTCTCCAAAGTTCATGAAGCATACCACCTTTAGAGAGCGATCTTTCATCATCGCAGGAACCGCCCACTGGAATAAAATGCCTTCCCAATTACGCCAGGAACCTTGCCACAAAAAATTCAAGCACAATCTTAAAACATGGCTGTTCAAACTAGCATACCCTGACTAACGATCTATCTTTCCCCTAAGATATGACATGACCGCCCAACCGACCGCCCACCTGACCCTCGCCCTTTCTCTTTTCTCTCCCTACCCAATTGACCCTCGCCCCTTCTATCTCCTCTCCCCTCCTCCCAACCTCTATAGGTCTCCTCCTCGTCCTCCCCTTCCATCTATTACTTCACCCTGCTAATTATCCTGATTGCTTTATATAACTTTATTGTCAAAACTAACATGTACATTTGTATATATTTCTCGTATTATCATCCCCTGCCCTATTAACCGCTACCTGTTAATGTTATTATTGTAAAGCTTGTTGCTAAGTTATTATTATTATTATTGTAAAGCTTGTTGCTAAGTTATGTTACATTGTGAACCGAGGTGATGTTTTGCAAACGTGCCTCGGTATATAAGAAACCCTTAAATAAATAAATAAATTAAATAAATAAATAATAGTACTGCCTGATGCTAAAAGAAATGTCTGACAACTGCAATCCAGAGGAGCCTTAATCTTACCAATTGTTGGAAATGTTTATAAAGGCCATGTTCTGATCTCCTAGACCTTACAGATTATTGAATTATCTCAAATCCTTGATTCAGCTGAATGGTGTTTTCAATACAATCCAGGAGAAACATCATGACCTCAGTAAGGATGACTATCCACAATGTCTTTACATTATTGAAGATGTTTATGTTTATTACTACTTGATTAATTGCAATTAATTACATTGGTAAAACAAAGCGATGTACAAATAAAATTCAAACAAGGCTAACAAGTTAAAACTAGCAAACATTTATCATAAAACATCGAAATAAAACTAGTTAAAATATAACAAAATCATAATGCAACAAAATATTTTAAATGAATAAAATAAAGCATTAAGATCAATATAAATAAAATACAAGATAAAATGATAAACCAAGAAACGAACAAGAAAAGCAAAGAAATTAAAATCAAGTAGTACTCAGGTGAGGGAAGGCTTGTACAAACAGGTGAGACTTCAGTGCCTTTCTTAAATTTCAAGAACTCTTTCTCAAGACTAATACTGAGTGGCAAAAAGTTCCAAAGATAAATAAGAAAAACAGACTGCTCTCAAACTCTCAAAACAAATGTTTCTAATAGAGGGCAGCACTAAAAGCTCTTGCAGTGAAGATGCAATAGAAGAGAAGGTAGACGGGAAATTACAGAAGCAAGGTAAGATGGCGTGCCCCAACGCAAAGCTTTTAAAGTAAGGCATCCTAATGAAGGTTTTGGCCCTTCTCCCTGGCTGGAAGAAAAATGCAATCTGTAATATGTACTATTAATACTGACCCTTGAACTTTTTAAAAAGACGTTTCAATTTATATTCCTGTGAACAATTCTACTTCTCCTAACGTTTATCATGAGTCCCTTGGTTCTAAAAATCATTTGCTTCTGAACTTCCTGGCTTTGCTGACCATAACTGCCATGTCCCTGCCAATCTTGTTCTTGCTCTGCGACATCTTGATTTAGTTATATAGAGGTCAATATTCAAAAGATATTTAGATGGATTACTCACAAATTATCCATCTAAATGGCTAATGTGGCACATTAAGCTGCTTATCCAGCTAAATTATAGCCTATTAACTACTAATCCGGCTATAATTCAGTCATATAAAAAAAAGGGTGTTTCAGGATGTTCTGGGGAGGGGATGAGATATCCAGCGAACCTAGCTGAAAATCAGGTATATTTGCCTAGGTTAGCCTGATAACTTTAGACCTGCTTCAGACATAATTCAAGCCAGGCAGTATATCCAAGTTGTAGTCATCCCCCCCCTCCCCACCAAACCTTTTTAAGATTAGCAAAATTGCCCAGTATTGTAGGCTGGGCCCCCATCCCACTTTTATATTCATAACGAGACCTGCCTACCCCCCACCCACAAGGAAGGAGTGTTGCGCTTGTACCCCATCCCCCTGCCCCTCCCCATCGAAGCAGATACCATCTTATTTTATTTACATATTTTTATATACCGACTTTCCTCAAAAAGAAATCAGCCGGGAGCGAGGGACCCTTTGCTCCGCTCCTGGCGCCTCCAGCGCTGTTGTGACAGAGGCAATGCTGGAAGCATAAGCTTATGTTAAAATTTACGCTTCCAGCACTGCCTCGTTTAGCTGTACTAAAAACATAAGAAGTTGTCATACTAGGTCAGACAGAGGGTCCATCAAGCCCAGCAACCTATTTCCACCAGTGTTGCCAGGTTACAAGTACCTGGCAAGTTCCCAAACATTAAATAGATCCAATGCTACTAAAGCTGGTAATAAGCAGTGGCTATTCCCAAAGTCAGTTTGATTAATAGCAGTTTATTAACTGCTCCAGGAAAGTATCCAAACTTCTCCAGGAAAGTATCCAAACTTTTTTTAAATCCAGCTACACCAACTGTCTTAACCACATCCTCTGGCAATGAATTCCAGACCTTAATTGTGCGTTGAATGAACAAGAATGGAGAAATTACTTACCTGAATTTCGTTTTCCTTAGTGTAAGCAGATGGACTCAGGACCAGTGGGTTATGCTCCCCTGCCAGTAGATGAAGACAGAGCAAGCTAATGTCACAGTATATATACTCCTGCAGTGACCCCAGCCTGCCAGTATTCTCTTCAAAAGCAACTGTGGACAGACTAGCAAAAAACGAATAAAAACTTGAGTAAAAACAGGCAACCATACCTGTACTCAACCAACAAGAAACACTGAATTCACAGGGACTGGATGAAAACTTACCAGTAATCCCTTAGTACCCAGAGAAAACAGGAGGACTATTGACACACTAATCAGCAGCCAAGGGCGGGAAGCTGAGTCCATCTGTCTACACTAAGGAAAACAAAATTATCATGTAAGTAATTTCTCCACTTCCAAGCGTATAGACAGATGGACTCAGGAACAGTGGGATGTATCCAAGCTACTCCCAAACAAGGTGAGAGGCTGCTCGTAGTCCAGTCAACACCGCACATGCAAAGGCTGCGTCCTGGAAAAACCTGGAAAAAGTGTGTAAAGACGACCACGTCACAGCTCGGCAGTTATCGATGGGAGACAACAATCTAACCTCTACCCATGACACTGCCTGAGTCTAAGTGGAATGAACCCGAACCTGAGTAGGCAACAGCTTCTCAGCCTCCACATACGCGGCTGTGACCACCTCCTTAATCCAGCGAGTTGTGGTAGCCCGCGAAGCTGGAGCGCGCTGCTTACTCTCACCATGGAAGACAAACAGGCAATCTGTCTTCCACAAAGACTCAGAAATCTCCAGATACCGCACCAACAAGTCTCTTGACATCCAAAGAGTGCAGGATGAGATACTCTTCCACATCCCTGACCTTATCCACGGACAGCAAGGAAATGGACGATTCAAATGAAAATCCAACACCACTTTGGGCAAGAAAGATGGAACAGTAAGCATCTTTAATGCCCTTGGAGTCACCTGAAGGAATGGCTCCCAGCAAGGCAAGGCCTGCAGCTCAGAAATTCGATGCACAGAACATATAGCCACCAGGAACACTGTCTTCAAGGTCAACAACTGCAAGGAAAGGCTATGCAGCGGTCGAAACATAGGGCCTGCCAAGAAATCCAGCACCAAGTTAAGACTCCACAAGGGAATTGGCAACCTCAAGGGAGGCCTAAGATGCTTCATTCTCTTCAAAAAAACGGACCACATCAGGATGAGTTGACAAGGAATCACCATTCACTGGATCCCTGAAACAGGCAAGAGCTGCAACCTGCATCTTCAAGGAATCAAGGGCAAATCCTTTATTCAACCCATTCTACAAAAAAAATCCAGAATGAGCAGGATCTTAACCGAACAAGGAAGACACCATGTTTCTCACACCAGCCTCAAATACTCTCCAAACCCGCACATAGACTAAGGAACTGGAGAACTTTTGAGCGCGGAGTAAGGTGGAAATCACCACAGAAGAATACCCACGCTTCAACAGGCAAGCCCTCTCAAGAGCAAACCGTAAGTCACAACAGAGTCATTTGCTTGTGAAGAACCAGACCCTTCTGTAACAGATCCGGGTGTGATGGGTCTCCACCAAGAATCTTTGCAAATCTGCATACCACGGACATCTGGGCCAGTCCAGCGCCACCAGGAGTACTAGCCCGCTATGGCCTTCGATTTTGTGAATCATCCTGCCCAGCAATGGCCACGAAGGAAAGGTGTAAAGCAGACCAGTATGAGAGCATCTATGCCCAGGGACCACTGATCTCTCCTGTGACAACAGAATCGAGGAACTTTTGCATTGCGAGACGTCACCAGCAGGTCTAGGAATGGAAGGCCCCAGCGAGCCACAATCTGCTGAAACGTCTTGGCAAACAATACCCATTCTCTGGGTCCAGACTCTCCTTGCTGAGAATGTCCGCTCTTACGTTGCCTTTTCCAGCAACATGAGAAGCCGAGATTATCTGTAGATGTCCATCTGCCCATTCCATAAGCTGGTCTATTTCCAGTAACATCTGCTGGCTCTTGGCTCCTCCCTGGTGACTGATGTAGACCACCATCATTGCGTTATCCAACATCATGTGGACCACTTGATCCTTCAGCCTGTGTCTGAACTGCAAGCATGCCAACTATACCACCAGGCTTCCAGACTACTGATGTTCCAGCGGGAATCTTCGGCATTCCAACGTCCTTGGGCTGCCAGCCCCTGACAGTGAGCCTACCAACCCTGAAGACTCATATTTGTCGTGAGCACCAACTAGGTCGGGGAGGATAAGGAAACTCCCTTTCTCAGATGAGCATCCTGTAACCACCACTGAGGCGACAGCAGATTTCCATCGGCAAGTGGAGCCGAACTGAATAGTCCTCAGACGGAGGGTTCCAACGAGAGTAGAGAGCACTGAAGAGGATGCATGTGCACTTCCAGAGTTGCCGCCATCAAGCCGAGCACCTGTAGATAGGGTCACACTGTCGGGCATATAGCATTCACCAACTGACGCACCTGAGACATCAATTTCTGAATTTGAACTTCTGGCAAGAAAACTTTGTCCTGCCCCATGTCAAACCAAACCCCCAGGTACTCCGACAACCGGAATGGCTGAAAACTGCTCTTAGCCAGGTTCACCACCCAATCCTGCAACAAGGAAACCACCTTGTGTGTCACCAGGCTGCTCTTTTCCTGAGACTTGGCTTGAATCAGCTAGTCATCCAAGTAGGGGTGCACCAGGATCCTGTCTCTTCTCAAGGCTGCTGCTACCACCACCATAACCTTGGAAAATGTTCTGGGGGCAGTGGCTAGACCAAGGGCAGCGTCCGAAACTGATAATGTATTAGGATTCCCGGCCGTGGCCACACGTGCCCAGGCCCCCTTACCTGCCCCAGGAGGCGGCCAGTCCCGGCTCTCCCCCTCGCCGCTTGCTGTGGCCAAGCGCCGATCCCTGCTGGTGTGGCCTCTGCATGCCGTCGCCTGTGATTTAAAGGGCCCGCGGCAGGAAAATTTGCCGCGGCCCGGGGAGATGACGTCACCCAGGCGGATATATATACCCGGCCCTGACTCCAGCACTTTGACTCAGCAATGGGTCCTGCTCTGCTTCTAGAGTGCGTAGTCTGTTGTTCCTGATCCTGTGTTTCAGCCTTGCCTTCTGATCCTGTGTTCCTGCTCCAGCCCTTGGACTGACTTCCTGGTTTTGGACCTTTGCCTGGTAATCCGACTCTGTTTGATCTCTGCCTGCCTAACCCCCGCCTGGTATTCTGACTTTGCTTGACCTCCACCTGCCCTGACCTCCAGCCTGTTTCCTCGTCTTTGCCTGTCCGTTGCCTGTCCTGACCTTTGGCCTGCTCCTGGTTACGTCTGTCCACTGCCTGCCTCGACTTCTGCTTGCCTGACGCTGCTTAGCCTTCTCCTCTGGATCCCACGATGTGAGAGACTTTCCTGCAGGCTGCGACACTCAAGGGCTCAAACTGCGAGGAACGTGGGTTGGTAAAGGTGAAGCTCCAGTTGGGTCTTCTCAGCCAGCACCACCTCCTGTTGACGAGGACCACTAGGGGCCCTCTCCTGATGGCAGCATCAACCTCGTCTCAAGGGTCCATACACGCAACATAATGGCACCCCAACACCACAAAATATAGAAAATGTTGTTTCCAAATGGATGGGACAGTCAGATCCAGGGAGGTCAGAAATTCCCCCGTTAGCACTACCATTATCACAGAGCATAAGGTTTCCATGTGAAAATGAGTCACCTTCAAATGACAGTTGATCCTTTTGAGATCGAGGATGGGTCGAAAGGAACCCTCCTTTTGGGCACAACAAAATAAATGGAATATTGCCCCATACTTTCTTGAGACATGGGCACCGAAACCACAACCCTCAGCCGGAGGAGCCTTTGAAGCGTAAACTCCACTGCCTGCTTCTTCTGCGGGGAGTAGCAAGGGGACACATATCCTTCTCGTATCACCTCGGGGACCCACTGGTCCAAAGTGATCTTGACCTACCTCTGATAAAAGAGAGGCATCCCACTATCTCTTGTTCCCGAATGTGGGTCGGCAAACCTTCATAGGGAAGCTCAGGAAGGTCTGTCACCCAAGCCCACTCCTCTCTTGGGCTGTCTGGTATGAAAGGCCTGAGACCTACTGAAAGGTCAGCCCTCTGAAAGGTCAGCCCTCTGAAGGAAAGAAGCCACTTGGAACCTCGGAGATGAACCCTCATGCCAAAGGGTCGCTGCAACTGCTTCTTATCCTCCAGCAAATGAGGAACCGGAGATTTGCCCCACTTACTGGTCAATTTCTCCAACTCGCTCCCAAACAAGAGCAAGCTTTTAAAGGGCATCTTTGTGAGATTAGCTTTGGAGGTTGCGTCAGCTGACCAATTTTGCAACCAGAGCTGACGCATAGCCGCTATCACCGAAGGCACTCCTCTGGCTGAGGTATGGACCAAATCACAGCTTGCGTCTGCTAAAAATGCAGCAGCGGGCTCCATGACCACTCTGGAATTCTCTCCAGAATTATCAACCTCCTAAGAGAGAAGCAGACAAGATCGTGCCACTAGGGTGCAACAGGAAACAATCTGTAAAGTCACTGCCACTGCCTCAAAGACTTGCTTAAGGATAGACTCAATCCTCCTATCATGCACATCCTTCAGGGCCGCTTCCTCCACAGGGATAGTCGCCTGCTTAGAGACGGCACATACCAGTGCATCCATTTGGGGAAAACTCAAACGCTCTCTTACAGCTGGATTCAGGGGTACAGATCTTCCAATGTCCAACCCCCTTTAAAATTTGCCTCTGGGGTGTCTCATTCAAGATCAATTCCTGAATGGCGTCCATCACAGGGAAAAGACAAGAGACTTTACGCAAGGAAACCAAAATGGGATTCTTCTTCAGCTCCAACATGGCAATTGGACCAGAAACACCCAGCTGCTTCAAAGTTTGGGAAATCAAGGCCGGCAGTTCATCTCTATGAAAGGACCGCAACATGGTGCTATACGGTTCCAATCCTGAAGGAATTTCCCCATCTTCCAGGGAATCAAGATCTACCTCATCATCAGTGCCCTCCGAATTCCTGTGAGGAAGACCTGCAAGGAGCAGAGGCGAGCTTTGGCACTTTAGCATAGGACTGGAAGAGGGAGGAGCCACTGGCTGAGAGCCGATCTAACCGGATTGGGTGAAGCGGAGGACTGCGCCTGAAGAAAAGTTTGAAAGCCTTGAAAAAAATTCCACCCCAAAAAAAGCAGCCAGATCCAGATCAAGCCCAGAAGGAATTGCAGAGGGGCACACAGAACTGCCCTCTCCTGCAGAGCAGCCAGTCAAGGGAGAACAAAGGTCAGGCATCCCTCCAGCCAAAGCTGTCCCATCATCAGAATGGGAGGAGCCAAGCTTAGCAAAATCCAAGTATGACAACTCTCCTTGAGTATCTGAACAGTGCTGATACATTAGAAGACGACAGGCTGAGAAGCCTTAATATGACAGGCAACACAAAGAGAAAGGTGCTTAGGCTTCCTGTTTACTGGCGCCATCGTGACAGTAAACATGCATCTGATAGGCTCACACACAAACATTTATGCACACAAATATTAAGTGCCAGAGAGGCAAGCGTAGCAAGACACACAACAACTTGTGTGTCAAACGAAAGCGTTGAAGCCAGTTCAAAATTTGTGCACGCAAAAGGCACACTCAAAACGGAGCGCACAACACATGTGCAGAGCTGACACACTGACAGCCTGTAGAGGGCAGCAAAACACGCACAGAAGCGCATGAAAACGCTGCTGCAGCCCTGCCACACAGCGTACAATCCAAAAGCCTAACTGCTAGGCCTAGCCCACCAGGCCGCTCAACCTTCCAGGCTGCCCAGTTTCCCAACCCCAATAGGAGTGGGAACGAATGTCGGGACAGCACGCTGAGCACGGAGACCTGAGGAAGTCCTAAAACCCCTCCTGTCTCTGTTTTGAAGGTAAGCTTTCTCCTTTTTTTTTTTTTTAAACCTTACCTGAGCTCAGCGCTTACCAGCTTGAGTACAGAGACGGTCTCCAGCTGCGGGGGGAGAGGGCATCTGCCATCACCACTGTGCTCGGCCTCCTGCCCACAGCTTCCGAACCAAGGCATACCTCTGAGGGACCATGGAGATCACCTCAGGAATTCTCAACTAGAGGAGGGACATCTTTTGGTATCACCACTGGAGAGCAGGGCTTTCTTTTCCTTAATTCAAATTTCAATTTTCTCCTTTCAAAAAACCCGAAGCAATCCCCATAGGAAGATGCACGTCCACCATCTGCTGGAGACGGAGAATGGCAGGCTGGGGTCACTGTGACATTAACTTGATCCATCTGCTGGCAGGGGAGCATAACCCACTGGTCTTGAGTCCATCTGTCTACAATTAGGAAATTTTCTCCGATTTGTTTTAAATGTGCAACTTGCTAACTTCATGGAGTGCCCCCTAATCCTTATATGATCTGAAAGAGTAAATAACCGATTAAAATTTATCCATTCAAGTTCTTTCATGATTTTACAGATTTCTATCATATCCCCTCCCTCAGCAGTCTCGTCTCCACGTTGAACAGACTTTAACCTCTTTAGCCTTTCCTCATAAAGGAGCAGTTCTATCCTCTTTATCATTTTGGTCGCCCCTTCTCTGTACCTTCTCGAGTACAACTATATCTTTTTTGAGATGCAGTGACCAGAATCGCATACAGTATTCAAAGTGAGGTCTCCCCATGGAGCAATACAGAGGTATTATGACATTCTCAGTTTTATTCACCATTCCCTTCTTATTAATTCCTAATATTCTGTTTGCTTTCTTTTAAGAACATAAGAACATGCCATACTAGGTCAGACCAAGGGTCCATCAAGCCCAGCATCCTGTTTCCAACAGTGGCCAATCCAGGCCATAAGAATCTGGCAAGTACCCAAAAACTAAGTCTATTCCATGTTACCGTTGCTAGTAATAGCAGTGGCTATTTTCTAAGTCAACTCAATTAATAGCAGGTAATGGACTTCTTCAAGAACTTATCCAATCCTTTTTTATACACAGCTATACTAACTTCACTAACCACATCCTCTGGCAACAAATTCCACAGTTTAATTGTGCGTTGAGTGAAAAAGAACTTTCTCCGATTAGTTTTAAATGTGCCACATGCTAACTTCATGGAGTGCCCCCTAGTCTTTCTATTATCCGAAAGAGTAATTCACATCTATCTGTTCTAGACCTCTCATGATTTTAAACATCTCTATCATATCCCCCCTCAGCCGTCTCTTCTCCAAGCTGTAAAGTCCTAACCTCTTTAGTCTTTCCTCATGGAGGAGCTGTTCCATTCCCCTTATCATTTTGGTAGCCCTTCTCTGTACCTTCTCCATCGCAATTATATCTTTTCTGAGATTCGGCGACCAGAATTATACACAGTATTCAAGGTGCGGTCTCACCATGGAGCAATACAGAGGCATTATGTCATTTTCCGTTTTATTCACCATTCCCTCTCTAATAATTCCCAACATTCTGTTTGCTTTTTTGACTGCCGCAGCACACTGAACCGACGATTTCAATGTGTTATCCACTATGACGCACACAGAGACAACGATTTTAATGTATTACCCACTATGACGCCTAGATCTTTTTCCTGGGTGGTAACTACTAACATGGAATCTAACATGTTACTACAGCATGGGCTATTTTTCCCTATATGCATTACCTTGCACTTGCTCACATTAAATTTCATCTGCCATTTGGTTGACCAATCATCCAGTCTCATAAGTTCCTCCTGCAATTTATCAGAATCCACTTCTTATTTAACTATTCTCTAGCAGAAGAGAGATTGCATCCCTCTTACTTGTGAAGACAGTCCTCTGGAATTCTCGGGTGCGATTTCAGAGTGGTCAGGGGGCCTTGAATCTTCTTGCGGCATGGAGGGATTGGCTGGATAAGAATCATTTTACCCTGGGAGGCAGAGGATTGTGCCTGGGGGGTGGGGGAGCAGGGTTTAAGATATCAGTACTGGAGGGGGGTGAGGTTGGGTTAAAGTAATAGTGTTGAAGATAGAAGGGACTGCTGAACTGGGGTAGACAGGAGGCAGGGTATTTAAAATTTTCAAATTAGGTAGCCATGCTCAAGAAAAGCCGAATGGCCTAAATCCAAGTGGACAAATTTTGGCCAATTAGATTTAGGAAGCTTTTTCAGGCAAAAATCTAGGTGCTTAGGTTTCACTGAACGTAGCTTAACATCTAGCGGCCAAAATTCTCCCACTCCAATTGAAACAGTTTATATTGAAGATCTCTGCTCACAAAAATCTATGGGACAAGTATGTCAGAGTGCCTCTATGGGAGAAAATAAAACTACATAATTAAACCAAGTCTCTAAAGTAAATTAAATAACTTTTTGAAAATAGAAATGAACTGGATAACAGACATTTCCTAGGAGATAGATTTTACCCTATGAACTGGATCCATTTCTTTCCTTGCCATTCTAGTTTTCTCAGCCCCAGAGTTATTCTCTAGAGTAAGCTTTGACTATATAGAGATTACTTTTGATAAATCTGCTATTTAAATATGGCTATGCAAAGTAAAACATATACGTATACACAAAAGTTAGAGTAAAATGTGTTCATTGCACCTGCCAGAAAATGAAATGTTCCCGAATAATTGTCTTCACTGCCTCATTGCTCCAGACATCCCGGTTTAGGCACTGACAAGCAAAGTCTTGCACATTCTGTATATTGATCATCAGCCATTTGTTCTGCATTTGTCCGCACTCCTTGGCCTGCAAGTACATGAGGCATCAATGATTGTAGGTGCAAAGTGTTTATGCAGAAGAAAAATTACCAAGCCAAACTTCAGGTTTCCAAGGACTACCTAACGGCAGACTATTAAATACAAGGAATTTATACAGAGCATGACATGCACTGATGAATTCAAGGCACCAGAAATCTACATATTTCTTGTAAACAATGCCCAATGTCACTGCTAGTTTTCTACCACCCAGGGCAACAATCTTTATCTTAGAAAGTATAAAATTAATGTCCCCTGTTTTTTCTTTTCTTTTTTATCTTAATAATATAATCCAATTCATATATATATGTGCACACACACACACACACAAATATGTCCCTTCATGCATTTGTATGATGTCAACATAACATGCTACTTCAGGTCTCTTTCCTGTAGAGGGAACAGACCTGGAAATACTCCAAACATTAATTTGGTCCTCCATTCTGTTAAGCATCACAAACAGAACTACAGTCCACTAAAAAGCACAAGGAACAAATATGTAAGTAAAAACTAACAAAATCATTATCTAAAACAGGGATCACAACTCCTGACCCTTGTGGCACCTTCCAGGGCAGCACACTGCTTCCTGAACACTGGCACTGTAAGCAGCTTCAAAACTCATGGACTGGCTGTTCTAATCTCATGATGAACGGCATGATGAAAGGGGAACAGGTTCAATGATGGGAGGGTGCAGCTTATTCATGTCATGTCTGCCCCCCCCCCCCCCCCAAGATTAATTATAATGTTACCTTATTTAGGGCATCTGGCCAAAAAAGGGTACTGACATATGAACCAGAGTTTCTCAAATTCTCATGAAAGTCTGGTACTCTGGTAAAACAATTTTTCCCATGGGGGAGGGGTTAGCAGAGTTGCTTACCTGTAACAGGTGTTCTCCAAGAACAATAGGAAGCCAGTCCTCACACATGGGTGACATCATCAGTTGGAGCCCGGCCTGGAACTTTGATCTCAAATATTCTAGATTTTTCAAACATGCCCTAATGAGCATGTGTAGTTGTAGTTATCACCATGCCCCCTAGGCAGAGACCCTCAATCCATGATATAGCTAATTCATGGAGAAACCATCTTCCAGGGGAGGTGGGTGGGTTTTGTGAGGACTGGCATCCTGGCTGTCCTCGGAGAATAGCTGTTACATGTAAGCAGCTCTGCTTTCTCCAAGGGCAAGGAAGATGATAGTCCTTACACATGGGTGAATCCCTCGCTCGAGGCTGCTGAAAACAGGACAAAGTAGTAAACCCAACAGTGCTGAAAGCACCACCTTTCTCCCATCTGCCTGTTAGGCAGCCGACCCAAAACTGGGTCCAGACGGGAAGAGATTTGGATTCTACAAAAGAAAACCAAAGAACAGACAGACACAAAACCCCAATGCGTAGTAGAGGCACCTAAGGCAGGGTCGTGATATGAAGTCCAGCAAGAAGCATACTTTGCCTCACGGAAAAATTACAGTCAGGGTTTCAGATCAGCGAACCTTGACAAGCAAAGTAGGTCTACATCCTCCAGTATACAGGAAAAGACCTAGAAAATCAACCAACAGAAGAACTCTTAGATGAAGATTGCACAGTTTCCTTCGGTATCCCAAGATCACCAAAAAATAAAACTGGGATCAGAGAGTCCTCCAGAACAAAATTGCAGACTACTAGCGTCTAAAGGATAGAATGCATTTGCCAAAGTGCACCCAATGATTGGCTGATAGGCACAATGGGCAGAAAACCCCAAGCAACACTTGAAGAAGCAGCAGCAACAGCTGCCAGGATTGTAGAAGACCTTACCTGTCAAAGTACCAGACAGATCTGATCACCCAGGACAGGAGATGAAAGGCAATCTTTGAATGGAATTGCTAAGCCCAAAAGCCCATGAGTATGGAGATAAGCTAAGCCTGAAGCTCATCCACGCTACACCCTATCAAGGGCAGGCTTATCCATCCTACACAGGAGAGCCAGGAGACACTTTGGTCAACCCAACGAACTTGGCAAAAAAAAAAAAAAAACACAACAGGGAAAAGGTTGTGTATCAATCCCTGCAGATATACACTAAGATATACCATGAGCACTCTAACTTTTCTCCCCACCCCCCCCAAGAAGTCTGAAGGAGCAAAGAATACAAGGAGGTAGACCCTGGGGCTGCAGGGATAAGAAAAAGCCACTTGGCTATATTTAGCAACCCCAATAAAACAACTCATTGCTGATTTCAATAAGGAGTTACCCCCCCAGCCCCCCGAGGTAGACCTCTCAGCATAATAGGAACAGCTGAAACTGAGTGAACCTCCTGGGGAAAAAGTTCAGAACTCTCCACCAAAAGACAGAAAAGGCAGAGATGCCACAAGTGCAAACCCCTATAGAAGCAGGATTTCGTTACAAACCTGGCAACCCAAAGGGTACCACAGCAGGGTCAGTCTTATCTTGGAACAGTCTGCCCAACAACCTTGCCTAGGTATCAGTACCAAAGGCCATGATTGCCTATACTTTCCCCAAGGAATCATGCAGTCCAGTAAGTGGAACGGTTGCATGAATCAAGACTTCCCTGCCTAAAAACAGGGTTATACTTAAAAGGGGAAAGTATAGCTTGCAAGCGACTGCAACAAAAGTGTGCACCTCTGTTATGAGGTCCTTCATTCCCTAACTCATGCAACCATGGATATGGCAAGAGGTTGACAGGCACACCTGCTAACTGGGATGCAAATGGCCCAAACCTTCCTCCCTGAAGTAGGGTTCTGCATGTGAGAATGAGTGGTCAACCATGGGAATTGCACATTGTGCTCAGCAGGTATCAAAAAGATGACTCCCATGTGGGAGAAATCCCTAATCTTTGCCAGGGAGTTGCCCAGAAGGGGAGACCCTGGGTATGATGGAGGAGACTGAATCCAGAATAACTCCCTTGCAACACAGACTTGCTGCGCCTTAGGATGACCTAAGGAAGAGCACCAACGCCTGACTTGCTCTTGGATCCTGTGAGGAACAGAGAGCAACCGCCAAACAGGTAATAAAATCCCTTTTATGGGAAATGGAGAACAAGGACCACCCCTTGTAATGGTGGATAACCTGGCAACCAAGAGGGAACCCAGTCATATCTCCCCTTTTCTAAGAGACAGGAAAGCAATATGAATCAGGGTCTCCGGATCCCGAAAAACCTTCCTACTCTGGGTTACTGTTGCTGATCACTGAGTTCATAAGCAACCAAATAGGTCACAGGTGACCACCCAGTCAAATGGGGTACGCCACCACAGTAATCCATGGATCAACAAGAACAGTCCAACAGCCACTGCAGCCTTCCCCCAAAACCCACAGGTCCTAGCCTGTAAGGAGATGCACCAATTCAAACAAATCGAGGCTCCAATTTGGGGATGGACCTGTAAAGGACAGAGCCCCAGAGGCTTCCCCCCCCCCCCAAGGGAATTCAACATAAGCTAACATGGGAAAGGTCAAAAGACATACTCCTCTTTTGTGGGAGGGAAAGACTCTCGACAACACCTTCCTAGTGGTTTAACTAGGAACGCAATCTTAGGTCAGTCTTATGGCAGCTGGTTACAACCTGTTGTGCTCGCCACAAGGGAAACACACACACACCCCTATACTAGACGACAACTGGAGAAACAGTGACCTCCACTTTTAAAAGCACGATGACCGGTACTCCGTCTTGAGGATGATAGTGCACATATGCACCCCATCACTGTGCTTGTGAGTAGAATCCCATGGCACAGCAGGGCCCAAGCACCACCTGTTAAGTGTCTGTGGTTGCGCACTGCCAAAAAGCAATCCAAAAGTGTATGATAGCGCCCTCCTCGCTAGAGTCCCATTGTACCCTAAGGTGCGAAACAGACAAGATAGCAGATACCTTGACGTGACAAAGGTGGTCTCGCTATCTCTAGCATGGTTGTGCACAGTACAGAGAGAGAGAATGCTGCCCATTGGCACTTGCAGGAGGAGATGATCCCCTCCGTATACGACCATGCATGATGGGCTCCACTGTTGCACTAACTACTAATATAATCAGCATGTACAATGTGACGACGGCATCTCCAGTGCCACTGGGGTTCTTATTATGGCCATCCCTGGTGGTGGATGGCATTGCCCCCATGATACCTTAACAAAACTCGAAAAGGCTGATCGCAGCTTTGAATTGGGGTCATCAATATGGCTCACTGTCCTTTCCATCGATTAATGGCGGAAGGGAAGCCCATGGTAACCAACGATGCCCATGGTGCTCTGCAGTAGTGCCCTGCAGCATCCAATCGTGTCCACCGGTGCCCACAGTAGCAATGGTGTTCCTAGTTCCAATAGTGCCCTCGGCGCTCACAAGCAAAGGACTGCATCTATGGCACCAATACTGCACCTAGGGTTCCGGTGACGCTTGACCATGCTACGGGCACCTGGCATGCAGCGCCATCGATAGTGCCCCAACTGCCTGTAGATAACAACAGTCAGGCAGTACCTATGACGTACATGGCGCCAATGGCTCGGAAACACAGCGGTCTGAAAATGTCTGAGGGTCGGCAGCACCGATAGAGTTTGGTGCCCAAAGACATCGATGGTCTGGCAATACCGATGATGACCTCAGTGCCCAAAGGTGGAGGCTCTGCAGCACAGACGCATCACTGGGTGTCCCGCAGCACAGATATGCCACATTGGTGCCCAAAGGAACTGATGACGGCCGATGTCATCGATGGTTCCCCTCAGCTCAGCTATGCGCCCTAGTGAGTCGATGCTGCAGGCTCAATGTCATCCATGTTAATGCTTATGGCTGATGCTAGCCCTGACAGCAATTCCGGTACTCGGCAGTACCGATTGTGCTCTAAGCTTTGCAGGGTCTCAGATGCCCCATGATCCCAGCACCTCTGGCGCTGTACAGCGGCTATGGGCACTCAACGGCTTTATGTCATCGATAGCACACAGCAAGGCCCCTCAGTGTCCCTTCTAAACAACGTATATGGGGGCTCATCGGGGACCCCAACGCTCGATAACCTCGAGGGCACTGGACCATGGTGCATCTTGGATGCCTTGGTACTCCTTGGTGCCTCAGGTTGACAGTGACCCTAGTGTTTGACAGCACCACAGCTGCCCCATGCCTCAAGCCCTTGTTGGCTAAGGACTTCCATGGTGCTTTGGGGAACACCGGACTCCTCTCCTGTGCCCCAGCAGTTAATGGCTTCGAGGGTAACCAAGTACTCAATGGTGCCACTAATCCCGGACCCCCGCTGGACTTTTGGCAAGTCTTGTGGGGGTCAGGAGGGTCCCCCAAGACTTGCCAAAAGCCCCTGGTGGTCCAGCGGGGGTCCGGGAGCGATCTCCTGCACGCGGGCCATCGGCTGCCAGTAATCAAAATGGCGCCGATAGCCTTTGCCCTTACTATGTCACAGGGGCTACCGGTGCCATTGGTCAGCCCCTATCACATGGTAGGAGCACAAGATGGCGCGGGCCATCCAGTGCTCCTACCACGTGACAGGGTCTGGCCAATGGCACGGATACCCTATCACATGGTAAGGGCAAAGGGCCATCGGCACCATTTTGATTAGTGGCAGCCGACAGCCCGGGAGTGGGAGATCGCTCCAGGGACCCCCACTGGACCACCAGGTACCTGTAAAACGTTTTTGGGGGGGTCAGGAGGGTGGGGGAAGCTAAGGTATTAGTTTTAAAGGGTCGGGTGGGTTTTTTTGTTTATCGGCTCTGGCGCAGCCGATAAACAAAACCGCGATTGGGCCCGATGAAAAAAAACCCACATGTGAATCGGAACCGGAATCCGAACCGGTTCCGATTCACATCTCTATTTGAAAGCTCTAGGAATCTTTGAGATCAAAGTTCTGGGCCAGGCTCAATCCGATTATGTCACCCCATGATTGAGGACTGCCATCCTGCTTGTCCTTGGAAGAATTGGACTCACATATAATCTTTTGCATTTTCAAAACTATATACATAATTTTCATAAAAATTTTACATTCACATAATAGCAGGGATAATTGTCTGAGCACGTGTAAATTTGGAGGGATCATTTTCAAAGCAGACTTAAGTACTGAGAAGAGCTGTTTGAAAATTACCTCCTAAATGGCTATATGTATAGAACTAGCACACTTGGCATTTAATGCTTTAGTATTACCAGTTAATGCCCTTCTCTGTATATACAAACCATTTGCAATCATATTGGCATTTTCCAACCCACCGTTTCAAAACTGCCTTTATGCATCAGGTCGATGGGGGGCCTGAAGAGGTCTGCGAGTGTAGTGAGCTTCTTATCCACTGCCCCTCCGTTTCGCAGCTCCTGCTCCTGCCGGACTGCACAGTCCCAAGGGGAGGGGGGGGGGGGGGAGGAAATGGGTCAACATTAGATAGGAAACCAATTACAGACCGTGCAACTTATACATTCTAGAGCACTCTTTAAAGGCTGCCATCTGCTATACATACTAGTTATTGTAAACTGTACGCCTCCTCTTAAAAATAAACATTCCACATGTTGCTCACTTACAACAGTTATCTGATGGGGGTGGGGAGAGGGGATATTGTACTTTTCTTTTTTTAAACTCTTTATTGTGACATACAAGATAAAATTACAAACAACACAAATACATTTTACCCATTTTTCTCCCCAACTACATTATAACAGATCCATAAGAGAACAATACCCTTGTGAAGAAACCTGGATCACAATTACTCAGTGAACACACTGAGATGAACAGCTGGAATACCTCTACAAGCAATCTTGTTAGTACAGGACTGTTGATAGCACTTGACAATCAAAGGAGCTTTATAAAAACTTTTTAAATGATTTAGAAATCATTTAAAAATCAAAAGAAAACTGAGAACAAACAAGTGTGGATAAAGTGTGAAGAAATCCATCCCAAGTTTTCCAAAACATTTTTACTTTTTTTGGCTTGCAGAAGAGCTCAGACAATGTAAACTTTCTTTAATATTTGCAACTATCTGTACAATCTTTCAAGAGTTCCTGTTCAACCAAAGAAAACTAACAGCAAGAGGCAAATGAATACCCATTTCTTAGGAGTTGAAACACCTGAAATGCTCCATTTGGATAAAACTCAGGTCTATATACTGAAAAAAAAAAAAGTTTGCTACTTAGAGAACATACTTTCCTAAGGAGAAAGCAGAGTTGCTTACCTGTAACAGGTGTTCTCCCAGGCAGCAGAATGTAGACCTCACATATGGGTGACGTCATTAGGTGGAGCCCTATTACGGGCCATGATCCCTGTGTCCACAGGGGTCTCCTTTCAGTCTTGTTTGTAGCAAAAAAGTGCGAGCGAACAATAAAATAACAAAATGTAAGCAGACCCAACTCCGCGAGGTGGCGGGTGGGTTTCGTGAGGACTACATCCTCTGTCCTGGGAGAACACCTGATACAGGTAAGCAACTCTGCTTTCTCCCAGGACAAGCAGGATGGTAGCCCTCACATATGGGTGATTAGCAAGCTACAGGCTGACTCATATTACAACAGGCCAATAGCAGACAACTCGAGCGACAGGCACAATAATTGGGGTGCTATTGGCAATGAGGCAGCCTGAAATCACAGCAGGTGGTTGTGGAAGGAGTTGGGCATTATACTGGAAAAAAAGTTTTCAAGACAGATTGTCCAAAGGCAGAGTCTTGATGGCCTTCCTTATCTAAGCAGTAGTGGGCTACGAATGTGTGAGGAGAGCTCCAAGTCACAGCCCAGCAGATGTTGGCAATTGGTACTGAATGATAGTGTACTACCGATGTTGTCATGGCCCTTACAAAATGTGCCTTCACTCACCCCAGGACAGGAAGGCTTGCTTCCTCATAGCAGAATTCAATACAGTCTGCTAGCCAGTTGGAGAGAGTTTGTTTGCCCACTGCAACTCCCAGCTTGTTTTTGTCAAAAGAAAAAGTGTTGGGTGGATTTCCTATGGACTGCAGTGCGGTCTAGATAGAAAGCAAGTGCACGCTTACAGTCCAAGGTTTGCAAAAACCTCTCGCCCTGGTGAGAGTGAAGCCTTGGGAAAAGAGTGGGCAGACTTTAGAATGAGTAAGGGGAGAGACTGTGTCCACCTTAGGAAGGAATTTTGGGCGAGTACGTAGGACCACTGTCACGGAGGAACCTAGTGTAGGGTGAGTATGCAACAGGGGCTTGTAACTCACTGACCCTTTTAGCAGATGTAATGGCTACGAGGAAAAGAACTTTCCATGTTAGAATTTTTAATGTCATAGGAATGCAAAGGCTCAAACGGGGAACGCATGAGCCTTGTGAGCACTACATTTAGGTCCCGTTCCGTAACCATTGATCGTAGAGAAGGCTTAAGTTGTAGAAAGCCCATGATAAGCCGACTCATAAGGAGTTGAGCCGTTATCAGGGCATCCCCTACTCCCTGGTGGTATGCTGAAATGGCACTGAGGTGTACCTGTGCAGAGGATGTCTGGAGACCAGAATCCGAAAGGTACCCTAAATAGCCATTGTATCTGAAGACTGGAGGGTGGCCAATGCAACACCTATATTTAAAAAGGGTTCCGGGGTGATCCAGGAAACTATAGACCAGTGAGCCTGACTTCAGTGCTAGGAAAAATAGTGGAAACTATTCTAAAGATCAAAATCACGGAGCATATAGAAAGACATGGAACACAGTCAAAATGGATTTATTTATTTTATTTATTTATTTTTATATACCGACTGAGTTATCACATCGGTTTACATTTAGGTACTGTAGATATTTCCCTATCTCCAGAGGGCTTACAATCTAAGTTTGTACCTGAGGCAATGGAGGGTAAAGTGACTTGCCCAAGGTCACAAGAAGCAACAGCGGGACTCAAACCCTGGTCTCCTGGTTCGTAGCTCACTGCTCTAACCACTAGGCTAATAACCACATGGATAAAGGTGAACCGGTAGATGAGCCACTTCTAAGAAAGCTAAAAAGTCATGGGATAGGAAGCGATATCCTTTCGTGAATTACAAACTGGTTAAAAGACAGGAAACAGAGAGTAGGATTAAATGGTCAATTTTCTCAGTGGAAAAGGGTAAACAGTGGAGTGCCTCAGGTATCTGTACTTGGACTGGTGCTTTTCAATATATTTATAAATGATCTGGAAAGGAATACAAGTGAGGTTATCAAATTTGCAGATGATACAAAATTATTCTGAGTAGTTAAATCACAAGTGAATTGTGTTACACTGCAGGACCTTGCAAGATTGGAAGATTGGGCATCCAAATGGCAGATGAAATTTAATGTGGACAAGTGCAAGATGTTGCATATAAGGAAAAATAACCCTTGCTGTAGTTACACGATGTTAGCTTCCATATTAGGAGCTACCACCCAGGAAAAAGATCTAGGCATCATAGTGGATAACACTTTGAAATTGTCAGCTCAGTGTGCTGCAGCAGTCAAAAAAGCAAACATTGTTAGGAATTATTAAGAAGGGAATGGTTAACAAAACAGAAAATGTCATAATGTCTCTGTATCGCTCCATGGTGAGACTGCACCTTAAATATTGTGTACAATTCTGGTCGCCGCATCTCAAAAAAGATATAGTTGCGATGGAGCGGGTACAGAGAAGGGCAACCAAAATGATAAAGGGGATGGAACAACTCCCCTATGAGGAAAGGCTGAAGAGGTTAGGGCTGTTCAGCTTAAAGAAGAGACGGCTGAGGGGGAAATTTATAGAGGTCTTTAAAATAATAAGAGGTGTTGAGCGAGTAGATGTGAATCGGTTATTTACACTTTCAGAAAATAGAAGGATTAGGGGGCACCTCCATGAAGTTAGCAAGTAGCACATTTAAGATTAATCTGAGAAAATTATTTTTCACTCAATGCACAATTAAGCTCTGGAATTTGTTGCCAGAGGATGTGGTTAGTGCGGTTAGTGTAGCTGGGTTTAAAAAAAGATTTGGATAAGTTCTTGGAGAAGAAGTCCATTAACTGCTATTAATCAAGTTGACTTAGGGAATGGCCTCTGCTATTACTAGCATCAGTGGCATGGGATCTTCTTAGTGTTTGGGTACTTGCCAGGTTCTTGTGGCCTGGTTTAGCCTCCGTTGGAAACAGGATGCTGGGCTTGATGGACCCTTCGTCTGACCCAGTATGGAATTTATGTTCTTATGAAACAATCTAACCTCTGCCCATGACACTGCCTGAGCCCTAGTGGAATAAGCCCTAACTTGACTAGGCAACGGCTGCTCAGCATCCACATACGTGGCCATGGGGGCTAGTGTAGCCCGCGACACCAGCTCGCCCTGTTTACTCCCACCATGGAGTATAACCATCTGGTCTGCATTACTGAGAGGTTCAAAAACCTATAAATAACTCAAGATATGCCTCTTGTCATCCAAGGACTGTAACAGATGATGTTCCTCCATATCTCTTGACCTGTCCAGAGATGGCAGGGAAATAAACTGATTCAAGTGAAAATCCGAGACCACTTTTGGCAAAAAAAGAAGGAACAGTATGCAGCTTTATCGCCCCTGGAATCATGCATAGAAACAGTTCCCAGCAAGGGAAGGCCTATAGTTCGGATGCTCAACGTGCAGAACAAATTGCCACAAGAAACACTGTTTTGTTTTTTTTAAGATCAGTTTATTTTTATTTATTTATTTATTTAACTTTTTTATATACCAACATTCAAGACGGGGTCCCATCATGCTGGTTCACAAGAAACAGGGGTGTAATTATAATAAACTTTACCATTTAAACAAGAGTGCAGAAAAGCAGTTACAAATAACAAGGAAAACAATAACTTGGAATGAGAAGGGAAATGAAAGTCAGATAGTTATATATAAGTATAAATAACATTGTAAGAGGTGGCTATTAACGCTAATGCTAGCGGAGCGTGTTGAAAGAAGGAAGTTAGATGGAATTGGAGTTAGGAAAGGCCTGCGTGAACAGCCACGTCTTGAGTCTTTTCTTGAATGTTGAGATGTTGGGTTCCATTCTAAGATCCGGAGGAATAGAGTTCCATAATGTTGGACCGGCTGTGGAGAATGCCCGATCTCTGAGCGTGATGTGTCTGGTAGTCTTGGCTGGCGGTACTTGAAGTGATCCTTTGTAAGCGTCTCTTGTCGGTCTTGTGGAATGGTGTAATCGGAGGGGGATATGAAGATCTATTGGGGCTAATTGATGGATGTTTTTGAAAATGGTGAGAATGGCCTTGTAGATTATTCTGAAATGGATGGGCAGCCAATGGAGGTCCATCAAGATAGGTGTTATGTGTTCTCTTCTCCTGGTATTGGTGAGTATACGGGCGGAGGCGTTTTGGACCATTTGTAATGGTTTGGTGTGTGATGAAGGGAGACCAAGCATGATGGTGTTACAATAATCCAGCTTTGCGAAAATGATTGATTGTAGGATTGTTCTGAAATCATGTGTGTGGAAGAGGGGTCGTATTCTTTTCAGCACTTGGAGCTTATAAAAGCAGTCTCTGGTGGTTTTGTTGATGTTAGCTTTCAGGTTTAGGTGATTGTCAATTTGAACTCCTAGATCTCTCACTTGTGTGGTGTTTGGTACGGTTGGATGGGTGTATGAGATGGAGCTGTTTTCTGGTGAGTAACCTCAAGGAACCTCAAGCTGTTTTCTGGTGATCAGTAACCTCAAGGAAAGGTTACACATCAGTCGAAAAGTAGGGCCCTCTAAAAAATCCAAAGCTAGAATAAGACTCCACAAGGGCACCTGTAACTGCAAAGGAGGACAAAATTGCTTCACTCCTTTCAAGAAATAGACCACATCCGGATGAGCCAACACGGACCCACCCATTCACCTGACCTCAGAAACAGGCAAGAGCCACCACCTGTAGCTTTACGGGTAGATTTTCAAAAAGCGCGATTTGGCGTACTTTTGTTGGCGCATCAGGCGCCAACAAAAGTACGCTGGATTTTAGTAGATACGCGCGTAGCCGCGCGTATCCGCTAAAATCCTGGATCGGCGCGCGCAAGGCTACCGATTCTGTATAGCCGGCACGCGCCGAGCCGCGCAGCCTACCTCCGTTCCCTCCGAGGCCGCTCCGAAATCGGAGCGGCCTCGGAGGGAATTTTCTTTTGCCCTCCCCTCACCTTCCCCTCCCGGCCCTGTCTAAACCCCCCCCTTACCTTTGACGGGGGATTTACGCCTCCCGGAGGGAGACGTAAATCCCCGCGCGCCGGGACGCAACCTGGGGCCGGGTCCGGAGGGCGCGGCCACGCCCCTGGACCACCCCGGGCCATAACCACACCCCCAGACCCGCCCCCGAAACGCTACGTCCCGCCCCGAAAACGCCGCGCGGATCGGGCCCACCCCCGACACGCCCCCGACACGCCCCCCTCGGAAAACCCCGGGACTTACGCGAGTCCCGGGGCTCTGCGCGCGCCAGTAGGCCTATGTAAAATAGGCGCACCGGCGAGCAGGGCTCTTAAAATCCGCCCCTTAATGAATTAAGGATCAACCATTTACTCAATCCAGCCTGTAAAAATTCCAATATAAAGCAGGATCTTAACTGAACTAGGAAGAACCCCTCGATCTTCACACCAAGCCTCAAACACTTGCAAGACAGATTACCTCATCATGGGCCTCGATAAAGGTCATGCTTACTTACTGATCCTCCTGGACCTCTCAGCCACTTTTGATACGGTTAACCACACCATTCTACTAAATCAGTTAGCAAACATTGGAATTACAGGCACGGCTCTGTCCTGGTTCAAATCATTCCTGGGGAACAGAGGCTACAAGGTCAAAATACACAACAAAGAATCTCAACATTATCCCTCCTCTCTGGGAGTTCCGCAGGGCTCTTCCCTCTCACCCACGCTCTTTAACATTTACCTGCTTTCCCTCTGCCAACTGTTAACCAATCTGAACCTTAAACACTTTCTATACGCGGATGATGTCCAGATCGTCATCTCCCTCAAAGAATCTTGCACAAAAACTCTAGAATTCTGGGAAAATTGCCTTCGAGAAATCGACGGCCTCCTCTCCAATTTAAACCTAATACTAAATTCTTCAAAATGCGAACTCCTTCTAATTTCCCCTGAAAACAGTAACATCTACACAAATCCACCAGCCAATTTACAAACTTCACAAGTAAGAGACCTAGGAGCTATCATTAATAACAGGCTAAACCTAAAATCATTCATAAATCAAACTACCAAGGATTGCTTTCATAAACTCAATGTCTTAAAAAGAATAAAACCTCTTTTCCATACTCACGACTACAGAACAGTGCTGCAATCAATAATCTTCGCTAAATTAGATTATTACAACTCTATTCTATTAGGTCTCCTGTCATCTCACACTAAACCCCTTCAGATGGTTCAAAACTCGGCAGCCAGAATATTAACAAACACTAGGAGAAGAGACCACATTTCTCCAATCCTCAAAGACCTACATTGGCTGCCAATTCACTACAGAATCATATACAAGGCCATCACCACCATCTACAAAGCCATCCATCAATACTCTCTGCTTAACCTTCAAATCCTTTCACAAAATATACATCCTCCAGACCCATCAGAGTCCTACAGAGAATCCCTACAGGTACCACACTCCAAAACCACTCGACATATAACCTCCAGAGACAGGGCTTTCTCCACCGCAGGACCCCCATTATGGAACTCCATCCCACCGGATCTGCGACAGGAACCCTGCCTTCCTACGTTTAGGAAAAGACTGAAAACGTGGTTATTTATGAAAGCCTTTCCAGACCCTATTTGAACCTTAATTCACCACTAACTGATGCTCAGAATTTTTCTTGAGAGTAATTAATAACTGTACCTCAACATGGTAATTCAATAACTCTGCAAACTCCATAAATTTGTTCACACCATTAATTGGTAAATTTGTTCTCCCTGGTAAATTCCTCTCTCCTTTTCACTGCTCCAAGTTGTGTAATTCCCTTGTTTTATTGTAACTGCAATCTTTGTAAAGCACCTGTTAATGTTTCTTATTAATTGTTATCTTCCTTCACCTTTTGTTAATTGTAAACCGGCATGTTGCGATTCTCAACGCGAATGCCGGTATAGAAAAACTCAAAATAAATAAAAATAAATAAAATATAGGCTAAGGAAGTGGAGAACTTTCTCACTCGTAGCAAGGTGGAAATCACCGCAGTAGAATATCCACATTTCAGCAAATCGAGCCCTCTCAAGACCATACTGTAAGACAAAATTGATTTGGTTCTTCATGAAGAACAGGTCCCTGCTGTAGCAGAACCCTGTGTGCCAGAAACCAGAGGGGACAATCCATTAGGAGCTTTCACAAATCTGCATAACACAGTCTTCTGAGTCATTACTGTCTTCTGAGAACTATCCCCCTGTGACTCTCGATCTTACGAAACATTCTGCATAACATGGGGAAAGGCATACAGCAGCTTGTCCTCTGGCCATTCCAGCATGAGGGCAATGATGCCCAAAGACTTTGTATCTCTCCTGCGACTGAAGAAGCAAGGAATTTTCACATTGTGAGCAGTCGCTAGTAGGTCCAAAAATAAAAGGCCCCAGCGATCCACTATTAGCTGAAACGCCTCCTTTGATCATTCTCATTCTCCTAGATCCAGACTCTGTCTGCTGAGTAAGTCAGCTCTTACACTGTCTTTTCCTGCAGTGTGCGAGTCTGAGATTTGAAGATGTACTTCCACCCATTCCATATGATAGGCTATGTCCTGCAACTCTTGTTGGTTCTTGGTTCCTCCCTGCCAACTGATGTTGCATTGTGTGACATAATCCGGACTACTCGATTCTGCAATCGGTTGACAAACCGTAAGCAATCCAACCAGTCAGCCTGGGCTTCCAGCCGATTGATGCTCCAGAGAGACTCTTCTGTAACCCAGTGCCTTTGTGCTGTGAACTCCTAATAGTGGGCTCCCCAACCCAGGAGGCTCACATCTGTCGTGAGTACTAGCCAGTACAGTGATTGTAGGGAAACCCCCCTTCCTTAGATGGTCTACTTGCAACCACCACTGCAGCTGTATGCTGATCTCCACCGGCAGGTGAAGTTGTATCGAATAGTCTTTAGACTGTGGACTCTGAGTCAGCAGAGTGTGCTGAAGAGGACGTATATGTTCCCTTGCCCAGAGAACCACTATGGTGGCCGCCATCAAACCGAGCACCTGTAGATAAGACCACACCGTTGGGCCTATTGTTTCTGTCAATAGTCATACCTGCATCATCAGCTTCTAAATATGGCACTCTGGCAGGAACACCCTGCCTTGCTTTGTGTAGTACCGAACACGGAGATACTCCAATGTCTGGGATGGCTGTAGTTTGGTCTTGGCCAAGTTCACCACCCATCCTAGTTCCTGTAGCAAGGAGATCACCTTTTGTGAGACCCATAGGATCTCCTCAGGACTCTTGGCACGAATCAGCCAACCGTCTAAGTATGGGTGAACCAGAATGCCATCCTCTCTCAACACTGTTGCAACCACTACATACATTTGGAATATGCTCTGGGCGAGGTGGCTAACCCAAAAGGCAGCGCTCGAGAATGATAATGTCGCCCCAAAACAGCGAAACAAAGAAACTGCTGATGCTCCAGATGGATAGGAATATGAAGATACACCTCTGACAAATCCAGGGACGTTAGAAACTCCCTCGACTGTATTGCCATTATCACTGAGCATAAGGTTTCCATGTGAAAATGAGACACCCACAAATGATGGTTGATTCCCTGGAGATCTAGGATGGGGTGAAAGGAGCCATCCTTCTTGGGAAAAATGAAATGAATGGAACATTGGCCCTTATTTTCTTGAGACCTGGGCACCAGAACTACAGCTAGCAGGCTGACGAGTCTTGACAACGTAAACTCCACTGTTTGTCTCTTCTGCAGAGAGTTGCAGGGAGACAGCATGAAGGTGCCCCGAGGAACACTGAGAAACTTCAGAGTGTAACCATCTCTTATCACCTCCAGAACCCACTGGTTTGATATGATATCGACCCACCTCTGCTAAAAGAGAGAGAGGCAAACCCCCTTATCCACTGTTCTCGTGGGTAGATTGGCACACCTTCATCGAGAGGCTCAGGGGGGCCCCACTACCAGAGTCTGTGCCTCCCTTCTGGATTACCTGGGACAAAAGGACTGAGACCTACCCAAAGGCCAAGTCCTGTGGGAAGCTGCTCCTCTTCAGGGTCAAAAGTGTCAAACCCCAGGCATGACCTCTCATGCTGAAGGAGCGCAGCATCTGCTTCTTATCCTCTGGTAACTGAGGAACCCGGGCCTCACCCACTTATTGGTCATTTTTTCCAGCTCACTACCAAAGAAGATTGATCCCTTGAAGGGCAATTTTGTAAGATTAGACTTTGAAATAGTATCAGCCGACCCATTCCTGAGCCATAGCTGATGCCTGGCTGTTACTACCAAAGCCACCCCTCTGACCGAAGTGCAGACCAAGTTGCAGCTCGCATTCGCTAAAAAGATGGCCACCGGTTTCATTTCTGCTCTGGAATTCACGTCAGATTCATTGACCACCTGAGAGAGAGGTAAATAATAGCAAGCCAGCAGGGAGCAAAAGAAGCTATCTGCAAATTCATTGCCATTGCTTCAAAGGCCTGCTGAAGGATGGCCTCAATTCTTCTATCTTGTGCATCCTTCAATGCTGTTGCCCCTTCTGCGGAGATAATTGTCTGCTTGGTGATAGCACACACAAGTGCATCTACCTTTGGAAAATGCAATTGCTCTCTCACAGCCGGATTCAGGGGATACAGCCCTTCCAAGATTTGCTCCTTTTAAAATTAACTTCCAGGGTGCCCCATTCAAGATCAATCAATTCTTGAATAGCCTCCATAACAGGGAAGAAACATGAGGCTTTACACAAAGAAATCAAAATGGGATCTTTCTTTGGCTCAGACATGGAATCAGCCCCCGGTACACCCAGCATCTTCAATGCCTAGGAAATTAGAGCCAATAACGCATCTCTATAAAAGAAACGCAACATAGTTCTATATGGCTCTAGCCTCGAAGGAATTTCCCCATCTTCCAGGGAGAAAGGATTGGCTTCATCATCTGTGCCATCCAGGTCTCTTTCAGTGTGACCTGCAGCAGGTCTAGGCGTACTCCGACGCTTACCCGTAGCACCAGGCAGGAATCCACAGCCTGCGATCCTGAATTGCTAAGAATGACCAGAGTCAATGACTGTGCCTAAAGAAAAGACTGCAGCCCTTGAAAAAATTCCATCCAAGAAAAGCCAAAACCAGGGGGCATCAATCCTCTGCGCACTGATCTACCTTCCCCACTGAAGAACCAGTTAGGGGAGTCCCAATTCCAGGAGAAACCTCTGGCAGGTATTTTTCCATTCCTACATCATGCTGGGAAGGACTGGGCTTAGCAAAATCAGATTGAGACAAGTCTCCCTGAGCCTCCAAACAGTGCTGACACAAGTTAGAGGAAACACCAAGTTGAGATGTCTGAATATGGCAAGCAGCACAAAAGATAAGACGCTTAGGCTTCTTTGCTATCGGCACCATAGTTTAACAGTATGCTCTAAACAGGTGTCTGAGAAGTGTGCACCCAGCTGTGCTTGCAAAATATTAGGCGCTCAAAAAGTAGGCGCCAATTCACATAGAGGCCCAAATTGAACACCCGTCTAGACACCCTGAAGTTTAACACTGTGCATCTAACTAGGTGCCCTCATGTGCGCAACTGAGCACCCAGGTAGGCATCCTTATGCGCTAGACGCACAACTAGACGCACAGCTGGGCGTGCAAGTGTGAACAGACATACCTGAAGGGGCAGCCTTATGCACAGAGAAAAAGCACGCAAATGCCACCGTGGCCTACCACACGGCAAAAAAATCTAAGGCTGAGAGCGAGGCCTAGCCCAGAGGGCTGCTCAACCAGCTAAGCTGCCCAAGTTCCACTGCAGGCGGGAACGGATGTCGGATTGACGTAGCAAGCATGGAGCCCGGAGAGGAGAGGAATCCCTAAAATCAACTCCTCTCTTTTTATTTTATTTTTTTTTACTCTTTACCTGAGCTCAACCCATCCTGGCTGAGTACAGAGTCAGTCTCTGGCTGCAGGGGGGAGAGAGCTTATACATTCACCACCACACTTGACTTCCTGCACCCGCTTGCCTTTCAGCTTTTTTTTTAAACAGCTACGTCCACACCAGCCAAAAACAAGCTACTGGACCAAGGCATTCATCTGAGAGAAGAATTTCAAGAAAATACATCAGGAAACTCGACTGAGGGAGCGACCATATGGTATCACCACAGGAGAGCAGGGCAATAAACTCCTTTCTTCTTTTCTCCTTCTATAAAAAAAAATTTAAGGCAATCCCCAGTACGTAGATGCACGTCCACCATCCACTGGAGATGGAGAATACTGGTGGGCTGATGTCTGTGCAAGGGTGTGTATATATATCTATATATCTATATATATATATATATATATATATATATATATATATATATACACACACACACACCCCATGACGACAGCTTTGCTCCGTCTCCATCTGCTGGGAGAGCTACATAATCCACTGGTTCTGGATCTACCTAACCAAATCCTAAGAAATCATGGGTTCATATTTCAGTTTTATACAAGAAAATATCTACAAAACTTAGGCACCAGTCAAAAAAAAAAAAGTTTCTCTTTGTAAACTTTTGCTCTTTTCATTTGTCTTTTTTTTTTTTAAATTATTTTGTCTTTTGGATTTCTTTTTATATTATGTCTCATTTTTTTGGAGTTTTTAGTTCTTAAGAAATTGTGATTTTTTTTTTTTTTGTTTCTTTTTGATTTTTTTTTCTCCACCTCCAGTATCTCTAGGCTCTTAGCTCGCTTCCCCCTCTGTTCCCCTCTCTTCCTTTTCTGTGTAGGCAAGGTGCTGCCTGGGCCATGGCAGCTCCTTTTGGACCTGGGCAAATGGCAAGCACCATATTTTAGGTGCTTGGGATTTTTCTACCACTCTTCTTGAGCAATAAAAAAAATCACTTAAAACTTCCACATTGGCTCTTCTAAACTGCTACAATGTTGAGATATTCAATAAAGAAGTTTGAGCACAATCACAAAATAAATAACTTTTAACATTCTTCTGTCACTGAAAATATTGTAAAATTGCAATTCTTCAATTTTTCAGAGGCATATGTAATTGCAGTTCAAAATTTGTTTGAAAATGAAACCCATTCTTTCTTCATTCTCAGGAGATTTGTAAAGGATTGTACATGGTCCTTCATGTATCAACTATTTCAAATTCAACAGAACCCCAACCTAATCATTCAGCCACAGCCATGCACTGCTCTTTAATACAGTCTATTAAGCTCATTACATAAAAAAGCACCTGTAATGATACACAGATACACTTACTGGTTTCTGTCTGAAAATCCCGAAAGCCATCAAAAATTGAGCGAGCAGGTCTTCGTCTCTTAGGAGCTGCAAACAAACACACAAAATCCTTCAAGGGATCATATTTAAAAGTTAAACACCTAGAAGCCAATATTTTAAAAGCCGAAAAAAGTAGAGAACTTATCCAGCTAAAGTTAGCCACATAATTTAGCAGGGATGTTCAGTGAGATAAATGCGCTGCTGAATTTCGCTGCATAACTTTAAACCAAACCATCTATCTTTGAATATCGCCAGCTAGGTTTCGAGTTATCCAGATAACTTTAAACTTATGTGGCTATATGCAATGAATATAAACATATAAGTGCCATGGGCTTTAAATTCAGTGCTTAATGTCATTGTTCTAATAAAGTGGTAGAGCAAGACGTAAAATCAATGCTGTCTGGTGTAGCAATGCGTTGATTTTGTTTAAACAAAAATTGAGATTATTAAGAAGCGCTGGAGGAGAGAGAGTACTGATTCAAATTATTATACTGTTCTGCACCTCATGAGTATAAAAGCACCATGGACCATCAGACAAAAGAAATATTTTTCTAAATGTATCAACAATGCATCCACAATTGGCTTAGTGAACTTTTCTATATTGTTTTTAACCACACCAATTATAGAAGGCCCCAGGTTAGACTTTAATGAGAGATGGGATGAGTTTGCTAATTTCTTTTATGATAAAGTTAATAAGCTTACTGCTGTATTTCATGATCATGCTTCCCCTGATGTCATTACCTCACCAATCACTGATACTACTTGGGACAATTTCCACAAAGTCTCAGAGAGGTTGTGGAGACAGTCGCTGCACTCTAAGATACTTTGGCTGCTATCTTTTAATTCTAATGCACATTTTAAAGTTACGAGAGAAGATGTGGGCCGATTTTTCAGTCAATATAGTCAATCTAACATTAAATAAAGGCCAAATACCTAAGGCCTTAAAAGTTTATAACCCAACCCCACAAATGGCTTAAAAAATTGCCTGTTTGTCCGATATTGAAAGAGGCTAACCTTGATTCACTTGACTGCTCTAATTACCAGCCTATCTCCATACTTCAGTTTACTGCAAAAGTTTTAGAGAATAAAGTATTGAAATGGCTGAATGAGTACATCGAAGAAAATAATTTATTAGATATGTTCCAATTTGGATTTCACACAGCTCATGAATTGAAACCTTATTACTGTCGCTGATCAAAACATTCTGAGGATTTGATAACACAATAGATTATTTTTTAGTCCTACTGGACATCACAGTGGCTTTCAACATGCTGGATTATGTTTAAGTGAGATAGCTCTCACTTCAGTTGTTTTTCAATGGTTTCAGTCATTTTTAAATAACCTCTTTCTGCAGGTGTCCATGTGAGGGGTTATGTCTAATCCTGCACCTTTGTCTACAGGTGTTCCCCGGGGGTCTGTACTTTCAGTGACGCTTTTTAACCTATATATGTTTCCTTTAAGTCAGCTACTTGCCAGTTTGGATGTAGGTTATTGTATCTATGCTGACGATATACAGTTTTTGGACAGGTAAGTAATTTGCTGGATGATGCTCTTGGTAAGGTTTCCTTCTCATTACTGGTTGTAAAAAACTGGTTAACTGAGAATAGGCTCATTTTGAGTATGATTAAAACAGATATTGTTTCTCTCTAGATATTCTTAGAGAGCCATTTCCATTTCTACTTATTGACAGGATAAATCTCAAAATTTCAAAGCAGGTCCAGAATGTAAGAGGTTATTTATTGATACTAACCTGTTTTTTTAAGCCACAGACTAAATGAGTTGTAAGAAATTGTTTTCATAAGTTTTGCGTGCTTAGACAACTGAAGCCTTATATAATCAGAAAAAGATATGAGAACAGTGATGCATGCCATGGTAACATCTACCATTGATTATTGTAATTCATTCTATCTGGGACTACCTGAGGCGAAAGCAAAGCCTGCAAGTTGTTCAAAATGCTGCTGTAAGAATAACAACAGATCAAAGTATGTGAACACACAATGCTTACACTGGCTAAATTGCACTGGTTAGATAATAGACAGCGGATTAAATGGATAGGCACTTTTTTAATACTATTTTAAAAGCATATCGATCAACACATGCAATCAGATGAGCTATCCAACATCTGCCAGATGTTCCATTATTTAAGCAAGTGAGGCTCTCTGAATGCAGGGACTGCCTATTTTATGTCATGGGGCCAAGCCTCTGGAATGAACTTCCCGAGGATGTTAAAAATGAAATATTCTTACTCAGCTTCTGTAAGAAGCTGAAAGCTCATGCTTTTAAGCTGTTTTTTTTATTAATATGACATCATCCTAGAAGTCATTTGTACTAGTCATGGCTGAGGTTTGGAAACGAACTTATTGTCAGTGTGACAATATGAAATTGCAATTGCTTTCAAACGAACTCTAAGTTTCCTGCAGGTCAGATCTCCAGCACTTTTGGCAATTGGAATGCGAAAGGGATTAAAAGCTTGGGCCAGTTATGGGGTTTGGAGGGCCTTATTCCATTCACTGCCTTGCAGGAGAGGTATGGATTACCCCCGGGTGATGTATTCCTCTATCTTCAAATTAGACATTTCCTTCAGGCGGAGAGGGTGGGGAGTGACCTAGCCCTGGGGAAAACCCAGTTTGAGTCCTGGTGTGACCAAGCAGATACCTTGAGGAAAGCAATCTCGCAGGTCTACAATTATCTCAATAAGGATCCTAAAGTTAAACCTCCATATATGCAGGCCTGGGAGAGAGATTTGGCACGATCCATGTCAGATGAGACATGGGATCAGATCTTTGCTTGCACAAAAAAAGGTCTCCCCTACTCGCAGTTGATGGAGAATAGGTACAAGATCTTACTCCGCTGGTATTATACGCCTGCTAGGCTACACAAGTTTAAATCTACCTATGATATTCGATGCTGGAAGGGGTGTGGGGACGATGGCACTTTCTACCATATGTGGTGGACCTGCCCCTATGTAACACAATTTTGGACCGATTTGACCTCCTTCCTTCGAGAGATATTGGGGAGTGAGCTAGTTCTCACACCTGAACAGGTGTTACTGAATCTGCCGTGGGACTTGCCAGCGCTTCAGGGAAAACTGGTTACTTATATAATCTCAGCTGCTAAATGCCAGATCGCCTTGGAATGGAAATTGCCTGGCCCTATTGCTTTTGAGAAAATTCATGGTCGCCTGCAGACTCTCAGTCTGTTGCATGATAGTGTTGGTTCCTTCAAGGCTAGTGAGGTGGCCTCATCCCGGAGGGTGTGGCAGCCTTATAGGGATTGGCAAGCGCAAAAGGGCCTTTGACTTTTTCACTCTCCTATCATTCTTCATAACCATTAGCTATGCCTGTGCCCCTTTACACACGGTTTCCTCCTTGGTCCTCAATAGATGGTAGGGTGGGAGGGGGGTGGGTGGGAGGGGATATTGCAGATAGGAGAGTTGTTGCACATTGGTTTGTTACTTGAACGATATATATTGTTTGGATACTATGCCTTTATTGTTCATGGCTTCTTCGTTCATGCTATACATGTATGTATTTTGCACGCTTTCAATAAAAAACTTTAATTACAAAAAAAAAAAAGAAATTGCAATTGCCCACGTATATGGCAGAATTGTCCAAGCACAGGAAATGATTACTTAATTTTAGGACTTATATAGTATGCTCTAATCTGTTTTAAACATGTCCTGGCTGTCTTTTTTATTGTTTTTAGAAATATATTTTAATGCTTGTATTGTTTTAATTTAATTTTTACTCCGTTTTACATATTTTGTAATATATGTTAGAGATTTTTTTTTATATTTGTCTATCGATTGTTCTTTTATAATTTGCCTGGAACTGTGAACAGGTGGACTGGAAAAATGTTCTTATCTATTAATTTTCTTTCCATTAGTCCTGCTACACCAGTCCAGTCCCATACAGGTGGGTTGTGCCCCCTATGAGCAGATGAAGGCAGAGAACACTGTTTTCCTTACATGACAGCATCTCCACTACTTAGGGGTGGTGCAGTGCAGCAGGAATCCAGTGAGCCAGAATGGCCTTAGAGGCTGCTTCCCTCTTATGCAGTCCCCCCAAAATTACAAAAAGTCTATCTGACTTGCGAAAAGCATTATTTACCTCCAGATATCTAATCAAGGGCCTCTGAACATCCAAACACTGATGACATCTGAATTCATTTTTACACGACTTGCGAAAAAGCTGGGAGACACTGCCTGATTGATATGAAATGCAAAGTTGACCTTTGGGAGAAAGGAAAGTACTGGACAAAAGGTGACCACATCCATAGAAATGATTAGGAAACAATCATGGCAAAACAACACTTGAAGTTCCAAAATTTGCCGAGCCAAACAGACAGCAACCAAAAAAGTTGCCTTCAGGGAGAGATCCTTCAGGGACGCATACTTTAAAGGTATGAAAGTAAGCCCTGACAGGGCCTTCAACACCAGATTAAGGTTCCATGGAGGAACAATTGGCTGATAAAGAAACTGCAATCTCTTAGCACCATGAAGGAACCTTGAAACATCAGGGTAAGCTGCTATAGATACGTCACCCAACTTCCCTCGGAAGCAAGAAATAGCTGTCACCTGGACCTTCAGGGAATTTAACACCAGACCCTCTGCCACTGCAGAAGAAGTGAACAGGTGTTTCAATGGGGGCTCCATCTTGTGATCCTGACGTCCTTTAAAGGCCTTCCAACGGAATGGTGGTATGCAGTGTTACTACTGCGACTAAGGCATCCATTGCAACATTTGGAAAAACAACTGGAGCATGGCCTGAGGAAGAGTTTCATCCCCTCAGTGTTGACTCAGGGGACTCCCACTCCTGCCAGCATTATCTCTTCCACCTCAGGGGAAAGGCTCTAAGTGGACTTCTGGACCCCCTTTAATAATAGGGTCCTATACAGATTTTACCTGTGTCTTCACCTCCTCGAGGCAGAGACAAGACATAGCTTATTTGATTAAGCTGCTAATCTCATCCCTGTGAAATAGGCGGACAATCGAATTATCCTTCGGTCCTGGTGGAACCTTTCCCGCTTCCAGGAAAACAGCGCTGGCCTCGTCCCAATGGTCCTCTGAACTCTCAGGATCCTCCCATCAAAAACCCAGAGATTCAATGGCGCTCCACACTCACTCAACTGGGATCTGCAGGGCAAGGTGGGAGGAACGGAATCAGATGCCTTACTACAATCTGCGATAGGGCTTTCCCCCAGCCTTTTGAAGGCACAGAAGGCCAGGTGGAAAAATCTGAAAAATTCAGGTGAGAAATCTCCTGGCTCCCCTGGGGTTGAGAACATCAATGGGCCTAAGGTGAAACTCACAGGAACAAGGGTGGAAGAAAGCTCAGCTCCCCCCCCCCCCCCCGTACCTGATTCCATCTCGAGGTGGCCGGCATGAACAGGATCTTTTGACAAAATGGCTGCCAGGACCAGAGCACCTTCTAACTGCCCTCCACTGCTGTTGCTGTCTGCTGCACATCAAGAGGAGGCGAGGAGGAAGCCTGCACTGCAAGAGCTGACCAGGAATACTACCCTGGAACTTCCCCCCATACGGACACAGGCAAGGCAGAACAGGCCCTTCTCAGCTGCTGTGCGCGATGCACCCCACATGCACCTGGCTTTCTCCAGAGACCCCTGAAGTGATAAGCACTAATCGCGGCGCTTCCTGTCCCTGCAGCTGGCCTTCTACTGCTTCTGATCGTACCTGTTGCCCTGCAGCGCACGGCAATCAGAGGTTCTTTCGCCGCTTGTTTACTCTTTTTTTTTCCTTAAGGAGACAGAGGCAGGCAAATGAGGAGGGGGGTGAGTGAGAGAGAAAGGGAGCAGCAAGTCATCTTCTCAGCTTTCTTTCTTTCTTTTTTTTTTTTTTTTTTTAAAGTGCCTGCTCTCCCTCTTGACCTCTACCAGGTTGCCGACTGGGAGCATGTAAACGGGCTCGCACTGCTGGCCTTGGACCAGTGGGCTGTGCCAAGTCTGATCCTCAGATCCACTGTTGAACTGCTGCACCATCAATTCCTATCAACTGCTGTAGTTAGAAAATTCTGGAATCCTGCTCTGCTGCACCATCCCTAAGTAGTGGAGATGTCACCACGTAAGGGAAACAGTGTTCTGTGCCTTCGTCTGCTAGTAGAGGGCAAAACCCACCTGAATGGGACTAGACTGGTGTAGCAGAACAAGATGGAAGTAAATTTAAATAAATAAAAAGAAGAAGGCTGAACTTGTGATCCATATGCTCCTCTACCCACCTACAGGCATTGGAGTTGCAGGCCCTCCACCTCCTCTTCCCTTGGACAATTGACTAGTGAAGAATTAATGAGTGCCCTCTCTGGATTGGGCACTCCCCCATGCCAAACGCCCTACCCTCTCTCTCCTATAGCATCCTGTAAATGGCCTGGCCACCAGGGAAGATGTATAAGCATACCGCTCCCAGTGTTGCTCTCAAGGCGACTGCCTTGAGAGCAACACTGGTAGCATAAGCTACTTGTGCTCCTGTAGGAATATTACTTATGCTATCAGCTTTACTCTCAAGGCAATGCATGATGCTGCTGGAAGTTGTATGCTTGTATCATGGCCCTGATAGCTGGGACATTTACAGGATGCCATGGAGCAGGAGGACTGGGATTAGTTCAGAGGGGTGGGAGGAGACACTAATTTATATATTTATATTTATTTATTTGGTTTTATACCCCGATGTTTGATTTTACATATCACACCGGTTTACAGACAACTGAGTGGTGCAGGAACCAGGCGTTTTCCTTTGTCTAATACAAGAAACGTTTGTAACAGCAAAAATGGATAAAATGTTAAGCAATACTCAAGGTGTAGATATTATATAATACAGGATACCATTTGTAATTGATTAACGGTTGCTGATGGTCGCTTACAAATAGTTGAGAGATGTTTTTTGTTACTAGATTCAATTTCCGTGAATTAGTTGTAACGGACGTATGAAGTAGTTAAGTCCATGAAGGACGCTGTCAGCGGTCAAGTAAATTAAAAAGTTTGACCGTCATCGTATGGAAGGTAGCATTGAAGCACACAGGTGGGTTCTTTGAGAGGGTTCAGTACAACTGTTTAAATAATTTTAAATGGTAGGCTGGTTTTTGAGCTAATTTGATAATGCGGGGTGGGCAATACGGATAGTACCTAGAGGTTGCGAGGGTTGAATAAAATTAGGGGACCGGTAGTAGTGAGGGGAGTAAATTGATCTCCCGGATAAAGATATTAAATTGATTAAAAACAAGGATGGGTATTAACATTGGATGAATCTAATATATGGAAAGATGATATTTATTCTTTTGCATTTAGTGGTATCGAAGAGATACAAGTTACATTTTGGTGATATCCAATGAGGAGATTGAAGACAGCGGTATTGGTGAGTTTTTTTATAAGATTGGATATGTCTTGTTGAAGGACAGAGCAATCATAAAAAAAGAAAAAAAAACATTTTTTAAGGAAAATTTTAAATAATTAATTGGTATTAATTTGTGTTTAAATTATGAATATAGCTGAATAAATTGAGCGTCAATCAAAGCCAGTTGGAATTGAAAGGAAGACCAGTGGTGCATCTATAAGATCGGCAGAATAGGAGATCACGTGATGTGGTGGACCTGATAGGCAGCAGCTATCAGAGCTCTGGCTACCACCCCAGCCAAATCCTTTCATATCGTGCTTTCCCCGGGTTTTTCTCAGCTCGCTTCACCAGCACTGCACCTGGGAACTCTCTAGCACTGGAGTACCGATGCAGTGGACATCGTATGGCTTCCCGACCGGCACTTAAAGAAAAGGACAAACTAAAAACCCCAGCTCCCAAGATGGCCGCCTCACCGAAGATAGCAGAATCGCAAGCGGAAGGCTCCCTGGAAGACAAGATCTCCTATGCGGTGGTGACAGCCCTGGACATGCGCCTCCACCAAATCTCCGAACAAATCGCTGTGGTTAGAGCCTCCTTGGTAGATTTTGACGGCCGAGTGGAGTGGGTTGAAGGGTGCGTTGGACTCGCCGAAGATGATATTGGCGCGCTTGAATGCCGAGTAGCTGCGTTAGGGAAGCAAGTGAAAGCCAGTGAAGACAAGGTGGACAACCTTGAAAACCGCTCATGCTGTAATAAACCTGCGTTTCGTGGGGATTCCTGAATCCCTACCTGACTTTGAATTGCCGTGATTGTTAGAGGCCTGGCTGTTAAGTTTTGTTCCCTCACTCGCTTCTCCATCCGGGGGCCTCATGGAACGTGCCCATCGGGTGGGCCGAAAAAATGACGGCGATATGACGCACAGACCGCAAGTGATATTGACCTGATTCCTGCACTTTGCTCACAAGGAACTGGTCCTACAGCACTACTGGAAGGCGAGAGAATTTTTTTTATGACTCTCATAGAATTTTGGAATTTCAGGACTTTTCACCGCGGGTGACCCTGATTCGCAAAGCATTTAATGGCGTCTGTACAGACCTCGTTAACAAGAAGATCCATTTTGCACTCCTGTTCCCAGCACGACTACGAATCTCTCACCAAGGCCAGATAAAATAGCTTCCGATGGCGAAGTGAAGTAACACCTTTGTGCAAAGTCTCACAAGCTCGGACCCACCAACATCACCTTGATGTGTGCTTCAGAGGAGAGTCTCTCAGATGTTTTTTTCTGATTGTTCTATAGGTCAAACTTGCTATTCATGGTATGCTTGGAATACCTTTATCGGATACTGCCCAAGATTCACCGGAGGGACGTACAGTATACAGGATGGAGTTTGTTTTTTTGGTGGCTCCATTGGCCATAACTTCCTGGTTTTCTTTTTCTTTGTTTCTCATTTCACAGTCCCTCCAATATATAATATAAAACTATAAATATAAATTGTGGATTTACTGGGGCGGAATGTCTTGGGTCATCGGTTGTTTGATTTGCGTTCTGTGATGTATAATTTCAGGATTTGCTCTAATGTGTCTACAGTGGTTTTTCAGTAGCTGGCGGGGTGGTAGCTGCGCACATGGTTACACCTTTGTGATCTCCAACCCTTCATAGGGTTCCTGTGTTACATTGGGGGAGGGGTAAGGATTTCCACTCTTGGGCTGTGTTTCTGGTCCATGGGTGGTGGGGTTCAAAAGTTTTTTTCTTCTTTCCTTTACGGATGGAGGGGAATATTGGATTTGGGAGGTACTTTGCAGAGAATCTCAATATCAATTGGTTCACAATGTCTGGATTGTGGTTTGTACTCTTGATTTTTCTGTGTTCTAACTATTCAATGCTCTTACAGGTGCGGTCCTTGAAGTTTTGGGGGCCTTATAGGTTGCAGACCTCTTTCTGGGGAATGGAGGGGTTAATGCCGTGACATCTCTTTTCATACCTGGGCTTATGGCACTAGAAATGGTGACATGGAACATAGCGGGATTGAGCACTCCCATAAAGCGGGAGAAAGTATTAGCGAGGTTGGCCAGACTCCGTGCTCATGTAGTTTTTTTTACAGGAGACTCACATGCTTGAGGATGAGGTCCAAAAGCTGCGAAAGAAATGGGTGGCACAGTCTTTTATGCTACGGGCACCTCCAAAAGTAGAGGGGTAGAAATTCTTATATATAAGTCTACTTCTTTTCAGCTACAGGAGAAAGTAGTGGATCCCCAAGGCAGATTCCATATTTTAAAAGGTATTTTGATGGGGTTCCCAATCATTTTGGTCTCTGTTTACACTCCAAACTCTTATGACAATACTTACTATACTACCCTACTCTCTCATCTCACTAAACTAGGAGATTATCCCATAGTAATGGGGGGGGGGGGATTTCAATTTTGCAATTGAACCCCATCTGGATAGACAACCGCCTAGGGGAGGACACTCTGTTAGTGAAAATAAGGTCCCAAATTTTTTATGTAAGCATTTACAACTACTGGACTTATGGAGGACACTACACCCTGGGAAGCATGAATTCACCCACCTGGCTCGGGCACACCCCACCCGTTCCTGGATAGATTACTTATTCATTTCTGAATCCATTTTTTCCAGATTTACAGGGTCCTCCATTGCACCTTTGCTGGTTTCTGATCACTGTCCAGCTGTGGGGACATATGGTCAGCGACTGGGAATATCCCAAAACCAGTGGCGACTCCCGGCATTTTTGGCTAATGACCCTGAGTTCCCAGCCTTTCTTTTAAAGAAGTGGCGAGAATTTTTGCAGGTTAATCACCAGCACCTCGGCCAGTCTATTTTATTATGGGAAACCGCAAAATGTGTCCTACGTGGGGATATTATTAGCTATGTTAGCTTTAAAAAGAAACGATTGGACAAGGAAATAATTTCTTTGGAAAAGCAGTTGAGGACCCTTAAATGTCAAATTAACATCAAGGAGGATCCCATAAAGCTCTCTCAATATAATGAGACACGTGTAGCTCTTAATAATTTACTTCACAATAGAGCTACAAGGGCCCTGCGCTACAGGCAGTTCTCTTTCTTTCGTTTTGCCAACAAGGCTGGGCACCTTCTTGCCTCTCTTTTAAAGGCGCAGGAATCCTCTAAATTTATAGCTAATCTAAAAGACTCTGACGGTACTATTAAGTCTGCCTCGACGGATATAGCCGAAATTTTCTCTGCATATTATCGTAAGTTATATTCGGCTGATCAGGTGGAGGACACAGATATCACAAAGTTCTTAAAGTTACTCCCCTTACCGCATCTGTCGGAAGAACAGCAGTCGAAATTGCAGAGCCCTACAGAGATTGCAGAGATCTGTGAAGCGATCCGGTCATTACCAGCCAATAAGGCACCGGGCCCAGATGGACTGATGTCTGTGTTTTACAAAACATTGATAGACGAGGTGTCCCCAATCTTACAATCCGTCTTCGAACAAATGACGGATCAGCAGGAAATGCCCAACACTATGCGGGCCATGACCATAGTTGTCCTTCCTAAGGTTGGTCGAGACCCTTTGCTGGCATCCTCCTACAGACCTATTTCTTTATTAAATTTGGATATTAAACTTTTCGCCAAAATCTTTGCTAACAGATTGAAGCCTTTCATGCCCTTTTTAGTATCACCTGACCAAGTGGGGTTTGTGGCGGGGAGAAGCTCTACAGTAAATATACATAAAGTACTGGCGGCCCTTGAACTCTGTCAGGCGTCTAAGATTCCTGAACCTTTATTAGTCTCCTGTGACACAGAAAAAGCGTTTGACAGGGTTGCCTGGCCCTTCCTCAAGCAGGTCTTGTCCAAGCTGGGGTTTGTTGGGAGAATTTACGACTATATCAATCTACTCTATACTAATCCTTCCGCACGCATCTCGGTTAATGGCCATCTCTCGGATGAATTTTATCTACAGAGGGGGACTCGACAAGGGTGCCCCCTGTCCCCTCGCTTGTTCATTTTGACAGTCGAGCCTCTGGTGTGTAGCTTGAAGGTAGCTCCAGATGTGACGGGTATTTCGGTAGGGGCCCAAACGTACCTAACCTTACTATTTGCAGATGATATTTTGCTTTTGTTATCCCATGCTCGTAAGGCCCTCCCGGCCGCTCTTAATATCTTTCGATTATACCAGTCTCTATAGGGGTTCAAACTGAATTTGGATAAAACTGAGGCCTTAGATTTAGGTGGGGCTCTGAGGGATGCATGGTCTGATTTTCCAGTAAAATGGGCTGAGTCTACTATTAAGTACTTAGGCATTATCATCCATTCCGAACCTCAGAAGTGGTATAGTCTCAATGTGCCCCCCGTGCTTAATAGAGCGACTAAAAAATTGGCGGGATGGCAAAACCTTCCCTTGTCACTGCAGGGCCGTATTGCGGTGATTAAGATGGTTATCGCACCACAAATATTATACAAATTGTCCATACTTCTTTCATACTTCTCTCTAGAGACAATCGGGCAATTCAGAATACAATTGGCAAATTCATTTGGAATAATAAGCAGGCACGTTTAGCCTATTCAACGATGACCGCCCAAAGAACCTATGGGGGCTATGGGCTTCCAAACTTTATAGTTTACTCATGGGCGGCAAATTTGAGATTCCTGGGGGATTGGATTTTGGGCACTCAGGAGTACACAGATCCCAAATAGATACAGGCTTTGTGTCACCCATCGGACCCATGCTATACTATACACGTCTCGGCCCAAACGGGTCAAAAACCACCTACGTGCCAATGGATTAGTAACTACGGTACGGAAAGTATGGGGTCTTACACGCAGACTCTTGGGTTTACCAACACATGTCTCTCTTCACTTCCCATTGCGAGGTTTCACTCCTGAGTCACTAGTGATGCTTCCGGCCCATCATACTTTTAATATCACACCTAATTGGCCTTTACATGCAGTGATGGACCACGCTACTGGCCAGGTATATTCTTTTGCCCAGTGTCAAGAAAAATTAGGTCTCAAGTCTCACCCTTTCTTCTTTTTGGTCATCTGAAGGCATCTGTCAAGGTTGTGTTGCAAGGGGCAGGGGGGAATGCTACTAATTCTACCTATAATTCTTTACTGGATTGTTTAAAAGCTAAGACAGGTTCTTTGTCCTGCTTATATCAATTTTATAATTCTGTATTAGTGTTCTCTGTTTTTGCGACTTTACTTCCCAAATGGTCAAAGGACTGTGGGGAAGAACTGGAAGAACAAATGCTTAGTACCAGCTATCAATCCATCGCTCTGATTACAAATAAATAATGTTGGTCTTCGCGAACTACAACAGAGAATTTTTCACCTCATTGTTTATTTGCCTGCAAGGGCCCACCAGATGGGCAGCATCTCATCACCTGCCTGTCTAAAATGTGCTCAACCCTCAGCCAAGTTAATCCATTGTCTGTGGGAATGTCCAATGATATCTGCTTTTTGGGACACAGTTCGTGGCAAACTAGGGAAGTTATTTCATACTGATATTCACTGGTCGTGTTCCTTTTGCATTTTGAACAATGATATTGGAGACGTTAGTTTAAATGTGGACAACGCAGGACTGGTGTCCAAAGCCTGCTTGATTGCGAAAAAGTGCATATTAATAAAATGGATTGAAGAACACCCACCTACAGGAGATCTGTGGAATGCTTTAATGACGGAACTATATCAATTGGAATATGGTTCTATGTACAAGTCCTTTGGCCCATGCAAAAGATGCACCTTTCGAGAGATTTGGGGGCCCTACTATAATGCTCTTCCCCAATGCACTAAGGCACTTGCGCCTCTGGAGGAGTCGGTGTAACTCATGAATAGGGGAAGTTTTTTTAGAATACCATCACTTTTCCTATTTTGGGACACACAATTCATCGAGGAGTACTTTAGGCGATGTACACTTTCCATATTTCTATTCATTGCGGACTGCTGTTCGCTTCTACCAAAAGAGTTGTGAAGTTCTCTGCAAAGGGGGGAGGAGGGGAGGGCGCTGATGATAGGAGTCGTTGAAAGTTTATACACACATATATATACACATTTTGAAATTTGGTGGTATGTACGTCTCGAAGTTGGAATATTGCTTGATATTGTTTTGTCATGCCCCAATAAAGAAATTATTAAAAAAAAAAACAAAACGGCAGAATATCGTACAGATAGTGTTACAACAGGATTATTAGTAATTCAACGATTATAAATTCCCCTGATGAAGCCGTAAGGTGAAACCAGGACCCGGTTGGGATTAATAGGAAGATCAAGTATTCAACAGCAAGACTACGGGATTAATAGGAAGATCAAGTATGCAATAGTATGACTACATGATTGATTCTCAAAGATTGAAGTATTGATAAAAATTCATTGATATTCACATTGTGTGATTTCTGCTTCAAGGTATTTATGTAAACATTTATGTGTTTGAGGTGAAAAAAATTTTGTTCAGCATTGTAAGATCGAGTATTCATCATATCCTGTAAAGGAAAGTATTCTTGTTAGAAATTAAGAGGGATTGCACTATTTTGAAATTGTGTTTTGAATGGAATTTGAGTGATTGAGTACGTATGAGAATGAGAGGGTATGGTTTTTATAAGAGATGAGTAAATGAAACAGTGAATGAACAATTTAAAAATCATGAATGGTTAATGTATTGGATATATTGGTTTTTTGATACATGTTTGTATAAATAAAAAAAGAAAAGAGAAAAAGTGATTTGAAATTGATAGTCTGTGCTTTTACTCCACTCCACAGGGAGCGTTTTTTGGTTTATATATATATATATATATATATATATATATATATATATATATATATATATATATATATATATATATATACACACACACACACACACATAATTATATATATAATATAAAATAATATAATAATATAACATAATATAATACTAATATTAAAGCAATACATAGAAGCAGTTTTCAAGTTATAATAATATTAGCAGTCATTATGTTAAGTCTCATTAGTCATCTAAAATTATAAAGTTATAATGTTATAGTTAAAGTTATAATGTTAAAACAATATGTAAATGCAGTTTTTACAAGTTACAATGTTACTATTAAAGATAGTATGATCTGTTGTCACACTATCATACAAGTTATCATGTAAACCGATGTGATACCCATGTTTGAATGTCGATATATAAAAACAAATAAATAAAATAAAAAATAATAAAAACACATTGAAATCGTCAGTTCAGTGTGCTGTGGCAGTCAAAAAAAAGCAAACAGAATGTTGGGAATTATTAGGAAGGGAATGGTGAATAAAACGGAAAATGTCATAATGCCTCTGTATTGCTCCATAGTGAGACTGCACCTTGAATACTGTGTACAATTCTGGTCGCCGCATCTCAAAAAAGATATAGTTGCAATCTCAAAAAAGATATAGTTGCAATGGAGAAGGTACAGAGAAGGGCGACCAAAATGATAAGGGGAATGGAACAGCTCCCCTATGAGGAAAGACTAAAGAGGTTAGGACTTTTCAGCTTGGGGAAGAGACGGCTGAGGGGGGATATGATAGAGGTGTTTAAAATCATGAGAGGTCTAGAACAGGTAGATGTGAATTGGTTATTTACTCTTTTAGATAATAGAAAGACTAAGGGGCACTCCATGAAGTTAGCATGTGGCACATTTAAAACTAATCGGAGAAAGTTCTTTTTCACTTAACGCACAATTAAACTCTGGAATTTGTTGCCAGAGGATGTGGTTAGTGGAGTTAGTGTAGCTGTGTTTAAAAAAGGGTTGGATAAGTTCTTGGAGGAGAAGTCCATTACCTGCTATTAATTACCAGTTGACTTAGAAAATAGCCACTGCTATTACTAGCAACAGTAACATGGAATAGACAGTTTTTAGGTACTTGCCAGGTTCTTATGGCCTGGATTGGCCACTGTTGGAAGCAGGATGCTGGGCTTGATGGACCCTTGGTGTGACCCAGTATGGCATGTTCTTAATATACTGGAGCCTGTAAGTCCGTGACCTAGGCTGCATTTCTTGACAGCTCTTGTTGTGCAGCTTGAAAGGATACAGATAGAGATTGCTGAGAAATCACATACTGACCTAATTGACAAGAAAGACCAGCTACTGCCTCCCATATAGTATCCAAAGGTAATAGTAGAAGGTTTATGCAAGGTAAAATCTTCCTGAGATTTAGAAGTTCCAATGAGCAACTCAGGTTTACCTTGGTCAGGAACTTGAGGAATATTAGCTGCTCCTGCGTCACACTCTCCAACATTCCAATTTCCTCCTCCTCGGGCTGCATAGAGGTTGCAGAGCAGCCTAGGGTAGTCCCGATAGTAATCTCTGTGTGCAAGTCTACAGCAGCTCCAAAGATGGCTTCTTTCTGCGATGCAGGCAGAGTCTGTTCGGGAGGACGACGGCTATCCGGCAAGAGAGAAATGAAGGAGTCGTGGAGAGTGACACCGTTCATTCGCACGCTGCATCAACCCAAGGGCATAACACTGTATCCAAGAGACTGAGCTCTTTCACCCTTCGAGGCAACCACAAATTTGTCGATGAGCCTCCAAGTAGGTGCGAGCCTTCCCCTTTCACTTCCCCATCTATTTCAAAACAGAGGAAAACTTTGCAAGGAGAAATTAAATTAAAGAGTGAAACGCCTCATCGAGAGTGAATGCTGGCAGCGTCCATCTTTGAAAGCCCCACCAGAAAAATCTGGTCTTAGCCGGTCATATTAAAAATAATATGCTGGGGGCATGGCTTTGGAGCTGAACAAGGTGGCCGCACAGGGTTCTTACTCAGGCTAATCTGTGCAGATCAGTACTCTTTTTTGTTGTTTGGCTGCTTTTTTCTTTTTTGGAGGGGGAGGGAACTGTTACTCACTATTTTGGCATTTATCATGTCAAACAACAAGCAACATAAAATTGATGCCTTGCTGTTGAATCAGAGAGCAATGTTGGAGTTGCATTAAAGTATCAAGCTTATTGGTTAAGGGTAATCACCACCACATCAACGTTACCCTCCCATACTTATTCGTTTCCCCAGTCTGTAAAAGTCGGGGCTCTTATTGGTTGCTGTAAGAATCCAATTCCCCTTTTCCCCCTGCCATTGAAGCAGAAAGCAATGATGGAGTTGCATCAACAGTATCAAGACTTATTGGTTAAGGGTAGTAACTGCCACACCAGCAAGTTACCCACATACACTCTTTTCATTTCCATCCTTTAGCCTTTGAATTCTTTCACTGTTTTGGTTTTCACCATCTCCTCTGGAAGGGCATTCCAGGCATCCACCACCTTCTCCGTGAAAAAATATTTTCTGACATTGGTTCTGAGACGTCCTCCCTGGAGTTTCATTTCATGACCTCTAGTTCTACGGATTCCTTTCCAATCGAAAAAGTTTGATGTTTGTACATCATTAAAACCTTTCAAGTCTCTGAAGGTCTGTATCATATCACCTCCGCACCTCCTCTCTTCAAGGTTATACATATTCATATCCTTCAGTCTCTCTTCATAGGTTTCCTGATACTGAATCCACACCATTTTGGTAGCCCTTCTCTGGACTGCCTCCATCTTGTCTCTACCCCTTTTGAGATAAGAGTTCCAGAACTGAACACAGTACTCCAGGTGAGGCCTCAACAAGGACCTTCCGGACTTACTTGCCTCTACAATGGTAGAGCCTCTTAATTTGAAGGAGATTTTAAAATCTAATAGTGAAGCTGTCTGTGAGTTTAAATACAAATAATCTATGATTTTGGGTCAACTGGCCTCCTGCCACCAGCAGGCTGATGCAAATAAAACTAGAGTTTCATGTATTGAGGGTGAACTGCTAATGGATGAATAAGATCAGAAACTTACTGAGTTGAAGCATGACCTGAAAGATGCCAATAATTGGAGCAGGAGGAATAACATTAATCTTCTGGGAGTGCCAGAAGGCACTCAAAGTGCTGAACCAATTAAGTTTATTGATTCCTTAATTTCCTGGCCTGAACGCACATATTATATTTCATCTCAATCGTAGGTCTGCATAAACTACCCAATACCCTTCTCATCTTTAAAGTCTTGCGATATCTGCAGGTTTTGGTGATTCTTTATGCAGCTAAAGTGAAATCCCATTATCGGCAAGGACATGTTATTTATAATTACTGATCTGGATAAATTTACAGCTAGGTGCTGCAAGCAGTTTTTAGCTATGCAGCCTCAACTGCAGTCCTTAGGTGCCAGATTAAGCATCTTTTATCCTACCAGGTTGCGAGTAACTTTCAGTAACTACACATAATTTTACCGATCCTGACCTTAGCAAATGTTTGTCTGACAATTTGTCTATTGATATGGATGCGTGTTGAGCTGGTGCAGTACTTTTTTTTTTGGTATTGCCTGCTGTTGAAGCTTTGGTTGAACTTCTCATCTTTGGGGGTTCTTGTACATTTTCGATTACGTTTAAACATTGCTTTTTTTTCCCTTACTTCTGTGGGCGTGGTGTTATTCAATCAAGGTTTGTTTTTTTCTAGTTTGCTTGCTAAGGACACATATTGCTGATGACACCCTATTCAGGACTTTTTTTTTGTTTTCTACTTTATCACTTTTTTTTATCCTTTCGATGAGTACTGCTGTTGGTCATTGTAGGCTCCCGGTACACCAAAGCAAAAATTATAGCTCAGGACTGGCAGCTGGGATCAAAGCCTACATCCCCATCTCGGCAACATTTCAGTAGCAATGGCAGGTAACCCTCCTTCCAATGTGTCTGTCCAACATACAAGGGCTACTCTTGGGCATACTCATACCCCTCTTCAGCATGCTTGGAATAATTGGTCCAGGTAGGCAATAGGGCCCTAGGGCAGGGTCACACAGAATGCAGCTCAGGAAGCCTGAAATGCAGCCAAAGTTATACCCCACACTTCCGCCTGCATGATGTGCCAGAATACTGCAGTGAGGACATCGGCATACATGTCTATTTCTCGGTGCAAGGCAACAGCAAAACAACACAACCACATGGAGACAAGAGGACAAAATGATCAGCAACATTTCAAATGACAGGGAAGATGGCAAGGGAGGTGTGATTCCAAGGAAATGGTACCATGGCCAATTCCAGGATGGAACTTCAGCAAAGGCAGTAAGTGTAAAGTCAGAGTGTGTTCTAGTTTGGACAGCTCTTCTGATTCATTTGAGCTTTCCGGCAGTTAGTTCAAGCAGGCATTCAGACTGGTGCGGAAGGTGGCATCGCTCAAACCCTGTAGTCGGCTGCACGAGATACACCACATTGGTCTTCCAGCTAACTGGAGGAACTGAGATTGGGTGCTCCCAGAGCCGAACAACCAAGTCCTTGAATATATCATGGCCTGGGACTGCAGTCACTTCCTGAGGAGCGTCCATGAACTGAAGGATCTCCAGCATCTTGTGTCTGGAGTCTTCCTCAGTCAGGAGCAGGAAGGCACAGACTCCGCCAAGGCTCGGGCAAAGCCTGTGAATGTCAAGTCCTCTGAAGGGGAGCGGCGTCTCTCCTCTGGAGGAGAGGGTTCAGAAACCAGGTCCTTTGAGTCCTCTGAGAAAGAGACAGAAGGGCTCATCCTCCCACGGGTCGTAAGGGTCATCATCCTTGTTCAGATTGCCTGGCGACACCGGTGGCGGAGCCCGAAGTTCGGTCTTGGGCTGGGGCAGAGAGAGCCCCGAGGGCACCGTCAGCATGGGGGGCATCGATGGTGTCGACAGACCCAGCAAGACATGGGGCCGCGGAATCAGTCGTGGAAGAGGAACCACCAGGCCTGAAGGCCCTCCTTCATCTGAGGAATCAGCAATGGGAATGGTCTCTGATTGCAGCCTTACTGGTACCTCCTGTGGCAGCGGCACAGGTTCTGTCAGCAGGGCACTGTGGAATAGATCCAACTGCTCCAGCAACAATGCTGGTATAGACTGTGCAGGCTCAGGTTGTGGCGGTGGGTGCGAACAAAACCCATTACAGGCCAGTGTTTTGTCAACTTCTGTTGCTTGCCTCAGGGACTCAATTCTCAGTGCTTGTGTCGGGTTTTGTTCGCAAGAGTTTTTAAGAAGTCTATAGCATGGACGGTTGGAGCTATACCTGTTTGTGAAAAGTTATAAAACTGTAAAGTTATTCCATTTAGAAGAGAAATCCTTTGTGCTCAGATAAGTAAAAATTATTTTTCTTAAAAGTTTTATGAATAAAGGTATTGCCTTAGCAGATGATTGAGTTTTTGGTGCAGTTCTGATGCTGTCTGCAGCCCACTGAGAGGTAAGGGACAGGTTTATTGCATAATAAGCACCTTGAGTCTGATGCTATGGCTTATTCTTTAATATTCTGAAGTAAAGATATACTTTTGATATACATTATTATTTTTTTGATAATTGATGATCAAATATTTAATTTCCTACAGAAACACTCAATATATTTGTTTTTTATCCACAGTTATTGAAAGACAAGCTGCTTGCCTCCAGAATATGCTGATACCGATCCTGATGGATTAAGGCTACTATAATCAATGCTCATTAGAAAACAGAGCAATGCCTGTGCTTCTGTTTAATTTTTGTCCCATTTTTTTCACAACTTGGTCTCACCTGCTTTTCTGGATAGGCTTGATGGGACATTAATTATATTATATACTTTTTGTCCTGGTTTACTTTTGTTCTATATTGCTTCCGATTGTCATTTCCATTTAAGATTGAATATATTAAATCAAGAAAACAAAGTTTCATACAATTATTTTATTTTAATAAACACATTATTTTGGCATAGCAACCTTTATGGATGTAATGGTACTTTCTGAGAGGGGGAAAGCTGAAAATGCTAGACTTTCAATCTTGTACCTTATATCTCTCAATTATTACCATATCCTAGAAAGCCTCTTTATCCTTTCAATAAGGGCAGCATTTCTGAATATGAAGAAGTACTATTCTCCCACATACATAAAACAGCTGAAGTTATAATTAGAAATTCTTAGAGAAACTTACATATTGACATGAAGGCTATAAAGGCTGGTAAGAATGCACAAAATGCCATTACATATTAATTGGTCGCAAACTGGTCTCTCCATTCAGTTACATTTATGCCAGCTCCTAACAAGGGTACTTTAAAGAGAAAAGACAAACCGAGCTGCTATTATGTTGTCACCTGCTGCTTTGCTAATGTGCAGCACAAAGTAGCTCTATAGAGAGAACCAAGTGGCTCTATACATGGCAGGGAAGCATGGGCTATAGCTAAAAACAAAACAGTGAATGATACATATGTAGCACTTTTTGGAGACAGAGATAAAGATGGGTAAAGAGAGTCCTTGTAATAACTATAAAAAATAAACCATAAAGAATACTTGAGATTTGATATTTAAGCCCTCAGTCAGAGGCCTTGCTTCATATTCTCTATAGTGATACTCACAACAGCTTTCTGCAGGACAAAGGAATTCAATTCACTTTTACCCACAAGTATAGGTTTCCTTCATTTCATTGGCTGATTTCTTAAGAAACTCACCACCAAAGAGGGGCTCAGGTTCCACCAGGATTTCCTGTTTCTGTGGAATTGGTGCTCGAACATCATCTCTAAGAGGAGAAAACATAAAAATAAAAAAGTCTAAGGTCAGAGATACATTATGTAAATGTATGTGAACAAAAAGGCAAAAGAATATACCATGGCAATCCTAGAATGCAATGCAAAAACAGGCCATGGTTCAAATCTTTCATTTCTGCCATGAAGGAGTTTCACACAGAGGAAAGCTACATCGCTCACCTGTGGTGAGCGTTTTCTGTGGATTGTAGGATAATTATCCACATAACTGGATATCATCCAAACTGTTTCTTCAAGCACTATACAAAAGCCTAGAAAGCTTTTCTTGACATGTGCGGGACTTGTTGACTCTACATATGACCCTCTGGCCTATACAATAGCTTAAAACAAAAGTCAACTCCAAAAGAGGAGTGGAAGGGTATGTGTGACTCATTATCCTGCTGTTTACAGAGAACATAAATTACAAATAAGCAACTTAGTTTTTCCGTAGACAAGTAGGATGAATCAGTCATACAAGTGGGAATCCTCAACAAGAAAGTTGAAAATAACAAAGACAAATATCCAATAGGTGAAGAACATTTTTGTGGGTAAAACCCATTTATATTTTTATCCTACTTCCTGAGGGAAAAGATGGATTATTTATTTATTAATTAGGTTTTTTGTACCGTCACTAAGACAAGCCATCGTAACGGTTTACAAATCATAAAATACATAAAACAACAAGAACAATCCAATTTTTAAATAAGCAGCAGTAATTTTAAATTAGCTAAAAATATAAAACAAATACTAAGTGCTACATTATACATTCATAATAGAAAAATAACAGCTGCTAAAACATCCATAACTTAAAACACTAACAAATTAAAACATTAAATAAAACACAGAAAGGCTATAAAAGCATAAAATAAGTAAAAAGATCACCTATTCACACCATATATGCCACATCGAATAACTAGGTTTTAAGACCATGTTTAAACCTTTTAAAATCAGTTTCAAGCCTCAAACTCGTCGGTAGTGTATTCCAGAGTTTTGGTTATGAGAAAACTGTATGTGTGCATGCGCATAAACCCCTCTAATAGATATTTTGTTTGGTTTCCTATCCAAACCACATTTTCTGATCATGTTAGGACAGCTATATAGACTCTGACAGGGTGGGTTTTTATACATCCATGCATAAGCACAGATGTGTACCTCAACTTTTAGTTCTGGTTGGAACTTCTTGTTCTTTTTTAATCTCTGTGGAAGACAACCTGAAATAATAAAATGAGCACTAAGGGTGGGGTGGAGTTAGTTTCTACACCTCAAATAGACCATGAAAGACAGACTGACCAAACCTATCTTGTCAGGAATCCATAAATTTAAAAAAAACAAAACCAGATTATTCAACATCTCAACCAATACATTATGGAAGAGAAGATGCAACACTAACTGAGCCCTAGAATTAATAAATTAATGAAGTTAGCAAGTAGCACATTTAAAACAAATCGGAGAAAATTCTTTTTCACTCAATGCACGATTAAGCTCTGGAATTCATTGCCCAGAGGATGTAGTTAAAGCAGCTAGAGTACCTGGGTTTTGGATAAGTTCATGGAAGAGAAAAGTCCACAAACTGCTATTAATCAATAGGGAATAGCCTCTGCTTGTTGCTGGCATTAGTAGCATGGGATCAGTTAATATTTGGGTACTTGTCAGGTATTTGAGACTTGAATTGGCCACTGTTGTAGACAGGATACTGGGCTTGATGGATCTTTGTTCTGACCCAGCATGGAATATCTTGTGTTCTAAGCTAATGAGGAATGGAGACGATGAGCGGTATACAGTAACAAGCCGTTAAGCCCGTCACAACGGGCTACATTACATTTTTGTTTTCGGTCCATTTTCGCAGCACCCTCCTACACCTTTTCTCCCTCATTCCCCCTTCCCCTCAGTCACTCACCCCCTTCCCACCCCTCAGTCTTACTCACTCTCTGTCTCCCACTGCCTCCTTCTCCTCACTCTCACCTCCCTCCCCTTCCCTCAGTCACTCCCACCTCTCTCCCCTTCCCTCAGTCACTCCCCACCCTCTCTCAATCCCATCCCCTCTCCCTCAGCCCTCCTCCACTCCCTTTTTCTCTGCTCCAAAACTTCTTGCCCTTCCACTTACTCACATCCCTGTCTCTCACCTCTCCCTCACTCTTCCCCACCCCCTACCTCCCTCCCACTCAGTCCCTCCCTCCCACTCTCCTCCCTCCCTACTGGCTGCCGCTGCCGCCGCTACTCGTCGTCGTTCGCTGCCGCCGCACGCCGCCGCCGCTGCCACCCGCCGCCATGGTTTTTTTTTTTTTTACGCTGGCTAAGACCGACGTCCTTGCCCGCACATGCGCAGTAGAGCTGTGCTCTACTGCGCATTTGCGGGCCGTCGGTCATGGCCCATTTATAAGGTAGATAGGTACAGACCACAGTAATAGGTAGTATAGTGCTGGTTTTGTTCATGGAACCTTGTCTTAGAGAAAGGTCGAAGAAACTTAAAGAATTAATTTTAGCATATTCATTGTTTATTCATAGTTGCTTGAAGAGAACAGATTTTTGGTCCCTTGACACGGACCGTGTTTCGCCAAATGGGCTGTGTTGGGAGGGACAGGAGCCCAAAGCATGAGCGGTAAGGCCAGTTATGTAGGAGTGATGAATAAGTAGAAGAGGAATCAGATGAGCTTATAACAGTTAATAGGGAGTGCAGCAGCATCTCCTGAAAATAATTGTTTTCCAGATTAAATGCAAAGTACTGGGGATGCTAACGAGTGGTTCCAAACAAAGGCTCTGCAGGGCTCATGAACATAACCAGCGCTATACTACAATATCTTATGTTCTTACATTCTAAAGCTGTTAGGTGGAATGAAAGTTAGTCCTTTAAAGTTGCCTTATATATTACACACATTATTTTCTAAGATACCATCTAATATTAGATTGGCTGTTTTGATTTAATCGGTAGTAAAAACAGAGTTGGCTATGTAATAATTTGCTAGTGAGTTATAAAATTTCTCAATATTTACCTCTTAGGAGTAATAAAGATTTTTCCCCTGGATTACAAAAATGTATTTTTTTAAATTTTTTTATTTAAGACTTTTCTATACTGTCGTTTGGTGGGGACCATCACAACGGTTTACATTAAGGCACATAAAAGTAATGATACTACAATTTGTCCGTTTACATAGGTGCCATAAGGTTCGGTAACATAGTTTGTTATCAATGTTAGATGTTAAATGTGATTAATCATGTCCATGTCTTTCCTTCTCAGTTTTAATTACAGAGCTAATTTTACAAATGTAACTTATCCATTAGTAATGGTGTGCTATATCTTAAAACTACACACTTAGTGAATTTCTGCAGTGTGTATGGTTGTTTAATTGTTCGTGCTTTGCCCATTCCTGGCTTCAATTCTCCCTTCTCTTTCTGGAAGGCCTGTTTAAATAGCCAAGTTTTCAAACCTTTTCTAAAGGTTTTGCTGTCTCTTTGTAGTCTTAAATCCAAGGGTATGGAGTTCCATAGTATGGGTCCTGCCAATGATAGTGCTCTCTCTTTTATTTGTGTTAGTCTTGCTGTTTTGACTGATGGTATGGTCAGGAGGGCTTCAGAAATGGCAAAGAAAATATATTTATTCAGTATCTCATATTCTTGGAGCAGACGGGCAGCTATTGCCTTTTCAAGAGCTTAAAGAACAAAATTCTGTGAATAATACATATTTATACGTATACATAAGAACTTAAGAAATGACATTCTGGGTCAGACCAAAGGTGGAGCAATGGGAGTGGTTGTCTCACTGAGATAGTAAGGATGAAGGTGCGCCGGTTGCCAGTTCAGAAAATGGCGGATGGGCCTTCGCCCTTACTATGTCACATGGGCTACTGCCGCTATTGGCATTCCCGAGTGTCCTAGTAAGGGAAAGAGCAGTCGGTGCCATTTTGATTGCTGGCAGCCGACAGCCGTAGTGTATGCGATTGTGTCCCGGAGTGGTGTTGCCCACCCCCCCCTTGAGCAGCCCGAACTATTCTGCAGTTTTCCGTGCATTCGGAGGTTGAGGGCAGTAAGTAGAAAAGTCATGAGCGTGAGAGTTGTGAGGATGGTGTTTGTGTGTGAGTTCGTAGGGTGTGGGAATTGCAAACATGTGGCATGTGAGTGGCCTCCCGGTGTAGCATGCTGGTATTTAGTGGGTTTTTGTGTGTTTTTTGAGGGTGTGTGAAATAAGTACAATTGGCATGTGTGCGGGGAGGTGTGAGGAGGGTGGATTTGTGTCTGCTCGGAGGGTGTGTGAATCGTAAACATTGGTCAACTGTGTGTGGGGTGTGAGCATTTGTGCAAGGTGTAAGAGCTTCCGCTTACATCCACCAGATGTCGCTGTTTTAGGGAACCAAATTTTAAAACTTTTTAACCAGCCCCCGGTGTGACATATATATAATGTAAGTGTAGAAGATCCTTGCCGTATGTGAGGTGAAACTTGTGTCCAAATTTGAACGCAATCGGTTAAGTGGTTGCTGAGATTAGCGATTTGGTACAAACTATTTAACATTTTTATTTATATAGATTGACTTGAAGAAGACCTTACTTTCCCCTGATGCAGTAGAGAAATGATTTATACCAATTACTATTATGGAAAACTATGCAGTAAAATTTGGAGACCAAGATTTGGGGGGGGGGGGGGGGAGAGGAAAAAAGGATTTTGGAAATATGGAGTGATTATATACATTCTTTGGCACCTAGAATAAGAAGCTTGGTGATCAATGATATACAAGAGATATGCTGATCTTGCCAAATGTAACCATATTGAATATATATTACGGAATACAAATGTCGTTAGCATTAGCAATAAGTTGGCTTGTAGGTTGGGAGGGATAGATATGGGTATGGAATTCCGATCTGTACACAGACTGTACAAAGTTTTCAGAAATATTTCAGTCATCTCAATGAATCAGACCTGTATGTCAAATGTTGTGATTGAATATGAGGATGTCTGTATTAATAAGAAGGGGGATGAGTAGAAGTAAAATTCTATTGAATGAAGGAAATGTAAATTTGTGTGCTGTAATGTTTTAGGTATGGCATGTAAAAGGAATAATTATATGCCCTACCATGTTGTTGTCTATGGAATAACTTGTCAATGAACAGATTTAAACATGAGTATAGGGGCCTTGGAAAGGAAAATTGGTTCTTACCTGCTAGTTTTCGTTCCTGTAATACCACAGATCAGTCCAGACCAGTGGGTTATGCACTTCCTCCAGCAGATGGAGGCAGAGAACAAAACCTTGAGGCACTGCTATATACCAAGTGTGCCACCTGCAGCTCCTCAGTATTTATCCATACCCAAGCCAAGAAACAACAGATCAAAAACCATTTAACTCCCCAAAAAAAGGGCGAACATGAAAGAAAAAAGCCCTCAAGGGCCAGAAACAAAAAAGGACTCAAACTTGAAAACCCCAGGTCCGAACCACAGTTCCTATCACCGAATTGTCCTAGCTGCATTCTGATAGGTTGTTTATGTACCGCAGCTAAAGTCCAGGTAAATCAGTCTTTCGGCAGTAGCACCCGGGTGGACCCCTGGACTGATCTGTGGTATTACAGGAACGAAAATTAGCAGGTAAGAACCAATTTTCCTTTCCTGTACATACCCAGATCAGTCCAGATCAGTGGGATGTACCAAAGCCACAATACACCAGGCAGGAACCCGAAAGACCCGCTCCCAGAACACTTTCGCCAAAAAGGGCTTGGTCCGGAGCCCTAATATCCAGACAGTAATGTTTTGTAAAGGTGGGAGGACCAGACTGCGGCCCGACAAATCTCTTCAGGCAACAACAACTAACACTCCGCCCAAGAAGCCGCTTGCACCCTCGTCAAGTGATCTTTCAATCTGGCAGGAATGGATCGCCCCTTACTGATGTAGGCCAAGAAAATTGTTTCCTTCAGCCAGCGAGCCAAGGAGGCCTTGGATGCCTTCCACCCTTCCTCGGACCCCCAAACAAAACAAAAAGGTGGTCGACTTCAGAAAGGAGTTAGTGACCTTCAAATAATGAAGGAGAATCTGGCGAACATTGAGAAGATGCAGATCCCTTCCCGAAGTCGAGTCACGAGACCATTCGGGAAAACCGGGCAACTCCACAGTCTGATTAACATAGAAGACAAATAATACTGTCGGTAAAAAGGTTGGCACTGTACGCAGGGCCACCTTATCCGCCGAAATGCGCAGGAAGGGATCCCTACAGAACAGGGCCTGCAATTCTGAAATACGCCTAGCGGAGCACATGGCCACCAAAAACACCGTCTTCAAGGTGAGGTCCTTCAGAGAGGCGTGCCCCAGAGGCTCAAAAGGGGGAATCACAGAGCGCCCATAGCACTAGGTTGAGATTCCACTCCGGGCATGTCTTACGAATTGGAGGACGAAGATGCTTTACCCCTTTCAGAAAACGGGTTACATCCGGGTGGCTGGCCAGGTGTCTGCCCCCTATCCAACCTCGGAGACACCCTAGGGCTGAAACCTGAACCTGCAGGGAATTATAAGCCAAGCCTTGGGGGGGAGAAAGAATTCTTTGTGAAACTTGCAAAAAGGAGGTGAAAAGAACTGCTCAGTGCTCTGGGGGTAAGGTCTCGCTGGACCTAGCCCCGACTGCGCCCTGAAGCCCCGCCCTCCCATGTGACGTCAGTTTAGCAGGGACCTTAAAGCTGGAGCTAGAACAAGACTTACTTGGGAGAAAGAATAAGCCAAGCCTTTAGCCAAACCCTGCTGCAGGAAAGCCAAAACCTGAGGAATGGACACAGACAACGGCACTAAACCTTGTTGATCACACCAAACACCTTCCACACCCGGACATAAGCCATAGACATCGAGGGCCGCCTGGCCTGCAGCAGGGTGGAAATCACCTGTTCCGAATACCCCTTCATTCACAACCTCCACCCCTCAAAAGGCAGGCTGCGAGTAAGAAGCGATTCTCCCGATTCGAAAAGATGGGACCTTGACGTAAGAGGTCCGGGAGATGAGCCAGGCACAACGGCCCTTCGGTTGCCAGTCATACCAGATCCGCAAACCACGGCCGCCGAGGCCACTTCGATTATCAGGATGATCTTCTAACTGCCGCAGGACTCGACCGATCAGTGGCCAGGGAGGGAAGACATATAGGAGGATTCCGGTTGGCCATTTGCAAACTAGAGCGTCCATTCCCACCGCTCCGACTTCCTTCTTCAGGCTGAAGAACCGATCAGTCTTCATTTTGATGCGGGTCGCCATGAAGTCCAGTTGGGGGTCTCCCCATCTGGCACAAATGTGATTCCAAGCCTCCCGGGACAGCTCCCATTCTCCGGGGTCCAGCTGCTGATGGCTGAGGAAGTCTGCCTGCATGTTGTCCATGCCTGCCATGTGAGAGGCTGCGATTCCATCCAGATGAAGCTTGGTCCAAGCAAACAGGAGGTGAGCCTCCTTGCGCCATGGCCGGACTCCTGGTTCCTCCCTGGTGATTGAGATAAGCCACTGTGGTGGCGTGTCCTAGAAGACGCGAACCATCCTTCCCTGAACCAGGGACTGGAATGCTACCAATGCCATGCGGACTGCTCTCATCTCTAGGTGATTGATGGACCATGACCGTTTGGGCAGGGACCAGAGACCCTGGGCCGCATGACCCAGGCACACCACTCCCCAGCCCTGGAGACTTGCATCTGTCGACAAGATCACCCAATCCGGGACACCAAGGGGCATTCCCTGTTGCAAGTTGGCTTCCAATAGCCACCACTCCAGGCTGGACCGGGCCTACCGTGACAACGGCAACAGTAATTGGTACTGCTACGACACTGGATTCCACTGGGACATGAGTGCCCTCTGCAATGGTCTCAAGTGAGCGAAGGTCCAAGGAACCAACTCCAACGTCGATGCCATAGACCCTAGGACTTGCAGATAGTCCCAGACTCTGTGGATCGAGAGATGCAGTAAAGACGCACTTGCTGCTGCAATTTGCACATCCTGTTCTTTGTCAGCGGGCTCCCAAATATTCCAGGGACTGGGAAGGGATCAGATGATTCTTCGCCTCGTTGATCACCCAACCGAGGGACTAAAGGCAATGGGTCACCCGGTGTACCTCCCGCACACAGTCCTCTTCCGACTTGGCTCGAATCAGCCAATTGTCGACATATGGGTGAACTACCACCCCTTCCTGCTAAACGGCCGCTGCCACCACAACCATCACCTTTGTAAAGGTGTGCGGAGCCGTCGCCAGGCCGAATGGAAGCCCCCGATCGTCCCGCACAAGGGGTGGGTGGGCCTGACTTCATTGGGCAGGTTTACCAGTTCCAGCTCCCTGCCCGAAGCCTCCTCTTGCAGGCCGGCCGGTGCTGCAAAAGGACTGTGGATGAGAAGTGGACTGCCTGGCACTAGAAGAAGGAGCACTCCTCCCCGATCTATGTTTTCGGGGGTCCCGAAACCGGGTCCGTGGAACAAAGAACTTCAAGGGCTTCCTATCTTCCGGCAACGTATTGCCCTTGGATTCTCCCAGAGATTTCATCAGCTGGTCCAAATTCTCTCCAAATAGTAATTTCCCCTGAAAAGGAAGATTACACAATTGCGACTTAGAGGAAGCATCTGCCTCCCAATTGCGGAGCCACAGACGTTGTCAAGCCGCTACTGAAGAAACCATGGCCCGGGCAGATGCATGCACCAGGTCGTATAAGGCATCCGCCACATAAACGACCACTGCCTCCAGGCAGGCCGCCTGAGATGTGGACAAGACACCCGAGGACGTCGCTTCCTGTGGTTTCTGAATCCAACATAAACACGTCCGCTGCATCATGCTTGCGCACACCACCACCCGAAGGCCTGAGGAGACTTCGAACAAGCGTTTCAGCTGAAATTCCAGCTTGCGGTCTTGCACATCTTGAAGTGCCGCAGCCCCCGCCACTGGGACTGCCGATACCGTCACATCCAACCCCCCATTCGCCCGGCTGTACTCGAGGAATAGTCCAGAAAACTGAACCTGGCACCCCGAGGAGCAAGAAATCCAAACTCAGCTCAGAGCTACAGATATGTACCACCATCTGCTGGAGACAGAGAAATACTGAGGAGCTGCAGGTGGCACACTTGGTTTATAGCAGTGCCTCAAGGTTTTGTTCTCTGCCTCTATCTGCTCGTGGGAGTGCATAACCCACTGGTCTGGACTGATCTAGGTATGTACAGGAAAATATGTTGGTTAGAACAATTGACGGTTTTAAAGGTGACAATGTGTTACTGCCTCAGGCAGAAATTTGGATGCATATGCACTGCCTTATTGTGTGTGTGAAAATTAGTACAAGGCGGATAAGATCTGGTGGCAATCTGGAGCTCAGATTGCCACCAAAAATAGAGACTTTGGGTACTTGAACTCAAGAATTCGGAGGCTGAAAAGGGGCTTTTTTGTAGCTGGATAAGTACCATGTTGAAATCCCATGACACTATAGATGGCTTAATGGGAGGCTTTGATTGAAACAAGCCCCACATAAATCAAACAACTAAAGACTGCATTGAAATTGGATTTCCTTTTGTATCCTGATGTAAGTGATAATTGTATGAAGGTGAACCCTGAGAATTGGTCTTGAGATCAAAGACTAAAAAATGTAGAAGATATTCAAGTACTTTTTATGTGAAGCAAGAGATGGGATTCAGGGCCTTAACCTAACATCAGATGAGAAACCTCCTCCAATTCATTCCAAACCTTCCTAGAAGCCAGGAGGCCCTAAGACAACATCATGGAAAAACCAAAGGAACAGATTATATCACACTCAGCATTCAGGCTGTGAAATAATGTTCCTTGATTTTGTGCTATCAAGGATGGTGAGTTCCATGATGGAAAGCAGATTTATTTTGAGTGCTCTCCACATGAGAACTATCCGGTTAGCCATATTCTCTGGGACCACTCATGGGGATCTAGTATCCAATAGTTTATCTGCCAGGATGTTCTCTTTTCCTGCCAGATAAGGTTGTCCTATAAGAGATGGCCCCATTCCACACTTTAAAATAAATCGACAAGAAGGAATAATCCATTCCCTCCCTGCTTGTTTAGGCAGAATACAACTACCTGATTGCATGCCTATAACAAGATAATTTTGTTGGACATCTGATTTCTAAAAGCATTCAGCATGTTCATTATTGCTTTCAGTTTGAGAAAGTTTGTGTAATAATATTTTTCCCAAATAGACCAAGGGCTCTGGATGTGAAGCTCTTGGGTATTAACTCCCCAGATCAGGTTGGAGGCATCCTTGTCAAAATAATTTGGTGAATAGAAATTTGGAAAAGCAAGCCTAAAGCTAGATTGAAACCAATCCATAACATGGATGTGTTCTTCCAGTTCCTGAGTGGTTTAATTCCATTGAGACTTTAGGGTATGTTGGGTTTAACTTATGCAGAAATGTGCCATGGGAGTGACATGAACTGTTCATGCTATATGACCTAATACCTTCAATATTTTCCAGATTGATGTCTTGACTCTGAAACTCCTTTTACCAGGGATACTAATTCCATGATCCTGTAGGCAGGGAGGCAGGCATTTGCTTAAGTCGTACCTAGTACAAAATTCCAATTGAAGTGACTGGCTTCACTAAATAAAGTCCTCTTGATTCTCAGGAGGGAAAATTCAGCAAATTTTGGTTTCCTGGTATGCAGATACCTGATCTTGAAGATCCGAAAGGAGCTAGGTGGAAGCTAAGTAAAACATCCTGTAAGATTTCTTTTCCCCATTCAGGTGAATGGCTCTTGCCTCAAGAGCCAGGGGCACTGAATACATGACTCTCATACATCCTGGCCCTTTTCACAGTAGAATCAACCACCTCAGACTGATCTGGTAACAGGATTTTGTTGAATGCAGGAACGGCCTGGACATAGTACATTGTAGAGCCATAGCCAGGAAAGTTGGCACCTATGACCAAGTAAAAAAGTGCGTCGTCATCCTATACACAACCTGAGCTTTCAGGCTCTTTTAGTATTTTTGAACTTAATACATAAACACTATTATTTATTTATGATCTATAAGCAGATATAAATGTGATTCTGAGCCCAAAAGTGTAACCTGTAGGTCTGTATGGATGTGACCCTTAATTTCTAGCCAACTGATTATTTCATTCTATTTGATATACTACTTGTTATAACATCTACAATCCACCCCCAACATATTCTGATTGAAAAATGATCTCTTTCATGTTAAGCAATAGAGCTTGAAAAAAGAATGTGTGCCTTTAAACTATGATGTTGTGCCTTTTTCTCTTTTATTGAATTGGAGAAATTACTTACCTGATAATTTCACCAATTCACACCAAGCCTCAAACACTCACCAAACCAGCACATAGGCTAAGGAAGTGGAGAACTTTCAAGCTTGTAGCAAGGTGGCAATCACTGCAGAAGAACATCCACACTTCAACAAGCGAGCCCTCTCAAGTCAGATCCTCGTAAAGGACAGACTCCTGCTGCAACAGATTCCTGTGCGGCAGAAGATGAACGGGAGTCTCTACCAGGAATCTTCACAGATCTGCATACCATGGTCTTCTGGGCCAATCCCCCTGTGGCCTTCAATCCTTCAAACTATTCTGCCCAACATGGGTCATGGGGGAAAGGCATGGAGCAGCTGGTCTTCCGTCCAGACTGCACGAGTGCAACGATACACAAGGACTTCGGGTCTCTCCTGTGACTGAAGAATCAAGGAACTTTCACACTGTGAGAAGTCGCCAGCAGGCCTATAAACGGAAGACCCCAACAATCCGTTAACAGCTGGAACACCGTGTCGGACAAAACCCATTCTCCTGGGTCCAGACACTCCCTGCTGAGAAAGTCTGCTCTTACATTGTATTTTCCTGCAATGTGCGATATCGAAATCACCTGAAGATGAATTTCTGCCCATTCCATAAGTTGGTGTATTTCCAGCAACACTTGCCGGTTCTTGGTTCCTCCCTGCCGATGGATGTAAGCCACCGTTACGTTGTCCGACATTATTTGGGCCACTCAACCCTGCAGTCTGCTGCTGAACTGCAAGCACGCTAACTGGACTGCCCAGGCTTCCAGCCGATTGATGTGCCACAGAGTCTCTTCTGCACTCCAGGGTCATCAGTTCCTGACAGTGAGCTCCCCAATCTCGGAGGCTCGTATCTGTCGTGATTATTAGCCAGTTCAGTGATATTAGGGAAACCCCCTTTCTTAGACTATCTGCTTGTAACCACCACTGTGGTTGAGAGCAGATCTTCAACGAACAATGGAGCTGAATCAAATAGTCCTGAGACTATGGGCTCCAACAAGACATCACTTCCAGGTTTTCTGCCATCAAACTGATCACCCGTAGATAGGACCACACTGTTGCGCATGTTGTGCTTATCAACAGACACACCTGTGCCAAAAACTTCTGAATACGACCCTCAGGCAGGAAAACCCTGCCCTGCTTTGTGTCGAAACCCACACCCAGATACTCTGACGACTGAGATGGCTGAAAACTGCTCTTGGCTAGGTTTACCACTCAACTGAGCTCCTGTAACAGGGAGATCAACTTGTGGGTCACCAGATGCCTCTCTTCTAGAGACTTGGCCCGAATCAACCAGTTGTCTAAATACAAGTGTACTAGTATCCCATCCTCTCTCAGTTCTGCTGCCACCACCACCACACCATAATCTTGGAAAAAGTTCTGAGAGCAGTGGCTAGACCAAAAGGCAGCACCCGTAATTGATAATGGCACCCATCATCGCAAAATGCAAAAAACAGTGCTCCAGTCGGATAGGAATATGGGGGTAAGCCTTGAACAGATCCAAGGAAGTCAGGAATTCCGACTGCATAGCCATTATCACTGAGTGCAATGTTTCCATGCGAAAATGAGCCACTCGCAAATGACAGTTGACCCTTTTGAGATACAGGATGGGATGAAAGAACCCTTCCTTCTTGGCCACAACGAAATAAATGGAAAATCGACCTATATTTTCTTGAGATCTGAGTACTGGAACCATGGCCCTCAAACTGAGGAGCCTTGACAGTGTACAATCCACCGCCTGCTTCTTCTGTGGAGAGTGGCAGGGAGATACCATGAATACATCCCAATGAACACTGCGAAATTCCAGTGTATATCCTTCTCGTATCACTTCCAGGACCTATTGATCCAATGCGATCTCAACCCACCTCTGATAAAAGAGAGAGGCGTCCCCTTATCTCCTGTTCCCAGGGGTGGGTTGGCAAACCTTCATTGGGAGAGTTGGGAGGTTGCACTTCACAAGCCCCCTCCCTGCCAAGCTGTCTGGGATGAAAGGACTGAGACCTGCTAAAATGTCGAGTCTTTTCATTTATTTATTTTAAACATGTTTAGTATACCGTATATTCGGTTATGCCATCATAACGGTTTACATTAGGGGAGTGACATTAGAATTTTAACAAATACAATTTAAAGATAAAGTTGGGTAGCAATGGGGTAAAAGAGGGTTAGATTATATAGGGAAAAGTTTTTAGATGTCTATTATAGAGTTCGTGGTTTGATTAGTCTGTCGAAAGTTGATAGGATGGTGTCTTTTTTCTTTGGATTTGTCTGGTTGGGAGTTTGTTGGTGTTGATAGTTAAGATATTCTGAAAAAGCTCTGGTAAAAAGCCAGGTTTTTAATTCTTTTTTGAAAGTTTTGGTGTCAACTTGGGTTCTTAGATTTAGGGGTAAAGCATTCCATAGCGATGGGCTGGCGATGGATATAACTCTCTCTCGGGTTGATACTAGGTGCATGATTTTAGCATGAGGAATTTTGAGGAGGCCTTTATTCACTGAGCGAAGATTCCTTTTTGGAGCATGTAGTTCAATGTGTTCAGTTAGCCAATGGTTTTGTTGTCCTGTGATTAATTTATGGAGGATTGATAAAACTTTGTATACTATTCTGTATTTAATTGGGAGCCAGTGCAAGGATATGAGAGTAGGTGTAACGTGATCTTGTTTCTTGGTTCCTGATAGAATCCTGGCTGCGTTCTGAAGAATTTGTAGTGGACATATGGTGGTAAAAGGGAGGCCGAGGAGTAGGGCGTTGCAGTAGTCCAGGTTTGCAAAGAGTAGTAGTTGCAGAACTGTTCTAAAGTCATTTTGAGTGAAGAAGGGTTTGAGATGTCTGAATGTCGATAATTTGTGGTAACCTTCTTTAATTTTGTTATATGGGTTTTGTAGGATAATTTATTGTCAATTGTAATTCCGAGGTTTCTGGCATGGTCAACAGGAGAGATTATTGTTTTTGGGTTTTCTATTTTGAGTGATTGTCTGGGTGAGTCGATTTTTTTTTGTCGAGAATGATTAATTAAGTTTTATCAATGTTGATTATGAGTTTTATGTTGGAGAGACATTGCTTGATTTTTGAGAGATAAGGAGGTTATTTTCTTGTAGGTTTCTTCTAGCGTATTTTGGATTGGGACTAATATTTGGATGTCGTCGGCATATAGGAAATGGGTCAAACCTAGACTGATCAGTGTGTGACAAATAGGTAGGAGATAGATGTTGTTGCTGACAGTGCAGATCATTGTGGGACTCCTGTATTTAGGTTCACTTTATTTGATAGGTTGTTGTTAAATAATACTTGAAAACTTCTTTGGGATAAATATGAGGTGAACCATTTTAGAATAGTGCCTGATATTCCTATTTCAGAAAGTCTGTCAAGTAAAAAGGCATGGTTGACTGTGTCAAAGGCGGCTGATAAATCCAGGAGTATTACGATATAACTTTGTCTTTTGTCGAATCCTCGAAGAACTGTGTCATTAAGAGAGATGAGTAATGTTTCCATGCTTAAGTTTTTTCTGAAACCAAATTGTGTGGGGTGAAGTATATTATTTGTTTCTAAGTAATCTGATAGTTGGGAGTGAACGATTTTTTCTATGATTTTTGCAATGAAAGGGAGGTTAGATATAGGTCTGTAATTTTGGATGTTTTCAGGATCTAGGTTGCTCTTTTTTAATAGTGGTTTGATTGCAGATTTAAGGCATTCAGGATATATTCCTTCAGTGAGGGAGAGCTTTACTATGTCCGTTAAAGATTTTATAATTGAGATATCAAGTAGTTTGTTTGTATGGGGATGCTGTCAATGGGGTGGTTTGCTGGGTTCATTTTTCTGATTATTCTTTGGATTTCAAGTGTTGAAACAAAGTCGAAATCATTCCAGGTTGTTATTTCTAGAGGAGGTGTAGGAGGTTGGATGTGTGAAGTGTTGTGGATGTTAGAGTTGTTTAATAGTTTTCTGATTTTTTCAGTAAAGTATTCTGCAAAGTCGTTGCTATTACATGTGTTTGGAGGTGTTCTTGTTTCATTGGGTTATTTGATGAGGTTTTTTTACTATGGTGAAAAGCATTTTAGGGTTCTGTTGGTATTTGGTTATTTTGGTTGAGTAGAATTCTCTCTTTGCATTGTGGATACATTTTTTGTATTTTGAAAAATGGGATCAGTATGCATTGAGTTATGGAGAGATTTTATTCTTTCGCCAGAATCTCTCTTTTCTTCTGAGTTCTCGTTTAGCTGATTTTATGGTATCATTGTACCATTGGTTGTTATATTTAGGATTCTTTAATGTTTTTGTGATGATTAGGTTTGTTCTATCAGCTATGGATTTGGTAATGTTTATCCATGATGTCGTTGCTGTTTCAGTATTTGAAAGATCAATATTCTTGAGTTCATCTTGGAGATTTTGTTGCAGTGTTTCGCTATCAAAGGGAGGGCGATATGAAAAGGTTTTATTGTAATTTTCTGTTGAGGTGGGTATACTGTTCTGAGTAAGGGTGGTATGGATGAGGTAGTGGTCTGACCATGAGATTTCGGTGATTTTTATATGATGTGAGTTCCAGATGTTGGTGTTGATGAAAATGAGATCAAGAGTGTGACCTGCTTTGTGTGTTGATACGTTGACTATTTGTTCTACTCCCATTGTTGCAAGAGCATCTGTGATTGTTTTGCAAGTGTTTGATAGGGGGCTTGTGTCCATGCATAAGTTAAAGTTGCCAAGGATAATAATTGGTTTATTGAGGGTTAGGGTTGGCAATCATGAATTCAATAAATGGGGAGCAATTTCATTCCAAAGTTGTGGGAGGACAGATTTGCAGTTTTGCAGAGTCAAATATGGCTATTTCGAAAGGAGAGTATGCCTTGGTTGTGTAAATTTCATTTGAAAGCTTTTCTTGATGATTAGCATTAGGCCACCGCCTTTTTTTTCTTGGTCTGGGGATTGTGAATAATTTGTATGATGGGTCTTCTATTTGATTAATAAGGACATTGTCAGAGTCTTTTATCCAGGTTTCAGTGATTGCTATGAAGTCTGGTTTGTTATCAGAGAGTAAGTCTGAGATGATAGGCATTTTTTTAACTATTGATTGTGCATTAATAAGGATGAATGATAGAAATAAGCATTTGGAGTATGTCTTTAGATTTCTGTATGTTGAGTTTGAGAGATTGAACTTATTTGTTTTCTTGTGAATAGAGGTTTTTCTATTCGAAGTATTTTTAGGAGGGAGCTTGGAGGTTTCCATTTTGTTAGATGGAAGGTTGAGAAGAGGTGTATTGATACGAAGAGTTTCTGTTTTGTGAAGCCCTAAGGTTTGCATTAAGGGGTGCACAAAGGGGAGTGCCCCTTTGTTGCGCTCCTTAGTCATGCAGCGCGTGACGCCTAGGTTTCACTCTTCTTTTAAATGGAGAGATTCTGGTGAGGGTGAGTGGTGATGACGTCGGTGGGGGTGGGGCTTCGGGTCGGGTGCTCACCTGGCGCTCCTGCCCCTCTCAAATCCCTTCCTTTCCTTTCCCTTCTTTTCACTGGGAAAGAGTTCGGGTGCCTGCCACTGAGCTTTTCTTGATGGAGTCTTCTGAAAGGTCGTCCCCTCTGTAGGGATAAAAACACTTGGAGCCTCTGAGATGACTCCTCATACCAAAGGGACATGGTAACTGCTTCTTATCTTCCGGCAACTAAGGAACTGGAGATTGCCCCAATTACTGACCAGCTTCTCTAAATCTCTTCCAAACAAGAGTGAGCCTTTAAAAGGCAATTTCGTAAGATTAGCTTTGGAGGTCGCATCGGCTGACCAATTCCTCAGCCATAAATGGCATCTGTCCGCTATAACCGAAGCCACTCCTCTGGCCGAGGTGCGGATCAAATCGCAGCCTGCATCTGCTAAAAAGGTGGCGGCGGATTCCATAACTGCCCTGGAAGACACTCCAGAGTCATCAACCTCCTGCGAGAGAAGCAAACAAGAACGAGCCACCAGGAACAACAGGAAGCTATCTGCAAAGTCATTGCCACTGCTTCAAATGCTTGCTTAAGGATGGCCTCAATTCTCTTATTGTGCACATCATTCAAGGCCACGCCCCCCTCCAAATGGATAGTCATCTGTTTAGAGATGGCACAGAGAAGCGCATCCACTTTCGGAAAACACAGACCCTCTCTTGCCACTGGATCCAGGGGGGTGGGCCTCCAAGGACCAACCCTCTTTAAAATTTGCCTCTGGGGAGTCCCATTCAAGATCAATCAATTCTTGAATGGCCTACATAACCGGAAAAAAATGAGAGCCTTTACGCAAAGACACAAAATGGGATTTTTCTTTGGCTCAGACATGGAATCTGCTACAGGAACTCCCAACATTTCAATGTCTGGGAAATCAGGGCCAGCAATTCATCTCTATGAAAGAACTGCAACATAGTCCTAATACAGTTCTAATCCCAGAGGAATTTCCCCATTCTCCAGAGAGTCAGGATCTGCCTCATCATCACTGCCCTCCGGATTCCTGTCAGGAACACCTGCAGCTCGGGAAGTACTTCGGCACTTAAACGTAGTACTAGAAGAGGGAGAGGCCACCACCTAAGGGACTGACGTGACAGGACTGGACGGGGCTAAGGACTATGCCTGAAGAAAGGATTGCAATCCCTGAAAAAAATTCTACCTAAGAAAAGTCAGAAGGATCCATGCCAAAACCAGGAGGCACCGCTGCTGTGCCCATTGAGCTGCCATCCCCTCCTGAGGAACCAATCACGGGATTTCCAATATCAGGCGTTTCTACTGACACATCTTTACCCATAACCTCATCAGGCTGGGAGGAACCAGACTTAGTAAAATCAGAGGAAGATAATTCTCACTGAGCCTCTAAACAGCACTGGCAAAAGTTATAAGGCACGCCAGGCTCAGACACCTGAATATGACAATCAGCGCACAAGGCAAAGCACTTAGGCTTCTTAGCTATAGGCGCCATTATAAATATTTATTTATTTATATGCATCCAAAATGTAAGCGTCTAAGAACTGGGTGTCCCGAGACTAGACGCTGCAAGGCTAGGCGTCAACTTAAGCACACACAAACGTATGCCCAATTTGGGCGCACAAGATATGTTTGCGTCCAAGCTAGATGCCCCAACCAACTCAACTTAAGCATTCAAAACCTGGACGCACACCAAGACGCACCACTAAAGTGTCGTCCTATAGAGGGCAGCCGAACGCATAGGCAAAAACGTGAGAAAACACTGTTGCGGCCTACCATGCGGTGCGGAGTGGAAAGGCCTCGGAGAGGGGCCTAGCCAAAAGAGGCTGCTCAACCCACCAGTCTGCTCCTGTCCCTGAACCTCCTGCGGGAAAAGACGAATGTCGTAAAGGCACACCGAGCTCAGAGACCAGGGAAGGGGAATCCCTGAACAACCCTCCTTCACTGTTTCTGTAAGGTATCTTATTCTTTGGCGGGGTTTTTTGGGGGTTTTTTTTTTTTTTTAAAGCTTACCTGAGCTCAACCTTTCCTGGCTGAATACAGAGAAGGTTTCCTGCTGAGGGGGGGGAAGGTGGCATCGGCCATCACTACCGTGCTCGGCTTCCTTCATCCGCTGCCTTTTAGCTGTACAATCAGCTAAGTCCATGCTGGCTGAAAAACCAGCTACCAGACCAAGGCACATATCTGAGGGACCACAGAAATCACATCAGGAATTCTCAACTGAGGGAGGGACCATTTGGTATCAAAACAGGAGAGCGGAACTTCTTTTTTTTTTTTAAATTCTCCTTCTAAAATCTGAAGCAATCCCCAGTAGGGAGATGCATGTCCACCATCTGCTGCAGAAAGAGAATACTGGCAGGCTGATGTCACTGCAGGACTATATATACTGTGATGTCTGTTTACTCTGTCTCCATCTGCTGGTAGAGGTGCATAACCCACTGGTCCTGAATCCATCTATCTACATGCTAGGAAACTCTGTATTACAGTGGTGGCGTTAAATAGTGTGCAATTCAGCATAGCAGAAAAAGAAACCTGTTCTATTCACCAAAGGCTTTTTTGCACTAAGTAATATAAAATTTGATTATATGCAGTACCAGAATGTAATCCACTTTGAAGTGCCTGAAAAGCGGAATATAAACACAGTAAATAAACATATTAATACACTTGATAGTTTCAATAGCTGCAAGTCATATACATCAGTTACGGTTTCAACCCCTTTTTGCTCCTTTCAATTAGTGCAGATGGCCACTGCTCGCATTTTGATGAGTACTCAGATGCAGGAACACAACTCCCATCTTATATGAACTTCACTGGCTTCCCATCAATTGGTGAATCTTATATATGCTTGCCGCCATCATCTTCTGACTGTTGGGTGAATTTGGTTCCCAGGATTTACAGACCTTTTCGATCCTTGAGACGTGAAGTGAAGAACATTTTAAAAGTTCCTTCAATTAAGATGACGCATTGGATTATTACACCAAGAATAGGGCACTCTCAGCAGCAAGTCCTATATCCTGGAACTCTTTGCTGATTCTATTAGGCCCCTAGATTGTCTTTCAAGAAGCTTTAAAAACATTCTTATTTAATGAAGTCTTAAATGGTTATTTAATAACACCTGTAGTATGGCAGATATGACTTGGTCGTATTGTCTCGTTTTTGTATGTTTTATTTTATGATGTATGTTTGACCTGTTAGCCGCCTCAAACCTTTCATGACGAGCTTGGGTTATAATTTTTTTTTATTTTTTATTTATTGTTTTTTTTTATTTTTTATTCATTTTCATCTACATTTAAGTAATAACTCTTACTTACAGAAAAATCAGATTCATGAGCATATATCTTAGTACATAAATAATTATCAGGGATAATAATCAACAATAGTAATCAAATAATAATCAATAATTATCATTCAGAAAATTCCAAATATTAACATACACCTTTAGATTAATCATTTACTCATGCCCCCTACAATAAAGGTAATAAAGGAATAGTAGGGGGACTGAATTATTGGGAGTTTAAACAATGAAACTTAATATAAAAAAGAAACAGGCTTTACGTATCCAGACCTAATTATTACTATGTACCTTCAGAGACAAGATTTTGACTAAGGACTGGATAGTCATGTTCCTGGCATTTATAAATGACTTCAATTGCTCTGGTATGAAAAAAATGAAGGATTCGTCATGTGCTCTAATTAAACATTTGCATGGATATCTTAATGAGAAATTATAACCAAGGGATGTTACTTGAGGCTTTAAAGCTAAAAATTTCACGTCATCTCTCCTGAGTAGCCCGGGTGAAGTCAGGATATATTCTGACTTGTTGAGAAAAGAAACTAGCTGAGATATTTTTTAAATCTCTCTGCATTATTTGACTCAAATCAAATTCATTTAAAAAAGTTACTAACAGGGTTCCTCGCGCATAGACTTCCTCTACAGATGTTTCTAAAATCTGAGTTAAATTCACAAGAGCCTCTGGCTGATTTTGAGTATTTCTCACATTTGATGGTATAGGCAAAAATACCAATTTACTCACAGCAGGGATTTTTTGATCTTCAAACCTTGGAATTTCTGTCATATATTTTTTCAAAGTTACAAGCGGATCTTGTCCTAAGATTGTGGGGAAATTTAACAATCGCAAATTTAACCTCCTATTGTAATTTTCTAATTATTCTAACCTCCTGCTGGTATTATTAAAGTCCTTTATAAGTTTTGTTGCACAGAGTTTTTACACGTTGAAAATTCAAGTTTCTCAATTTGTTCCTTAAACTCAGAAGTTTGCTTCTCCACTTTTTCCTCCAGTGTTTCAATTTTAAACGTTTCATTTCTGTCCCTTGTTCCTTGTGGCATTGGCCCAAGCCAACTATTAAGTCCCATAACGCTTCAAGCGTTACAACTTCAGGTGTTGGTGGAATATGAAAGGACTCACCCATATCTTCCAAATGGGCAGTCTCGTTCCTCCGTTTCTGTCCCGGGCATTTTCACCGCTCTATTCCGCACTCCAGGTTTACCCTTTGGCGTTGAGGTCAGGAAACAAGCCCCAGCTTCCCCGCTGTTCAGGTCCTCTGTCTGTGGTAACGTGGTTCCTTGTCCAGGCAAACCCTATCTCGAGCCCCCACGATCCAGAGTCGCTCGATCGACGTCATCTATCGGCGCCACAGGAAGGGGTGAGGAACCAGACAATCTCGGGACCTGAGGTGGCTGAAGGTACGGAGGGCTTAAGATTACTTCCCCTGGTAGCTCCCTCGCTCCTTCGAGGTTTTCCACAGCGGGGTTATCACCCTTCTTTTCCGAGGTCGGAGTAGTTCGGAAGGACATTATAAGTCTCTGCGTTGAGGGCATAGCAACTTCGGTGGGGTAGGAGCGTACTTTACCCTCTCTCAGGGCCGCCATCAGGGCAGTATTCTTGGGCCTGCAGTATGGGGCCCCAGGATCTACTGCCACATATGGGGGCCCGCAGCCGCCAGGCGGCAGGTGCGCTTGGGGGATGTATTAGTTCATGGCAAAGAGGCCCACTGAGGCTCTCTCCGACAGTCTGTCGCCCAGGGGCCTACTGAAACCTGGAGCCGGCCCTGGGTGCGGGCCCCAGAGAAGGGAGAGAATCAATGCTATGCGTGTCTTTTAGACACACATAGCATTGATTTACAGAGCACCGCAGACAGAGACTCGTCCGCGCGCTCTGTCCTGCCAGCGTTCACTGTCTGACGCGGCTGTGACGTCACCGCCGCGTCAGACAGTATGGGGCCTCAAAATTCCTGATGGCGGCCCTGCCCTCTCTCTTTGCAGGCTTAACAGGAAATCAGAATCGCAGAGAGAGCGTTCCTCCGATCTAGCTTACGCCACCATCTTGTCCCCGGTTATAAATTTTAATAAATTGTAAATTTCATCTAGTACCAACAGGACAGTGCTGGAGGGAAAGAGGAAGTAGATGGCTGCATGCTTCTGACTGAGTCATCTAAGCCCGACAGGAATGTAAAATTTATGTGCCAGCCTTTTTAAAACCATTTCAAGTTGATTTTAAAGTATTAAATTGCATCCTTTTGAACAATAAAAGCTTTTAAAGAAGCAGCCAGCTTCTGAGCAATTGAACCTGAAATATCCCTTTAACTTTTACAACAACTAGTGGTCTCAAGAAGCTCTAGAAGCAACTGTATGGTGAGTAGGCTGTACTGAGAGACATGCATGGTCTGGCCTTCAGATTTCCTCTATAATCATGAATACCACCTCATGATTTATATTTTGCAAGTATGATTCCCTTGCCATAGCTTGTTCAGTGATTGGTTACCACACAGAGCAGCAAAGACTGATGGTCTGGGGTATCTGCACAAAGTGGTGGGAGAGTTGACAATGGGAGAAGAACTCACAAAGAGGGTTAAACTGTGCATTGCAAAACAGGAGACCCAGATTTAAATCTTTTGTCTGGCTGCATACAGGTGAATCATGGCAGTCACAGAAACACAATACATGAAGGTAAAGACCATAAGGCCCATCCAGTCTACCCAACTGAAATGCCTCAGGCCACAAGTGGTATCTAGTTTTAAATTTATTTACTTCTTCGCAACAGAGGAACTTTTGTGCTTATTCTAGGTTTTCTTAAAATTGTTTACTATTTTAATCTCTACATGGAAGCTGTTCCATGTATCCATCACTCCTCCTTTAAGAAATAACTCCTAATGTTATTCTTCAGGCTATCTCCCTTGAGCCCCATATATTGATCTCTTGTTCTAAACTTCCATTCCACTGAAAAATAAGTACACTAATGCCTTGTAAATACTACAGTGCAGCACTGAAGGGTTTAGCCTCACAGCAAAGCTTCCTTTTCATTCAGCCTTCAATCATTAAAGAGGTTGGATAATGCCCCAACAGGCCAAGGAGGGAACTTAACACAGGTAAAAGATAAGGGCTATATAAAACAAATTTACTGGAATATAGAATTTTTAAACATTTTTAGAAATTACCATCTCTGTTTCCTATGTTCTCTCAAGCTCTATTCCTCTCAAATATTTTTCTTCCTTCCCTCTCTTATCAGTTGTACTAGCCAGTTGGCTTTAGCCAACCTGATTTTAAAGTCTCTTACCCCATCAGATGGCCACACTGCTTACCTAGCAACATTAGACATTTTCCTAAGACCCATGTTATTACATTACATCCCACACAATATGAGGCCAGCTCAGTCACTCACTGGAAATGCAGCATGCTATATATGAGATCAGAATGTGATTTCTGAGCCCAGCTTCTGCTCCTCAGGACAAATGAGCCTGGAAATGCTGTGGAGAAAGCATTCATACCCACTGCATAATGGTGAAACCTAGTGGTGAGAGAGGGGGGGGAGAGGAGAGGGAGATGGAGAGAGAAAGAATGTGTCTGCGTACCAATTCTAGAGGGAATCACAGTCTGGGGGTCTCCTGGTTGAGGACTGTTGCTGCAATGACTGGGCTAGATGGGAATGAAGATTTAATTAAAAACAGGGTAAAATATCAGTTGAGGTTTTATAGTACAGTGGGTAGTGATTTCTCTCTTTATATGTTCCTGTGTAATATGATAAATATGGCTATGCTAGACATTTTGGATTTAGATTTAATTACTCAACTTTTCCAAATCCAACCCCAAGGTGAGTTACTGTACTGTGGGTATTTCCCTGCCTAAGAGGGCTTACAATCTAATTTGTACCTGAGGCAAAAGAGGGTGAAGTTAGTATATATTGTTATCTTTATTATAAAAACCTTTATTACAAAAATCAATAAGAGAGACTTGTTTAAAAAAAACCAAAAAACAAATAATAGACGTAATTCAGTTATGGTTTCACCATTTCAGGTTTGCAACTCATGGTACATAGGCCCCAGTAGAGGCCAGTTCTGACTGAGCTGAAAGGTCAAAGCAGCAGATAAATGCCAGGCAAAAAAAATAATAATAATAGGTAAAAAGGTACATACTCTGCAACAGGCCGAAGCGTAGTTGCTCCTGCAGAGCTGGTGCTGGGCTCTTCTGCAATCCCTCCACCATCCAGAAACATAGTGACTGCCATCTCCAGATTATGATTACATGCTTCAAGCATATGCTTCCCGACACTCTCGCTAGCACCTGTAACATAAAATGTGCAGAAAATGTTTGTTAGCAGCAAATCAGAAAAATAACCTAAATATATCCAGAAGCAGCAAGTCACTCCAAGTGTACTGCCCTCAGCTCTTGATGTCTAGTGTGAGTGCCTAGAGAAGTCAGCTTTAGATAAGAGAAACTCAATTCTTGGTTACCAAAAATACTCAATTGAATGAAGAACAATTCATCACACAGTAGATGAGAAGGTCCCAAGAGTAGCCGCACAGATTGAAGAAACTGATACAGCTGTAATGAGTTTTCTCTAAGAGCAGCTGTGAGTTAATAGTAAATAAAGAGGTGAAAAGATGATGTTTCTCAGAGCTCAAAAGAAGATGAGAGCAAGCTATTAGACAGCCAAGAGCCTTCTTCCAACTGAAGTCTCTGCAGGAAGTAAACTGCCCCAGGCATTCCTAACGTCAAGGGACCAATAGGAAAAGAAGAAAGGCATAAAAAGATACAGCAACTAGAACAGATCCAATACGAAGTTCAGAATCATTCAAACAGCAGCTAGCCATAACCAACCAGGGTAGGAAACTTAAAAACCCTGCTGAGAATCTAAGCTGTGCCACATCACAAGATGACACCAGGTGGCAGCTTAATAGAAAAACAAATACATACATGGTGGAGACAGATATCGAAGATACCACTATTATAAAACATAACACAAATCAAATAACTATAAAAACATGCAATGGTCCATAATGTTCAAATATTTTCATGAGACAAGGAGCTCAGTATCAGTGACAGGTCTGATGAATGTCTTCACTGTTCCTTGCTTTGCTGTTTTCTTTAGTGTAAGCCTCTTGTTGTACACAACATAGGATGACTTTCTCTCAATGTAAGAGTTCATCAGCTGTGTGAAAAGTTTTGTGTAAAGACGCAACTGTAACATGCATCTGTTGTACTGTCCAGAAAGTCTGAAGGAAAGAGATCACAATGTGGTTAAGATGTGCCAAAGCTCGTCTCAATGCTGGCTGCTTTCAATTCTGTTGCTTACACATGTATAGAACTTTTTGGATTGGTTGCATATATAGCACAGCACTACTTTGCTATCTGTGTAGAACTTGACCATGCCTGGTTGAATGTCTATTTCACTTCTGCTATCTCTACTGCTAATACTACTCCACAAAAACCAAGCTGTAGTACAGTGTGGTTAAGCAGAGGTGCTAATTTAGCCTTGCCAAAAATAAATCCTTCCAGAGGCCCCGCACCCTTTGCAGTAGAAGAGGACCGGAAGGCTCATCTGCATACCGCTCCCAGATTTCCCTGGGTGAGGAGTCCAGAGGTCACCGCAAGCGATCCAGGGATTGAATTCCACAGGCCCAGCTTCCAGAGGCTCCGCACCCTTTGCAGTAGAAGAGGGCCGGAAGTGCGTGCCTAATGGCGCGCAAATCTCAAACCCTTCAATTAACTGAGTGAAGATCAATTTAATGATGGTTAAAGAGAATTGGTAAGTATAGATTTGGGAAATCTTTGCACTTATAAAAGTTTGGTGAAAGGTGAAATAGAGAGATATATTCTTTAGAGTTTGTGTGTGCCTGAGGTAATAAGCAAGCCAGAGATAGTTAATTCTAGTGTCTGTCTTTCCAACCCATTCAACCCTTGATTTTTAGGCAAGAGACACTTTCTCATTAAAAATCAATCAGGGTCTTATCTAAGTCATACTATTGTACCAGCCCTTATTGAAAGTTTAATTATCCCCTTGTAGGACATTAGCTGATTAATTAGTAAATACTCCTGTAAATTTAAAGTACTTTAATTCCAACTCCCTTAGTATCCTAAACTTAACTAGGAACTCAATAAAACTAAGATGAAGGCAGCAGTCCAGCAGCAAGAGAGGGGCTTTCCAGTCTTTTGCATTGAGTGTCACATGTATGATTTTTCATCCGCCGGTAAGAGATTGTGTGTGTGCACTCGGTGCAAAGAGCTCCTGGCTCTCAGGAAACGAGTCTGATCTCTGGAGGCTAGAGTAGCAGACTTGGAGGAGCTGAGGCAGACAGAGAGGTACATTGATGAGACCTTCAGGGACATAGTAGCCAAGTCCCAAATCCAGTCTGGCAGCCCCAGTGCTGCCTTGGATCAGAAAGGTCTCCCAGTAGGAGAACATCACCCTGGTATAGCAGGAAGTGATCCTGTAGCAAGGACCTGCTGTCCAGGTGATGTATTGTCCTCTTGCACTGAGGACAAATCTCCCAGGGCTACTGCTCAGGAGGGAAGGGTTAGGTCGGCCATCATAGTTGGCGATTCAATTATTAGAAATGTAGATAGCAGGGTGGCTGGTGGACGTGAGGACCGCCTGGTAACTTGCCTGCCTGGTGCGAAGGTGGCAGTCCTCACGCGTCATCTAGATAGAATTATAGACAGTGCTGTGGAGGAGCTGGCTGTCATGGTACATATGGGCACCAACGACATAGGAAAATGTGGAAGAGAGGTTCTGGAAGCCAAATTTAGGATTTTAGGTAGAAAGCTGAAATCTAGAACCTCCAGGGTGGCATTCTTTGAAATGCTTCCTGTTCCACGTGCAGGTCCCCAGAGACGTTCAAGACAGTGTTAAGAGGTATCAAAGAAATATGACATTTATTATCAGCATAAACTAATGTACTTAGAATCTATGAAGTCAAGAATTCTCTGGATCAGTACGAAGCTACAGCTATAACCACCAGATAAGTGCAATTTTTCTCTCTCTTTTCAAAAGATCTTAACATAAAAAAAGAGCAAAAAAACAAAAAAAACAAAAAATTGTATTGTGGTGCCTCTTTAGCACTTTGAAGCTTATGCTCAAGGATTACCAGATAAAACATACTGGACCCTGTGCTATATGATGGTCGCTTGCCTATTCATTCAAATAGTCCACTTGTAAATGTTATACGTAAGAAATATCTTTATTTGCATGTGATTTATTTTTTTCTTACATTTAGAGGTTCACACGATATAGTATGGTCCCCAGAGGCAAGCATAACTCCGGAGTTTCAATGTGTGGATGAGATGATGGTGCAGGGAAGAGGGATTCAGTTTTGTAAGGAACTGGGGAAACTTTTGGGGAAGGGGGAGATTTTTCCGAAAGGATGGGCTCCACCTTAACCAGAGTGGAACCAGGCTGCTGGCACTAACTTTCAAAAAGGAGATAGAGCAGCTTTTAAACTAGAACAAGGGGGAAAGCAGACAGTCACTCAGCAGTGCATGGTTCGGAGAAATGTATCCTTGAAGGATGCTAATGAAAAAGGAGAGTTAGGGCATCCCAACAGAGAGGTTCCAATAAAAGCAAACGTAGTCAATGCGCCTATATGTAAAAAATCACCGAAGCTAATGATTTCCAAATTATCCCTAACAACTGAAAAGCAGGTTGTTAATACAAACAAAAAACACACTTTGAAATTTCTGTATGCCAATGCCAGAAGTCTAAGTAATAAGATGGGAGAGTTACAGTGTATAGCAGCAAATGATGAGATTGACATAATTGGCATCACAAAGACTTGGTGGAAGGAGGATACCAATGGGACAGTGCTATATCAGGGTACAAATTATATCACAATGATAGGGAGGATCAACTTGGTAGGGGTGTGGCACTTTATGTCCGGGAGGGTATAGAGTCCAATAGGATAAAGATCATACAAGAGTCTAAATGCTCAGTAGAATCTATATGGTTAGAAATCCCATGTGTGTTGAGTTAGAGTATAGTGATAGGAGTATACTACCGTCCACCTGGACAAAATGGTCAGACATATGATGAAATGCTACGAGAAATCAGGGAAGCTAACCAATTTGGCAGTGCAATAATAATGGGAGATTTCAATTACCAAAAGATAACAGAAGCAAAACCCTGCACTACGCAAGTAACCCAACACAACGTGCAAGGAAAAAGTTTCAGTTCCACCACAATATACAATTTTTCTTGTTTCTTGTTTCTTGACTGGTTAAATTCTTTGAACTCACATATCCAATTTAATCATTGTATTCATTCTTCACAAATTTCATTTTTGGATATTCTAATTTCTGTTGAAAATAATCTTTTTGTCACTACACTCTTCCGGAAGCCAACTGACCGGAACACGTTACTGGCCTACTCGAGTTGTCACCCCAAACCACTCAGGGACAACATTCCAACTGGTCAATTTCTTAGATTGTATACAATTGTATACAATTGTATACAATTTTTCTTGTTTCTTGTTTCTTGACTGGTTAAATTCTTTGAACTCACATATCCAATTTAATCATTGTATTCATTCTTCACAAATTTCATTTTTGGATATTCTAATTTCTGTTGAAAATAATCTTTTTGTCACTACACTCTTCCGGAAGCCAACTGACCGGAACACGTTACTGGCCTACTCGAGTTGTCACCCCAAACCACTCAGGGACAACATTCCAACTGGTCAATTTCTTAGATTGCGGCGTCTATGCTCCTCCCGTGAGGACTTTATACACAGTCCAGGGTGATGTCTTTAAGATTTTTAGAGAGGGGATATCCGTCCCGGGTTGTGAAAAAAGCTTTTAAAAGGGCGTTATATACCCACCGGGAGTGGCTTTTCCTTCCCTCTTCTGCTGATGCTGATATATCTTTTAACTGTGTATTACCATTTTCTGTTGTCAGCAAATCAATATCCTCAATGATTCGCAGACATTGGCAAAATTTAGCATTATCCTCTTTACTGCGGGGGAATTTACGCTTTTCATTTCGCCGAGGTAGTAATCTCCGTGATCAATTAGTACACACGTCTTTTGGCAGGAATAAGGTGGACACTCGAGGGATAGGTGGTCACAGCCCCTGTGGTCACTGCACGATGTGCAGCCACACTTCAGTCACCTCCTCCTTTCAACACCCAGTCTCTGGACAGATTTTTCAATTACGCGGGGTATCTGACTGTACAACTAAAGGGGTAGTCTATGTGGTACAGTGCCCATGTCCTAGGTTATACGTTGGTAAAACTAAGAGAATGGTGAAAACACGTATCATCGAGCACAGATCTGAAGAACCCCTGGTCTCCCACTGGACTAATTCGGGCCATTCCATCTCTGATCTCACCTTTTCAGTCTTAGAGATTGTTTCCCCCTCTGTGAGGGGTGGGGACTATGCTGAGATGTTAGGCAAAAGAGAACAGAGATGGATTTTTACTTTAAAAACCATTCACCCCTACGGGCTCAATAAGGATATTGAATGGCACCTATTTGGGTAAATGGGGGCGGGACTAACTTTGACGTTCTCGCGATGACAGCTGTTTTGGCGCCAAGGCTTCTTCTTTAAATTTAGTTGACAGAGTGAGGGTGTTTGCGCTCCATGATTCAATTAAAGGATGTGAGTATACACTGTATTTTTGTTGCTGTATTAGCCTCTTATCTTATGTTCCACCTTGACTAAATGTGTTTATATTCTAGAATTTATATTCAATGTGGTCCCTCCCGATGCAGCCACCAGCGAAACACGGGACCGTGTCGGGGGACTGATACCTGGTTATATATACAAACGTGGAGTTGCCGTTCTCTACTGACTGTAAGAATAAAAACTGAAAATTTACACAGTATATTGTGGTGGAACTGAAACTTTTTCCTTGCACGTTGTGTTAGATTTCAATTACCCCAATATTGACTGGGTAAATGTAACATCAGGACAAGCTAGAGACAAAGTTCCTGGATGTAATAAATGACTGCTTCATGGAGCAATTGGTTCAGGAACCAACAAGAGAGAGAGCTATTTTAGATTTAATTCTTAGTGGAACGCAGGATTTGGTGAGAGAAATAACGGTGGTGGGGCCACATGGCAATAATGATCATAACATGATCAAATTTAAACTAATAACTGGAAAGGGGACAATAAGTAAAACTACAGCTCTAACACTAAACTTTCAAAATGGAAACTTTGATAAAATGAGGAAAATAGTTAGAAAAAATTGAAAGGTGCAGCTGCAAAGGTTAAAAGTGTTCAACAGGCATGGACATTGTTTAAAAATACAATCCTAGAGGCACAGTCCAGATGTATTCCACGCATTAAGAAAGGTGAAAGGAAAGCAAAACAATTACCGTCATGGTTAAAAGGTAAGGTGAAAGACTATTTTAGCCAAAAAAACATCCTTCAAAAATTGGAAGAAGGATCCATCTGAAGAAAATAGGATAAAACATAAGCATTGTCAAGGTAAGTGTAAAACATTGATAAGACAGGTGAAGAGAGAATTTGAAATGAAATTGGCCATAGAGGCAAAAACTCATAATAAAAACTTTAAAAAATATATCTGAAGCAATAAACCTGTGAGGGAGTTGGTTGGACCATTAGATAACTGAAGGGTTAAAGGGGCTCTTAGGGAAGATAAGGCCATTGCAGAAAGACTAAATGAATTCTTTGCTTCCCTGTTTACTAATGAGGATGTTGAGGAGATAAGTTCCGGAGATGGTTTTCAGAGGTGATGAGTCACACGAACTGAACCAAATCACTGTGAACCAGGAAGATGTAGTAGGCCAGATTGACAAACTAAAGAGTAGCAAATCACCTGGACCAGATGGTATGCATCCTAGGGTACTGAAGGAACTCAAAATTGTAATTTCTGATCTATTAGCTAAAATTTGTAACCTATCATTAAAATCATCCATTGTACATGAAGACTGGAGGGTGGCAAATGTAACCCCAATAATTTTAAAAAGGCTCCGGGGTGATCCGGGTAACTATAGACCAGTGAGTCTGACCAGTGCCGGGAAAAATAGTGGAAACTATTCTAAAGATCAAAATCGTAGAGCATATAGAAAGACATGTTTTAATGGAACACAGTCAACATGGATTTACCCAAGGGAAGTCTTGCCTAACAAATCTGATTAATTTTTTTGAAGGGGTTACTAAACATGTGGATAAAGGTGAATCGGTAGATGTAGTGTATTTGGGTTTTCAGAAGGCGTTTGACAAAGTCCTCATGAGAGGCTTCTTAGAAAAATAATAAGTCTTGGGATAGGAGGCGATGTCCTTTTGTGGATTACAAACTGGTTAAAAGACAGGAAACAGAGTAGGATTAAATGGACAATTTTCTCAGTGGAAAAGGGTAAACAGTGGCTTGCCTCAGGGATCTGTACTTGGACTGATGCTTTTCACACACACAAATGATCTGGAAAGGAATACGACGAGTGAGATTATCAAATTTGCGGACGATACAAAATTATTCATAGCAGTTAAATCACAAGCAGATTGTAATACATTACAGGAGGACCTTGCAAGACTGGAAGATTGGGCATCCAAATGGCAGATGAAATTTAATGTGGATAAGTGCAAGGTGTTGCATATAGGGAAAAATAACTCTTGCTGCAGTTACACGATGTTAGGTTCCATATTAGGAACTACCACCCAGGAAAAAGTTCTAGGCATCATAGTGGATAATACTTTAAAATCATTGGCTCAGTGTACTGCAGCAGTCAAAAAAGTAAAAAGAATGTTAGGAATTATTAGGAAGGGAATGGTTAATAAAACAGAAAATGTCATAATGCCTCTGTATCGCTCCATGGTAAGACCGCATCTTGAATACTATGTACAATTCTGGTAGCCGCATCTCAAAAAAGATATAGTTGCGATGGAGAAGGTACAGAGAAGAGCAACCAAAATGATAAAGGGGATGGAACATCTCCTCTATGAGGAAAGGCTGAAGAGGTTAGGGCTGTTCAGCTTGGAGAAGAGAAAGCTGAGGGGGGATATGATAGAGGTCTTTAAGATCATGAGAGGTCTTGAATGAGTAGATGTGACTCCGTTATTTACACTTTCGGATAATAGAAGGACTAGGGGGCATTCCATGAAGTTAGCAAGTAGCACATTTAAGACTAATTGGAGAAAATTCTTTTTCACTCAACACACAATTAAGTTCTGGAATTTTTTGCCAGAGGATGTGGTTAGTCCAGTTAGTGTAGCTGGGTTCAAAAAAGGTTTGGATAAGTTCTTGGAGGAGAAGGCCTTTAACTGCTATTAATCAAGTTTACTTAGGGAATAGCCACTGCTATTAATTGAATCAGTAGCATGGGATCTTCTTGGTGTTTGGGTAATTGCCAGGTTCTTGTGGCCTGGTTTGGCCTCTGTTGGAAACAGGATGCTGGGCTTGATGGTCCCTTGGTCTGACCCAGCATGGCAATTTCTTATGTTTCTTATATATGAGCCTTTTGCATCTGTTGCTATACATAGGACACAGCAACTATGGCCTTTATTGAAACATCTGAAAAAATACAAAGTTCTTTGTAATGAGCTGCAGTAAGAGATAGAGATCGTCCCAAAAAAGAAAGCGGAAGCCGATCCAAGATGGCTCGCAGCAATAGACACGAAGAGATGGATCGGTAAAAAGGACTTTTATTGGGCAAGATTCAATAAAAGTCCTTTTTACCGATCCATCTTTTCGTGTCTATTGTAAGAGATGGAGATACATGGAATCTGGAGCTGCAAGAAATTTCACAGGGAATACTTCCACTTTTCCCATTCTTGTTTCTTCTACAGAGGCAGTGGGGCATCCCACTCTAGTCTCTGATAAAAGTTCACTTAATAAATACCACTCTTGTATGGTGATTGGAGACAAAACCAAATTAATTATATAAGCTGTTTACTGTAGACAGAACACCATGACGCATATATGCTTTCTCCTTGCTTGAGACTTGGAACATGAATGTGACTTTTCAGGTCCCAACAGTCCAAAACTATGTTGAAGTGCTGACATGTCAACTCCCAGATTTAAGTTCTTGAGGATTTTCACATGGTCTTTTGAAGGGAAAGCTTTCATTACTTTGATGCTGATGGAGGCTACTTTATGAAGCTTCAGACTGATCTCAGCTAACATTGACTGTGTTCTCTTTAACAAGTCGACAGTAGCTTTTTTTGTAAGTACAGACTTCAATCCATCATCCACAGAGAAGTCTTTTTCTACTGAATTAACTGGCATCTGTGCTATACTCCTACTCTCTCTTCTTGTGCTGTCCTTCTGAGTCAATAGGTGACCAGTGGACGTGATGGACAGTTGCCAAAGACATGCAAATGCATCTTTTATTCAACAATCTTGTTGCTGCTGTTGTTTTGGTGCTACAAAAATCTCAGATGGTTTCTGTAGTCTTCATGAATAATGAAGCAGTAGAACATTTACTGGATATCGGCCATGACGGCAATAGGCTCCTTTCTGAAATGAATTAAGACTCTCAAAAGATTATTGGTTAAGTTAAGCCCAGTAAGGAGCACATTATTTAGAGAGACTCCTTGACACTGAACTCTTAAGTCAAATACAGCTCTGATTTGACCTGCTTTCTGAGGATGGTACATGCAAAGATAGGAAGGTACCTGCTCTTTTCACCTTCCTTCAGAGGCACAGCCACGTGACTGTTATTGAATGTCCTTCATAAATGTCACAAAGTGATCACTTGTCTCTTGTTTTCTTTCTAGGCTCCAATGTAGTGAGGTAAGACATGAAAGAGCCTGCTCTTTGCTATTAGGAAGTCAATGTCTGGGTGCTCGGAATGGGAGGGGAGCCACCCCAGCTGTTTGATTCATCCTTGAAGAATTCCTTGTCATTATCTTCAGAAACTCCTTGTCCTCCCATAGATTTACATTTATTAAAATTTTTTGATCGCTCAACATAATGAAGGCCTGAGCGATGAACAGAAATTCATAATCAGATTTAAAAAATATTACAGACAATAAGGTATTAAAAAAAACTTATGAGATTCTCACCAAAAATAAAATTCTAACAACTCATAAAATTCAGTTTTTAAAAGAAAATACAAGTAAGAATTGTCCTTCATAGTTTGGAATACTGCATTTCTCAGGTGGTCTCTCCCAATCTTTTGGTATGAGGGTTTTTATGTAGATCTGAGGATGATGATTGATCATCGTTTATCTCTCTGAAAGAGAAATGGTTTGGACATGGCTTGAATAAGGATGCAAGTCCATCCTCTAATACATTATTGGAAAAGGTATTAACATTGTCTGGTGTATGCATTTTGTCAATACAGCCATCACCTACTATCACCCATCCTAGGTCAAGGCGATGAGCACAGGGGGGCGCTGCATAGACCATTGTGCAGCTGACGAATATTTTGTAGTCTCAGGACATCTCTGCCAAGAAGGAATAAAATTTGAGTATCAAGATCCAAAAGTGAGAGATGCTTAGCTAAATGCTTCAGATGGGGATGATGTGCTGCTTCTGGCACAGGAGTTTCTCTCCTGTTGTGTGGTAACTGGTTGCATTCGCATGGGAAATATTGATCTGATGCTGCCATCTATGGCTTCTATCACAAATCTGCTCTTCTTCCTGTTGTTTCTACCTCCTTCTGAACATATTTTCAGCATGAAGAGGGAGTAGTCTTTTTGTATGTTAAACAAATCAAAGAACTCTGACCTTGCTAGGGAATTGTTGTTTTGATCATCCATGACAACATATATTTGTCAGTAGAAAGAACCAATCAGGAATAGCCTGTGCTGGTGTTAATTTCTGAGCAGACAAACATGCGGATTAGGTGCACATTGTTTTTCTGCATTGAGGGAAATACATAATAGCGCTCATCAACATGAATTTACATGTGATGAGTGCTATTATCTACGCGGGTGGGTGGGTACGCGTTTTGGACGCACTAACCCCCGTTTTGCATTGGAGGTTATGGCCACATATCCAAAAAGTGCATCCAACTGTGCGCTGAGCCATGCGCTGTGGCCAGCACACCATACTACTGATTGTCATTGCCCAAATTGGCAGAGGGAATCCTCTAAATCCTTCCTGAAAGATCCCCACAGCCAGACCTCTGCTGTATCCCCCAACTGATAGCTCCTTTTGATTTTCAACATCTTTTCACTCTACTGCCCTCTGCTCTCGATGTCTACTGCAGATACTGTAAAAGTTAAACTCAGTTCTTGTTTACCAAAAGCATTTATTTGAATGAAGAACAATTTAACACTCACAACAGATGAGAAGGCCCCTAGAACAGCCACACACATTGAAGAGACTGATCCAGCTTCTTCTCGGACTGACTCTAATTGACCACAGTCTGGATCTGGACCATTCTTGCCTCTGACCACAGAATGGACCTAGCCCACTCTTGCCTGCCGCTGACCTCAGCCTGAACCACAACTATCCTTGTCTGGCATCGGCTTCTGACTCTAGCCACGACTGGAATCTACCATCGTACTATTCTCTACAAGACTATCGACTAAATTCCTGCTGGCCCCCAAAATTCAAGGACTCAACCTAAGGGGAAAGGAGCTGGAAAAGGTGAAGCTCTAGACCCGTCTCGCACCAGCCCAGTCCCACCAGTTATCAGGGAGAAACTACAGGGCCTTCCTTGTAGGTTGAGTCAACCTCCCTACAGCAACAAGGGTCCACAATCCTTAGACAGTAAGTAAGAGGTGAAAAGACGATGCTTCTCATAGCTTGAAAGAGGATGAGTACAAACTGTTAGCCTGCCAAAAGCCTTCTTCCAAATGAAAGTTTCTGCAGGAAGTAAACTGTCCCAGGCATTCCTAGAGTTAAGGAACAGGTAGGAAGAAGAGACCGGAATAGAGAGAAAGATAGAGCAAACAGGAACAAATCCAACAGAAAGTTCAGAAACATTCAAACAGCAACTAGTAATAACCAATCACGACAGGGAAACATATACATACACTGTGGAGTTAGAGCATCAAGAATGCGTCACCAGAGGAATAAGAACTTTTCATTTATGTCATTACATAACCTTTTAAAGCATACCTCGCCTAGATTTTATTAACGATTGAATGAAAGGAGGAGGAGTGATGTACTATTACTACTACTTAGCACTGTCTATCTACTACTTATCTAAATCTTTGATATCTGAATATATTTAGTGACAGAACTGAAAAGGAGCAGGTGATATTGGCCAATGATTAATCTCTATATGCTCTTGAATGACATGATTAATATAGCTATGCTAAGCCTTGTTTTATATGATGTATAGTCTTATCTTTATTATAAAAATCAATAAAAAAAATAAACACTATTACAATGTAATATAATTACAGCTTCATCATTTCAGATTTGCAACCATTGCTCCTTTGGCTCTGAATCCATTTCAGAAGTTGAGCAGAATTAGGTCAAAACATCCAGAAATGGGAAACCCTCAAGAAACAATGCCACATGATTCTATTAAGACATATGTTCTTGTTAAGAGTTAAGACACGTTCCTGCTAAGAGTACTGTCTTTTGAATGAGCTAAGATGCTGTACACACTGTAAACGATTACACAGCTCATGGTTACTTTTTACAGGAGCAGAAATTACTAACCCACATCGTTACTAAATTCTAACACAGGATGCACTTACAAGCCTGATGACATTTCCTCAGTAAACTAATTACAGATTGGCTCTGTGGCTCAAGCCAGAGTGTTTTCTGTTGTAGATTAGGGTATCTAGGGTCAAATCTCCCATTCTACAGGGCTGGTTGCATCTGGGCATAAGGCGGCAGCATGCTTAGGTCCAGGGAGAAACACAGAAGATGATGGTAGATAAGGATTGTGGTACATCTAATCTGACTAAATTACTTCCTATTACATTTCCATAAGAACTGCCATATTTGGTCAGATTAAGAGTTCATCAAGCCCAGTATCCAGTTTCCAAACGTAACCAATGAAAGTCACAAGTACATGGCAAGATCCCAAACAGTAGACAGATTCCATGCTGCTTATGACAAATAATAAACAGTGGCTTCCCCAAGTTTACCTGGTTTTGGGCTTTTCCTCCAGGACCTTGTCCAAATATTTTTTAAATGCAGATACACTAACTGACTTTACCACATCCAGCAACAATGAATTTAGAGCTTAATGATGCACAGTGTGAGAAATATTTGTTTTAAATGTGCTTAGTAACTTTATAAAGTGATCCCTAGTTTTTTATTTTTTAAAAGAATAGACAATCGATAAGAACATAAGAACATGCCATACTGGGTCAGACCAAGAGTCCATCAAGCCCAGCATCCTGTTTCCAACAGTGGCCAATCCGGGCTACAAGTAGCTGGAAGTACCCAAAAACTGAGCATATCCCATGCTAGTAATAGAAATGGCTATTTTCTAAGTCAACTTGATTAATAGCAGGTAATGGACTTCTCCAAGAACTTATCCAAACCTTTTTTTTGTTTGTAATACTTTTTATTCATTTTCAACCAAGTATACAGCAGTACATGAACACACCTGAACAGCATGAGTAGGTGGTCGAGCATTTCACAAGTTTGACCAACTAACAGACAAACAAACAAACAAACCAACAAACCCCGTATTGCCCGACAAATTCCCTCCTCCCCTTGTCCCCTCCCAACCCATCCCATCCATGCCCCCCCGCCCCTAACTCAGCACCTTAATCCTGCAGACCAATAGTAACAGAGATACTAAGTACTAAATATTGTGAAAATGACATCAGTTAAGCCAATAATAGTATCATTACTAACAGTAATATTGAGGAAAGTAAAACTGAATTCAGCTATTATTCGAAACAGCTATCTGCCGCAAATCTTTAGGCAATGAGTTCAGGTATGGTTTCCAAATGGTATGAAACATCAGTTGCTTCTTCTTGGAAGTTGATGGGATAGATTTCTTTTCCAGAAGGTATAGATCCAACATGGTATCCGTCCATTCCTTCAGCGTCGGTGCAGTGGGAGAAATCCACCCCGGTATATAAAAACTTTTAAATAATAATAAATAATAATAATAACAAGGCTTGTTGAGGGAGAATATTAATTGGGATGCGATATAACTGAGTCAGCCAAGCTTCCAATTGGGACCATAATGGGCACAGCACTTTACATTCCGACCACATGTGAAAAAAACTACCAATGGTCGAACAACCCCTCCAGCACCGGCAAGAAATCAAAGGCGACATGCGATGTAATCTCTCTGGAGAGTAATACACCACAGTACCATTTTCCAAGAATTTTCAATTATATGTGAGGCTATGAGACCCCTACCCGTGTTAGAGAAAAGCTCTTCCCATGTGCCGTGGGAGAAGGTTCTGTGTAAATCCACTTCCCATGCCTGTACATGGGTGGGTTTCTGATATTTCTCTTTACCCAAAAATGCATAAACATTCGAAAGTAATTTAGATATTTATGTGTATTCAAACATAAGAGCTCAAAATCTGATTTCCCTTGTGCAAAATGCATTGGAAAATGATAGAACTGTGCAAAGTGACGGAGCTGTAAATACAAATACAAGTCAGAATGCGCAAAATCGTATTTCGTTGTAACTCCATAAAGCTTAACAAATTCTGTGCTCCCCATTATCTGTCCCCAGTTAAGAATGCCCCTTCCTTGCCCAGAAAAGCATGACTCTCAAACCTCGAAGTGAATAAGGAGTTAGCATACAAATAAGATACTGTGGTAGAATTCTTGCACTCCCACCAACCATGATTTCTTGGATTCCCACAGCTGCAGAGGTAGTAGTATAGAAGGTGGTAAGAACATAAGAAAATGCCATACTGGGTCAGACCAAGGATCCATCAAGCCCAGCATCCTGTTTCCAACAGTGGCCAATCCAAGCCATAAGAACCTGGCAAGTACCCAAAAGCTAAGTCCATTCCATGTTACCATTGCTAATGGCAGTGGCTATTCTCTAAGTGAACCTAATAGCAGGTAATGGACTTCTCCTCCAAGAACTTATCCAATCCTTTTTTAAACACAGCTATACTAACTGCACTAACCACATCCTCTGGCAACAAATTCCAGAGTTTAATTCTGCGTTGAGTAAAAAAGAACTTTCTCCGATTAGTTTTAAATGTGCCCCATGCTAACTTCATGGAGTGCCCCCTAGTCTTTCTATTATCCAAAAGAGTAAATAACCGATTCACATCTACCCGTTCTAGACCTCTCATGATTTTAAACATCTCTATCATATCCCCCCTCAGCTGTCTCTTCTCCAAGCTGAAAAGTCCTAACCTCTTTAGTCTTTCCTCATAGGGGAGCTGCTCCATTCCCCTTATCATTTTGGTAGCCCTTCTCTGTACCTTCTCCATCGCAATTATATCTTTTTTGAGATGCAGCGACCAGAATTGTACACTGTATTCATCTCACCATGGAGCGATACAGAGGCATTATGACATTTTCCGTTTTATTCACCATTCCCTTTCTAATAATTCCCAACATTCTGTTTGCTTTTTTGACTGCCGCAGCACACTGAACCGACGATTTCAATGTGTTATCCCTATGACGCCTAGATCTCTTTCTTGGGTTGTAGCACCTAATATGGAACCCAACATTGTGTAACTATAGCATGGGTTATTTTTCCCTATATGCATCAACCTTGCACTTATCCACATTAAATTTCATCTGCCATTTGGATGCCCAATTTTCCAGTCTCACAAGGTCTTCCTGCAATTTATCACAATCTGCTTGTGATTTAACTACTCTGAATAATTTTGTATCATCTGCAAATTTGATTCTCTCACTCGTCGTATTTCTTTCCAGATCATTTATAAATATATTGAAAAGTAAGGGTCCCAATACAGATCCCTGAGGCACTCCACTGTCCACTCCCTTCCACTGAGAAAATTGTCCATTTAATCCTACTCTCTGTTTCCTGTCTTTTAGCCAGTTTGCAATCCACGAAAGGACATCGCCACCTATCCCATGACTTTTTACTTTTCCTAGAAGCCTCTTATGAGGAACTTTGTCAAACACCTTCTGAAAATCCAAGTATACTACATCTACCGGTTCACCTTTATCCTCATGTTTATTAACTCCTTCAAAAAAGTGAAGCAGATTTGTGAGGCAAGACTTGCCTTGGGTAAAGCCATGCTGACTTTGTTCCATTAAACCATGTCTTTCTATATGTTCTGTGATTTTGATGTTTAGAACACTTTCCACTATTTTCCCTGGCACTGAAGTCAGGCTAACCGGTCTGTAGTTTCCCGGATCGCCCCTGGAGCCCTTTTTAAATATTGGGGTTACATTTGCTATCCTCCAGTCTTCAGGTACCATGGATGATTTTAATGATAGGTTACAAATTTTTACTAATAGGTCTGAAATTTCATTTTTTAGTTCCTTCAGAACTCTGGGGTGTATACCATCCGGTCCAGGTGATTTATTACTCTTCAGTTTGTCAATCAGGCCTACCACATCTAGGTTCACCGTGATTTGATTCAGTCCATCTGAATCATTACCCATGAAAACCTTCGCCATTACGGGTACCTCACCAACATCCTCTTCAGTAAACACCGAAGCAAAGAAATCATTTAATCTTTCCGCGATGACCTTATCTTCTCTAAGTGCCCCTTTAACTCCTCGATCATCTCGAGGCTGTATAATCCAAGTCTTTTTGGGTTGCCACAGAAGGCTAATAACGGGAAAGAAGCCAGCAATTGTTGGCTAAACACTACCCATGGTTTCTGTAGTGAACTCCTATGCCATTCCATCAACGTCTTGAATCTGGCTGCCATATAATATCGCTCTAAATTAGTATACCCAATCCCCCCTGTATTTTGGATCTATAAAGAACCTTGCGAGCAATTCTAGGTCTCCGGCCCACCCAAATATAGGATAACAGACGTTTCTGCCATGTAAAAAGGCTTTGCTTAGGAATGGCTAGTGGAAGTGTTTGAAATAAGTAGAGAAATTTAGGCAGAATCGACATCTTTATGGCTGCTATTTGCCCAAACCAGGAGATCCTATAACAATTCCACTCCTCTAAATCTCTAGCAATCTGGGACCATATTTTATCATAATTGAGTTGGGTCAGCTCTTGAGTAACACTAATATAAACTCCTAAATATTTAATATGAGATTGTGCCCAGCGAAATCTAAATTTCTCCCTCATGGACTTTTCCATGTCAGCAGAGACAGTTACATTGAGAATCTCCGATTTCTCCCAATTTATGTGAAAACCGGAGACTTTGCCAAATTCCTCAAGAGTTTGGGACAACAGCTTAAGGGATCACTCTGGTTCAGTAACCGAAAGCAAAATATCGTCCGCAAAGAGTGATAATTTTGTTGTAAAAGCACCCACCTGTACCCCATGTATCTCTGAATTACTCCGAATTTTATTGGCTAAAGGTTCAAGAAAAATAGCAAATAGCAGAGTTGACAGAGGACATCCCTGTCTGGTGCACCGCTGTATCTGAAAAGTGGACGAGTATCCCCCATTAACCTTTATACACGCTAAAGGATGCTGATATAGCTGGTGAAGCCATTGAAGGAAATTTGCCCCAAAATTCAAGCGTTGCAATAGGGCAAATAAATAGGGCCAGTGAACTACATCAAAGGCTTTTTCGGCATCAACCGAGAGAGCCACCGCTGGTATCCTATGTTGTTTTACCCACCAGATCATATCCAGGATTTTGTGCACATTATCGCTGGCCTGTCTACCCGGAATAAAGCCTGCCTGATTCGGGTGATTTGGGCCAGAAGCCCATTTAGTCGGTTCACCAGAATTTTGGCCAAAATCTTCAAATCAATATTGATAAGGGATATTGGTCTATAGGACCCACAAACTGTGAGATCCCTGCCAGGTTTAGCCAAGATCGTGATGCCGGCCATATTGGCTGAGGAAGAAAGCGGTTGACCTTCCTTCAATGATTTTAAAAATTTAGCCAAAATAGGGGCAAGCAGGGGAGCAAACTGTTTGTAAAATCTTCCCGTATAGCCATCTATACCTGGTGATTTTCCTGGTTTTATATCTTGAATGGCCTTCCGTATTTCCAGTTCCGAAATATCCTTATCAATGATAAACCGCTGGGAGGGTTCTAAGGCTTTCAGGTCGGAGTTTTCCAAGTATGCCTCTATGTCCCCCTGAGTTATCTGCTCGTTAGCGGAGTATAATTCGGCAAAAAATTGTTGAAAACACTACCTGATCACCTTACCGTCAGAGAGCATAGTTCCCTCTTGGCTTCTGATTTTACAATAGCGACCTGGTCCTGTCTACACTTCAATTTATGAGCCAGTAGTTTCCCTGCTTTATTGCCTCCTTCAAAATATTTTTGTTGTGTCCGTTCCAGCTGATACGTGATAGCAGCATCAATAGAAGCTATCTTCGTGCGTACAGCTTCAACGGACGCAAGAGAGCCCCTACGTTGGGATCCATTTTACGGATTTTCTCCAATGCGCTTAACTGCCGCACCAAGCGCATCCGCTCATTGTCCCTTTGGCGTTTAACATAGGAGGCTCGTGCTATAAATTTACCCCTTAGAACCGCTTTGAGACATTCCCATACCATCCCAACTGTTACCTCCCCAGTATCATTAATCAATAGATAGTCCTGAACATCTTGTTCCATTTTAGAGAGAAAACTCTGATCATTGATAAGGGAATCATTCAGTTTCCAATATCTCATCCCTCTATCATAATCCTGAAGTTGGAAAGTAAACCAAATGGGGGCATGATCAGACCATACAATGGCCTCAATCTCTACCTCCTGCACCCGGGGTAATAAGCTTCTACTGCCCATGAACATATCAATTCTCGAATAGCTACCAAGAGGGGTAGAATAAAACGTGTAATTCCTAGATTTAGGAAAACGTGTGCGCCATATATCCAAAATCCCCATATCGGTCATCAGGCGTTTAAGTGCCTGTCGAGACACCTTAGGGTCCGAACTAGTCCCTGTGGAGGTGTCCTTGCCAGGATCTAGAGTTAGATTAAAATCCCCATCTATTATAAGAGATCCTTCTATTTTAGATGCCAATGTATGATTCAGTGACTTAAAGAAATCAGCTTTGTGAGCAGACGGCCCATAGACCGAGATCAGAAAAAAGATTTCCCCCCCATTAGTAATTTCAACATAACCATTCTACCCAAGGGGTCTGTGGTAAGAGCCTTAAATTCAAAATTAATATCCTTGTGCAGTAAAATTCCTACACCCGAATACTTTGAAGTGGGAATAGCGGCTGCTCAGTATTGATAGGGAAATTTAGGATGTTTCATTAGACCCAAGTAACGTTTCCTCAAGTGGGTTTCTTGAAGGAAGACCACATCCGCCTTCATGCGATCTAGTTCCTTAAACAATAAACGACGCTTGCCCGGGCTATTAAGCCCTTTAGCATTGAGAGAATAAAATTTAAGGGTAACCATTTAAAGAAGAACTCCCCTTCTTTCTGCTGCCGCTATCTATTGGGCAACCACCCAGGAGCCAACCTCTTTGAAAAGCCAAAATTATCACCTTCATTTCAACAAGCAGAAATCCCATTCCCTTCCCCCCTCTCCCTTTAGACCCAGAAGCACAAAACCTGTGCTCCAAATAAGCATGGAGGAAGTCTCTCGTCACTCCTCATGGCACCTGAAACGGGTGAAATATAAACATATAGTAACCGCCAGTTTTTCTGCTCCAATGCAGTAGAAAAAGCGCAGAGCCTATTCAAGCTGAATGCTCAGTCACTCCGGGTCCTTTGCGACCCGCTGCCAGCGAGGTTGGGAGTTGATTGTAGTCACGATGTTAGCCAAGGAGGAGCCGGCTTCCTTCGTAGCAGGGGGAACATCAACATTAATGCCCGCTTCCTTCAAGATCACGCAGGCTTCCAGTACCGTCTTAGCTCTGTGTGTAGTTCCCTGGATCATGAAAAACAAACCTCCAGGGAAAAGCCACCTATATCGGATGTTGCCCTCAATAAGCTTAGCTGTAACGCAGCGGAAGTCCTGGCGCTTTTTTAAAGTGGCTGAAGATAAATCCGCAAAGATGGCAATGTCATGGCCCTCCCAGTGCCATGTGCGCTGACACCTGGAAATGTTGTAGAGCTTATCTTTAAAGGCAAAAGAGTGGAAGCACACCACTATATCCCTGGGTCTGTTAGCAATTCTGAGACCCAGTGTTCTGTGTGCCTTGTCAATAAGAATGTTAGGCATGACAGCCTCTGTCAAGTTTTCATCAGTTTCCAAAAGGGAGGTTGCTATTTTTTCAACCACAGTAAAACAGTCCCCGTAGTCTTCCATTTCTGGCACTCCTCTTATCCAGAGATTACGTCTCCGACTGCAGTTTTCTATATCTTCTACCTTATCCGCTAAAGCTTGGCAGGTGACTTTCAATTCCTGATGGCATGCTTGCATCTGAGACCAGCCCTCCCCTTGAGTGTCCAGCCAGATCTCAGCCTCGTCCACCCTTCTGCCTAATTCAGCAGTCTCATCTCTCATTTCGGCCAGCAAGCTAGTGATTTCTGCTTTATAGCTCTTTATGTCCTGTCTTAATTCGGTGAACCAACCTCTTAATTCTGCTCGCGATGGAAATTTACTTGTGGTGGCTAGTAAATCGGGCGCTCCCTCCTCGCTCTCTGAGAGCGGGTCCTCCGGCTCCATTTTGAATTTTGCCGCCACTGTCCCGGGAGTACGAAAATTTTCACAAATCACTCACTTTGTGTTTCGCGGCCATGCCCCAAGCTTCGGGACCCCTTGGTAATGCTAGGGCTCTGATTTTAAAGAAAAACCGAGCGGCTTTTAATCGCTAAAGCCCACGGTGCACACAGAGCAGCAGATTCAAGCTGCTCGCATGAGGGGTGACGTCACTTCCTCCCATCCAAATCATTTTTAAACCCAGTTATACTAACTGCTGTGACCACATCCTCTGGCAATGAGGATGTGGTCACAGAGCGAAAAAGAATTTTCTTCGTTTTGTTTTAAATGAGCTACTTGCTAACTTCATGGAATAACCCCTGGTCCTATTATCTGAGAGAGTAAATAACCGATTTACATTAACTTGTTCAAGTCCTTTCATGATTTTGTAGACTTATCATATCCCCCTCTCTTCTCCAAACTGAACAGCCTCAAATGGCAGCCATTCCATGCCCCCTATCATTTTGGTCACCCTTCTCTGCACTTTCTCCAGTACAGCTATATCCTTTTTGAGATACGGTGACCAGAACTGCACACAGTATTCAAGGTGCGGTCTTACGATGGATCGATACAGAGGCATTATGACATCCTCCGTTTTATTTTCCATTCCCTTCTTAATAATTCCTAAGATTCTGTTTGTTTTTTGATCGCCACAGCACACTAGGCCGACGATTTCAATGTATTATCTACTATGACGCCTAGATCTCTTTCCTGGGTGATAACTCCTAAGATAGAACCTAACATTGTGTTACTACAACAAAGGTTATTTTTCCCTATATGCATCACTTTGTACTTGTCCACATTAAATTTCATCTGCCATTTGGAAGCGCAATCTTCCAGTCTTGCAAGATCCTCCTGCAATTCATCGCAATCTGCTTGAGATTTAACTACTCTGATGGATTCTAGGTCAGACTGTGCAACCCTAATATGGCAGGCAGCACAAAGAGTGTTGCTTGTGCTTCTCTGTTGCTGGAACCCTAGTACGCTGTAGCTTGCACATTCAGCCGGCTAGAACTTGGACTCGAGTGCACAAGATGGCCGCATAAAGAAATCGCTCCGCTCCTGACGCAGCTTTCAAAGCAAAAAAACCCCGTTTTTCATCAGCTCCTCTTCAGAGACCACGGTGCACTGGTTAGCTCTTGCGATTGTGCACAAGCTGGAATGGCGGCGAGAAAAAAAGCTGTGGACCTGAAGCAGTTTCACTTCAGCAAGCTTCCTCCCGATCTTGGCAGCGACCACGAGGCAGGGCTGGAGCAGGCCGCGGCCGCCGCGAATGACACTCCGGCTCAGGTACCTGACCCTACGGCTGGGGAAAGCGTGGAATGGGCGGAGACAACGGCCCAACTTAAAAATGATATTCGCGGCTGGTTTGTGGAATTTAGGGCTGATTTAGAAGCCCATAAACAAGAGCTGATGGCCTCAATGGCAGACATCCGGGAAGATATAGCCGGCTTAGGCCTTCGGGTGGATGAGCTTGAAAACAGAGTAGATGCGCACGGCGTATCTTTAAACACAGTAGCGCTGCAACAGACTCATATGGAAGAAGAACTTGGCACGCTACAAGAAAAATTAGAAGATTTGGAAAATCGCTCTAGACACTGCAATATCAGAATTAGGGGAGTTCCTGAATCCTCTGACTACACGGATGTTATGCAAACTGCCAATACCATCTGTAAATTTATTTTATGCCACCCTCCAAAAGCAGGAGATCGGGAGCCGGGGACTCAGAGTGACCCCATCCGACTAGAGAGGGCGCATAGGGCCTTGGGGCCCAGAACAGACTCGAGGCCGCGTGATATTATTCTGTGCTGCCACAGCTTTCTACAAAAAGCCAAAATAATGGAAGCAGCCAGCAAAAAACATGCATGGTCATGGGAAGGACACTCAATATCCCTATTTCAGGATTTGGCCCCTTCCACTCTCCGCAAATGCTTTGAGCTGAAAGAAATTACTGCCTACCTTCGGGCTGAAAATATACGCTATCGCTGGACCTTCCCCTTTTGGACTTCAATTCACGATCAACGGCGTGACCTATCGTATCAAAACGCTCACGGAGGCTATCGGTGCACTGAACAAGGCCGGACACCAACCTAATATAGTGGCACCGAAGAAACCCACACGAAACTTGAAAATGGATGATCATCCGAAATGGCGCAGGGCGGGTAAGGGAGGACGACGCCTTAATCGCCATTCTGAGGATTCCCGCACTGCTTTGTCCGATCAAGGCTGATTCCAAGTCTGGAAGGAGTCTGAGCTACGACCACGGTCGAAGAGACTCTAATTCATCACTACTGTTCCAGGATTCCCCAAGTTGTTCTCCATACGCATTTGATCAATGTGAGTGCTTGTGGTATCCGGAGGGGAACAGATGGACTTCTCCACATAGTGAGACTGTTTCTTGTTCTACTTAAACATATACTACGGGGTTTATTGATACACCACTAACGGGAGGGGGGTGGGGGAGTTTGGGTCTTGTTGGCAGGGAGTGACTCCCAGGAGGGGAGTATACTCACCCACGAGTTGAAGCGGGTGATGTTGGTATTGGGGATGATATGGGGGTTAGCCTTTCCGGGGATTATACAGGTTACCACTGTGCTGTTTGGCTTGTTATTCGTTACCAGGGGAAAACTATCTTCTAATGGCTAATCAGCCTACATCCTCTAAAAGTTTGGGTACTGGAGAGTGTATTATGTCCATTAATGTCAAGGGCCTCAACCATTACCGTAAAAGATTTCTCCTTTACCAAGAGCTGCAAAATCATCATGTTTCTATTGCGTTACTCCAGGAGACACATTTAAAGAAACGGCACAAAAGGGTATTATCGTCACCTCACTATCCCCATAAACATAAGAACATAAGAAAATGCCATACTGGGTCAGACCAAGGGTCCATCAAGCCCAGCATCCTGTCTCCAACAGTGGCCAATCCAGGCCATAAGAACCTGGCAAGTACCCAAAAACTAAGTCTATTCCATGTAACCATTGCTAATGGCAGTGGCTATTCTCTAAGTGAACTTAATAGCAGGTAATGGACTTCTCCTCCAAGAACTTATCCAATCCTTTTTTAAACACAGCTATACTTACTGCACGAACCACATTCTCTGGCAACAAATTCCAGAGTTTAATTGTGCGTTGAGTAAAAAAGAACTTTCTCCGATTAGTTTTAAATGTGCCCCATGCTAACTTCATGGAGTGTCCCCTAGTCTTTCTACTATCTGAAAGAGTAAATAACCGATTCACATCTACCCGTTCTAGACCTCTCATGATTTTAAACACCTCTATCATATCCCCCCTCAGTCGTCTCTTCTCCAAGCTGAAAAGTCCTAACCTCTTTAGTCTTTCCTCATAGGGGAGTTGTTCCATTCCCCTTATCATTTTGGTAGCCCTTCTCTGTACCTTCTCTGTACCTTCTCCATCGCTGCTAGTACAAAAGATTCCAAATATGCGGGGGTGGGTATACTGATTGCTCGTGATCTAGTCCATGAGGTATTAGAGGTTGTACGAGATCCTCTGGGGCGATATGTTTTGCTTAAATTTAGAGTGGGAAAACAGATTACTACTTTGGTTAGCCTGTACGCACCTAATACAGGTCAGGATCTCTTCTTTCATACGCTAGAAGAGGTACTGAATAAACACGCTGAAGGAGCACTCATTGTGGGGGGGGGGGATTTTAATGTGACACATAGCCCTTCTTTAGATAACTCAGCACAGACATCTACAGTTCCTAAAAAAATACGGAAGCGCCTATCCACATTAATATCCCACTGGCAGCTGGGAGATGTCTGGCGGTTGAGGAATCCGCATTCTTGATGTTATAGTTATTTCTCACATACTCACCAGCTTTACTCCAGGATAGACTATTTCCTGGTAGATAAGCAGACACAAAACTGGGTGATTGATGCTGGTATCGAACCCATAGTATGGTCGGATCATGCCCCAGTGTGGATTAAATTGCAATTTTCTCCCCAAGACCCGGGCCAAAAATTTTGGCGATTGAATAAGAGCCTCCTCAGGGATCCATCCTTTGTGACACATTTGGGAACCCAACTTACTGAGTTTTTCCAACGACATACTAATGATTCTACACCTGGACCGACGATATGGGACTGCTCCAAGGCAGTTGCGCGGGGCATACTCATATCCCGGGCCTCTTTTTGCAAACGGGAAAAGGAGACGCAAAGGCGAACCTTAACCACAGAGTTGGCTCAGCTATCCCAGAGGCAAATGCAAACGCAGTGCCCTCGATCCCTTCGGCGAATGGAGGGCATCCGTGATACCATTAGGGCACTCGATGCTGAAAAAATTGCTTTTCAATTGGACATTGTAAAACAGCAATACTTCGAAGGGAGTAATAAGGCAGGCCGTTTACTAGACCGCCGCTTAAAGGAGGTTCTTACCCAAAACAATATAGCCAAAATTAAGGATAGTGGGGGACTATTGGTTACGTCATCTGAAGGGATCCGGAAATGTTTTACTGATTTTTATGGTCAACTGTACAGCGAGGACACTACCATAGTCAACACTGATATAGCTGGGTATTTGGAGGATCTACCTTTACCGACTATCACTGTCGAGCAACAGACATATCTTGATTCCCCCATACTCCTTGAAGAGGTTCAACAGGCCATAAAGTCCCTAAAACCCGGGAAGTCTCCAGGCCTTGATGGCCTGACTGGATGTTACTATAAAAAGCTCTCATGTGGTGGCTGAACCCCTCACTGAAATGTTTAATTCTTTGCAAACTACTGGGCGGCTGGCGCATAATGCCAATGTTGCGGGTATTACAGTACTTGCCAAACCAGGCCCGGACCCTATTCACTGTGGGTTATACCGCCCAATTTCACTTATAAATTTGGATTTGAAAATTCTAGCCCGCATATTGGCGGAACGCTTAAAGGGCATCATCCCTTCCTTAGTGCATAATGATCAGGTGGGATTTATTCCATCCCGTATGGCTAGTGACAATATTAGGAAAGTGGTTGATCTGATCGATTGGGTACACCATCATAAGCTCCCTGCTGCGCTATTGGCTATTGACGCGGAGAAGGCCTTCGACTTAGTTCATTGGCCCTTCCTCTTTAGAGTGCTGGACACAATGAACTTTGGCGAGTTTTTTCAAACTTGGATCAAGAAATTGTATATGCAGCCACAGGCCAGAGTCAAAGTTAATGGAGGGTATGGGCCGTTACTCAATATACAGAGAGGGACGCGCCAGGGATATCCGTTATCACCCATGCTTTTTGCACTTTTTTTTAGAGCCCTTGGCTTGGACTATCTGACGGACGGCTAATATCACTGGCGTCCGTCTTCCTAACTTACATTTTAAACTGTCCCTATTTGCGGACGATATCCTTTTTACTTTAACTAATCCTGCCACATCCCTACAGGGGGTTGCGGATGCGCTGGAGCGGTTTCATAAAGTGTCTGGCTTCACCGTGAATTTAGAAAAATCAGAGCTCTTGAATCTCACTTTGTCTCCACAGGAGGTTCTAGACATTAAACAACGATTTCCCTTTCGATGGGCAAAATCCTCTATTAAATACCTGGGGGTACACATTGGATCTCACACTTCACAATTGCAATCCCTTAATTATAACTCTCTATGGAAAAAGATCGACAGAGATATGCTGACATGGTATAGGGATTCATTCTCCTGGCTGGGCAGATTGGCCATCGTTAAAATGGTAATTCTCCCATGCCTCCTATATTTTTTCTCTACCATACCTATCTTTCTCCCCACTGCATTGCTGAAACGGTGGCAGACTAAAATTTACAGCTTTATCTGGAGAAAACGGCCACCCTGGGTAGCTCGAACTGTTTTATATTTACCCAAGCGGGCAGGGGGCTTGGGAGCACCGAACCTTATCTGGTATTACGCAGCAGCACAGCTTCGGTTTTTAGTAGATTTTTATCGTAAGGTGGATACCAAACAATGGGTCCAATTGGAACAAAGGCAAATAGGGTCTATGCCCCTTCAGGCGTTAGCATGGCAGCCTAAATCCACCTGGCTGCCCATGGCGAGATTACCTCTAGCTCTTACTACCACACTTAAGAGTGTGGAAGACATGGAAACCTAAACTTGTGGGCCTTTCTGAATATTTTCAGTCATCTCGCCTTTTTTCCAATAACCTTTTTCGGGGAGGCACAGAAAATCCTCAGCTGGTATCTTGGGAACAACAAGGGCTCTCTACATTTGGCCAATGTCTGAGGGATATGTCTGTGCGGAGCCTGGAGGCTTTATCTAGTTCAGGGGCGCTTGACCTAGGACAAGTGTTGGCATATGCTCAGGTCCGTCATTTTCTTCAAACATTACTATCCACCAAAAAGATCCACCCACATAAAACCCTCTTTGAGTCCTATTGTGAACATGCAGACAAAATGAGGGAAGTCCTTTCTAAAATTTATAAGCTACTAAATAATCATTCCCCTTATTCGGCCAACCATCTTTTAGCCTGGAACAAGGACCTAGGGGAAGATCTCTCAAAGGATGATTGGGATCTCATATTCCTGCAGTTTTCTAAGGTGTCTATTGCTGCTTCTATACAAGAACACTGCTACAAAGTGTTGTATCGATGGCACTGGACCCCAGAGAAACTTCATAGAATGATGCCTGCCATCCCTAATTTATGTTAGCGAGGCTGTGGCCTTGTTGCTAATTATACTCATATTTGGTGGCATTGCCCAAAAGTACGCTCATTTTGGCAACAGCTTTTTGAATGGCTTGAGTCTGTGGTGCCGGGATTTCGGACTCCTAGCATAAGGGGTGTTTTATTACATGAGCCCTCTGAGGAATACCCTAAGCATACTCATAAATTCCTTACACAAGTATATATTGCTGCTCGAGCTACATTAGCTAAGGTGTGGAAATCTCCTGACATCCCATCCAGGGCAGAGGTACTGCGCAGGTTACATAGCCAGTATCATCTGTCATATCTCACTGCGGTAAAACATGATAATCTGAAACCTTTTCAAGCTATATGGCGCCCTCTGACCCAATGGCTACTTACTCAGAAGGGTCCCACTCAGGGGATAGCCTAATCGCGTTGAGACACCTCAGCCAGGTACCCAAGGGTAGGATGACATACCGAAAAACCTGGATACAAAACATCTGACACCGTTTATTTAGTTTTTATACCTCTTTATTACAGCCAATACAGTAATCTCTTTGCTTAACATGTTGATCCTGTATAAGGAACTGGAAAGGGGGGGGGGGGGGGGGGGTTTGAGATGAAAAAAAAAATTACTTGGCTCATCTAGAGTGCAATGTGCCTGCTGGCTTTGGAAGTAAATATTTCATTGTTCTTTGTACTCTGATTTGTATTCTACTTTAAGCTGTAATCCTGTTACTGTGTTTGCTCAATGTTCATGTTTTCACTTTCAATAAAATACCAATTGAAAAAAAAAAAAAATGAAGAACACACTTGGCTATGACTATAAGCTCTGTGCTTGCCTTATTTTACTCCAGTGTTGAATATGCTTACTTAGTATGTGAATGTTCTGCCCACACAACCAATATCAACTCAATTCTGAATAACAGCTGCTGAATTTTCAGACTGCCTTAAACCAACTAACCTCAACAGCTGGTATATCTTTGGTAGAACAGCGCTACTAGACATACAAATGTTGTAGATAGCCAGAGAGGAAGAGGCAAACAGAGGTCCCAATCACCCTATGTACAGTCACACCCTGACAAAAAACACACAAACATTTTCAATGGCACAAGATCTGTCTCGACAAAAAATGCAATTAATACATCTGTGACTGCCCATGAAGAGATGTGGCAGATGTGACTTGGAGATCATGCTGCTGGAATTAGCATAGGTATCAGAGTGACAGCGTAGCTTCCTGTAGGGGCAGAGGAAGAAAGGGCTGCCTGGAAGGGCTCATACCAGCTGGCAGATCAAAAGCATTCGACCTGACCAGATAGCAGTGACTGTAGTGAGAGAAGACCGTGCCAACACCTTTTTTGTGAGGATGACCTGTGCAAAGTGAGAGATCTTGCTGAGACCAACTCATGAGCATTAAAACATGCGCTTTAAAAGAAAGAAATCCGACTTTGGTAGACGGACAGGAAAAAATTACTAATTTATTATGGAAGTTCCAGCATTTCACTTTGGTATTCATCAGTTTGTTAACCAGTTGTACTTGGCCATATTTTCATTTAATGATGAAGTTCCTTTCATTTAAGGTACTAAATCATCCCCATCCTGCAGAATGGAGTCATAATTCAAAGCAAATTAACTAGGTTCCGTTATATCTAAATTTATTGATTTAAAAAAAAATGGTAAAATTAGGTTTCTTACCTGATAGTTTTCTTTCCCGTGTCCTAACAGACCAATCCAGACACGTTATTTTTCTCTCCTACCAGTAGATGGAGACAGAGAAAAAAAGCCAAATAAGGAACTGTGCCACCTGCAACCTCTTCAGTATGAATCTCACAAAGTAACCCCTTCCCACGAGCAAGGCATAAATCAACAAAAAACAGAACCACCGGTGAACTTTCAAACTGTTGAGCCCCTTGAATGAAAGGGCTCTGAAACACAGATAGCAATTTGACCAAATATACGAGCAGAATCATGGCTGGGTCTCTTAGACTGGTCTGTTAGAGTGCCAGGAAAGAAAATTAGCAGGTAAGAAACCTAATTTTACTTTCTGATTATCCTTAACAGACCAGTCCAGATGCATGGGATATACCCAAGCCACTCAGACTGGGAGGGATCCTGCAAGTCCAGCTCTCATGTCGCACGCTTCAAATGAAGCAGCATTCCAAGCCTGCACATTCAGATGATAATGCCTGGAGAAGGAATGAAAGAAGGACCACATAGCGGCTCTACAAATCTCCTGTGGTGATACAGAATGGCACTCTGCCCATGATGTCACCTGGGCCCTAGCAGAATGAGCTCTAAGTCTCTCCAGAACTGCAAACCCTTGCAAACGTATGCCAACACTATGGCCTCTTTAATCCACTTAGCGATAGTGGCATTTGATGCCATCTAACCCTTCTCATATCTCCTAAACAGCAACAGTGATCAGACAACTGGAAATGATAGGTCATCTTCAAGTAGTGTAAAAGCGATCTCCAAACATCCAGCACTGCTTGAACCAGATCGCCTAAAGACCGGTAGTTCCGGTGTACCATATGAAATGCTGAAACTATTTTGGCAAAAAAGATGGTACTATACAAATACAAATTCCTGCAAAGTGATCCGTAAAAAAAGATCACTTCAGAGCTCCAAAACATGTCTCGCTGAAAAAAAAAATCACCAAAACTCCCCTTCATTATGAGATCTTTCAAAGATGCCCATTTAAGAGGCTCAAACGGCCTTGCACTCAATGCTCTCAAGACTAGATTAAGGTTCCAAGAGGGAATTAGCCATCTAACTGGAGGATGCAACTATTTAACCCCTTGGAGAAAATGAGACACATCAGGATAGGAAGCTACCTCGAATCTTACCTTGGTATCAAGAAACAATGACCATGTGCACCTTGAAACAATTCAGGGCCAGACCCCTTTTCAGCCCACTCTGCAAAAAGGAAAGGAAGTCTGAAACAGACATTGACAATGGGACCAAACTAGCTTCCCTACCTCATACTTCAAAAACCTCCCAAACCCAAACAGAGGCCAAGGAAGTTGATTGCTTCTCAGCATGGAGTAAAGTCACAATCACCTCTTCCGAGTAACCCTTACTCCTCAACCTTCTCCTCGCAAAAGCCAGGCCGTGAGACAGAAGTAAATCTGCTATTTGCAAAATCACCAGTCCCTGATGCAAAATTCTGGCATGTAATCAAATCTCAAGGGCCCTCTCATTCTGAGGTATAACAAATCTGCAAACTATGGTCTCCTGAGCCATAAGCACCACCAAACCTTGGTGTCTCTGGATCCCTCGAATTACCCAGCCTACCAACGGCCAAGGTGGGAACACAAAGAATAAATCCTTGAAACCACTTCTCAGTCATGGCATCAAATCCTGTTGACCCTGGTTCCCTTCTCCTGCAGAAAAACTGGGAACACTTGGTACTCTGTACTGTTGCCATCACATTCTCTGGGATGTAAGATGTGTCTGTTCAGAAAATCCGCTAGCTAGCATATTCTCCACTGCGACAACTTGTGCTGCTGAAATCGCCACAAGTTGATTCTCCATCCAGGGAAACAGCATCATCTCCACAGAAACCACCAGTCTTTATTCCTCCCTGATGGTTTATGTAGGTTATTTCCGTTGCATTGTCTGAAAACACTTTCTGCCTTCCCCTTTACTAAGCAGCAGAAATCACAGCAAGGCCCTTCTTGATCGCCCTTGTCTCTAGACGACTGATGGGCCATGATCTAACCTCCAGATTCCAGAAACCCTGCCCAACCCTTGATAATGGGCTCCCAATCACTGAGACCTGTATCCATTGTCAATACAGACCATTCCAGAATGTCTAATTCCACTGCCCTGGACAAACTGGCTACCGAGACCAGACTGCACTTGGCTTCTGAGAAGAAGGAAAAACAGACCTCATCTGAGTCTGTGGATTCCAATGTAAAAGAAAAACCTTCTGCAAAAGAAGCATGTGAGCTGTCACCCACAGAATGAAATTGAGTCGACACCATCAAGCCCAGTACCTGTAGATAATCCCACACCCTTGGCACCAGCAAGTGAAGAAACTGATACACCTAGGATTGAATCCTGTCTATCCTGTCCGACGTCAAACATTCTCCCTTCCAGAGTTTTGAAACAGGTTACCAGTTATTCCAGGACCTGAGGTCTGGAGCTTGCTCTTGGAAAAATTGATCACCCAACACAGATTCTGCATTAGTTGACTCACATGGAAATAACCAACATACATTTGTTTACCAATTTTGCCAGAATCAACCACACCCATTCCTTCTGGAATGCCTCCAGAGCATCATCCTGGAAAAAGTTCTGGGTGCAATAGTGAGCCCAAAAGGCAGAGCCTAAAATTGAATATGCTTTCCCCAAGAACGCAAACCAGAGAAAGCTTTCATTGTCTTTTCAGATTGGCATATGAAATATGCCTCAGACAAATCTAGGGACATAAAGAGCTCTCCTTTGCATACCATCACAATTACCAAGTAAAGGGTCTCCATGTGAAAATGTGGGACTCTCCAAGCTGCATTAACCTTCTTTAAATCTAAAATGAGTCAGAAAGTGCCCTCCTTCTTCGGCACCACTAAGTAAATGGAATAATGACCCTGACCCCACGCTCTCCTCAACACCAGCACTACCACTGCCCAATGAAGAAGACTGTCCAGACTGTCCCGCACCAAAGCCTTCTTTCTTGCCGAAACACAATGGAAAGGTATGAAAAGATTGAACACTGGTAGCACAAAATCTAAAGCATAACCATCTCTTATGACCATCAGAACCCATTGATCTGATGTAAAATGGGTCCACTCCTCATAAAACTGGGCCAACCATTGCCTTATTTTCTGACGCGACCTACATTGCAAAGATTTTCCTCCCCCTCCTGTACTCTCCCGCACATTCTTTAGGCCCAAGCGAAAGGACTGAGACCTACCCACCCCCCTGCCTCTGACTCATGAAGAGGATGTCGCAGACTTCATCAGATGATAGAGCTAAACATCCTTAAACAAAGGCCTGCTGGGAAGATTTAGGGTTATCTTCAGGAAGATTAAAGTGACTTGGAATCACCATCTTTAAACAGCGTCTGCAAATCCCACCCAAACAGAAGATTTCCCTTAAAAGGAAACTTCCGCAAGCAAGACTCGGACTAGACATCTGCTGACCAGTTACAAAACTGCAATAGACACTTACTTAAGAACATAACATTTGCCATACTGGGTCAAGCCAAGGGTCCATCAAGTCCAGTATCCTTTTTCCAACAAAAGACAATCCAAGTCACAGGTACCTGGCAAGTACCCAAACATTAAACAGATTCAATGCTACTAATGCTGGCAACAAGCAATGGCTATTCCCTATTGATTGGTTGCTTCAGTCTCCACCATTACAGCTTCAATTTTTCGCACTCTGTCAGTTACCTCTCATAAGACTGAAAGGTGGTTTAAGCCTTGATATTGGTGTTACAAATTTGTGGCCTATTAACCATCTTCGTGTATGCTACCATGTGTTAGTTATATGCTTTTCTACTTAGACCATTGATGTGCTAAAGGGAACTCCCCAAAGCCCCTTGGTTCAACTATTTTATGAAAACAAAAAATGTTTCAAGTGAATGAGATTACATATGCTTGACTATAGGCCGCCTAGAACTCTTTTGTATTGGCAGCATATAAACGTACATAAATAAAATCAGAGGTAACTAAGGTTCTTTGATAATAAAGCAGTAGCACATCACTGTCTAGAGTAATAAAATATTGTAAAATGCATATCTGTTATTTAATATGAACTGCTGCTTTAAAATGAGAATAAACGTGTATTTTTAATAGTTTAAAGTATGTTTCTTACAATTTATAGCAGGAATAGTGTGTTTCCTCATTAATTATACCAAAACAAACTAATTAGTCTATAAATAATTTATAGTGTTAGAATCCAGAGGGATTTGAGTGTTTTGAATGGGTGGACCTTGAGAGTTTATTGCTCCTCTAATTTCTAGCTCACCCCTTGCTTTGCGTTATATCAGTTTGTATGAGCTGGTTTTGGGGGCAATTTTATTCATGTGTGAATAAGAGACTCTGCACAATTCACTTCTCCTATCATCTGCTTATTCTAACAAAACATACCTGGACCTATTTTCTCTTTATGCAAGGATCTAGCTGATTCAATTGCTTAACTTGTAAATTATACGTGAATCTGTTAGGAAGCAGGCATGTTCAGATGATTTACACCTGCAGTCATTTCTTTATAAGTGTTTATAGTGTACTGTGTAATTTTTCAAAAGCACCTACAGCAATCAGTACTGTGTATCATGCAGCAATTAAACATTTTATTTAATACAACTGTACTAGTAATACTACTAAAAGCATCAACTTGCTATTTCCTGGCTCTGCTGCTTGTATACTTTACATTATAACCATACCCTGCTTTTAAGAATGTCCATGTTTATCTCATGACTTAGTTCTTCATCTTATAGTATTGAACTAATGTATGGTTAAATTATGCTTACATGATAACTATTTCCTTGAGACCTCCTAGTGCAGTCATCACATATGGGATTTTTCTCCTTGACAGTTGACGGAGACAGAAGACATCTCTGGGCTATATCAGAGGTGTGGTCCTGGCTCAAATTGGCAGCCTCTGCCAAAGCACTGTGACCAATAATATTATCCAAATAGGGCCCACAAGACTGTTCTAAGTTAAGTAAGAGTTAAGTCAACAGAAGAAGCAGCCAAGCATAGTTAGGATAACAAATGTGTGCTTTGTGTTCTTGCCCTTCTGACCCCTGTATTCCTGGGCGGGATCTAGACTGGTCTATCAGGACTTAAAGAAAGAAAACTATCAGGTAAGCATAATTTAACCTTCCTTTTCTTCCTGCTAGACTAGTCATCACATATGGAAGTTACAAAAGCTACTCCTTGCAGAAATGGGCAGAAGACAGTGTCGTCCTAAATTCCTGCCCCAAAGTCAGCATCTGCCTTGGGCCTGTACATCCAATTTGTAATGCTTGACAAATTAATACAAATATGACCAAGCAGATGCCTTGCAAATTTCCTCAAGGAGGCCAAAGCTGCTTCTGCCCAGGACAATGCCTGTGCCCTTGTAGAATGGGCCTGGAGTGCTGCTGGAGCCTGCTTGCCAAACAGCAAGTAAGCTGTTGCTATTGCCTCCTTGATCCACCTGATTACAGTGGATTTGGAGGTTGTCTCCCCTTCCAGGGACCGCCAAACAGCACAAAGTTTGTCTTTTTCTAAAGGCATTTGTTACTTTCAGATATCTCAAAAGTAAGCGGAGTACATCTAGTAGGCGCAGGCGCTTATTCTGTCCCTGACAATTCCCTACTATTGAAGGCTGGAAGGAATCCCAATTGATTTACATGGAAGGCATATAACACCTTGGGCAGGAAGGATGGGACTGGTGAAAAGTGACCAAATCCAGAGAGAATACTAAATAAGGGTCCCTGTACAACAGGGTCTACAGCTCCTAGACATGCCTGGGAGAGAAAATTACTTCAAATAGGTGAATTTCAGCAATAAGTCCTTAACAGTTGCTTGCTTTATCAACAGGAAGGGCAGCTTGACCAAGGCCCTAGTATCAAACCGAGATCCCACTGAGGTACTACTGGGCAAAATGGGAGAGTAATGCGTTTCATCTCTTTCAAAAAATGCGATGTCTGGTTGCGTTGATACCGGGCAGCCTTTAAATTTGGCCCCTATAGCAAGAAAGAGCTGCTACCTGTACCTTCAAGGAACTGATGGCTAACCCTTTATTCAATCCAGCTTGCAGAAAGTCTAGTATTTAAGAACATAAGAAGTTGCCATACTGGGCCAGACCAAGGATCCATCAAGCCCAGCATCCTGTTTCCAACAGTGGGCAATCCAGGTTACAAGTACCCAAAACATTAAGTAGATCCTATGTTACTAAAGCCAGTAATACCAGAGGCTATTCCCTAAGTCAATTTGATTAATAGCAATTTGTGAGATGTCTGCTCTCCAAGGAGAGAGACCCTTTTCAGCATAGAAGTTCTCACTCGCCTGATATCGGCTAGGGAAGTGGAAAACTCCCATGTTTTCAGCATTATTACATTCATGAATGAAGAGTAACCTTTCTTGCCAGGCGCACCCTCTCAAGGGCCAAGCCATAAGAGAAATGGAGATGGGTCTTCCATTGGCACCAGACCTTGCCAGAGGTGGTCCCGTTCCCTGGGCAATCTCATTGGGGTTCCGTCCAGTAGTCTCAATACATCTATGTACCAGTGCATCCTTGGTCAAACTGGAGTTACTAGCAAATTCACAGATGAGTTTCTCTATTGTTTTTGTCTTGCTTACAGAAGGGCAAGGTGGAAAGACGTACAACAGCCTGAGCCATGGTGAAAGGCCATTGGACACTGGCTCTACCCTGCAACTGAAGAACATGTCTATCCTTTGTGTTTGACCCTGTTATCATTAAATATGCACTTGGGGGCCCCAGCAATCCACCATCCTTTTAAAGATTTCTGGACCCAGTGCCCACTCTCTTAGGTCCAGCCTGTTCCTGCAGATAAAATCGGCTTGGAGGTTCTCCTTCCCTGCTATGGATCCTGAAGATGGAGAAGACTTTTCTCCACTCACTCGAACAATCAGGCTGCTTCCTGCAATATTGTGAGGCTGTGAATGCCCTCTTGCCTGTTCACATGTGCCACTGCCATGGTGTTGTCTGACAGTACCCCGACTGCCTTCCCCTTTACTAGCAGAAGGAAGTGCTGTAGGACCAGCCTATTGGCTCTCATCTCTAACCTGTTATTGACCAGGATGCCTCTTTTCTTGACCAGTGCCCTTGAGCCAGTTGACCATGGCAGTGTGCATTTCATCCCCCAGGCTGGCATTTATTGTGACTATGACACAGCCAAGGGGCTCCAGGGCTATTCCCTTTTGGAGGTTCAAGGGTTATGCCCATCAATTCAGAAAGCTTTCCACTCTCAAGAGTACCTAAAGTTGGCACTGGTAGTCCTGGGAGCAGGATCTGTTGCAAAGGCAGCATGTGAGCCCTGGCCCACATGCTGCCATAAAAAAAAATGTTGATGCCATGAGGCCTAGAAGGTGGAGGTAAGTCCAACATCCTGGATGTTTCCTGAACTGAAAGGCCAGTACCCAGTCTATGAAATTTGGACATTCTGCTGGGCATCAGAAAAACTTGTCACTCATTTGTATCGAAGTAGACCTCTAAGAAGAGAGAGATTTATTGTAACCTGGGAGGTGATTTAATCAATGATTTTAAATAAGAACTCCAATATCTGAGACAGCTCTAGGTTGCTCTTCATATAGTTCACCACCCAGCCAAATTGTTGCAGGAGGTGAGTCACTATACCCAAAGTGTGGCAGCTCCTGGGCTGAACTGGCTGTTATAAGCCAATCATCCAAATACGTCTGCAATGCAATGACCTGACTGCAAAAGGCTGCTGCCGCCACCCACCACGATCTTCATAACAATCCTGGGAGTTGTCACTAGGCCAAAGTGTAACACCCAAAGCTGAAAATGTTCATCCATGATGCAGAACCTTAGTAAGATCTGATGAGACACATGAATGGGGATATGGACATGTGCTTCTAAGTCTAGGGATGCTAAGATGCTATCACTAATCACAGTGTTTCCATTTGAAAATGTGGTTTATGCAGATCTCTACACCCCTTTTAGATCCAACACTAGGCAGAAGGATCTGTCTCTTCTTTCACAGTATGAAATACATTGAGTAAGTGCCTTGTCCCATCTCTTGCTTATAGGAGCTGTAGCTTTGCTAATGTTCCTCCTGATTGCCTCTGTTCTCAGAGGGGAGAGACAGGGGGAGCAGCTTTGTATAGTCTGAGGCATATTCCTTCCATATGATGTCCAAGATCCACTAGTCTGAAGTGATTTGGGTTCACTCTAGTACCTCAGCAGGCGCCCTCCTACTGGGACCACCACCAGAGGGACCCGCTGATGGTCACTGAATTGAGTGGCTACCACCTGCTGCAACAGGGGGCTCTGTTTCACTCTTCTTGCCCCCCAAAGGGCTGGTTCTTATTTCTTGCTTCTGAAGAGGAGTGTCTCACAGGTTTGTATCTACACCAGTCCTGGAAATGCTGATCTCTGAAGCTCTGCATCCTGAGGGTGTTTTATCTGATTCCCCCAGATCCTTCACCAGCTTTTCTAGTTCTTCTCCAAAAAGGTTTCCCTTAGGGTGACTTGCAGAAACGTGATTTTGACACTGAATCTGCCAACTGCAAAACAGAAGTCTTCTGGTAGCCACTCCTGAAGTCAGTGACCTAAAAGACATCCTTATTAAGCTGTACATAACATCAGCTAAGATCACTATGGCTGATACAAAACAATTTGTTTCTGTGCTGACCAGGAGCTGGTGGTTCCAACATATGGCAGCCCAGGCAATATAACCTCCGCAAATGGAAGCCCGTAGAGCCATTGAATGCACTGCAAAGGCCAGCTTAAGGATTGCCTCTATTTTCCTGAATTGGGGGTCCCAAGAATAAGCAGTGGATTTCTGCAACTCTACCTTAATAATGGTTAATGGACTTTTCCTCCAGGAACTTGTCCAAACCTTTTTTTTTTAAATGCAGTTACTCTAATAGCTTAGACCATATGCTCTGGCAACAAATTCCAGAGCTTAATTATGCATGGCATACAAGGATAATCCCCAGCAACTCATTCAGGGCAGACCTGAGAGAAACACTTCCATTGGGATAAGCAAAACTTAAGGGCTGCTGTCCCAGGAACAACAAGTGTTCTACCAGGTCAGGGCCGAATCTAGACTCTGGGAGCTGATGTCCTCACGTGTCTGCAATTGTGGAGACAAGAGATTACTGATTTGGAGCAGGGCCACACCTCCCTTATAGCCAAGAATAAGGTCATAAAAGAAGTGTGTCTGAGGTCTCCAGCAGCTATGGAGGGGGAAGTCCCACACATGAACAGTCTAGCAGGAAGAAAAGGAAGTTTAGATTATTCGTTTATTGCTTTTTAATGTACTGATTATTTTGTAAACCACTTTGAGTTAAACCTCAGTTTCAGGAAGGCAGTATATACTATAGGTACTAACATAACAAACATTCTTTACCCGATTACTAAGATGCCTGCATAGGATTCTGAAACTTGATCAACACTACAGTCCCTGATTTACTTCAATTTATGATGAGCATGGCCAACAAGGTGCAGTGCTCAAAAACTTAACATGCTAATATCTGTTTAGGGATAAAAAAGTAATTGAAATAAAACAGAAAACCTTACTGACTATTCTGCCAAACTACATTGTGTATAATTTCTTTGCAACTACTGCTTCTTTCAAATGCATTTTTGCATGCCTCCTGAACCCCCCAAAACAGTCATGTTCAGAACAGTCACCACTAGATTACACTGGTCCATCATGGTTATATCATAAGCATCATCATACAAAGCGCAAACCAATTAGATATTCTTACATGATTTGTGCCAATGCTCTAAGTCAGTGGTTCTCAACCTTTTTTTCCGCCGTGATACACCTGACACATGATGCTCACGTGCGTGACACACTGCACATTAAATTCTGCAGCTGAAGTTTAAAAATTCTAAATATTTTATTGTTAAAAATGATACAAGGAAAATATTCTTTAATTTCAATAACTGCTTGTAAAAAATATTTATTAAAATTTGATTACTTTCACAAAAGTTTGACTCTTCACTTACTTTACTAGTGAGAAATCTGGGAGTGAGGTTTTGATTCAGGGTGGAACAGTAAACAAATTCTCGTGCATCTCACTGTCCACCTCAAGAAGTTCTGAACTTTTCTGGAGTTTATATAGAGCAGAGCAAGGATGTTATCATAAAACACAGTAATGTTTGTAGAAAAAGACCAAATAGCCCATCCAGTCTGCCCAGCAAGCTTCCCATAGCAGTAACTACTGCTCCATGCAGGTAATCCCCATGTGTCTATTAAGGGTAGTAACTGCTAGGGATGTGCAATCGTTTAGGACGAATTAGGCAATTTTAACAAAACTGCCTAATTCGTCCTGGTTCGGGGAACCCGAAACCCGAACCAAATTTTTCCCTGAATTTCAAAGGCCCGAACCGCGAGAAATACGAAATTTCCCGCGGCGGGCTGAAAACGAAGCCCGAACCAAAAGGTTCGGGCTTTGCACATCTCTAGTAACTGCCGCTCTGTGCAGGTTACCCCCATGCCTTATTTTAAGGATGATAATACAAGCAAAACCAAGCAACTGTCAAACCCGTAGCAAAATTACTGCAACATTTTTACATGGTGAGCAGCCTTCCTGATAATTCAGACAATGCTGCTTGAATGTTCTTTGCTTTTCGACTTGATCATAGAAGCTTTACCCCAATGTCAGCATATCAGTAACCCATGCCGTAAAATGTTTCCCTTTTCATCTTGCCATACAAAAAAATATATTCAAATTCTGGTATCCCCTCAGTAATAGCACTTCAAAATCCCTCCCCTGCCAGATACTTTGTGAAACAACATGAAAACCTGCAAAATAAGACACTTAGAATCTATATAGCAAACCTGCCATACCATTATAGCACCAACATCTAGAACTCAAACAGCAACAACCCTTCCTATGAAAATACAACCCTGCAAATATAGAACACAATACGCTTCCTCTCGGAAAACAAAACAAAATGAACAGGACTGCTAAAGATCCCTACACAGAACCTACATGCTAGTCAGCAGATCCCTCACCTCTGTCACACACACAGAGCACAGACGGACCCTTATCTATTCATTTATGTTCCGCCTTTTGCACTTTTTTCAGCACTTCAAACTGGATTACATTCAGGTACTTCCCTATCCCCAGACTGCTTACAATCTAAAGGCCGGATTTTAAAAGGGGTACGCGCGTAACCCTTTTAAAAACCCCCTGCGCGCGCCGAGCCTATTTTGCATAGGCTCGGCGGCGCACGCAAGCCCAGATCGCGCGTAAGTCCCGGGGCTTGCAAAAAGGGGCAGTCGGGGGCATGTGGGCGGTCTGGGGGCATGGTCGAGCGCCCCGACACGCGTAAGTTACTACTGCCCGGAGGCAGTAGTAACTTTTCAGATAAAGGTAGGGGGGGGGGGGGGGGGGGTCTAGATAGGGCGGGGGGGGGTGGAAGGAAAGTTCCCTCCGAGGCCGCTCGGATTTCGGAGCGTGCTTGGCTCGGCGCGCGCAAGTTGCACAAATGTGCACCCCTTTGCGCGCGCCGACCCCGGATTTTATAAGATATGCGCAGCTACGCGCGTATCTTATAAAATCCAGCGAACAAAAGTACGCGCGCGCACAGTCTTAAAATGTACCCCTAAGTTTGTACCTTAAGCAATGGAGGGTAAAGTGACTTGCCCACGGTCACAAGGAGCAACAGCAGGACTCAAACCCCGGTCTCCTGGTTCATAGCCCCCTGCTCTAACCACTAGGCTACTCCGCCACTCTAACTCTCTGTGCTCCTGTCACTTGGAGGAAAAGTGAAGGGATTCACAACAGAAACACCAGCTCTGCCCAGAGAAGACTGGAAACTCCCAGCAGTGCCATGGACTGAGAGCAGTGTGAACTGAAATTCCCATTCCATTTTTATTTTCAGTAACAAATGATCATTATGTGATGATTTGAACTACTGTCACTTTTCCATACACTGCTTCTGATAACTTCCCCCTCCACCTCCACCCAAGTATTGTCAGGATCATTTAAAATAATCGTAAATTAGTCATATGCTTAAGACCAGTTAGGTAATGTAACTGTTGGGAGACCTTTAATTTTGTAGTTTACTATTTTAAAAATGACCTAGTACTCCTCACAGTTTCTAAGCAGGCTACAAGGCGACTGGTGGCTTGAAGAAAGTAACTAGTTTAGCACTTAACTAGGTCAAGCCTTCTACACTTTTCCGATCTGAGTAAATCTGGCACAGTGATGGTGCAGGTGCCAACACAACTTTCCATGCTGCAGCTTAATTGGGTCCCGACTCCAGTAATGTAGTGTGTTCATTTCTACACAAGCTCTGTGCTTTTAGAGACCTTGTTTCAGATTGTTCTCTCCCACCTTGGGCTTACCAGGTGGATGATGGCTTGATGTTTAATGTAGCACTGTTACACTATGAAGAAAGGACTGCCTCGCAAAGAAAAAACAACATCTTGTTAGTCTAGTAGAATTTGGGTCCTTTATTACAGAATAAAGGACCATAAATTAAAAATAGAAATACGCAAATACTGAAACTGAGAAGCCAGACTCTCTGGGGCAACTTTCAAATTGTGTGGAGAAGTATAAAGTCCACAAAGAGTTTTTACCCATAGAGTTTACACAATTTCCAAAGGGAAAATATTTCCTTTTGAAAAATGAGTTGGAAAAAAGTGTGTGTGCAGACTTGCACCTACTACTTTGTTTGGGTACTTGTTTAGACTAAAAAAACATAGGTACTCCCCTGCTCTGCTCTCTCCTCACCCAGCAGGCACATGTGGCAGTTTTTGAAGCATAAGTTTGCAATACAAAATTTCTGGTGACAAACCTCCCACCTGTGGGTGACACACTGGTTGAGAATCACTGCTCTAAGCATTGATGCTCACAGGGGTACAGACAAATTCCATGGGAACTGTTTAAAGACATTTATAACAGTTTAAAGGTAAAATGTTAATACATAAGTAGGTTATTACTACTTGCTTTGTCCTTATACATACAAATACAATTTTCTAAAAAAGTATTTCTAGATTTGCCAAAGTTTTCAAACTACTAGTCTCAGAGTGCATGTACAATAATAACTAGATTTCCTAGCAGAAAGGCAGATGCTCACATAGGCTGGTCTGTCAGGCAGGCTATGCTGGAGACCTATGAGGCTGGATGCTTATTACAAAGACTTGTGGTTAAACATGGGAAGAAAAGGTACTGGGTGTAAACTAAATAGATTTGTATTCTCATCTGGTCAAGATGGAAAAGAAGCATTTTTTAAATGTTTATAGTTTTATGTGATTTTTATTGCGGTTGAGTTTTATATTGTTGTTTATATTTTATTTTAACCACACTAGACATATTGTGGAAGATGCGGGTTATAAGATTGGTAAATAAACAAACAGATAAGAAAGATGACAAAAACTGTGTTGGGTAAGGGAAATATTTTACAAGCAGTCACACTCTATAACGGGTAGCTGGGATATATCCTTGCAGTGTGGATGGGCCAGTTGGTCTTTTTTTTTAAGTACTCTATGTTACTATGTTTTAAAAATCTTCATTCATTAAGTCATTCTTTAGTTAGACATAAATGTACACATTTTGGATATTTTGAGAATGTGATATATTTTATTGGAAACTAACAGATATGCTTGCACTCCACAATAAATTATCTTGTATTACAAACAAAATTATGTAATCAGGGTGACACTGCACAGGTAAATAAACCGAAGCAGCACATTCAAAATTATTTTTAATAAACATTTCATTCATGTTGAGAATACTATTTCGGTCACCTAGTAAGCAAGTTTAACAAGAACTATATGTATTCAATCAAAAAAAAAGTATTTTAGATGTATCTGATTCATATTTACGATAAAGCAACAAAACCACATCACAGATGATATTGTTCATTAGCGTCAGATATTCATATGTCCCATCTTCAGGTATTTATGACAGTTCAAAAACTAACTTGAAGTTAACAAGTAGCACATTTAAGACTAATCGGAGAAAATTCTTTTTCACTCAACACACAGTAAAGCTCTGGAATTTGTTGCCAGAGGATGTGGTTAGTGCAGTTAGTGTAGCTGGGTTCAAAAAATGTTTGGATAAGTTCTTGGAGGAGAAGTCCATTAACTGCTATTAATCAAGTTTACTTAGGGAATAGCCACTGCTATTAATTGCATCAGTAGCATGGGATCTTCTTAGTGTTTGGGTAATTACCAGGTTCTTGTGGCCTGGTTTGGCCTCTGTTGGAAACAGGATGCTGGGCTTGATGGACCCTTGGTCTGACCCAGCATGGCAATTTCTTATGTTCTTAACATACAACTAAATTACCTAAGAGCATTTAACCTAGTTATCTACAGGGAAATTGGTCTTATAAAATCATATCTGTGCATCTTTTTTTCCTGCAAATGTGCCCCATACTCAAAAACAATTTAACCATTCATTCAAGTTCACAAATTTCTGTCAGAGAGGCTAATGCAATAAGGTGCTCTTGGCACAGCGCAGTTTAACCCTCAGTTGTGTGCACATTTTTTTGTGCACAATCTTTACGGCTCATGCAGCAAGGACTTTTCATAAAAATGTGCACTTAGTATCCTTCCATGGAAATTCCATGCTAATGATGTCATTAGATATTACCCCCAGTGTAGAGAGATTCACTGGCTTACCTCATATTTTCTTAGTGCAGGAAATTTAACCCGTAGAGCGAGGTGGAGTAAAGCTTCCAGGGCTGTTATTCCAGAGGCGGCAGCTACAGTTCCAGTGCCAAGACCTATCATTGGTACTTTATTCACAGAAAATATGCTTTGTGCACAAAAAGCATATTTTCTGCACATAAATCATATTACTTGTGCAGAAACCAGAAAATGTGCGCAAAAGTTAGCACATAGCAAAAAATGCTTTCTGTGCTGACAGCATTCCAACCTAGGACGTAACCCTGGTAGAGGCAAATGCTCAACTTAAGGGGGAAGGTACGTAACAGAATGTACAGAACTCCTCACAACACCTTAAAAGGACTGGAAGCACCTTAAGTAAAGGAATCCTGGTTACGGGACATTTCCTCTGAGCAGAGAAATAAAGCTTAGGCTCAGAAAGGAAAAGAGGAGGCCCTGGGAATATGGTTTGTGTGCACAAACCATGTTTTGCGTGCGTTTAACTCCTGATTCATTAGCATATTATTAGCATACATTTATTTATTTATTTGTTTTTAATATACCGACATTCAATATGGCATATCGCATCGGTTTACAGATTAACTCGTGGAATAATACGACAACGGTGTCTTATTATTTTACATACTAATAGAGTAACTTATTTAACGATTTGGAACTTGAATTGGCAATTTAATACATGAATTGGCAATTAATAGCTTGTGTGTTAAAGTATGCATTGATTGGACCTTGTTATCCCAGGTAAACATAAAGATGTAGATATCCAAACATATCTGGTTAAGTATGTTACCGAATAAGAATTATCTGGCTAACTCACACAGGATATTCAGCAATACAGCTATGCTGCTGAACATCCCCGAATAAGCTATTGAGCAGGTCTAACTTAACTGGCTAAATACAAATATTGCTACTTATCTGGCTAATTTAGCCAGTTAAGTAGCTCCTACTCTGAACGCCCATATCCCACCTACAATTTATCTGGCTGCTGCCACTTAGCCGGATAAGTGATGCTGAGTATGTGTTTCAAGGTTTTAGTCTCCTAGCTTTTGCTAGCTGCACATTTCACTACTGCCTTACATTAGAAGCATACTCCAAGTAATACACACTGATGGAACCAAATTAAGGAAACAGTTTGTATTGAAAAGTTGTCTGTTTGAAGGGAGAGGGATCAAGTTCATGCCCTCAGACTGATTTGTGAATAGTAAATTTATCGATGGAAGAAAGCGAAATGTCAGCCTCCCTAAAAATGACCATAGTAATACCTATTCTTCAAAATTCACAGTTAAACCCTATAGATCCTTCTAACTATAGGCCCATTTCCAATCTGTTGTGCCTTGCCAAAATAATTGAAAAAAATCAGTGCATAAACAGTTATGCGATTGATTATTTAGAAGAAAACTCTTTACTGAACCCTAGACAGTATGGTTTCAGAAAAAACAGGAGTACCGATACACTTGTTATCTTAGTCAGACAGTATTTTTTGAGGTTTTTTAATATGGCCAAAGATATCTATTTATTTATTTATTTAGGCGTTTTATATACCATCATTCCAAAAGAAGATCACAAAGGTTTACAAAATCTGCAATCATGTTCATAGTCAACATTCACATACTGGGACAGTGTTCATATTCTGGGTCAGCACAACAGCAAATACATATCCAAGTTCATATTCATAATTACTAGGTCAGCACAACAGCAGCCACAAATTTGAATTCTACTAGAGGTACGCGTTATATCATTCAGTTCTTATTTCTTGCTTCACTGACAATATCTCTGGTATCGTCAGTGGAGTTATTGTCATATAAGTATTTTACGTTAAGTCATATGCATTTTTAAAGAGCCATGTTTTCAGTTCATGCTTGAAGCTCTTGTTTTCTCTTATGTGACACAGTGTTTCTAGGAGGGAGTTCCACAACTTGGAACCCGCTATGGAGAACATTCGGTCTCTTATTTGTGTTAGGTGTATGTTCCATGTTGAAGGCATTTTTAGAAGTCCTTTGTTTTATGATCTTAGGGCTCTCTGTGGAGGGTTAATATTGTTGATAAAATTAAACAGAGTTAATACTTTATAGCGAATTCTGGATTGTACAGGAAGCCACTGCAGTGCTATTAGTGAGAGGGTGATGTGGTCAAATTTCCTTGTCCCTAGTAAGAGTATAGCAGAGGCATTTTGAAGTAACTGTAATGGTTTTAGTAGACCTGAGGGTAGACCAAGTAATAGAGAGTTACAGTAGTCTAAGTTTGAGAATATTACTATTTGTAAGACAGTGCAGAATTCTTGTACAGTTAGTAGTGGTTTCAGTCGCTGTAATATTCTCAGTTTGGAGTATCCTGTTTTAGTTTGCTTATATCTTTTTTCATTGCGAAGTTCTCATCAACCTGAATTCCCAGGTCTCGTACTTGATCAGAGGGAATAATGTTAAAAGTTCCCAAGTCTAGGGTTGGCGGTTTAATTATCGAGGCATTTCTCCATACCTACATAATTTTGGGAGGGTTTTTTTTAGATTTAGTGTTAGTTTCAATTTAGAGAGTTTTTGTTGTATTGCCTTCAGAATTAACGCAACTTTTTTCCAAATGTTTTGTCGAAAGGTATGTAGAATTGTATGTCATCTGCGTATAGGAAGAAGTTGAATCCTAGGTTTGCTGGTAAAGTACATAGAGGCAGTAAATAAATGTTGAATAGTGTAGCCGAGAGTGCTGAACCCTGGGGTACACCTGTATTAATTGTGAAGGTGTCAGAACTTTTCGGATAATAGAAAGACTAGGGGGCACTCCATGAAGTTAGCAAGTGGCACATTTAGAACTAATCGGAGAAAGTTCTTTTTCACTCAAAGCACAATTAAACTCTGGAATTTGTTACCAGAAGATGTGGTTCATGCAGTTAGTATAGCTGTGTTTAAAAAAGGATTGGATAAGTTCTTGGAGGAGAAGTCCATTACCTGATATTAATTAAGTTGACTTAGATAATAACCACTGCTATTACTAGCAACAGTAACATGGAATAGACAGTTTTTAGGTACTTGCCAGGTTCGGCCACTGTTGGAAACAGGATGTTGGGCTTGATGGACCCTTGGTCTGACCCAGTATGGCATGTTCTTATGTTCTTAAAGTTGATTTCCCAGTTTGACTAGGAAAGTCCTATCTTCTAGGAAGGAAGAGAACCATTTGTTCACATTTCTGTCTATTCCAATTTTTCTCAGCTGATGACAGCAGGGTATGGTCAACTGTGTCAAAGGCAGGATATAGGATTCATTTTTGTCAAATCCCTGCAGTACAGGGTCGGTTAAGGAAATGAGTAGAGTTTCTGTTGGGCGATTTTTTCTGAATCCGAATTGATTTGGGTACAATATAGTGTTATCTTCTAGGTGGTTATCCAATTGGGATAACACAGCTTTTTCTAGGACTTTAGCAATGAAAGGCAGATTGGATATAGGTTAATAATTGTCCCATTTGTTGATTCTACTGGTTTTATTTTTTAGGGTTTGTTTAATTATGGCTTGTTTTGCCCTAGCAAGGACCTAACCTTCTGTTAGTGAGTGGTTTATTATGGTTGTGATTTTTGGAGTTATTACGCTGTGTACTGTTTTCTGTGCACCTGCAGGGACTGGGTCCAGTGGGTGGGTAGCAGGCTTGATTTTTGTAATTATTTGGTTTGTTTCAGGTTTAGATACTGGTTCGAATGTATTCCATTTTACTTGTCCAAGTTTTTCTTCAGGCTCTTTTATTGATAAGCAGGTTGAGAATTGTGTTTTTATCGTGTTAATTTTATTTAACAGATACATTGCACATTCATTGCAGGAGTTCATTGAAACTTCGTGGTTATTTGAGATGGAGGAAGATGGGTCTAAGTTTTTTAACTGTTTCAAAGAGTAATTTGGAATTAAATATTACACCATGAATCTGTTTTGCATAGTAGTCTTTTTTTTGCCTTATTGATTTGTTTACGTTATTTTGTTAATAGTGATTTGTATTTTTCTAGTGATTCCGTAGTTTGGCATTTCCGCCATTGCTTTTCAGATTGTCTCCGGGTCTGTTTCGTGTCTTAATTCTTTGTTGTACCAAAGTTTCTTTTGTTTAGCTTTATTGCCTTCATTCTTGAATGTTTTTTCCTGGATTGGGTATAGGGTATCAGCTATTTCATTTATGATTTTTTTCCCAGGAGTCAAAAGATAAGGAGGCATTGTCATGATCAAAATCAGCTATTTTATTTTTAATTGTTTTTTCAAGTATTTTCGATTTTAACTTTTTTCTGTATGTGAAAGACTGCATATTCTGAATGTTTGTTTGCAGTGTAGTATTATTAGACATTCCCACTGCCTTTGATACCACAGATTATAACATTTTATTGACCCGCTTGACCGAGTTCAATTTCAAAAACACAGTTTTCAGCTTGTTTCGATCATTTCTCAGTGAAAGAAAATTTGCTGTTAGTATAGTGTCCAGTTGCTCCACGTGAGTAGATATTAAAACTGGGGTACCCCAGAGATCTAGACTTTCCACAACCCTATTTAACATATACTTACTTCCACTCTGTAAACTTCTAGATGTTTTAGGTTTAAACTTTCGTATTTATGCAGATGACATACAGTTCTCCTTTCCTATTTTGACTTCTGTAGCTGCACCTTTACAGGAACTAAAGATATATATGACAGCTTACCTTGAGATGGTTACATCATAATAGATTAGCCCTAAATATCAAAATAACTGAAATAATCCTCATTTCGAGGAGATCTACCAGCCTTTCATTTTGAGAACCATGGGATAATAATTCTCTTGACAGAGGGCTCTCAATGAAACATCAGGTACAAAACTTTGTCAAATCTTGGTATTATAAATTAAGAATGCTGAGATTAAAACCTTTTCTAGAACCAGATGATTTTAGGGTAATACTCCAAACCTTGATCTTTGCCAACTTAGATTTTTGTAACTATTTCTTGGAGTCACGAATAATACCATCAGATCTCTTCAACTGCTGCTGAATTCTGTGGCAAGAATCTTAACAGGTACATGCAAATATGACCATATAATACCAGTGTTATTTAAACTACACTAGCTACTGACACAATATAGGATATCACAAAAAGCACCCACCTTACTCCATTGCACAATATACAATAGCAAGGAGTCATGGTTAGGTACCAGATTACATCTGTATATACCATCTAGAAACCTCAGATCAGCAAACAAAGGTTTGCTGTCTGTCCCTACTATTCAACAGGCGCACTTGGGAGAAGTTAGGGAAAGGGCAATATCAACAGCAGGGCCCATATTATGGAATAAGACACCAGAAACGTTGAGCAGAAGACAAAAAATTGTTCAAACAAATGCTCGAAACCTGGTTATTCCAGTATTTAGTGAACTGCTAACAGGAATTGAGTGTTGCAATCAGAGCTTTGCATAATTTTGCCGTATGCAGTATATTCATTATTAGTCTGTTGCATTGTCTTATGAAGTGCTATGTTTACATAGATATATTTTATATTTACTGATCTTATTTATTAATTTTGTTATTACTTTATGAATGTTATATTGTGAACTGCTTTGACTGTTAAAAGTGGCATAGAAGAAATTTTAAATAAACATTTGGAGTCTGTTTTTGTCTTTTTATAATATATTACTATCTTATATGCACTTTTCATCTGTTGAACTTTTCTTATGATTGCACTAGTGTTTATATATTTCTTCACAAAGAGAGTAGTGGATGCCTGGAATGCCCTTCTGGAAGTGGTGATGATGACAAAATGGTGAAAGATTTCAAAGGGGCATGGGATAAACACTATGGATCTCTAAAGGCTAGAGGAAGGAAATGAGGAAAAGAGTATGGGGGGGGGGGGAGAGACTTGCTGGTATGGCGGTTACTACCCTTAACCAATAAGCCTTCATGCTGTTGATGCAACTCCATTATTGCTCTTTGCTTTAACAGCAAGGGGGGGAAGAGGAAAATGGGAATTAGTTTCAGAAAGCAACCAAGGTCACTGAATTTTACGGTCTGGAAAAACAAATAAGCATTGGGGGGGACGGGGGGGACTTGCTGATGTGGGTGTTGCTACCCTTAACCAATAAGCCTTATACTTGTGATACAACTCCAACTTTGCTCTTTGCTTCAATAGCATGAGTTAATGGGGAATTGGACTCAGACAGCAAACACCAAGGGCCCTGACTTTGACCGTTTAGGAAACAAACTATGGGGGTGACTTGTATGGCATGGCTGATACTACCGTGAGCTTGCTGGGCAGACTGGATGGGCCATTTGGTCCTTTTCTGCTGTTATTTCTATGTTTCTATAATTTATATTGTCCATGATCACAATTAAATTGTTTAGAAAAACAAACTGTGCACTAAACTTCAGCACACTGTTTAATGCTCAGCTTTTTGCATCAGTTAGAGATGCACTATGAATCTTAATTCACACTTATGATGTGCCCCATTTCTTTTTCTTTTCTATATGGAAACCTGCCAGTTCAGCTCAGCTGAAATATTAAGGAGATTGGAGAATATTGTGATATAATTGGGCATATTTTCATTGCTTAGTAATCATCATCATCATATGCACATTTTAATGTTAAAGACATGAAATATTCACACATTTTGGGGTATTTTTTTGTCAAGACTGATGTTAAGTAACTTGCTGAAGGTCTCAAGGTTGGGAGCCTGAACCACTGTCTACAGGTTTTAGAAGTCTATGCTCTAATACCTACATTACCCACCAGGATTATACCAAGAACCAATGCCTTTTCCTCTATGACTTAGAACTGATCATCCGACAGAGTCCAGATATTTCCCCACAATGCCTATCTACAGCATTTTTGTTTGGGAGGGGTGGTTATTATTGGTTATGCCATGATCTGTGCATTTCAGTTTAAAGTCTACCAGGATGCTGTGCATCTCAAAAGCTTCTTTATTGAAACTCACAACAAAAAAATAATTACTCCAAATGAGACACCTCTATTCAAACAAAATCATTCCAGTGAAAGGTGCTAGAACTGGGCAATAAAGCCCACCCTCTCGTTACTTGCGAAGGAGTCCACAAACAAAATATCTTAAGTCTCCCAGATATTCAGCTTTTTGCTAAGGTCTCCAGCTTTATCAGCCCTCCAACTGCGCATTCAGCGGGAGTCTTCTGCACCTTCCTACTGTAAGTGCCTACTGAGACTCGCTGATCTACAGCACCGCTATGAGAACCAAGGAACGATTCACAGGCATTACCGCCTGCCCTCGGTGTCGGCCCTAAATACGGGGCTGGGCACTAACCGCTCGCCCTCCACTATTGGCATCCCTGTCGAGCTCGCCACCACCGCTTACAGGGGAACTTCCGATGGCTCAGAGCCCCGCACTCTTACCCGTGATGGCGGTGAACTGTTGTATTAACCCCTTCAGTGCCGAGGAAACAGGTGGGCCTCCGCGCGCCGCCATCTTACCGCCGCCGCTGAACAACAACCTCTTCCGTCAGCTCGTCACCCCACCTCTGCGCAGGCGCGCTGCTCGCCAGAACCGGGGTCGATCAGCGCTTGGCGCACGCGCTATGTGGCACGTTGGGCTGTGGGTACGCGGTTGAAACCCCGAGTCGCTCTTCGGCCATCTTTGTTTGGGGCAGCAATGTTATGGAGGAGCGACTCACATGTCGCTCCACCGTCGGATAACCCGCGCGCTGGTAGGTGGGCAAGCGCTAACCGTGCTGCTTAACCAGTGCGGGTCATTGTGACATGTCAGAGAAATGAAATGACATGGTTGATATTGTTGGGGTTTTTTTTTTTTTTTAATAATATATACTTTATCTGATGGTACTTATATGTGTTGTATTTTTTTTATTGGAAGCAGCTCTGGAAGGTTGGCGACTTTTTTTTTTAATTAGGAAAGTTTGCCCTTTTTCTTTGAAAGAGAAGCTCAACTCTAAATCTTTTTTAGGGACCAGGAATCGCTAACAACATCCTAGAAACTCACAGTGAATTAATTTTTGTGAAGGAGATATCTATGACTGCAACAGTTGGAGGTTATCCATCTCAAGGAGAGAAGCATTATGGAATATTGCAGCACTGGTATCGATGAAAACAGATGACAGCTTTTGCTGGAGTCCCAAGAGCTACCCAGCAGCTGTGTGCTGAGAGAGGGGAACTGACATTAATGTATGCTGCACCAATGATCATGTCCAGCCCAGCGGGGGAGGAAGCTTATCTAAGGTGTAGGAGTTTCTCCTGTCCAGGGCCGAACAGATGAGTGAACCCTTTTTGGGACTTTGTCTGCTCATCGGAGCGTATCTGGATCCTCAACCCTGGCATACCAGTCAAGTTCAGATTCTGAGTGGTGCAGTTATATAATCTAGAAATGTCTCTGAAAAAAAAATTTCGACGTCTCCCCTCCACCCCCTCTTCTCTATCAGAAAGGAGAAAATTTCCACTAGAGGACCTCTCCCTTGACAGATTTATACAAAGAATGACAGAAGCCATTATAGCTCCTTTGCAGAAGGAGCATACGACCAGAAACAAAATGCTGGACATCCTCCAGTTTGTGGAGCCTGGTGAGATCATGATAGGCCCAGTACATGAGATCCTCCAAGAGATACAAACGAGGATGTGGCTCCTGTGAATAAATAGGCATATACCTCATCCAAAATGCGCCAGGATTTTAAAAAGGCAGTTACTGCACCATTCTGTGGTGGCTGAATCTACTCTCAAGAGAGCCAAAAGCACTAAGATCCATTCCTTTGGTGGATTCCAGAAACTTGGACACTCAGAAGTAAGAGTTTTCAGTCAGGGAGCTATGTTCAGTGTCCTCACCGTCTTACCATCTCATCATAAGCCAATTCATTCCGGACTTGCTGAAGCAGATGCAGAAAGCAGCAGAAAAGCTTCCTCAGAAGCAATGTGAAAACTTCCAGTCAGTGCATGCAATGCAGAAAACACATGAGCCGTTGATTTTTGGAGTTTTTATAATGGCATTCAGAGTCTCTGCTGTGGGGATTGGCGCCCACAAACCTGCCTGGCTGTAGGTCTCACACGTCCAACCTGAGGTCTAGGAAAGGCTTACTGATGTGCTGTACACTAGAGGGAATCTCTTCAGAGACAGGTATCAGATCAGCGATCTCTTCAGCAACTTGCCACAGTTACTTCAGCTCCACTCTTCTCAGGCAGTATAGGGTCTAATGAAAGAGGTGCTTTCCACCACTTTCTCAGTCATTAGCACACCGGCCTCCTCCCACTTGTCTGAAGCAGCAGAGAACTTTGAAGCCGTATCCAACACCCTACTTAAAACCTGGGATGATATTCTGACTCGATTGCAAAGAACAGCATTGTTAGATGCAGGCTGGGTTTTACATAAACTGTTGGCCCAATGTAACTTCAAACATATGAGACCACAGCATAACAAGAAAGAGGTACAGATCACATCTATTAGATGTTTCTCCAAATCTATCTCCAGACTCCCTGTGGGAAATCTCAGCATGCAAAAAGACTGCAAAAGCCACTCCCCTCCCTCTTAAAGACCAATGCGGTCAAGCCTATTCCACCAGGGGAACGCAGTCAGGGAATTTACTCAGAGTACTTCTTGATTCCAAACATATTCTAGACCTAAGGGTCTTGCATAAATGTTTGAAAAGAGAAAAGTTCAAGATAGTTTTCTTGAGCACCTTAATGCGCTTTTTGCAAAAAGGGGACTGGCTACACACTTTCAATCTGAAAGATACTTACACCCACATTGAGATACTTCCAGGTTACAGTAAATATCTCCAATTTGTAGTAGGGGAATGTCACTTCCAGTAGCATGTCCTGCTTTTCAGCCTGGCATGTGTCCCACTTGTCTTCACTAAAATGTTTCACCGAGGAGAGTTTTGATAGCAATGTTGAACTCAAATATAACAATTTCATTGGCACTGTGTTAGTTGCCTGAATGGCATCAAGATTACTTATCTTTGAGAAGTAATTTCCTTCTTGTAAATATGGGCACTAGTAGTTGCCTGTAGACGCCAAAGACACCAGAAACGCAGACGTTGGCAACGTTTCGGAAGATGCTGCATCTGGGCAGTGTCGTGTCGTGTCTAAAGATAAACTTTATCAACAAAAGGACATAATTAATGACAAAAATGCCATGCCTTTTTACTCATTGGGCTTTAAATCAAAATGGCAAACCGTGCATGTTAAATCTCTATTTTTATTGGCTACTCACAAATGACGTAATGACATCAACATTTTCATCAGATGTTTAATCAACATATTGCTTAAACATTGTAGCAAGATCTGAGCATTACTCATTATAGGCTAGATCAGTCTATTAAAACCTAGCGGTTCTTCACTCTGCATTCTAAAAATTAATTGTTGTTCATGTGTATACAAATTGTGTGCTCGATCTCCTCCTCTTGTGTGTGATTTGACAATATCTATCATGAACCATTTCAGTTGTTCAAACAGATGATTAAACTTTGCACAATGAGCAACCAATGGTGAATTTTCTCTATTATTTTTTATGTAGCTTCTGTGCTCACATATGCGCTGTCTAAATGTGAGTGTAGCTTGACCCACATAATAACAGGAGCATGGGCAAATGATGATGTACACTATATAAGTTGAAGCACACATGGTAAAATTTCTCAATGTATATTTGTGTTTAGTTATTATATTGACAAATTCCTTGATTTGCAAAGTTTGAGAACAAATGGAACAATGTCCACATTTATAGTGACCAAAAGATTTTGTTTTATCTATAGTGGTCTGCTGTGAGTTGTCTTCTACTAATAGTGCTAGGCACAAAATTTCCCTTAGATTTTGAGATCGGGAATAAGCCATTCTAAAATCCATATCTTGAAAACCTTCTATGGTTTGTATGATTGACCAATGGGAGCGAATGCTTCTAATGATTTGTCGGCTATGTGGAGAATAATGAGTAATGCATGTTGCTAAACTGTTTTCTGGTTCCACAGTTTTATCTCTGGATTGTAGCAGATCTTCCCTGGTACTATACAAAGCTCTCTTATATCCATTTTTTATGCTTCTACTGTTATAGAAGGGAACGCTAGGAGAGCAATCCCAACTTGAGGGGATTTTGTGTGCCCTTGGGCCTCGGCACAATCCCAGATGCATACAAGACAGTACTGCGGGTTGGCGAGGCATGTCCCTGCATGGACGAAGACAAAGTCTAACCATTTGCCGGACCTGCATGCTTCTGGAAGCCAACAACATTATGTTGGTTAGTGAACAGTCCTCCGACCGTTCCCAGTCCTTTTGGACCTGCCGCTAGGTAACGGCAAGAAGCAGCAGGCCGGACTGAGGATGAGGGCAGACGGAGGCCTTGTGACACAGAAGACTCGAGACGAGAAGACTCTGGATGTGCACCAGGAACTTGGAAGACTGTAGAAGAGATGAGGAACTTGGAAGAGTCTTGGAGGAGACGAGAAGCTTGGAAGGTTCAGACATTGGCACTGTCTCTCAGGGTGCCCTAGACAGTTCACCCGCGGGACTGGTCATGGACCACCCTGTCCCACTGCGTGCCCTACACAACCTGAAGTGGCTGATCACGGACCACGCGGAGAGCAGAACAAGCGCAGGAAGGGAATCCAGCTGAGACGAAACTCCTATGACGAAGCAAGGTTTCATCCAGAAAAACCACAGGAGCTGGAGGGTCAAGAGGACTCTGAAGCACAGGAATAGGATCCAGCTGGGACGAGACTCCAATGATGGGAACAGGAACTGACGGGACGTATTTACTCCAACAAGATGTCATCTGGAGAACCAAGAGAGCTGGAGGGTCAGGAGGACTCGCAACGAGCGAAGGAGGAGCAGAACCTCGGAACATCAGGAAGCCTGGACTAGGAACCTCAGGACATGAAGACATGGAACATCAGGAAGCCACGAACACAGGAAGCAGACGAGACATGGAGCTCCAATGAAGAACAAAGACCTGACTAAGCGCTCAAAGACAAGACTTCTAGGGACAAGTAAATCCAATGCAAGGCAAAGCTGAAGTGGAGAAGCAGCCCTTAAATAGGGCTGGCACAGGAAACCAGAAGAGCTGACTTCCAGTGGGGCCAGGTGGACCCCACCTATGCTGCCCCTTTAAGGGGAAGGACCTTGGAGAGTGGCCATGCTGCCACTGAGACGCTAAAGACAGGAGCTGGAGAAGCTGGGCCTGTGCGCAGGCAGGCCCCGACGTCAACAGCGGCTCCTGCCGCTGCTGGAGGCATGAAAGGCGGCTCCGGCCGACAGGAGAGACCAGGGACTGCGGCCTCTGGCCGTGAAGATGAAACTGAAGACCACGGCTCCTGCCGCAGTGAAGAGGAGTCTGATGGGCAGCCTCTGGGCCGTGAGAGGCAAGCAAGGTCCGCAGCTCCTGCCGCGGAGAAGGCCCGGCGTCGGTGGCATCTGGCCGCATCAGGAAGTAAGCAGCACGGGAGGTGAGGAGCCTGCTCGCGGGGAGTAGCTCCGCGGGCAGGATCATAACATCTACTTGGATATCCTCTAGCTTTACATTGAAGCATTAGTTCTTGTGACTGTTCCTTGAAAATATCTTTGTCTGTCTTTGCCCCAGATGGGAATTTTTTGGAAAAAGGAATTTTTACAAAGAGGGAAGAAAAATTGGAGAGAATTCAGACACACACCTATCAACATGACAGCATGATCACTAGGTATGAGCAGAGGAAAGAAAATGTAGTCATTAATGAATCTGACCGTTCATAGTCTGAAGAAGAAAATATGCTATTGAATTTGGGGCTATCCTTTGTGCCCACTTCCAAAGCATTCCAATTTCATGTAGATTTTCAAAAATTCATTAGAACATTGACCTTAAAGAACCATTTTCAGAATTCCCCGATCATTAAAGATACATAGTTGGTCAAATCTGCTGAACAACCTAAAATTATGCTTAAATATGAGCAAAACAGAATGTATACTAATTACAAGAAAAAACTCTGGTATAACTTCCACTCCACCCTTCCAATTTGACAACATTCAAATTCAACTCAAAGACAACGTTAAAGACCTGGGTTTCTGGCTATATAATGAGCTAAATTTTAAAAAACTCATCACAACAAAAACAAGAGAAGGCTTCTACAAAATTCAAATACTCAAACACCTAAAACCGCTGCTTCATCCCCAGGATTTCAGAACCGTTCTTCAAGCCCTCATCTTCTCCAGTTTGGACTACTGCAACTCCCTTCTGATAGGCCTTCCTAATTCAGCCTTAAGACCACTGCAGTTACTCCAAAATGCAGCTGCCAGAGTCCTGTCTGGTAAAAGAAAATCCGACCATATATCCCCAGTACTCTACAACTTACAATGGCTACCAGTTAAAAAAAGAATAGAGTACAAAGTCCTCACAATCCTACACAAATCAATTCACAAAGCTGACTACACTGCCCTGGACAATATTATACATCTACATAAATCATCACGTACAACAAGATCTACATATAAAGTTCAGCTGGATGTCCCTTCATTACCACAAGCCAAACTATCCTCCACTAGAAATAGAGCCATCTCTATCGTCGGCCCAAAATTATGGAACTCACTACCTCAACACCTCAATTCGCAAGAAAACTTTAAATCTTTTAAAAAAGATCTTAAAGATTGGCTACTCTCACAGTCTTACAATGGCTGCTCACCCAATGACAACTGAACATAAATCTTTTTCATATCCACCTTCACGTTCCTTTTTATGCCAGCAATCCCCTCCTTCTGACATTCGTCCTGTCTCGCAGAAACCTTTCTTCTCATTAACGGTTTCAACCGTCAACTTCAAGTGTTGCATACACTCATATCTATTGTTCAATGTATTTATTGACTTTTATTAAGTTAATGTTCTGATTCAATCTCTGTCACACTGTTATGAATTTAAATGTAACTGGTTTGTTATAATGTAAACCGGAGTGAAGGCTATGTCAGCTGTACCTCGGTATATAAACAAATGCTAAATAAATAAAATAAATGTCGTTCTACTTGGAACCCACCAGGTCCCATATACCCTCTAATCGAAACTTTTCAGCAGCTTGTAATGAAAGATGTCAAAGAACTTGAGAAGAAAGATCCCAAATATCATAATTTGAACCAAAATTCAAGAAAAATTTTATCTTCTCTTTCCAAACATAAATCCCTCATAATCAAACCCGCCGATAAAGGCGGATCCATAGTTATTATGAATAAAATTGATTATGTCACAGAAATTTTGAGACAACTGAATGACACCACAGCATATTGCAAGTTACAATCTAATCCAACAAAATCTCTACAGAAAAAGATCAAAGTGATCACTGATGTTGCTAAGGAAGAAGGATACATCACAAGCAAGGAACATCAATTTCTAAATCTGAAATTTCCAAGAACACCAACCATTTATATTTTACCGAAGGTGCATAAAGGTCTAGATAGCCCTCCTGGAAAACCTATCATCTCTTCTAATGCATCATTACTTGAACCTCTTTCTCAGTATTGTTGCACTCGGAGGTGGACCCTTGTCCTGGGGCAGTGGAAAGACACCTCCCAATAGGGATCAGAAGATAACTACCCCCAGGGGGCGGAGCACTGGAGGAGACAGAGCCACGGATGAGCTTCACCACTGGAAGCCAGAGGTCCCCCTGGGAGGAGCCCATAGGGACCCGGGCCGCTTGGACTTAGGTGGGCTTCACAGGGTCTCCTGGAAGAGTAGAAGTTCGGCGTGCCCACGGACACAGGGAGAGTGTGGTCAGATTCGAGACTGGAGGTCAGATGGAGCAAGGAGGACCAGAATAGCGTAGGTGATGACAAGGCGAGGATCAGAGCCAGAATCTAAGGACGAGGTCAGGCGAGCAAAGGTCAGAGTCCAGAGGTCAGTCCATGGAATGGTCAACAAGGCAGAGGTCTGATACCAGAGGTCAGACGAGGTCACAGGCAGTCAGAAGGCAGGCAGCAGGCAGGCAGGTCAAGGAACATGCTGAGGTCAGTACCCGTGAGACAGTCCGGAGGTACTACTTGGGGAAAAGTACAGACGAATACAGGAACAAGACAAGCAGGAATTAGGATGCAGGAACAAGGCAGGAACAGAACTGGAACAGATGGATCCTGGAACGAGACTAGGAACCAGTGCGTAGTGTTAAATAAATGACCAAAAAGGAACGTATGTTTGAGAGAACCACTCTGAGTTTTATTCTACATCAGCATCTTCATACTACATTATCATATACTGCGTACAAACAAAAAGATTAATACACAGGAAGCAAAATAGTTTATACTTACATAATATGTGTAGCACAGCGCTGGCTTTTTTGCTTGCCTCTACTACATACCGGCTCTGTTTATATAGGTAAAAAACTACTAAGTCAGCACGGCATCTGGTTTCTGCTTTCATGTTTCACACCATAAGTTTTATGGTCGGTCTCTTTTTGTTTTGACTTCCCTTATCTCTCTCCCTTGGCATTCTTTTCCCACAGACTATTTACGTCGTACCCTCAATGTTATCTTCTGCCCCATCCTGTGGCTTGTTTTATTGCTTCTCCGGTATCTGTGAATTCCTGCAAAGACAGTTTATAACTTTCTTCCTCCACATCTGGCCTTCAAGGTCTCTGACTTGTTTTTTCTGGTATTTTTCATTAGCAGACGTACCAACAGTATATTCAGCACTGGTGGAGAGGCCTCAGTAATAGAGGCGAGGCCGGGGATTGAACCCAGGTATAATCAACAAATCCTCCCTTGAGCCAGATATGTCTGGCTCACACTATTATTCCATTCTTCACACAGGGGACTAGCAATGAGACGAGGGTCGTTCTTCTCAGTCTGGGAACGAAGCTGTCCCTAATACCTCCCTTTTAACTGTTCTTACTTTCCAGCCCTTCTATCTCCGACCTGAGTTATGGTCTGTATCATGTGAGCAGTATCCAGATTAATATTGCTATAGGCTATCATATTGTTTTTGGTAGTTTGTGGTCTAAACCAGCTTTGTAAAGAAACAATTAGACTAGGTATACATTGTACAAAACAGCCTACACTAACCAGAATGATCAGAAAGGTTAAGATATATTGACAGGCTGTTCTAATCCATCCAATCGGGAATATGGACCATATATTGTCCCACATATTGGACCAGGAATGGATTTTAATATCTTGTGCATATTTATGTAATTGGACAATTTGATTTTCAATGGCCCATGAGTTATCAGTAATATTAAAACAACACATGTCAGGCATAATCTCACAACCAAATCGATGCTGCAATAATAAAAAAATCAATAGCACCACGATTGCTAATGATTGCATTGCGGAGAGTAGCTTGTTCTTGGTTCAATAACGCTAAAGCCTTAGAAGTAGTATTAATAGATTTCGCCAATGCACAAGCGAGTTTTGTGACCTCTATGTCAGCATGCATAGCTAAAGCAGGCACACTAATCAAAGTTAAAGCTAATGCTAGTGATTCTTGTTTACTAAATAATGAAACATTTCCATCACATGTGGGTTCAATTGAAGACAAGTCACGTGTCTGCCGATGCCTGGAATCCATTTTCTCGGGTTTTTTGGGTAATACAGGCACAAGTCTACTGAGACAACACGTGCACTCACTAATATTGGCAGGAATATAATTGAACGTAGTAACCCCACAGGTAAAGAACCATCCTGTGGGTAATATAATGTGAGCATAGTTAAAACTGACATTAGTATAGTGACTGCAATTCCAATTTCCCTCAGGGAGTTCTCGGCATTTACCAGCACCTCGTTTAGTACAGTTTACTACACGAGCACAAGTGTCATTAAGGGGTCTTGCTACATAAGGGGTATGAAATTCCCAGGCATCTGCAGGCGTTTTGTTATTCGACCCCAAAATGGGAGAGAGGTGTATTGCCAATCAGTAGTGATAAGTGGCAATTGAGTATCGTTAGCAATATCATTCGGGACCTTACACACTGGAATAAGACAAGACCCCAACATTGTATGTAGATCTAAACTAAACATCAAACAAAAAGAAGTAACATTGGTAATATTGGCTAAACGCAGCCACAGATTATGGTTAAACCGTGTGGCCAGGGAATCTGACTATCTCAGGACCAATTGATGCTGAAAAGTTCGATCCACTCCAGAGTCGAAAACAAAGAATAACAGTCCATAAGATTGCGGCCAAGTTGGGCATGGCGTTATGGAATGGGTCTGTATGATCGAATGTCTGACAAATGTACCCAGGTGGAATGTTCCGTTAAACGAGCAGCAGTGTGGCTCAACCCTGTAATAGTGAATGGATCGACGTAGATCGGATCCTTCCAAGTCTTGTGTGTATAATTCTTTCTCAGCACTTGATCACCTACGGAAAAAGAAGCACAAAATGTCTTTTTAGGGGCCTTCAATGATTCAGTCTGTACCAGGTCTGCCGCCATTGCCACTAGGGGTTGCACCTTTTTCCAATACTCCACTTGGGTATCGGTCTGTTTTACATTCATCGGATTCATAATCCGTCCTGTCTGTAATTGGAATGGAGTAATTCCATCTATGGTACCTGGTGTGTTTCGTATAGTCATCAAGGCTAATGGTAGTACATCCAACCAGGTATATAATTTGTTTGTCTTATTTTTATTCAATGCCGTGAGTAATACTCTTAGTTTTGTTTTCAGTATCCCATTATAGCGTTCTACAAAACCATTTGAGGTTGGCTTATAAACAGACACACGTCGGTGGATAATATTACAGATTTCTTGTAATTCGGTCATAATTTGGTTATTAAAGTGTGTGCCGTTATCGGATACAATTTTGATTGGGCAGCCATGAGTAGGCAAAATTCTATGCAAAAAGGTATCAATGACAACATGAGCTGTTTCTTTTGTACATGGGAAAGCTTCTATCCAAAGTGAAAAGCTATCCACCCATACCAATACATACCGTTTTCCTTTAATTGCTTCAAGCATATCAGTGTAATCAATATGCCATTCCAAACCTGGTCCCTGGGGGATAGGCAAGCTGCCAGGACTCACAACTGGGCCTCGACGAGCTATATGAGTAGAACAAACTAGACAGTTATGGATTATCTGTACAGCTAAAGCATATAGATTTTGGTTCCAGTGATTACTTTGTATACCAGCTAATAAAGCAGTGGCAGACAAATGCATGGTTGCATGCCATGCACAGAAATATCGCAGCACTTCTGATGTGGTCACACATACCTTTCCATTAGGGTGCAACCATGCTTTACCTTTTTGGTAGCATCCGATTGTTATCCATCTATGTAACTCTTCACCACTGGGCTGCTCATGAACTATATTCAGTGGCATCGGATATGGAGTATGACTCAGTTCCGAACTGAATCGTGTTTGCATGGCCATTAAGTGTACGGTGAGAATTTCTGTAGCAGCTTTATCTGCTAATTCATTGCCTTTTGCTTCAAAGCTTGTGTTTCCTGTATGTGCTGGCGTCCAAACTATAGCAGTTTGGGAACAGACACCTTCCCTTTGTGATAACAAATTAAGTATTTGTTGCCAATTATGAATGTGTTGTAAAGGTTGCCCTGCAGCAGTTATCATCCCCCTTCGTTTCCATTTCAATAAATGATATTGTAAAGAACTAACTACATAAGAGCTGTCAGTGTAAATTGTACAATCTTTATCTTTGCCTGTGGATTTGAGAGCTGCTATCACCGCTAAAAGTTCAGCTTCCTGCGCCGTGACACCGTCTTGTGTATGATACTGTAATTTGGAAATTATTTTTAAGTCCGGTGTTACTTGTACCGCAGCGAGTGCTGCCTTTTGATCCCTCTGAGCTCCGTCCGTAAACCATATTAATCCTGCTTTAAGAGGGTCAAATTGTGTTAGTAACAGCTTTGGGATGTCTGTTCTTTCAATTTGCCGTTGTTCATTACCAGGAAAAAAGCAATCTAGTAATTTATTCTGAGCTTTTGTAAGAGGTGCTGTTACAATATTCTGGCCAACCAATATTGCTTGATATTTACCATATGCTGTCAATGCTGTTTGACTAGTCGTTAAAAGGTAATGTATGGAATGAGTGCAGTGTAATATTAATGAACTATATGGCATGATAGCTCGCCATTTACCAACTGCTGCTACGATTGCTGTTAATAGCTTTGGGATTTCAGGCAGGGCCATTTCCACTGGACTAAAGGATCCAGATAGGAAGGCTACTGCTTGTTTCGGTGTATTTTCCTGATTTACAAAAGCAGCCCATGTATGTCCCATGTCTCGGACCCAAATATGTACTTTCAATCGAGGGTCTACTGTGCCTAAAGGATTGGCTTGTAGCAATGTCTGCAATACCTCCCGTATAATCATTTCATCATCTTCGGTCAAAGTCACTTGCGCATTAGAACCAGTACCAGCCGGTACATGTAAATGCCTCAGCAGAGGGGAAATGCGCGCAGAATATCCCGGTATCCATTGTCTACAGTAGTTAAATGTTCCTAATAAACCCCGCAGTTGTTTTAAATTGTGGGGAAACTCTTGTGTCTGCAGTTCTAACAGTAAATCCTTTGATATGTGTTTAGTTGAGGAGGATATTATTTGACCTAAAAAATTAACCTGTGTCTTGGCTAATACACATTTCTGTTGATTACATTTATATCCTGCGGCACCCAATGCCTGTAATAATTTAAATGTCCATTCCCAACATTCTGCTCTATTGTCAGTTGAAAGTAGTATATCATCAACATATGTAAACAAAGATACAGACTTAGGTAATATACTTTTAAAATGTTCTAAATCCTTGTTTAATTGTTTTGAAAAGACAGTCGGGCTATCCATAAAGCCTTGCGGCATTCGCGTCCATCGATAGGCCTTCGTGCCTAATACAAAAGATGTTAAATCACGAGAAGCCGAATGTAAAGGAATTGCAAAAAATGCATTTGATAAATCAATGACGGAATTAAACTTGTATATAGGCTTAGTCTGTAATAATGTCAGAGGATTTGCGCAAACTGGATATTGTGGAATTACTATATCGTTTAAAGCGCGCAAGTCATGAACAATTCTGACGTCATTTTCTCCTTTTGGCACAGGGAACAAAGGAGTATTATAGGGCGACCGTGATTCCTCAATAATACCATGTTTTAACAATTTTGCAATATGCTTCATAGTAGGTTCCATCAATTTATCTTTTATTGGATAAGGGCTTACATTTGGCCCCGGCTCATAAGGTACTGTCCTAATTCGATAAGCCGGAGCCGTCTTCGCTCTACCATAAGGAGCTTCTTCCGTGCTCCATAAATCTAATGGTAACTGACTCCATTGCCATTCATTTGGGATTTCATTTACTTCTGCCCCTTTCATTGAAATGGTGGAGGTGACTAATGAAAGGAGGCTTTTAGATGCTGGAACCTTAAATGTCAGAGTTAGGCCAAATTGGGTAAGTAAATCCCGTCCTAATAAATTTACAGGGCAATGTTCAGCAATTAAAAATTGCACTGCCGCCTCCCTTGTACCTTGTGTAGTTTCAATAATTACTGGGGTTAATTCAGTTAAATGTTTTTTACTGGGTTTGCCATCAAAGCCAATTGTGGTATTTGTGTCAAGGGATTTTTTTACAGCATTCGGTGTTACACAAATGACAGATGATGTAGCACCCGTATCAATCAAAAATTGCATTGGAACCTGTTGGGGACCTACTAATAATTGAATGAATGGTTCTGAAGTTTGCAAAAACACAGTGTCCCCCTGAATACTTCCTTCATTCCCTACAGCGTGTCAGTAATTACCTTGGTCCCACACAGGAAATTGTGAGGGCTGCTGGCCAGATTGCATGTGGTCTGGTACTGGGGGCGGCGGCGGAGGTGGCAATGTCTGCGGTGGTAAAGCCTGCACTGTTTGCTGTGCAGGCTTTACCACCTGTGCCTGAGCTCCTGAAAACCTACATTCGGTTGCATAATGACCAAAGGACTGACAGTTCCAGCACTGCACATGAGCCCTTCTATCAGGAGACGGTCTATTCATAAACCCATGTGTGAAACCTCTGCCGCCCCCTCTTCCCCGTCTCATCCCTCTGCCACAGGGAACATAAGAGGGATATCCCCCTCGATATGTTCCGGCAGGCATAAACTGTGGTGGACCTTGCATGATATAACAGTCCTGGATGTTTGTGCTTTGTGGGCCATCTGTAACCTGAGTTGCCTGAGCCTTAGAATGTTTTTTCTCTAAATCCGCTATCTGTAATGACATTAGCTTATTGGACATCTTTAATTGTTCTTTATTAGAAGCTCCAATCATTTTCAAGTGTACTGAGGAAAAATGTAGGAGCGTAGCCCTAACCTCTGGCCATGGTTTAGTTGATAATGCTACCACGGTATTCAAATTATTCTGCATATTAGTTGGTAGAGTAGCGTAAAATAAATGCAGAAACACAGGGATATTTGGCTGTACATCAGCATCCTGTCCAGTCTGCGCCTTATATATATCCATACATTTAGTCAGATGTCCTGAGAAATCTTTGGACCCATCCCATTTAAATGCCGTAATGGCAGTAAAATCAATTGTTGTGGGATATAGGACATTTAAGGCGTGAGCTAGGTCAATTCTGTCTTGCCCGTGGAAGGGAAGACCATCAGCAGTGTGTGTCGTTAATCTGGGTAGATCGCTTACGACCGCTAATTGTTGTAAATTAATCCCACAGGCTGCGCATAATGCTTTAAAATCCCCTATTGCCAATTGTGTTCCAGCTGTGTGGGTATCAAGCGCCTCTAGCCACAACCGGGCTCCCTTATGTATGCTAGGCAGTTTTTGAACAATTGTACTAACATCAGTAGGAGTGTATGGTTTGTATGTAGCTACAGGCTGATTTTGAGCATCTGATCGTAGAAAAACCAGGTACTGGTGGCTCGCCCCCCTAGTGCTTAACCCGAGTTTTTTTTATTATAATCTGTAAAATACTGTTGCCACACCTTATAGCCCTTTATCATGTAATCATAATCCTCCGTTTTCTCACAATGTATGTCTATCAGTGCATGCAGCTCAGCAAGCTCACTCTCAGACTGTGGACCCTGCTCAAGGCAAGGAATCTTTTCCACTCCTGCGTCTGTCAATGCTTTCACCACCATGTCCCACCATGGGACACCATATTGTTCTTCCTTATTTTCTCTTAACCTGCTATGTATCCATTGTGTCACCACTCCTTCACTCCGTACCAACAGTATATTCAGCACTGGTGGAGAGGCCTCAGTAATAGAGGCGAGGCCGGGGATTGAACCCAGGTATAATCAACAGTAGGCAATCTAGCATACAAGCCGACCCGATTGCCAAGGCAAGGAAGCACAGACAGGAAAGTTCCTTATATCGGGGATCAATCAGGGCGTGCCGTGGAGCTGAGACGCGCCCCTGGCCCTACAATAGGCTGGGCGGTCCGCATGCGCATGCATAGGGGCGTGGTCAACATCGGTGAGGCCGTCTAACCTCGGCGTGGGGTCTGGTGCGCAGTGGAAGGCCCGGCGACCGCTGCCGCAGGACGCCGGGGCAGGGCGTGTAACAAGTATGTAGACTGTCATTTACGGAAATATGTACAACAGGGCAAAGTTTATGTCCATGATACATCTCATTTTTTGTGTATGCTGGAAAAAATAGAGATCAATGTAGCAAAGTCTTGGTTTGTCACCATGGATATCAAATCCTTGTATATGTTGATACCACAGGAAAATGTTCTACAGGTTTTGCGTAATTTTCTTCAATAGGGAACGTCCTCACAAAGTACCTACGCAGTTCATTTATGAATTGGCATTGATGAAGAATTTTTTCATTTTTCAGAATACCTATTACCAACAGGTATCAGGAACAGCGATATCAAACCAGAGATAAAACTGTAGAACCAGAAAACAGTTTAGAAACACGCATTACTCGTTATTCTCCACTTAGCCGACGATCATTAGAAGCATTCACTCCCATTGGCCAATCATACAAACCATAGAAGTTTTTCAAGATATGGATTTTAGAATGGCTTATTCCCAATCTCAAAATCTAAGGGAAATTTTGTGCCCAGCACTATTAGAAGACAACTCACAGCAGACCACTATCGATAAAACAAAACCTTTTGGTCACTATAAATGTGGACATTGTTCCATTTGTTCTCAAACTTTGCAAATCAAGGAATTTGTCAATATAATAACTAAACACAAATATACATTGAGAAATTTTACCATGTGTGCTTCAACTTATATAGTGTACATCATCATTTGCCCATGCTCCCGTTATTAAGTGGGTCAAACTACACGCACATTTAGACAGCGCATATGTGAGCACAGAAGCTGCATCAAAAATAGAGAAAATTCACCATTGGTTGCTCATTGTGCAAAGTTTAATCATCGGTTTGAACAACTGAAATGGTTCGTGATAGATATTGTCAAATCACACACAAGAGGAGATCGAGCACACAATTTGTATACACGTGAACAACAATGGATTTTTAGAATGCAGAGTGAAGAACCACTAGGTTTAAATAGCCTAATAGACTGGTCTAGCCTATAATGTGTAATGCTCAGATCTTGCTACAATGTTTAATATATTGATTAAACACCTGATGAAAGTGTTGACGTCATTACGTCATTTGTGAGTAGCCAATAAAAATAGAGATTTAACATGCACGGTTTGCCATTTTGATTTAAAGCTCGATGAGTAAAAAGGCATGGCATGAGAACAATCGTAAGTAAGTCATCGACCAATGTGAATGTAAACTTTTTTGTCATTAATTATGACCTTTTGTCGTTAAAGTTTATCTTTAGACATGACACTGCCCAGATGCAGCATCTTGCGAAACGTTGGCAACGTCAGCATTTCTGGTGTCTTTGGCATCTACAGGCAACTACTAGTGCCCATATTTACAAGAAGGAAATTACTTCTCAGAGATAAGTAATCTTGATGCCATTCAGGCAACTAACACAGTGCCAATAAAATTGTTATATTTGAGTTCAACATTGCCTTACTGGCAGCTTAAGTGCCTTTGAGATTTGTTACCGGGCATATGTAATATTTATAGACTGCAAGCATGAATGGCAGACACATAGCGGTACCGGCTGATTTGAATTGTTGAAAAAGCCAATTGCTGGTTTAGAATCAGAGAATTTTCATCAATAGTAGAGCTCATGAAGTCAGTTCTATATCACAAAAAGCTCTAACTATGTCTCTGTACATTTTCTTAAAATACTGTTAAACAATGAAAAAAAGTAGTTTTTCAATAAAAATACAAAAGAGGTTTTTAAGACCTATGATTGTATCGACTGGTTCACACTCTGATTAACCAATTCAGAAAAATACCATTGCTGAGGTCTTTTCCTCTATTTATGAAATTATATATTCATGCATTCAAAAATATATTATTGTACACCAGCTATTTTGCTAGTTCATTAGAACATTTCTCAATCAGGGTAGCTTGAGGGGGTGTGTTTCAGCCTATTCTGCTTGCAAAGGCTTGGAGGTCTCAGTTGACAACGAAGGAGAAATGATGTCTTACCTGTTAATTTCCTTTCCTTTACGTCTGCTCACCAATCTAGGATCTATGGATTTAGTCCTCATCCAGTAGCATGGAGGCAGAGTTCTATTGAGAATTACTACTTACCTGATAATTTCCTTTTCTTTAGGAAAGTCAGATGAATCCAGAACCAGTGTGCTATGCACCTCTACCAGTAGATGGAGACAGAGCAAAGCTGACATTACAGTATATATACCCCTGCAGTGACATCAGCCTGCCAATATTCTCTTCAAAAGCCAACGGTGGAGAGACTAGCAAAAACTTGACTAATAACAGATAAAATTTCAGTACTCAGCCAACAGGAAACACTAAGCTCAGACAAAAAAAATGTATCGACACTAGTCTGGGGACTAAACTAACACTTACCAATAAACCCTGGAACACGTAGCCACGCAGGAGGACCATAGCACAATCAATCAGCAGCCAAGAGCGGGAAGCTGGATTCATCTGACTATCCTAAAGAAAAGGAAATCATCAGGTAAGTAGTAATTTCTCATTTCTTAGCACCTAATCAGATGAATCCAGAACTAGTGGGATGTACCCAATCTACTCCCAGATAGGGCGGGAGACTGCCTGCGGTCCAGTCAAAACCGCACATGTAAAGGCTATGTCCTCTCAGGCCTGCACATCTAGACGATAATACCTGGAAAAGCTGTGTAAGGAGGACCACGTCACAGCTTGACAAAGTTGATAGGAAACAACAATCTAACTTCCGCCCATGACACACCCTTGAGCCCTAATGGAATGAGCCCTAACTTGACTAGGCAATCCGTTACTACCTCCTTAAATCGGAGGCTTGACCTGAAGTAGGTCTTGCATGAAGTGCCCCACCAGCGGCTGCGTTGAGATGGGTGAGCCATCCACTCTATGGTAGTAGGCCCCAATAGCACTGAGGTGGACCCTCACGGAGGTGGTCTTCAGGCCAGTCTCGGAGAGATGTCACAGGTAGTCCAGAAGCTTCGAGGTGGAACAGAACGGGTCCAACCCATGTCCCTCACACCAGACTGAGAATTTCTTCCACTTCAGACTAAGATTTTCTAGTGGAAGGTTTCCTGGACCCCACCAGGATCTGAGATACCCCTTCTGAAAGATCCAGAGCCTGCAATGTCATCCTTTCAAAATCCAAGCTGTGAGAGCTAAGGACCAGAGGTTAGGATGGTGTAGCCTGCTCTGATCCTGCGTCATCAGGTCTGGGGAGGTCCCCAGGCTGATCGGCATCCAGAAGGAGAGATCCTGCAGAAGGGGGAACCGGATCTGCCGAAGCCAATAGGGCATGATTAGGATCATGGGTCCCTGATCCTGTTAGCGCTTCAGGAGAGTCTTCGACATGAGTGGAAGCGGTGAGTACACATACAGTAGACTGGTGCCCCAAAGGTGGGCAAAGGCATCTGATGTCAGTCCAGTGTCCCCCTTGACCACAGAGCAAAACCGATCCACCTTTGCGTTGCAAGGGGAAGCAAAGAGATTAAGATCCGGGGTCCCCCAGAGGCGGAAGATTCAATCTGCAACCTCCTGCTTGAGGGACTATTCGTGAGGGCGAAACAAGCAATTCAGAACATCCACTATCACATTCTCTGCTCCTAGCAAGTAAATGGCATGAAGAATTATGCCTTGGGATAGCGCCCAGGACCAGATCTGGACCGCTTCCTGACAGAGCAGGAACGACCCTGTGCCTCCCTGCTTGTTCAGGAACCACATCACCACATGATTGTTGGTATGAATCAAAACTATCTTGTTGGTAAGGCGATCCCGGAAGGCCCATAGAGCGTACTGGATTGCATGGAGCTCCAGCAAGTTTATCTGACATCGACCTTCCTGTGCGGACCACCAACCCTGAGTGCAGAGATCCACCACATGAGCTCTCCAACCCAGGTGGGATACATCTGTATTGAGGGTGATCTGCAGGGAAGGGACCTAAAAAGGTATTCCCACCTCTAGATTGGATTGGGCCTCCCACCACAATAAGGACTCCCGAAGTGGAGGTGTGATGCTGATGCATACCCAAAGGTCCTGGGCAGCCAGATCTTGAACCTGTTTCCAGAGGTTCCTGAAGTACTGACCCATATACAATTGGTAGCATGCAATCTGGGCTGCCAGTATGGACCCCTGGAAGACTTTCCGTCCTAGAGCATCCAGGGGCTGTGATTGTGACCTGGAGGAGCCAAAGCATGGGTCCGTGTCCTCCTAGCTTTCTTCAGGGCGGATTCCACCACTACAGATTAATGTGGAAGATGGCAGCGCTCAAAGCCCATGGTAGGTTGCATCATGTAAACTGCATCTGTTTTTCGGTTCACTGGGGGAACCGAAATGGGGTGCTCCCACAACCAGACCCTTGAAAATGTTGTTTACCGTATACTGCTACCACCTCCTTAGAGGCATCAACATTTTGTGCCTAGAATCCTGTTTGGTCAAAAGCTGGAAGGGCACAGATTTAGACATAGCCCTCACAAAACCGGCAAACTTCAGGTCTTCCAGTGGAGACTTACGCCTTTCCTCTGGAGGCGAGGGTTCAGAGGGAAGGTTCTCAGTCTTCTGAAGAGGACGGGGATGCCTCCCCAAAGGTCATAGGGGGCATCATCCTCACTCGAAGTGCCCGGGGACACTGGAAGTGGACCCCCTAGGCCTAGATTCTGAAGACACCCGGAGCTCCAAAGGTATGGGTACCAGCACTAGTGGTTCCGCGGCACTGAGGGGTGTACCAGCGTCAGTGGCACTGCGGGCACTGGAAGCACCAAGGGAATCGGGGGGCCCACTGGCACGAACCAGATGGTCCTTCCTCATAGGAGAAATTGGCCACTAGAATAGCTTCCAGTAGAGGCCGCTTCGGTGCCCCGTGCGGCATCGAGGGCGGCCGGGGCACCGGGTTAGGCTGCATCATCAAGGAACCAAGCAATAAATCCAGTCACTCTAGCAACGATGTGAGCATCGATGGAGCCGATTTTGGCTACGGTGGTGGTTCCGAAGGAACCGGCGACTCTATGCCTTGTAGGGCTCGACTGACTGCCAACCATATACAGCCCTCCATCTTCTCCTCGAATGCTGAGATCGGTGGAGATCGCCTTGGGCCCTCAGTCTCGGAGGGTGGAGCCTCCTCGGACCTGAGCCGCTTCAGGGGCAACTCGGACAGTGCCGATGCCTTCCCGAGCTTGGAGTCATGGGAAGATAGTGATCGATGGCAATGCTTTCTTGATTTCTCCCAATGCTCGGCCCAGTCCTTCCCCAGAGCCGAGGGCAACAGCGAATATCCAGACCTGAATGAGAAGAACTAGAAAGTGGACGATCCCCCGTGTCCAGTTCTACTAGAGAACTCAGCGGTGAAGACGACATGGGGGCAGGGGTCAACGACTCACATCCCCGGGGCACCAGTGCCCCCGATGTTGAAAAAGTCTCTGACTTTTGGCGCTGAAACATTTATCCATTTTATCAAGATGCACGTGACGGCCCTTTCGAGTCATCTGGGCACAGAAGGCGCATCTCCGGATGTTGTGAGATGCTCCCAGGCACAAGATACAGACCTCGTGGGGGTCTGTGATGGACATGGTCTGGGGGCACCAGATAACCAGATGATGCAATGGGAAACACAAGCCAGCGCGCGGTCGATGGCTGGCGGATACCGGGAAATGGCCCTCTCTGTAATCAACCATGAACTTAAAAAAAACCAAAAAAACTTATCACGACGCCTAGTCACTAATCCTAGAAACAGAGTGTGATCGGGAAAAATGGAAAGAAAAAGTTTTCCACAAAATTAGCCATAAGGTCAACAGCATAAGAACATAAGAAATTGCCATGCTGGGTCAGACCAAGAGTCCATCAAGCCCAGCATCCTGTTTCCAACAGAGGCCAAATAAGGCCACAAGAACCTGGCAATTATCCAAACACTAAGAAGATTCCATGCTACTGATGCAATTAATAGCAGTGGCTATTCCCTAAGTAAACTTGATTAATAGCCATTAATAGACTTCTCCTCCAAGAACTTATCCAAACCTTTTTTGAACCCAGCTACACTAACTGCACTAACCACATCCTCTGGCAACAAATTCCAGAGCTTAATTGTGCGTTGAGTGAAAAAGAACCCCTTTAAAAAATGAAGCAGATGTGTTAGGCAAGACTTCCCTTGGGTAAATCCATGTTGACTGTGTACCATTAAACCATGTCTTTCTATATGCTCTATGATTTTGATCTTGAGAATAATTTCCACTATTTTTCCTGTCACTAAAGTCAGGCTCACTGGTCTGTAGTTACTCAGATCGTCCCTGGAGCCCTTTTTAAATATTAGGGTTACATTGGCCACCCTCCAGTCTTCAGGTACAATGGATGATTTTAATGATAGGTTACAAATTTTAACTAATAGATCAGAAATTTCATCTTTTGAGTTCCTTCAGTACCCTAGGATGCATACCATCCGGTCCAGGTGATTTGCTACTCTTTAGTTTGTCAATCTGGCCTACTACATCTTCCAGGTTCCCAGTGATTTGCTTCAGTTCATCTGACTCATCACCCCTGAAAACCATCTCCGGAACTGGTATCTCCCCAACATCCTCATTAGTAAACACGGAAGGAAATAATTCATTTAGTCTTTCTACAATGGCCTTATCTTCCTTAAGAGCCCCTTTAACCCCTCGGTCACCTAATAGTCCAACCAACTCCCTCACAGGTTTCTTGCTTCGGATATATTTAAAACGTTTTTTTTTTGCTTCCATGGCCAACTTCATTTCAAATTCTCTCATCACCTGTCTTATCAATGTTTTACACTTAACTTGACAATGCTTATGTTTCATCCTATTTTCTTCAGATGGATCCTTCTTCCAATTATTGAAGAATTTTTTTTTTTTTGCTAAAATAGCCTCTTTAACCTCACCTTTTAACCATAACAGTAATCGTTTTGCCTTCCTTCCACCTTTCTTAATGTGTGGAATAGTTATGGACTGCGCCTCTAGGATTGTAATCAAATTTGCAGATGATACAAAATTGTTCAGAGTAGTTAAATCACAAGCAGAGTGTGATAAATTGCAGGAAGACCTTGTGAGACTGGAAAATTGGGCATCGAAATGGCAGATGAAATCTAATGTGGATAAGTGCAAGGTGATGCATATAGGGAAAAATAACCCATGCTACAGTTACACAATGTTAGGTTCCATATTAGGTGCTACCACCCAAGAAAGATCTAGGCGTCATAGTGGATAACACATTGAAATAGTCTGTTCAGTGTGCTGCAGCAGTCAAAAAAGCAAACAGAATGTTGGGAATTATTAGAAAGGGAATGGTGAATAAAACAGAAAATGTCATAATGCCTCTATATCGCTCCATGGTGAGACCCCACCTTGAATACTGTGTACAATTCTGGTCGCCGCATCCCAAAAAAGATAATTGCGTTGGAGAAGGTACAGAGAAGGGTGACCAAAATGATAAGGGGAATGGAACAGCTCCCCTATGAGGAAAGACTAAAGAGGTTAGGACTTTTCAGCTTGGAGAAGAGACGGCTGAGGGGGGATATGATAGAGGTGTTTAAAATCATGAGAGGTCTAGAACGGGTAAATGTGAATTGGTTATTTACTCTTTTGGATAATAGAAAGACTAGGGGGCACTCCATGAAGTTAGCATGTGGCACATTTAAAACTAATCGGAGAAAGTTCTTCACTCAACGCACAATTAAACTCTGGAATTTGTTGCCAGAGGATGTGGCAACAAATTCCAGAGGCTGTGTTTAAAAAAAGGATTGGATAAGTTCTTGGAGGAGAAGTCCATTACCTACTATTAATTAAGTTGACTTAGAAAATAGCCACTGCTATTACTAGCAATGGTAACATGAAATAGACTTAGTTTTTGGGTACTTGCCAGGTTCTTATGGCCTGGATTGGCCACTGTTGGAAACAGGATGCTGGGCTTGATGGACCCTTGGTCTGACCCAGTATGGTTATATTAAAAAAAAATTGTATTTTTAAACAATGTCCTTGCCTGTTGAACACTTTTAACCTTTGCAGCTTCACCTTTCATTTTTTTCTATTTTCCTCATTTTATCAAACTTTCCCTTTTGAAAGTTTAGTGTTAGAGCTGTAGATTTACTTATTGTCCCCCTTCCAGTGATGAGAAAGCCTCACGGAAAAAGAGAGACTGAAGAGGGACCCCACATGAATGCATGGATAGAAGTATGCTGGGCATGCTCAGTTTCCCAGTCAAAGTTCTAGCAACTTTGACAGAAGTTTTCCATGCCAGGCTCTGATAATGTCACCTATGTGTGAGGACTACCATCCTGCTTGTCCTAGAAGAATGTTTGTAATGGAGAATCTCCTCTGCAGCTAATATGGAAGACCTTTTCAGAATTTCTTGCCATCAGCATGTTACATTAACAATATAAAAAAATATTCTACCACAAAACATCCTCAATTACTCTAATGTAGTGGTTCTGAACCTTTTTCCCATCGTGACACACCTGACAGATCACGCTCACATGTGTCACACTGCTCATTACAATTCACAGCGGAAATAAAAAATAAAGGCCCAGTTTTATTTTTATTGTTAATAATAACACAAGGGAAAGATAAGTACTCTGAACAGAAATTACATAAATAGTAAACATCCCATATCAAAACAGCATCAATTTCCAGCACTCAAACAGTAATCACCAATCACCTTACCTAAGAAAAGGCACCACTGAAATATTACACCAGGACTTAAGACATTAACACATCTCCTATTAGGAAAACGGAATAAGCCAGGCTGCTATAGAGTTCTACACAGAAACTACCACAGCAGAATATCTCACCTCCGTCACATGTGCAGACCCTCACCTAACAAAGAATACAGAGACCATAAAGCATAACCAGAATCATGCAGACAAAAACTGAACTGGAAACTGCAACAAGCCAGAGACTGTATGCAGTGTAACAAAGGAAAAAGAAACATCACCAGGCCTCATAAAACAAATCAAGAAATATAAAATCAAGAGCAGTAAAACCATACTAACAAAAGGAACAGATTATTTCAAAACTGCTGATGAATGGAATATCCAATAATTAAAAACTCATATCAAACATTTCTAGATACCAATAAAATATTTCAAAATAGCAGACAAAGACCCAATAATGAAAAATAATAAGGATAAAAAAATGCTTTGCTCTGCATACTTGGGAACGTTTGATATCCAGGTGTCCTGAGATTGTTTTGAATTAGCAGGGGTGATGGTTTGCTTGAAACTTTCTCCTCTTTCACACAAACTCTCACACATACTGGCTCTCAATCACACACATATACACATACTCTCTCTCACTTACATAAGCTCTCAATCTTGCACATATACACATGCTTTTTCTCTCACTTATATAGGCTCTTAATCACTCATTTACACACATGCTGTCTTTTCACACATACAGGCTTTCAATCACACACATGCATGCTCTTACACAGGCTCATTTACATGCTTACACACATGTTCTCAATCACATATTCACATGCTCTCATCTACACCAGCTCTCAATCACACACAGACACACATGCTCTCATACACATATGTTCTTAATCATATATACACATCTCTCTCACTTACACATACAGGCTCTCACTCATACACTTACATTCATGCTCACTCATTTTATAAACCTCTATCATATCTCCATTCATCCATCTCTTCTCTTCTCTAAGCTGAAGAGCCCTAACCTCTTTAGCCTTTCTTCATAGGGGAATCATCCCATCCTCTTTATCATTTTGGTCACCCTTCTCTGTACTTTTACTAATTTTATTTCTGTTTTCAGAATCCATGACCAGAATTGCACACAATTACTCAAGGTACGGTCACACCATGGAGCACTACAGATGGGTAAATGCTAATTGCTTAATCAAAAAAGTACAAAGACTAGGGGACATGCAATGAAGTTAATAGGTAATACATTTAAAACAAATAGGAGAAACTATTTTTCTACTCAAAGCATAATTAAGATCTGGAATTTGTTGCCAGAGGATGTGGCAAAAGCATAGCTGCGTTTAAGGTTTGGACACGTTCCTGGAAGAAAAGTCCATGGGGCTTAGGGAAATCCAGTGCTTATTCCCGGCTTAAGCAGCATGGAATCTGTCAACCTTTTGGGATCCTGCCAGGTACTTGTGCCTAGGATTGGCCCTGGTGGAAACAGGTTACTGGGTTTGATATATCTTTGGTCTGACCCAGTATGGCCAATCTTATGTTCTTATGTATACAACAGCTGAAACAAGAACATAAACAAACAGCATCTGGAAGACACTGACTGTACTCTCCTGGTAGTAGATACAGTTTATTTAAAGTTTTAACCCTTTGGGATCTCCATCAGGGGATTTCCTCCACTGCTGAATGCAGAGGAAAGCCTTAGAAAACTTACAGACTCCTTGTAAAATAAGAGCTCTGCCTCCCATCTTAAGGGATGGGACCACCTGAGAAATAAAGGAAGGCATCCTGTCCCTGTGGAACAAATGGATGAATTCTCCCCATTAGACAATTCCTCTTCCAAGGAACGCAAGAACCTGTCCACTTCCCATTCTTCATCTGCTGTTGAATCTGGAGACATCTGCAATGAAACCCCTTCAGCACAGCCCACTTCCTTCTCCAAGACGGAATGCTTTGGCAAAGGAATGCTCACCACAGAGCACCTGGACAGAACTCTAATTCTTAGCACGCAGAGGCCCCCCCCCCCACACACACACCAGGTCCCTGTATAGCACAGATGGCTTGATGTAAAAAAAAAAAAAATTAAAGGAAAAAAGACCATTAAAAAGGACATAGAACCTGAGGGATTCTACAGTCAAATCCTTTTCTGGGATCAATATCAGTGGCTCAACCAGACCTAAACCATATGTATCTGGAGGCAGGGCAAGTGGGAATGGGCTATGAAACAATTTTCAAAATGGCATCAGGGTGAGGTGCAGCTTGAACTGACCTCAGAGCAGACAAAGCGGAGGGCCTAAAAATAGATGCTCCCTTTAAATGCCCAGGAGGCACAATTTCCTGTGCAACTGGAGTCCCTCCGGCTAAGTTTTCTTCCCCATCATAGAAGAGGCTGAAGGAACCAGCTGCATTGCTGACTTGTCGACTCTTGCAGCCCCTGCAATGGCACTCCCTCTGTGATATGCCTGGATCTAAGGAAATGTGCTCCCCTCGCTCTGAGACAAAAATCAACCTGACCACAGATCAGATCCTGCAGACTCACCACCTACCACCTGACTACTACCTCTCTCCAGTTAATTTGCTCTGCAACATCCTCTGACCAGAAAAACTTTGTCTTCCTTTTTTTTTTTTTTTTTTTTTAAACAAAGTTGCAGGAAGGCAGAGCAGCATAAAATAGACAACAGAGAGGAAAACGTGTGTGTGTGTGTGTGTGTGTATGGGGGGGGGGGGGGGGCAGAAAAAGAAACTGATTCAGAAAATCATAACGACCTAGTTCCCTAAGCCCTGGGCAATACTAAGCCCCAGTGGAGAACCTGGAAGCTAATTACTAAAGCACACTTTAGGCTGGGAAACCCAGAAACCTGGTCTGCTCAGGAAAAAAAAATCTTACAAACCGAAAAGACAGTGCAAAACTGCCCTAGGATCAGAACTGCTAGATGCCACAACAAATGGACCCAAACCAAGACCTGGGATCCTACTGTACCAGATCTTTGTCTGCACTGCAACCTAAATAGGGGTGACTATGTCACAGAAAAAGGTGTGTCCTTTCTCCATCTGCTAATAGATGGCGATAAAGCACCTAGAGTAATGTAGCAGGGTGGGGGTGAAGGGTTTTTTTTTTAAATTGTAGGCTTTAGTGTTTGGAAGAGCATCCCTAATGAGGTGAGATTTGAGTTATCTAGATTTTAGGAAATACTATACATTTTGATATTTTAATCTTGTTTTTAACTAAGTATCACTGCTGATATTGCTAATTGTCTGCAACACCTGAATTGATAAATGTATTTGGGCTTATCTTCTTATGCACATGTTGGAATTGTTATGGATTGGTATGGTAGGTGTTCCACCTTCATGGAGCAGAAGGATGGAGGGCTGTCATCTTCCAATTAAATTAAAAAAACCCCAAAAAAACAGGGATGGGATCCATCAGGTCTAGAGGACGCATATAAAGAACAGGTAGTAAAACACTGCACGGAGCGGCAGTAGCCACAGAGGCATTCACGGGGCGGGATGCCAGTGGCCAGTGGTAGGTGTCCACCTTCACGGAGCGGAAGGATGAAGGGCAGCCATCTCCCAATTAAAAAAAAAAAAAAAAAAAAAAGAAAAAAACAGGGATGGGTTCATGGGCTATAGGTATTACCAATTATTAGGCTTTTCAATATTTGATGATAGTTAATGTGACTTTCAAGGCATACTTCACTTTCAGTGCATATCCAGCATAGCTCCCTGCTTCAACGACAGGGGAGAAGAAAAACTAATACTTCACACATATCCAGCATTGCCCTCTGCTTCATGGCAGAGAGCTATGCTGCCGCTTACCCAACTAATCAAACTTAATATTTCACTTGGAAGCAGCTCCATCACTGCTCTCTACATTAATAGTGGGGGTGAAAGGGAATTAGAACATAAGGTTACTAAGAGCCAAGAGAAACAGATAAGTATGAGAAAAAATAAGTGTGAAGCTTGCTGGGCAGACTGGATGGATCGACTAGTCTTCTGCCGTCATTTCTATGTTTCTATGATTGTATAGTCTGTGATGTTGGTCTGTCCCATTTTAATATATTATTTGGATTATATTATTTTGTTTACTTTTGTTCTCTGTTATGAGCCTATGGGATGGGTGAACAATCAATCAATAAACAGATGCACACAGTTTACAATCAAATAATTTTTTAATACAAAAGTGGAAATAATTGGAAACAGTGAAAAAGACAACATCATAACTTTCAGATCCGTGTCAAAATATTATTAAAAAAACCCCAAAAACCAATCTATATAGGAACCAATCAACAAGTTACTCCCACAATTCCACAAAAGTGATTGTGTTATACACAAATAGTATCTAAAGTTTAAACAGTAGTGCCACATACTTGCTCAATGCTAGTAAAATTTATCTGAGATACTGTAATCTATGCTTCAATTAGTAGAAAAATACACAAGTATAATTTGAATATCCACTTTAAATATATTCATTCAAGGACTTCACAGAATTTTTCAGCTTGCAGCCATATTTTTTGTTTTCAATTATTGAATGGGAGGTTTATATGACTATACAGCAAGGATGAAAAGTACTGGGATACTCCAGATGCATTGGGAAAAACACAGAAGCACAGCCGCCATAGGATTTAGCAGGAATGATTAGGGAAAAAATATTACAAATGAGAAAAAACAGTTCCTGGGAGTAAGCAAAGATGTATTGTCAATGTTTTTGAATATATCTTCAGAAGATACTGCCACTTCAGTAGGATGCAATAAGTGTTTCTATGTACAATGTTCTTAAGAGAAAGTGGCACACAACAAGTTGCAATTAGGATGGAGTGCATACCATCTCTATTCACTGTTGACTTGTCATAGAGAAACAGTAACAAATCTCAAAATTAAAAGATCTCTCCTTAACATACATCAAGCCCATCCCCTTTGTCCTTAAAAAATATTGGAAATGGATTACAATTTTTTTTTTTAACACCTCCTTATGCTGCTTCCAGCTTATGCCAGTGGATATATTCAATCTGAAAACAGACTGAAAGAGTAGGAGAGATCTCATTGTATTATGAGATTTTATTCAGGATTCATGCCTAAAATTTCCTCATAAATGCAATTGTTCAGGCACATATGAAGAGATTAAGAGCCAAACTCTTTAAAGAAAAGCACTAAAATAAATTATCCATTGTAATGGAACTCCATTTTCTTTAATTTTTTTTGACAGAAGTGCACAACCTTGCTCAATGGCCACAAACAAATCTGATTTTCTAGTAACGCAAACTAAGCAAATTAACCTGATTTACAGACCAACTGTATGCAAGCAAATAAGTGATGAAATTTCAATGTGGATATCTTGCAAACAGACTTTTTTGGCACCCTTGCGAACTAAGGTTGTACACCTCTTTTTTTTTTTTTTAATATAGGTGGTTATAGGGAAGCTAAGTGGGGAGAGAGACACTTTCAAACTACCTTTTTACCTAATCCTACCATATAAGTCATGCTGAAATACTACTCCCAACAGATGCAGAGGGTTGTACAACTTTTCAAAAAGACTAAACCTTTGTAAGCAAGTTCTCTAATTTAAGATTAGCTGGAAGTTCTTACTTATATTTCTGACTGCAAACTCACCTTTTGCTGGGGTTTGTAAGGTAACTTGGCATGCAGGGGGTTTCACTCTCTTTTATAGGCCAAAGATTTTTCTGCTACATCTTCAGTCTACAAGAGCAAAATATTGATAGGAGTTCTATGGACGTGAAGAAATTCCCCTAACGAAGGCATTAACATGGATGATGTGAATCATGGATCATGTCAAGATTTGTTGGACTGTATTTTGAAAAGGGATTTTTAGTATATCCATCTGGAGTTGGGAAGTATCATTTTTTCTTTATCTACTGGATTATATTAAGTTTTCATGTACAGGTTTTTCGTCTAAATCTTGATATTTTTGAAACCTTAAGCTGAGAATTGTGTTGCTTTATGCATGGTTAAAAATTGTACTCATCCAAAACAAAAATGATCATAGAGAGACTGAATGTTTTATTTTTCTTTCACCAAAAGCATTTTCAAACTCTTTCCCTAGTGTTGAGTTTATTTTGAAAGAATCACCATCACTGGTGTTTCTGTTTTCCTAATTTTCTGTGATCACTATAAATGCATATCAACTTGCATTTGTTCAACACTTGTATTAATGAAGTAAATATGTAGAATTTTAAACATTTTTTTTCCTTTCAATAGGCAACCTTAACTTAAACCTGCAATATTCTATTTGTATCTAATCATATTCCATATGGTAATGACAACAAAGGTGGTAAAACCCTGATACTTAGGCAAACTGGAGTCAATTATTCTGGACAGGCCAGATAGCAATGTGCCTATACTTACTTTTTATTTTTTTTTCATTAGACCACATTTTTTTTTGTCTCCCCCACCTAGGCTTCATTTTCATATAGTCTTGTGTTAACTCCATAATCAAGATATATGTGACTTTTCAAGGCCTTTAGCGTAACTAACAACCACAGAAATTTAGAACTATGAAAAATAAAAGAATCCAAATAAGCCAGGCACAGAGATGCTTGTTGGTTGATGTTTTCAGGAATGCAATGTTTATTTTCTATTGCTTTTTTTAAAATTAAAATTGTATTGAATTTCTGAAAAAAAAAAAGTTACTCTTTTCTTGCCAGGAATACTTCATAGTTATTGAAGGCCACTTATTGATGACATCAAGAGTGTACCTCAGATTTAGAGTTTTCCTGTCGTGCTATGTTAGGTGATCTCTGGACAAAGCATTACAAGTAATGCACTGTCTCCTTTTGTCTGTAAATGTGAAGATTTATCACTACTTTTAACAGTTCAGATTTGAGCAGCAGGATGCAATAGATAATTTTTATTCTATTTCTAGTAATCACATTACTCCTGGAGTAAAGCGGATTCTTGCAGATTGAGGACCCAATTTTCTCCCATTCTGTGTCTATAGGAATAAAGCTTAATAAAATCTGGCACTGATCTAGGAATTTTAGCTTGCAAAGAATACAAAAATTTTACCAAACATATTTGAGCCTTACATGTCTCAGATTCCCCATAGACTGCAGGTCTCATAAGTTAAGGGAGTGAACAATATTGTTTGGTAAAAGCACCAGAGGTGAGCTGAAAGAAAGGATGGTTAAATGTAATCACTGAGTGCTGTATAGGTACAACCAGCTCTAAAGAATTCCACCAAAACCTACTAGCAATTGCTAAAGCTTTACTTTTTTGACACTCCCTCTGACACTTGCAATTCAGCAGAGAGCACGCACTGCTCCAAGCAACACTCTGCAGCAGGGAAACTATTTAGAAAGCTTGGGTATTAGCAAGCTTTTATGAGCCAAATAAAAATAGGTTTTTCCCCTTATAATTGTTTGCTTATTTTCAAATTTTGTTTTACTTCCATTCCCTTCAGCCTTTTCTCTCAAACTTCAGCCTCTTCCATCTCCCACCCACCAGTATCACCCTCACTTTCACAAGATAACAGTTGCAGCTTCTCTCCCTGCCACTGCTTGGATTGCAGCAGCAGCCTCTCCCTTGTCAGCTGCCCAATCCCAGATTTATCCCGCTTGCAGAGCCCTAATGGCTGTTCAGAGCTGTAAGGAGTTTACAGGCAAAGGACCAGGGCTAGTTGGTTTCTCCCCCACAAATGAGAGCAGTAAGGGGAGTCCTAGTTGTTGGGTGCTTTCAGAATTTGGTGTCCTAGGCATATGTGGCTGCTTACATCTAATGAGCAGGATTCGCTGGATACAACAGAAGAAGGCTGCATAGGTAAGGAATTTTGCAGCTATTATGAACTTTTCAGTGCAAAAATGTGTAGCAAAAAGAGAAGGTTTGTTTAGACTCATGGGTCTCAAAGTCCGGCACATAATGTAGAACAATGTATACAAATAATTAACATTTATTGTGGATACACTGAGAAACAGAGGTATTTGCAGGATTTGAGAATTGAAGTTACAAACACCTGACAGGGATCACTGCATGGCCATGGTGGTGACTAACAAAAGCAAGGGAACAGAAAATTATCTTGCCTCATGTTTACTATTTTTACTACTTTGTAGGTGCACACAAAAATGTTCACCACAAAAATTGTCCCCATAAGGAGAAAATATATCTCAACATATTCCACACAAACACACCAAGCAAAGTACACTAAACAAAAACAGCTACACAAAGGCACTCAAAAATACAGATATACAACACAATCACACACACAGGTATGAGCTAATCACAACATAATATATACTTTAAACCGTAGTTATAAATGCAAACTGAAAGGAAGATACTACCTTCAGGACCATACACACATTTTCGTATTATTTGGTTCAAACAACTAGAGCACTGACTTGTGCAACTCTATCCTTTTGAGCAGCATAATGCATTAAATAAAAATACACTGATCTGATCTATTAGAGCTCATGAAAATCAAATCACTTGTAGCTTCATTCTATAGTCAAGATTTGACTGCTAACAAAAAAAGTCATTTCTCATTCAGACTCAAGTAGATCTAAGGTTTCTCAATTTGATGCCATCAATGACCAACAATCTATATGTCTATCACTCTTTTTATAATTAGGGAGTGATGTGCCTGGCAGGACAGGAATAAAAACAAAAAAAACCCTTTCAAATTTATTAAAGCAGCAGTGATGCCTACTCACTGCAAAACTGAAATCTACAATATCAAAAATGAACAGATGCCAAGCAGAAATTGTGTTTTACCAGTTCTTTTTTAAGAAATGATGCAACATAAAATAAAACAATTTTAAATAGTTTCAGTATGGATAAAGTTGTACCTCAATGAGTTTGCAAAGGCAAATGCATCTATTGGCTGCTGTTCCAGATGACCCAAAATGGACAATTTGTTTTTAACAAATACTTAACAAGGATCAGAGAACAATCGAGGCACTGTGGGGCCTGAAGGCCAGCATTTTCTGTTATCCAAAAATATTTATTTCAGTTGTAACTTTATTGAAAACAATCGATATATCTTGGGGCCAATATTCAGCACTACTTAGATGGACATGCAGTGACTTTTACAGCTAAGTGGTGATCGCTGAATATCCCACTGCAATCAGTGGTCGCCACTTAGCCAGATAAGTACTTAGATGGGTAACTTGTGGGCAGGATAGGGGCGTTTCAAGGAGGAGCTATTTGGACTTATGCCAATATTTGGACATATCCAGTTAAGTTAACCGAATAAGTCAGACCTGCTATCTAAAGTTAGCTGGCTATAACTCATTTGGCTAACTAGAACTTATCTGGGTACATTCAGTGGCATAGCTGTGCCACTGAATATCCTAAGTTAGCTAGGTAAGTTATATTCAACAGATAGCCGGCTATCTTTGAATATTGGGCCCCTTAATGTTTTATCATAGTTGTGTTACAAAAATGGAGATAAAATAAAATGTTTGCCATTTTTGTATTTGATCTCTTCAAATCTATTTGCTGAAAATTTTATTTTGTAGTGAGGAAGAAGGCCTTCTTACAAAAAACCTAAAAAGCATTCAACTATAAATTTAAAAATAAAGAAAAGCTATTCACAGTCTTTCAAAGCTAAAAAAATACAAGACATTTGAATGTAGTTCTATTGGACTTGGCTTGCCATTACTGAGGATCATTAACACAGGATGTGTAACAATGATGTGTCACTTGGTGCATGCTCACCATAGAAAGATGGGTCTCGCAACAATTTTTGAAACTTTTCTATAAATTAATCAGTGTTTGATTTTTCTACTCATTTTTTTCTTTTCTACTTCCTTTTCACTGCCTTAATGGCATTTTATGCTATAGTGTCCCTCCAATTGTTCTCCACATCAACAGCAGAAGTGCCAAGTGCGCTGGAAAGTACTCATATTTGTAAAGCTGTATAAATCTAAGAGGTTGTTCTTCACTTCAGAGTTGGCATGAAAACTATATTGTGTCCCCTTGTTTTGTTTAAAATGTGGCAAAAACAACCCAGTGTTTAAATAGAACGTTGACATTGGGGAGATTTTTTCATAATTTTATCCAAGATGAAATGACCAGTGTACTTCATATCATCTCTGCTGTTTGAAGAGATAAGTAGTCCCTATATGCACATCAATGCATAATATCTGTTTGGTTACAAATTACAATTACGTGGACTTTCCAGTTCACTGAACATTTTTCGGTTGATGTGAAAGATACCATTAAGGCAGTGTTTAAAAAAAGGAAGTGAAAAGAAAAAAATGAAATGAGTAGAAAATTTGTCATATGCTTATATCATGAAGTCTCATAAATGTAGTGTGTTTTGAATTACCATATTTTTCGGACTATAAGGCGCACATAAAAACCTACGATTTTCTCAGAAATCGGAAGTGCGCCTTATAATCCGGTGCGCCTTATATATGAATTTTTCTCAAGCACAGGCTCGCACTCACCTCTAGGCCTCCTCTTTGCGGGTCGCCGCAGGATGGGCTCTGCAGTGGCCCTGCTACCGGGCCTCTTCTTCTTCTCGGGCCGCTGCGACTTGAGATTCGCGGCGGTCTGTAAACGCAAGTGCTGCTCCACTTCTGCACGCGCTGATGCTTCCCCTCCTTCCTGCCCACTCGGCTCCTGCAACGTTTACTTCCGGGGACTCACAGGCAGGAAGGAGGAGGAGCATCAGCGTGTTTAAACGCAATCTTTTTCTTGGCCTTGCCGATCTGCCTGTCGCTGCGCCCGGGGGCAACTATGCAGATACTTGGAAAGCCCAGGGGCGCTTTAATCAGCGGACTTTGCAGCAGTTCTCAAAGGGCAAGTATCTGCCTACTTTCCCTTTGGCTATTGCCCACAGAGATTTGCAGCTGCTTTTTCTGAAGATACATTTTCCCCTCCAAAACAGTCCATGTAGTTTTGAAAATGCAACACTTCGCATGCTCTTGTCCTCCCCGCCCCCCCCCCCAGCCTAACCCCGTCTCTGAGCCCGCCTGCTTTTCCCAATGTGTAAAGGTACGTGCATTGTTGGTCCTGTGCATGCTCTGACCGGGTACAAAGCAGTCAAATTTCAGTCAAGCTGTTAACCCAGGGAAATGCTTTTGTAAATCACCGCATCCTGTAATAATACTATCTGGTTTTAGTTGGGGGGATAATAAAAAGTACCGTAGTTTTAAAGGGTCGGCGCAACCGATTAAAAAAAAGGCTCTGAGCCGCGCCTTATAATCCGGTGCGCCTTATATATGAACCTGGACGCCTTAGCAGGCGCTCATTGATAATGCGCCTTATAATCCTGTGCGCCTTATAATCCGAAAAATACGGTACATGGACTACATGTGATGCTAACCAAATTCAATCTTTAAATTATCATTGGTGAAGTTATAGAAAAGTTTAAAAATGTGTGCGAGACTCACTTTTCTATGGCAAATATACATTTGAACGTGGTGTTATTTTTACGTCTTCTTGGTACATATGACAGGAATATGCTTTTGGGAAGACAAAATACTAAACTTTTTTCTAGGCTTTTTGAAGGAGAGGGATCAAGTTGGATATGTAACTGTCAAAAAAATTTCTCCCTATGCATACAGAAATCCAGCAGTCCTCTGTTGCCATCATTAAGCAGACAAAATGCTAGTCATGGTTAAACAAAACTCCCTGACCCTGTAATAAAAAAAAATATATAAATAAAAATTTCACACCCTGCACTATTCCCATCCCCTTGTTCTGATGCTATTGCACCATTACTGGGTGACAGTCCTTTTCTGAAACATATCCAGGATTGTCTGCTGCTTGTTGCTGGCTTGCAGTGCTTTGACTGCCCCTGAAGAGTCAGAACGTCTGTTACAGTTCCTCTTTGTTTCCTGCTCTCGCTTGACACCATGTGGTGATTTCAGAAAGCTGTTCCTAGAGGGACAGCTGTTCTCATTTGAAGAGTACCCAGACATTTCCCAGTTCATCTCTTTGGGCTGGCTCGATAGAGATTTTTGATTTGTTTTTACTTTTTGACTTGCCCTCTTTGCTGTTGACTCCTCCTCAGGATTGCCATCTCTGCTGGAACTTGGCTTGGCACGCAGACAGTATTCATCTGGGGAGCCTTTTTGTCTGTAAACTTGACTCATCTCCTTGTCCATCTCCTTCTGAAGTTTCAAAGCCAATAATCTGTCTTGCTCTTCTTGCCTTTGTTTCTCACAGAGATCACTTTCCAAAGAGGTCAGTGGCTGTGCTTGAAGACTAGTCTCCAAAACTATTTCTGTTTTCTCCTCTTTTCCTTCTATGACAACCATGCATGCCCGTCTTCTTTTTGTGGCTGAAGAGGAATTGTCCTCTTTCAGGTAGTGTTTCTCACATTTCCTTTTTGGAGTCCAGTTAGTGGCCCAGTCAAACACATTTATGCCCTCTGTGCCATTTCTAGTCATGCCTTCCAAATTATGTCCTATGCTATTCTTCTCCTGGCTGCCATCTGCTGAACTGGGTACTACTACCCAAGGACATGTGTGAGAGTTTGTACAATGTACTTGCTGTTGGCATTTAGCCTGTGAAAAGATATTTGCCATCTTCTCAGTAGAACAGGGAAAGCTAATGCATCGTGAAGTTTTTCTATTGCTAGGTCCTCGTTTCGCAGGCATGCAAAGTTTGTTATCAATTTCTGGTTTTCCATTGTTTGAAGTTATTGTTGCATCTTGCTCTATGGGAAAAAATGCTTTTTCAGAACAAGCACTTAACTGAGGCATCAGGCGATCAAGGATTGAATCCTCTAGACTTGCTGTGGGGATATGGGAGGGCATCTGTGGAGAAAGTGTTGGCATTTCATCCTGTTCCTCTGCCCATGTGAGGTCAGTATGTTGCATAAAGCTTCTTTCCTTTGAGTAAAAAGGCAAAAAGGTGATATTTAGCAAAACTAGGGAAAGAAGCCACAAAAACAATTTTAATAGTACAGAAGTAACAAAAAGTATTTTATTTTTTTGCATAAAGTCATACCAGAACATGAAAACGTCATTTCATGATCCTTGGTACATCTTGGTTACAGAAATTTGCACATGGTTATGAAATATGCATTATGTGAATTTCTATGTAATAAGTCAGGCCTCAATAAATTTTCGTTGGATCTAGAGACCAGTGCAAAACTTTAAAGCCAGGGGCTGAGAACACTCGCAAACTCCCCATCTTCCTCTTTAAAACTGAATAGTTGCGGTGGGGAGGGGGGGGGGGAAATGAGGTTTGAGGAAGGGGAAAGAGGATAAGATAGCTCAAAGCAACTGGCCCATAGGTTTCTGAGGTTCTCCCTCCAACGTCTGCTGCAGCTCCTTCTAAGGCCAAATTTATTAAGACTGCTTTCCCATTCTGTCTATGGGGGAAAAAAGCATAGTAAAACTAGTTTGTCTTTTCTCCCTCCATCACAAGCATGCTGTCAGTAGCGTGCCCATGTCCCCTCTCTCTGTCCTCCCCTTTTCTCCACTAGTTTCTGTCCTCCAAATCTGTCCCCAGCAACCTTCCTCACTCTCAATATCCCCCAACCTTGTTTTCAGTCTTTTCCCCCAACCTGTCCCCTCTCAATCTTTCTCATCCCTAGCAGTCTCTCTCTCAACATCCTCCTTCTCCCCAACAGTTTCAACCTCCATGTCTCGAGCAGGCCCTCCTTGCCAAATATCCCCTACCCCACCTCCACCTAGTTATCCCACTTGTCTCCCTATCTCCATCCAGTCATCTACCTTGGCAAACTAGCCACCCCACCGCCCATTCCACCAACTAGCATGCTCCAGTCTCCCTCCAATCAACTCAAGCCAGCTGCATAGTGTTCTTCCTCCACCCCAACTCTTGCCAGTTATCTCTCATCCTCACCTTCTGGCCATCTCCACTGCTGGAACCACTGCACCATTCAGCTCTTAGTGAGCTCAAGCTATGCGGTACTCAAACACTTGTGCTAGTCTCAAGTGCAAACCAGTTGACTTCACCCTTTTCAGGCACTAATGCTAACTTCTGCTTATCAGTACTTTACCTGAAACAAGCTAATTTTGGAAACATGTCTTCTCTATAATTCAACTTTTTTTTTTTTAAACAGCTTTCAAGCCTCAAATTAAAACAAAAAAAAGAAATAAGAACTACTTATAAATCTAAAAAAAAATGGACATACCAGTCTTCCACAAACACACCATACACTTATTTAATACAGTTCTACTGAATTCAATGTTTGGCAGTGAAGGGAGGGATCCTGGACTAGTCTGACTGGACTCCAGGAAAGGAAATTATTAGGTAAGAAGAAATTTCTCTTCCTCTTCATCCAGTCAGACCAGTGGGATATACTTAAGGAACTGAACAAGGCAGGATTCTGTCAAACCCGTTTACAGTACCCCTGGAACCAAACAAATCTTCTTCTCTGACCTTTACAGCCAATCAATAATGCTTCAAAAAAAAAAGAACAGAAACATAGAAATGATGGCAGAGGACCAAACGGCCCATCCAGTCTGCCCAGCAAGCTTTCGCTCTTGATTTTTTTCTCATACTCATCTGTTACTCTTGGCCCTTAGTAACCTTTTGGTTGGAACTGCATCTACGTGAAATATCTAGCTGTGAATGCAAGGAAAAGCATGTCTCCGTGCTACAAATCCCCTGTGGCGAGACCAAATGCAGTGCTGCCCATGACGTTTCCTGAGCTCTAGTAGAATATGCTCTGATTTGTTTAGGTAAAGTTTTACCCTTATCAATATAATCTGCCTTAATAACCTCCTTAATCCAATGCGCTACAGAGGCATTGGTAGCTGCCTCACCTTCTTAGCAGCATTAAATACGAAAAGATGATCGGATTTCCTTAACTCATTCATGACTTTCAGCTACCTCAAGGGAATTCTCTTTATATCCAAACGATGCAGCAGCGTGTACTCTCCTGACTCTGCATGCTTAGCAAATGAAGGTAAACAGACTGTGATTCAAATGAAATGCTGTTGCCACTTTTGGAAGAAAGGAAGCTACTTTATGAATTGTGATCACATCTTTCATAAAAAGCAAAAATACCTACAGTACCTGAATGTAATTCCCTTTGAAGTGCTGGAAAAAGTGTGAGAAGTGGAATATATATAAAAAAAAATCTAAATAAATGTTTTCCTACAAGATAGCAAGTTTGCCTGTCGTAAATGTTTTCCCATAGATAACAGGATGAAATAGCCATTACATGTGGAGGACGTCATCCGGCGGCACTGAACAGACCTCTCTCAGCTAATAGAGCTTTTGCTCTATCAAGCATGTGCCTCCTGAACCCCCTTAGTTGATTTGAGAGCCAATTATAGCTAGCTGGTTGACTGTCCAGGGAAGGGGGCAGGTATTTTGAATGACTAATTCATCTTGCTATCTATGAAAAACACTGTTTATAGTAAGCAAACTTGCTTTTTTTGTCAATAAGTAGGGCTGAATTACCCACTGCATATAGGGAATCCCAAGCTGAGGGTTGCAGCACAGCATTTACTGGATAAGAAACCTGGACTGCACTGTGAAGAGTAGACTATTGGATGAACAGGCTTATGCAAAACTTCTTCTCTGAAATTACTGTCACTCTTTGAAAGACTGTAAAGACAGTAATGGGTTATACAAAGGTATGTAGTGAAGTCCATGTTTCAGCTTTGCAGGTGTCTTCAAAAGGTATGGATCGCAGATGAGCCACTGATACAGCCATGGCTCTAATTTGATGAGCCTTCATGGAATCTATAGGCCTGCTAGGTTATAGTAGTGCATGATACAGTCTGCTACTCAGTTGAACAAAGTACGTTTAGCAGCTGCTATGTCCAGTCTTTTAGAAACATAAGAGACAAAAAGCTGCAAAGCCTGACAACGTGGCCAAGTTCTTTTGTGATATGCCAAAGCCATTTTACAACCTAAGATATGAAGGGCGTTCTAACTTTCATGTATATGTTACTTCAAAAATAATTTAAGTAACACGATGGTTTGATTATGGAAAGCAGATTTTATTTTTGGTAGAAAGTTCAGGTAGATGCAGAACAATGCCCTATTGTGGAAGAATGGCAAAGAGGATAATGAACAAAAGCCTGAAGTTTGCTGACTCTTCTGGCTGACATGACTGCTACAAGGAATTTTACTTTCCACATTGGAAATCTGAGTGAAGCAGATTCCAGTGGTTAAAATGGCGGCTTCATTAGTTGTGCTAAAACCATGTTTAGGACCCATGAAATAGATGGTTTGACAACTGAAGGTTTTGCCTGCCATAAGTCTTTCATGAATTTTGATACTAAGGTATGAGAGATTTGCTTACCCTCGAATTAAGCATGATAAGCTGCTCTGGCATAGAGATGTACTCTTACTGATAAAGTGCTAATTCTGAAGCAGAAATGGAGAGCACATAGCTCAGTAACTCTTCAGGTTCACATGTGAAGGAATCCAAAGAACTGTGTTGATACTATGTGGAGAACCTTTCTTATCTAAAAGCACAGGCTTTTAGTTGATGGCGTTCTGGCAGACCCTATTATGGCCGCCATCTCTTTTGGTAAGCACATCCAGCAATCATTGAGTGCACAACATTCAAACCTTCAAGTTGAGGGAATGAAGGTTTGGATGAAACAGATGTCCCTCTTGTTGGACTGCTGGACTGCTGTATTAGATACATGAACCAAACTTGTCTGGGCCATGCTGGAACTATGAGGATTATATGGGCCTGGTCTTTTGAGCACTTTTTGCACCGTTCTGGCTATACATGGAATTGGTGGAAAAATATACATGATATGGGCATGCAGACATCAAGCTGTCCTGCAAGCGACCTAACTTCCAGGGAATCTCCATCACTTTAGCAGATTGCCTCAGCAGAGTTTTTCAACCACATGGTCGGGGTCTGCATCAGTCAGCGCAAAACAGAAAACTGGAAAGGTTTTGTCTAATGGTTAGAGCAGCGGGCTGCGCTCCAAGTAAGCCAGAGTTCAAATCCCGCTGCTGCTTCTTGTGACCTTAGGGCAAGTCATTTTACCCTCCATTGCCTTAGGTACAAACAGATTATGATCCCTCTGGGGACATAGGAATACCTATCATCTACTTTGAAAAAGTGGAATATAAACTAAATAAAAAAATAAATCTCTATTCCAGTCAAGGAGAAACATATCCCAAGCAAATCTAAGTTCACTAGTAGAATGGAACAACACTTTCCCAGTTATTGTTTTTGCTCAGATGCAAACAGGTCAATTGTTGTAAAAGCCATAAAATGAAATGTCTATCGGCCGTTGACTGATGTTAGGACCATTCGTGGGTTGGAAAACTCTGCCAAGATCTGCTAAATGATGGAGATCCCTGGAAGGTAGGCCACTTGCAGGACAGCTTGATGTCTGCATGCCCATTCCCATAATTTTATCACCTCTTGGCAGACAGGCCACGACCCTGTGCCTTCCTGTTTGTTCATGTAGAACATGGCTACTGGGCTGTCTATTTGGATGTGAATGCTTATTTCTTGGAAGAGGCAAGGGAAGGCTATTAAGAGCATACCTGGTTGCCTAGGAGGTTGAGCTGAAATTGTCTTTCTATGAATGACCAAGTTCCCCAAGTTCAAAAGTTCCCCAGATGGACTTCCCCAACCCTTTGTGGAGGTATCTTTTGCCAACATGACTTGGTAAGTCACTTTGGTGGTCAGAAATTGAGTTAGCTGGTTTGGGATTGAATTAGCTGGTCCCATTAGGAGCACAGACCCCACTGCAGGAGAACTACGTGAAAGCAGATTAGTGAGACTATATGAATCACAGCCACCATATAACTAGAATTTCTTTGGCTGTTGACTGATCCATGTTCAACAGTTTGTATACAAGGGATCTGAGAGTGTTCGCTCGATCTGATAGAAAGAATTCGCTTGCAAAGAATCTATCCAAGCTCCTATGAATTTGATTTCTGTAAGGGAATTAGAAAGGATTTCTCAAAATTCACCACAAATCCTAATGATTATAGGACTTGTATTGATTTTTATAGGGAGGTTAGTACACCTTCTTCTGAGTTAGTCACCATTTGACAAATAAAGGAAAACTGATGCCCTGTTATCTCAGAAGAGCTGCTACTACAGTTAGGCCCTGTATTGATAGTGAGATGAGTCCATCATAAAGCACAGAAAATGCCAGTGGAAAGAATAAGCATTCTTCAGATTTAAAGCACACATCCTTTCTTTCCTTTGGATGAAGGGGAGGACTGTGTGGAGAGAATTCATTTTGAACTTAACCTGGAGTATGTGCTTGTTCAGGTTTCTTAAATCCAGAATGGGTCTCAGTCCCCCAGACTTCCTGGGGATAAGAAAATAGCGAGATGTTCTGAATTAAAGGCTGAGCGATGAGGTAGTGTAGAAAGCTGGGAGAAAAACAAAAAGTATCCTGACTCCACAATCTTGAGAACCCAGCAATCTTAGGTGATCTTGCACCTATGGCCAAAAATTTGGTTTAGGTTTAGGATGGACCTGTTGTGCTGTTTTAGGGTGATGACACTCATGCTGTTGAGCTCAAGTTGGAAGCTGTTGCAGAATTAGATGCAGCATCCGGTATTACTGGAATTACCAGAAGGAGAGTCTCTGGAAATAATAGCCTTTTAAAGGTGTAGAAGAAACACCTTGCAGAAGAAAGTTGCTCTGATCCTTTAGATAGGGATTGGACATCTATATTTTGATTTTTTATTTGAGTGATTGTTTTTCTGAACTTTTTGCTGAATAGCTGATCACACAGCCAAGGAATGTCTGCCAGCTTATCATGGATGTTGTCATATAGGCTGATGGCTCTCAACCAAGCCATGTGGCGTGCTCCAGTGGATGCTGTTGAGGAATATGCTGTGCAGGGGCGTAGCATTCATAGTACAGTGGTGCACAGGCACCAACACAACTTTAAAAAGGGGTGTGCTGTAAACCACCAACCAGTGGTGTTCTTAGGTCTGGGCACACAAGCCCATGCCCCAAGTGATGATCAGTGCCCTGAGTCCTTTTGTTGCGGTTAAAAAAAAAAAAAAAAAAAAGTTTATCCCCTGAATCACTGAACTGGTGAAAATATCCCTGCCTTCTCTTACCTCCTCAACCATGGCTTTTGTCACTCCTTTGTAAGGGGGAGGGGTATCAGCTTGGCATATAGTAGCAGATGTGCTTCATGCTGCCTGCTTTCCAGCTCTATCAGCAGCACAGACATGGAGCAATCGCAGGAAATCTGAGCATGTGCAGTGCTGCTGGCCCTCTCAGAACCCCTCCTGCTATTCTGCCCTTCTGAAACAGGAAGTGAACTGGCAGCAAGAAAGGAGGGAGGGGTCATGGAAAGGAAAATTAGTTCTTACCTGTTAATTTTCGTTCCTGTAGTACCACGGATCAGTCCAGACAGTGGGTTGAGCCTCCTTTCCAGCAGGTGGAGACAGACTAGAACTTGCAGGATGCCCTATATATCAGGACAGAGCCTATCCTCTAACCCTTCAGTATAACGTATGTCAAAGCATAAAACAATAAACCCAAGAATAGGATCAAGCAAGTAACCTCAACGGAGCAACCATAGATTAATGTAGAAGCATGGTATACCTATACACTCTTGCATAAACTTGGTATAAAACAACCACCAAGGCTTCCGGTGTAATTGCTCAGTAATCTTGCACCAAGGAACATATGAAAATCTGCAGACCTGCAAGAAAACAAGCTTCGAGAGGACAGAAGACAGACAGGGAAGGGCGTCTGGACTGATCCGTGGTACTACAGGAACGAAAATTAACAGGTAAGAACTAATTTTCCTTTCCTGTACGTACCCGGATCAGTCCAGACAGTGGGAAGTACCAAAGCTTCCCTAACCTGGGTGGGACCGAGACAGTCCCGCTCGAAGCACTTGCCGCCCAAAGGAACTGAACACCGGAGCGTGTACATCCAGACGGTAGTGCCGAGCAAAAGTGTGCAGAGATGTCCAAGTGGCAGCCCTGCAAACCTCCTGCGGGGAGACAGATTGACTCTCCGCCCACGAAGTAGCCTGAGAACGCAGAGAATGGGCCTTCAGACCCTCAGGAAGCGGACGACCTTGACAAAGATACGCAGAGGAAATGGCTTCCTTCAACCACCGCGCAATCGTGGTCTTAGAAGCCTGCTTACCGCAGTTGGGACCACTCCAAAGGACGAAGAGATGGTCCGATACCCGGAAGTCATTGGTGACCTGGAGATAGCGAAGCAAGACTCGTTTCACATCTAGCCGACGAAGGTCGCCACCCGCCGTACCCGCAATCTCCTCCGGAGAGAACGCTGGGAGTTCGACCGACTGGTTGACATGAAAAACGGAGACAACCTTAGACAAGAAGGAAGGAACCGTCCTGAGAGAAACCCCGGAATCCGAGAAACACTCCCGACAGGACAGCGCCTGAAGCTCGGAAATACGGCGAGCAGAGGAAATAGAGACCAGACAGACAGTCTTTAGAGTAAGATCCTTGAGCGTAGCGTGGCGAAGAGGCTCGAATGGAGCCGCACAGAGAGCACGAAGGACCAGGTTGAGACTCCACGATGGACACGTGGCCAGAGAGGGGGGGGGGGGGGGCGGAGGTGTTTAACGCCCCTCAGGAAACGAATCACATCAGGGTGAGCTGCTAAGGCATGACCGTCCACCCGACCCAGGAGAGAGCTGAGCGCCGAGACTTGAACACGTAGAGAACTGAAGGAGAGGCCCTTAGAGAGACCCTTCTGAAGAAAGGAAAGAATCAAAGGAATCGAGGCAGAGCGCACAGGGACACCCGCCTCCGTACATGCGGACTCAAAAAACTTTCCAGATGCGCACATAGGCCAGAGAAGTCGACTGCTTCCGGGCTCGCAGCAGGGTGGAGATGACCTCCTCCCTATAACCTTTGCGCCTCAGGCGACGCCGTTCAAAAGCCAGGCCGCAAGACAGAAGCGATCGGCCTGGTCGAAAAATACAGGCCCCTGCCGGAGGAGACGAGGGAGATGACCGAGGCGCAGGGGCCCGTCCACCGCTAGGTTGATGAGATCCGCGAACCACGGCCTTCGCGGCCACTCGGGAGCGACGAGAATTATCGTTCCCCGGTGGAGCTCGATTCTCCTGAGAACTTTCCCCATCAGTGGCCGCGGGGAAAACACGTACAGAAGGACGTCCGCTGGCCAAGGTAGAGCCAGAGCATCCACGCCCTCTGCGCCGTGCTCCCTCCAGCAGCTGAAGAACCGATTGGCCTTGGCATTGCGCAGAGTCGCCATGAGGTCGAGGTGAGGAGGACCCCACCTGTCCACTATCAGAGCCATGGCCGCGTCAGAGAGCTCCCACTCTCCCGGATCGAGCGACTGATGGCTGAGGAAGTCGGCTTGAACATTGTCTTTTCCGGCGATGTGAGAAGCCGCAAGGCACTGTAGGTGACGCTCCGCCCAAGCGAGGAGACGGCTGGCTTCTAAGGCTACCAGGGGACTGAGAGTGCCCCCTTGGCGATTGATGTAGGCGACTGTGGTGGAGTTGTCGGACAGGACTTGTACCGCCTTGCCGCGGATCAGGGGAAGGAACTCCTGAAGGGCCAGGCGGACTGCCAAAGTTTCCAGTCGATTGATGTGCCAGCGCGACTGAGTCTGGGACCATGTCCCCTGGGTGGACTGAGAAAGGCAGACCGCACCCCAGCCCAACAGGCTGGCATCCGTGGTTACTATCGTCCACTGTGGAGCTTGAAGAGGCATCCCTTGCAGGAGATGAGGAAGAGACAGCCACCACTGTAATTCGTCGGTAGTAGACTCCAAGAACGGAAGGACTACGTGGAACTGCTCCAACACTGGTTGCCAACGAGACAGCAAAGCTTTCTGTAACGGACGCATACGAGCAAAGGCCCAGGGGATCAGATCGATGGTAGAAGCCATGGAGCCCAGGACTTGGAGATAATCCTAGGCTGTCGGGGAAGATAGCGCAATCAGATTCTGGACCTGATTGATCAGCTTTAGGGCTCGCGCCCGAGGTAAGAATACTTTGCCTACTCGGGTGTCGAAGTGTGCTCCCAGAAATTCCAACTCCTGGGAGGGCTGAAGCTTGCTCTTGGAAAAGTTCACTATCCACCCGAGAGAGGCAAGGAGCTCCAAGACGCGATCCACCGCCCGCCGGCAAGAAGTCTCCAACTTGGCCCTGATGAGCCAATTGTTCAGATCGGGATGGACGAGAATCCCCTCCCGGTGCAAGGCCGCTGCCACTACTACCATGACCTTCGTGAAGGTGCGAGGAGCGGTCGCGAGACCGAAGGGGAGAGCTCGAAACTGGAAGTCCTGGTTGAGAATGTGGAATCGGAGATACTTCTGGTAGTCGCGGTGGATGGGAATATGTAAATATGCTTCTGCGAGATCGAGGGAAGCAAGGAAGTCTCCGGGATGGACCGCCGCAATGACCGCCCTTAGAGTTTCCATGCGGAAGTGGGGGATCTTGAGGGCCGATTGACCCTCTTGAGGTCCAGGATTGGGCGGAAGGACCCGTCCTTTTTTGGCATGGTGAAGTAAATAGAATACTGGCCGCGCCAATTTCCCCTTTTGGGACTGGGACCACCGCCCCCAGATCCAGAAGCTTGGAGAGAGTCTGGACCACCGCGTCCCTCTTGGCTCGGCAGCAAGAGGAGAACAGAAAGATCTGGAAGTTCCCGGACGAGGTCGAAAGCGTACCCGTCTCTGATAATGTCGAGGACCCACTGATCCGACGTGATTTTGACTCATTCCTTGAAAATAGGGAGAGGCGTCCGCCGAGGTAAGGGACAGAGGAATGGGTCGGCTGAACTTCATTGCATGGCAGGTTTAGCGGTGGTACGCACGGGCTGGACCTCGCGAAAAGGCCGCCTGCCACGAAAGGACTGCGACCAGGACTGCGCACAAGAAGACCCCCTCGCAGCACCGCCCCGCCCGCGAGAAGCGGAGCGACGCTGACCCCTGAAGCGAAAGCGAGAAGCCGCAAAGGACCGAGAAGACTTAGGGCAGTCCTCTGGAAGCTTATGGACCTTGTTGTCAGTCAAGGAGTCCATAAGCTTGTTGAGGTCCTCACCAAAGAGCATCTTACCTTTGAAGGGAAAGCGTGCCCAGCCGGGTCTTCGAGGACTGATCAGCCGACCAGTGGCGTAGCCAAAGGAGCCTCTGGCCAGCCACTGCCGAAACCATCACCTTCGCCTGCACACGGACCAAATCGTAGAGGGCATCTGACATGTAAGCGATTACCACCTCCAGACGTTCGGCTTGTTCTGCCTCACCTGGCGGAAGCTCCCGGGCGCAGAGTAACTGTTGGACCCACTGGAGGCCCGCCCGCATCATGAGACTGCTACAGCAAGACGCCCGAACCCTGAGGGCTAGGAAGTCAAAGATGCGCTTCAGGTGAGCCTCCAGCTTACGATCTTGTGAATCCTTCAATGCCGTGGAACCTTCCACCAGAATCGTGGTGTGCTTGGCCACTGCAGAAACATAAGAATCCACCGATGGATATCGCAACAGCTCCAGGCCCTCTTCCGGTAGGGGATAGAGCTTATCCATTGCACGCCCCACCCGGAGCGCACCCTCAGGAGCCTCCCATTCCCGCAGGATAAGGAGCTTAAGCATGGGGTGGAAGGGAAAGGCCGAGGCCGGAGCCCAGAGCCCTCCCAAAACCGGGTTCATATCCTTAGGGAGTGAGGCCATGAGATTATCCACGGAGGGACTTTCCAGACCCAGCTCCTCCAAAACAAAAGGGAGGAGGGGCTCTAACTCCTCCTTACGAAAAAGACGAAGGGCTCTGGGGTCATCCCCCTCTAGGGGGGGGCATCCGCCGAATCCGAGGAAGCAGCGGGGTCAGAGGACCCGGGAGACACCGGGGGGGGCCACCCCCGGGATCACCCGCACCCAAACAGGTCCCTGAGGCTCTGCGGCCGGTCCAGTGATCAACGGCGCTGAACGAAGGATTTTTGGCGGGGGGGGGGGCAAGGTGGGGCCTTTCATCTAGCTCATGCAGGCTAGCTAGATAAGATTTGTGCAAGAGGAGGACGAAATCCGCGGAAAAAGGGACCCTGGATTTGCCGGGGGGTGGGGGCGAGGGAAGGTCAAGACCCCCCCTCCTGGGGACCCGCGGGGGCCAAATTGGGGGTTAAATCAAAAAAATCCAGCCCCCTAGCCCCAGGGAGCACTGAAATCGGCCCAGATGAAAAATCTAAGATGGCGGCCGTTCCCGGGCTCTGCCGACCCGGGAAAGGCCTAGCCATGCCGGGAGGAGTGGAGATCCGGGCTAAATTTGCTTGTCCTGCCGAGGAGGGACCTTCCCCACCCGGCAGGCAAGCAGTGCAGAGGCCCTGACGCGAAAAACGCGGAGAGGATAGCCCACGAGAAAGACAGGCTGTCAGCCGGGACATAGCTAAACCTCGGCTGAAGAAAAAAAAGTTGAAAAAAAGCTTGATTGACAGCCTGCACAGCAGGAGAGAGCAGGCGGGAAACCTGTTGCCTTCTGCTTTTCTGACTGCCGGTTCTAGCCCTACTCTGACCAGTAAAAAATAAAAAAGCTGGTCAACTGCTGCAAATAAGTTAGAGGTAGGTGAGTACCTGCAACTTATTGAAAGTTTAACACCTTTTAACTTTTTTTTTTTTTTTTGAGCGCAGCAGTGGGTTCAAAACCCTCTCGGCAGCCAGAGGGGGAACGAGGCCCAGAGAGCGTCGGTCCCCACACCTGGAAGCGTCCACGGACTCAGGACTATGCAGGGAACCCCTTCCTGCAAAAGGGGACAAGCCCCCCTGAGCCGGGCAAGAGCTGGGAGACGGACGTCTCCCACACAAAAAACAGAAAAGCACTAAAGAAGGCAGAAATTTCCTTCAGAGATCCTTTTTTTTTTTTAAAAAAAACAAGAACCAAAAGAAGTACTTGCTTGAGCCTAAAGAGAAAGAAGAGGCTGACTAGCCTACAGCAGAGAACCGAAGGGGAGATGCTGCACCTGCTGGAGACAGACGAATACTGAAGGGTTAGAGGATAGGCTCTGTCCTGATATAGGGCATCCTGCAAGTTTTAGTCTGTCTCCACCTGCTGGAAAGGAGGCTCAACCCACTGTCTGGACTGATCCGGGTACGTACAGGAAACAAGCAGTACTGAGCATGCTCAAAGTCCTCATAGCCTGCACAGCATCGATTTCTCTCTCTGGAATTTGGAGTGGCTAAGCAGGAAGGAAAGAAGTAGTGATATAAAAATGGAGGTGGTAAATGGGAGGAGAATTGGGAAGGGAAGAAGAGAAATGAGTACGACAAGGGGGAGGGAAGAGAGTGGGAAGTAAAGTTTATAGATTAGAGGAAGAGGGATACGAGGAGGACAGCAATAGAACGGAGAAGAGATGGGGGAGGGAGATGCGCAGGGGAAAGTCTGTAGTGGGAGAGAAGGAGAGCAATCAGAGATGAGGGAAAGGCAAGAGGGATAAGAGGATTGTGTGGGAGAGTAGAAAAACAGGGATTGGGTGGAAGACTAAGGACTCAGGTGGATAAAGGTGAACCGGTAGATATAGTATACTTCGATTTTCAGAAGGCGTTTGACAAAGTTCCTCATGAGAGGCTTCCAGGAAAAGTAAAAAGTCATGGGATAGGTGGCGATGTCCTTTCGTGGATTGCAAACTGGCTAAAAGACAGGAAACAGAGAGTAGGATTGAATGGGCAATTTTCTCAGTGGAAGGGAGTGGAGAGTGGAGTGCCTCAGGGATCTGTATTGGGACCCTTACTTTTCAATATATTTATAAATGATCTGGAAAGAAATACGACGAGTGAGATAATCAAATTTGCAGATGACACAAAATTGTTCAGAGTAGTTAAATCACAAGCAGATTGTGATAAATTGCAGGAAGACCTTGTGAGACTGGAAAATTGGGCATCCAAATGGCAGATGAAATTTAATGTGGATAAGTGCAAGGTGATGCATATAGGGAAAAATAACCCATGCTATAATTATACAATGTTGGGTTCCATATTAGGTGCTACAACCCAAGAAAGAGATTTAGGTATCATAGTGGATAACACATTGAAATCGTCGGTGCAGTGTGCTGCGGCAGTCAAAAAAGCAAACAGAATGTTGGGAATTATTAGAAAAGGAATGATGAATAAAACGGAAAATGTCATAATGCCTCTGTATCGCTCCATGGTGAGACCGCACCTTGAATACTGTGTACAATTCTGGTCGCCGCATCTCAAAAAAGATATAATTGCGATGGAGAAGGTACAGAGAAGGGCTACCAAAATGATAAGGGGAATGGAACAACTCCCCTATGAGGAAAGACTAAAGAGGTTAGGACTTTTCAGCTTGGAGAAGAGACGACTGAGGGGGGATATGATAGAGGTGTTTAAAATCATGAGAGGTCTAGAACGGGTAGATGTGAATCGGTTATTTACTCTTTCGGATAGTAGAAAGACTAGGGAGCACTCCATGAAGTTAGCATGGGGCACATTTAAAACTAATCGGAGAAAGTTCTTTTTTACTCAACGCACAATTAAACTCTGGAATTTGTTGCCAGAGAATGTGGTTCGTGCAGTTAGTATAGCTGTGTTTAAAAGAGGATTAGATAAGTTCTTGGAGGAGAAGTCCATTACCTGCTATTAAGTTCACTTAGAGAATAGCCACTGCCATTAGCAATGGTTACATGGAATAGACTTAGTTTTTGGGTACTTGCCAAGTTCTTGTGGCCTGGATTGGCCACTGTTGGAAACAGGATGCTGGGCTTGATGGACCCTTGGTCTGACCCAGTATGGCATTTTCTTATGTCTTATGTATTGGAATGGATACGCAAGGATGCAGTGACTAATTTGGTAGGTTTGAGTAGGGAGGGTGTTAGATGGGCTAGTGGTGTGAGATGGTTCAAAAAGGTAGGGAGGGGTGGAGAAATGGTATAAAGCACCTGAAGGGGCTGAGAAAGTTGAGAGGCAATGGAAAGGGAAGCCATGAGATAGGAAATCTGGGAATGAACAGACGGAAGTGAACTTCCTGTTATTGATATGAGTTCCTCTTTCAATTCTGTGTTGATTTATGTAATCTAACTCGTCTCCATCCCCTTCTCCCCTCCCTCCCCCTTCCTTTCTCTCCCCCCTGCTTGACTTCCCAATAAGTTTATTTAGTGCTCTTGTTTTCTTAGTTCTCTCCTCTAACATTATTCTCCTTCTCAGTTATATGTTCCCTGTAAAGCTGGTTGCTAATTCTGTTATATGTAAACCGATGAGATGTTCCCAACATTCGTTGGTATATAAAAGCTGTTAAATAAATAAATAAATAAATAAAATAAAATTTCCAAAAGACCCAGATTGTCCACTATCAGAGGCTGGATGCTGGGCTTCATGAACCATTACTATTGACCTGATCAGCATGATCCTTATGTTGAGAAGGACAGATCTGTCAAGGGGGTCAGAGATGGGGGAAATGGAACTGAGGAGGGGGTGAAAGCAGGAATAGGTGGCTGGGTAGGGGCAGAAGAAAGGAGATGAGTGAGGGAAGAAGCTGGAGCTGTTGAAGGGATGAGGGGTTGGGAGAGGTGGTAAATACAAACAGAGGAAATAAGGGACTAGGGAGTGGGTTAAAATAGAAGGCTAAGAAAGGAGGGAAGGGGAATGGGAGGACTGGGGAGGCGGTGATAATGGTAGATAAGAGGTGAAAATAGATGAGGAAAGGAGGAGGAGAGGTGAAATCTAGCTATGAGAGGATAGAGAAGGAAGAAAAATGGAGAAAGAAGATGAAAGGGAAAGATCAATGTCAGAGACAGATTCAGGGAAAGAAAAGACAGAAGGAGAGAAATGAAAAGGACTTCAAAGACCAAGAAAAGGAAAGTGAAAGAGAAAGACCAGGACCACCCTAATTACAAAAAAATAAAAAGTTTAGAAAAGGTAGGTAAAATGCATTAATTTTCAGTTTTTAGTGATTGCATTATTTCAACTTTGGGAATGTGCATTTCTCGTATTTTTGAATTTTGATCATTACTGGAGGAGTTTCTCTTTCTCTGGTGTTGTGCTGTGTGCAGGGTTTGATTTCTCTGGGTTTCCATTTCAGTTTTAGTCTGTATGTTTCTCTTTCTAGTCCATGGTGGGCCTTTATTCTGTAAGGATCTTCTGCGTGTGTGATAAACATAAGAAGATGCCATACTGGGTCAGACCAAGGGTCCATCAAGCCCAGCATCCTGTTTCCGACAGTGACCAATCCAGGCCATAAGAACCTGGCAAGTACCCCAAAACTAAGTCTATTTCAGGTTACCGTTGCTAGTAATAGCAGTGGCTATTTTCTAAGTCAACTTAATTAATAGCAGGTAATGGACTTCTCCTCCAAGAACTTATCCAATCCTTTTTTAAACACAGCTGTACTAACTGCACTAACCACATCCTCTGGCAACAAATTCCAGAGTTTAATTGTGTGTTGAGTAAAAAAGAACTTTCTCCAATTAGTTTTAAATGTGCCACATGCTAACTTCATGGAGTGCCCCCTAGTCTTTCTATTATCCAAAAGAGTAAATAACCGATTCACATTTACCCGTTCTAGACCTCTCATGATTTTAAACACCTCTATCATATCCCCCCTCAGCCGTCTCTTCTCCAAGCTGAAAAGTCCTAACCTCTTTAGTCTTTCCTCATAGGGGAGCTGTTCCATTCCCCTTATCATTTTGGTCGCCCTTCTCTGTACCTTCTCCATCGCAATTATATCTTTTTTGAGATGCAGCGACCAGAATCATACAAAGGAGAGGGATTCTCTTGCATGTAGTTTCTGAGTAGGAATCTATAGTGATCCAATTTCTGTTATCCAGTTGTCTAGGGCTCAGTGTAATATTTGCAATGCTGCCTTTTCATAGGTAGGGTTGTTGCTCTGAGTCCTTGGGGTTTAGTGCCATTATGGCATTGTAAACTCGCTTCCGCCTGTCTTTTCTGCAAGGTTTTGCATTATTTCATAAGATGTCTGGCAGAGGAGGGTTGTTGGGTTGCTGATACTGAGGTGACAACATAATTTGAATATGTATTTTCTATGGTGAGTTATAACGGGGAAAAAGCCATGCTCTGCTTTGCATCCATTGTTGGGTTGGGGTAGTGGGGAACTGAGGCAGGGGCAGTGTGTAGACATGAGGATTGAGCAGAGAAGAGAAACTACTGGGGAGACTGAAAAGGGGAGTGGGGATGGGAATGAGGGACACAGACAACAGGAGCTTAGGGTTTGAGCAGTAGAATGGGGGAGAATAGGAACTTTGACTGAGCATTGGGGGAAAAAATAGAAATTGGGAGATATGAGGGGGTGTGTTAGTTGGGCTGGAAAATAGATGTACGAAGGGTGGGAAGGAGGCGGGAAGTAATGTTGAGGTGGTCAGATAAAAAGTGTAAAGCCTATATCCCAATTGCCCCTGTATCTTCAGTTTAATTATCAAAATTTGTGGGGGGGGGGGGGGGGGGTTTGAAAGGGTAGGGTGAATGAGAAGGATCTCTGGGCCCATGCTCTGGATCTTTTAAATACTTAGCAATGCCCCTGGTTGAGGGACAGAGCAGAGAGTTGTAAATGGTGGAGAACCAGGATTTGGTGAAGCAGTGGGCATTTGGCAATTGGGAGGTTACTAGTGGAGGCATTAGATTGGTTGGGGAGAAGAATGAGTGAGAGTGTAAGTTAGGAAAAAGACTGATGGATATGGAAGGATTGAGAAGTGGTGTAAATGGTCTGGAAGATTGGAGAGCTCCTGAAAAGCAGTGGAAAAGAATTGGGGAGCTGTGTAGCGGTGTGAGGAAAGGGATGGATCTGTGAAGAGGGTGATAGATGGTGGAAATGGAGCTGGGGAGGTGGTGAATGAGAAAGCCAGTAGATGTAAGAAACAGAAGAATGGGCTGGAAGCCAGGGAAACAATGAATGACAGGAAAGGAGCAGGGGGCTGGTGAGGGGATGAGAGCACAGGAAGGTGGATGAGGACAGGATAAGAACAGAGGGTGGCAGAAATGGGGAATTAGGGAATGGGTGAAAGACAAAGGTGAATAGGATGCTAGAAAAGGAGAGACTGGGAATGGGAGGGCTAGAGGGGGTTGAGGTAGGAGATGGAAAATTGGTAGATAGGTGAGAGGTGAAAAAAGGGAATCTGAGAAGTGGAGAGTTAGAGAGGAGAAGAGGGGAAAATTTAATTATGAGTGAATAAAAAGGCAAAGCAGAGAGAAATTGAGAAAAAAAATGAAAGGGAAAAAACAATGTCTGAAACAGATGTAGGGATATTTGTCCTTGTGTAGATCGATTCAGAGCGCTTTCCTCAACCTGCTCAGAAATCTGGAGTAGGAAAGGTCTTCCAGTGGAGACTAGCTCTGGAGAAGTAAGAATGTGGGAGGGGATTCCTGATGATCTCTTTTTAGATCCTGGAGGTGAGAAAACATCGATCCAGAACCCCAATGATGAAGTTGACTGAAGAGGCATCCTTGGTTGCTTCAGAGGCGTATACTGCTGGTGAACATCCTCTGACTGGCTGGACTCCGCTACAAGCAAATTCCATGGACTAGAACCTCTGTATGGGGGTTCTGTTGGGTGTATCCACTTGAACCAGGGATACTCTGACGCCTCCTCATGGGAGTAAATCTGATATCCTGGAAAGCTAAGACAGGAAGGTACAATCCTTGTCCTTAGCCACTACAGAGGTAAATAAATGCTTAAGCATTCCATTATCTGCTCTAGGGACCCATGTGCTTCTTGTACTGGTGTGAGTAGTGGAACATCCTCTTCTGATACCAGAATGGAATCCTGCACATCTTGTGGGCTTTGCAAAATTTGAATTGAAGGTTGATTGGATGTGAGAAGTATCAGAGAGCAAATGACATCTGTTGTCTCCAAATGTAACCCTTGCTGGTGTAATTGGTGGGAGTATCTCCATCAGCCCGTCAATATTCTGTGCAGGCCTGGGTACAGCTGCATTGGAAGCACTGCTGCACAATACATTGGTGATGGAGTAATATGCCCTGATAAGTGTGTGGAGGATCGATGCATTTCATGGGATTTATGCCTAAACTGTGCTGATGCACCAGAGACTCTGTACTTTTTGCGCATCAGCTGCTCCGCGGAGTAGCACCTTTTCTTTTTCAGTGCATGATACTTACTTGACCCACAGGATTCAGCCTGTTCTGTTGAAGGGGAGATACATTTGAGGAGGTGTGGCTCAACTCAATTCCTGGGAAGGAAAGGGCAACTACCATCCTAGGCAGCAGTAGCAAAGTTTATGGACATTTTTCTACCACAAATACAATCTTTGAATCCAGTCATTATGGATTTTCTCTTGCTGGTCATGGGGATAAAAAAATGTTCCTAATTTTCCTTTTTTTATTTATTTATTTTTGTAGTGGTAGCACTGAAAAGTGCTGTTTTGTTGTGTCAGTGAAACAACTTTAACAAAAACATATCCAGATAATTATAAAAAAAAAAAATGGAGCGAAAAAGATACACATCCGTGCTGGTGCTCAGATTAAAAAAGAATGGGGGGGCGGGGAAGAGGGGCTCATGAATTCTTGTACATGCTCAGTAGAGCAAACACTCTACTAGCTAAGAGATCCTTTGGTGCTGCCAGATGACATCCCCCACATGTAAAAGAAAATTATTTCTCACCTGCTAATTTTCGTTCCTGTAGTACCAAGGATCAGTCCAGACCGTGGGTTATGTCCCCCGTCCAGCAGATGGAGTCAGAGCAAACGTCGGAGGGTGCTGGCATATAAGCTGGTGCACCCTCCCCAGAACCTCAGTATCAAGAATATCAAAGCTACTAAAACTGAGAAGGATGGATCAAGCTTAATCGAACTGAAACTGTTGAAAAACTAACACTGGAATGTAACTTGCAAAAAGAACTGTCAACTATCCCCAGAGGGAAACACAGAGAAATGGGCAAACAAAGCCCGAACCTCTAGAGAAAGACCAGAGGAGACAGGACGAGCAGGCATTACCCCCAAGTCTGAAAGAGCCAGGGCGGGCGTCTGGACTGATCCTTGGTACTACAGGAACGAAAATTAGCAGGTGAGAAAAAATTTTCTTTTCCCTGTACGTACCAGGATCAGTCCAGACCGTGGGATGTACCAAAGCTTCCCTAAGTCGGGTGGGTCCCTGAGGACCCTGCTCGGATCACCCTGTCACCCAGAGACCCTGAATCGGAGTCCGGCAAATGAAGCTGGTAGTGTCTGGAGAACGTGTGAAGGGACTTCCAGGTGGCTGCTCGACAGATTTCTTGCGAAGAGACGCAATTGGATTCCGCCCAGGAAGTCGACTGGGCGCGCAGCGAGTGAGCTTTAACCTCCGCCGGAGGGGTCCGGCTGGCGCCTATGTACGCCGACACCACCGCCTCCTTGAGCCACCTCGCTATCGTAGTCTTCGAGGCCTGGGAGCCTTTCCTGTTGCCAGACCAGAGGACGAAGAGATGGTCGGAGACCCGGAAGTCGTTAGTCACCTCCAGGTAACGAAGTAGGATATGCTTGACATCCAGGTGCCGGAGGAACCTGGGAGCATCCTCCGGGAAGGACAGGAGTTCCACCGTCTGATTCAAATGAAACGCTGAGACTACCTTGGGCAGAAAGGAGGGGACCGTGCGCAACGACACCCCCGAGTCCGTAAAGCGTAGGAAGGGGTCCCTGCAGGAAATGGCCTGGAGCTCAGAGATGCGACGCGCCGAGCCTATAGCCACCAAGAAGACCGCCTTGAGTGTGAGATCCTTGAGGGACGCGTGACGTATCGGCTCGAAGGGGGCCCCTGAGAGAACCCGGACGAGGTTGAGGTTCCACGAGGGATAGGGATTCCGAACCGGAGGTCGCAAGTGTTTAGCCCCCCTGAGAAACCTCGAAATGTCCGGATGAGACGAGAGGTCAGACCGTCCCGCGGTGTGAACAAATGATCCTAGGGCCGAGACCTGCACCCGCAGAGAATTGTAGGCGAGACCCTTGTCGAGACCATCCTGGAGGAAGGCCAGAATCTGGGCGATGGAGGCCATGGATGCGAGGGATCAGTGGGCGGAGCACCAAACCTCGAAGACCTTCCAGACCCGTACATAAGCGACCGACGTCGAGACCTTGCATGCCTTAAGGAGAGTGTCTACGACTGGGACAGAGTAGCCCTTGTCCTGGAGTCTCCGCCTCTCAAAAGCCAGGCTGCAAGACAGAAGTGTTCTGCCTGGTCGGAAAATACGGGTCCCTGATGAAGGAGCCGAGGAAGATGTGCGAGGCGAAGGAGCCCGTCCACCACGATGTTGAGCAGGTCTGCAAACCACGGACGCCGTGGCCACTCCGGAACCACCAAGATGACCGTCCCTTGGTGAGTCTCTATTCTCCTGAGCACCTTGCCCACCAGGGGCCAAGGTGGAAAGACGTAGAGCAGGATCCGGGTCGGCCAGGGGAGCACCAGGGCATCTACCCCCTCTACGCCATGTTCCCTTCTTCGACTGAAGAATCGAGGAGCCTTGGTGTTGGAGAGCGTGGCCATGAGATCCATCGCCAGAGTCCCCCAGCGTCTGGTGATAAGAAGCATTGCGGCGCCGGATAGGACCCATTCCCCGGGATCCAGAGTCTGGCGACTCAAGTAATCCGCTTGGATGTTGTCTACGCCGGCGATGTGTGAAGCTGCCAGACGCGTGAGAAAGCGCTCTGCCCAGACCATCAGGCGAGAGGCCTCGAGGGCCACTTGTCGACTCCTGGTGCCGCCTTGGCGGTTGATGTAGGCCACGGTGGTCACATTGTCCGAGAGGACTCGAACTGCCCGGTTTCGTAGGAGAGGGAGAAAATGCTCGAGCGCCAGCCGGACCGCTCTGGTCTCCAGACGGTTGATGGGCCAGGATGCTTGATCCTTCGTCCACTGACCCTGCGCCGAGCTCTGTTGGCAGACTGCTCCCCAACCGGTGAGACTGGCGTCAGTGGTGACTACCACCCAATCCGGAGTCTCAAGAGGGGAGCCTTGGGCCAGGTTCCTTGGGTCCAACCACTAGCGTAAGCTGATCCTGGCAGTCGTGGGAAGTGGGAGAACCACTTAATAGTTCAGAGTCACGGGTTTCCACCGAGACAGCAGGGCCGCCTGCAGGGGACGAAGATGTGCAAATGCCCATGGGACTAGGTCTATTGCGAAGGCCATGGAACCCAAGATCTGTAGATAATCCCATGCCGTGGGCTCCGGCAGTGCCTCGAAACGCTGAACCTGTTCCCGAAGTGTTTGCGCTTTGTCCGGTCGCAGAAAAACCTTGCCCTGAGCTGTATCGAAGCGGGCTCTCAGAAAGTCAAGGCACTGGGAGGGCCGGAGACTGCTCTTGGCGAAGTTCACTACCCATTCAAGGGACTGGAGAAGGTGTACGACCCTGTCGACTGCGGCCACTCCCTGCAAGAAGGACTTCGCCCGGATGAGCCAATCATCCAGGTAAGGATGGACTAGGATCCCTTCCCGCCTCAAGGCGGCCGCCACTACCACCATGATCTTCGTGAAGGTCCTGGGGGCAGTCGCCAGGCCGCAAGGAAGGGCCTGGAATTGATAGTGTTGGTTCAGGATGTTGAAGCGAAGGAACTTTCGATGGGCTGGCAAGATCGGAATGTGCAGGTAGGCCTCCGTGAGATCGAGGGAGGCAAGGAACTCTCCCTGATGGACCGCTGCAATGACAGAACGCAGGGTCTCCATGCAGAAGCGGGAAATTTGAAGTGTCTTGTTTACTTCCTTGAGGTCCAGGATGGGACGAAAGGTGCCATCCTTTTTGGGTACCACGAAGTAGATGGAATAATGGCCCGAGCCCACCTCTCCGGAGGGGACGGGCGAGATGGCCCCAAGGTCCCGAAGCCTGTCTAGAGTCTGCTGTACCCCCAGCCGCTTGGGACTTGAACCGCAAGGCGAGAAGATGAACCTGTCTCTTGGGGTGCGAACAAACTCCAACGCGTAGCCGTGTCTTAGAATATCCAGGACCCACTGATCTGTGGTGATGTTGGCCCACTCCCCGTAGAAAAGAGAGAGACGGCCCCCGATCTGAGGCAACGGGAAGTGGGTCGGCCTGGCATCATTGCTGGGTTTGGGAGGAGGCTCCCTGTGCCGAGGCCTCCCTGGGAGGCCTATGACCCCGAAAGGGCCGGGACCACGACTGGGACCTGGAGGAGGGTGTCCGATTCCCCTGCTGCCTGGGGCCCCTGTAGCGGCGTTGAGTACGAGGCCGACTTCTGGAGGAGGAGGAGGGGCGATACGACCGTTGACTGTCCTCAGGGAGACTGTGTACCGCATTTTCCCCTAGGGATTTGATAATCTGGTCCAGGTCTTCGCCGAACAGGAACCTGCCTTTGAAAGGGAGAGCACCCAGGCTGGATTTGGAGGAGGAATCCGCCGCCCTGTTGCGAAGCCACAAGAGGCGTCTGGCCGAGACTGCGGAGGCCATGGTCCTCGCCAGGACGCGCAGCAGGTCGTGAAGGGCGTCCGCTCCATATGCCACAACGGCTTCCAGCTGATCTGCCTGGGCCGCCTCCTCCGGAGGCAACTGCTGCGAGGTAAGGAGCTGTTGGACCCACCGGAGCCCAGCTCTTTGGGTGAGAGCGCCACAAATCGCCACCCGTACTCCCAGTGCTGCAACCTCGAAGACCTTCTTGAGGCAAACTCCCAGCTTTCTGTCCTGCAGGTCACGGAGCGCGGTGCATCCCGTGACCGGGATCGTGGTCCTTTTCGTGACCGCTGAGACCGCAGAGTCCACCTTTGGGACTTTAAGGAGGTCCAAGAAATCTCCCGGTAGGGGATAAAGCTTATCCATTGCCCTTCCGACCCAAAGTGAGGCCTCCGGGGTGTCCCACTCTCTTGCCAGAAGCTGTAGAAAGGAATCGTGAATTGGAAAAGTCCGAGCCAGGGGACGCAGGCCTGCCAGTAAGGGGTCCCCCTTCTTACTGGCAGAGGCAACGGTGGGGGCCGGAGGCCCTGGGGGCTCGGCTGGAGGATCAAGGTCCAGCTCCTGCAGGACATGGGGGATGAGGTCCACTAGCTCTTTCTTGCGAAAGATCCGGAGAACGCGGGGTCATCGCAGTCCAGGTGAGAGGACGAGAGAGGATCGTCAGCCGAAGGTGAAGGTGGATCTTCCCCCAGGTCCGGGCCCCTCCTCCCCCCCCCCCAGGGGTGGAGCAAGATGCACCCTAGGCCCCCCCCCCCCAGGGACCCTGAATTGTGCCCGCCGTGTCCGCTAGGTGAGGGACGTTGCAGGGAAGTGGGGCCGAAACCGGGCCCCCCGGTTGCTGAGTAGCCTGTAAATAAGCCATGTGCATAAGCACAACAAACTCGGCCGAGAAAGTAGGGGGGCCCCCTGGAGGGTCCAGAGAGGGCAGCGCGAGACCCTGGTTAAGAGCCGGTATCGACGAGCCTGCTAGGTCCTCTGGAGCTCCCTCTGTGTCTGAGAAGGAGCTCTCTTCCAAGTCCAAAAAGGCCACCGCTGCCGCCGAAGGAGGGGGCGGGGCCGTCCCTCGAGGATCGCGGCGCTCGGAGGCGAAATCGCCTGGAGCGCGGGGCTGCTCTCCCCACCAGGGAGACATCGGTGGCAGAGCCCCTTGCGCGATCCTCCCGGCCCCGGGCCGCCGCAGGCTGAACAGCGGGCGGAACGCTGCATGACGTGGGCCCGGGGGGAAGAGGCGGCAAGCGTAGGAAAAATAGGTGCAGAGACACGCCGCGGGAGGAGCGGGAAAAAGAATGCCTTCGCTCTACTCAGGAGTCCCCCCGGCGGTGGCAGCAGGGGAATGTAACTTCCCTGCTGCGTCGGCCCCAGGGAATGTGGCTTCGCGGGGCCGAAACGGGGGGGGGGGGGGGGGGGGGGGACGGACAACTAGACCGCAGCGAGGGGGGGAGGGGCCAGCACCACCAGCATCCAACCCCTGCTCCACCAGCAACGACGACCTGCCCCGGGAAAGAAAAAACCCCACAGGATAAAAATTAACAACTTACCCCCGAGAGCAGAGGGGAGAGAAGGAAAGAGACTGGTAAACAGCCCTGCTGGCAAGGAGCTAGGGCTTCAGGGAGCCCTGTAGAATAAACAAGGCATTGTAACCTTCACCCTTAGTTTAAAAAAAAAAAACAAAAAACACACCAAGAGAAGTGCTGTAACTAACTTGATCCAACCTGAGGAAAAATAATAAAGAGTAATATGGGAAATGTCCACCACACAGGGGGAACACAGAGTTCCCCTACTCGCATCTGCTGGAGTCAGAGAGATACTGAGGTTCTGGGGAGGGAGCACCAGCTTATATGCCAGCACCCTCCGAAGTTTGCTCTGACTCCATCTGCTGGACGGGGGACATAACCCACGGTCTGGACTGATCCTGGTACGTACAGGGAATGGCTAATTCAGCCCTGCTTATCCATGGAAAAAATGCCTGAACTCCAAGATCCTTTCGGTCGAACTTACTGCTACCAGGAATACTATGTTCAATATAAGCAGCTTCAGCAAAATCCACTTAAACTGTCAACCTCATAAAAGCACTACCAGGTTTAGATCCTAAGTCAGAACAGGAATCCTCAGCAGAAACCTAATGTGCCTCAACACGGTGTGCCGCCTGTGTCCCTTCAGTATTAACAATATCAAAGCAGAATAAAACCTTCTTAGACCAATATGAAGATCAAGCAAGAATAGAACTAATGTCAACAGTAACTATATATATATACACACACATGAAAGGAAAATTCTTGGTAAGGAGTAGTTCCTTCTGCCAAATCTCCTGGTTTCTGTAGCAGCCTTTGTGAACATCGCTGTGAATAGAAAAGAATCTCCACTCAACAAATCCCTCCTAACAGATGGGCGTCTGGACTGATCCATGGTACTACAGGAACGAAAATTAGCAGGTAAGAACCAATTTTCCTTTTCCTGTAAGTACCCATATCAGTCCAGATTGTGGGATGTACCAAAGCTTCCCTAAGTAGGGTGGAACCTGGAGAGTCCCACTCTAATGACCTTACTCCCAAATGTTCTGAAAACTGGGGCTTGAACGTCTAGGCAATAATGTCTAGCAAAAGTATGCAGAGACTTCCAAGTCGCCGCCCTGCAGATCTCTTGTGGCGATTCCAATTTGCTCTCTGCCCAGGAAGCCGCTTGTGACCGGAGTGAATGCGCCTTGAAGATGTAAGCGGAAGCGATCGCCTCTTTCAACCACCGGGCAATTGTAGCCTTGGATGCCTGACTACCTTTGTTAGGGCCGCCCCACAGCAGAAAACAATGATCCGAAACCCGAAATTCATTCGTGACCTCGAGGTACCACAAGAGCACCCGCTTGACATCAAGTTGTCTCAATTTTCTAGAGTGAGGAATCTCCGGATCTAAACCAGGAAAGGCCAGGAGTTCTACAGATTGGTTTAAGTGGAAGGCAGAGACGACCTTCGGAAGAAAGGAAGGAACCGTTTTGAGCGATAATCCAGAATCGGAAGAATGCAGGAAATGGTTCCCAACAGGACAAAGCTTGAATCTCCGAAACCCTTTTGGCAGAGGAGATAGCCACCAAAAACACCGTCTTGAGAGTCAAATCCTTTAAGGTAGCCTGCTTGAGGGGCTCAAAAGGAGGCTCACACAACACCTGTAGTACCAGATTGAGACTCCAAGAAGGACAAATAGGCCAGACTGGAGGATTCAGGTGTTTTGCTCCCTTTAGAAACTGAACCACATTAGGATGAGATGCCAGAGGTGCTCCTTCAATGTGTCCTCTCAGGCAGCCCAGGGCCATGACCTGAACCCTTAGGAAACTGAAGGACAATCCATTGCTTAACCCTTTCTGCAGAAAAGCCAGTATCTGAGCTTTAAAGCATGACATGGTGGGATTCCCAGTTCACAACACCAGGAATCAAAAACTTTCCAAACCTGCACATAAGTAAGGGAGGTAAAGAACTTTCGTGCCTGCAAGAGAGTGGAGACGACCTCCTCTTGATACCCTTTCTTCCTCAATCTCCGCCTCTCAAAAGCCAAGCCGCTAGACAAAAGCGATCCACCTGGTCGAAAAATACCAGACCTTGACACAGCAGGTTTGGAAGATTCCTGAGGCGAAGACAGCTGTCCACCATGAGGTTGACTAGATCCACAAACCATGGTCTCCGGGGGTCACTCCGGAATGACGAGGATAACTGACCCCGGGTGAACCTCTATTCTTCTGAGAACCTTGCCTACAAGAGGCTATGGGGGAAATACATAGAGCAGCATGTCACGGGGCCAAGGGAGGACTAAGGCACCTACTCCTTCCGCCCCATGCTCTCTTCTGCGACTGAAGAAGTGCGGGGCCTTCACATTTTTCTAGGTCGCCATAAAGTCTAGTTGTGAGGCGCCCCAGCGGCGAGAGAGGAGAGTCATCGCATCTTCGGAGAACTCCCACTCTCCGGGGTCTAGACGCTGACAACTTAGGAAATCCGCTTGCACGTTGTCGACCCCGGCTATGTGGGAGGCTTCCAGCCAAGCCAGATGGCACTCCGCCCAGGCCATCAATTTGTCCACCTCTGAGGCTACTTGCTGACTCTTCGTTCCCCCCTGACGATTGATGTAGGCCACTGTTGTCACATTGTCGGATAACAGCCGAACTGCCTGATGGCGGCCAGGGGAAGAAATCTCCGCAGTGCCAAGTGCACCGCTCTCGTTCCTAGGCGATTGATGGACCATAGCGTTTGTCCCCATGACCACTGCCCCCCATCCGGAGAGACTGCTGTCCGTGGTCACGATGAACCACTGAGGGCTCTCGAGATCCATCCCTTGCTGTAAGTTGTCGAGGACCAGCCACCAACGCAGTCTGGATCTGGTGGACTCCGGGAGTGGCAAAGGGATATGGAACTCCTCCAATATTGGTTTCCAGCGGAAAAGCAAAGCTCTCTGTAAAGGCCGCATATGAGCAAAAGCCCAAGGTACTAATTCCAGAGTTGATGCCATAGAACCAAGAACCTGTAGATAATCCCAGACTCAGGGAAGTGGCAGGGACAAGAGATGTTGAACTTGTGACATCAGCTTGACAGTGCGCTCTTGCCTGAGAAAGACCTTGCTGAACCGAGCATCGAAGCGCCCTCCCAAAAATTCCAGGACCTGGGAAGGTACGAGGTTGCTCTTGGCATAGTTGACAAGCCAACCAAGGGAGTGAAGAAGATGAAGCACTTTTTGGACCGCCAGCCGGCAGAGGTCCTCCGATTTCGCCTGAATGAGCCAGTCGTCCAGATAGGGGTGGACCACAACCCCCTCCCGCCGGATGGCAGCAGCCACCACGACCATCACCTTAGTGAAGGTACGAGGAGCGGTCACCAAACTGAACGAGAGGGCCCGGAACTGGTAATGGTTCCTGAGGACCATGAACCACAGAAACCTCTGATGATCCCTGCGTATAACAATATGACGATAAGCCTCCATTAAATCCAGGGAAGCCAAGAACTCTCTGCTACGCACCTCCGAGATGATGGAGCGCAGAGTTTCCATAAGAAAATGTGGCACCTTGAGGGCCTTGTTGACCTTCAAGAAGTCCAGAATTGGATGGAACGACCCTTCCTTTTTGGGGACCATGAAGTAGATAGAATAACGGCCTATTCCGCAATCTTCCGGGGGAATAGGAAGAATGACTCCAATATCTATTAGCCTGTGGAGGGTCTGATGCACCACTTGCTTTTTCGCTGGGGAGTCGCAGGGAGAAACCAGAAACTGGTCTTGCAGAGGACGAGCAAATTCTAAAGCGTAACCATGTTCTATGATGTTTAGAACCCACTGATCCAAAGTGATCTTGACCCATTCCTCGTAAAACAGGGAGCGTCAACCCCCTATAATGGGAACTGAGGAGTGGGTTGGCATTATCCCATTGGGCGGACTTGGGACCCAAAGATCCCTGAGAGGCCCCATCGCGGGAGGATCTGCGCCTGTGAAAGGATTGAGCCCAAGCTTGAGATCATGCCGAAGGGTGTCCCTGACCAAGGGAAGACTGCCTAATTTGACGAAAACAGCGCTGACCCCGAAAGCGAGAGCGAAAGGGGAAGAAATTCCTGGAGCCCTTAGGTCTGTCCTTTGGGAGCTTATGCAGCTTGTTTTCCCCTAGGGACTTGATCAGTTGCTCCAGATCCTCCCCGAATAAGAACTTAACTTTAAATGGCAGAGTCCCCAAATGGGACTTCGAAGAGGAGATGGCTGACCATTTGCGGAGCCAGAGCAGCCTCCTGGCCAAAACCGGTGAAATCATAGTCCGAGAAGAGACCCAGAGAAGATCATACAAGGTAATGGATAACGTTTGTCCATTGCCTGTCCCACTCGCAGGCCCGCCCTCCGGAGTATTCCTCTCTTGCAACCTTCCTCTCTCGCAACCTTCAACTGTAGAAGCATAGGATGAAAAGGAAAAGTATGAGCCGGATCACACAAGCCTGCCAGGACAGGGTCCACTGTGGTGTCGATCGGAGCCTCCTGAGGAGGGGCAATTCCCAGCTCGGCCAGAACATGTGGGATCAGCGGGTCCAGCTCATCTCTCGGGAACAGATGAAGCACCCGTGGGTAGATAAGCGTGAGCCTCGATGTCCTGGTCTGGGGCCTGGACCTCCAAGGGGTCAGAGAATGAGGTCCGGCGGGTCAGGGGCCCCCTTGATCTCGGAGCTTGCGAATCCGGGTAACCACCCGCGACTCACTCTGGGAATCTTTGGGGGAGGTGGCTCGGACCCCTGAACACATGCACTTGGAATACCTGTCTTCTCCTTGCTGAGCGAGACTGGCCAAATAGGCTTTGTGCATTAGGAGCACAAAGTCAGTCGAGAAAGTGGCTTGAGCTGCCCTAGCCCCCGCGAAGGGGGACAGCAAATCCTCCTGTGGGTACTCCAACAAGTCCTGAGGGACCTCAGGACTAAGATCGGGAGGCAAAAGTGGAGAGGAAAAATCCCCTCTCCCAGCTGTTTGCATTGCCACGGCAGACACTGCATCCAAAATGGCCGCCGTTCCCGCAGTCAGCGGGAACAGGACAGGCCGACTTGCTCGAGAACCCGACAGTGCCTGTAGTGTGGGATCTAGTCCCTGACCTTCCTGCTGCCGATGTGCCCTCCCCGCCGGGGAGGCACCCGGAGCAAATGTTATCACAGGAGAGCCGCGTTGCTGGCTCCCCACAAGCAGCGCATTACGTCAGACACGGCATGATCATCGGAGCCCAATGAGAAAACCTGCCTCGGACACCCGGGAGAGAGAGCGGGAAAGAAAAGGAAATACACATCACAAGTCGTCCGCTCTTTTTAAAAAAAATTTTTTTATTAAAGGGCCTTTACAGAGGCAATCACCATCTCTGAGGCTGAACAAAAAGGGGGAGGGACCGGACCACCGGTACTCACCCCAGCCAGGCACCGTCTCCCAGGGTCCACGAGCTACTGGGCCTCCATCCCCTTAGCTCACCCTACAACCAGGGTGGATGGTCCTCCTAGGACTTGCCTAGCCCCTGGGAGGAACGGCATGGCAAAATCCTGATAAGAAAATTATTCCTTACCTGCTGATTTTCGTTCCTGCAGTACCACAGATCAGTCCAGACCGTGAGTTATGCCTCCCTTCCAGCAGATGGAGACAGAAGAAAACTTGTGAGGCACCGCTCTTACCCTGGTGCGCCCTCTGCTTCCCTTCAGTATTAAGAATATCAAAGCAGAACAAACACAGAACTAACTGGTGAATGGATCAAGCCAAAAAATCCCAACCAATTAGGGAACTATATACATGTTGTCGTCAGGCCAGATAGTTTCTGTAGGCCACAACTTGCAAATGCAAATCCCGAAACCTTCGAGAATCCTTGCAGCTTCATAGTCACATAGTCGAGCAGGCTAGGTGTACTGAAAGATATTACTCAAGAAATCAACTACCAAAAAACCAGCGGGTGGGCGTCTGGATTGATCCGTGGTACTACAGGAACGAAAATTAGCAGGTTTAGGAATAATTTTCTTTTCCCTGTACGTACCCGGATTAGTCCAGACCGTGGGATGCACCAAAGCTTCCCTAGATAGGGTGGGCCCCAGATAGCCCTGCTCGAATTGACCTGGTCGCCAAATGAACCCAACCCCGGTGGTCTTAGATTTAAACGATAATGACACGCAAAGGTATGTAGTGACTTCCACGTAGCCGCTCTGCAAATTTCCTGAGGAGACACTGCCTGACTTTCCGCCCAGGAAGTCGCCTGAGAACAGAGTGAATGCACTTTAATACCTTCTGGAGGGCGCTTACCCGAGCCAATATAAGTGGCAACAATGGCTTCCTTTAACCATTGAGCAATAGTGGTCTTTGAGGCCTGGTGTCCTTTCTTGGGCCCACTCCAGAGGACAAACAGATGGTCCGAAAAATGAAAATTGTTGGTGACCTCCAGGTAACAAAGTAGAGCTCGCTTAACATCTAGCTGCCGCAGCTCCCTGGAGGCCGCCTCCTGAAAAGCTGGTAGTTCCACTGATTGAGATGAAAGGACGACACCACCTTCGGGAGGAAAGATGGTACACTATGGTCAGGGTGACACCCGAATCCGTGAAGCACAGATAGGGTTCCCTACAAGACAATGCTTGCAGTTCTGAGATTCTGCAGGCTGAAGAAATAGACACTCGGAACACTGTCTTCAGAGTTAAATCTTTGAGCGTAGAATTCTTCAGCAGCTCAAATGGTGGACCATGCAGAGTACGTAGCACCAGATTAAGATTCCACGAAGGACACAGGGCATGGACCGGAGGTCTCAAGTGCTGTACACCTTTCAAAAAGCGGACGATGTCCGGATGAGATGCCAGAGGTATCCCATCCATACGCTCTACGAGTGAACCAAAGGCTGCCACCTGAACCCGAAAGGAATTGTACGCCAAACTCTTGCCTAGACCGCTCTGCAGGAAAGAGAGGATCTGAGCCACAGACACACGACGAGGAGCAATCCCCCTGGACTCACACCAGGAATCAAAAACCTTCCACCTCCATTTCTTACGTGTGAATATGGAAGTTTTCCTGGCCTGTAAAAGCGTAGAGATGACTTCCTCTGGATAGCCTCTTTTTCTCAGCCTTCTTTCAAAAGCCAGGCCGCAAGACAGAAGCTATCGGCCTGATCGAAAAACATGGGACCCTGACGAAGGAGCCGAGGAAGATGACCCAGATGAAGCGGACTGTCCACCAGTAGATTCACCAGATCCGCAAACCATGGCCTTCTTGGCCACTCTGGCACCACAGGAATCACCGCTCTGTGGTGGACTTCTATTCTCCATAGAACCTTTCCCACCAGCAGCCATGGGGAAAACACAAAACATAACATCGTGAAGCCAGGGCAGTACCAGAGCATCCACTCCTTCCGCCCCGTGCTCTCTTCTGCGACTGAAAAAGCGGGGCGACTTCACATTCCTTACAGTGGCCATCAAGTCGAGATGGGGAGACCCCCACCACCGGATCAGAAGTGACATTGCTTCTCCGGACAGTTACGACTCTCTGGGGTCCAACCTCTGCCGGCTTAAGAAATCCGCTTGCACATTGTCCACTCCCGCTATGTGACAAGCCGCCAGTCGCATGAGGTGACGTTCTGCCCATGTCATGAGCTTGTCAGTTCTCCCAAGAGACGTGCAAACTCTTCGTTCCTTCCTTCATGCCGATTGATGTATGCCAACCCCTGGTAGGTAGCATTGTTGGATAGAATCCGCCACAGGCCTTGCCGCACACCAAAGGGAGAAACTGCTTCAGGGCCAGATGAAACTGCCCGGGTCTCATCTGACTGATCAGCCTTTTCGCTTGCTCCGATGACCAGTGGCCCTGCGCCACCTGAGTTTGACCACCCACCGTCCGCCCCCCCCCCCCCCAGCCAGAGAGACTGGCATCCGTGGTGATGACCACCCACTGCGGCACCTCCAGGTCTACTCCGTTAGGCAAATGATCCAAACTGAGATACCAGCCCAGGCTAATCTTGGCCAGATCCAGGAGCGGTAAAGGAGCTTGGAATTCCTGAGACACCGGCTTCCAATGGGAGAGCAACGCTCTCTGCAAAGGTCGCATATGCGCAAAAGCCCAGGGTACCAAGTCTATGGTGGAGGCCACTGATCCTAAGACTTGGAGATAATTCCATGCCATGGGAAGTGGCAGGCGCTGGAAATGTATCTGGGAAATGAGATTGAGCGCCTGGTCCCTGTGCAAGAAAACTTTGCCCACACTGGTGTCGAAATGAGCTCCCAAGAAATTGTAGAGATTACTTACCTGATAATCTCATTTTCCTTAGTGTATGCAGATGGACTCAAAACAAGTGGGTATAGTGTGCTCGTGCTAGCAGTTGGAGACGGATCTGACGTCAGCACGGGTACATATACCCCCGCAGGAAGTGCAGCAATTCAGTAATCTTCCTTGCAAAAGCTGTAGCTGACCGATCGATTAAATGAACAGGATTACCCTGACCGATTGATAGTAGTTGGAGACCGCCAGTGTTCTCAACCGGAAGGCGTCGACACCCGACAGGGTGGATGGCCTATTATAAGAAAAAACATGGCTTACCGTGAGTCAGTGAATCCCCATGTATGCCGGCAGCCGGGCGGGATGCTGAGTCCATCTGCATACACTAAGAAAAACGAGATTATCAGGTAAGTAATCTCTACATTTCCTAGCGTGTAGCAGATGGACTCAAAACAAGTGGGATGTACAAAAGCTACTCCCAGACTGGGCGGGAGGCTGCCCGAGGTCCGTTCAGGATTGCCCTTGTAAATGCTGTGTCCTCCCTGGCCTGGACGTCCAGACGATAGAATCTGGAGAAGGTATGGAGGGAGGACCACGTCGCCGCTCTACATATTTCTGCAGGCGACAGCATCCTAGTTTCTGCCCAAGAGGCCACTTGCGCTCTGGTAGAGTGAGCCTTGACCCGTAGAGGTGGTGGTTTTCCCGCTTCTACGTAGGCTGCCTTGATAACTTCTTTGATCCAGCGGGCGATGGTTGCCCGTGAAGCCGCTTCCCTTGCTTCTTCCCACTGTGAAGGACAAACAGGTGGTCCATCTTTCGTACTGCTTCTGACATTTCCAGGTATCTGGACAGCAGCCTGCCGATGTCGAGATGGCGTAGTATTCGACCTTCTTCAGACTTCTTTAAACCTTCCGTGGTAGGCAAGGATATGGTTTGGTTGAGGTGGAAGTGTGAGACTACTTTGGGTAAGAAGGAAGGAACCGTGCGAAGATGGATAGCCTCTGGAGTGATTCTGAGAAACGGATCACGGCAGGACAGTGCTTGTAGCTCTGAGATGCAGCGTGCTGAGCATACAGCCAGCAGGAACACCATCTTCAAGGTTAACAAACGGAGGGACAGGCCTTGAAGTGGTCTGAAGGCAGGTCCCGCTAGAAATTCCAAAACTAGGTTGAGGTTCCACAGGGGTACTGGCCACTTCAGTGGCGGGCGAATGTGTTTGACTCCTTTCAGGAAACGTGAAACGTCTGGGTGTGTGGCGATGCTGTTGCCGTCACTCCGGGGACCGTAGCAGGATAGCGCTGCCACTTGAACCTTGATGGAATTGAGGGGCAGACCCTTCTGAAGTCCATCTTGCAGGAAATCCAAAATGATAGGGATCTTAGCGGCATGTGGATTGGTGCTGTGAGTTTCGCACCAGGCTTCATATACTCTCCAGATCCTTATATATGTTAGTGATGTGGAGAACTTGCGTGCTCGGAGGAGTGTATCTATTACCGGCCCTGAGTATCCTCTTTTCTTCAGTCTAGCCCTCTCAATGGCCAGACCGTAAGAGAGAATTGAGCTGGATCCTCGTGGAGGATGGGACCTTGCCGCAGCAGGTCCCTGTGTGGAGGCAGGGGAAATGGAGTCCCTGCCAGTAGTCTTCTCATGTCTGCGTACCAGGGTCTTCTTGGCCAGTCCGGGGCCACTAGAAGAACTAGGCCTCTGTGCCACTGAATCTTGTGTATAATGGCACCCAGCAGGGGCCATGGAGGAAAGGCATATATAGCAGGATCCCCTGAGACCATGGCTGTACCAGGGCGTCGATGCCCTGGGATAGCGGATCCCGCCTGCGGCTGAAATATCTGGGTACTTGAGCGTTGGACCTGTCCGCTAGTAGGTCCATGCCTGGCGTCCCCCACTGATCCACAATTATCTGGAAAGCTGCCATTCCCCTGGATTTAGGCTTTCTCTGCTTAGGAAGTCTGCCGTGGTGTTGTCCTTCCCAGCGATGTGGACGGCGGAGATGTCCTGGAGATTTGCTTCCGCCCAAGTCATCAGGGGGGCTATTTCTAGGGATACCTGTTGGCTTCTGGTTCAGCCCTGTCGGTTGATGTATGCCACCGTGGTGGCGTTGTCCGACATCACTCTGACCGCTCTGTTTCGAAGTCTGTGGGCAAATCGCAGGCACGCTAGCCTGACCGCCCGTGCCTCTAGTCGGTTGATATTCCACCCCGACTCTTCTCTGTTCCATCGCCCTTGGGCGGTGAGTTCTTCGCAGTGTGCTCCCCATCCGTTCAGGCTGGCATCTGTAGTGAGCAGGGTCCAGGTTGGGGAGGACATTCTTGACCCCCGGCTCATGTGGCTGGGCTGCAACCACCACCGTATCTGATTCCGCACTCTGGCTGGTAGAGGTAGGTGTACGGTGTAGTTCTGTGATCGTGGGCTCCACCGAGATAGGAGGGCACGTTGTAATGGTCTCATATGAGCCCGCGCCCATGGTATCACCTCCAGCGTGGATGCCATAAGGCCGAGGACCTGTAGGTAATCCCAAGCTGTGGGCCGGGTGGCGCTCAGCAGGGCCTGCAGACGATTCCGGAGCTTTGCTCTCCTCTTGGTGGTCAGGCTGACCTTGTCTTCCTGGGTGTCGAATCGGACTCCTAGGTATTCCAGCGACTGAGAAGGCTGTAGGGAACTCTTGTTCAAGTTTACTACCCATCCTAGGCTTTCCAGAAGAGATATAACTCTGTTGGTTGCCTGGTGGCTCTCCTCCGGGGACTTTGCCCTGATCAGCCAATCATCCAGGTAGGGATGGACGAGGATTCCTTCCTTCCTGAGTGACGCCGCCACTACTACTATGACCTTGGTAAAGGTTCTCGGCGCGGTGGCTAACCCGAAGGGTAAAGCTCGGAACTGGAAGTGTTGATTCAGGACTTTGAAGCGTAAATAGCGCTGGTGATCCCGATGGATTGGGATATGCAAGTAGGCTTCCGACAGATCTAGGGATGTGAGAAACTCCCCTGGCTGTACTGCATTCTTGACAGACCGCAGGGTTTCCATGCGAAAGCTGGGGACCCGTAGGTGTCGGTTGACTGACTTGAGGTCCAGGACGGGCCTGAAAGTGCCCTCCTTCTTGGGTACTATGAAATAAATGGAATAATGCCCAGAATTTTCCTCCCATGCAGGCACTGGGATTATGGCTTTTAGTGATAGGAGCCTCTGCAAGGTAACTTCTAGTGCCGCCCTCTTGAGGGGTGAACACGGAGATTCCACAAACTTGTCCGGCGGGAGCTGAAGAAAGTCCAGGTAATACCCTTCTCGGATGATGGCGAGGACCCACTGGTCCGAGGTAATCTCGACCCACCTGCGGTAGAAGAGGGTTAGCCTGCCCCCTATGGCTGCTACCCCCGGATGGGTCGGCTGATTGTCATTGTGGGGTGCGGCCGGGACCAGAGCCCGAGCCGGTTCTCCTCTTGTTGTGCTTAGTCCGAAAGGACTGGTTCCTGGCCTGAGAACGAGGTGCTTGGTAGCGAGCCCTGTAAGGGTTGAAGCGCTGAGAGTTTCTACCTCTGGATGGCCTCCTGGACCTGTCTTCCGGTAGACGGGGTAATGGAGAGGCGCCCCATTTATTAGCCAATTTCTCGAGGGCGCTGCCAAACAAGAGGGATCCCTTAAAGGTCATTCTCGTGAGGCGAGTCTTGGAGGAGGAGTCGGCCGACCAATTACGTAGCCAGAGGTGTCTTCTGGCTGCCACTGAGGATGATACTCCTTTGGCTGCTGTACGAACTAGGTCGGAAGCAGCGTCAGTGAGGAACGAGAGGGCTGATTCCATTTCTTCTCCCGGGGTGTTGTTCCTGGCTTGTGATAAGCAGGAGTGCGTCACCACGGTGCAGCAGGTCGCAATTCGTAGGGACATGGCTGCCACCTCAAAGGCTTGTTTCAGAATGGCGTCCATGCGCCGGTCATGTGCATTCTTGAGGGCCGCCCCTCCCTCCACCGGAATGGTGGTGCGCTTCACAATTGCGCTAACTATGGCGTCTACCATCGGGCACGCCAGTAGCTCCTTGGTTGCCGGGTCTAGGGGGTACATGCTAGACAAGCCCGACCCCCTTTGAAGGAAGCGTCTGGCGCAGTCCACTCCAGATCGATTAGCTGCTGTGCTGCTTGTAGGAGGGGAAAATGGTGAGCCGTTGGACGCAGGCCCTCTAGCAGGGGGTTCATTCTGGGTTCCCCTGGGGTGCCCTGGCCCGGTATAGCCAGCTCCAACAGGCATTGAGAGACCAGGTCTGGAAGATCCTCCTTAGGAAAGAAGCGTCTCATGGTTCGATATGGTTCTATCCCCGAGGGGAGTGCTCCCTCCTCGGGGGGGCTCGCCATCTTCCTCAGAATAATCCGAGTTCCCATAAGTGGGGCTTCCGGGTGGCGGTTGGCCATGCGTAGGTCTTGAGGGTCCCGGGGCAAGGTCATCCGGTATGTATGGGTCCGGTCGGGGATCAGACTGCATCCTGACGAAGGCATGAATCCCCTTGAATAATTCCACCCAGGAGAGGGAAGCAGGTTCTAGCCATGGGGCACCAGGTCTGTAGGGTTTCCTGGCTGCTCACTGCGGCCTGCTAGGTTCGGGGTGTTCCCTGAGGAACTGGCAGTCAAACTGGGCTGAGACCGGCCCTGGCCTGGAACTCCCAGGGCCTCTTCACATTGGGCACATAGGGGAGTCTGTTTCCTCGCTCTGTGTGGCTCTGAGGTGGCATGCTGAGCAGAGGCCTAGAGCTCTTATTCCTGAGTCTGGAGGTGCCGGCTCTGCGGTCGCATGGGCTCTCTTACGCTCCATCGCGTCTGAGCTCCTATCAATGAGCGCCTATAAGTGTGCGCTTATCAACGTGCTCCTACACATATTAATGTGCGCCTATGAACGTGCGCCTACGAACGTGCGCGTATCAATGTGCGCATATCAATGTGTGCGTATCACCAGTAATGGGCGCCCAAATCGTTTTGGGCGCCTAACATACGCGCCTGTCATTCCGCTTAGATCGAGGCGGCGAACCAGGGCTGGCGAGCAGACAAAGTGGCGACCTCCTTGGCTGGCTGCCACGTAGGCAGACCCTGCTAATACTAGCTCTTCGGAGACCAGTAAGTAAAGATGTACGCCTTACCTTGTCTTCGGGGCTTCCCGGCTGCGACCCGGGCGGTCTCCGGCTGCGGGGGGAGAGGGTGATTACCGTCACCGCCGCGCTCGAGGAAGTGCACCCGCTGCTTCTAAGCTGCACCCGAACGTAGTCTCGCTCGGGGGGGCCATGTCCTCACCGGGACCGAGGCTGCCTCTATGCCGCGCCCGAGCCCTTCTCACTCGGGGGCTAGGTCCCTGCCGCGATCCGGCCACCGAACAGAGGCACTCACCTCCGAGGGACCACGGAAATCACCTTGGGAAACTCAACTGGGGGAGGGACCCGAGGGTATCACCGCAGGAGTGTGGGGCTAGTCTTCAGGTAGGATTTCTTCTAAGAATTTAGTTGTTGTAATTTGGAAAAACGCTCAGCGAGCGTAAGGTAGCTCCAAACTGCTTTGGAGACGGAAATTACTGATTTCCTGCACTTCCTGCGGGGGTATATGTACCCGTGCTGACGTCAGATCCATCTACAACTGCTAGCACGAGCACACTATACCCACTTGTTTTAAGTCCATCTGCTACACGCTAGGAAAGTTGCAATTAGTTTCAGACGTGAACACTGGACATCACCCTTGTGGGAGTTACTCGGTCTGCCCACAATTGTTTGATGGAAATGGTTTTCCGTTTGAGAAGCTATGAAAATATAAACTGTCTCATTATACCGCCTGTGTTTCAGCAGGGGTAATATATATTATGTGGTGTACTTGCAAGTTGTTGTAAATTTGAAAAACGATCAGACAATTATGCACTAGGATGATCGAGCATCGTAGTGCTTTAATATGACAAAGTTCATGCACCATTGGTTAAACATAGCCTAATTATGGAGGTGAGAGGAAGTGCCGGTTGGGAGAAATATTACCTGAATGAATTTGATATTACCTGAATGAATTTGTTTCTTCGCGGGGTAAGGAGTCTCCTGGCCAGAAAAAGGACTTCCGTGTTGGTCGACGTCATTAGGTCGGGACTCCCGAGAAGTATAAAGATCTGACCCCTTCCAGCGTGTCGACGTCGCCAGCGCCGAAGCCGCGCGCGGCTTTGTTGGAACGTTGCCGGAATCAACAAATCCATCTCAAGTTTTTGGCAACAACGAGAAGGACTTTAACGTTTGAAAAGTGAGTACATCAATTAATATTTCTGACTCTCTACCTGAAGCCTCCAGTCACTCACGAAGGTAGTTTCTGAATTGTATTGAGGAACAAGGTTAAAAAGCAATCCGGTGGCTAATAACATTGACTTTACTTATATAAGATGCCTCATACAAAACGGAAGGCAAAAGTCAGGGAGATGGTCACATCCTCCCCTGTACTGTAGCCTTCCCAGCCTCGGATATCTGCTTTTCTTGCCCCTACAACAGGATCACAACCGGAGGACTTGGCCACAGTAAGTCCTGGTGGGGAACAAGCACCAGCCTTAATGGCTGAAATATCTTTGAGCCCCGGTGCCCCGAGCATTCCTCCTCCACCTCTTAAAATTTCCTCTGAATTTTTAAAATTGCCACCAGTAACACAAGAAAAGAGAGAAGGAGTTCCAGCTATATTTGGGGAACCTGAATCAGAAGATTCGGGGAGCTTGTACCCAGTTTTGATTAAGCCAACAGAAATAACAATGGACACTCTTTGGGGTGCTATAAAATTTCTGGAGACAGCAGTAATGAATTTAACAAAAACAACAGTGGACTCTATCGTTTTAAGAACATTGAAGTTTCAATATCAAATTCAGATGCTAAAGCAGAGCAAGTAGAGAAGAGATTAGATAAGATGGAAAAATGTCAGCAAAAATATGTGAGAGCAGAGATAATTTACGAAAAGAGGTTTGAAACAATAGAAAATACATTGAAATATTTAAACCTTAGGGTACTGAATTTCTCAAAGCACGATTTGATCTCTCCTTATGATATGGTTAAAGAGTATTTAGTAGAAGTTCTAAAGTTGCCTCAACAAGCTATCCCCACTGTCTCAAAGATTTATTATGTACCACCAAGAGGTAATCTCCCTGCTAGAAATAATTTAGGAGAAACATCTTTAAATCTAACAGGAGTAATTTAATCTAATCCAAATACTATTATAACAAATAGATTGGTATTACATGTCTCCTTTTCTTTTGCTGTAGACAGAGAAGCAGATTTTGGATCATATATGCATAATCAAATGGCTATATTTCATGGGGACAGAATTTGGATTTACCCTGATTTTTCTAAATTAACCCAAGATAGAAGGAAAAAAGCTTTAGGTTTGAGATCAGAGTTAGAAGTAAAAGGAGGAAAGATGTTGCTGAAGTTTCCTTGCAAATGTTAAGTTGTTTTTCAGCAGCAGAAATATATGTTCTTTGAAGCATCACAACTTTGCGTGTTTCTCGATTCAATCCCCTAAGAGAAGGTAGCTGTAGAATCAGTGGCAAGTATTTAATAACAGTTGTACTCAATTTCAATTGTCTTAGGGGGGGAAATTTTATCCTCCCGGATTATCTTTTTTAGTTTTGCTCCCTTTCATCTTCCTTCATGAGTTATTATGTTTATATTATATTTCTTCTCTGAATATTAGATATATATTTGAGAGTGGTAAACTATTGTATTTATCCTTTTTTTTCCTTGGATATCTGTATTCATTGATTGCTATTGTATACTTGGAAAAGCATAAATTAAAAATTAAAAAAAAAAAAAGCGCCTAATTATGCAACATACCTTTGCAGATTTCACTTTTTGCAGTTTTGGAACAAGTCACCCGTAACACCTTGCTTGGTAATTTTAATTGGGCACTGGTTAGTAAAGAACAGTGGATATATTTTCTAAACCCTGTTGAACCCTTTGGATTAAACAAAGAAATAGACTGGGGATCTTGCTAAGCCTTTTAGTGGTATGAACAGCTGCTTAAGGCTGCATCAAAAAAAGGGGGGATGCGACAAAATTAATAGGACCTTTAAAAGTTGGTTTCCGGTTGGGGTTGGTGAACTAGGAAGCCAGGTGAGACGCAAGCATTGGTATGTATTTGATCATTTTGTTTGTGATATCCATGCTTTACATATATGTTTTTAATTTTGCAATAATATTAACAATTTTTTGTTCTATTTGTGAGAGTTGAGAGACCCAGAAGGAGGCAATGGTAGTTGCCAAAACACTGGCCTGTGTCAGTTTTTGTTTGTATAGGCAGTGATTGGAGCACATAGCACGTACAGTTTTTGAGTTGTGGTCAGATGTGAAAGATTTTTTTTTTTTTTTAACTTAATGAGAAGCTACTCACATTCAGATAAGTAAAAATTTTTCTAATAGAATAAACATAGGTAGAGTCATTCAGTAGATGACTGATTTATTGGTGCGGTTCTGACACAGTCTGCAGCCCATTGCGAGGCAAGAGACAGGTTATTGCATTTCTTGCACCTGAAGTCTGATGCTATGGCTTATACTGTATGTTATTTAATGATATAGTTTCACACATTCATTTTCTAAGTTTCATAACAGTTTGATAATAGTTTTTTAGCCTCTTCTTTTTTGCTATATATTGGATAACTATAGAAGACGGCTCTGCTTTCTTGATTCAATGTCTTGATTCAATATCTAACGCTCGAACTCTCTCACTCTCAAACATCAATCCAGGACGACACATACACATACAGAGGCAAACAGCTGCACCTGTGACACTCACTGACAACTCTCAACCAGCAAACATCCACCCAGCGCTCAACCGGCAAACAACCACCCAGCTCTCAACCGGCAAACAACCACCCAGCTCTCAACCGGCAAACAACCACCCAGCACTCAACCAGCAACCAGCAAACAACCACCCAGCTCTCAACCAGCAAACAACCACCCTACGCTCAACCAGCAACCAGCAAACAACCACCCAGCGCTCAACCAGCAAACAACCACCCAGCGCTCAACCAGCAAACAACCACCCTGCGCTCAACCAGCAAACAACCACCCTACGCTCAACCAGCAAACAACCACCCAGCGCTCAACCAGCAAACAACCACACTACGCTCAACCAGCAACCAGCAAACAACCACCCAGCGCTCAACCAGCAAACAACCACCCAGCTCTCAACCAGCAAACAACCACCCAGCTCTCAACCAGCAAACAACCACCCTACGCTCAACCAGCAACCAGCAAACAACCACCCAGCGCTCAACCAGCAAACAACCACCCAGCGCTCAACCAGCAAACAACCACCCAGCGCTCAACCAGCAAACAACCACCCAGCGCTCAACCAGCAAACAACCACCCAGCGCTCAACCAGCTAACAACCACCCAGCACACAATCAGCTAGTACAATTACGTATTTAAACATCAGCATGATTGTGTCCCACATCCCAGTACTAAAATACTCGAACTTCACCTCCACTATTACGAGATCGAAGACAGTCAATTCATGCTACAGATCTCTCATTCCCATCATGACTTCTCCATTGACACAAATAATGGGTCTAATGACATTCTCCATACTCCTTTTGAACACACAATCTCTTCTAAAAAAAAGCCATTCTACTAGGAGATATCATGACAGATGAGTCTCCTGACATTTGTGCCATTACAGAGACATGGCTTAAAAGCACAGACGTCTCAATAATTAACCAACTACCTACAGAGTCATATGACTTATTCTCCATACCAAGATCCAAAAAGAAAGGAGGGGGACTTCTATTAGCAGCAAAGAAGTCTTTTAAACTCACACTACAACCATGCCATCCACCCCACAAAATGGAAATTGGCCTTTTTAAATCAAAGAGCCTCCAGATCTGTTTAATTTATGCTCCCCCGGGCATATTAGAAAAAAAACCCATCCTCTCTTACTGAATATATTACGAAATATATCAACATTAATATACCCACCATTATACTAGGTGACCTCAACCTACACTTCGACCGCACCCCCCTTACCTCAGCATGTGAAGCAACACTATCCTCTTTGAATGCAATGGGATTTAAACAAGAGGTTACAGGCCCAACTCATAAAGCAGGCCATACTCTAGATGTAATTTTCACGAACACCCTTATAAGATCAGATCCTCCTCAATGCACTCCCATACCATGGTCGGACCACTTCAGAGTTGACACTAGATGTACCGTGAGCAATAATATACCCCAAACATACCCTAAAAACAAAACCATTGAATTCAGGAAGAAATGCCAAATGGAAGACATTATTGAAGCTATAACGGATGAGAGCAACAAATTAGATCTCTCAAACACCGACTCAGCATGTATGACCTGGCATCAAATCACCAGTGACATCGCCAATCGTCTTTGTCCGCTTATAACTAAAGAGATCAACTCTGAGAAGAAAAACAAGAAACCTTGGTACACAACTGACCTCAGAAAGATGAAACATGAGCTTCGTAAAATGGAAAAAAGATGGATCAAAAACCACGACTCGACTCAGCAACAAAAATTCAAATCCCTACTCAACAAGTACCGTAAATCAATCGATGAAGCAAAAAAAAACTATTACTCAACTAAAATTCATCAATACCAGTTTAATCCACGTGCCCTTTTTCAATACGTGTCTAATCTAATCTCCCCCATAACGAACATCGACCCCGAAATTGAGACCAAAAATAAATGTGAGAAATTAGCCACCTATTTCCAGGACAAGATATCAAATATCATGGCTCGCTTTTCATCTCCATATCAGCCAACAACTCCAGCACTAACAAACTCCCAAAATGATTCACCCACACTCACAAATTTTGAATTATCTACTGTATCGGAGATTGAAGCAATTCTAAAAAGAATTAAACCAGCATTACACCCTGTGGATATTATGCCAACAAAAATGCTCCTGGCTATCCCTACTAGAATAGCCCCGGCGATCGCCAACATCATTAACACATCTATAACAGAGGGAGTCTTTCCCACACAACTCAAACATGCCATTATTAAGCCTACCCTTAAAAAAGCAGACCTGGATCCTTCTGAACCCGCAAATTATCGACCAGTATCGAACCTCCCACTATTATCAAAAATACTTGAAAAGGTTATAAACAAACAACTAACTATCTAGAGGAAAATCATTTACTCTTCCCTTTGCAATATGGATTTAGGAAGAACCATAGCACTGAAACACTACTAGTGTCCCTTTCTGACTCCATTCTAAAATCCCTGGATACTGGTAACTCTTATATACTGGCCCTACTTGATATCTCCGCAGCATTTGACACGGTGAACCACAACACACTCCTCTCTCTTCTTTCACAAATTGGAATCACATGCACTGCCCTATCCTGGATACAATCATTCCTGAAAGATAGAACTTACAGCGTCAAAGTGGGACACCATTCGTCAAAACCGAGAAATCTGTCACAAGGTGTCCCTCAAGGATCCGCCCTTTCCTCAACGCTTTTCAATGTTTATCTATCTCCACTCTGTAAACTACTGAAGAAATTGGATCTCCGTCATTTCATATACGCCGATGACGTACAGATCATTATACCAATCAAGGATTCACTTGCTAAGGCCATGAAAACCTGGGAATCAGCACTCACTGAAATAAAAAATCTACTTATGGAAAACTTTCTTGCAATCAACACCAACAAGACCGAACTACTCATCATAACACCACACAAGAATACCTCAACAAACTTGCAACCTGATCCTTCCTCAACAACAGACCACACACCAAGCTGAAGCAAGTCCGCAGCCTTGGGGTCATGATTGATAATCACCTTACTTTACTTTAAATAATTTCATCTCAACCACAATCAAGAATGGCTTCTTCAAATTACACACATTGAAAAGAATTAAACCGTTATTACATCCTCAGGATTTCCGGACTGTGTTACAAGCCACAATTCTACCAAGGATTGACTATTGTAACGCACTACTACTGGGTCTCCCTAAAAGCACAATTCAACCCCTTCAAATTTATTTTATTTATTTATTTAAAGAATTTATATACCGGGGTTCCTGTATAGTATACATATCACCCCGGTTTACAAGGAACCAAAACTATCGCTAAGGAACCGTAACTATCAAATGTTGCAGAATGCCGCTGCTCGGTTAATTACTAATACTCGATGGCATGAACATATTACTCCAGCACTCATGTTCCTACATTGGCTACCCGTATCATTTAGAATTACTTTTAAAGTTCTCTCACTCATCCACAAATCAATTCACAACCAAGAGATGCAATGGTTCTCTGATCAGTTCATTGTTCACACATCCAACAGACCAATTAGAAACATTCACCAAGCGAAATTAACTGTCCATCCACTAAAACACATCAAACATGTGTCCACCAGAGACCAATCATTCTCCATAGCTGGAATAAAAATCTGGAATAACATGCCGTTGGACCTGCGGCTTGAATCCTGTCACAAAACTTTCAAACAAAACCTTAAAACTTGGTTGTTTGAACAAGCTTTCACACTATGAGTCTCGTCTAACCTTCAGCAATACCATATGATTCCTTACCTTCTCCAAGTTCTTATACTCAACAATAATATTTACTATCTGCAACTCCACACCCCCACATGGTTTATCAATTCAGGCTATTATATATAATGAGACGTTGGTTTGCCTCAGATAGATTATTTGCTCCTGCAAATACATGGTTATTAATATTCTATTGTTCGATATTTATGCATATTATTTGAAACCCATGTTTTTCTGTAAAGCCTGTTGCTATTAATTGTTTTACTGTTTATTTTATACTGTTACATGTAAAGCCTGTTGCTAAATTAATGTTTCACTGTAAACCGAGGTGATGTATTGCTATACGTACCGTTGTATAGAAGAACCTATAAATAAATAAATAAATAAATAAATGACATCAGTGAACCTATCTGTCTTTTTCCATCTGCTGGCTTGTGAGCATAACCCAATCGTCTGGACTGGTCTGAATGGATGAAGAGAAAGATTGGGGTTTTGTTTTCTCACAGGGACGAGCAGTAAATGTGGTCTCTCTCTCTCCCAACTATTTTCTTAAAAATTCACAGAAAAAATAAATTTCAAAGAAATTAAACCCTCTATCAGTCCCCAAAAAACAGCTTCTAGAAATCAATACATTACCACTGGTGCTGGACTTTCCTGGTCTTCCTTTTTATTTTCAGAAAGCTGCAATGGTGATGAGCAGGAATGAATAACTGGAGACAAATACCTTAAAGACAAACAAAATTTGCTACTTTATATTTTTAAGGATCCATCCATGGCTCTGAAACCACATTCATATTAACCAGTTGATCCAAAGGATGTATAGCAGCATTTGTTTTTCAACACAATGCTATTTTTATAGGCAAAATTTCAATATAGCCAACCAGTGTTGGTCCTATTCAGTTTTCCTGCACTCTCTGTCACATAAACCCTCCTGTTCCTCATTCATGTAAGAGGGGACAAGTGGAAGCACAACATACAGAATTCAGTCTGTAAATAAAGAGGAAGATCATTTAAAAATGTTTCAGTTCCAAAGTGTCTATAGTTCTAAGCATCTCTCTCTCTAACGCTGAAACAAGCATGGTATCCCTGACTCTTGGTGCTATTCTAGCTCTGCTTGCAAAGGGATGCTCCCCACAGTAGAATGCACATACTTTGCAAAAACAACATACACACTTGCAAAGCCATGCAGAACCAGAAAAACAACCACAGGGTAAGAGGCAGTCAACGGGACAAATGAGCATGAAGGAAGAAGAGACCCATAGCTGAGGTAGGAGGGAGGAAAGGGAAAGCTTATTGGTATGAGCCTGGGTAGCTGAAGACACATGCTGTGCTTGTGCTGGAAGTCAGGGTGAGGGCCACATATCCTCTTGAATTTTCAACAAGTTGCAGTTAGAATATAAATTTCAGTTGAAAATGTCGCCATGCTGCTTAAACACTACACAAAATCACCTTTCTAGCATCTCTAGGCTCAATAACTAAATATAAAAAATGAAAGTCATGGCAGAGGCTTTCAAGTGGTTTATTAACTGCAGCCAAAATGACCCTACAGGTAGACATACGCACATATGCATAAATAAATTTCAGTCTCCAGTATTGCCTTGCTGTTCAAATAACTTATAGGCAGTCAGGTACTGATGTACTACAGTTTCCTTCTTTCCCAAAAGGCACAAACAGCAAAATATGGGTGCTGCAACAATCCTTTACAATGCAAGTTTCTTGGGCGCATGTCATTTTCTTGTTGGGTACTGCTGCTATTGCTGTTGTCCTCCAGCCTCACTTTCAGGTTCCAGTTGAGGTACATCTGTGATGCCTGAGCTCTTTACTTGCTTTTTCTTTGATGATGCAGTCATCGTTCCTTTGGCTGGGCTGAATTTTCTTTTGTTTGATGCGACGTCCACAGCAGGTTGTTGACATATTGGCTTCACACTAAGAATGACAATAGTGTTACCCTCAGATTCCCACTATAGATTAATACATTTAAAATTAGACCCTTTCCATTTTACACCCCTAAGAACTACAACATCTGGTACAAGAAAGCCCCCAGCAAATTAATATAGTATCCACAACTGACATGTTCCCTTAGTAATCCATGCTTATTCTCATTATCAGTTTACCAAGAGTGCTCTGTGACATAAGGGATTCACACAAATGCAAAGGTATAAAACAAAACATGTACAGTTGTTATATTATACAGGTCCAACAGGTTAATCTAAAACATGAGCTCCTTATTTATTTAGCATATTTTATATACAGAGGTATAGCAGAGTTGCCTTCACTCCGGTTTACAGTTACAACAACCTGATACATTTAAAGTAATTTAACAGCAAAACTGTAAACACTGGTATAGAACAATAGCATATAACTGATTAAGATATACAATAAAATATGTAAAAAATCTGAGTTCAAATCATGTAGGGGACATCTGCTATAGAACAAAATGGGAAGGATTCTGGTAGTCAGAAAGAAAGTTAGTCATTGCAGGGAGATTGTATGTCAGATGGAGGGACACACAAAGGGATAGATCTGTTGATTTATCCTTTATAGTCATTGAGAGTGTTGTCTTAGAGAGTTTGGCTGAGTAGCCAGGCTTTAAGATCTTTAAAAGATTTTATGTTTTCTTGAGCGGTCAGGTGATGAGGTAACGAATTCCATAACTTCCTTAGTGAGGGACTGGATTTCTTGTTGAACTGGCATAGGATTAAAGAGCATTTCAGCTCATAAAAGGCTAGTTAATGTCTAACCCAAGTAAAAACAGAATCAAGTCATTACCACTTGAAAGTTATTGTGCGAAATGAGTTGGTGGTTTTAGTCCAGATTCTTTAAATATAAGTTCACATATCATTGTAGTTTAACTAATTAGCACCCCAGATGGCAATATCATTAGAAAGGCCAAAAATCGTACAGGCATGGAGACAACTATTCTCTCATTCACAGAAGTGGCTCCTTCAGAACAACATTGAGCTATGCTGGCAGGATAATATGGGGTAATTTTTACTATTGCTACCCATGCTGTATTTTCTTTTGTGGACAAATAGTGGATTTCTGTGCTGTCAATTCAATGCTTTTTACAAGCACTAGAAAAATAGAGTGTGTCCTGCCATAAAATCTTACAATAAAACTGTGAAGATGGATGATGAATAAAACCATTAGGATGGAATGTACGAAGTGATGTAGTACAAGGTACAGCTGATCACAAATGGCCTTGGTAGTGAAAAACTGAAGCTTGAATTGATGTACAAATATGAGTTCAAGAGTATGTGTTTAGATATTAAGAGAAATGGCAAGGATCAGGCTTATTGCAAACAGGAGCAAATTCCAGATGTGGTGATGGTAAGGACACTGCGAGAAGCATCTCTTTAGTTCACTGTATCTTACACATGGGGATTAAGTAAAAGCTAAAGAACTGTGCAAGCCTTAATGGAAAGAGAAAAAGGATTTGATAAAAGGAGGAAATGGTGAGCAAAAAGGAAAATAAAAAAAAAGACTCAAAAGGGTGGTCAGAGATTAGAGACAATGGTAAAAGAAATATATGAGTTATGCAACAGATTAACTAGAAAAATAAAGAAAAGAAAATGAAAATACATACTATGCTAACCCAAAAATTCACAACACACAGTCTTGGTACACAATTACTTCAAGCAATTTCCAAAGATATGTATATTAAAAAGAAATACAAATTTGCATGTGATAGCTTTTTACTGGTATAAATCAAATTTTTTTTTTTTAGATAAGGTTTTGAGATGTGGTATCCTTTCATAAAGTCAATAACTGAGATAGTCTAAAAGGAAAATAAGAAAAAATGAAAGCAGAGTTGCTTACCCATAACAGGTGCTCTTTGAGGACAGCAGAATGTCAGTCCTCACCACATAGGTGACATCATCCAAATGAGCCCATCACAGAAAACTTGTGTCAAAGATTTTAGAACTTTGAGCCTCACTGACCATGCCCAAGGCATACATCATACCATGTGGTCCATGTGTCTTCAGTCTGATAATATAGCTAAACAAAAGAAGTGCAGACCCAACTCCATGGTGAGGTAGGAGGGAAGCGTGAGGACAGACATCCTGCTATTCTGAGCACACCTGTTACAGGAAAGCAACTCTGCGTTCTCCAAGGACAAGCAGGATGGCAGTCCTCAAACATGGCTGATCCCTAGCTACAGGCGGCTCCCTCTCCCCCCCCCCCCCCCCAAAAAAAAGAGGGAAACAATGGGCACAACAATATTCTTGTTGGCAACCAGCCTTTTTGATATGTGTATACCCTAAAGAGGGGGCAGCCTGAAACAAAAGTGGGCCCTAGGTGGGAACAGAATTGAGTTCTACACCTCAAACAAGTTCTGGAGGACAGACTCGCCATACCTGTGTCACATCAGCCATCCCTGTCCAAACAGTAATGCAATGTGAATGAGAGGTGAGAACTCCGCATTGCAGCCTTGAAGATCTCCTTCATGGAGACTGTTCGCAAGTGGACAGCCATTGCTGCCAAGGCACCAGAAAGAGTGAGCCCTGACTTGGCCCTTCAGATTCAAGCCCGCCTAGGCAAAACAGAAGATGCAATCTGTTATCCACTTGGAGAGTGTCTGTTTGGCTACTGTGGTCCTCAGCTTGCTCTGATCAAAGGAAACAAAAAGCTGAGTGAACTTTCTATGATTTCTCTCCGCTCCAAACAGAAGGCCAAGGATCTCTTGCAGTCCAAACTGTGCAGTGTTTGTTCACTTTGGTGAGCATGTGGCCTGGGAAAAAATGTTGGAAGGACAATTGATGGTTAAGATGGAATTCAGACACCAACTTAGCAAAGAACTTATGATGTGAATGCAAGACTACCCTATCATGGACAAATTGTGTGTAAAATGGATAAGTCACCAAGTCCTGGCGCTCACTGATCATGTGCGCTAAAGTAACCACCACCAAAAGTACAACTTTTCAGGCCAGATATTTCAGGTCACAGGAGCACAGCGGCTCAAAGGGAGTTTTCATCAGCTGGGACAAAATCACATTGAGGTCCCATGACATAGCAGGAAGTCTGATGGGAGGCTTCAAATGAAACAGACCCTGCATAAAATATACAACTAAAGTCTGTATGGAGATTGGCTTATCTTCTACATGGTGATGGTATGCATCGATTGTACTAAGGGATTCCCTAATAGTGTTGGTCTTAAGACCAACTTCAGAGAGATGTAGAAGGTAGTCAAGGTGTGGCGCAGGAGAAAGGATCTAGGACTTCATGCTCACACTATTTATTTTATTTAAAAACTCTTCTATACCGTCATTAAGTTAGATAACCATCACAATGGTTTACAGAAAGGCACAATAATGAAAATTATGAGTGGTATAGATTACAAATTAAACATGTGCCATCATAGTATGGTTACATTTTAGTACCATAAACTATGTGTTTAAGTTAAGCCTATCTGTTTGTTAGGAAATTATTATGCGGTTTGAATTTAACATTAATATGCATTTGTAGGTTAAAAACAACAATTGCTTGCTTGGTGCATCCTTATCAATCAACTGGTTTTCTTCTTCTCTTTATAAAAAGCTTGTTTAAAGAGCCAGGTTTTCAGATTAGTTTTGAATATTTTCAAATTTCTCTGCAGCCTTATTTCGAGTGGCATGGTGTTCCATAGCACAGGACCAGCCAGTGACAGTGCTCTTTTCCTTACTTGCGTGAGGCGTGCTGATTTAACAGAGGGGACAGTTAGTAGAGCCTTATTAGCAGATCTCAGGTTTCTGTGCGGGACATGTACGCGCAGTGCGGTGTTAAACCAGTCTGCTTTTTCATCGTTGATTAGTTTATGAATTATACATAGTGCCTTATATTGTATTCTTTGCTCAAATGGAAGCCAGTGTAGTTCGGCAAGTGTTCCTACACAGAAAACCTCTTCTTCAGTCCATAGGACTTCCTAGCAGATGGCTTCCTAGAAGCCAAGACGACATAAGACATATCGTCAGAAAGGTTAAATAGTTGTAGGGTTAGCATCCCAAAATCCAAACAGTGAGCGAGAGGAATTGGAGACTGGGATGGCGCAACTTGCCTTGAGCCTGAGTAATGAGATCTGGGGAAGTCCCCAGTTTGATCTGTTCCCGAATGGCCATCTCCCATAGGAGTGGAAACCAGATGTGTCTCGGCTAATGGGGGGCTATGAGGATCCTGGTTCCCCCATTCTCCTTGAGTCTTCACTACCAGTGGAACTGGAGGATACGCGTACAGAAGACCCTGTCCCCAATGAAGGGAGATTGTATTCAAGGCTAGCTTGCTGGGTCCCCTCTGTGTGGAACAGAAGAGGAGACCCTTCCTGTTCCAAGGAACCATGAACATATCCATCTCCTGGGTGCCAAAAAGGCAGAAGATCCGATTCGCCACTCCTTGGACCAGGAACTATTCATGAGACTGACTCAGTCTGTCTGCCAACACATTCTCCATGCCGGCCAGATAAGTAGCTCAGAGCACCATCCCTTGAGAGATAGCCCAGGACCACAGCTGGACAACCTCATGATACAGGAGATAAAAGCCTGTATCTCTCTGTTGTAGTACATCGCTATTTGTCTTTCTGGATAAGGACAACTTTACTGGATAGCTGATCTCTGAAAGCCCACAGAATATACCAAGTCACCTGGAGTTCCAAGAAGTTGATATGAAAATGACATTCCTGGGTGGACCAAAAGCCCTGGGTGCAGAGCCCAGGACATGGGTCCCCCAACATAGGTTGGATGCATTCATGGTTACGACAATATGAATCTGCAGAATTTGGAAGGGAACTCCCTGAACCAGACTGGAATTGTCCCGCTACCAAGACAGAGTCACATGGATGCAGACCCAGAGGTCCTGGGTGGCCTGAAGCCATTGCAACCAAGGTCCATTAAGCTCTTATGAACAGATGTGCCATGGAAGTAACATGTTCCATTGTGGCCATGTGGCCCAATAGCCTTAACATGAGCCAAGCTGATGTCTACTAACTCTTTTGGAGCTTTTCTGCTGTGACCATCAGGGTGGAGGCCCATTGCTGCAGAAGGAAAGCTCACACATGAATCTTGTCTAGCAGAGCTCCTATTAACTCCAATTGAGGTGATGAGCTGAGATGAGACTTGGGGTAGTTGATGATAAACCCTAGTAACTCCAAAACTCGAATGGTCATGCGCATGGACTCCTCAGCTCCTGCCCGAGATGTCCTCTTGACCAACCAATCATCCAGCTGGTAAAAATGTGTACTGCCACCACAGCCAGACATTCTGTGAATAGACGTGAGGCGGACATAAATCCAAATAGCATAACACGATACTGGAGGAGCCAGCTCCCCACTATGAATCTGAGATATTTCCTGTGACTGGGGAATATGAGCAGCACTTCCTGATTTGCTGGTTGATCCCAAGACAGGTCTGTAGGGAGATTTGAAAGGACATCCAATAAGTTTAATTAGCTATTAATTAAGTTGACTTAGAAAATAGCCACAGTAACATGGAATAGACTTGGGTTTTGGGTACTTGCCAGGTTCTTATGGCCTGGATTGGCCACTGTTGGAAACAGGATGCTGGGCTTGATGGACCCTTGGTCTGACCCAGTATGGCATGTTCCTATGTTCTTCTTACCCTCTCTGGACAATGTTGAGGATCCACTGGGCCACTGATCTGCACAGAACTGTAGCCTGCCCCTGACCAGCAAGTCCTGCAGCATGGATACTGGGAATCTTGGCTATGCTCTCCACAGTCCATTCAAAACCACATCCCACTGTTAGCTGGGATGTGGTTAGCTGGGATGCTGTCTGGGGCTTAGGCTCTCTCTGCTGCTGAGGGCATCTACGAGAGGCCTGCTGAGCACGGGATTGAAGGGACAGAGGATAGTGCCTCCTTGGGCAGAAGAAGTGCATACTATGCCCTGACCTTGAATACCCTGTGGAGGCAGAGGGCAGGTCTGGAGCAGAATTGGAGAACTAATGGAGCATCATCTAATGATGTATTTGTGCCACCACATCTTTAACTCGATCTCCAAAGAGATTCTCTCCAGTAGATGGCATGCCAGCAAGTCTTTCCTAGACCACTGGATGCAGATAAGAGGCTTGCACCCAGGTGAGCCTAGACACCCCTATGCCAATAGCAGAAACTCTCGATACAGCCTTGAAGACAAAGGTCAAAACACACCTCATGTTTTCTGCACTCCAGACCCTTGATCACAAATGACTGGAGGTTGTCTTACTGCTTCTGAGGAAGCTGTTTGGCTACCTCTGCCCCTTTTTCAGAATGTCCTGATTGTACTGATCCATGAAGAGCTGGTAGGCTGCTATGCAGGAAATGAGCATAACACTCCTAAAGACTTTCCTCCCAAGGGTCTCCATGGCACAAGGATGCCTCCCCAGGGGCAACAAGGAGTGGGTCCTAGAGCAGTTTGTCTTTTTGAGAACACATTAGACTACCACAGACTGGTGTGTCTGACGCCTGTCAAATCTGGGAGCCTGCTGGACAAGATAAACCACATCTATCTTCTTGTTTACAAGACCCACAGAGGGGGTTCTCCCACATTTTCAACAGTAAACCCTGGAGAATTTCATGCACCGGGACTGCCACAATCTCCTTAGGAAACTCCACATACTGGAGGATATCCAGTGTTTTGTACCTGGATTCCTCCTCCATCTGTAACGTAAATGGGATGGCTTCTGCTATCAACTGCACAAAACCTGCGAAGACGAGGTCTTCAGATGGAGACTTCCTTTTGTCTAGCAGAAGGGAGGCCTGCCGATGATCAATCTTCTGAATCTGTCTGAACCTCAACACCCACAGGAGCAAGAGGATTCCAACCCATTGCAGTCTGCAGGGGAGGAACCTCTAGGTACTCTGTCCCTGGCAAAGCGGGTTGGTGACTGGTGTAGCTAGCCATTGGGCCCAGGACCCAGAGGACTCCCATTCCCTTGGGGAGCTTCCTCTCCCAAGGAGTCAGGGATAACCAATGGCTGCTGCCAACTCAGACACCCCTCCAAGTCTTGGTGATGGATTGGGCACAGACATTGTCAGTGTAGTGCTGATGAGTGCCTGAAACAAGCCAAGCAGCGGCTCAAGAAACGGCAGCACCACCTTTCCATGGCCTGATGGATGCATCTCTCTAACTCCTCCTCAAAGATCACCAATGCCAATAGAGACTGGGAGGCAGGAGGAGTTACCACATCCTATTCGGAACCGAACGAAGGATCAATGGAGGACACAAGGATCGGTGGAGACTGTAGTAAGCCCCAGGGATTCCTTGAAGATGAGCTCTCCTTACCAAGGGACTGCTTTGGGGGATTCTCAGCAGTTACCAGACTCTCTCCATGCTTCTTCAGCTTATCTCAATTCCTGGCATGGTTTGTCCTTGATGCAAAGGTCGAAGATGTTGAACCCAAGGCCTTCTTTAACTAGGAGGAGCTGGGCGATGGCCTGTCTTCTGGTTCCCTGCTGACCTCGACACATGAAGGAGCCTATGGCCCCCCAAAGATCCCGATGATTCCACCTCCATCAGTGCAGTTCCGAAAGTACATTGATGACGATGCCTCTGATGCTGATGGATTAGTCTTGTGGTGCTCAAAGAGATGTTGCATTAACTCCAAACAGGACCGGTGTCTTTTTCGGGTTATTTCTGCAAATCTGCGGCAACTCCGGATGTCATGTGATGCCCCAAGCAGAAGACATCTATCATGGAGATTGGTGATAGATAAGAACATAACATAAGAACATAAGAATTACCATACTGGGTCAGACCAAGGGTCCATCAAGCTCAGCAGTATCCTCTTTCCAACAGTGGCCAATCCAAGTCACAAGTACCTGGCAAGTACCCAAACATTAAATAAATTTCAAGCTACTATTGCTTATTAATCAATAGCAGTTTATGGATTTTTCCTCAAGGAACTTATCCAAACCTTTTTTAAAACCAGTTACACTAACTGCTGTAACCACATTTTATTTATTTAGTCATTCATTCGTTTTTATATACAGACATTCAAAATGTATGTCACATCGGTTTACAATAAGAACAATAATAAAACATAAAATAAAAAGTTAGGTAAAACTAAGCATATTAAATAACCAAATAATAAAAAAACAAAAAACATCGTATTAAAATACAAATAAATATTATAACATCCTATAAAAGTAAATAAAATTCAAAATTCAAAAACGTCTGGAATATGATAGGTGAATTGTGAGCAATGTGATTGGGAGGCAAGTTGTATTGGCAGTTGTTAAATGAAAGCCTGTTGAAAGAGCCAGGTTTTGATACCCTTTTTAAATATTTTTATGTTGGGTTCCGTTCTAAGCTCTTGAGAAAGTGAATTCCACAGCTGTGGACCTGCTATTGATAGATCTATTTGACTGACTAAGTTAAGATGTGCTGATATGGGTGAGGGTATTGGCAAGGTTCCATTGTTGGCTGATCTGGTGGTTCTTTGTGGAGTGTGAAAATGAAGTGCTGCAGTGTGTCATTCCATCTTATCATTGTAGAGAGTTTTATGGATCAATGATAACGTTTTTATATTGAGAAAGGTATGTGATGGGGAGCCAATGTAGGTCTTTTAGGACTGGGGTTATGTGTTGTGATAATTTAGTGTTTGTTAAGATTCTAGCAGCCGAATTTTGTAAAAGTTGGAGGGGTCTGGTGGTGCAAGCAGGAAGACCTAAAAAATGCATTACAATTGTCTATTTTTGAATTGGCAATGAATTCCAGAGCTTAACTATGCATTGAGTGAAAAATAGTTTTCTTCAATTTGCTTTAAATGAGCTACTTGCTAACTTTATGGAGTGCCTCCTAGTCCTTCTATTATCTGAGACAGTAAATAACTGATTTACATTAACTTTTTCAAGTCCTTTCATGATTTTGTAGACCTCTGTCATATCCTTCCTCAGTCATCTCTTCTCCAAATTGAACAGCCCTAACTTTCTTAACCTTACCTCATAGGGCAGCTGTTCCATGCCACTTATTTTGGTCCCACTTCTCTGCACTTTCTCCAGTGCAACTGTATATTTTTTGAGATGCGGCGACCAGAACTGCACAAAGTATTCAAGATGCGGTCTCACCACAGAGCAATACAGAGGCATTATGACATCCATCATTTTGCTATTCCCTTCTTAATTCCTAACATTCTGTTTGCTTTTTTGATCGCCACAGCACACTGAGCTGACAATTTCAATGTATTATCCACTATGACGCCTAGATCTCTTTCCTGGATGGTAACTAAGATAGAACCTAACATTGTGTAACTACAGCAAGGGTTATTTTTCCTTATATGCATCACTTTGCACTTCTCCACATTAAATTTCATCTGCCATTTACAAATCCAATCTTCCAGTCTCACAGGGTCCTCCTGCAATTTAATCACAATGGGGTAGATTTTATAATTTAGCGCGAACGCGTACTTTTGTTCGCGCACCAGGCGCGAACAAGAGTACGCGGGATTTCAATAGATACATGCGTAGCCGCGCGGATCCATTAAAATCCGGGATCGGCGCGCGCAAGGCTGACAATTTTGGGCAGCCTGTGCGCGCCGAGCCGCACAGCCTGCCTCTGTTCCCTCCGAGGCCGCTCCGAAATCGGAACGGCCTCGGAGGGAACTTTCTTTCGCCCTCCCCTCTCCTTCCCCTCCCTTCCCCCCCCCCCCCCGGCCCTATCTAAACCCCCCCTACCTTTATTGCCGGATTTACGCCTGCCGGAGGCAGACGTAGATCTGTGCGCGCCAGCGGGCTGCTGGCGCGCCATCACCCAACCCGGGGGCTGTTACGGAGGGCGCGGCCACGCCCCCGGAACACTCCCGGGCCGAAACCACGCCTGCGCCACGCCCCCGAAACGCCGGGTCACGACCGCCACACCCCCGACACGCCTCTCCATGCAAGCCCCTGGACTTATGCGCGTCCCAGGGCTTGCGCTCGGCGCATGCAGGGGGGTTTGGGGTAGGTTTTCGGGGGGTACGTGCGTATCCTACGCGCGTACCCCTTTGAAAATCTACCCCAATATGCTTGAGATTTAACTACTCTGCATAATTTTGTGTCATCCACAAATCTCGTCATACTCCTTTCCAGATCATTTATAAATATATTAAAAAGCACCTGTCCAAGTACAGATCCCTGAGGCACTCCACTGTTTACTTTTTCCACTATGAAAACAGACCATTTAATCCTACTCTTTGTTTCCTGTTTTTTTACCAGCTTGCAATCCACAAAAGGACATTGCTTCCTATCCCATGACTTTTTAGTTTTCTTAGAAGCTTCTCATGCGGGACTGTGTCGAATGCCTTCTGAAAATCCAAATACAACACATCTACCAGTTCACTTTCCAAATGTTTATTCACTCCTTCAAAAAAAATGTAGGAGATTTGTGAGGCAAGATTTCCCTTGGGTAAATCCATGTTGGCTATGTCCCATTAAACTATGTCTGTCTAAATGTTCTGTGATTTTATTCTTTATAATAGTATATTTATTTATTTAAGGGATTTTATATACACCGCGGTTCGTTAGCAAACATCACCTCGGTTTACAATGAGCATAAATTAGCAACAAGCTTTACAATCCAAACATAATTAAATAGGGATACATCGCTGATAACATTAAATTATAATATAATTTAAATAAATTAACTTAAACTCAATTGACAGGGGTGTAAGGAACCGGAGTATCAAATTAATGGTATATTATTAACAGTACAGATCTTACAAGGTCAGAATTAGATAATAGCTAAATAACAATATTAATAATATTGCAAGAAAACAGTCGCCAAAGTGTGTTTAATGTTATTATACAATAGATAGACTGGAATGGGAAGATAAATTATATACCCTCCCTAGCAATCAAGCACAAGCTAAAGCAGAAGAACTGGCCCAATATTTCTATGATAAAATCAACAGGCCAGTAACTCAGCTGCCTAAATCCACCACTCCTATGCTGACCTCTTCACCCCAAACGAACAAAACCTGGCACCTGGATTCATTCGAGCTCACCTCAGCCAAAGAGATCCAATCAATCTTGAACAAAATGAAGCCCTCCTCTCACCCTGCAGACCATATTCCCACCAAACTTCTATTGTCCATCCCAGATACCATAGCACAAACGCTAGCAGACATCACCAACTGTTCCTTATCACAAGGCTTCTACCCAGATGACCTTAAGATGGCTTCCCTCAAACCACTTCTTAAGAAGCCAAACTCAGACCCCAACGACCCGAACAACCTCCGACCCATCGCCAACCTACCTCTCATAGCAAAGATTATGGAAAAATTAGTTAATACACAAATCTCAGATTACCTTGAAGACAACAAAATCCTCTTCCCCTCACAATATGGATTCCGCAAAGCGTCCAGCACAGAAACCCTCCTGGTATTTCTGACAGACTACCTGATCCTGGGTCTTGACAAAGGCCATTCATTCCTTCTGATCCTGTTGGACCTCTCAGCCGCCTTCGATACCGTTAACCACGCAAGCCTCATAAACCAACTCACATCCATTGGAATAGCAGGTACTGCCCTAACATGGCTCAAAACCTTCCTCAACAATAGAGGCTACAAAGTGAAAATCCACAATAAAGAATCCTCCCGTCATGACGCGCCTATAGGAGTCCCACAGGGATCCTCCTTATCACCCACCCTGTTCAATATATACCTACTCCCGTTGTGTCAGCTACTAACAGATCTTAAACTCAAACACCTTATCTATGCAGATGATGTTCAGATAGTAATTCCTCTCAAAGAATCTCGCCAAAATCCTCGAATATTGGGAATCCTGCAGATCAAAAATCAATGACCTACTCTCCAGCCTTAATCTCATTCTAAACTCCTCAAAAACCAAACTAATACTTATTGCACCAGAAAACAACAATTATGCCTGCCAATCATCAAACATCCCTCTATCTTCACAAGTCAGAGACCTAGGAGTCACAATCGATAATAAAATGAACCTGAAAGCTTTTGTAAACCGCACCACTAAAGAATGCTTTCACAAACTCCAAGTGTTGAAAAGGATAAAACCGCTCTTCCATTTTCAGGACTTCAGAACCATACTACAAGCAATAATCTTCGCAAAATTAGATTACTGCAATGCCATCCTTCTGGGCCTTCCATCCTCATACACCAAACCCCTTCAGATGGTCCAAAACACAGCTGCAAGAATTCTCACAAATTCCAAAAGAAGAGACCACATCTCACCAATCTTAAAAGATCTTCACTGGCTCTCCATTCACTTTAGAATCATCTACAAATCCATCACCATCATATACAAGTCCATCCATCACCTTACTGCCCTGGATTTCCAATATTCATTTAGCCCACACGTCTCTCACAGACTAGCTAGAGAAGCCTACAGAGGATCCCTCCAGGTACCGAGCACAAAATCCACCCGGCACATAACTTCAAGAGACCGGGCCTTCTCAACCGCAGGGCCCGCACTCTGGAACTCCATCCCCTCAAGTCTGCGCCAAGAACCCTGCCTACCAACGTTCCGGAAAAGATTGAAGACTTGGTTATTTAAGCAAGCCTTCCCAGACAACTCGTAACCACCTCCAGTTCCACCCAACAATGTAACCTCCTGGCACTGTAAATAATGCAGCCTCCTGGCTTTGTAAATAATTAACTTATGTTACCCTACACTGCTCTCTTCTTCTTCTCCCAGTTTCTATTACCTTGTTCATTGTAACTGCAACCCTCATGCACCAGTTTATAATTTTATTGTTACATGCACCCCCTGTTCGAATGTAAACCGACATGATGTGATCTGTTCATGAATGCCGGTATAGTAAAAAACCTAAATAAATAAATAAATGTCATATTATAATTTTACAGAAGGGACAGAATCACAGATTGTAGGCTTGTTTAAACAGCCATGTTTTTAAGTTCTGTTTAAGTTCTGTTTAAGTTCTGTTTAAGTTCTGTTTAAGTTCTGTTTAAGTTCTGTTTAAGTTCATGATTTTTCCCAGCACTAAAGTCAGATCACCGGTCTATAGTTTCCCAGATCACCCCCAGAGCCCTTGTTAATTGGAGAAACTACTTACCTGATAATTTCGATTTCTTTAGTGTAGACAGATGGACTCAGGACCAGTGGGTTATGTGCTCTTCTGCTAGCAGATGGGAGACAGAGTCAGATTTCAAAGCTGACGTCACCCTAGATATACCCCTGCAGTGACCTCAGCTCTTCAGTATTCTCTTCGAAAAGCCATTGTGGATATATATTTGCTTAAATAACTCGATTAAACTGATTCATCTTGATTGAACTGATTCAACTGACTTCAAAAACTGGAGACCGCCAGTGCACTCAACCAATTAACGCAGACACCGGACAAGCAACGGGTGTCTTGAACTAGGGGTAGGCAATGGCTTACCTGCATTTGCTTAATCTTGAGGTTCACTTTCCGAGGTCCTCCTTCTCTGGGGCAGCTGTGGGCGGGATGCTGAGTCCATCTGTCTACACTAAGGAAAATGAACTTATCAGGTAAGTAATTTCTCCATTTCCTAGCGTGTAGCCAGATGGATTTAGGACCAGTGAGATGTACAAAATCTACTCCTGGACAGGGCGGGAGGCTGCCCGTGGCCCACTTAGTACTGCTCTTGCGAAGGCTGCGTCTTCTCGGGCCTGAACATCCAGGCAGTAGAACCTGGATAAAGTGTGTAAGGAGGAACACGTCGCTGCCCGACAGTGGGCGACAGCAGCTTGGTTTTTATTTTTATTTATTTTATTACGCTTTTTGCATTTTTTAGCGCTTCAAAGTGGATTACAGTCAGGTACTGTAGGTATTTCCCTATCCCCAGAGGGCTGACAACCCCTTCTTCATACCGTCCTGTAGAAACTCCAGAATCATGGGGATCTTGGCCATCCGCGGGAATATCCCACCGTTCTTGCACCAGGCTTCGAATTCTCCAGATCCGTATGTATGCCAGAGATGTTGAGAACTTGCACGCTCGGAGCAGGATGTCAATCACGGCCTTTGAGTAAGCGCGCTTCTTCAGGCGAGTCCTCTCAAGGGCCAGACCATAAGAGAGAATCGAGATAGATCTTTGTGAAGAATTGGACCCTACTGGAGAAGGTCCCTGTGTGGAGGTAGGCAAGGAGGGCTCCCCGCAAGGAGTCTTTGCATGTCTGCATACCATGGGTGTCTTGGCCAATCTGGGGCCATTAGTAGAACTAGTCCCCTGTGGTGTTCTATCTTGTGGATGGATCTTGCCCTGTAGTGGCCATTGGGGGGGGGGGGGGGGGGAGGGGAGGAAGGCGTACAGTAAGTCTTCCTCTGGCCAGGTCTGGATGAGCGCGTCGAACCCTTGGGAGTGTGGCTCTCATCTGCGGCTAAAGAACTTGGGGACTTGGGCACTGAGAGAGGTGGCCAGTAGGTCCATGGCTGGGAGGCCCCAGTGATTTACTATCAGTTGGAAGGCTGTGGTCGACAGCATCCATTCCTGGGTCCAGGCTCTCTCTGCTGAGCAAATCTGCTGAGACGTTCTCTTTTCCTGCGATGTGTGAGGCAAAGATCCCTTGTAGGTTTACCTCCGCCCATGCCATGAGAGGGTCTATCTCCAGAGACACCTGTTGGCTCCTGGTTCCTCCCTGGCAGTTGATGTAGGCAACCGTTGTAGCGTTGTCCGACATTACTAGAATCACTTTGCCTCAGAGTCTGTGGCTGAATCACAGGCACACTAGCTTCCAGGTGGTTTATGTTCCATCCCGCCTCTTCCTTGCTCCATTGTCCCTGGGCTGTCAGTTCCTGACAGTGGGCTCCCCACCCTTGTAGGCTCCCATCCGTGGTGAGCACGATCCAGTTCAGTGGAGATAGGCTTACTCCTCTACTTAGGTGGTCCTCCTGTAGCCCACTGAAGTTGAAAACGTACCTCTGCTGGTAGTTGGAGGTGGACTGAGTAGTCCTGGGACAGTGGATTCCAGCGTGACAGGAAGGAGCACTGGAGTGGTCGCATGTGAGCCCTTGCCCATGGAACAACCTCCAGGGTTGATGCCATGAGCCCGAGGACTTGAAGTTAGTCCCATACCTTGGGGCATGCATTGGTCATCAATCACCGTAATTATTCCATCAGCTTCCTTCTCCTCAGGGGAGGGAGGAAGACTTTGTTCTGTTTGGTGTCAAAACAGGCCCCCAGGTACTCTAGAGAAAGAGGGCTGCAGACTGCTTTTGACAGTGTTCACGACTCAACTGAGTTCCTGCAGTAGGGTCTTGACTCTGTGGTCACCTGCCGGCTCTCTTCCGAAGACTTTGCCCTGATCAGTCAGTCGTCCAAGTAAGGGTTTACAAAGATCCCTTCCCTTCCTTAGTGTTGCTGCCATGATCACCATAATTTTGGAGAATTTTCTAGGGGCAGTTGCTAGGCCGATGGGTAGCACTCGGAACTGGTAATGGTTTCCCAGTATTGCAAAGCGTAGAAAACACTGGTCATCTTGATGGACTGGGATGTGAAGGTAGGCTTCAAGAGGTCCAGGAAGGTTAGGAACTCTCCTGGTTGTACTGCCATTATTACGAAGCAGAGAGTTTCCATGTGGAAGTGTAGTACCCGCAGATGGCGGTTGACGTTCTTGAGGTCCAAGATGGGTCGGAATGATCCTTCTTTCTTGGGAATGATAAAATAGATGGAATAACGTCCCATATTTTTCTGGGGCTTAGGTACCGGAGTTATAGCTGTCAGACTGAGTAGTCTTGCCAGAGTGGATTCTACTGCCAGTCTCTTGGTGTGGGAGTGGCAGGGTGATACACCGGTGTGAAGCTACTACAAACGTCTATATAGAAAAAAAAAAAAAAAAAATCATAAATTTGTCCTGAGGGATGCTGCGAAACTCCAGAGAGTAACCTTCTTGAATAAATTTTAGTACCCATTTGTCAGATGTGATTTCGACCCATCGTTGGTAGAAGAGGGAAAGCCAAACCATTTCCTCTTCCTGTGGATGGGTTGGCCCATTCTCATTGGGAAGCACGGTTCGAGCCTGCCCAGGCCTGTTCCTCTCTTGGTTTGTCGGTTCTGAAAGGGCTGGGACCTTCCGGAGGGGCGAGATACATGAAATGAGTTCCTGTAGGGTCGAAAACATTGGGAGCCTCTGCCCCTAGTTCTTTTGGGGGAGGGGAGTTGGGATCTTTTACCCATCTTCCGGTAGTCGAGGCACTAGGGATTCGCCCCACCTGCTGGCTAACTTCAGTCGCATCTGCCAACCAGTTCCGCAACCATAACTGCCTTCTGGCCGCCACTACCAAGGCTACTCCTCTGGCTGAGGTACGCACCAGGTCCGAGCTTGCGTCCATCAGGAAGGCTGCAGCAGGTTCGATCGTTTCACCTGCATATCTTCCGGAATTATCTGCCTCTCTCGATAGGAGCAAGCAGGAATGTGCCACCAGCACACAGCAGGAAGCTATCTGCAGTGTCATAGCTGTTGCATCAAATGCTTGCTTAAGGATGGATTCTAGTCGTCTATCCTGAGTATCCTTCAATGCCACCCCTCCCTCCACGGGAATGGTTGTTCGCTTCAAGATGGCGCAGACCATGGCATCCACTTTCGGGAAACACAGGCATTCCTCGGTCGCTGGTTCCGGAGGGTACAAGGCTTCCAAGGCCCGACCTCCTTTAAAGCTTGAAGCTAGGGCCGTTAATTCATCCCTGTGGAAGAAGCGAAGCATTGTTCTGTATGGTTCCAGTCCTGGAGGGATTTCCCCTTCCTCCAGTGAGGCACCATCGTCTGAGGTGTCCGGGTCCCTGTCAGTAAAATTCTTGGCGAGGCATGACTCGTGGCACCCGAGCAGGGCCAGGAGGGTCAGGTGCTCCTGGCTGGGGTTGGACCTGGGTCACAGACGGGACTGATTGCGCCTGAACGAAGGCTTGAAGTCCCTGGAAAAATTCTAACCAGGAGAAGGCCCATGGATCCATGTTAGCCCTAGGGGGAGTTGGTGCAGGAGCCCCTGAAATGCCCTCTTGTGGAGATGCCATTTCGGAGTTACATAGGTCCGGGGTGCTATTGTATGTAGTAGTTCCGGACCCATCCTCAGATCGTGACTGACCAGGCTTTGGTACCCCTTGGGCTTCCTTGCAATGACGACACAGACAGGACTCTTGTTCAGGCTGTGAGGCTCTGATGTGGCAGGCTGTGCAAAGAGAATGTCTTCTGCACTTCTTGGATGCCGGTGCCATTGCCTTTGTATATAGACACACAGGTAATGCGTTTCCATATGCAAGCAGTTAAGCGCACGAGTACTGTGCGTGCGTGTAGATATGAGCGCGGTTGTGCGTGTAGTTATGCGTGCAGTGTGCGCGTGGTTATGCGCATAGCTGTGCACGCGTCTATATTGGATGCACCCAAGTTGAGCGCATCGGCTGTCCGACAATCGAGAAGGGAAGATGGCGCTGACGACCCCGTGCGTAAGATGGCGCCCCTCAGGGTCTCCACGTGTCTGGACCCCTGCACTGGATCGGGGTCTAGCCCAACCAAGGCTGCTCAACCCGATCAGTGCTACCTTTTTTTTTTTTTACCTCGTCGGAAGAAAAGCGAAATCGGTATGGCAATCCAAGCCCCGGAGAATTTAATTTAAAGTTTTCTGCTTACCTGGTCTCTGTGCTTACCGATCACGTGCCAGGACGGTTTCTAGCTGTAGGGGGAGAGGGCATTACCTCCACACCACTGTGCTCAGTTGTGTACCCGCTGCCTTTCAGCCACACTGGGGTCTAAGTCCACGCCGGGAACCGGCTACCAGACCAAGGCACACCTCTGAGGAATATTGAAAATCACCTCAAGAATTCTCAACTGGGGGAGGGACCCTTAGGTATCACCGCAAGAGAGCGGGGCTCGATCTTCAAGGTAAAAAAAAAAGGCACTGAAGTCGGTTAGCCCGACTTCAGTGCCAGGAAAAATAGTGGAAAGTGTTCTAAATATCAAAATCACAAAACATATAGAAAGACATGGTTTAATGGAACAAAGTCAGCATGGCTTTACCCAAGGCAAGTCTTGCATCACAAATCTGCTTCAGTTGTGAGACTGGAAATTTGGGCATCAAAATGGCAGATGAAATTTAATGTGGATAAGTGCAAGGTGATGCATATAGGGAAAACCAACCCATGCTATAGTTACACAATGTAAGGTTCCATATTAGGAGCTACCGCCCAAGAAAGAGATCTAGGCGTCATAGTGGATAACACATTGAAATTGTCGGTTCAGTGTGCTGCGGCAGTCAAAAAAGCAAACAGAATGTTGGGAATTATTAGAAAGGGAATGGTGAATAAAATGGAAAATGTTATAATGCCTCTGTATCGCTCCATGGTGAGACCGCACCTTGAATACTGTGTACAATTCTGGTCGCCACATCTCAAAAAAGATATAGTTGCGATGGAGAAGGTATAGAGAAGGGCAACCAAAATGATAAAGGGAATGGAACAGCTCCCCTATGAGGAAAGACTAAAGAGGTTAGGACTTTTCAGCTTGGAGAAGAGACGGCTGAGGGGGGAGAGGTTTAAAATCATGAGAGGTCTAGAACGGGTAAATGTGAATCGGTTATTTACTCTTTTGGATAATAGAAAGACTAGGGGGCACTCCATGAAGTTAGCATGTGGCATATTTAAAACTAATCTGAGAAAGTTCTTTTTTACTCAACGCACAATTAAACTCTGAAATTTGTTGCCAGAGGATGTGGTTAGTGCAGTTAGTATAGCTGTGTTTAAAAAAGGATTGGATAAGTTCTTGGATTCGATCAGACCCCGGTAGGCCACTACCAGACACAAATAGTGAATTCACTAATACATTTAAAGGAAGTTAGACACATTCCTACTCCCATAGCAACCTAAAACTTAACTAGGAACTGATCAAAACTGAGATGAAGGCAGCAGTCCAGCAGCAAGAGGGGGGCTTCCCAGTCTTTTGCATCGAGTGTCACATGTATGATTTTTTACCCACCGGTGAGAAGTTGTACATGTGCATGCGATGCAAAGAGCTCCTGGCTCTCAGAGAACGAGTCCGATCTCTGGAGGCTAGAGTGGCAGACCTGAGGTGCTGAGGCAGACAGAGAGGTATATAGATGAGACCTTCAGGGACATAGTAGTCAAGTCCCAACTTCAGACTGGCAGCCCTGGTGCTGCCTTGGAGGAAGAAGGTCTCATAATGGGAGAGCACCAACCAGGTGTAGCAGGAAAGGATCCTTTAGCAAGGACCTGCTCTCTAGGTGATGCATTGTCCTTTCGCACTGAGGATATATCCCCAAGGCCTACTGCCCAGGAGGGAAGGGTTAGGTCACCCATCATAGTTGGTAATTCGATTATTAGGAATGTAGATAGCTGGGTGGCTGGTGGGCGTGAGGATCGCCTGGTAACATGCCTACCTGGTGCGAAGGTGGCGGACCTCACGCGTCACCTAGATAGGATTTTAGACAGTGCTGGGGAGGAGCCGGCTGTCGTGGTACACGTGGGCACCAACGACATAGGAAAATGTGGGAGGGAGGTTCTGGAAGCCAAATTTAGGCTCTTAGGTAGAAAGATTAAATCCAGAACCTCCAGGGTAGCATTCTCTGAAATGCTCCCTGTTCCACGCGCAGATCACCAGAGGCAGGCAGAGCTCCGGAGTCTCAATGCATGGATGAGACGATGGTGCAAGGAAGAGGGATTCAGTTTTGTTAGGAACTGGGGAACCTTTTGGGGAAGGGGGAGTCTCTTCCGAAGGGATGGGCTCCACCTTAACCAGGGTGGAACCAGACTGCTGGCGCTAACCTTTAAAAAGGAGATAGAGCAGCTTTTAAACTAGAACAAAGGGGAAAGCCGACAGTCGCTCAGCAGCGCATGGTTCGGAGAGAGGTATCTTTAAAGGATACTAATGATGCATTAGAATTAGGGCATCCCGACAGTGAGGTTCCAATAATTAGAAAAGTAGTCCAAGTGCCTGTAACTAAAAACTCACCTGAGCTAAAAAATTCTAACTTATCCCTATCAATTAAAAAGCAGAATAAAAATACAAACAAAAAACAAACTTTGAAATGTTTGTATGCTAATGCCAGAAGTCTAAGAAGTAAGATGGGAGAATTAGAATGTATAGCAGTAAATGATGACATAGACTTAATTGGCATCTCAGAGACATGGTGGAAAGAGGATAACCAATGGGACAGTGCTATACCGGGGTACAAATTATATCGAAATGACAGAGAGGAGCAGTCGGGAGGAGGTGTGGCGCTTTATGTCCGGGATGGCATAGAGTCCAACAGGATAAACATCCTGCATGAGACTAAATACAAAATTGAATCTTTATGGGTAGAAATCCCTTGTGTCAGGGAAGACTACAGTGATAGGGGTATACTACCGTCCACCTGGTCAAGATGGTGAGATGGACAGTGAAATGCTAAGAGAAATTAGGGAAGCTAACCAAATTGGTAGTGCAGTAATAATGGGAGACTTCAATTACCCCAATATAGACTGGGTAAATGTATCATCGGGTCACACTAGAGAGATAACGTTCCTGGATGGAATAAATGATAGCTTTATGGAGCAATTGGTTCAGGAACCGACGAGAGAGGGAGCAATTTTAGATCTAATTCTCAGTGGAGCACAGGACTTGGTGAGAGAGGTAATGGTGGTGGGGCCGCTTGGCAATAGTGATCATAATATGATCAAATTTGATTTAATGACTGGAAGAGGAACAGTGTGCAAATCCAAGGCTCTCGTGCTAAACTTTCAAAAGGGAAACTTTGATAAAATGAGAAAAATTGTTAGAAAAAACTGAAAGGAGCAGCTACAAAAGTAAAAAGTGTCCAAGAGGCGTGGTCATTGTTAAAAAATACCATTCTAGAAGCACAGTCCAGATGTATTCCACACATTAAGAAAGGTGGAAAGAAGGCAAAACGATTACCGGCATGGTTAAAAGGGGAGGTGAAGGAAGCTATTTTAGCCAAAAGATCTTCATTCAAAAATTGGAAGAAGGATCCAACAGAAGAAAATAGGATAAAGCATAAACATTGGCAAGTTAAATGTAAGACATTGATAAGACAGGCTAAGAGAGAATTTGAAAAGAAGTTGGCTGTAGAGGCAAAAACTCACAGTAAAAACTTTTTAAAATATATCCGAAGCAGAAAGCCTGTGAGGGAGTCAGTTGGACCGTTAGATGATCGAGGGGTTAAAGGGGCACTTAGAGAAGATAAGGCCATCGCGGAAAGATTAAATGATTTCTTTGCTTCGGTGTTTACTGAAGAGGATGTTGGGGAGGTACCCGTAATGGAGAAGGTTTTCATGGGTAATGATTCAGATGGACTGAATCAAATCACGGTGAATCTAGAAGATGTGGTAGGCCTGATTGACAAACTGAAGAGTAGTAAATCACCTGGACCGGATGGTATACACCCCAGAGTTCTGAAGGAACTAAAAAATGAAATTTCAGACCTATTAGTAAAAATTTGTAACTTATCATTAAAATCATCCATTGTACCTGAAGACTGGAGGATAGCAAATGTAACCCCAATATTTAAAAAGGGCTCCAGGGGCGATCCGGGAAACTACAGACCGGTTAGCCTGACTTCAGTGCCAGGAAAAATAGTGGAAAGTGTTCTAAACATCAAAATCACAGAACATATAGAAAGACATGGTTTAATGGAACAAAGTCAGCATGGCTTTACCCAGGGCAAGTCTTGCCTCACAAATCTGCTTCACTTTTTTGAAGGAGTTAATAAACATGTGGATAAAGGTGAACCGGTAGATATAGTATACTTGGATTTTCAGAAGGCGTTTGACAAAGTTCCTCATGAGAGGCTTCTAGGAAAAGTAAAAAGTCATGGGATAGGTGGCGATGTCCTTTCGTGGATTGCAAACTGGCTAAAAGACAGGAAACAGAGAGTAGGATTGAATGGGCAATTTTCTCAGTGGAAGGGAGTGGACAGTGGAGTGCCTCAGGGATCTGTATTGGGACCCTTACTGTTCAATATATTTATAAATGATCTGGAAAGAAATACGACGAGTGAGATAATCAAATTTGCAGATGACACAAAATTGTTCAGAGTAGTTAAATCACAAGCAGATTGTGATAAATTGCAGGAAGACCTTGTGAGACTGGAAAATTGGGCATCCAAATGGCAGATGAAATTTAATGTGGATAAGTGCAAGGTGATGCATATAGGGAAAAATAACCCATGCTATAATTACACAATGTTGGGTTCCATATTAGGTGCTACAACCCAAGAAAGAGATCTAGGTGTCATAGTGGATAACACATTGAAATCGTCGGTGCAGTGTGCTGCGGCAGTCAAAAAAGCAAACAGAATGTTGGGAATTATTAGAAAAGGAATGATGAATAAAACGGAAAATGTCATAATGCTTCTGTATCGCTCCATGGTGAGACCGCACCTTGAATACTGTGTACAATTCTGGTCGCCGCATCTCAAAAAAGATATAATTGCGATGGAGAAGGTACAGAGAAGGGCTACCAAAATGATAAGGGGAATGGAACAACTCCCCTATGAGGAAAGACTAAAGAGGTTAGGACTTTTCAGCTTGGAGAAGAGACAACTGAGGGGGGATATGATAGAGGTGTTTAAAATCATGAGAGGTCTAGAACGGGTAGATGTGAATCGGTTATTTACTCTTTCGGATAGTAGAAAGACTAGGGAGCACTCCATGAAGTTAGCATGGGGCACATTTAAAACTAATCGGAGAAAGTTCTTTTTTACTCAACGCACAATTAAACTCTGGAATTTGTTGCCAGAGAATGTGGTTCGTGCAGTTAGTATAGCTGTGTTTAAAAAAGGATTGGATAAGTTCTTGGAGGAGAAGTCCATTACCTGCTATTAAGTTCACTTAGAGAATAGCCACTGCCATTAGCAATGGTTACATGGAATAGACTTAGTTTTTGGGTACTTACCAGGTTCTTATGGCCTGGATTGGCCACTGTTGGTAACAGGATGCTGGGCTTGATGGACCCTTGGTCTGACTCAGTATGGCATTTTCTTATGTTCTGAAGTCCATTACTTGCTATTAAGTTGACTTAGATAATAACCACTGCTATTACTAGCAACAGTAACATGGAATAGACTTGGTTTTTGGGGACTTGCCAGGTTCTTATGGCCTGGATTGGCCACTGTTGGAAACAGGGTGCTGGGCTTGATGGACCCTTGGTCTGACCCAGAATGGCATGTTCTTATGTTCTTAATTCTTAACACTGTTCTAGTATGTGGGATAGTGTCCACATCTGCTAAGAGACGGAGAGATACTGAAGAGCTGAGGTCACTACAGGGTTATATCTAGGGTGAAGTCAGCTTTGAAATCTGACTCCATCTCCCATCTGCTAGCAGAAGAGCACATAACCCACTGGTCCTGAGTCCATCTGGGTACATGCTAGGAGAATTGGGGTTACACTGGCCATCTTCCAGTCTTCAGGTACATCAGATGATTTTAATGATAGGCTATAAATTGAAATAAGTCTGAAATTTCATTTTTTTAGTTCTTTCAGAACCCTGGAGTGTATGCCATCCAGTCCAGGTGATTTACTACTCTTCAGTTTGTCAATCTAACCTACCACATCTTTCAGGTTCACCGTGATTTGGTGCAGTACACTTGAATCATCACCCTTGAAAACCATCTCAGGAACGGGTATCTCCCCCCAACATCCTCTTCAGTAAACACCGAAGTAAATAAATTGTTTAATATTTATTTATTTCAAGTTTTTATATACCGGTATTCGTTTTACACAGAACGGTTTAACAAAACGAAGAGGTACATACAACCAGAAGAGTTAACATAAGGGCAGGAAGATTAAGATAGGTAACAGCATTTAAATATAATTTGAACAGGGTTGTAATATTTACAATTTCTGCAGGAAGCAGTATTTATTTACATATTCAGTGGGGCAGGTAGCAGACAGGAGAGGCAGGCAAAAAAATGGGGGGGGGGGGGGGAAGGAGGCAGAGGGAGAAAAATTGATATAAGGTATGCAGGGAGAGGGGGACAAGGTGGAGTTATGCGAAGGCTTGTTTGAATAGCCAGGTCTTTAATAAAAAAAAAAAAAGCTAATTTCTACGCGCAGTGCTCTTGGCACAGATCAGTGGGCATAGAATTCCAGATTGAGGGCCCAGCAACGGATAATGCACGATCTTTCATTGAGATGAAATGGGTGAGGTTGGGAGATGGAGTGAGCAGGGTTCCTATGTATGTGGATCTAGTGGGTCTGCTGATGGTATGGAACTGTAGAAAGTCATTGAGCCAGTGAATGTCCTGGTTGTGGAGGGTTTTATGGATGATGGTAAGGGTTTTGTGGAGGATTCTGAAGGAGACTGGGAGCCAGTGGAGGTCTTTGAGGATGGGGGTGATGTGATCTCTATTGCGAGTGTTGGTTAGGATTCTGTCTGCGGTATTTTGGAGCATTTGGAGGGGTTTGATGGAAGCTTTGGGGAGGCCTAATAGAAGGGCGTTACAGTAATCAAGTTTAGAGAATATGGTCGCTTGTAGGACCGGGCGGAAATCGTTGAAGTGCAATAGTGGTCTAAGTTTCTTGAGAGTGTTAAGTTTGAAATAGCACTCTTTCATGGTAGAGCTGATGAATTTAAGGTTTAGGAGATTGTCAATGGTGACTCATAGGTCACGTACGTGTTGCGAGAAGGGTATTGCGGTGGGGCATGCTTTTATGTCAGGGGTGGTCATAGTGTTGTGTTGGGATGAGATGATGAGGAGTTCTGTTTTGGATGTGTTAAGCGCGAGGTTAAAATTAGAGAGAAGATCGTTGATCGTAGAGAGAGCGTTTTCCCAGGTTTTGAGAGCATCTGGTAGTGAGTCGGTGATGGGGATGAGTATTTAGACATCGTCCGCATAAATGAAGTGGGTGAGACCTAGGTCTGATAGGAGTCGGCAGAGGGGGAGGAGGTAGATGTTAAAGAAGTGTGGAGGAGAGCGAGGAGCCTTGGGGAACGCCTCTGGATAGGTTAATAACATTTGATTCTCTATTACCTATTTTGACTTTATAGTTTCTGTTGTTGAGATATGATTTGAACCATCTGAGGGGAGTTCCTGAGATGCCAATTTCACTAAGACGGTTTAGTAGGATGTTGTGGCTTATGGTGTCTAATGCAGATGATATATCCAGCAAGGCGAGGATGTAAGAGTGGCCTTTGTCTAGTCCTTTAAGGAGGGTGTCTGTGAGGGAGATTAGTAGGGTTTCCGTGCTGTGGAATTTGCGAAAACCAAATTGGGATGGGGAGAGAATATTATGTTTTTCTAGGTAGTCAGACAGTTGGAGGTTTACAACTTTTTCAAGTATTTTTGCAAGGAAGGGTAGGTTTGACATTGGTCGATAGTTGGCGAGGTCAGATGTCTAGGTTGGGCTTCTTAACGATGGGTTTGACAATAGCTTGTTTGGGGGGGTGGGGGATGGTCGGAACATTTCCTTTTGATGGCCTTATCTTCTCTAAGTGCCCCTTTAACCCCTTTATTATCTAATGGTCCAACAGACTCCCTTCTGCTTTGGATATATTTTTTAAAGTTTTTATTGTGAGTTTTTGCTTCTACAGCCAGTTTCTTTTCAAATTCTCTTTTTACCTTGTCTTATCAATGTCTTACATTTAACTTGCCAATGCTTATGCTTTATCCTATTTTCTTCTCATGGATCCTTCTTCCAATTTTTGGGTGAAGATCTTTTGGCTAAAATAGCCTCTTTCACCTCACTTTTCAGCTATGCTGGCAATCATTTGACCATCCTTCCACCTTTCTCAATGCAAGGAATACATATGAACTGTGCATCTAAGATTTTTATTTTAAACAATGTGCCTGTTGCACACTTTTTCCCTTCATAGCTGCACCTTTCAATTTTTTTAAAACTATTTTTCTCTTTTATCAAAGTTTCCCTATTGAATGTTTAGTGCTACAGCCATGGATTTACTTACTGTCCCCCTTCCAGTCATTAATTCAAATTTTATCATATTATGATCACTTTTGCCAAGAGGCCCCACCAGCATTCTCTCTCTCACCAAATCCGGTGCTCCGCTGAGAATTAGATCTCACATTGCTCCCTTTCTTGTTGGTTTCTGAACTAATTGCTCCATAAAACTATCATTTATTCCATCCAGGAACTTTCTCTCTCTAGCATGTCCTGATGTTTCACTTACCCAGTCAATATTGGGGTAATTGAAATCTCCCATTATTACTGCAGTACCAATTTGGTTAGCTTCCCTAATTTCTCTTAGCATTTCACTGTCCATTTCACCATCTTGCCCAGGTGGATGCTAGTATACTCCTCTCACTATACTCTTCCCCAACACACAAGGGATTTCTATCTATAAATATTTGATTGTGCATTTAGTCTAATAAAGCACCATCCCGCCACCAAGATGCTCCTCTCTGTCAATATGATATAATTTGTACCCTGGTATAGCACTATCCCATTGGTTATCCTCTTTCAACCATGTCTCTGAGATGCCAATTAAGTCTATGTCATCATTCACTGCTATACATTCTAATTCTCCCATCTTACTTCTTAGACTTCTGGCATTAACATATAAATATTTCAAAGTGTGTTTGTTTGTATTACCATTCTGCTTTTCAGTTGACAGGGATAAATTGGAATCTTTTAGCTCAAGTGAGTTTTTAATTATAGGCACTTGGACTACTTTTCTTATTATTAGAACTTCTCTGTTGGGATGTCCTAACTCTAATGCTTCATTAGTATCCTTCGAAGATACCTCCCTCTGAACCATGCACTGTTGAGAGACTGTCGGCTTTCCCCTTTGTTCTGGTTTAAAAGCTGCTCTACCTCCTTTTTAAAGGTTAGCACCAGCAGACTGGTTCCACCCTGGTTAAGGTGGAGTCCATCCTTTTGGAAAAGACTCCCCCTTCCCCAAAAGGTTCCCCAGTTCCTTACAAAACTGAATCCCTCTTCCTTGCATCATTGTCTCATCCATGCATTGAGTCTCCAGAGCTCTGACTGCCTCTGAGGACCTGTGCATGGAATAGGGAGCATTTCAGAGAATGCTACCCTGGAGGTTCTGGATTTCAGCTTTCTACCTAAATTTGGCTTCCAGAACCTCCCTTCCACATGTTCCTATGTCTCTGGTGCCCACATGCAGGACAACAGCCAGCTCTTCCCCAGCACTGTCTAAAATCCTATCAAGGTGATCCGTGAGGTCTGCCATTTTTGCACCAGGTAGGCATGTTACCAGGTGATTCCTCATACCCACCAGCTACCCATCTGTCTACATTCCTAATAATTAATTCACCAACTATGATGGCCGACCTAACTCTTCTCTCCTGGGCAGTAGCCCTGGGAGACACATTCTCGATGCGAGAGGACAATGCACCACTTGGAGAGCAGATTCTTGTTGCAAGATCATTTCTTGCTGCACCATGTTGTTGCTCTCCAATCATGAGACTTTCCTTTTTCAAGGCAGCACCAGAGCTGCCAGACTGGAGTAGGGACATGGCTACTATGTCCCTCAACGTATCATCTATATACCTCTCTATCTGCCTCATCTCCTCCAGGTCGGCTCTTCCCCAGCACACTCTAGCCTCCAGAGATCGAACTAGTTCTCTGAGAGACAGCAGCTCTTTGCATCGGATGCAAATGTACAATTTCTCACCAGCGGTTAAAAAAATTATACATGTGACACTCGATGCAGAAGACTGGGAGCCCCCCTCTTGCTGGTGGACTGTTCAGTTCCTAGTTAAGTTTTAGGTTGCTATGGGAGTAGGAATGCGTACAATTAGGGTCTTTTAAATGTATTAATGTATTCACTATGGGGTAGATTTTCAGAGATACGCGCGGGCATACATGTACGCGTGCTACCCGGTGCGCACACATGTACGCCCGATTTTATAACATGCACGCGCATGTTATAAAATCAGGGGTTGGCGCGCGCAAGGGGGTGCACAATTGTGCATGCCGAGCCGCACTACCTTCCCCGGAGTAGCCTCGGAGGGAACTTCCCTACCTCCCCAGCCCTTTCCCCCCTACCTTTTTCTTTTTTTTCCTTCTGTTTTAAGACTTACTTCAGCCCTGGGGTTGAATAAGTTGCGCACGCCGGCCAACCACCAGCGCGCTGTGCCGAGAGCCTCGCCCCTCTCCTTTTTGCAAGCTCCGGGACTTACACTTGTCGCCAGACCTTTTGAAAATAGGCCTGGCGCTAAATCTGGCCCTAAATATCTGGCAGTGACCTACAAGGGAATGATTAAACTCTTGATAAGGTATGGGAAATTTCTGAATTTAAGTTAAAAGGCTGATTACCTTATTTTTCGCTCCATAAGATGCACCTGACCATAAGATGCACCTAGGATTCAGAGCGGGGAAATTAAAAAAAAAAAATAAAAAATGATGTACTAAACAGACTCTGTTCCCGGGCGTCTGTGTGTCTTATGGAACAAATTAGGGGAGGGCATAAAATGTTTTGTTTTTTTTGTCCCCATGCCAACCCTTTAAATTTAAATTAACTTCAACCCCCCACCCTCCTGACCCCCCCAAGACTTGCCAAAAGTCCCTGGTGGTTCAGAGGGGGTCCGGGAGCAATCTCCTGCACTCGGGCCGTCGGCTGCCAGAATTCAAAATGGCGCCGATAGCCTTTGCCCTTACTGTGTCACAGAGGCTACCAGTGCCATTGGTCGACCTCTCACATGGTAGGAGCAATGGATGGCCGGCGCCATCTTGTGCTCCTACCATGTAACAGGGGCCAACCAATGGCACCGGTAGCCCCTGTAACATAGTAAGGGCAAAGGCTATCAGCGCCATTTTGAATACTGGCAGCCAACGGCCCGAGTGCATGATATCGCTCCCAGACCCCCGCTGGACATAAGAACATAAGAAGAACATAAGAAATTGCCATACTGGGTCAGACCGAGGGTCCATCAAGCCCAGCATCCTGTTTCCAACAGTGGCCAATCCAAGTCACAAGCACCCGGCAAGTACCCCAAAACTAAGGGGACATGATAGAGGTGTTCAAAATCATGAGAGGTCCAGAACGGGCAGACGCGAATCGGCCATCCACTCCCCCGGACAGTAGAAAGACTAGGGGGCACTCCATGAAGCCAGCATGGGGCACACCCAAAACCAATCGGAGAAAGTTCCCCTCCACTCAACGCACACTCAAACTCTGGAATCCGTTACCAGAGGATGTGTTAAGTGCAGTCAGTATAGCCGTGTCCACCAGGACCACCAGGGACTTTTGGCAAGTCTTTGGGGGGTCAGGAGGGTGGGGGTTTTGTAGTTAGTTTTTTTTTTTTGTTTTTTTTAATATTCGCTCCAAGAGATGCACAGACATTTCCCCCCCCCACTTTTGGGGGGAAAAAAGTGCGTCTTATGGAGCGAAAAATACGGTAATTTTTTTTTTTTAGCGTGAAAGTGTCACCTGCCTATAAATTAAATGATGAGCTAGGGTTGGGAAATAAACACACAACTTCTGCTTTTTGCCTGCCTTTCTGACTACCTGTTTAATACAAAACCTACAAAACTCCTGGTCCTAGTCCTCTTGCAGCAAAGGCACTGTTGGAACCTTGAAAACATGATGTCACAAAAGAAAAGGGACAGGATATTGAACTCAATGGCGGCAGTCATCAATGGTCAATGGCAACCAATGGCACCACCGCACAGAAGGCAACAACTGCAAAAAGAAACTTTGAAAGGCACCGAAAAATCTACCTAGGAACACTATTGGGAAGACTGAGACCCCGCGAATGGTGAGAACAAGAACACAAGAAAATTTTGCAAAAGGGCATAACCCCATGAGGAAAAAAAACAAACAAACTTCCCACTGCAACCACCAGGCTCCGTGAAAACCCACAAGGATGCATGGTATAATGCATGCCATGGGTATGTTCAATGAGGCTAAGTCACAGCTCTAGCAATTTTGACATAAGTTTGCTGTGTCGGCCTCCAACAGATGATATGACCTTTGTGTGTGGACTGCCATCCTGCTTGTCCTTGGAGAATAGATAGAATCTATGTCTTAGGAAGGGGGATCATAAAGAAAACTTACTGGTAAATTTTAAAAGAAATGTGCGTATTGCATTGCGAACAAAGATATGCCTCATTTTACAAAGTACATATATAGCATTTAAAATACTCGTGGTGTGCATATGCCAAAAGCCTTTACATGCATATCTTATGTGCTCGCACGAGGGTGGGGGGAGGGAGACCCTCTCTAAGGTCAGTGACACTCAATATGTACGTACCACTGTAGAGGGGCACCTTAAATCGGGGTAGGTTTTCGGGAGGTGGGTTGGGCTTAGGGGGTGGTGGTATTACAGACACATTCAGAGGTATTCATTGTAAAGTTGACATCACTAAAGAATTTTAGTCTTTATAAGCAATGAAAAGTCTAACAAAAGGAATTGATTTGTACACTCCAGTCTCTATTAGCTGCATTGTAGAAATCAACTCCTTTTCATCATTTATAAAGACAAATTATTTAATGATGTCAACTTTACAATGAATACCTCTGAATGTGTCTGTAACAACAACCACCCTAACCCCAACCCAGCTCCTGAAAACCCACCCCGATTCAAAGTGCTCCTCTACAGTGGTACGTATACCATATTTTTCGATCCATAAGACGCACTTTTTTTCCCCCAAAAGTGGGGGGAAAATATCTGTGCATCTTATGGAGCAAATATAAAAAAAAAATGTAATTAACTACAACCACCACCCTCCTGAGCGCCCCCCCCCCCCCCAAGAGTAGCCAAAAGTCCCTGATGGTCCAAGCCGGGGCCTAGGAGCGATCTCCCCTCTCGGGCATTTGGCTGCCAGTAATCAAAATGGCGCCGGTAGCCATTTGCTCTTACCATGTGACAGGGGCCGACATGTGACAGGGGCTACTGGCGCCGGCCATCCATTGCTCCTACCATGTGACAGGGGCCGACCAATGGCATCGGTAGCCCCTGTCACAAGGGCAAAGGGCTACCGGTGCCATTTTTATTACTGGCAGCCAAATGCCCGAGAGGGGAGATCGCTCCCAGGCCTCCGCTTGGATCTTGGATCATCAGGGACTTTTGGCTAGTCTTGGAGGGATCAGGAGGGTGGGGGGTTGTAGTTAATTAAATGTGAAGGGTTGGGGTGGGGGGGGGGTTGGTTTTTTCCCCCCCCGGAGAGTGGACCGAAATGGCCCTCCCCAGACCCGAAAACGAAACGGGGACAAAGAAAATTTTATGCACACCCATCGCTCCATAAGACGTACAGACGCCCGGGCATGGAGCCGGTTTAGCACACCATTAAAAAAAAAAAAAATCTTCTCTGACTGAACCCTAGGTGTGTCTTATGGAGCAAAAAATACAGTATATAGAGTGTCAGACTGACCCTATACAGAGGCTTTGGCTCTCTCTCTCTCTCACTCAAACTCACTCTGCATCTCATGAGGACCAGTAGCAAAGTTATACAGGCAACATACACGCATTGCCTTTGCAAAATTTGTGGTTACGCGCATCAGTCTTGGTCTGCCCCCAGAACGCCCATGCACTGCTCCTTTTTCTGAATGCACATACAGACATGTATGTGCATTCTTCTTGGCGTCTCAAAAGTCGCAAGCAGCCCACATATGCGCTAATGTGGCCATTTTTGCGTGAGCAACGCTTTTAAAATCTCTGAGAATATAACCCATCAGCAAAATACTGACAAATGAAGTGATACATTTAAAAGGACTGAATTTTATATCATATAAATATGACAAATTGAGGTTGAGATGGATAAGGATGGACAAACTAAATTATAACTTAAAAACAGTTTTGTACTTCAAGTCAATAATGCACCAATAAGAACATTTATTTATTTGATTTATATGCTGCCTTTCAGTCCTATTCAAGTCCTATACTGTATATGTATTGGTGAGGTAAATTAAAAGATGCTGATAACTACCAAGAATGGCTAGACATAGATACAAGAATCAAACAAGCAGGGAATGGCAAACCCTAGAAGACTTACATAAGGATGAAAATATTAAATCTGCAGAAAAAGGAGGTGCAAAAGCAGGTTTGCTTACGTGTTAACAGGAATCTCCATAGAAGGCAGGATGAATTAGTCATTACGCATGGGATGAAATCTGATGGTGCTGACATACCCAGCTCTCAGAGCTCAGTAAAAACCTTACTGAACCATGTATAAGTGTTTCTGCCCATGCATACTGCATCATGAGCCCCTGTCTAGGGTTGTCAACTGGCTCCAGATTTTCAGGACAGGTTGATCCAAGTCCTGGGTTTTACCCCATTGCATGCTGGGACTTATTCTGATTTCCCTATTGCATTCTCTAAGAAAAGCAAGACTAAGTACTTGCATGTAGATGAGTAAAACCAGGACTAGATCAATCTGTCCTGAAAATCTGGAGCCAGTTGGCAACCCTAACTCAGTCTATTCCAGAGCTTAAAATTCAGCAGTTGACTCTCTACAGAAACAGGCAGGTACTAAGAATGACTATGAAGAATCCTGTTTACAGGTAAACTTACTTTCTCTATCGACAAGCTGACATTAATTAGCCATTTCACATGAAGAGTCCCAAACTGAGGGTTGTACTACAGAAGCAGTTATTTTAAAGACAACCTGGCTCCACCTGGTAATGACTGGACTACTAGGTGAACAGGCTGTACTAAATTGCTTGTCCAAAGTAACTGCCTCTTCAGGACATGCTATCCACACTGTAGAGGACGTGAAGATATGCACAGACTAACAAGCAGCAGCTTTGCAAATGTCAATGGAAGTGGCCCCAAGATAACCCACTGAAGTCGCCATAGTTCTCACTTGATAAAGACTTGACAGACCATGTAATCTGTAAGCCAACCAGCACATACCAGTGTGCTACAAAATCCGCTAGCCCTCTTTAGATAATACTCCAGGGCTCTCCTACAGTTCGAGGAGTGAAAAATCTATTCTCTTTTGTAGGCATGAGATCTTAGAAAGAACTAAGTAACAATAGCTTGATAAATGTGGAATGCGGAATTCACTTTTGGACCATCCTATGGTGAAAAAACTGAAGGTATGAAAAATATGAAACCAGAGCCTGCAGCTCAAATACTTTTTGTGCCAAAATGACAGTCACAAAAAAAAAAAAAAAAAAAAGAACAACAGTTTCCAGTTGAGAAACTTCAAGACCACTGACTCGAGTGGTTTGAAAGGAAGCTTCATGATTTGAGCAAGGACTACGCTGAAGTCCCAAAGCACTGCAGGTTTACTCACTGTAAGTCTGGAATGCCACAATTCTTTCATGAATTTGAATGCCTAAGGGTGGAGAGAGATCAGAGTTCCTTCTACCTGCTGATGATACGTTGCAATGGCGCAGAAATGAACCTTCACTGAAGAAGTGCTAAGGCCTGAGGATAAGAACAGATATTGAAGCAAGTCCCTTGAGCCATAGGAGAAGGAATTCAGATGGCTAGTTCCACACCAAGTCAATAATCTCTCACTTGAAACCGTAGGATTTCTGGTTGAGGGTTTTTTCTAGCCAAAATCAGCACATCCTAACATATAGAAACGACGGCAGAAGAAGACCAAACGGCCCATCCAGTCTACCCAGCAAGCTTTCACACTTATTTTTTTTCTCATACTTATCTGATACTCTTGGCCCTTAGTAACTTTTTGGTTCTATGTCACTTCCACCCCCGCCATTGCTGAAGAGAGTAGTGTTGGAGCTGAATCTTAGTGAAGTATCTAGCTTAATTGGTTAGGGGTAGTAACTGCCGCAATAAGCAAGCTACTCCCACGCTTATTTGTTTACCCAGCCTGTGCAATTCAGTCCTTGTTGGTTGTCTGAATATAATTCCACTTTACTTCATTCCCCCCTGCCATTGAAGCAGTGAGCTGCGCTGGATATGTATTCCAAGTGAAGTATCATGTTTAATTGATTCGGGGTAGTAACTGCCATAACAAGCAAGCTACACCCATGCTTATCCAGACTATGTAATTCAGATCTTGTTGGTTGTTGTCTGGATATAAATGGAGAAATTACTTACCTGATAATTTCGATTTCCTTAGTGTAGACAGATGGACTCAGGACCAATGGGTATAGTGTACTCCTGTTAGCAGTTGGAGACGGATCAGATTTCAATCTGACGTCAGCCCCTAGTACATATACCCCTGCAGGAAGTGCAGTTCCTCAGTATTCTTCCTTGCAAAGCATTGTGGATATATGTGTGACTGACTGATTGATAACTTAATATGGTTAACTTAGATAACTTTTGTTAGAACATTACAAACTTGATTAACTTGATTAACTTGAACTGGTTGGTTGACTATAGCTGGAGACCGCCAGTGTGCTCAACTGGAAAGCGTCGACACCCGGCAGGGTGGATGCTCTATGTAAATGAAAGCATGGCTTACCCTTGATTCGTTGAAGGACCGTGTATAATGGCAGCCGAGGGTGGGCTGCTGAGTCCATCTGTCTACACTAAGGAAAACGAAATTATCAGGTAAGTAATTTCTCCATTTCCTAGCGTTTAGCAGATGGACTCAGGACCAATGGGATGTATAAAAGCTACTCTCGAACTGGGTGGGAGGCTGCCCGTGGTCCACTTACGATTGCCCTTGCAAATGCTGTGTCTTCCCGAGCCTGAACATCCAGACGGTAGAATCTGGAGAAGGTATGGATTGGAGGACCACGTTGCCGCCCTGCAGATCTCGGCAGGTGACAGCATTCTAGTTTCTGCCCAGGAAACCGCCTGGACTCTGGTAGAATGGGCCTTGACCTGTAGAGGTGGTGGTTTTCCTGCTTCTACGTAGGCCGCCTTGATGACTTCCTTGATCCAGCGGGCAATGGTTGCCCGCGAGGCCGCTTCCCCTCGCCTCTTCCCACTGTGAAGGACGAAAAGGTGGTCCGTCTTTCGTACTGGTTCCAACATTTCCAAGTATCTGGATAGGAGTCTGCTGATGTCGAGATGTTGCAGACTACGGGCTTCTTCAGACTTCTTTAAGCCGTCCATCGTAGGTAGTGCGATGGTCTGGTTAAGGTGGAAGTGTGAGACCACTTTGGGGAGGAAGGAGGGAACCGTGCGTAGCTGAATGGTCCCCGGGGTGAGTCTGAGGAATGGCTCACGGCAGGACAGTGCCTGTAACTCTGAGATGCGGCGGGCCGAACACACGGCCAGCAAGAACACCGTCTTTAAGGTTAACAGCCGGAGGGACAGGCCTCGGAGGGGTCTGAAGGTGGATCCCTCTAGGAATTCCAAGAAGAGGTTGAGGTTCCACAGAGGTACTGGCCACTTTAGTGGTGGGCGAATGTGCTTGACTCCTTTCAGGAAGCGTGATACATCTGGGTGCGAGGCTATGGTGACGCCCTCTCTCCTGGAGCCGTAGCAAGACAACACGGCCACCTGTACCTTGATGGAGTTGAGGGACAGACCCTTCTGCAGACCGTTCTGTAGGAATTCCAGGATCACGGGAACTTTAGAGGAGCGTGGTTTGACGTTGTGGTTTTTGCACCAGTCCTCAAAGACTCTCTAGATCCTTATGTATGTTAGAGATGTGGAGAACTTGCGTGCTCGGAGGAGAGTATCTATTACTGCCCCCGAGTATCCCCTTTTTCTCAGGTGGGCCCTCTCAATGGCCAGACCGTAAGAGAGAATTGAGCTGGATCCTCGTGGAGGATGAGACCTTGTTGTAGCAGGTCTCTGTGTGGAGGCAGGGGTAGAGGATTCCCTGCCAGTAGTCTTCTCATGTCTGCGTACCAGTGTCTTCTTGGCCAGTCTGGGGCCACCAGAAGAACTAGTCCCCTGTGCCGCTGAATCTTGTGAATGATTGCGCCCAGCAAGGGCCACGGCGGAAAGGCGTATAGCAGGGTCCCCGGTGGCCAGGCCTGTACCAGGGCGTCGATCCCCTGGGACTGCGGATCCCGCCTGCGGCTGAAGTATCTGGGTACTTGAGTGTTGGATCTGTTTGCTAGAAGATCCATGTCTGGAGTCCCCCACCGATTCACTATCATCTTGAAGGCTGTGGGTGACAGCTTCCATTCTCCTGGATTTAGACTTTCCCTACTGAGGAAGTCTGCCGTGGTGTTGTCCTTCCCGGCGATGTGGACAGTGGAGATGTCCTGGAGATTTGCTTCCGCCCAAGCCATCAGAGGGTCTATTTCTAAGGACACCTGTTGGCTTCTGGTTCCGCCCTGCCGGTTGATGTAGGCCACCGTCGTGGCGTTGTCAGACATCACTCTGATCGCTTTGTCTCGAAGTCTGTGGGCGAACCGCAGGCAGGCTAATCTGACCGCCCGTGCTTCTAGGCGGTTGATGTTCCACCCCACCTCTTCTTCGTTCCACCGCCCTTGGGCGGTTAACTCTTCGTAGTGTGCTCCCCACCCGTGTAGACTGGCATCTGTGGTGAGCAGGGTCCAGGTTGGGGAGGATAGTCTTGATCCCCGGCTCATGTGGCTGCTCTGTAGCCACCACCGTAGCTGGGTCCGGACTCTGCCCGGTAGTGATAGATGTACGGTGTAGTTCTGGGATCGTGGACTCCACCGTGATAGGAGTGAGCGTTGCAGGGGCCTCATGTGGGCCCGCGCCCATGGCACCACTTCCAATGTGGATGCCATTAGACCGAAGACTTGCAGGTAATCCCATGCTGTGGGGCGAGGGGCACTCAGCAAGGTCTGGAGCCGGTCCCACAGCTTTGATCTCCTCGTGGGGGTCAGGCTGACCTTGTCTTCCTTGGTGTTGAATTGGACTCCTAGGTATTCCAGCGACTGCGAGGGCTGTAGGGAGCTCTTGTTTGTGTTGACTACCCATCACAGACTTTCCAATAGAGTTATGACTCTGCTGGTTGCTTGGTGGCTTTCCTACGGTGATTTTGCTCTGATCAGCCAATCGTCCAGGTAAGGATGAACGAGGATTCCTTCCTTCCTGAGTGTTGCCGCCACCACTACTATTACCTTGGTGAATGTCCGGGGTGCAGTGGCTAACCCGAAGGGTAGTGCCCGGAACTGGTAGTGACGATTCAGGACCTTGAAGCGTAGGTAGCACTGGTGTTCCTGATGAATCGGGATGTGCAAGTAGGCCTCCGACAGGTCCAGGGATGTGAGGAACTCTCCTGGCTGTATTGCACGTATGACCGATCGTAGGATTTCCATGCGGAAGCGTGGGATCCTTAGGTGTCAGTTGACCGACTTGAGGCCAGGATGGGCCTGAATGTACCCTCTTTCTTGGGTATGATAAAGTAAATGGAGTAATGTCCAGTATTTATTTCCCGTGTAGGTACCAGGGTTATGGCCTCGAGGGCCAGAAGTCTGGTTAGTGTAGCTTCCACTGCCGCCCTTTTGTGTGGGTCGTGGCAGGGAGATTCCACGAACTTTTCCTGAGGGGTTCGTAAGAAGTCCAGGTAGTACCCTTCTCGGATGATGGCTAGGACCCACTTGTCCGAAGTTATCCCGACCCATCTGCGGTAGAATAGGGTTAGCCTGCCCCCTATGGCTTCTTCCCTTGGATGGGTCGGCTGAATCTCATTGTGGGGTGCGGCTGGGGCCTGGACCCGAGCTGGTTCCCCTCTTGTTGTGCTTGTTCCGAAAGGACTGGTTCCTGCCCATAGGGCGGGGCTCTTGATAGTTGTTTTTGTAAGGGTTGAAGCGCTGTGAGCTTCTGCCTCTGGTGGACCTGGGAAGGAACGCTGGTTTCTCTTCGTCTTGTCTTCCGGCAGGCGAGGCAATGGGGAGTCGCCCCATTTGCTGGCCAGTTTCTCTAGTTCGCTGCCGAACAGGAGGGATCCTTTGAAAGGCATTCTCGTGAGGCGTGTTTTGGAGGAGGCATCAGCCAACCAGTTTCGAAGCCAGAGTTGTCTCCTGGCTGCCACTGTGGACGATACTCCTCTGGCTGCTGTGCGCACTAGATCAGAAGCCGCGTCAGTGAGGAACGATAGTGCTGATTCCATGTCTTCTCCCGGGATGTTGTTCCTGGCTTGGGACAAACAGGAATGTGTCACCACGGTGCAGCAGGCCGCAATCTGCAGGGACATGGCTGCCACCTCAAATGATTGTTTTAGTATGGATTCCAGGCATCGGTCGTGTGCATCCTTGAGCGCCGTGCCTCCCTCCACTGGAATGGTAGTGTGCTTAGTGACCGCGCTAACTATGGCGTACACTCTAGGGCATGCCAGGAGCTCCTTGGTTGCTGGGTCCAGGGGGTACATGGCCGATAAGGCTCGACCCTCTTTGAATGAGGACTCCGGCGCATTCCACTCCAGGTCAATTAGCTGTTGTGCCGCCTGTAAGAGAAGAAAATGGCGAGACGTCTGTCGAAGGCCCTCCAACAGGGGGTTCATTCTCGGTTCCCCCGAGGTGTCTTGGCCCGGGATAGCGAGTTCCGATAGGCATTGGGATACAAGGTCCGGAAGCTCATCCTTTGAGAAGAAGTGTCTCATGGTTCGGTGTGGCTCTGTCCCCGAAGGGAGTTCTCCCTCCTCAAGGGGCTCGACCTCCTCTTCGGATAAATCCGTGTCCCCGTAGGTGGGGCTTCTGGGTGGTGGGAGCCTGTGCCTAGGCCTCGAGGGTCCTGAGGCATGAGGGTCTTCCGATGGCACATATGGCTGTTCCACCCGGGATTCCGTTTGCATCTTGACAAAGGTATGAATCCCCTTAAACAGCTCTACCCAAGAGATTGACGCTGGGTCTAAGTTGAGGGGCGCCGGTTCCCTGGGAGTCCCCGTCTGTGGGATGGACTCACTGGGGCCTGCTAGGTCCGGGGTGCCCCCTGAGGAGCTAGCACTGGGCCCTGGGTGGGACTGGCCCTGACCTGGATCTCCCAGGGCCTCCTCACAGTGTGCGCATAGGGCGTCTGCTTCCTTGCTCTGCGTGGCTCTGAGGTGGCATGCTGGGCAGAGGCTTTGAGCTTTTATTCCTGTTCCTGGAGGTGCCGTTTCTGTGGGCGCGTAAGATCTTATGCGCTCCATTGCGTCTGATATGTACGCGCAGATGTGCACCTAGCCGTAGATGTGCGCCTTGTAATGTGCGCGTAATTTATGCGCGCAAGGTTTTATGTGCGCCTGAGATTATGCGCACAAATAATTTTGTGCACTTGGCTTAATTTGTGCGCTCGGATCGGACGGCGGGCGGTGCGGCGAGCAAGGCCAAGATGGCTCCTCCTCGACCTTCGGAGACCAGATTGAAGTAGAGAATTTCTACCTTACCTTGTCTTCGGCGCTTCCCGGTTTCACCCCGAGCGGTCTCCAGCTGTGGGGGGAGAGGGCAAATACCTTCACCGCCATGCTTCGAGGGGGTGAACCCGCTGCCTCTCAGCCGCGCCCAAGATCAGGGGCTAGGTCCCTGCCGCGAATCGGCCACCGGACCGAGGCTCACCTCCGAGGGACTTGGGAAATCACCTCGGGAAACTCAACTGGGGGAGGGACCCGAGGGTATCACCGCAGGAGTGCGGGGCTCGTCTTCAGGTAGGATTCTTCTTTAATTTTAATTTTGGTCTAACGCTGTGAGAGCGTGCAGATAGTCCCTAACTGCTATGGAGATGGAAAATACTGAGGAACTGCACTTCCTGCAGGGGTATATGTACTAGGGGCTGACGTCAAATTGAAAATTGATCCATCTCCAACTGCTAACAGGAGTACACTATACCCATTGGTCCTGAGTCCATCTGCTACACGCTAGGAAATCATCTTTTCTTCATTCCCCCCTGCCGTTGAAGCAGTGAGCTATGCTGGATATGCAGTGAAAGTGAAGTATCAGGCATTATTTGGTTTGGGGTAGTAACCGCTGCAACAAGCAAGCTACTGCCCGTTTTTTTGTGAATGCAAATCCTATTTTCCACATTTCCTTTTGCCGTTGAAGCATAGAGCAATGCTGGAGTCGCATTAACCGTGTGTGTGTTTATTGAATAAAGGTATTATTCTCCCGGTAGTAGCCGTCATTCCCGCAAACCACCCCCATGCCTCTTCTCTTCATTCACATCCTCTAGACTTTATGGATCCACAGTGTTTATGCCATGCCCCTTTGAAATCCTTCACAGTTTTAGTCTTCACCATTTCCTCCGGAAGGGCATTCCAGGCATCCACCACTCTCTCCGTGAAGAAATACTTCCTGACATTGGTTCTGAGTCTTCCTCCCTGGAGTTTAAATCGTGACCCCTGGTTCTGCTGATTTTTTTGCAACGGAAAAGGTTTGTCGTTGACTTTGGATCATTAAAACCTTTCAAGTATCTGAAGGTCTGTATCATATCCCCCCTGCTCCTCCTTTCCTCCAGGGTATACATATTTAGATTCTTCAATCTCTCCTCATAAGGCATTCGATGAAGACCATACACCTTTTTGGTCACCTTTCTCTGGACCGCCTCCATCCTATTTCTGGCCCTTCGGAGATACGGTCTCCAGAACTGAGCACAGTAGTCCAGATGAGGCCTCACCAAGGACCTGTACAAGGGGATAATCACTTCCCTTTTCTTACTCGATTTTCCTCTCTATGCAGCCCAGCATTCTTCTGGCTATCGCCTTGTTGCATTGTTTCGCAGACTTCAGATCGTTAGACACCAATCACCCCAATCTCCTGCTCCATGCACATCAGCCCTTCACCACCCATCGAATACATTTCTTTTGGATTTCCACACCTCATATGCAGGACTCTGCACTTCTTGGCATTGAATCACAGCTGCCATATCTTTGACCAATCTTCCAGCTTCCTTAAATCCCATCTCATTCTCTCCACTCCTTCCGTGTCCACTCTGTTGCAGATATTAGTATCATCCGCAAATAGACAAACCTTACCTTCTATCCCATCCGCTAGGTCCCTCACGAAGATATTGAACAGGACCAGTCCCAACACCGACCCTTGCAGCACTCCACTCATCACCGCTCTCTCTTCCGAGTAAGTTCCATTTACCATCACACATTGTCTTCTGTCCTTCAACCAGTTTGCTATCCAGGTCACCACCTTGGCACTCACTCCCAAGCTTCTCGTTTTATTCACTAGCCTCCTGTGTGAGACCATATCAAAAGCTTTGCTAAAATCCAAGTAGATGACATCTAGCGCTCTTCCACGATCCAATTCCTTAGTCACCCAATCAAAAAAGTCAGATTTGTCTGACCTTCCCCTGGTGAATCCATACTGCCTCTGGTCCAGCATTCTTCTGACAGTAGATAGTTCACTATTCTTTCTTTCAGCAGTGACTCTATTACTTTTCCCACCACCGAGGTGAGGCTAACCGGCCTGTAGTTTCCAGCCTCCTCTCTGTTCTCACTCTTGTGAAGAGGGACCACCACTGCTCTTCTCCAATCACTCAGCACCTCTCCCGTTTCCAGGGATCTATTGAACAGCACATCTCTGAGCTCTTTCAGTATCCTGGGATGAACCTCATCAGGCCCCATGGCTTTGTCTACTTCAGTTTTCCTAGCTCTTCCCATACATTCTCTTCCGTAAATGGAGTTTCATCCATTCCACTCCCCTCCAGTTTCTTATTAACTAGCGTCGGTCCTTCTCCAGGGTCTTCTATAGTGAACACCGAACTGAAGTATTTGTTTAATATTTCTGCCATTTCTTCATCTGTCTCTGCCCATTGATCCTTTTCACCTTTCAATTTCACTATACCACTTTGGACTTTTCTCCTTTCACTGATGTATCTGAAAAATGTTTTGTCACCTCGCTTTACCTCTTTGCCAATCCTTTCTTCAGCTTGACATTTCGCTTTCTTGAATACTTTCTTCATCTCCCTCAGTTTTACCAGATATTCTTCCTTGTGATCCTCCCTTTGGGATCTTTTATATTTACTACTATGTGCTCAACTTCCATACTGTGAGAGCCAGTGATGTTAGTCTCTGCCATCCCAATCTGCCATTTTCCTGTGGGATGAGAGTCTGAGATATCTCTAACGGAAGTACAGACCAAACTAAAAGACTGACAAGTTATGGAAATAACACTTACTGTGGCCAGACTGGTGCAATAAGGATTATCCTTGCCTTGTCCCAAAGGACAAGGTGATCAGAGAAAGCAGTGAATATCCATGGAATAGGCTGATATTCCAGTTTAGCAGTAAAGCATCAGGAGCTGCTCTATAGCTGCTCGAATGCATACAGTAGAACATTTTGATCTTCCTGTGATCATCTGATCATCTTCAGCGACTTGAAGAAGTCATCTGCGAATGTTTGATCAGAGGACTATTAAAGTAGTTGTAATACCTGCTGAGGTGGTCTATGCTGAGGTGGTCTAATGTATTATGGTTTCCCAGAAGGCAGGTCATCTGGAAATAGGAACTGTGATGTCCTGCCAACGATCAGATTTGGATAGTTCCTTGCACAGGGTGTAAGAGTTGGTCTCTCCCTGCTTGTTTAAAGAGAACATGGTCACTTGGTTGTCCATCTATATCAAGATTCTCCTTCTGAGAGGAGTTGAGAGAGCTCTCAGAGCATAGTGAATGGCTCAAAGCTCCAGATGATTGATTTGCAGATGACTGCAAATCAACCAAAAGTGGACCACAATCCTTAGATCCTCACAGTGGTGTGTATTCCCCACCTCTTACTGGTGCCATTAGTAGACAAGGGGCACTTGATGCAATGGTAATCTTAATGAGACACCCACTTTTAGAACTTCCAGATTCAACCACCACTGAAATGGCATTCCATATGAACAGGTGTCCCGAAGGGTTTGGCACTCTTTGCCACTCTTTTCAACATCTATCTCGCTCTTCTCTGCCATTTACAATCCATTCTAGGACTTGCATGTAAACTTTATGCTGATAACATCCAGTTTTTATGCCCCTTAAAATCATTATGGTCTGCATCTGCCGATTTTGCTACTCTTTGTTTATCCAGCATAAAGAGTTGGTTAACTCAGAAGCTTGCACTCAGCATCAATACTAAGATCCTCATCCTGGGCTGCTGTCTAAAGTTTGACATACCTGACACTTTACTCTTTGACAAAGCATACATTAAGATCTCCCAAAATGTTTGCAACCTTGGTTTCATTTTTGATTCACTCCTATCCTTGAAACCACATATCTCCACAGTTACCCAGAATTCTTTTGATAAAACTCCTTCGTCTCATAAAACCATTTTTGAATCCCATGGCATTCAGGACAGTCCTTCAATTATTTATCTTTTCATCCTTGGACTATTGCAACTCTTTGTATCTTGGCCTACCACAAAACTCCATCAGAGCTTTACAGATCACTCAAAACTCTGCTGCTCATATATTAATTGGCTTGAGGTCTTACGAACACAACATCCCAGTACTTTCAAATTATACTGGCTGCCTATCCATGGGTGCATTCAGTATAAACTAGCCTCATTCATCCATAATCTATTGCATCACCACACTTCCCCCTGGATAAATGTTACACAAACTGTATTCACCCAGTTGCTCTGTGTTCATCCAGTTAACATTACCCAGAAATTCCTTCCCCCAGATTTGCTAGACTTGACTCTACAAGAGAAAGGGCATTTTCTATTGCAGGCCCTACCTTATAGATTACTTGCCCTTACAGTTACATATTATTGAGAATCCCAAGGAATTCAGAAAAGCATTGAAAACCTCTTTAATATAGCCTTATTGGAACTACTCCAGAGCCAGCCATTTTCTGCTCATTTTAGCTTTTTCTGATTATCTTTTCTTAAGCTAAACTTTGTTATAGCCTCTGTTAACCCAGCATGGTGTACTTTGTATATGTTTAAATTGTTTGCCATTTTTACTTTTATTTTATGGTTATTTAATTTTTTTTATTACTTTTATTATGTATGTTTTACTCTATCCTGCCCTAAACTTTTGAGGGTGCAGGCTAAATAAATAAAAGTCATGTTCTCAACCAGGAGGTTACTTTGATTTGGTGAGATAATGGTCAATAGAGCTGATTCCATTGGCTTCAGAGACCTCACTGACGAGCCTGCCTGTTCAGATGAATCAAAGGTACCACATGCACTGCAACTGCTATGTGACAGAGAAGAAACAGGACTGACCTTGCTTACATTCAGTCCTTACTAGGCCCCTTAGCAATGAGCTCTTTTGATGGGGAGAAACACATTCCTAAAGCGAGTCTATCCAGGCTCTAAAGAACTGAATTCTTTAAGAAAAAACTAAGTTTTACCTGGCAAAGCTGATCAGGAAGCCCACAGACTGGAGAAGCCATATGGACTTTGAGGGACTCCAGAACTCCTGCAGAGATGGACCCATCACCATCCAATCATCCAGGTATGAGAATACAGATTCTCTGCTATGCCCTCTCTATCACAAGGCATTTCATGAATGCTCTCAGGGCCGCCAAGAGACCAATGGGGAGAACTTTGTATTGGTAGTGCATATCCTTCATCATAAACCTGAGGATCTTCCCATGTGCAGAATTAATGGGAATGTGTGCATAACCATCTTTCAGATCTATAGTACACACCCAATCTTTTGGCTGAATGAAAGGGAGACTTGTCTGGAGAGAGTTCATCTTAGGCCTGTCTTGAGCCAGCAGCTAGTTCAGTCTTTGCAAGTACAGTATGGACCTTAAACCCCAACTTCTTGGGGATTAGGAAATACCATGAATAGAATCCCTGGCCACACTCCTTGACTGCTTTCTGCTGAAAGAGCAACTCTACCTTCAAGCTGCAGCTAGGCAAATTGAGAAGGATTTGAGCTAAAGACAAATTGCTGGGCCTAAGAGAAGCAAAAGAAGTAGCAATACTCCACAATTTTAAGAAACCACCTTGGTGATCAAGAGCCATTCTGGAAGGAAGGACTGAACCTTTCCCCCAACTGAAAGAGGTGGGGGAGGTAGGAGTTTGCCATCAACAGCAAGTCATCCAGATAAGGTAAATCACCGATGCCCTGATTCTGCAAATGTGCTGCTACCACAACTAGGCACTTGTTGAAGACTCTAGCGTTGTGGAGAAGCCAAAGAGGAAAACTTTGTATTGATGGTATAAAATCTACCATAAAGAGCAAATAATGCCATTGGGAGGGATGGGATGGGATGGGAATATATGAGTGAAAGCATCCTTTAGATCCAGAGAACACATCCACTCCTTGCTTTGGATGAAGGAAAGGATTGTGTGGAGGGAATTTATTTTGACTTTCTCCCAGAATATATCCTTGTTCAGGCTTCTGGCCATGGAGATGGAACTTGTTCCTCCTTACTGCCCACTGTTTGAAGAGCCACTCCACCTCCAGGCCAAGTTGAGTCAATTGAGACGGTTCTGGATTGAAGACTGAGTGATGAGGAAGTGTAAGAAAGCCAGGAGAAATGCAAACGGTATCCTGACTTCACAATTTCAAAAGCCCAGCAATCTTTGATGATCTTGTGCTACTCCTCTAGGAAGTGCTGGATTCTCCTCCCTAAATTAGAGCTTAGTTACTTGATTGGAAAAGTGGTGAAAAACTAGGTCCAGGCTTTGGCAGAACTTGTGTTGCTTTTGGTCGAAGGTGCTCACGCTGTCATGTCCAAGTTGAAAGCTGTTTTTGCATAAGTAGATGTAACATCCGGTAACGGTAGAATTGCCAAAAGGGGCATCTCTGGAAATACAGTCTTTCAAAAGTGTAGTAGTTGCGTCTTGTCAAAGACTGCTGTTCCTGTCCCATCGAGAGGGTCTGAACCGCCATATGCTGTTCTTTTATTTGAGCCACTATTACTCTGAGCTATTCTTTGAAGAGGTGATCACTCAGGCAGGGGACATCCATCAGCTTGTCATGGACATCATCTTGAAGGCTACTGGCTCTTAATCAAGCCATATGGCAAGCTCCAATGGATGATGTCAAGGTGCGTGCTATGGTATCAAACACTTCGTAGATGAAGATAAGATGGCTTATACACTCTTAAGCATCTAACAGTGGATGACAGTATGCAAATCTGTCTTCCCTGGGTGAAAGGAAAGATTTTAGTTTCTGTATACAGTCATGTAGGCATTAAACCATGTAAAACAGGTAATCAGTTTATTAAGCATGGGGCTTTGAAACATCTTCTTACCAAAATTGTCTAGTAACCTGGGATCCCCCTGGTGAATTTTTTAGTATATCTTTGTCTTTTTTGCTCGGATTTCTTGACAACTGATTGATGGGGTAATTGCATTATCCCAAATGCCGGGGATTTTTGCACCTTGTATTTGAAGTATAATTTTGTTGCAACTGTGACACAGGAACTTGAAGTTTCCTACATTCTTGTTTGAATTTTTATAGGATATCAGACTGGAAGAGCAGCTGGTTCTGCCAATGTATCTGGGATTTGAAGGAGACCAAAGACCTTCTCATGAGGATCTTTGTCTTTATGTACATGCACTTAGAGTCTTTCCAACTTGTCCAGAATTGTGAAATAGGAAAGGTCTTGCAGAGGACGGCTAGTATTCTGGGTGAGGGTGGGGTGGCAGGAGGGATTCCCATTGATCCCTCATTGGAGCCTGGGGGGGAGAGAATGCTAACCAAGGACACTAATGATCAAGATGGGTCCTTGGTTGCTGTAGATAGGTATACTCCTGATCTATATCCTCTGACTGGCTGGACTCCACTGCAGGCAAGTGTTGTGGGCTAGATCCACTCTGCAAGGGTTCTGATGGAGTGTTGGTATGTATTGGAAATACTGGAACTTCTTACATGAGTATATCTGATATTCTGGAAAGCAGACATTGGAATATACTCTCCTTATCCTTGGCCTCCAAAGAAGTAAAGAAATCCTTTACCAATTCCATTACTTGGTCAAAGGGTTAATGTGCACTCTGTCCTGGCATGGGTGGTGGAACATCATTTTCTATTACTTGTATGGAGTCTGTAAAATTTGAATTGGAAGCTAAATTAGATGTATAGGTTACCAGAGAGAAAATGGGATCTAGGGTCTCCAAACGTGGCCCTTGCCACAATAGATTTGCTGGTATAGTGCTCTGGTAATTGATGGAGGAAGAGGTATCATATTCGCTTCTATACCTTTTAATACTCTCGATGTGCCAGCATACAGATGCATGAGAAGTTCTGCAGCATGATGAGCTGATGATGGAAATACTTTAGTATGCAAACATGTTGAAGATTGATGAGCCAGGATTCAATGCATTGAAATTGTCAAAGAGATATACGTCGATGGTGCTGATTGATCTTGGAACTTTGTACTTTGTCAGTGCCATATACTCCAGTAGCTACTGGAGCTATTCCAAAGCACCTCCTTTGTCCCATGCTGTTTTTGAGTACTCAACCCTAAAGATCCAGCCTGTTTTGCCAACAGGGGAGATATTATGGAGAAGCTCCTGTTGTGATTTTGCCCTCATGGGCAGCCTCTTACCTTCTTCTCTGCCTGCCCCGTGGCCTGGAGGCACAGTCCCCGGTCTTCCTTGCAGCTGGAGCCGCTCCTCAGTCTGCCCTCTGCGGCTTGAGAGCTGCCGACTACACCGTCGGCCCCGCCCTGCTCTTTGGCGTTATCAGCAGCATGGCTGCTGGCCATGGTCCTGCACAGCTTCCTACTTTCTCTTCTTAAGGCACGGACCAAGGCTCTTCAAAAGATTTAAAGGGCCCGTGGCTGGATATGCCCCGGGCCCCACCTGATGACTGTTTCCTGTCTTAGCCCTATAAAAGGGCTTCTCCAACACTTCTGCCTTGTATTGGAGTTCTTCGTCCCTGGAAGTTCCTGTCTTCCAGTGCTCTGTCAGTTCTTTGTTTTTCGTTGGAGCTCCATGTCTCATCTTGGCTCCCGAGTCTTCGATCCTTGGTTTCCTGATGTTCCATGTCTTCATGTTCTGAGGTTCCTAGTCCACACTTCTTCATGAGTCTCGTCTCAGCTGGATTCCCTTCCTGCGCTCGTCCCGCTCTCTGCGTGGTCCATGACCAGCCTCTTCAGATTGTGTAGGGCGCACTACATGGACAGGGTGGTCCGTGACCAGCCCATTGGGTCTGCCCGTGTCGGTGGGCTGTGTAGGGTGCCCTGAGAGACAGTGCCAATGTCTGAACCTCCTCAGCTCTTCATCTCGTCTAGAGTCTTCCAAGCTTCTCGTCCACATCCAGAGTCTTCTCGTCCACGTCTTGAGTCTTCTGTGTCACCAGGCCTCCGTCTGCCCTCATTCTCAGTCCGGCCTGCTGCTTCTTGCCGATACCCAGCGGCAGGTCTGAAAGGACTGGAAATGGTTGGAGGACTGTTCACTAACCAACACAGTGTTGTTGGCTTCCAGAAGCATGCAGGTCCGGCAGAGGGTCAAACTTTGTCTTCACCCATGCTGGGACACACCTCGCCAACTCTCGGTGCTGTCTTGGATTCGTTTGGGGTCGTGCCGAGGCCCATGGGCACACAACCACTCAATTTGGGATCGCTCTCCTAGCGTTCACATAACAGCTCCTGATCAACTCTATTCCTGGGCAGGCAAACGAGGCTGCACTTTGAGAAGAGGATCAACTGCAGCTTCTGAGAGACTTACACATTTTCCAGGCTCTTGAGTTTTGAGAATGCAAGAGTCATCTGTCCACAATGGTAGCAGTTTGCCTAGTCATGGATCTGATTGAGACATCAGTAATGCAAGTCAAGTCCATTGGTAATAGACATTCTCCTTCTGAAAATGCAGAATTTGAAGCTACTTACTGTAGTTTTCTATTTTACAGATATTGTGAAGAAACTTTTTTTTTTGTTAAATTAGCACTAAAAAATGCTTTTTGGGGAGGTTGCTGAGGCAGCATCGCAACTTTTTTCTAAAAGTTAAGGATTTTTACAGAAAAAAGAAAAAGATATAGCTACATAGTGTTAGTGCTCGGATGAAAAAAAAAGACTGAGGGAGCTCATGAAGCAACATTCATGTGGGAATTCCTGCACCTGCTCAGTAGAGCAAAAGCTTTACCAGCTATGAGAGGTCTGTTCAGTGCCATTGCATGATGTCACCTCCATGTCATGGCTACCGAGAAGGTAGCTGATATTCTGACAACATCCAAGATGACATATTGTGTTTAGTTTCATAATCATTTCAACCACCAAGAAGATTAATCATTTCAGTTTATTGTTTCTATACTGGGTCAGACCAAAGGTCCATTGAGCCCAGCATCCTGTTTTTGACATCCCAAAGAGTAGATCCATTTCTTATTGCTATAGATTCCTGGTTTGGCCAACCAATCAGCTCTTGAACCAGTTGCAAGTAATGAGGCAATCACACTGCCAGCCAGTATCAGACACTTTATTGGTACACATCCACACTGACCCATACAAAGATACACACTCTGTCTCACAGACACACACACTCACTCAGACACAGACAAAATGTGTATGTATGGGTGTGTGTGTGTGTCTTTCTGACACAAATACATACACATTCTGTCCGATACGCTAGTGATATGCTGCTGCTTATATGCTAACACATGGGCCGATTCAGTAAAGTCCGCGCGATTCAGTATTTCAATGAGGCCCGAAGGTAGAAACGGGCAAAAGGAGGCGCTAGGGACACTAGCGCGTCCCTAGTGCCTCCTTTTGGCACGGAGCGGCGGCTGTCAGCGGGTTTGACAGCCGACACTCAATTTTGCCGGCGTCAGTTCTCGAGCCCGCCGACAGCCATGGGCTCGGAAACCGGATGCCGGCAAAATTGAGCGTCTGGTTTTCGACCCGACAGCTGCCGGCCCATTTTAAATTTTTTTTTTTTTTTACCCTTCGGGACCTCCGACTTAATATTGCCATGATATTAAGTCGGAGGGTGCACTTTCCCGGTGCCGGCAGAAATTAGCGCCTAACTTTGGGTAGGCGCTAATTTCTTAAAGTACAATGTGCGGCTTGGCTGCACATTTTACTTACTGAATCGCGCGGGAATACCTAATATGGCCATGAACATGCATTTGCATGTTGAGGGCTCTATTAGGTTCGGCAGGTTGGATGCGCGTTTTCCGCCCCTTACTGAATAAGGGGCAAGGGAAAACGCATGTCCAATGGCAGGTTAACAGTGTGCTCCATCGGAGCGCACTGAACTGTATCGGCCAAACAGTGAATGTATCTCCCCCACCAGTGACTCGTCTATCTCTCCTTTTATTTCAAAAGAAAGCGTAATTGAATCAAGAATTATCAGAACTGAAGATAAAGACAGCCACAGATTTGATAGTCAATACCAAGATTAGCAAAAATCAATCAATTTGTTTTGTAATGAATTAAAAAATTTTAAACGCATTAAATTTCAGCGAGATAATGATTATAGTAGAGGCTCTATCTACTCACATGAGGGCACATTTGGAGCAAGTCCGGACATCATGCTCATGGCCTAAGCACATTACACAGACTCTATGAGGGTCTGTTATCGACATGGTGCAAGTACAATCCGGGCACCGACGAAACCCCGACGCCATGGCCATAGAAAAATTGAGCCGCGGTACGGTTGACGGCCAGTAGGCTGCGAGGGCCAAACTCAACGGTAATCGATGAAAAACGGCGAAAAAACTTACTGGAGTACCGCGGCCAGAAAAAGTTAGAGAAGGGACTCCTGTGGGGCAAAGTTATTTTAAATAACTCCGTGAGGAAAAATTCCTGTCAGGAATGTGTTCAGAGCTCCTAAACCGCGAGGCTACTGCTGCGCAGAAAAAAGAAGACTGAAGGGGGACCCCTGCTGGCTGCAGGGTTAGTGCCACGTTGTGCATGCCCAGTAGGGGCCAGTCAAAGTTCTGGAAACTTTGACAGAAGTTTTCCATGATTGGGCTCCATCCTGATGATGTTACCCATATGTGAGGACTACCATCCTGTTTGTCCTGTGAGAAAGTAGAGTATGTCTGAGGTCAGTATGATATATGCAATGAGTACTCTAAAATAGGACACTCCAACCTTTTTTAGCGCTATCTTATGAAATAAAGGAGAGGTAGGTGTTGAATCACCGACTGAGCTATGCTAACAGCCATACTGAAAATATTGTCTTTATAAGAATCTAAATTAATGAACAGATGTCTAAGAAAGTCCAAATAATCATAGTGTGTTATTTTTATTATTAGTATTATGGTGTATTGAAGGCATTTCTAAGTTTATAAACCGTGTCCTGATGCAGCAACATTGCAAAATGCCTACATGTTGATCATTTTCTAAATAGTCAAATGATATCTTAGAAACAAGGCTTTAAATGAGCAAATATAGATACTGAAGAAAGGAAATACATCAAAAAGATGTGCCCTTTAATCGCCGAATATATCACTATTTCAATAAGATTCTGATGAGAAAATGGTTGTAAATCAGATGATTTTGCATAGATCACTAACTCACTAGGATCACAGGGGGCCCACAATTGACCATCTGTGTTTTCTGAAGTCTCTTCTCCTATCACTTAAGATTTACTTTAACAAAAGTAACATATATAACATACACAAGCCGTAAAAGCCCGTTAAAACGGGCTACATCCCTCTGTCTCTCACCTCCCCCTCATTCTCTCTCCCCTCACTCTTCACCACCCCCCTCCCCCACCCACTCCTCTCCACCCTCCCTCTCCTCTCACTCAGTCCCCCCTCTCCCTCACTCCCTCCCACTCAGTCCCCCCTCTCCCTCCCTCCCACTCACTCAGTCCCCCTCTCCCTCCCACTCACTCAGTCCCCCTCTCCCTCCCTCCCTCCCTTCACCCACCTCCATTTCCTCCCGGCGCCGTAAGCGCGACTTCCCGCAACCCTCACCCGGCTCCATTAACTCCTCCCCAGATCTGCCGGCAGATCTCGGGGGGGGTCACTCCCGCGCGCGCGGCAGTGACCCCCCGAGATCTGCCGGCAGATCTGGGGAGGAGAAGTAGCGGCACCGCGCGCGCGCGGTGCCGCTACTTCTCCTCCCGCTCCTGCCGGCAGATCTCGGTGGGGGGGGGCGCGGGAGTGACACCCCCCCCCCCCCGGAGATCTGCCGGCAGATCTGGGGAGGAGAAGCAGCGGCACCGCGCGCGGCGCCGCTGCTTCTCCTCCCGCTCCTGCGGCCCCACCGCCATTTTTTTTTTCTGATCGACATCCTTGCCCGCACATGCGCAGTAGAGCTGTGCTCTACTGCGCATTTGCGGGCCGTCGGTCACAGGCCATTTATAAGGTAGATAGTAACATAGTAATGATGATAGGTTACCCCCGTGTTTCTCTTTTACCTGGTGATGAGCCTTCTTGAAAGAATCATTCCAGGTACTGTGGTCAAACACTCGGCATTGAAATTGCAGGTACTTGATCACTGCATGCTTGCCTGTAACAGGGATGTTCTCCCAGGACAGCAGGATGTAGTCTTCACATATGGGTGACGTCACTGGACGGAGCCCTATCACGGAAAACCTGTCTGTTAAAGTTTCTAGAACTTTTGACTGGCACACTGAGCATGCCCAGCATGCCATAATCCCTGTAGCCGCAGGGGTCTCCCTTCAGTCTCATTTGTAGCAAAAGGTGCGAGCGAAAAAATAAAATAAAATGTTTTGGCCCCAACTCCATGGGGTGGTGGGTGGGTTTCGTGAAGACTGCATTCTGCTGTCCTGGGAGAACACCTGTTACAGGTAAGCAACTCTGCTTTCTCCCAGGACAAGCAGGATGGTAGTCTTCACATGTGGGTGATTAGCAAGCTATAGGCTGACTCATATTTGTTTTGGACCAACAGCATACAAGTTGTGCCACAGGCACAACAACTGGTGTACTGTTGGAAAAAATGAGGCAGCCTGAAAATCACAGCAGATGGAAATAAGTTCTTCAAGATGGATTGTCCAAAGGCAGAGTCTTGACGTCCTTCCTTGTCCAGGCAGTAATGTGCTGCAAATGTGTGAAGAGAGCTCCATGTTGCAGCTTTACAGATCTCAGCAATCGGTACTGAACGATAGTGTGCTACTGAGGTTGCCATGGCTCTCGCTGAGTGCGCTTTCACTCGTCCCTGGAAAGGAAGGCCTGCTTTCTCATAGCAGAATTCAATACAGTCTACTAGCGAATTGGAGAGAGTTTGTTTGCCCACTGCAACTCCTGGTTTGTTTTTATCGAAAGAAACAAAGAGTTGGGTGGATTTCTTATGGACTGCAGTTTGGTCTAGGTAAAATGCAAGTGCACGTTTACAGTCCAAAGTGTTTAAAACCCTCTCGCCCTGATGAGAGTGGGGCCTTGGGAAAAATGTGGGCAAAATTGTGGACTGATTCAAGTGGAAGTCAGTAACCACCTTGGGAAGGAATTTAGGGTGAGTACGGAGTACCACTCGGTCATGTAGGAACCTTGTATAGGGTGAGTATGTGACAAGTGCTTGTAACTCACTAACCCTTCGAGCAGATGTAATGGCTACTAGGAAGAGCACTTTCCATGTAAGAAATTTAACATCGCAGGAGTGCAAAGGCTCAAACGGGGAGCGCATGAGCCTTGTAAGTACTATGTTTAGGTCCCATTCTGTAACTGGTGGCCGTAAAGGGGGCATGAATTGTAGTAGGCCCCTCATAAACCTATTCACAAAGGGTTGCACTATTACTGGGGCATTCCCAACTCCCTTGTGGTACGCTGAGATGGCACTCTGGTGAAACCTCACCAAAGACGTCTGGAGACCAGAGTCTGAAAGGAGCCAGAGATAGTCTAATAGAGATGGAGTGGAGCAGGAAAAAGGGATAGATACCTTTTTGCGTGCACCATATGGTAAACTTATTCCACTTAGAACGATAAGATTTCCTTGTGGAAGGCTTTCGTGAGGCCACTTGAGAGACATCAGATGAAAGATTGAGCGGTTGCAGGATCAAGCTTTCAACATCCAGGCTATGAGGGATAGGGTCTGAAGGTTCGGATGGTGTAACATGCCTTGTTTCTGAGTTATGAAAGTGGGCGCTGTGCCCAGGCGAATGGATTCTCTGATCGAGAGGTCAAGAAGTATGGGAAACCATACTTGTCGAGGCCAATCCGGGGCTATGAGTATCGTTGACCCTTTGTTCTGTCGTAGCTTCACTAGAGTTTTAGCTATGAGTGATATCGGGAAATAGGCGTATAGGAGGCCTGTGTTTCAGGGGTGAGGGAAGGCGTCCATGGTTAACTTGTTTTGTTGCCTGTGCAGGGAGCAGAATCTGTCCACTTTGTGATTCAGTTCGGATGCAAAGAGGTCTATTGTTGGTTGACCCAAGCGTTGGACAATTCTCATCGTTACCACAGGATCCAGAGACCACTCGTGGGGATGGAACTGTCGGCTGAGGCGATCTGCTACTACGTTCTGTATGCCTGCCAGATAAGTGGCCCGGAGATACATGGAGTGTGCAAAGGCCCAGGCCCAGATCTGTGCGGCTTCTTGGCAGAAGAGATAAGAGCCTGTGCTGCCCTACTTGTTCAAGAACCACATTGCAACTGTGTTGTCTGTTTGTATGAGAACAGTCTTGTGTGAAAGGCAGTCCTTGAACGCATATAGGGTATAACGTATAGCTCGAAGCTCTAGGAAGTTATCTGAAATGTTGCTTCGAGTTTGGTCCAAGTACCTTGAGTTTGAAGATTGTTCATGTGAGCTCCCCAACCCAAGTTGGAGGCATCTGTGGTTAAGGTCACTTTTGTTAACTGGTTGCTGGAAGTGTAGATGTGTTAGCAAGTTGGCTTTGTTTGTCCACCAGAGAAGTGATGGACGTAGCTGGTGAGTTACATAAATCTGGGTTGACAGAGGCCGAGTGAAATCTCAGTGGCTCCAAGCCAAAGTCCATTGAGTTATTCTCATGGCCAATCTGGCCATAGAAGTGACGTGGACCATGGAAGCCATGTGGCCCAGCAACGTTAGGAAATGAAGGGCTGAAGCTGTTTGTTTTGTGCCAGAGACGTAGCTAGCTTTGAAAGTGTGTCTGCGCGGCCGTTGGGCAGAAAGGCCTTTGCCACTGTGGTATCCAAATTTGCTCTGATGAAAGTCAGGAGATGAGATGGAGTCAGGTGGGATTTTTAGTAGTTGACAAGTAATCCCAATGGGTGTAGGAGATTGATAGTGAGCTTGAGAGCTCCTTGCTTGGATTGGCTCTTGATGAGCCAGTTGTCCAAGTAAGGAAAGACGTGTATGCTTTTCTTGCGAAGATGGGCCGCAGCTACTGCTAGGCACTTTGTAAATACACGGGGTGAGGTAAGTCCAAAAGGCAGGACCCGGTACTGAAAGTGTTGATGTCCCATTAGGAAACGCAGGTACTTGCGGTGATGTGGGAATATTGGAATGCAAACGTACACGTCTTGAAGATCCAGAGAACAGAGCCAATCTCCTTTTTGTAGAAGGGAAAGAATGGTGCAGAGGGACACCATCCTGAATTTTTCTTTTTGTAGAAATTTGTTGAGATTGCAGAGGCCGCCTGATTTCTTTGGAATAAGAAAATAGTAGGAGTAGAATCCTCTGCCCTGCTGTGCCCGGGGAACAGGTTCCACAGCCCTGGCACCCAGAAGGGTGGACAGTTCTGACTCTAGAAGACCTGTGTGATCTTTTTGCATCCACAGAGGATTGGGTGGTGAGTCCGGGGGTACCATGAGGAAGTTTAGATGGTATCCCTGGGTTATGACAAAATCAAAACCAGCTAATAGCCCATCAATCCTTATCCTAGCTATTTACTTAGAAATATCAAAGACCACATTGCCCAATCGATTGCAGACATAGTCAATGCATGTTTATCACAAGGTGTATTTCCAGCATCAAAAAAAGGAAAATTAGTTCTTACCTGTTAATTTTTGTTCCTGAAGTACCACGGATCAGTCCAGACAGTGGGTTGAGCCTCCTTTCCAGCAGGTGGAGACAGACTAAAACTTGAAGGATGCCCTATATCAGGACAGAGCCTATCCTCTACCCCTTCAGTATAACGAATGTCAAAGCATAAAATAACAAACCCAAGAATAGGATCAAGCAAGTAACGGTAAAGCTCAACGGAGCAAATATAGAATAATGTAGAAAACATGGTATACCTATACGCTCTTGCATCAACTTGGTATAAGAAAACGACCAAGGCTTCCGGTGTAATTGCTCAGTAATCTTGCACAAAGAAATATATGGAAATCTGCAGACCTGCAAAAAAACAAGTTTCGAGAGGACAGAAGACAGACAGGGAAGGGCGTCTGGACTGATCCGTGGTACTACAGGAACGAAAATTAACAGGTAAGAACTAATTTTCCTTTCCTATACGTAACCGGATCAGTTCAGACAGTGGGATGTACCAAAGCTTCCCTAAACTGGGTGGGACAGAGACAGTCCCGCTCGAAGCACTTGCTGCCCAAAGGAACCGAACACCGGAGCGTGTACATCCAGACTGTAGTGCCGAGCAAAAGTGTGCAGAGATGTCCAAGTGGTGGCCCTGCAAATCTCCTGCGGGGAGACAGATTGACTCTCCGCCCACGAAGTAGCCTGAGAACACAGAGAATGGGCCTTCAGACCCTCAGGAAGCAGACGACCTTGACAAAGATACACAGAGGAAATGGCTTCCTTCAACCACCGCGCAATCGTGTTCTTAGAAGCCTGTTTACCGCGGTTGGGACCACTTCAAAGGACGAAGAGATGGTCCGATACCCGGAAGTCATTGGTGACCTGGAGATAGTGAAGCAAGACTCATTTTACATCTAGCCGACGAAGGTCGCCACCCGCCGTACCCGCAATCTCCTCCGGAGAGAACGCTGGGAGTTCGACCGACTGGTTGACATGAAAAGCGGAGACAGCCTTTGGCAAGAAGGAAGGAACCGTCCTGAGAGAAACCCTGGAATCCGAGAAACGCAAGAAGGGCTCCCGACAGGACAGCGCCTGAAGCTCGGAAATACGGTGAGCAGAGGAAATATTTATTTTATTTATTTATAACTTTTTTTATACCGAAGTTCAGGTAACAGAATTACTTATCACTCCGGTTTACATTATAACAAGTAGAAAACAATGACAACATATGTCTTACAATGAACAAGGGAGTGAACAACTTGGATAATATAACATAACATAATTAGTAACAGTAGCAGTATGCACTATTAGAGTGAAACTAGCGCATGGGGAGGGAGGTTTGCTAATGGGGATCAGAATAAATAAATAAATGAATGAATGAATAAATAAATAGAAAATAAATAGAATAAATAGAATAAAGAGAGACCAGAAAGACAGTCTTTAGAGTAAGATCCTTGAGCATAGCGTGGCGAAGAGGCTCGAAGGGAGCCGCACAGAGAGCACGAAGGACTAGGTTGAGACTCCACGACGGACACGTGGCCCGAGAGGGGGGGCGGAGGTGTCTAACGCCCCTCAGGAAACTAATCACGTCAGGGTGAGCTGTTAAGGCATGACCGTCGACCCGACCCAAGAGAGAGAGCCGCGCGCAGAGAACTGAAGGAGAGGCCCTTAGAGAGACCCTTCTGAAGAAAAGAAAGAATCAAAGGAATTGAGGAGGAGCATGCAGGGACACCCGCCTCCGTACACACGGACTCAAAAACTTTCCCTCTGCGCCGTGCTCCCTCCAGTGGCTGAAGAACCGATTGGCCTTGGCATTGCGCAGAGTCGCCATGAGGTCGAGGTGAGGAGGACCCTACCTGTCCACTATCAGAGCCATGGCCGCGTCCGAGAGCTCCCACTCTCCCGGATCGAGCGACTGCCGGCTGAGGAAGTCGGCTTGAACATTGTCTTTTCCGGCTATGTGAGAAGCCGCAAGGCACTGTAGGTGACGCTCCGCCCAAGCGAGAAGACGGCTGGCTTCTAAGGCTACCAGGGGACTGCGAGTGCCCCCTTGGCGATTGACGTAGGCCACTGTGGTGGAGTTGTCGGACAGGACTCGTACCGCCTTGCCGCGGATCAGGGGAAGGAACTCCTGAAGGGCCAGGCGGACCGCCAAAGTTTCCAGTCGATTGATGTGCCAGCGCGACTGAGAAAGGCAGACCGCCCAACAGGCTGGCGTCCGTGGTCACTATCGTCCACTGTGGAGTTTGAAGAGGCATCCCTTGCAGAAGATGAGGAAGAGACAGCCACCACTGTAATTCGTCGGCAGTAGAATCCAAGAACGGAAGGACTACGTGGAACTGCTCAGACACTGGCTGCCAACGGGACAGCAAAGCTTTCTGTAACATAGAAACATAGAAATGACGGCAGAAGAAGACCAACCGGTCCATCCAGTCTGCCCAGCAAGCCTTACACTTATTTTTTCTCATACTTAACTGTTTCTCTTGGCTCTTAGTAACCTTATGTTCTAATTCCCTTTTCACCCCCACTATTAATGTAGAGAGCAGTGATGGAGCTGCTTCCATGTGAAATATTAAGTTTGATTAGTTGGGTAAGCGGCAGCATAGCTCTCTGCCATGAAGCAGAGGGCAATGCTGGAAATGTGTGAAGTATCAGTTTTTCTTTTCCCCTGTCATTGAAGCAGGGAGTCATGCCGGACATGCACCGAAAGTGAAGCATGCCTTGAAAGTCACATTAACTATCATCAAATATTGAAAAGCCTAATAATTGGTAATACCTATAGCCCATGAACCCATCCCTGTTTTGTTTTTTTTTAATTGGGAGATGGATGCCCTTCATCCTTCTACTCTGTGAAGGTGGACACCTACCACTGGCATCCCGCTCCGTTAATGCTTCTGTGGCTACTGCTGCTCCATGCAGTGTTTTACTACCTGCTCTTTATATGCGTCCTCTAGAACTGATGGATCCCATCCCTGTTTTTTTTTTTTTAATTATTATTTATTTAATTGGGAGATGACAGCCCTCCATCCTTCCGCTCCGTGAAGGTGGACACCTATCACTGGCCACTGGCATCCCGCTCCGTGAATGCCTCTGTGGCTACTGCCGCTCTGTGCAGTATTTTACTACCTGCTCTTTATATGGACACCTACCACTGGCCACTGGCATCCCGCTCCGTGAATGCCTCTGTGGCTACTGCCGCTCCGTGCAGTATTTTACTACCTGCTCTTTTATACGTGTCCTCTGGACCTGATGGATCCACAATGTTTATCCCATGCCCCTTTGAAGTGCTTCACAGTTTTGGACTTCACCACTTCCTCCGGAAGGGCATTCCAGGCATCCACCACTCTCTCCGTGAAGAAATTCTTCCTGACATTGGTTCTTAGTCTTCCTCCTTGGAGCCTCAGCTCGTGACCTCTGGTTCTGCTGATTTTTTTCTGTTGGAAAAAGTTTGTCGTTGTCTTTGGATCGTTAAAGTTTTTCAAGTATCTGAAAGTTTGAATCATATCACCCCTGCTCCTCCTTTCCTCCAGGGTGTACATATTTAGATTCTTCAATCTCTCCTCGTATGTCAACCGATGAAGACCCTCCACCTTCCTGGTCGCCCTTCTCTGTACCGCTTCCAACTTGTCCTTGTCTCTTTGTAGATACGGTCTCCAGAATTGAACACAGTACTCCAGGTGAGGCCTCACCAAGGACCTGTACAAGGGGATTATCACTTCCCTTTTCTTACTCGATATTCCTCTCTCTATGCATCCCAGCATTCTTCTGGCTTTTGCAATCGCCTTGTCGCATTGTTTCGCCGACTTCATATCATTAGACACTATCACCCCAAGGTCTCTCTCCTGCTCCGTGCACATCAGCCTTTCCCCCCCCATCGAATACAGTTCATTTGGATTTCCACTCCCCAAATGCATGACTTTGCACTTCTTGGCATTGAATTTCAGCTGCCATATCTTCGACCACTCTTCCAGCTTCCTTAAATCCCGTCTCATTCTCTCCACTCCTTCCGGCGTGTCCACTCTGTTGCAGATCTTAGTGTCGTCTGCAAAAAGACAAACCTTACCTTCTATCCCGTCTGCAATGTCGCTCACAAAGATACTGAACAGGACCGGTCCCAACACCGATCCTTGCGGTACACCACTTAAAACCGCTCTCTCTTCAGAGAAAGTTCCATTTACCATCACGCATTGTCTTCTGTCCGTCAACCAGTTTGCAATCCAGGTCACCACTTCGGCACTCACTCCCAAGCTTTTTGTTTTATTCACCAGTCTCCTGTGCGGAACCGTATCAAAAGCTTTGCTGAAATCCAAGTAGATGACATCTAGCGCTCTTCCTTGATCCAATTCCTTGGTTACCCAGTTGAAAAAGTCAATCAGATTTGTCTGACAGGATCTTCCCCTGGTGAATCCATGCTGCCTCTGGTCCATCAATTCTCCGGACTGTAGATAGTTCACTATTCTCTCTTTCAACAGTGACTCCATTACTTTTCCCACCACCGAAGTGAGGCTAACCGGTCTGTAGTTACCAGCCTCTTCTCTGTTCCCACTCTTGTGAAGCGGGACCACCACCGCTCTTCACCAATCACTCTTCTCCAATCACTCGGCACCGCTCTTCTCCAATCACTCGGCACTGTAACGGACGCATATGAGCAAAAGCACAGGGGACAAGGTCGATGGTAGAAGCCATGGATCCCAGGACTTGGAGATAATCCCAGGCTGTCGGGGAGTGTAGGGCAATCAGAGTCTAGACCTGATCGATCAGCTTGAGGGCTCGTGCCCAAGGTAAGAAAACCTTGCCTACTCGGGTGTCAAAGTGGGCTCCCAGAAATTCCAACTCCTGGGAGGGCTGAAGCTTGCTCTTGGAGAAGTTCACTATCCACCCGAGAGAGGCAAGGAGCTCCAAGACGCGATCCACTGCCCGCCGGCAAGAGGTCTCCGACTTGGCCCTGATGAGCCAATCGTCCAGATAGGGATGGACAAGAATCCCCTCCCGGCGCAAGGCCGCCGCTACTACTACCATGACCTTCGTGAAGGTGCGAGGAGCGGTCGCGAGGCTGAAGGGGAGAGCTCGAAACTGGAAGTCCTGGTTGAGAATGTGGAATCGGAGATACTTCTGATAGTCGCGGTGAATGGGAATATGAAAATAAGCTTCTGCGAGATCGAGGGAAGCAAGGAACTCTCCAGGGCGGACCGCCGCAATGACTGCTCGCAGGGTTTCCATGCGGAAGTGAGGGATCTTGAGAGCCCGATTGACCCTCTTGAGGTCCAATATTGGGTGGAAGAACCCGTCCTTTTTGGGCACGGTGAAGTAAATAGAATACTGGCCTGCACCAATTTCCCTTTCCGGGACTGGGACCACCGCTCCCAGATCCAGAAGCTTGGAGAGAGTCTGGACCACCGCGTCCCTCTTGGCCCGGCCGCAAGGCGAGAAAAGAAAGAGATCTGGAAGTTCCCTGACGAGGTCGAAAGCGTACCCGTCTCTGATAATGTCGAGGACCCACTGATCCGACGAGATCTTGACCCATTCCTCGAAGAACAGGGAGAGGTGTCCACCGAGGTAAGGAACCGAGGAATGGGACGGCTGAACTTCATTGCGTGGCAGGTTTAGCGGCGGCACGCACGGGCTGGCCCTCGCGAAAGGGCCGTCTGCCACGAAAGGACTGCGACCAGGACTGCGCACGAGAAGACCCCCCTCGCAGAACCGCCTGCCCCGCCCCTGAGAAGCGAAGCGACGCTGGCCCCTGAAGCGAGAGCGAGAGGCCGCGAAGGATCGGGAAGACTTAGGGCGGTCCTCTGGGAACTTATGGACCTTGTTGTCAGCCAAGGAGTCCATAAGCTTCTCAAGATCCTCGCCAAAGAGCATCTTACTTTGAAAGGCAGCGTGCCCAGCTGAGTCTTCGAGGACTGATCAGCCGACCAGTGGCGTAGCCAAAGGAGCCTCCGGGTCGCCACTGCCGAAACCATCGCCTTCGCCTGGACATGGACCAGATCGTAGCGGGCGTCCGATACGTAAGCTGTGATTGCCTCCATACGTTCGGCTTGTTCTGCCTCACCTGGCGGAAGCTCCCGGGCGCAGAGTAACTGTTGGATCCACTGGAGGCCCGCTCGCATCATGAGACTGCTACAGCAAGACGCCCGGACCCCAAGGGCCACAACGTCAAAGATGCGCTTCAGGTGAGCCTCCAGCTTACGATCTTGTGAATCCTTCAAGGCCGTGGAACCTTCCACCGGAATCGTGGTGTGCTTGGCCACTGCAGAAACATAAGAATCCACCGATGGATATCACAACAGCTCCAAGCCTTCCTCCAGGAGGGGATAGAGCTTATCCATCGCACGCCCCACTCGAAACGCACCCTCAGGAGCCTCCCATTCCCGCAGGATAAGGAGCTTAAGCACGAGGTGGAAGGGAAAGGCAGAGGCCGGAGCCCGGAGCCCTCCCAGAACCGGGTTCATATCCTTAGGGAGCGAGGCCATGAGATTATCCACGGAGGGACTCTCCAGACCCAGCTCCTGCAAAACAAAAGGGAGGAGGGGCTCTAATTCCTCCTTACGAAAAAGACGGAGGGCTCTAGGGTCATCCCCCTCTGGGGGGGGCAAGGGGGGGCTTTCGTCCAGCTCATGCAGGCTAGCTAGATAAGATTTGTGCATGAGGAGGACGAAATCCGCTGAAAAAGGGACCCTGGATTTGGCGGGGGAAGGGGGGGGGCGAGGGAAGGTCAGGACCCCCCTCTCCTGGGCACCTGCGGGGGCCAAATCAGGGGTTAAATCAAAAAAATCTGGCCCCCCAGCCCCAGGGAGCACTGAAATTGGCCCCGATGAAAAATCCAAGATGGTGGCCATTCCCAGGCTCTGCCGACCCGGGAAAGGCCTAGCCATGCCGGGAGGAGTGGAGCCCCAGGCTAAATTTGCTTGTCCTGCCGAGGAGGGACCCGGCAGGCAAGCAGTGCAGAAGCCCTGCCGCGAAAAACGCGAAGAGGGCAGCCCACAAGAAAGGCAGGCTGCCAGCCGGGACATAGCTAAGCCGCAGCTAAAGAAAAAAAAAAGATGAAAAAAAAAGCTTGATTGACAGCCTGCACAGCAGGAGAGAGCAGGCGGGAAACCTGCTGCCTTCTGCTTCTCTGGCTGCCGGTTCTAGCCCTACTCGGACCAGAAAAAAATAAAAAAGCTGGTCAACTGCTGCAAATAAGTTAGAGGTAGGTGAGTACCTGCAACTTATTGAAAGTTTGAAACTTTTAAACTCTTTTTTTTTTTTTTTTTTTTACTGAGAGCAGCAGCGGGTTAAAAACCCTCTCGGCAGCCAGAGGGGGAACGAGGCCCAGAGAGCGTCGGTCCCCACACCTGGAAGCGTCCACGGACTCAGGACTATGCAGGGAACCCCCTCCTACAAAAGGGGCAAAGCCCCCCTGAGCCGGGCAAGAGCTGGCAGACGGACGTCTCCCACACAAAAACAGTAAAAGCACTAAAAGGCGGCAAAATTTCCTTCATAGATTTTTTTCCTTTGTTTCTAAAACAAGTGGGAATCAAAGAACTACTTGCTTGAGCCGAAAAAGAAAGAAGAAGAGCGTGACTAGCCTACAGCAGAGAACTGAAGGGGAGATGCTGCACCTGCTGGAGACAGACGAATACTGAAGGGGTAGATAGGCTCTGTCCTGATATAGGGCATCCTTCAAGTTTTAGTCTGTCTCCACCTGCTGGAAAGGAGGCTCAACCCACTGTCTGGACTGATCCGGGTACATACAGGAACCTTCCATTTTACCAATTCCCAAGAACAAAAATCGAGACCCACTAGATGTATCAAATTACCGACCCATTGCTGCTCTCCCATCAGTAGCCAAAATCATCGAATCAGTCGTATTTCGTCAACTTTTTGACTATATAGAAGATAACAACATTCTACATATCAATCAACACGGATTCAGAAAAGGACACAGTATGGAATCTCTACTCATTTCATCTTTCGATACAATTATCAGAGGATTTGATTCAAACATGGATTATATCATGGTACTACTTGACATTTCAGCAGCTTTTGATACTTTAAATCACGACATCTTATTGCTTAATCTCAAACAAATAGGTATTAACGGAACAGTCTTATAATGGTTTACTTCTTTTATATCAGAATGTCCCCAAAGAATTACTATCGGAAATTCAAAATCTGATTGGTATACCACCAAGTCTGGTGTCTCACAAGGATCTTCACTCTTCGTGATTCTTTTCAATATTTACTTATTACCCTTATGTCATCTCTGTTTCTTAATTTATGTTTTAAAATCTACATGGATGATATCCAATTCATTATTCCATTCTCCAACTCCTGGAAAAAACCATTTTCACTTCTTCAACTTTACTTAACAATAAAAACGTGGCTGTCTCATAATAGATTAAAATTAAATACATCAAAGACAGTTAATTTTTTTTTTTTTTATCTACAGTACCAGTCTCAATTCATCAACCCCCCCCCCCCCCCCCCCCAAGAACTTCATTTTCGAAGGATAAGCAATACCAATAAAATCCTATGTTAAAAACCTAGGCACACTCAGCACTAGTAAAGAAATCCTTTTATAAACTTCAAATGCTAAGAAAACTAAAACCTTTGCTGTTTCAGTCAGATTTCCGATCGGTCACTCAGGCACTAATACTGACAAATCTAGATTACTGCAATTCTTTATATTTAGGTTTACCCACATCCACCATTCATCCACTCCAACTTATCCAAAACGTTACAGCTCGAATATTGTTTAACTTATCTCTCAGGGACCATATTACACCAATTTTACATCTCCACTAGTTACCAATATTGTATCATATACAAAATTCTCACAATAATTCACAACCTACTATATAACTATAACTCAGTATGGCTCTGTTCACTGTTAAGAATATACAAACCAGACAACTTTGTTCAATGGACAAATGCATATTGGATGTACCATCTGTAAAAATAGCAAGTCTAGCATTGACACGCAAACGAGCCTTCTCTGTTGCAGGCCCAATCCTTTGGAACTCCATTCCCGAAGAAATTTGACTAACAGCAAATACAAAAGAATTTAAAAAATCCTTAAAAACTTGTCTTTTTACCGTCACCTATAAAATCAGTTAATTGTTCATATATATCCCTAATAGAAAACATCTCTGCTGCTTTAATTAGATATATTTTGTGGGACTTGACCAGTGCTGTAAATGTGATGTATTTTATGATGTTGTATTGTCATCCGCCTAGACTGTCAGGTCCCTGCCCAATTTGCTGTAAATAAAAACTTTTAAATAAAATAAAATAAATAAATGATGGATATAACCCATTGGTCTGTGGTAATGTTGAGCCAGTTGTTTATGAAGTAGTGAATTTGACCTCCTACTGGCAAATCTGGATCTGGATTTGTGGAGCAGCTGTTCTCTGGATAGATTGCAAAATCCAGAGGCTTGACCTGTTTGCGGTGGTGGCTGAGGCCTGGATGTCTTAGGTTGTCGAGGATGTGCTGAGACGGCCTGGTTGGCCTCACGCGAGACGTAGGTGGGTAGTAGCTGCGTGGGCGATAAAATAGTTTTCTAGGGTCCCTTCTGGTGGATCTCCTTGCAGAGGAAGAGGCCTCTGTAGTAACTGTAGATAATTGCCGCAGGGTCTCTTTGGGGTCTTTTAGTTGAGCCACTGCGTCTTGTATCTCATCTCCAAATAGGTTTTCACCAGTAGATGGCAAATCAGCAAGCAAATCAGGTCTCAAGTCAGATACTTTCATCCAGGCCTACCTCCTGGTGCTGATTCCCGTTGCTGACAAGCAAGAAGCTGTTTCAAAGGAGTCGTAAGCAGCACGAACCTCATGTTTCCCAGCCTCAAGGCCTTTCTGTAGTATGGCTTTGAGACTATCTTGCTGTTGTTGGGGAAGAGTCTGCTATTCCCTGAACCTGCTTCCAGAGATTCCTTTGATACTGTGTCATGTAAAGTTGGTATGCAGCTATGCATGACACTATCTTAGAGCCCTGAAACATCTTGCTACCCAAAATATCAAGGAATTTTTGGTCTTTGCCAGGAGATGTTGAAGAGTGAGGTCGCAGTCTTCTGGCCTTCTTCTGTGCAGACTCAACCACCACCGATTTATGGGGTAGTTGTGGCTTTTGGAATCCAGGAATATGTTGGACCAGATAAGTTGCATCTGTCCTCTTATTCACTGGCTGGACAGTACAAAGATGCTCCCAGAAACGATGCTGGAGATCCACTAGCACTTTGTGGACAGGGCTAGCCATAACTTCTTTCGGAGCATCAACAAATTGGAGAACTTCCAATGTTTTGTGGAGAGTATCCTCCTCTGTAATCAGGTCAAAGGGGATTGTGTCTGACATCTCCCTTACAAAATTAGCGAAGGAGAGATCTTCTGGGGGAGATTTTCTCCTTTCTTCCGGAGGAGATGGTTCTGATACTGTGTTTCCCCGAAAATAAGACATCCCCCGAAAATAAGACCTCGTAGAGGTTTTGCCAAATTGCTAAATATAAGACCTCCCCCGAAAGTAAGACCTAGCACATAATTCATGTAAACAATCGAATTAGCTACGGTATTCCCTCCCATACAGTAACGCGCGCCCCTGCCGTTTTGCCGCGCTTTAACCTGCTAACTTACCGTCTACCCTTACCCCTGCGTTAGAGGCAGGGGTAAGGGTAGGCGGCAAACTTTCCCCCAGCCCCCGCTCACCTGCCCTGGCCACGTCCATGGGTGCTGGTCTCCGGGGCAGCCCCAGTCCTCTCCCCTCCTCCCGAAGCAACGAGAGCGCAAAAAAATCGAAAAAGCAAAAAAAAAAAAAAAAAAGAGTTGCAAGAGAGAGAGGGGAGAGAGGACGGGCAATCCTACGCTTGGGATTGCCAGTCCTCTCCCCTCCTCCCGAAGCAAGGCGCTAAAAGCAGCCTTGCTCCGGGAGGAGGGGAGAGGACTGGCAGTGTACGGTAAAGCAACGAAGTGACTTACTTTTTTCACAGCCCTCCTCCGGAGACAGATCGCGGCTCCCCTGCCTCCCGGCGAAGATGGATGCCTGCACGGGCGAAAGCGGCCCCTGTGCGTGCGATTGGGCCGCTCAATGTGTGACGTCACATGCCGTGACGCCAAACGTCGTGACGTAACGCATTGAGCGGCCCAATTGCACGCACAGGGGCCGCTTTCGCCCGTGCAGGCATCCATCTTTGCCGGGAGGCAGGGAAGCCGCGATCTGTCTCCGGAGGAGGGCTGTGAAAAAAGTAAGTCACTTCGTTGCTTTACCGTACACTGCCAGTCCTCTCCCCTCCTCCCGGAGCAAGGCTGCTTTTTGCGCCTTGCTTCGGGAGAAGGAGAGAGGACTGGCAATCCCGAGCATACCATAGGATTGCCTGTCCTCTCTCCCAACTTTTTTTTTTTTTTCACTTTTTCGCTTTTTTTTTTTTTTTCGCTTTCGTTGCTTGCTTCGGGAGGAGAGGAGAGAGGACTGGCAATCCCAAGCGTACTTCCTGGTACCTGTCATTTCAAATGTCATTTGAAATGACATTTGAAATGACAGATACCGGTACCAGCGTGTCCGTGAAGCGTTAGGCCAGCGCACCCAGGATACTGTATAGCGCTCTATACAGTAAAATGGGTTGCGCGGGCCTAACGCTTCACAGACGCTTCTTACCGTAGATGCAGCTTGCATTTTTTTAAATTATTGTATAAAGAGTGTCACTCTTCTTTTTCAGTCAATCTGTGATTCTGTGAGCACGCAAGCCCAAAAGGGAAGAGAATGCAAGCTTTGTTTTGTTCAGCAACTGCCCTATATATTGGTGATATAATTGGACATCTAGATTAATAAAATCTCATACAAATTGCTATAAGAAGGAAGGAATCAAATTAATCAGATTAGTCTGAGTTTCCTTTCTTCTGCATTCTCTCAAAGATCAACAAATGAATGGAGAAGAATGGATGGAAATGGACAATGTGCTCAATGCCCCGTTCTCTCAGGATTCAGTAACATCAGTGGTCATTTTCTAGGTTTGAGTCAGCAGCAGCCTCCACCTTTCAGTTTTTCCCAATGGAGAAAAGGAAGCAAGTTAAAAATGATCCCAGCAGGCAGAAGTAGTTGAATACAGGCACCGAGGCAGGGAGAGCAGGCCCTCGAGGAGCGAGTTCATTTTTTTGTTCAACAATATACCGGTATGTGAATTCTTCTTCATGGAAAAATAAGACATCCCCTGAAAACAAGGCCTAGTGCATCTTTGGTAGCAAAAATTAATTTAAGACACTGTCTTATTTTCGGGGAAACAGGGTAGGATGTCCTCCGTGGATGTGTCAGTGTCAACATCTTCCCATGTGTCAGAAAAGGTCTCTAGTCGAGATCCTGAGGGAGGGAAGAAGGTTGGTATTGTTGGACGAGTTAGCACCGATGGATCCTTCAATGGCATCGATAGAAGATATGGTGGCATTGGTATGGGTTTCGGCGGCACCAAAGGCAACGAGAGGAAACGTGGGCATCTCTGTCCCTAGAGCCCCGATGGACCAGGCATCTGTGAAATCGGTGTCGAAAGGTGACTGGAGTCCGTGCCTTCGTCCTGAGGATCCCGGAATGGGAATCGGGACTTTCAGAGACTTTGTGGGTTGCTTTGGCATCGGTGGCCTGGGCTGTGTCGGAAGGGCACAGATGAGTGCATCCAGTCTGGTTAGCAATGGTGTAAATATCGATGGCTCCGGTGTCGGTATGGGGGCCAGCATTGATGGTTGTAAATCTCGGAGAGCATCTAGCACTGCCTGGCGGATGAAGTCGTCCAGTTCCTCCCTGAAAGCTGGTGTAGACAGATATCTCAGCTACAGGGGGAGGCAGGCTAGGTGCTACTGGCACCTCCACAGGGACTTTGTGGAGGCTCAGTACCCAGCACCGATATCGGTGGGGATCACCTTGGTTTTTCTGGTGGAGAGAGTGTAAAGGCTCCTTTACCTGTGTCCTCTTCGCAAGTGGCTCAATAGCCATCGAGGCCGATGCGGTGTCTGTGCCGGCACTGGGAGTAGACTCGCGTCGGTGCTTCCCTCAGTGCTCGGTCTGGTCTTTCTCCAGCACCGAGGAAGATAAGATACCTTAGACGGAGTTTGTGACGGACGGTCACCGCTGCCCTGGTGCTCCCGGCGAGGTTTGATGACTAATTTCTTCGATGCTCCTGCCGGTAACGATTGGGAGGACATCAATGAAGTCAGCTTGATTTTAAACAAGGTCTGCATCTTGTCGAGGCAAGCCCACCTACCCTTCGGAGTTATCTGGGCACAACTTGGGCAGTGAAAAACATTGTGTAATGAGCCGAGGCACAGCACACAGACATCATGTGGGTCGGTAATCGACATGGTATGGGCGCAGTCTGGACATTTTCGGAAACTTGTTGCCATGATGGCAGAGGTTGAGGCCCAAAAATGGTCGATGGCCTGCGGACACCGAAAAAGGTAGGGGCAGGAACCAAACAAGAACAGTGAACTTTACTCACCGAGCGATGAAAAACAATATCGTGATGGGAGACCCCTATGAGGGAACCTTTTAATGAAGTAATCTAAGTTTTTTCCATGAGGAAAATTGTGTGAGAGGATTCTCACAGAGCTCCTAACTGTGAGGCAAACTGCAGCGTGGAAAAAAAGAGACTGAAGGGAGACCCCTGTGGCTACAGGGATTATGGCATGCTGGGCATGCTCAGTGTGCCAGTCAAAAGTCATAGAAACTTTGACAGAAAAGTTTTCCGTGATAGGGCTCCGTCCGGTGACGTCACCCACATGTGAGGACTACCATTCTGCTTGACTTGGGAAAAACCAAATTTGGCATGGCCAGTATGGAGCTATGAGAATCATTAAGCACCAGTCCTGTTGTAGCTTCACGAGAGTCTTGCTTATTAGTGGAATCGGAGGAAACGCATAAAGCAGGCCTTTGTTCCAGGGACGGGCAAAGGCATCCCTGGCTGGTGCATGCAGGTCCCTGTGCAGGGAGCAGAACCTTTCTACTTTGTGGTTCTGACAGGATGCAAAGAGGTCGATAGTCAGATGATCCCACCAGTGGAAGATTCTGCTCGCAACTGAGGCATTCAGAGACCATTCATGGGGCTGGAAATGTTGGCTGAAGCGGTCCGCCAGTGTCTTCTGTATGCCCGCTAGATAAGTGGCTTGCAGACAAATGGAATGCGACAGGGCACAGGCCCAAATCTGTGCCGCTTCCTGGCAAAGCAGATAAGAGCTTGTTCCCCCCTGTTTGTTCAGGTACCACATTGCAACTTGGTTGCCTGTTTGAATCAGGACAACTTTGTTGGAGAGGTAACTCTGAAATGCATAAAGGGCGTACCACATCGCTCGAAGCTCCAGAAAGTTGATTTGATGGGTCGCTTCGGCTGGAATAAGGAAATATCTGGAGTAGAACCCTTTTCCCTGCTGATTCGGTGGAACTGGTTCCACGGCTCTGACTGACAGAAGGGTTGAGAGTTCTGACTCGAGTTTTCCTGTGTGGTCGTCCCAACTCCAGGATGGATTGGGTGGGAAGTCCAGGGGTATTTTTGAAAAATTTAGACAGTAACCATGGGTTACAATGGACAGTACCCACTGGTCTGTGGTGATTGGATGCCAATTTGTTGCAAAGAGGCACAGGCAGACCCCCACTGTAATATGGCTGCTGCTCTCTGGGAAAGAGTCAAAATCCAGATGCGGGGCCAGCTTGTGGAGCTGGCTGTGGACTAGATGTTCTAGTTTGGCACGCATGTCCCCTCTGAGGTGCCCGAGCCGGACGTGCATGGGATGCAGAAGGGTAATATCTGCGTGGCCTGTAGAATTGTTTCTTGGGTTTTCTACGCATGGCCCTGCAGGCTACGGAGAGAACATCTGGGGAGACAGTTGACAACTGGCGCAGGGTCTCATGATGGTTCTCTAACTGGGCCACTGTGTCCTGGATCTTATCCCCAAACAGGCTGTCTCTGGTAAGGGTAGATCTGCCAGTTTGTACTGCACTTTCGGGCGTAGGTCTGAGGCCTTAAGCCAGGCCCAGCGTCTAGCACTGATGCCCGCCGAGACTCTGGATGCTGTTTCAAAAGAATCGTAGGCAGCTCTGACTTCATGTTTACCTGCTTCCATTCTTTTTTGTAGGATGGAGGTCAAGGCTTCTGTTGTTGCTGTAGTAGTGTCTCCACAATCTCTTGGACTTGTTTCCAGATATTTCTATAATATTGGGTCATGTATAGTTGATATGCTGCAATTCACGATATCAACATGGACCCTTGCAAAATCCTTCGTCCCAATGCATCCAGTGCTTTCTGTTCCTTACCAGGAGGAGTAGAAGAATGTGAACGTGACTGTTTAGCCTTTTTCGAAGCTGATTCCACAACTACAGAGTGGTGGGGCAGCTGACTCTTGAAAACCTGGGGCTTGATTTACCAGGTAGGTACCATCCGTCTTTCTATTGACTGGAGGTACCGTACCTGGATTTTCCCACAGGCAGTGCATGAGGTCCAAAAGAACTTCATATACCGGTATTGCCATTATTTCTTTTGGAGCATCTACAAATTGTAAGACCTCCAACATTTTATGGCGAGCATCTTCCTCTGTGACCAGTGTAAAATGTATAGTCTCAGACATGTCTTTGACAAAACTGGCAAAGGAGAGGTCTTCTGGAGGAGATCTTCGCCTTTCCTCCAGCAGTGAAGGCTCTGAGAGCAAGTCCTTGGATGTCCGTGATGAATCATCTGAGGATGCATCGCCCCATGGATTATAGGGACTTTCGACTGCTCTTGGTGGAGCTCCCGATGGAGGAAGCATACCAAAGCCGAGAGGGCAGGAAGGCATCGATGGATGCAGCCTTGGAATCGATAGAATCGGTGCCGGCATCGAGGGCATCGGGGCAGATGAGGTGTGCTTGGGTACCAGTAGCCCCGATGGCCCTGGCATTGATGGTTCCCGTGGAGGGACGTGGCCGGGAATTGATACTTCCTCCTCCGAGGAACCCGGTACTGGAATTGGGATCTGCAGAGGCCTCGATTGATGTGTAATCAGTTGGGTCAACATAGTAGTTGTGAAAGTTGCAATTTGTGAAAGCAAATAATAGTAGAAGACTAATCCAATATTGTAGGTGAGGGTAAAACAAAAATGCAGTGGAAAAATGCCTCGTTTCAATAAACACCCTCTTCTCAAACCTTCACCTTGCCTTAAACACCTCGAAAACTGAGCTCCTTATATCTAACCACCCTAACCTTACACCACCTACCTCTTGTAACCTCCCTTCAATTTCGCTCCCCCAATCCGTACGAGATCTCGGAGTCTCTCTAGATCACCAACTAAACTTCAAACATCACATTAACACTACTATAAAGGAAGGTTTCTTCAAGCTCCACATCCTCAAAAAATTTAAACCCTTGCTCCATGCACAAGACTTCCATACAGTCTTACAAGCGACTATACTTTCGAAAATGGACTACTGCAACTCTTTACTTTTAGGCCTACCCTATTCTACTATTAGACCCCTCCAAATGTTGCAGAATGCTAAGGCCAGAATCCTCACTAATACAATAAAATTATTCCTTACCTGCTAATTTTCGTTCCTGTAGTACCATGGATCAGTCCAGACGGTGGGTTATGTCCCCCGTCCAGCAGATGGAGTCAGACCAGAGCTTGAGGGCGTCACCATATAGACCAGTACACCCTCTGCTGGAGCTCAGTATAACGAATAGCAAAACCCAAGTAGAGCAAAAAACATTTTGGATCAAAAACCCTTAACCATGGAGGAACAGAAAATATATAACTAGAAACAGCCAACAAGGCCACAAACAGCCAACTTGTGAGGAGCTGTGAACATCAATAAGAAGAAATTGAAGAGACATAGAAAGACAGGATGACAGCTACACGTAAGAACCCGAGCAGGAGCCAAAATCCCAGAGTGGTGGGCGTCTGGACTGATCCATGGTACTACAGGAATGAAAATTAGCAGGTAAGGAATAATTTTCTTTTCCCTGTACGTACCAGCTTCCCTAATTCGGGTGGGGTCCTGATCGCCAAAGTGTCCCGAGGCCTCCGGCGTCAAGTGTAGCCGATAATGTCTGGAGAAGGTGTGCAGCGATTTCCACGTCGCCGCATGACAAATTTCCTGTGAAGAGACGGAACGAGATTCCACCCAGGACGCCGCCTGTGAGCGCGTAGAGTGCGCTAAAATGCCCCGAGGCGGACTCCGACCCGCTCCAATGTAAGCCGCTGAAATGGCATCTTTTATCCAGCGCGCAATGGTCGTCTTCGATGCCGGTGACCCTTTCTTCGGACCTGACCAGAGCACAAACAAATGGTCGGATACCCGGAAATCATTTGTAACCTCCAGGAGGTGGAGCAGGGCACGCTTGACGTCTAAATGACGTAGAGACCTTGGTTCCTCTGGAGCGAACGCCGGGAGTTCCACCGTCTGATTCAAATGGAAGGACGACACCACCTTCGGGAGGAAAGACGGTACCGTACGAAGGGAGACTCCCGAGTCCGAGAATCGAAGATACGGTTCCCTGCAGGACAAAGCTTGCAGCTCCGAGATGCGGCGGGCGGAACAGATGGCTACGAGAAAGACCGTCTTGAGCGTCAGGTCCTTAATGGTAGCCCCGCGAAGTGGTTCAAAAGGTGAGCCCGACAAAATCCGTAGGACCAGGTTGAGGCTCCAGGAAGGAAAAGGGTCCCTGACCGGTGGTCGTAGGTGTTTGACACCCTTGAGAAAGCGTGCGATATCCGGCTGAAGAGGAAGAGAGCTGTCCTTCTGCACCAGGGCGTTCAGGGCTGCCACCTGGACACGGAGTGAATTATAGGCGAGGCCCTTATCCAGGCCACCCTGTAGAAACTGGAGAATCATTGGAACCAATTGGGCACCTCGAGCGAGACCCTGCGAGCCAGGTGTGACGGGACCAACCACCAATCTAGACTTCCCCTGGCAGTCGGTGGAAGAGGTAGGATCACCTGATACTCCTGCGAGACTGGTTTCCAACGGGAAAGAAGAGACGCCTGCAAGGGCCGCAGATGTGCAAATGCCCAGGGTACCATGTCGATGGTGGAGGCCATCACTCCCAGGAGCTGAAGATAATTCCAGGCGGTGGGTTCTGACAAAGCAGAAAAACGACGCACGTGTTCCCTCAAGGACTGGGCCTTGTCCGGGCGTAAGAACACCATGCCCAGCCGTGTATCGAAGCTCGCTCCCAAGAAGTCTAGGCGTTGCGAGGGCACTAGGGAACTCTTGGAGAGGTTCACCACCCAGCCCAGGCAGCGGAGGACTTGTACGACCCTGGCCACCGAAGTCTGACCGTGTGCGAAGGACTTCGCGCGAATCAGCCAGTCGTCCAGATAGGGATGCACTAGGATGCCCTCCTTGCGAAGGGCCGTCGCCACCACAACCATGATCTTGGTGAAGGTCCGAGGGGCAGTCGCCAAGCCAAAGGGTAGAGCCCTGAATTGAAAATGCTGCCCGAGGATCTTGAAACAGAGGTACCGCCGGTGAGCCGGAAGGATGGGGATGTGCAGGTACGCTTCCGTCAGGTCCAGGGAGGCAAGGAACTCCCCCTTGTGCACTGCGGCAATCACTGACCGAAGAGTTTCCATGCGGAACCGGCTGACCCTCAGGGATCTGTTTACCTCCTTCAAATCCAGGATGGGCCGAAAGGAACAGTCCTTTTTGGGTACGACGAAGTAGATGGAATAATGTCCCAAGCCCACCTTGCCGAAGGGAACGGGGACTATGGCTCCTATTTCCTGCAGCCGGTCTAGCGTTTGTTGAACCGCCATCCTCTCGAGATCCGAACCACAGGGGGAGAAGAGGAACCTGTCCCTCGGCGGGCGGACAAACTCCAAAGCGTAGCCGTCCCTTATGGTGTCCAGTACCCACTGGTCTGTGGAGATATTTACCCACTCCTCGTAGAATTCCGTGAGTCGTCCCCCGATGCGGGGCGGGGAGGAGTGGGCTACTCTGGCATCATTGTGTAGACTTTGCGGGCGGATTCCCCTGCCCTGAACCTTCTCGCGTGGGCCTTCGCCCACGAAAGGAACGCGACCAGGGCTGGGACCTGGTAGGTGTTGGCCGAGAACCAGGCTGCCGGTAAGACCTGTATCGCCGCTGCGCCCTGGCTCTGGTTCTGCCTGAGGGAAAGGACCTGAAGGAGCGCTATCTTCAGGAAGTCGATGTACCGAATTTTCCCCCAGAGACTTGATGATTTGATCCAGGTCCTCCCCAAACAGAAACTTGCCTCGGAACGGGAGGGAGCCAAGGCTCGACTTGGAGGAAGCATCCGCCACCCAGTTACGGAGCCACAAGAGCTGCCGGGCTGCTACCACCGACACCATGGACCTCGCCATTACTCGAAAGAGATCATACAGAGCGCATCCGCCCCGTACGCTATGGCAGACTCCAGGCGGTCCGCCTGGGCGGCCTCTTCGGGAGGCAAATCCTGAGATGTGAGGAGTTGTTGAACCCAGAGCAGACTGGCCCGCTGTGCAAGTGAGCTGCACATTACGGCACGCATCCCTAGGGCGGAGACCTCAAAAACTCGCTTGAGGAAAGCCTCCAGTTTGCGATCATGCGTATCCCGCAGGGCCGTGCCGCCCGTGAACGGGATGGTCGTCCTCTTAGTCACTGCCAAAATCGCTGAATCCACCTTGGGAACCTTGATGAGATCCAAGAAATCCTCCGGCAGCAGGTACAGCTTTTCCATGGCACGGGTGACCTTCAAGGACGCTTCGGGAGTGTCCCACTCCCTGGTGAGGAGCTGAAGGAAAGACTCATGTATGGGGAGGCCTTCGCCCTAGGTCAGAGAGCGGCATGAACTGGGTCCCCTTCCCGCGAGGACGTAGCGACGGCCGGAGCCACTGGGGCCGGAGGGTCCGGCGGTGGATCAAGGTCTAGCTCCTGAATGATATGGTGAATGAGCTCATCTAGCTCTTCCTTCTGAAAGATCCGCAAGGCACGTGGATCGTCCCCATCCGTCTGTCCGTCCGGGTGGCCTTCCGGGGGGTCCGGGGAGTCACCTCCTGCTGGTGAAGCCGCCCCCGTGGTACGCCGGGGTCGCAAGGAAGTGGCCCCCGGGCCAGGACCAAGCAGGTCCTGCGGGCCAGGAGGGATAACAGAAATCCTAGGGACCTTGGGGGGAGGGGGCCCCGAGGGAGAACCCCCCAGGCCCCCCCGTCCCTGCAAATAAGCATTGGGCATCAACAATATGAATTCAGGGGAGAAGAACGACAAGCTGGCTGGAGTCCCTGAAGACGGACCTTCCTGGAGCCCCCGGTCGGGCAAATTCCCCTCCGGGGACAAATTCGGGTGAGAAGGCTCCCGATACATCCCTTCCCCTTCTGAAGACCTGGCCGCCTCGCGATGCACATCTAAAATGGCCGCCGTTCCCGCCAATGGCGGTGACGTGGCCGGCCCGCGCCGCGGAGAGGGGAGGTCCGAAAAAGCGTCAGGAGACCGCGAGGTGCCTTCCCCCTCGGGGAGGCACCGATCGCATACCCCCTCCCGTGAAAATTGGGCCCCCGGCTCGCCGCAGGCCTCACACCTTGAAGGCCGCGGCATGAGATCGCCGGATTAAGAGATGCCTCGGGGGGGGGGGCCGCCCGCCTGAGGAACGGAAGAGTGCCGCGGGGGGGCCCGGAACGGCTTGCACAACCCGCCGAAGGGGTTCCTAGTCGCCGGGGGATATCCCCTCCCGGCAGAGCAAAACCCACGAGCAAGAGCCGCCGGGCCGCGGGACCCTCAGACGACACGTGGAGAGACCAGCACCACCAGCATCCACGGGGCACCGTGACCTACCAGGAAAAAGAAATGCCTGTTGGAAATAAAAAACTTCCACTTACCCCAAACAGTGAAGGAGAGAGGCACGGTAGAGAGAGGCAGAATAAAGCAGAAACACGCCTCCTCAAAAAACGGGAACTTTTTTTTTTTTTTTTTTTTAACTTTACTGTGATCCAAAATGCCTAAAAAGATGACAGGAACATACAGAAGAAAGAAGAAAGAAGTGCTAAGACCCTGTCACCCTGGGGGAGCTACTGGTTCCCCCAACTCTCATCTGCTGGAGTCAGAAAGATACTGAGCTCCAGCAGAGGGTGTACTGGTCTATATGGTGACGCCCTCAAGCTCTGGTCTGACTCCATCTGCTGGACGGGGAACATAACCCACCGTCTGGACTGATCCTGGTACGTACAGGGAACTGTAAATCTGACCACATCACCCCCATTCTTAAGGAACTCCATTGGCTACCCATCTCCTCCCGTATCAAATACAAAACCCTTACCATCACAAATCCCTGCACAACCACAACTGTTCCTGGCTTGAGGATGCTCTCCGTTTCCGCTCCTCCAACCGGCCTACCTAATCCACACTCAAAGGAACCCCTCTATACCCCTACCCTCAAAATCACACACCTCACCTCCACCAGGGAAAGAGCGCTCTCCATTGCAGGCTCCACCCTCTGGAACAATATGCCACTTGAGCTCAGACTAGAATCATGCACTCGGAAATTCAAAAACGGGCTTAAACTAGCTTATCCAGATTTGGACCCCACTTAATCACCCTGCCCCCTCTCCTTCCTTTACCCTCTTAATTCCCCTGCCCCCACACCCTTCCCCCTTTGCCTTGCCCTGTTGTCGCCTGTATATTCTGCCATGATTGTTTATAAAGCATACTTCTCCACCCTCAGCTCCCCCCTCCCCCCTTCTTTGTTCCTTGATTTTTTAACACCTCCCTACTCGATTGTATTTAATGATATGTTAGCACCATTCTACTCGACTGTATTTAATTTGTTGCCTCTTGCTCCGCTCTACCCCTTTGTATTTAATGTTTCTTCCCCCTGCTCCCCAATACCCTTTTCCTCTCAGTTTTATCCTGTAACTTCGTGCTCCTCTCTACACGACTATATTTTATGTTTCTCTTTCTTTGCTTCCTTTGACCCCCCACCTTTTTGAGTTTTATCTTGCAACGTTGTATTTAGTGTTTATTGGATGGTTCCTTCACCCCTGTACCTTGTTTCCCGCTAAGTACCGTTCCTTTCTTTTTCTCTCCTGCCCTTTTTTCACCCCCTTTGTCCTTCCTCTTAGCTTCCTCGCTGCTCCCCTCTCCCCACCTTGTTTTTTGTATTTTCCTCCTTCAGTTATATGTGAACCGGCATGATGTGCCTACGAATGTCGGTATAAAAAGCTAATAAATAAATGTTATTTGCCTCTGCCCCAAAGCGTATGTAGAGATCAGAGTGAGACTACGAGAACATCGTAGTTGTTTGAACACTAAAAAAGTATAGGCTCTGATGGTAACCCACTATTTACAACAACCTGAGTTTGAATATAGTAATAAAGACATCAATCTCACTAGAAGAGTAGCATTCTGGATTTTCACTTTGCATGTGACAGCCCCTCTTGGCCTCAATGAAGCCACTGGTCTTTGAAGTTATTTAGAGAAGAATAATTGACAGCACAGATTCAGCAATTCATAGGCTGCAAGACATTATACAAAAAAGAGTCGATTGGAAGCTCTGCTGGCTGTGTCACATTTAAAGCAGTATTCTCCATTTTCAGAAATAAGGATCCAGTACATACAGGAAGAGCTTTCCCCTGAAGCAGAGATGCCAATCCCATCTCAAAAAGCTGATCAGCATTGGACATTTGAATGAAGTATTGAGTGAGGGACTTTCTTCAGATATAAAAAACAAGAAATAAGATAAGTCCAATTGCTTTTAAGTGCAATATTAAAAAATAAAAGAAAAATTGAACCTTCAGACATCAAAGAGACCTATGATTATATACACCGCTAAAGCAAGTGAATATATTAGCTGAAACAATGTAAGCGGGTTTCTCTTATGAAGGTCTCTATAGATTAAAGAATTACACTTGGTGAAGTGGAGACACCCTAGTTGATGGATTGTTTGATAAGGATTTATCTAACATAGTGATTCGTGTTGGGCAGTATTATATAGAGAGCATCAACATGAAGCCCACACTTGACCCTCTACAGCATTAGTGAGGCTCTTGCTCTCCTTTCTTTGCCCTATAGAAATAGAGGTACCCTGCATCCTTTCCCATAACTTAGGTGGTCCTCTTTCATCCTCCCTATGCATTTATAAGAAAATTATTCCTTACCTGCTAATTTTCGTTCCTGTAGTACCATGGATCAGTCCAGACCGTGGGTTATGTCCCCCAGTCCAGCAGATTGAGTCAGCACAGACTTCGAGGGGGCGTAATCATATATACCAGCACCCCCTCTGCAGGAGTTCAGTATCGAGTATATCAAAGCCCGATTAGGATAAGAACCCCCTGGATCAAGTTTGCATAACTATGTGTTGAACAAGAACTACAAAACAGCAACAATTGTGAACTGAAGGAATCAACCAACTTGTAAGAAGCTATGACAGCAGCAGTAAAAGAAAACAAACCTGCGAGAAACAGAAGACTGCGATAGAACAGGACAGAGCAGAGCGAAGCAGGACTAGAAGAAAACCCCCAAGAAGAGGTGGGCGTCTGGACTGATCCATGGGACTACAGGAACGAAAATTAGCAGGTAAGGAATAATTTTCTTTTCTCTGTACGTACCAAGATCAGTCCAGACCGTGGGATGTACCCAAGCCCTCTAAGTCGGATGGGGTCCTGCGAGACCTGCTCGTAGCACCTGCTCCCCAAAGTGACCAGACACTGTAGATGCAAGATGCAACCGATAGTGCCTCGAGAACGTGTGCAGTGATTTCCAGGTTGCTGCACGACAGATCTCTTGGGAAGAGACCGAACGCATCTCCGCCCAGGAGGCTGCCTGAGAGCGCGTAGAATGTGCTATGATTCCGCGAGGCGGAATCCATCCCACTCCAATATAAGAAGCGGCAATACCGTCCTTCAACCAGCAAGCAATCGTCGTCTTTGATGCTTGAAAACCCTTCCTGGGCCCAGACCAAAGCACGAACAAATGGTCCGACATCCTGAAGTCGTTGGTAACTTGTAAGTAGTGGATCAACGTGCGCTTGACATCCAAGAGCCGGAGAGATTTCGGTTCAGTGGAAGAGAAGGACGGGAGGTCAACAGTCTGATTCAAATGGAACGCCAACACCACTTTCGGTAGAAATGAAGGAACGGTGCGGAGAGAAACCCCCGAATCAGTGAAACGAAGATAAGGCTCTCTGCACGACAACGCTTGGAGCTCCGAAATGCGACGAGCCGAACAGATGGCCACGAGGAACACAGCCTTAAGCGTGAGATCCTTGAGTGTCGCGCTATGAAGTGGTTCGAAGGGCGGACCCGACAGGGTGCGTAGGACGAGATTGAGGCTCCAGGAAGGACAAGGATCCCGTACCGGAGGCCATATATGCTTGACACCCTGGAGAAAGCGTGCGATGTCCGGTTGAAGTAGGAGAGAACCACCCCACTGCAACAGCGAGCCCAGGGCGGCCACCTGGACTCTCAATGAGTTATAAGCGAGCCCTTTATCCATTCCATCCTGGAGGAACTGTAGGATCTGGGGCACGGAAGCCCGCGTGGGACGCGTGCCCTGGTTGGAACACCACACCTCGAAGACCTTCCAAACTCGAACATAGGCCACGGACGTCGAAGTCTTGCGTGCCCGCAGCAGCGTGGAAACTACCGTCTCCGGGAAGCCCCTGCGCCGGAGGCGACGCCGCTCAAAAGCCAAGCCGCAAGACAGAAGAGTTCTGCCTGCTCGAAAAATACCGGGCCCTGATGTAGAAGCCGTGGAAGATGTCCTAGTCTTATCGGTCCGTCGATCACCAGCTGTAGGAGGTCCGCAAACCAGGGTTGTCGGGGCCACTCTGGGGCGACGAATATCACGGACCCCTGATGGCTTTCTATTCTGCGAAGAATTCTGCCCACCAGTGGCCACGGTGGAAAAACGTAGAGCAGGAGATGGGACGGCCACGGGAGGGACAGGGCATCCACCCCTTCGGCGCTGCGCTCTCTGCGACGACTGAAGAAGCGGGGAGCCTTGGTGTTGAGGGCAGTCGCCATCAAGTCCAAGTGTGGGACCCCCCACTGGTGGACTAGAAGTTGCATCGCTTCCCTGGAAAGGGACCATTCCCCGGGATCCAACTGTTGCCGACTCAAGAAATCCGCTTGAACGTTGTCTACTCCGGCAATGTGCGAGGCCGCTAGACGGACTAGGTGCCGCTCCGCCCACTGCATCAGGAGAGCCGCTTCGACCGCCACGTGCCGGCTCCGCGTTCCTCCCTGTCGATTGATGTAAGCCACGGTGGTAGCGTTGTCCGAGAGGATCCGGACCTCCTTGTTCTGAAGGAGCGGGAGAAAATGCTGCAACGCCAGGCGGACCGCTCTGGTCTCCAGCCGGTTGATGGACCAACTCGCCTCCAACTCTGACCACGTCCCTTGCGTGGCGCTTCGCTCGCAGACGGCTCCCCAGCCGATGAGGCTGGCATCTGTGGTGACCACTACCCAATGGGGAACCTCGAGGGATACCCCGCGGGCCAGATTCTGAGGGTCCAACCACCAACTCAGGCTGTCCCTGGCACTCTGAGGAAGGGGTAGTATTACCTGATAATCCTGTGAGACTGGTTTCCAACGGGAAAGAAGCGCCGCCTGTAACGGCCTCAGGTGCGCAAACGCCCAGGGTACGAGATCGATGGTGGAGGCCATCACTCCCAGGAGCTGCAGATAGTCCCAGGATGTGGGTTCTGGTAACGCAGAGAATCGCCATACGTGGTCTCGCAAGGCTTGAGCCTTGTCCGGGCGGAGAAACACCTTGCCCTGACGCGTGTCGAAACTCGCCCCCAGGAAGTCCAAGCGCTGAGAAGGGATGAGAGAGCTCTTGGAGAAGTTCACCACCCAACCCAGGGAATGCAGCACCTGGATGACCCGGGTTATCGAAGCCTGTCCGTGGCTGAAGGACTTCGCACGAATGAGCCAGTCATCTAGATAGGGGTGAACCAGAACGCCCTCCTTCCGTAGGGTCGCCGCCACGACCACCATGATCTTGGTGAAGGTTCGGGGCGCTGTCGCCAACCCGAAAGGAAGCGCCTTGAATTGAAAATGTTGGTTCAGGATCTTGAAACGAAGGAAATGCCGGTGGTCCGGAAGGATGGGTATGTGCAGGTATGCCTCCGTCAAGTCCAGGGAGGCGAGAAACTCCCCTTGATGCACTGCCGCAATCACCGACCAGAGCGTCTCCATGCGGAATCGGATAACCCGCAGGGACTTGTTGACCTCCTTGAGGTCCAGGATGGGCCGGAAGGAACCGTCCTTTTTGGGCACCACGAAGTAGATGGAATAGTGGCCCAAGCCCACCTCGTCTAAGGGGACGGGGGAAATGGCCCCTATGGCTCGCAGTCTGTCCAGAGTTTGCTGCACCACTATCCGCTTGAGGTCGGAGCCACAGGGGGAGAAAATGAACCTTCCCCGCGGGGGGGCGGACAAATTCCAAGGCGTAGCCGTGCTTTACGGTATCCAGCACCCACTGGTCCGCGGTGATCTGTGCCCACTCCTCGTAAAAGTTTTTCAGCCGGCCCCCAATCCTGGGAGTGGAGGAGTGGGCGAGGTTGGCATCATTGGTCGGACTTAGGAGGGGGGTTCCCATACCCTGCCCCACCCCGCGCAGGCCTGCGGCCACGAAAGGAACGCAGCCAAGACTGCGATCGGGGGGCGGGAGACCGAGGCCCCACTGGCCTGTAGCTTCTGTAGCGTCACTGAGCCCTGGTCCGGGTCGAAGCAAAAGCCCTGGAAGGCCGGTGTCTGTCCTCGGGGAGACTGTGAACAGCGTTTTCCCCCAGGGACTTGATAATCTGATCCAAATCATCCCCGAAGAGGAACTTGCCCCTGAAAGGTAGAGAGCCTAGACTCGACTTGGAAGAGGTATCTGCTGCCCAGTTACGGAGCCACAGGAGACGTCGCGCCGCCACCACTGAAACCATAGATCTTGCCAGCACTCGAAAGAGATCGTACAAGGCATCCGCCCCGTACGCAATGGCAGCCTCTAGCCGGTCCGCCTGAGCAGCTTCTTCAGGGGGCAGGTCTTGAGAGGTGAGAAGTTGTTGCACCCAGCGAAGACTAGCCCGTTGGGCGAGCGAGCTGCACATCACTGCTCGCATTCCCAGACCAGAAACCTCAAAAACCCGTTTGAGGAAAACTTCCAGCTTGCGGTCCTGAGTATCTCGAAGAGCCGTACCGCCCGTCACTGGAATAGTTGTCCTCTTCGTAACTGCAGACACCACGGAATCCACCTTTGGAAACTTGATGAGCTCCAAGAAATCTTCAGGGAGAGGGTACAACTTCTCCATGGCGCGACTGACCTTCAGTGAAGCCTCCGGGGTATCCCATTCCCCGGTCAGGAGCTGTAGAAAAGACTCATGGACGGGAAAGGCCCGGGACCGTGGTCGAAGTGCCGCCAGGACTGGGTCCCCTTTCTTGGAGGATGTGACGACGGCCAGCCCTACTGGCGCTGGAGGGTCCGGTGGCGGGTCCAGGTCCAACTCAAGGAAGTTCTGAGGGATAAGATCGTTCAGCTTGTCTCTCTGAAATATACGGAGCGCCCATGGGTCATCCTCTTCCGGCGGGCCGTCCGGCTGTCCCGGTTCCAGCTCCGGGTCTGGGGGAACTCCCCCCAGGACTGGAATCGCATCCCCCGCCCCGGGAGCTAGACGAACTTGGGTGGGGCCTGGAAGTGCCCCCACACCCGAACCCACCGGTTCAGGGGGGGCCTGCGGCGTAACCGAGAGCCTAGGGAACTTTGCGGGGAGCGGACCCTCGGGCATCCCTCCGGGAGCTGCCAAGGCTTGCAAATAAGCAGAGTGCATTAATAAAATAAACTCCGGGGAAAACCCCTGCCTATTCGGGGGAACCCCGTGGAGAGAGCCCTCCGAGGGCCCCGGTGCCTGCAAGTCTGTTACCGGCGCAAAGTCTGGTACCGGCGCTAAAATCGGTGGGGAGAGATCCCCAGGATCCGCTTCCCCCTGCTCTGGCTGAGCAAGCCCTGCGCGCTGCGAATTTAAAATGGCCGCCATTCCCGCCAAAAACGGGGACGTGGCCGGCCCGCGCCACCCGGGCATGGCAGTAAAGAGGGTGGAGACGCTGAGGGACTGCGAGGTGCCTTCTCCCCCGGGAAGGCATCGCGCGCAGATTCCCTCCCTCGAAATGCGCGAACCAGGCTCGCCGCAGGCCGAGCAGCGCTCCGGTCGCGGCATCGCAACTGCCTCAAAAAAAACCAAAGAAGCCTCGGGGGGGCCCGAAAAACAATCGGAGCTGCCGCGGGGGGGCCCTGGCGGCCCGCACAACCCGCCGTTTCAAGTTCCCCAAATCGCCGCGGGGGGGCCCGTATGGCCGCCGCTACCCGCCCGGGAGAGACCTCCCTCCCAGCCCAGGAACCCTCGAAGAAGTCGAGTCGGGCCGCGGGGAAAAGAACCGTCGCGGAGAGGCCGGCACCACCGGCTTCCACGAGGCACCGCTGAGACAAAACACTGAAAGAAAAAAACCACAAAGGCAAAAGAAAAATGCTGAAAGGAAAACACAGCAAAACTTACCCCCGGGGAGACTGAAGTGAAAGAAGAAAGAGGCAGAGACAGAAGCCACGCCTCCCTAAAAATTGAGAATTTTTTTTTTTTTCAACAAACTTGATCCAAAATAACAAAGATAAGTTAAAGAAGAAGAAAAAAGAAACAGAAAAGAGAAATTCCTGTCAAACTGGGGAAGCACAGATTCCCCTACTCTCATCTGCTGGAGTCAGAAGTTACTGAACTCCTGCAGAGGGGGTGCTGGTATATATGATTACGCCCCCTCGAAGTCTGTGCTGACTTCATCTGCTGGACTGGGGGACATAACCCACGGTCTGGACTGATCCTGGTACGTACAGGGAAAGCACATTTCCAGAAATTTTCTACAATAAAGCTGACCACATAGCAGGGCTTCCCTAATTGTAGGTTGTACTTCAAAAATAACAGCATTCTTCAGGCATCTGCAGCATTAGTGTGGAAATCAGCATGGAACCTTTAAGCAGAATACACACAGGCCCTGCAGTGGACCTGCTTTTTGATAATAGAAAGCACTGCACGAAGAGGAATTGGGACCATTGCAAGGCCTGTGACCTTGCCCTGGCTTGGAGGCTCCACACTGACTTCATTATTAATGTTGCTGCCAGACTTGGAACCAGTCATGAAGGAGGGGAGGACTCAGTATGTGAGGGCTGATAAAGAGATTACTATGCTTCTCTCTTCACTCCCCACTGAACCTACCGAAGAAAAAAAATGCTGCTCCCATTAACAGCCTACCTTCTCTTCCTACTAGCTATCATCGGGGTCCAAAAGAAAATATTGCTACTGACCTTGGCCAGGTGGGTTTTGGAGGACAACGGGCTGTTTGAAGGGAGGGATTAGATGCAGGAGGGGTTTCAGGGTTGGATCAGGTGGAGAGGAATTAGATGCAGGATGGGTTTCAGGGTTGGATCAAGTGGAGAGGGAATGGCTATGAATAGTGAGAGGTGGGAATGTCAACAGATTATCTGGAGGATGTAACAAAAGCTGAGAGTGAGAGAATGCTCAGTTGGGGCAGGAGAGATGTGAAAGAAGAGTTGGCGAGGAAGAGGTGATGCTGGGAATTAAGAGAAAGAAGAAAATGAGGATGGAGAGGGAAATGGAGCCTGCCTAGAATTTTATATGGGCAGGCTAGAAATGTTTAATAAATAAGAAGGGCTTAGAGGTCAGAGGAGTTTCGCTGGAAGAAAAAAGGATAAGAGGAAGGGGGACAGAGGATTAACTGGCGCATGGAGAGGGTGAGAGTGGAGTGGAAATGCATCCCTACTAATTTGTTTTGTTCATCTTTCGGGGTCATGTGAATTTTAATGTGCGAAAATAGGGTTACACAGGTAAAGTTTTAGGAGGTCCCGCCCTACAGCAAGATTAGCTTATCCTCTTTGTGGTGGGAACAGAAAATATAGTTATCTTCTCACCTCTGAATCCCACCAGGATAGCTTGGTCTGTTCTTAGATGATTTGCATGACCTTGAAGTAGAGGTGGCAGCTTTTCTGGACACTAGCTGTTGTCCTGCAGGGGTACTGACCTCAGAGACTTCACTGACAACATTCTGGAATTAGAACAAATAAGATTTTACATAATATTGGCATGCATTTTAGACATTATCAATTGTAAATGACAAACCAAGAACAGCAAACCTTAGAAAGCATTACTTTATCACCAAAGCAAGCACAGACAAAGCAAAGTTTCTCGATAGACAGTAGGATAATCATCCACATAAGTGGTTGATTATCCTGACAGTGCTGGGATGGAAAAGCTCTTTCAGAGCTCAAAAAAACAAACAGATTTTTCTGAGCATATGCAGACCTTCACGCATATCTGCCCACCATGCAAATCTCAGTATTTATAGTCTCCTTATCTAAGTGGAAGCAGGAGCAATTGTATTTCTGATTTATCCTTCTGTTTATGGAGAACACCCATTTCAAGTGAGAAACTCTGCTTTGTCTGTGAACAAGCAGGATAAAGCCAGACATACAAGTAAGGACTCCCAAATTGAGGGTTACATCTGAATAGTTTATCATCTAAACATTGTAAATGTGGTGTTATAACCCATATTGCTCAGAGTGGAGGGTAGAGTTGAAATGATTACCGTAATTAAATAAGTTTTCAATAACTGCCTATCTAAAACTGCTATCCACAGATGGGAAGTGTTGTCTAGACAGTAATGAGTTATAAAAGTATATATGAAAGAATAAGTAGTGGCCTTGTAGATATCTTCTACAGAAGCAGAATGAAGATGCATAAAGGAAGCTGTTATGCACCATTACTTTGAAGATATTGCCCTGATTGTATTGCTTATTGATTTAATCAATCATATATCCAATCAAAGTTCTCTTTGTAATTGATAACTTTTGCTTAACTGGGTCAGAAAAAAGCAAAGTTGTGAAGAATTTCTGTAAGAGAGTTTGTTCTGTCTAAATAGAATAAAGCTGTTCTGCAATCTAGTGTATGAAATGGTTGTTCACCCTTATAGGTAATGTGATTTGGGAAATAACATGGCAATACGATGGATTTAAATGAAACGGAGACCAATTTTGGTAAAACTTTAGGATGCATCTACAAAACTACCCTTTTGAAATATACTGCAAGACTCAGACTGGATGGAAATGATACAAAAAAAATGCATTATATTATTACAGCAAACTGCAACTGTATAATAACTAAAAGTATCACCAGTCACAGATAACTACAATAATATGGGGCTGATGTAATAAGACTCGCAGCAAAACAGGTGCTAGTTATGAGTGTGAGGTTTGATCACCATGCGTGGCTAAAGCTGTTGCTTCCACAGGATGTTAAAAACAAAAAAAAAAAATATACAAATGATTTGCACACAGAAATCCACGCATCCATGAAGAAATGTGCGTACCTAAGCACTGTAAGCTCCTATATAAAGTGGTCGCATCTGCACTGAAAAGCCATGCCTATAATCCACATTTAAAAGTGAGTAAGTGAATGGGTCTCCCTATTCTGTGAAAGTATAACCCTGGAATGTATTTTGAATATTTCAAATTGCTGTGCTGCAGAAAAAATGGCAAATTTTTTCATGGGTGATAATTCACACTGAATGGCAGTGAGATAGGCACTCAGCTGGGTGCGAATCTGCTTGCTAAGGCACCCAGAAAGGCGCCTAGCCAATCACAAATCTTGCCGCTTGGCCACCAAGGTAAGCGCTCTTCTGGCCGCGAATCTGGACAATCTAGCACCCAGAAAAGCACCTAAGCTAATCATGAATCTGGCCGCAAACGTGTCTCCCTGTTCAGTAAAAGTATAACCCTGGAATGTAATTTTATTATTTTGAATAACTGTGTGCTGCAGAAAACATGGCAAATATTTTCATGGATGATAATTCACACATGGCAGCAATAATGGCGGGTCTTTTAAGAGCAGGAAAAGCAACGCCTGTTCTATGAACCCCGCCAAGACGGAACTCCTTATTTCACCAGACGACGGTGTCCCCCAACAACAATCCCTCACTAACACTCTAATCACACATGCAAGAGATCTAGGAGTTATAATTGACAGCCAGCTGAGCTTAAAGAAGTTTATCAATCACACAACAAAAGAGTGCTTCTATAAGTTACAGGTACTGAAGAGACTTAAGCCACTACTGTACTTCCAAGACTTCAGAACAGTACTCCAGACCGTGCTGTTCTCTAAGATTGACTACTGCAATGCTATTCTTCTAGGTCTCCCATCTTCCACCACCAAACCTCTCCAGATGCTCCAAAATGCAGCTGCGAGAATTCTAACAAACACCAACAGGAGAGAGCATAACACGCCTATCCTCAAAGATTTGCATTGGCTCCCTATAAGCTACAGAATTCTTTTCAAATCACTCACCATCCTCCATAAAAAACTATTCATCACCTGGTGCCGCTTGACCTACAAATCCCACTTAAACTGTACCACTCTTCCAGACCTGTCAGGGAGGCTTACAAGGGATCTCTATATGCCCAATCCTTCAAAACCGCCCATTTTTCATCTACCAGGGACCGGGCCTTCTCGTTAGCTGGTCCCACCATCTGGAATACCATACCTCCAGATCTTAGACTGGAACCCTGCCACAGACTTTCAAAAAAAATCTTAAGACATGGCTGTTCAGACAAGCCTTCCCTAACCAGGGCTAACAGACACATAGCATCAGCCACATCTAGATAAGATCATGACTCTCTTGCACTTACTTCCTCCTCGTTGTAATTAGTTCATGAGTTATCTGTCCCCCTCTATGCTCTTCCTTCCCAGTTACATACCCCTGTTTTATTGTAACTTTAAACTTCCACTAGTTAAGGTTATGTTATTTCTTTGTTCCTTGTAAACCGATATATTTTTTCATGAATTTCAGTATATAAAAATGTTAAACAAATAAATAAATAATAAATATTGGCTGCAACGGTAAGCGCAGGAAATGTAGCATTGGCTGTATAGGGGATAATGGGAAATTGAAGCACGTTTTATTGGTTTTGTACAGTAGCATGATCTTCAATGGTTTTGACTGGTGCACATACATGTCAATAATTACAGGACATGCCCCTTTCCTGCTCAAAGCACGTTCTTACATTGGCCTGGCATGGGTGTAGTTTTGAGTTGGTGGGAGAGATTAGCAGCAGGATAGAAGTTATTTTTGCAATTGTTGATTGCTGTGTTTTTTTGAGCTATTATTTATTCATTGTTCTTACCCTTTCCCATTGTCTGTGACTGCAGTTTGGCAGAGCTAGAACTGTACTGTGGAGAAGGTTTGGGCTAATAATTTTTCTCTCTATGAAACTATTTGATTTTGTACCATGCACTTTTTTTTTTTTTTAAGTTCTTGCTACCCTGATCCTCACCTCTTCCTCTAACCTCTGCAAGAGGTGTTTCTTTGGGTGGCTGAATTTTTGCGTGCTGAGTTTTGCTGAGCTTGCAAAGTAGCATTTAACTCCCTGATAGCACCACATAGGTCCTGGGTTGAGTGACTAGCCTGCCTTCGCATCTTTCTAACTTCTTTATGCAGCTGCTTAATTTCATTCTGGATAGCTCTCCATTGTGTGGTCATACTGCCCTGAATCAGCTCCAGCCTAGCAATAAGTTCAGCTGCCAGATTCTCTGCAAAGACATCCATGGATGTGCGTGGAGTTTCAACTGTTATCCCCTCCTCACTGCCAGCAGAGGCCTCTTCATTGGCAGGGGACCTGTCGCCCCAGAATTGGGTAATGTCTAAATGAAAGTTAAATTTAGCTGGACATTATCATTATCCTCTTGCAAATAACCCATGGGCTCCTGCAATCCATCTGCTGCAAAGGAAAATTGGTTCTTACCTGATAATTTTCGTTCATGTAGTACCACGGATCAGTCCAGACTCATGGGTTTTGCCTCCCTTCCAGCAGATGGAGACAGAGAAGTTTTGACGGAATCTGCCATAAATACCATAAGAACAAGCCATACTGTGTCAGACCAAAGGTCCATCAAGCCCAGCATCCTGTTTCCAACAGTGGCCAATCCAGGCCATAAGAACCTGGCAAGAACCCAAAAACTAAGTCTATTTCATGCTACTGTTGCTAGTAATAGCAGTGGCTATTTTCTAAGTCTTCTTAATTAATAGCAGGTAATGGACTTCTCCTCCAAGAACTTATCCAATCCTTTTTTAAACACAGCTATACTAACTGAACTAACCACATCCTCTGGCAACAAATTCCAGAGTTTAATTGTGCGTTGAGTGAAGAAGAACTTTCTCCAATTAGTTTTTTTTTATTTTTTATTATTTACCATTTTTATTCAAGACCAAACAGATACATAACAGAACAACAAAAGCAAATTGTACAGTCAAGCAAAGGACAATTCAATGTCATAAGCATCAACACCAAAGGAACAGAGTAACATAACAGCCTGACCTATAACATATCGTCCCCATGGACCCCATCTGATGCTTGGTCCTGTATTTTATTAAAGAAGAATATTTTCCCACCCCCCACCCTCCCTACTCCCGCCAATGTTGCAAAGACAGAAGGTGTCAAGCCAAAATAAAAGCATAAAAAAAAAAAAAAAAAATCAATGTGTTTTATTGGTAAGATGTCCCCTTAGCTACAACTATTAGAGAGCAACTGTGTCCCCAAGATATTCTGCTTCGACCTCCAACTGGTGTATGTTCTCCAAGTAGTATGAAATTTCTCTGTAAGTTTTCGTTTACTAGCTGTGATTTCTGCAAGTGTATATATGTCTGCTACCCGCTTCTGTATCTCAGGTAGAGTGGGCACTAAATGTGATTTCCACTTCACAGCTATTGCTACCCTAGCCGCTGTGAAAATATAACTAAGTAAGCGTTGGTCATGAGTGGACAGCGAGGTAATAGGTACTCCTATTAATGCATTCTGGGGTAGGATATCAGTCATGTTAGAAATCATCAGACTGATCCACTGTTGTATCAAGGTCCACGTCCCCCTAACCTTTGGACATGTCCACCACAAATGGAAGTAATTCCCAACCTGGTTACAACCTCTCCAGCACTGGTCTGAAAGAAGTGGGTTCATTTTATGTAGTCTCGTTGGACAATAGTGCCATCGAACAGCATTTTAAAGGGAATTCTCCACCAAAGAAGCTGCAATTAGCCTTTGCCAAGTCCCAGGTAAATATCCCTCCAGTCCTTAACAGAGTAAGTAGTTCCTAAGTCATCTTCCCAGGCTAGCAGATGTGGGGGTTTACAAGAGATCTGCTGGTCTAGCAGGCTATAGATTTCAGATAGCAACTTAACCCCCTTATCGGCTTTGATACACAAAGTTTCGAAATCTGACCTCCCTTGTTGCAGATGGGGGGATAACATTGTGGACCTGGCAAAATGACGCAGATGTAAATAGGAAAACACATCTGTATCTGAAAGATCGTATTTACTTTGGAGGACTGAAAAGGGAAGGATGTCAGAGCGCCCCCACACATGCACCCAGTGCGTTATACCCTTAGCCGCCCAAGTTCTGAAGGCTTGAGAATCCAAGCCCGGCTGAAAGTCAGCATTATAATATAGAAAAGAACTCAAATGATATTCACGTGTCCCAGAAAGAGAAGAGTGCCATTTGGCCCAAACTTCTAGGGTATAGAGTATGGAAGGATGTAAAACTGCATGAGGCTCTCCACACCAAGTCTTCTTGGGTTGCCATGCAAGACTAGTAAGTGGTACACTGCCCAAGAGCTGTTGGTTAAATTGAACCCACAGTTTAGATGGGGACTGTCTATGCCAATCCACGATTCTCTTAAACTGAGCGGCTAAAAAGTACTTTTCTAGGTGAGGAACCCCCAACCCTCCTTGTGAGCGATGTTGAAACATCAAGCGGCGAGCAATGCGAGGTCTCTTACCCCCCCAAATAAAAGCCATTAAGCGTTTTTGTACCCTGGCGAGCCAGGATCTAGAAATAGGGATGGGAAGAGTTTGGAAAAGATATAATAATTTTGGTAGGACTGTCATCTTGATGGCCGCAATCTTGCCCAGCCAGGATATACAATATCTATTCCATTCTTCGAGATCCAGGGAAATACGGTCCCATAAGGAGGCATAATTAAGCTGAAATAAGTTGTGCGTAGCACTCAAATAAATCCCCAGATATTTTACCTTTTGTGAAGCCCATTTGAATTGAAAGTGGGATTTGAGTCGTAGAGCCTCAGCCGAATCCATACTAATATTTAAAATTTCGGATTTATCCCAGTTTACCCGAAATCCCGAAACTTTACTAAAATCCTTCAGAGCAGCTGTTGTCGTGGGTAAAGATAGACTAGACTCTGTGAGGACAATCATAATATCGTCCGCAAAGAGTGAGAGTTTTGTAGAGAAAGAGCCCACTTCAATCCCCCTTATATCCACATTTGAACGCACCCGCAACGCAAAGGGCTCCAGAAAAATAGCAAATAATAGGGGAGAGAGCGGACACCCCTGTCTAGTGCCACGTTTCACCTGAAAGGTAGGAGAATAACCACCATTGATTTTTATACAAGCCTGTGGATCATTATATAATTGAGTTAGCCAATGTAGAAAATGGTCACCAAATTTCAATTTTTGAAGCAGGGTAAACAAGTATGGCCAATGCACCATGTCAAATGCCTTTTCGGCATCCACCGAAAGGGCTAGTGCCGGCAATTTCTGTTTTTGAACCCACCAGAATGCATCCAAAATTTTGTGAACATTATCGCTCGCCTGACGGCCAGGAATAAAACCAGACTGATCCGGGTGAATTATCGTGGCAATAAAACTATTCAAACGTGTGGCTAAAATTTTGGCGAGTAATTTCAAATCAATGTTAATGATCTCCAATTAGTTTTAAATGTGCCACATGCTAACTTCATGGAGTGCCCCCTAGTCTATTATCTGAAAGACTAAATAACCGATTCACATCTACCCGTTCTAGACCTCTCATGATTTTAAACACCTCTATCATATCCCCCCTCAGCCGTCTCTTCTCCAACCTGAAAAGTTCTAACTCTTTAGTCTTTCCTCATAGGGGAGCTGCTCCATCCCCTTATTTTGGTCGCCCTTTCTCGTACCTTCTCCATCGCAATTATATCTTTTTTGAGATGCCAGCTACAGGATGCCACCTACAGTACCGTCAGTATTGCTCAGTCACAAAGCAGAATGGTACGAAACCAAACTATATACAGTAACCTAACAACCTAAACTGGTTCACTAACCCCCAAGTGGGAACAGAACCCGTGAGACACGGTAAACAAAGATCTGCCAAATAAACCAAAGAAAAGCTGAATGAGTGGACTCTCGATTACCTGCAAACGCCAAATGGGCAGGACTCTGGACTGATCCGTGCTACTACAGGAATGAATATTATCAGGTAAGAACCAATTTTCCTTTCCCTGTACGTACCCAGATCAGTCCAGACTCCTGGGATGTACCAGAGCTCTCTTACCTGGGCTGGGATCTGGAGAGGCCCACTCTCAGCACACCTGCTCCAAATCCCCCACACCTGGGTCCTGAACATCCAGGCGGTAGTGCCTGGCAAACGTATGTAACGATTTCCAGGTAGCCACTCTGCAAATCTCCTGTGGCGAAATATGCTGACATTCTGCCCACGATGTAGCTTGAGCACGAGTAGAATGTGCCCGAAGCCCTGTGGGCAAAGATTTGCCTTTCAGCAAGTAAGCAGAATTGATAGCCTCCTTCAACCATCGGGCGATAGTAGCCTTGGATGCTAAGTTACCTCTTTTAGGACCACTCCAGAGCACAAAGATGATGTGAGACCCGAAAACTGTTGGTAACCTCAAGATAACGCAGCAGTGCCCTGCGAATATATAACTTCTTCAAGTCCCTAAAGAGAGGATCGGAACGGTCCAGGTCCGAAAAAGAAGGAAGCTCCATCGATTGATTCAAATGAAAAGAGGAGACTACCTTCGGCAGGAAGGAAGAAACTGTCCTCAAAGATATCCCCAAATCTGAAATTCTCAGGAATGGTTCCCTGCATGACAAAGCCTGAAGCTCAGGCACACGACGAGCAGAAGAGATTGCTACCAAAAACCATTTTCAACGTTGCTCTTTTTAAAGGTTCAAATGGAGCAGCACACAAGGCCGAAAGCACCAAATTTAAATTCCAGGATGGACAAGGATGTGGCACCGGTGGCCGTAAAAGCTTTGCTCCGCGAAGGAAACGAGAAACATCTGGGTGCGTTGCTAACGGAACTCCCTGAACGTTACCGCGTAAACACCCAAGTGCTGCTACCTGCACCCACAAGGAACTACACGATAATCCCTTTTATAAGCCAGCTTGAAGAAAACACAAAATATCCAGCATGGACACTCGAGTAGGCAGAAATTCCCTGTCTACACACCAAGCCTCAAACACCTTCCATACGCATACATAAGAAAGAGACGTGGACACCTTATGAGATCTCAAGAGCGTAGACACTACCACATCTGAATATCCTTTGCTGCCTCTCAAAAGCCATGCCGCTAGACAAAAGCGATCGACCTGGTCGAAACATTCAGATCCTTGATGAAGCAGGTTTGGGATATCCGGGAACCTCAGAGGACCCTGCATTGCGAGATTGACTAGATCCGCAAATCATGGATGACGCAGCCACTCGGGAACCACGAGGATTACTTTGGACAGGTGGAGCTCTATTCTCCTGAGTACCTTCCCGATTAGAGGCCAAGGTGGGAAAACATACAATAACACATTTGTCGGCCAGGAAAGTACCAGAGCGTCTACTCCTTCTGCCCCCGTTTCTCTGCGGCGAGCGAAGAAGCGTGGAGCTTTGGAATTCCGGAATATTGCCATCAGATCCATGCAGGTTGTGCCCCACGTGTCGCAAATGAGTTAGAAGGCTCCCCCAGCCAGTTCCCACTCCCCGGGATCGAGATGATGTGACTTAGAAAATCCGCATGAACGTTGTTGACCCCTGCTATACTGACCAGGTATTGTTCCGCCCAGCTGATCTGGAGTCGAGCTTCCAACGCCACCGGCTGACTCTTGGTTCCATCCTGCCGATTGATATAGGCCACTGTGGTCGCAATGTCAGATAGAACTCTGACCGATTTCCCTCTGATAAGTGGGAGAAATGCCTGCAACGCCAGGCGTACTGCTCTGGTCTCCAGGCAATTGATGGACCATTGTGACTCCTCCTGGGACCACTGCCCCTGCACCGACTTCCGCAGACAAACCGCTCCCCCACCCGGAGAGACTGGCATTCGTAGTCACTACTGTCCATTCAAGAACCAAGGGAACTCCACAGCTCAGGTTGTCCGAAAGGAGCCACCAGTCCAAACTGGCCCGTGCTGTGTCCGGTAAAGGTAACGGCAGATGAAATTGTTTGGAAACCAGATTACAGAAAGCAAGGCCGATTGCAATGGCCTCATGTGGGAGAAGGCCCAAGGGACCAGCTCCAGGGTCGAAGTCATGGACCCCAGAACTTGTAAGTAATCCCAGACCTTCGGTGGATGTTTGGTCAATAAGGCTCTCACCTGTCCTTGCAACTTGGCAATATGGTCCGCCGTGAGAAAAAAAACTCTGCCCAGATGAGTGTCGAATAAAGCTCCCAAAAACTCCAAGGACTGGGAGGGAATCAGATGACTCTTGGACAGGTTGACCACCCATCAGAGGGTACACAGCAGCTGAAGTACCCGGTGTATCGCCTCCTGGCACAGAACCTCCGACTTCGCCCGAATCAACCAATTGTCCAAATATGGATGCACCAAAAATCCTTCCTTGCACAGTTACCATGATCTTGGTAAACGTTCTGGAAGCAGTGGAAAGGCCGAAAGGGAGAGCCTAAAACTGGTAATGCTGTCCCAGAATGGAAAACTGCAGGAACGTCTGGTGGTCGGCTCTGATCCCAATGTACAGATACGCCTCCGTGAGATCCAGGGACGCTAGAAGTTCCCCCTGTCTTACTGAAGCAATCACCGACCGTAATGTCTCCATGCAAAAGCGGGGTATCCGAAGACATCTGTTGACCTTTAAATCAAGAATGGGTCGAATGGTTCCTTCCTTTTTTGGAACCGTGAATTAAATGGAGTAGTGACCTCGTCGACATTCCGCCGGAGGAACAGGAGTAATCGCGCCGAGGTCTAGAAGGCACTGAAGAGTATCCCGGACCGCCCGGCGCTTGGTTGCATACCCGCAGGGAGAGACCAGAAACTGATGGCGGGGCCGCCGTGCAAAATCTAAAGCGTAGCAGTGTCTTATCACAGACATGACCAACTGATCTATCGTGAGTTTGGCTCACTCCTCGTAAAACAGAGACAGTCTGCCTCCGACCACCGGTACAGAGAGTGGGCTGGCCGCCCATCATTGTGAAGGCTTTCCTCCAGTAGCAGACTGGGAGTTACCAGGTCTACCAAACAGACGTCCCCAAAAGGACTGAGACTGTGACTGTTGTCTGTTGGAGTTTTGGCGGAATGAGGAAGCAGGTGGTCGGGATGTTCGAGATTCGACCCCCACGAAACAGAGATCTGGATCCAAAGGACCCTCTAGTCTTCGGCCTGTCCTCAGGCAAGTGTTGTACTTTATTCTCTCCGAGTGACTGTATCAGATCCTCCAACTCTTTGCCAAAGAGCAGTTTGCCCTTAAAAGGCAGAGACCCCAGCTGGGACTTGGAAGATACATCTTCCGCCCAATTTCACAACCACAACAGACGGTGCGCCGAAACAGCAGAAACCATGGTCCTGGCTGAAGTGCAGAGCAAATCATGAAAGGCATCGGCGCTATAAGCAATGACCGCCTCAAGACGCCTCGCCTGGAGAGTTTCATCCTCTGACAATGCCTCGTTGGCTAGCAACTGCTGGACCCAGCGAAGGTCCACCCGCAAAGCAAAATTGCTACACATAGCCACGCGGACCCCAAGCACTGAGACTTCGAACATTTTCTTAAGTTGAACTTCCAGCTTTCGATCCTGCGCGCCGGTAACCGGAATGGTGGTCTTTTTTGTGATAGCCGAAACCGCCAAATCCACTTTGGGAAGCCGAAGAAGCTCTAAGGCCTCCTCTGGCAGAGGATACAGTTTATCCATAGCTTTGGCTACCTTCAGTCCTAAATCCGGAGTGAGGAAAGCCCAAAAGTGATCGGAGGGAAAAGAGAGCCCACCAAATGACAAAAAAAGGCAAACTCTGAAAATTTACTTAAATTGTTTTTTGGTTCTTTTTTTTTTTTTTTTTTTTACTTGCCGCAAAGCCTCGGGGTCCCGATCCTACTGGGGGGAATAGAGCTGGGCTCCCCGGTATCACCCCCAGTACTGCGTGTAGCTGGAAATAGGGTTCTCAACCCTGCACCTCAGTAGCCTCTAAAACCAGAGAGGATGGTCCCTTCAGGACCTAGCAACCCTCTGGGAGGCGAAAGACTGTCACCTGTTTTTGTTTTTTAATACTGAAAATTAAAAACCTCAGTAAACCGTAAAACTGTCTATGCTAGCACTAATCCTAAGCCAACACTAATAAACTTCACAGACTGTAGGTTTTGTGTCCGCCATCTGCTGGAGACAAAGTAATACTGACGGACTGTAGGTGGCATCCTGGTATTTATGGCAGAGTTCGTCAAAACTTCTCTGTTTTCACGGACTCCTTAGAGGCAAAACCAAGGAGTCTGGACTGATCCGGGTACGTACGGATTATGGTAGAATTTTCTTCTCTGCTCCTATCTCCTCTACAGCGGTCTCCACCTCTATGCTACGCCCACAGCCTCCATCTGCAGCGTCTTGTGTCAGTTCCTCATGTATGGGCCCCTGTGATAAAGACCCTTTGTAAAGTGGCCCTAATCAGATGTTCTACTTCTGTAAGCTGAACCTCACATGGTGGCCCTGCTCCTGTCTGGCACTGTTACCTTTCTTTCTGAGCCACCTTGGCCTTTTACAGCTAATGTGGTGTCATGCCAGCGATGCTTTAATTATTCCACTGACCTGTTTGCCACCAACAGGCTGCTTACATCTTTGGCTATTCTCTCCCATGTTCTACTTTTATTTTTTTATTTATTTAGATTTATATTCCGCTTTTCACACTTTTTTCAGCATTTCAAAGTGGATTAAATTCAGGTACTGTAGGTATTTCCCTATCCCCTTTAGCCTTGTGGATGTCTTTTGTTCAAAGAGTTCATGGTAGTTGACATACAACTTCCTCTGCCGCCTTTTCTCTTCCACATTACTGGGACCAGCCTGCTGTGGCTCCCTATCTCCCTGGTCACTTCTCCCTCTCCCCCTCCCTTTTCTCTTGGTGTTCACACTCCCATCCATCCCTTCTTCTGACTCCCCCCCCCTTTCCCATTCCCCACTTCCTTTTCTTTTATGCAAGACTTGCTTATGACAGTTTTAAATGTTTTCATTTGTTTATTAACCTCTTTTCAGGTGGCGGTCACTTCTTATCGCTGTTGTACGAGTAGATGGCAATTTTGGCTCCTTCACTTTTTTCAGGTGGCGATGCATCTTATTATTTCAAGCCTCGTCTGTTTGCAGAAACCTCACCACCCACATAAGAACATAGGAAGTTGCCATACTGGATCAGACCAAGCCCAGCATCCTGTTTCCAACAGAGGCCAAGCCAGGCTACAAGAACATGGCAATTACCCAAACACTAAGAAGATCCCAATCTACTGATGCAATTAATAGCAGTGGCTATTCCCCAAGTAAACTTGATTAATAGCAGTTAATGGACTTCTCCTCCAAGAACTTATCCAAACCTTTTTTGAACCCAGCTACACTAAATGCACTAACCACATCCTCTGGCATCAAATTCCAGACCTTGTGCGTTGAGAGAAACAATTTCTCCGATTAGTCTTAAATATGCTACTTGCTAACTTCATGGAATGCCCACTAGTCCTATTATTTGAAAGTGTAAATAACCGATTCACATCTACTCGTTCAAAACCTCTCATGATCTTAAGGACCTCTATCATATCCCCCCTCAGCAGTCTCTTCTCCAAGCTGAACAGCCCTAACCTCTTCAGCCTTTCCTCATAGGGGAGCTGTTCCATCCCCTTTATCATTTTGGTTGCCCTTCTCTGTACCTTCTCCATCGCAACTATATCTTTTTTGAGATGCGGGGACCAGAATTGTACACAGAATTCAAGGTGCGGTCTCACCATGGAACGATACAGAGGCATTATGACATTTTCCATTTTATTAACCATTCCCTTCCTAATAATTCGTAACATTCTGTTTGCTTTTCTGACTGCTGCAGCACACTGAGCCGACGATTTTAAAGTATTATCCACTATGATGCCTAGATCTTTTTCCTGGGTGGTAGCTCCTAATATGGAACCTAACATTGTGTAACTACAGCAAGAGTTATTTTTCCCTATATGCAACACCTTGCACTTGTCCACATTACATTTCAACTGCCATTTGGATGCCCAATCTTCCAGTCTTGCAAGGTTCTCCTATAATGTATCCAATCCGCTTATGATTTAACTACTGAATAATTTTGTATCATCCGCAAATTTGATAACCTCACTCGTCTTATTCCTTTCCAGATTTGTTTATTTATATATATACAAGCCGTTAAGCCCGAAAAAACGGGCTACATCCCTCTGTCTCTCACCTCCCCCTCATTCTCTCTCCCCTCACTCTTCACCACCCCTACCTCCCTCCCTCACACTCACCCACTCCTCCCCACCCTCCCTCTCCTCCCACTCAGTCCCTCCCTCCCCACTCAGTCTCACTCACTCCCTCCCTCCTCTATCCCTCTCCCTCCCTCCCTCTCTCTGTCCCACTCCCTCCCTCCCTCTCAGTCCCACTCCCCCTCACTCAGTCCCACTCCCTCCCTCCCCCTCTCACACTCCCACTCCCTCTCTCTCCTCCCCTCTCACTCAGTCCCTCCCTCTCTCTCTCCTCCCTCACTGCTGCCGCCCGTCTTCGCCGCTGCGGCCCTGTCTCTCACCTCTCCCTCATTCTCCCTCTCCCCCTTCCACTTACTCACATCCCTGACTCTCACCTCTCCCTCATTCTCACTCTCCCCTCACTCAGTCCCTCCCTCCCAGTCCCTCCCCCTCACTCAGTCCCTCCCTCTCACTCCGTCCCTCCCTCTCTCTCTCGCCTCCCTCCCTCGCTACTGGCCGCTGCCGCCGCCCGCTGCCGCCGCCCGCTACCGCTACCGCCCGCTGCCGCTACTGCCGCCGCCCGCTACCGCTGCTGCCGCCCGCTGCCGCTACTGTCGCCGCCCGCTGCCACTACCGCCGCCCGCTACCGCCGCCGCCCGCTGCCGCTACTGCCGCCGCCGCCCGCTGCCGCTACCGCCGCCATGTTTGTTTGTTTTTTTTTGACGCTGCCTAAGACCGACGTGCTCGCCCGCACATGCGCAGTAGAGCTGCTCTCTACTGCGCATTTGCGGCACGTCGGTCAAGCTTCGTTTATTAGGTAGGATATATACATACACACACACATACATACACACACATATACACACACTAGCGGTACCCCGCCACGCGTTGCAGTGGCAGAGTCAGGTTCTTTTCCCTCCCTCCCCCTTGCTCATTTACCTCAGTCACTCATCCTCCTCCCTCCCCTGTCCCCACTCCAACTCTCTCCCCTCACACTCACCTCTCCCCTCATTCTCCCTCCCCTGACACTCACCTCCCCCCGCCTACTGCCTACTCTAGATCAGAAAACTTTTGTCTTTCTATTTCTGTGGGAACCCTCCGACCCCCCCAAAAAAAACAAAACCCCAATCCCAACCCTTTAAATCAAATAACCCCCCCCTCCTGCCCCCGTAACCCCAAGACTTGGGAAATTAAAATTGTTGGTGCTACAATGTGGTCTGTCCCTGGGCGTCTGTGCGCGTTATGTAGCCAAATAGGGGAGTGCCTAGCCAAATTTGCACTCCCAAATTTGTTTTGTGGTCTGGGGAGGGCTATTTTGGTGCATTCCCGAGATCGTGCAAGTTTAGTGTATGTATGTGTGTGTGAACCTCCCCCTTCCCCCCCCCCCAAAAAAAACCCTATGAGAAACGTTCTCTTAAACTAACCACCCCACACTCTCCTGCCCCCCCCTCCCCCAGCCCTGCGAAAAACAGTAGCTCATACTCCTGCCCCCCCCCCAGAGTTGCCGAATTAATGAAACCTGCCCCCCCCCTCGTGATCCCTCCCCAAGATGTTTGCAATAAATTCATTACCACCCCCCAGACCTGATAAAAATGTCAGTCAGTGGAGCAGGCGTTCAGGAGCGGTCCGGGAGCGATGTATTGGCGTTGGTCCATCGGCTGCGAGCACTGAAACAGGTTCCGACGGCCCTTTGCCCTTACTATGTCAAAGGGGTGGAGCAATAGCAGCGGTAGGTCCTCTGACATAGTAAGGGCAAAGGGTCACCGGCTGCCAGTCCTGAAAATGGTGCCGAGGGGCCCTCGCCCTTACTATGTCACATGGGCTACTGCCGCCATTGGTGTCCCCAAGTGGCATAGTTAGGGAAAGGGCTGTCAGCGCCATGTTGACTGCTGGCAGCTGACGGCCGTAGTGCAGGAGATGTGTCCCGGACTGGTCCTGGCCCCCCGCTGGAGCTTCCCGGACTTCTGTCAGGTTTTGTGTGTGTTGTGAGGGCCTGGGAAGTAAATAAATTTGGCATGTGTGTGGGGGGTGTGAGAAGGGTGGTTTTGTGTGTTGGGAGGCTGTGGGAAGTAAATTAATTTGGCATGTGTGTGGGGGGTGTGAGGAGGGTGGTGGGTGTATTTTATCTGTGAAGGAAATAGTTATCTTCTGGCAAAAAAAGTGCGCGAATGTGTTAAAATGGAAGTGAAACATGGACCTGGACTGGCGAAATGATTAGTGTAGCGTGTGTTAGTGTAAGGTGTAACAGATGGCGCTTACGTCCAGCAGGTGTCGCTGTTTTCTCGAAAAAATCTTTAAACCTATTTTACCTGTCACAGGTGTGACATATCTGTAATGTAAGTAGAGAAGAACCTTCCTGTATGCGAAATGAAGGTTGTGTTCAAATTTGAAAGCAATCGGTTCAGTGGTTTCTGAGATTAGTGATTTTGTCCAAAGTATGTAACATTTTTATTTATATAGATATAGATAGAGAGAGATAGATAGATATATATATTGAAAAGCACCAGTCCAGGTACAGATTCCCTGAGGCACTCCACTGTTTACCCTTTTCCACTGAGAAAATTGCCCATTTAATCCTACTCTCTGTTTCCTGTCTTTTAACTAGTTTGTAATCCACGAAAGGACATCGCCTCCTATCCCATGACTATTTAGTTTTCTTAGAAGCCTCTCATGAGGGACTTTGTCAAATGCCTTCTGAAAATCCAAATAACTACATCTACTGTTTCACTTTTATCCCCATGTTTATTAACCCCTTCAAAAAAATGAAGCAGATTTGTTAGGCAAGACTTCCCTTGGGTAAATCCATGTTCACTGTGTTCCATTAAATCATGTCTTTCTATATGCTCTATGATTTTGATTTTGAGAATAGTTTCCACTATTTTTCCCAGCACTGAAGTCAGGCTCACTGGTCTATAGTTACCTGGATCGCCCCTGGAGTCCTTTTTAAATATTGGGGTTACATTGGCCACCTTCCAGTCTTCAGGTACAATGGATGATTTTAATGATAGGTTACAAATTTTAACTAATAGATCAGAAATTTCATTTTTTAGTTCCTTCAGTACCCTAGGGTGCATACCATCCGGTCCAGGTGATTTGCTACTCTTTAGTTTGTCAATCTGGCCTACTACATCTTCCAGGTTCACAGTGATTTGGTTCAGTTCGTCTGACTCATCACCTTTGAAAACCATCTTCCCAAGAGCCCCTTTAACCCCTCAGTCATCTAATGGTACAACTGACTCCCTCACAGGTTTCTTGCTTTGGATATATTTAAAAATCTTTTTATTATCAGATTTTGCCTCTATGGTCAACTTCATTTCAAATTTTCTCTTCGTCTGTCTCATCAATGTTTTACACTTAGCTTGACAATGCTTATGTTTTATCCTACTTTCTTCAGATGGATCCTTCTTTCAATTTTTGAAGGATTTTTTTGGGCTAAAATAGCCTCTTTCACCTCACCTTTTAACTATGACGGTAATCATTTTGCTTTCCTTCCACCTTTCTTAATGCGTGGAATACATATGGACTGCGCCTCCAGGATTGTATTTTTAAACAATGTCCATGCCTGTTGAACACTTTTAACCTTTGCAGCTGCACCTTTCAGTTTTTTTCTATTTTCCTCATTTTATCAAAGTTTCCCTTTTGAAAGTTTAGTGTTAGAGCTGTAGATTTACTTACTGTCCCCCTTCCAGTTATTAGTTTACATTTAATCATGTTGTGATCACTGTTGCCAAGTGGCCCCACCACAGTTACCTCTCTCACCAAATCCTGCGTTCCACTAAGAATTCTTTTATTTATTGAGTTTTATATACCATCGTTCGGGATCGCCATCACAACGGTTTACAGGTTTCGATCAGTGATAGCCAATTTAAATAGGTGGTACAATGATTATGATCAGCTTCAGGTAAGAATACAGATAGGTAAAATTACAGATACAGTTATGTTATTGTACAGTCTGGTAAAAGTACAGAGCCATGTAACAGTAAGCTGGCAGTTTGTAATTAAGAGAATCATTATTTTAATGTTTGGCAGTATTAAGTGTTCAAGGTGTTATGTGGTTTGAGGGATATTCGCATGTTTGTGCCCAGATGCGATGCCTGCTGCGATGGGATCATTAGGTTGTCCTAGGGTGTCTTGGTAGGCTTTGGTGAACAGCCATGTTTTCAGATCTTTCTTGAATGTTTTTAGGTTGGGTTGTAGTCTTAGTTCAGTTGGAAGCGCATTCCATATTTTGGGGCTAGCGAGGGAGAATGCTCTTTCAATCTAAAATAGCTTCCTCTCTTGTTGGTTCCTGAACCAACTGCTCCATGAAGCAATCATTTATTACATCCAGGAACTTTGTCTCTAGCAAGTCCTGATGTTACATTTACCCAGTCAATATTGGAGTAATTGAAATCTCCGATTATTATTGCACTGCCAAATTGGTTAGCTTCCCTGATTTCTCTTAGCATTTCATCATCCGTCTGACCATTTTGTCCAGGTGGACGGTAGTTCACTCCTATCACTATACTCTTACCCAACACACATGGGATTTCAACCCATATAGATTCTGAGCATTTAGACTCTTGTATGATCTTTATCCTGTTGGACTCTATACCCTCCCGGACATAAAGTGCCACACCCCTACCAAGTTGATCCTCCCTATCATTGCGATATAATTTGTACCCCGATATAGCACTGTCCCATTGGTTATCCTCCATTGGCAAGTGGAGCTGAATATAATAGACCTAAAATTGTGGGTTCCACAGAGAGAGCAGGGAGCACTGCAGAGTACACGTGTGCCCTTGCCCACAGTACCACTTCCAGGGTTGCCGCCGTTAAGCCAAGTATGAGCAAGTAAGACCACACAGTTGGGCACAGAGTGTTCAGACAGATCTGTGCCAGCAACTTCTGAATTCGAGCTTCCAGCAGGAAAACCTTGCCCAGCTTTGTGTTGAACCGAACCCTGAGGTGTTCCAACTGAGCAGATTGAAGACTGCTCTTGGCCAGGTTCACTACCCAGCTAAGCTCCCTAATCAGTGAAAATCACCTTGCGAGTCACCAGGCGGCTCTCTTCCAACGACTTGGCGTGAATCAGCCAGTTGCCCAAATACGAGTTTACTAGGATTCCATTCTCTATGAACTCTGTAGCAACTACCACCATAACCTTGGAAAAGATTCTGGGAGTAATGGCCAGACCAAAGTGCAGCGCCCAAAACTGAAAATGGCATCCCAGAACTGCAAACCGCAGGAAGCGTTGATGTTCTAGTTGAATGGGAATGTGGAGATATGCCTCCGACAGATCCAGAGGTCATAAATTCCCACAACTGCATGGCCGTTATCACCGAGCGCAATCGTTCCATGCGAAAATGCTTTACTTGCAGATGAACTGACAACCGATGACCAGGATGGGCCAAAAAGAGCCCTTCTTCTTTGGCATGACGAAATAAATTGAATATCACCCCGTATTTTGGGATGTGGGCAGCGGGACTATAGCCCTCAGACTGAGGAGCCTTGCCAATGTACCCTCTGCTGCCTGCTTCTTCTGTGAGAAGTGGCAGGGAGACTCCATGGACACATCCCAAGGAACACTGCGAAACTCCATCGCATATCCTTCTCGTATCATTTCCAGGACCCATTGATCTGATGTGATCTCAACCCACCTCTGATAAAAAGAGAGGCATTCCCCTATCTCCTGTTCCGGGGGGGGGGGGGGGGGGGTCAGAAAACATTCATTGGGAGGCTTCACTAACCGACCCTGCGCCTCTTCTGGGTTGTTAGGGTCAAAAGGACTGAGACCTACCGAAGGGTCGAGTCCAGTGAAAGGTCATTCCTCTATAGGGTCGAAAATGCTTGGATTCTCTAGCACAACCTCTCATGTTAAAGGAGTGCTGTGCCTGCTTCTTATCCTCCAGCAAACGAGGAACTAGAGATTCACCCCAGTTACTGGCCAGTTTCTCCAACTTGTTGCCTAACAAAAATGAGCCGTTAAAGGGAAATTTGGTGAGATTAGCCTTGGAGGCGCATTGACCGACCAATTTCTCAACGATAACTGATGCCTGGCCGCTATTATCGAAGCCACCCCTCTAGATGAAGTGCAGACCAAATCACAGCCTGCATCTGCCAAGAAGACAGCAGCTGGTTCCATAACTGCCCTGGAGTTAACTCCAGAGTCATCAACCTCCTGAAAGAGAAGCACACAAAAGTGAGCCACCACGGAACAACAAGAAGCCATCTTTAAGGTCATTGCCACTGCTTCAAATGCTTGCTTAAGGATAGTCTCAATCTTTTTATCATACACATCCTTCAAGGCCACTCCTCCTTCCTCGGGAATAGTGGTCTGCTTGGAGATCGTACACACAAGTGCAACTACCTTCGGAAAACATAAGCGCTCTCTTACCACTGGATCCAAAGAGTACAAACATTCCAAAACTAGATCCCCTTTGAAATTAGCCTCTGGGGCACTCCACTCAAGATAAATCAATCAATCCTTGAATGGCTTTCATCATGGGGAAAGAAAACAAGAGGTTTTACTCAAGGAAACCAAAATGGGATTTCTCTTTGGCTCTATCACTTAATCTACCCCAGGAACCCCAAGCATTTTCAAGGTCTGGGAAATCAGAGCTGGCAGTTCATCTCTATGAAGGAACATTTTAACAGCTCTATACAGTTCTAATCCAGGGGGAATTTCACCATCCTGAAGAGTAAGGATCGGTGTCATTATCTGTGCCATCCAGATCTCTATCTGGAGGTCCCGCTGCTGCTCTAAGTGTACTCTGGCGCTCAACAGAAGGTCCAGGTAAGGATCCTTCCTGCACCTCTGCTCTAGGAGCACTGGACAGGGCTGAGAACTGCGCATGAAGAAAGGATTGCAACCTCTGGAAATATTCTACCCATGAAAAAGTAGAAGTATCCAGACCAGGAGGTACCTGAAGTGAACTCACTGAGCTACCTTCCCCCTGCTGAGGTACCAGTTAGGAGAATTCCAAAATCAGGTACCCCACCTGATTCGTCTTTACCCAGACCCAAATCCAGCTGGGAAAAACCAGGCTTAATGAAATCAGAGGAAGATAATTCTCCCTGAGCCTCCAAACAGCGCTGGCACAAATTAGCGAGCACTCCTGACTGAGACACCCAACTATGACGAGCAGTGCAAAGATAAAGACGTTTAAGTTTCTTAGATACAGGTGCTATTATGGCAGACAGTGCAATGAGCTGTGGCCGTAGGTATGTTTCTAGCTGTTTTTGGTTTTTTTTCATATGCGCATGCAACCTAGGTGCCCAAAAATTATGCATCCAACATTTATGAATCACACACCTAGGCACCCAAAAATAAGTGCCCAAAAAACTTAAGTGCACAGTACTACTTGTGCGCAGAAGAAAGTATGCAGCCACTACAACATCATTTAACATGGACGCACAGACTACAAGACCCGACCGTGCATCCAAAAACTTGGCACACAGCTAAATGCACATGCCAGACAGACAACCCTGTAGAGGGCAGCCTTAGAAAGCACACAAAATGTTGTTGTGGCCTACCACGCGGCACGCAGCAAAAAGCCTCGGAGCGGGGCCTAGCCTAAGGAGGCTGCTCAACCCGCCAGGCTGCCCACATCCCTCAATCTCCCACAGTGTGGGACGAATATCAGACCAGCGCGTCGAGCACGGGACTGGGGGGGGGAAGGAGGAAGTCTTACACAACAATGCAAACTGATGTGATATCTCGATCAAATGTCGGTATATAAAAACAAATAAACAACAAAAACCTCCTAGGTCTCTGTATAATTTTTTTTTTTTTTAAACTTACCATAACTCAGCCTTACCTGGCTAACTACAGAGATGGTCTCTGGCTGCAGGGGGAGAGGGCATGTGCCATCACCACTGCGCTTGGTTTCTTGCACCCGCTGACTTTCAGCTGTTCAAGCAGCTAAATCCATGCCGGCTGAAACCAGCTACTGGACCAAGGCACTCCTCTGAGGGACCATGGAAATCTCCTCAGGAATTCTCAACTGTGGGAGGGATCACTTGGTATCACCGCAGGAGAGTGGGCAAATTTGTTTCCTTTTCTTTAAAATGAAGCAATCCCCAGTGGGGAGATGTATGTCCACCATCTGCTGAAGACTGAGCATACTGGCAGGCTGATGTCACTGCAGGAGTATATGCACTGACATCAGTTTGCTCCGTCTCCATCTACTGGTAGAGATGCATAACCCACTTGTTCTGGATTCATCTGACTGGATGCTAAGAAAAGGAAAATTGGTTTCTTACCTGATAATTTTCGTTCCTGTAGTACCACGGATCAGTCCAGACTCCTGGGTTTTGCCTCCCCTCCAGCAGATGGAGACAGAGAAGTTTTGACGGACTCTGCCATAAATACCAGGATGCCACTTACAGTCTGTCAGTATTACTCAGTCACAAAGGAGAATGGTATGAACCAAACTAACTATATACAGTAACTTAACAACTTAAACTGCTTCACTAACTCCCAAGTGGGAACAGAACCCGTGAGACACGGTATATCAAGATCTGCAGATTAAACCAAAGAAAAGCTGAACGAGCATACTCTCCATTACCTGCGAACGCCAAATGGGTGGGACTCTGGACTGATCCGTGGTACTACAGGAACGAAAATTATCAGGTAAGAACCATTTTTCCTTTCCCTGTACATACCCAGATCAGTCCAGGCTCCTGGGATGTACCAGAGCTCCCTTACCTGGAATGGGATCTGGAGAGGCCCGCTCTCAGCACACCTTCTCCAAATCCACCCGCACACAGGTCCTGGACATCCAGCCCGTAGTGCCTGGCAAACATATGTAACGATTTCCAGGTAGCCGCTCTGCAATTCTCCTGTGGTGAAATTTGCTGACATTCCACCCACGATGCAGCTTGAGCACAAGTAGAATATGCCTGAAGCCTTTTAGGTAAAGATTTGCCTTTCAGCAAGTATGCAGAATTGATAGCCTCCTTCAACCATCGGCGATAGTGGACTTTGATGCTACGTTACCTCTTTTAGGGCCACTCCAGAGCACAAAGAGATGATCCGAGACCTGAAAACTGTTGGTATCCTCAAGATAACATAGCAACTTCCTACGAACATCCAATTTCTTTAAGTCTCTAGAGAGAGAGGATCTGAACGGTCCAGGTCCGAAAAGGAAGGAAGCTCTACAGATTGATTCAAATGAAAAGAGGAGATTACCTTCGGAAGAAGGGAAGGAACCATCCTCATGGATACTCCAGAATCCTAAATCCTCAGGAAGGGTTCCTTACATGACAAAGCCTGAAGCTCAGACACCCGCTGAACAGATGAAATTGCTACCAAAAGCACCACCCTTAACGTGAGATCTTCCAATGTTGCTCTTTTCTAAGTTTAAACTGTGCAGCACACAAGGCCGATAGGACCAAATTTAAATTCCAGGACGGACAAGGATGTGTCACCGGTGGCCGTAAATGCTTTGCTCCACGAAGAAAGTGAGAAACATCCAGGTGCATTGCTAATGGAACTCCCTGAATGTTACCACGTAAACAGCCAAGCGCTGCTACCTGCACCCACAAGGAACTACTCGATAATCCCTTAGCTAAGCCAGCTTGAAGGAAACACAAAATATCCGGCATGGACGCTCGAGTAGGCAGAATCTCCCTGTCTACGCACTAAGCCTCAAACACTTTCCCATACGCGCACATAAGACAGAGACGTGGAAGCCTTATGTGATCTCAAGAGCGTAGATACTACCACATCTGAATATCATTTGCTCTTCAGACGCTGCCTCTCAAAAGCGATCAACCTGGTCGAAACAGACGGGTCCTTGATGAAGCAAGTTTGGGAGATCCGGAAACCTCACTGCGAGATTGACAAGATCCGCAAACCATGGAAGATGCGGCCACTCGGGAGCCACTAGGATCACTTCGGATGGGTGGAGCTCTATTCTCCGGAGCACCTTCCCAATTAGAGGCCAAGGCAGGAAAACATACAGCAACACATTCGTCGGCCAGGGAAGCACCAGAGCATCTATTCCCTCTGCCCCTGTTTCCCTGCAGCGAGCAAAGCAGCATGGAGCTTTGGAATTCCGGAATGTTGCCATCAGATCCATGCAGGGCGTGCCCCACGTGTCGCATATAAATTGAAAGACTCCCTTGGCCAGTTCCCACTCCCCGGGAACGAGACAATGTCGACTTAGAAAATCCGTGTGAATGTTGTCGACCCCCGCTATGTGGGACACCGCTATACTGACCAGGTACTGTTCCACCCAGCTGATCAAATGAGCCTCCAACGCCACCAGCTGACTCTTGGTTCCGCCCTGTCGATTGATGTAGGCCACTGTGGTCGCATTGTCAGATAGAACTCTGACCGATTTCCCCCTGATGAGTGGGAAAAAGGCCTGCAACGCCAGGTGCACTGCTCTGGTCTCCAGACGATTGATGGACCATTGTGACTCCTCCTGGGATCACTGCCCCTGCACAGACTTCCGTAGACAAACCGCTCCCCACCCGGAGAGGCTGGCGTCCATAGTCATTACCGTCCATTCTGGGACAACCAAGAGAACTCCATGGCTCAGGTTGTCCGAAAGGAGCCACCAGTCCAAACTGGCCCAAGCTGCATCAGGTAAAGCTAACGGCAGATGAAGTTGTTCAGAAACCAGATTCCAGTGAGAAAGCAAGGCCGACTGCAACGGCCGCATGTGAGCGAAGGCCCATGGAACCAGTTCCAGCGTCGAGGTCATGGACCCCAGAACTTGCAAGTAATCCCAGACCTTCGGCGGATGTTTGGTCAATAAGGCTCTCACCTGTCCCTCCAATCTGACAATGCGGTCTACCGTGAGGAAGACTCTGCCCAGATGAGTGTCTAACAAAACCCCTAAAAACTTCAAGGATTGGGAGGGAATAAGACAACTCTTGGACAGGTTGACCACCCTTCCGAGTGCACGCAGTAGCTGAAGTACCCGGTTTATCGCATCCTGGCAAAGTACTTCCTACTTTGCTCGAATCAGCCAATCGGCCAAACACAGATGCACCAAAAATCCTTCCTTTCGCAGTTGCACCGCTACCACCACCATGATCTTGGTAAACTTTCTGGGGGCGGTGGCAAGGCCGAAAGGCAGAGCCTGAAACTGGTAATGCTGGCCCAGAATGGAAAACTGTAGAAACTTCTGGTGATCGGCTCTGATCCCTAAGTGTAGATACGCCTCCGTCAGATCCAGGGATGCTAGAAACTCCCCCTACTGCACTGAAGCAATCACCGACCGTAATGTCTCCATGCGGAAGCGGGGTATCCGAAGACATCTGTTGACCTGCTTTAAATCGAGAATGGGCCAGAAGGTTCCCTCCTTTTTTGGAACCACAAAGTAAATGGTGTAGCGACCTCGTCAACGTTCCGCCGGAGGAACAGGGGTAATCGCACAGAGATCGAGAAGGTGCTGAAGAGTCTCCCGGACCGCCCGGCGCTTAGTTGCATACCCACAGGGAGAGACCAGAAACTGATGGTGGGGCCGCCGTGCAAAATCTAAAGCGTAGCCGTGTCTTATCACAGATAGGACCCACTGGTCTGTCGTGAGTTTGGCCCACTCCTCGTAAACAGAGACAGCCTGCCCCCGACTACCGGTAGGGAGTGGGCTGGCTGCCCATCATTGTGAAGACTTTCCACCCGGAGCGGACTGGGTGTTACCAGGTCTACCGAACTGCCGTCCCCGAAAGGACTGAGACCATGACTGTTGCCTGTTAGAGTTTTGACGAAATGAGGAAGTGGGCGGTCGAAATGTCCGAGATTTTCGACCCCCACGAAACCGAGATCTGGACCCAAAGGACCCTCTAGATTTCAGCCTGTCCTCAGGCAAGCGGTGTACTTTATTCTCTCCGAGTGACTGTATCAGATCCTCCAACTCCTTGCCAAAGAGCAGTCTGCCCTTAAAAGGCAGAGATCCCAGCTGGGACTTGGAAAAGACATCTACTGCCCAGTTTCGCAACCACAAAAGACGGCGCACCGAAACAGCGGAAACCATGGTCCTGGCTGAAGTGCGGAGCAAATCATGAAAGGCATTGGCACTATATGTAATGACCGCCTCAAGACGCCCCACCTGGAGGGTTTCATCCTCCGACAATGTCTAGTTGGCTTGCAACTGTTGAACCTAGAGAAGGCTCGCTCGCAAAGCAAAATTGCTACACATAGCCGCGCAGACCCCAAGCGCTGAGACTTCAAAGATTTTCTTGAGTTAAATTTCCAGCTTGCAATTTTGCAAGTCCTTGAGGGCCATTGCGCCGGTAACCGGGATGGTTACCGGCGCAACGGGCCTCAAGGACTTGCAAGATTAAGGATTTTAAAAGATTAAGCTATGATCTAAGCTTGCTACATTCGTTCCTATGTTAAACTGTGTGATGTTACACTTAACTATGTTACAATTTATTATGTTAATCGTATGCTTTTGCTCTCTACTCTCCCACCCTGTAAATCCCCTGTTCTTTGTAACTTTATCTTCCTAGTTAATCGGTTACCCCTTGTTTCAATGTAAACCGGTACGATAAGACACTAGTCTTGAGTATCGGTATATAAAAAGTATTTAAATAAATAAAATAAATAAATGGTGGTCTTTTTCGTGACAGCCGAAACTGCCGAATCCACTTTGGGGAGCTGAAGGAGCTCTAAGGCCTCCTCTGGTAGAGGATACAGTTTATCCATAGCTTTGGCTACCTTCAGCCCTAAATCCGGGGTATCCCATTCCCGAAAGAGTAAATCCGTGGCTGAAAAGTGAAAAGGAAGAGAGGAAGGCAGCCCCCGCAAGCCTAACATGACCGGGTCCGCAGCCCCCAGCCGGGACTCTTCCTGGGGAGTCTCAATACCCAGTTCTCGTAAAATGACAGGGATGAGAGGGCCCAACTCATCCCTACGAAAAAGCTTGACCACCTTAGGATCATCGCCATCCATCCCATAAGACCCACGCAGACATCCCTGCGCTGATTCTGCCTCCCCCTCAACCCCCCTTGGAGGCTGGGAAGGTAACTGCGGATCCTCAGAGTCTGAAGAAGAATCAGAGACATCCTGAGGTGTCCCAAACCTCAAAGGTCTCTGCAAATGCAGGCGACCTGTCTCCTCCACCGGCTTAGCCTTTTTATTTGGCCTGGCCACAGGGTCCAACAAGCCAGAGCTATCTATTCCCCTCTTCTTACCTACTTTTCTGGCTTTGAAGGCTTTGTGCATCAACAGCACAAAGTCAGATGAAAACAACGAATCTGAAGAAGGATCATCTGTATCCCCTGCCGAGATATCCCCTAAGCCATGTGGGCCAGGCCTACCCCCGAGTTGCCCCCCTCAGGGGTTATCTTTTGTGGGGATAACTGCGGCAGGAGATTTCCTTCCCCCACTGCCGCTGTGAGCGAACCCAAAATGGCACCCGTTCCTGCGCTCAGTAGGAACGGGCCAAGAGTCGGGGGCGGCAGCTCCCTGAAGGCTCCGGAGACAGTCTGGACCCGCATCACGACCCTTGGTAGGGTCGCGGAGGCTCCCTCTCCTCCTGTGAGGCAAGAGTAACAAAGACCTTCCCTTGACAGCCGCGCGCGTATGGTACCACAAGCCCTACACGCCGCTCCCCTTGGCATTGCCTAACACTCAAACCCCTAAGCTTTTCTCAGCACAACCCGACAACAACGCAGTGAAACGGAGCAAGGGAAGCCCAAAGCGATCGGAGGGAAAGTAGAGCCCAGACAATGAATTTATTTTTTTTTTTTACTTGCCACAAAGCCTCCAGGTCCCGATCCTACTGGGGGGAGTGAGCCGTGCACCCCAGTATCACCCCCAGTACTGTATTTAGCTGGAAATAGGGTTCTCAACCCTGCACCTCAGCGGCCTCTAAAACCAGAGGGGATGGTTCCCTTAGGACCTAGCAACCCCCTGGGAGGCAGAAGACTGTTTCCTGTAGCCCAAACTTTTTTTTTTTTTTTTTACACTTGAGATCAAATACCTCTGTACCTTAAAACTGCCTAGGCTATAACTAACCCTAAGCCAACACTAAGTAACATCTGCTGGAGACAGAGTAATACTGACTGACTGTAGGTGGCATCCTGGTATTTATGGCAGAGTCTGTCAAAACTTCTCTGTCTCCATCTGCTGGAGGGGAGGCAAAACCCAGGAGTCTGGACTGATCCGGGTACATACAGGGAACTACGATTTTAGCTTCTCTGGAGTGTTGGGCCCGCAGGAACATTAGACTGCAGTGAAGGCAGTTTGGTTGGTCATGGTCCGACTCCAGACAACAGTAATAGAGCTGGTGGTCATTTGTCAGGAACATTATTTGTCTTCAGACACAGCTCTTGAAGCCAGATGAAGTTCCAGTCTTTTTGCCGGCCATTGCTTCTAAAATCCTCCCTATCTGCAATAGGGACAATAGTAGCAGAATGTGCTGCAAACACATCAGCTCCCACAACCCCGAAACCATTGGCCCCACTCTGCCATGCTACCACGTGGCTAATGAAATTCTACTCCCTGTACCTAGGTGGTCTGGAGGCCTCTGTCATGGCCTCAAGATTCTACCAATAAGTCCTATTGTCCTCTGCCACCAATTCAATGTCAACTACAGCACTCAACTCCTGTTCCCATTTTTTTTTTTTTAAAGAACTTTATCAAAAGGGAACCACATTGGAGAATAGAAGCAACAGGGAGAGCAATACTATTTATTTATTTATTTAGCACTTTTATATACCGACTTTCCAATAACAGAGTTACTGATCAATTCGGTTTACATTCTAAACAGAAACATTGACAAGTTAATGTCTTACAATGAACAGGTAGCAGGAACTTGGATACAGATATATGGGGTTAATAACATAACGTAAATGCTACGGAGCCAAATGTTGGCTAAGGAAATAGGTGATAGGTATAAGGCTGGGTATTTGATTTTTAGACTGCCAAGGATTCATAGATGACCTGATAGTTCTTTGGGGGTACTAGAGAGAACTAGAGATGATTAATATAGTTCTCTACTGGTTACCAAAGAAGGGATCCTTGGCAGGTAAAGTTCCGCTAGAATCAGAGGAGGAATCCTGAAAATTACCCTTCCCCCTAAGCTCAACCAGGTTCAGCAGGACTAAAAGCAGAGCATCGGGCTCATTTAAACAGGAAAACCTAGAAGCCTAGCCCCAAATCACTCAGGGCTCACTCAACCAGGTAAACCTGGGAGCCCAGCCCCAAACCGCTCAACTGGAGAAAAGTTTTCTATTGTCCTAGGAGCCGCCCAAGCTCAATTGAGAAGAGCAGCCTTAAGGAAGGCCATAGGCTAAAGCCTGGAACTGAACTCCTGCTGCACCAGTCTAAACAAGCCACCATCTGTTAGAAACAGAGAATACTGGCCTATGCTGCACCTTCCTATGTACCGAGTTATGATGCCACTGGAAAAGATGTGTCCTCAAACTCATCTGCTAGCAGGCGGTGTAAAGTCACATGTCTGGACTGGTCTAGCAGGATAAGGATCTTGCTGTTTAATTTCCATTTAACCCATTTTATATATTAGCTGCGGAAACAAGAAAATATGAGTTAGGCCCAGGCTGGAGCTGACTTCAGCACTTCCTGTTCATTCAAGCTTCAGCCCAGGTCTATCTGAAACTGCTCATACATAGCTATCATAGTAAAGTGCTTCGCTAGCCCCTGGTCCTCTGTCTGTTGAATGTTCTTATAGCTGCTGCTCACAACCCACCTTTTAGGCCACTAGATAGTCATGGCTGGCACCTTGGGTTCTCCCTGGGATCCATACAATCCCCTATTTGGGACACTCCTCGGGCTGGTGATGCCCAAGAAAAAGAGCCAAAAATGTTAGTTGAAGAGAGACTTTGCCACCTGCCACTCACCACACGACCAATGGATCTGTGCATGCCTCTCTTGGCCACCCAACAGTGCCAGATGCTCACAGAACTATCCTAGGAGCCCTCATTATATCACCTTCCTACCCTGGGCTTGCTGCCAGACAAAAAAGTATCTCTCCCCTCGTCGCCTAGACCTTTTTGTGTTAGGCGTTTAATAAGTTTTAATAAATGAAATGAAATTGAAGTTAACTTTTTAAATAGCCCTGTATATTACAATTAAATATTCAAAATCATATAGGGAGTGTCTGCAGCCCCAGTCATCATGCACCATATCTAGTGGCTGGTTTAAGGGCCCATGATTGAGGATTCCAAAATGAACCCGGATAAACAGTGTCTGGTTGAGGACTATCCTTGTAATGATTGGGATGAAGTGAGCTGGGGTGGATATAAAATAGTGAAAAAAAAAATTCCCAGGTAGTTGTGAATGAATTCTTAAAATGCTGGATCCCAGCTCTGGTTCACATTGAGCTGAAAGCCTGAAAGGAAAATGGGAAAACTCTTTGGTTTCCCCAGAAAATGTTAAACCACTATACACTTCAATTCATTATTTTTTTAAGTAAGTGATCAGAAGAAACAAATCAATATTTAGTTACATTAAAACCAAATAAACAGTAGAAAAAGTAACAATTTTATTAGACAAAATTTGTAAGTTGTCACAATCAAATGAAAAATCAAAATGAATTGTAAATAAAGATAAGATTGATAACCTCATTAGGGCCCTGTGGGTTTATCTTTCCCAACAGTCCAATTTTTAATCCCTTTTTAGGAAGGATGCTACAGGGATCCCCTCATCTTTGTCATCTCTCCAAAGTTACTTTCTAATTAAAAGTACCTCAATACTTATGATTATATTAAACCATGCAGCAGTAAGAGGAAAAACCCATTACTAAATATCAGTAGATAAGGTCAGTCATGAATTTCCCAAGCCAGGTTTATTGGTTGCAGTGGGTTAGCCTGGCATATCTAGAAGATCTCTCCACAGGTTAGAGAACCTCTTGTAAGGAATCATACTCATTATTGGTTAATTCTGAACATACTGTGGTGGTAAGCATATTGGAATATAACTATTTCTAAAGAGATCAAAATTATCCATTAGTGAAGGGTTAGCACCTTCAGTAAGAGAGTAGCACCACAGGATTCAGTCTAAGAGGAAAGAACCAGTGTTATTCTGGCAGTCATCCTGAGATGGGATAAACAGGAATAAAGTTAAAAACATAACCGATTCGATTCCAGCTCATATAGTAACGGAAGAACTTCAACAGTCAGCCTATAAAGTAACCAAATAAAATGTAGATTACATCATTACTACTTTTCATGGACTACTATTTCTATTAACAGAAGAGAAAAGAAATAAGTATCATAAATGATAAATTTTACACAGACACTCAGATTTAAAAAAAAAAAAAAAAAAAAAAAAAAAAAGCACAAACTAAGAAACAAAACTGAAGCACTTCACCTGTGCAGCTAGAAATCCACCCAATGGAAATCCCAGACTTACCATTTTAGCACTCAACAACCGTGCCAGCTTTTCATCATTTCTTAGTTGTTCTTTCAGATCCCTCTGCTGCTTTTCCACTCTCTTGTGCTCCTCTGCCTCCTCTGCCAACAGCCTTAGAATATATTCCTCACTTGCTCTTCTCTCTTCTTCTTCCTGGACTTGTTGTTCAGCCTTCAACTGAAATGAGGACGTACTTAGAGACTCATTTGTAAAAATTCTGATGAAATTTAAAAGTTTCTTTTTGCAACATGCCTTGTAAACCATTGTGATCTTATTTTGGAACGACGATATATAAAACACCTACATAAATAAAACAAATGCCTTCCCAAAATCTTTTCACCAAATATTCCTATTGACATCTTCCATATTTTATAGGGTCAATTATCTGAAACAGAGCAGCTCAGATCGTGGGGATAATTTTACCTGGTTATCTTGAGTGATATATTCATCAGAAAACTAGCTAGTTAAATATCATAAGAACATAAGAAATTGCCATGCTGGGTCAGACCAAGGGTCCATCAAGCCCAGCATCCTGTTTCCAACAGAGGCCAAAACCAGGCCACAAGAACCTGGCAATTACCCAAACACTAAGAAGAACCCATGCTACTGATGCAATTAATAGCAGTGGCTATTCCCTAAGTAAAATTGATTAATAGCCATTAATGGACTTCTCCTCCAAGAACTTATCCAAACCTTTTTTGAACCCAGCTACACTAACTGCACTAACCACATCCTCTGGCAACAAATTCCAGAGCTTTATTGTGCGTTGAGTGAAAAAGAATTTTCTCCGATTAATCTTAAATGTGCTACTTGCTAACTTCATGGAATGCCCCCTAGTCCTTCTATTATTCGAAAGTGAAAATAACCGAGTCACATCTACTCGTTCAAGACCTCTCATGATCTTAAAGACTTCTATCATATCCCCCCTCAGCCGTCTCTTCTCCAAGCTGAACAGCCCTAACCTCTTCAGCCTTTCCTCATAGGGAAGCTGTTCCATCCCCTTTATCATTTTGGTTGCCCTTCTCTGTACCTTCTCCATTGCAACTATATCTTTTTTGAGATGCGGTGACCAGAATCTAACTAGAGTGGTTAAATTCAGCCCTGCCATTTTTGTGCAGATAAATGTATCTGTTAGTGCTGAAAATGCATGCTAACTGGTTAGATCAAAAACCCACCCTGTGAACGGCCCTGGCCTGGCCACTTTTTGGTCAGCTAAATTTGTCCACCTTGCAATTTAAAGCACATACATTTACCCAGGTGGGGGTAGGGTATTTTAACCCAGGTGATTTTAGCCAAGTAAATCTTTTCAAAAATAACCCCAAAGTTCCTGCAGCCACAACACCCTAATCTCTTCTTTGATATACATACCCTGTCATATTAAAGTTTATCTTAAAATGACTGTATACAATCATTAGGGAAGCTATTCTAATATTTGTTTCAAGTGCTTTAGCTTTCTGTGCTCCCACATTTTATTGGTCATCTTAGTAGATATGATATTGTTTATAATACATGATTCCCTTTATTTTGTACTGCAACACCCATACACATTTGTTAACTTAACAGTTGCATATGTGAATTACAGCATGATTGGTTCCGTCTGAACATCCTTTCAATACCTTAGTTTAATTTTTTTTTTAAAAAACTTTTATTCTTGTAATAAAATGGAAAATACATTTATAAAATATTTCCTCTATCTTCACTTTTGAGGAGAAATTTAAAATGTGGTAAAATAGGCGCCACATGATACGGTGGTAGAGGAAGTAGCTGGGACTTTTTGTTTCTGTGTGTTTTTCTGTAATTTATCCTTTTACTATGCTTAAGAAACGCCCCACCCCCACAACATGTCCAAAGTAGCATCAATGCCTCTCTCCCTGCATTATGGAAGCAAAAACACACTTTAAAGGAAGCCTGGACCTAAAGCTGTGCTCACAGACGAAGATGGCTACTGAGGATTTAACTGTTAATGATCCAGCTCTTTCTCCCAGTATGCTTACAGTGATGAAGTAGGTATTAGACCAACTTTCAAACAAGATTACATATCAGTCTAGACATTCAGTTTGAAATCGTAATTGAGAAAGTGGCTCACTTGGTTCTCCATAAATGAGAATTATACCAGTGTGGAGAAGACAGAAATAGTAGATGAGATGGCAGATTCCCTTAGAGCAGGGGTCCGCAAACCTTTCAAGGGAAGGGCCACATAAGTAATTTCAAATCACTTAGAGGGCTGGGGGGGGGGGGGGGTGGGGATTGGAGTTCCCCACAGAGAGTTTGCTAGATTATGGTGGGCTGGGTTGCAGGTCTGGCTTTTTGATGATTTGAAAGGGTGGAGTAGCCAATACTGATTTTTGGACTAAAGGTTAACATGGGTGGGTAGTAGGCATCCAGATCGGAGCCCTATTAATTGTATTCTTATTTATAAAGAACACCTAAGGGTGCAGCTGAAAAAGGATTAAGTAGTATACAACAAGCATCATGAGTGATACTATAAAATATTTTAACTCATTTATTTCAAGGACTTACCAACATTAAAAATGCCTTTTATCTTTATTAAATATAAATTACTACAGTTTATAGATACTCAAGCAGCAAAGGAAACATAACCAAAACATATCCAAATAACTCAAATAATAAAACAAATAATGTATTCTTTTATGAATCCTCTTTTCAGGAAGGCAGAAAACATAGCTACAATAAAATGCCAATAATCATAATATAAGAACAAGATTTGCCGCAGGTTCACATTACTATTTATTTATTTTTCTATACCGATGTTCAATTAGACATATCACACCGGTTTACAGAATAACAGAGGAATCTATTAACATAGACTTCTTATTTTACACTGAAACTTTGTAACATGAGTAACAATTGGACTGTGGAGAGTATAAGTGGCATTATAAATTATAACAGAAGTAGTGAAAACATTAAAACTTTGTAACAGATGTAACATAACTTGAGTAGTTGGGGTTGACCGCAATATAGGTTATAGCGGATATGTGATGGGGAGTGTTACATCAAGATATGTGGGAGAGGGGGAAATCAGTATGATTGAACATAGACTTCTTATTTTACACTGAAACTTTGTAACATGAGTAACAAATGGACTGGAGAGTCATACGTGGCATTAAAAATTATAACAGAAGTAGAGAGAACATTAAAACTTCGTAACAGATGTATCAACAATTTGTGTCATTGTGGTTGACTGCAATATAAGTTACAGTGGATATGTGATGGGGCGTGATACATCAGGGTATGGGGGAGGGGGGAATCTATATGATGTTTGTCTTGTGATTTTACTGTAATTTCGTGACATCTGTAGGTGCAATCTTATGAGAGGGGATGGGATTGGGATGGATGTTGGGTGGGGGGGGGGGGAATTTTTGAATTAGTTGTGTATCTATGGTTAAGAAGAGAGCCGTGGGGGGGTAGGGATTTTGTTGTCCAGTGGAGGAGTAGGGGGGAGGATCCCTAGGGGAGGGGTATCCAGGGGAGGGATGAGCGAAGTGAGTGGGTCTGGTGGAGGATTGGAGATTGTTTAAGATGTGAGACGCTAATTGGGTGGCGATGTGTGAGCTGGAGGGGGGAGGAGGACTCATCTTAGTGTGGTTGGCGGTGGGTGACGGGTGGTTGTTGGGTATGCTTTTTTGAAGAGCCATGTTTTAAGGTTCTTTTTGAATGATTGGGTTGTGGAGTCGAGCCTGAGTTGAGGTGGTAGACTGTTCCAGAGTGTTGGACCTGCTATTGTTAGGGATCAGTTCCTTGTTGGAGGTTAGGTGGGCGATTTTTGGTGAGGAAATTGGAATGAGTCCAGTGTTGGTGGAGTGGAGTGTTCTCTGGGTGGCTTGAAAGTGTAGGGCAGGGCTCAGCCAGTCAAATTTTTCAGTGTATAGTGCTTTGTGGATGAGTTTTAGAACTTTGTATTGAATCCTGTGTGGGACGGGGAGCGAATGAAGGTTTTTGAGGATTGGTGAGATGTGTTCAGATCTTTTGGTATTTGAGAGTGATCTTGCCACTGCATTTTGGAGGAGTTGCAGTGGCCTGAGAGAACTGGATGGAAGGCCCAGGAGTAGGGCATTACAATAGTCGAGTTTGGAAAATAGCAATGCTTGGAGTGCTGTTCTGTAGTTTTGAGCATAGAGCAGTGGTTTGATTTTTTTGAGAATCTGGAGTTTGAAGAATCCATCTTTTATTATTGAGTTGATATGTTTCTTCATGCTGAGTTCGTTGTCAATGAGTACACAGAGATCTTTGACTGAGGAGGTTATTTTCCCATCTGTGGCAGGTGCTGAGTTGTTGTCTTTGAGAGTTGAGATGGTTTTGTTGTTAAAGTGGAGTATTTCCTTTTTTTTGTGGTTGAGATTGAGGGACATTTGTGATAGAAGATTTGTTATCTTCTGAAGGTGGTTGTCCCAGGTTTTTAATGTGTTTGTGATAGTTTCTTTTATGGGGAATAGGATCTGAACATAGTCTGCATATAGCCCAACATGCAAAAAAAAAGCAAAATTGCTTACCTTGTAATAGGTGTTATCCCAGGACAGCAGGATGTAGTCCTCACATATGGGTGACGTCATTCACGGAGCCCTAATGCGGGAAAACTTCTGGCAAAGTTTCTAGAAGTTTTTAACTGGCAGCCTGGGGCTACTGAGCATGCCCAGCATGCCATGATATTCCCTGCCACAGGGGTCTCACTTCAGTCTGGTATGTAGCAATAAGCGTTAGCAAAGTAAAATAATAAAAGTCTGAGGCCCAACTCTGCGGGGTGGCGGGTGGGTTCTGTGAGGACTACATCCTGCTGTCCTGGGATAACACCTATTACAAGGTAAGCAATTTTGCTTTATCCCAGGACAAGCAGGATGCTAGTCCTCACATATGGGTGATTAGCAAGCTAGAGGCTGAGTTATTGTCCATGCAGGTAGCAGTGATGCGTTTTTGAGGAAATGATGCAGCCGAAGATCACAGCAGGTTGGTTGTTGAAGGAGTTGGGATTAAACTGGAAACAAGTTCCTTAAGACAGATTGTCCATAGGCTGAATCTTGTTGACCTTCCTTGTCCAAACAGTAATGAGCTGCAAAGGTGTGAAGAGAACTCCATGTTGCTGCTTTACAGATGTCAATGATTGGCACTGAACGAAAATGTGCTACTGAAGTTGACATTGCTCTCACTGAATGTGCCTTTACTCGCCCTTGGAGAGGAAGGCCTGCTTTTTCATAGCAAAACTGTATGCAATCTGCTAACCAATTGGATAGAGTATGCTTTCCCACTGCTTTACCTGGCTTATTTGGATCATAAGATACAAAAAGCTGATTGGATTTTCTGAGGGACGTAGTGCGATTCAGATAAAAAGATAACGCACGTTTGCAGTCCAAAGTGTGCAAAGCTCTTTCCCCCTGGTGAGAATGAGGTCTTGGAAAGAATGTGGGTAGAACTATGGATTGATTTAAGTGGAACTCTGTAACTGCCTTAGGAAGGAATTTTGGGTGTGTTCGGAGAATCACTCTGTCATGGAGAAACTTTGTATAAGGTTCATACGTGACCAGTGCTTGTAACTCACTAACCCTTCTAGCTGATGTGATGGCTATAAGAAAGATAGTCTTCCATGTGAGAAATTTAAAATCACAGGAAGGTATGGGTTCAAAGGGAGAACGCATTAATGCTGTTAAAACCAGATTCAGGGGGGAGCGTGACGTCACGCTGTTAGATGGCAGCTTGATCTTCGAGCTCCCGCAGCTACCCTCCAGATCCGCCGCAATCCGCGACCCTATTGCTTCTGCTGAACTCATATAACACTGTGCGATTACCCTGCTTACGCCATGGCTAGTAAGAAAAAAAACTATGGATCTACAACGTTTCTCTTACCAGAAAGAGAATTGCAAAGATCAGGCCTGCTTGCCGGCGGCGGAAACCGAAGCCCAAGATGGCGGATCTTCGCGCGCTTTATCCCCAGAGCCGACTCTGCCTGATCCCACACTGGATGAAGGCGCACTGTCTGAACCACCCAACCAGGGCTGAATTCCGAGAGTGGTTTGCCGGTATCAGGTCAGATTTGAAAGTGTATCGACAGGAACTATTTACTCGAGTCGAGGAAGTGCGGGAAGATCTAACGGCCCTAGGCCATCAGGTTGGCGACATAGACGTGCGGGTCGAGGGCCAGGCTGAGCAAATATCAGTACATAAAACCTTTTAGGATACCATGCGTGCCGATAACGCCCAACTCACGGCGAAAATCGCAGATTTAGAGAACAGGGCGAGACGGAGTAATCTTCGGTTCCGGGGCCTTGCAGAGTCGTCGGGGCCCGAGGACTGCCATGCACTGATCCATGAGTTTTGCCTACATCTTCTCCAGGAGACCACAAAAAGCGGTGATTTTGACCCCCCGGAAATTCTTTTTGATCGGGCACACAGAACCTTGCGAGCCCCGCAGGCTAACCGCCCGCGAGACATCATTGTCTGCTTCACCTCCTATCATATCAAAGAGCGGATTGCAGTGACGGCGCGCGAGAGGAACGAGTGGGCCTGGGAAAACCATAAAATAGCGGTTTTCCCGGATCTCTCTTTTGCTACGCTCCAGAACCGGCAGTCTTTTCGCGAAGTTACTACCTTTTTACGCAGCAAGTCAGTGAGATACCGGTGGTCTCATCCCTTCGGCCTATCCTTTTCACATGATGGCATAACCCACAAATGTTTGACCCCAGAAGAAGCTCTCCCGGGTCTCTCCAGCTTGGGCTTTGTGGCTTCGCAGCCCCCTCGTAAGGCTCAGGGAGCCGCTTCTGCACGGCCCCAACATCCAGCATGGCAGAGAGAGGGGAAGCGGAATAGCCGGCTCCGGCGACAATCCGGGGGTTCTTCCCCCATACAAGGCCTGGGCTGACTTCCTTCACTGCCATAACACGCGGTGAAATGTACTTTACTACCGTTGGGGATTACCTGCTGTACTATAATATGTATTTACTTGATTTGAACTGCTTGCACTGTTGTTGGATTGCGGATCGCCTGTTTATTTTACTATTTGAAAGTTGTATGTTATGGGTCTGGGGGGGGGTGGGAAGACTCCATCTCATGAACCTGTGACCTCACTTATTCTCCCCTGTTTGGAATGGGAGATAGTCTGCCTGGAGGATTTGGCAGACAAGGGACTAGGGGAGCACAGATTTGTCTGTGTTCTCATGGGAAGCATGCTATAGTGACTATTGTGCTCTTATGTTATTGTGACTGTCGATGCACCACTCCTTCATGCTGCATATTTTTTGCTAATGACAGGATGTTCTCTTTTTCTTTTCATTCCATATTACATATGCTATGTCTCTCTGACTGCTTTATGTACTCACTGGAATTCTTAACCCACCTACTATTCTTATGGTGGCTATCCTACGAGGGTTCTTGGGCCACAGTGATTCTTGTGGATACCTGGAGATCGCCTTTACCAGATAAATGGCTATGATAAAAGTATTAATCATTGAATGTTAAAGGATTTAACACTCCTCAGAAGAGATCCCTTTTTTATAGGGAGACAAGAACTTCCCATCCGGACACTGTCTTTGTACAGGAAACACACTTAACCCGCAGATACGAAGCATTACTGAAGTCTCCTACTTTTCCATATCAATATTTCTCTGCGGCGAACAAAAAGGCAAAGTATGCAGGAGTGGGCATCCTTTTCTCATCCCATATGGTATTTGAATGTAAGCAAGTGGTCTCAGACCCTCAGGGCCGATATTTATTGTTAAATATTACCATGTTTGACCGCGATTTCTCACTACTAACTGTATGTGCCCCGAACAGGGAACAGGCTGTCTTTTTTCAGCAGTTACACAGGGTTCTTCTCCACCACGCTTCGTGGCATCTTATTGTAGGGGGAGACTTTAATGTACCTCTCTCTCCCTCCTTAGATACCTCTAAGGGCTTCACCCACACGGCTCAGACACATACCAGAGCTCTTAAAGCTCTCATGTCTGACCATAATTTAATAGATTCCTGGAGATCCACCTTCCCACACTCAAGGTCCTATTCGTTCTACTCTAAACCGCATGATTCTTATACCCGTATTGATTATTTGCTGGTGGACAAAAATTTATTTCATATGGTTAGTAGACCTGAGGTGGGAATCGTGACGTGGTCCGATCATGCCCCAGTCTCACTGCACCTCGGTATACCTAATGGGGATTATGGCCATAGGTTTTGGCGACTCAATGATTCCCTTTTACAGGATCCGCAGTTTATACAGTCCTCTACGGAGGTGATTTGAGATTATTTCACTATTAATGTGGGCTCCGTTTCTTCTCCAGTTACGGTATGGGATTGCTTTAAATCCTATATTAGGGGACATTTTATTTCCTTTGCCTCGCATACTAAGAAAATGAAGGAGGCGGCCTGCTCCAGGCTACGGGCCCGCATAGCGGATCTTACGAACCAACATTGTCGCTCTCTCTCTAAGAGCACTCTGTCTCAGCTTACCAAAAGCAGAGAAGAGCTGCATAGGCTTGAATTGGAACACGTTGCGCACGCCCTGAACCTCACCAGGCAAACACATTTTGAGGGAGGAAACAAGGCTGGGAAGGTGTTGGCACACCAGCTAAAAAAACAGTCTTTTCAAAACCACATACTCAAGATAAAAAATGAAAAGTGACAGATTGAGACAGCCAATTCGGCTATAACACAGCAATTTCTTAAGTTTTATCGAGATCTCTACTCAGCAGAAACTCATATCTCACCCGCAGATATACTCCACTATCTCCACACGCTCCCCCTGCCTCGTCTCACTCAAGAAATGCGAGACAGTTTAAATGCGGCAATCACGACTCCGGAGATTTTAGAGGTTATAAAGACTCTTAAGGTGGGCAAGGCCCCAGGTCCCAATGGCTTAACAGCCAAATTATAAATTATAAATCTTTCAAACACGTCATAGCCCCACATCTCCAGAGTCACTTTAATTACCTATGGGAGGGGGGATCCCTGCCCCCGGATTCCAATATCGTTGGCATTACTATTATAGCCAAGCCTGGGAGAGATCCGGCTTTATGTGCCTCCTATCGGCCGATTTCGCTGATCAACTTGGACCTTAAAATCTTAGCCAAAATCCTGGCCAATAGACTAAATTGCTTTATAGCACGTATTATCCATCCTGACCAGGCTGGCTTCATACCTGGCCGCATGGCCAGCAATAATGTGCGTAAAATTAACAACATTATCTGGGGTGCCTCCCAAAGCCAGGTTGACCATCTACTTCTGGCCATCGACGCAGAGAAGGCCTTTGACATGGTCCACTGGCCTTTTTTGTTCCAGGCCCTACAGGAAATGGAATTTGGCCCCTCTTTCCACAACTGGATCCAAGCCCTATACTCCAACCCCTTAGCCTGCATCAAAATCAATGGCAGGTATACTGATCCATTCCCGGTACAAAGAGGGACGAGGCAGGGTTGCCCCCTGTCCCCCTTATTATTCGCCATATTCCTTGAGCCCTTGGCAATCTCTATCAGATCTAATAGAGGGGTGCACGGATTTACTATTCCCACATGTGAATCCAAATTGTCTCTGTTTGCTGATGACATCATCTTTACGGTGGGTAGCCACCTCATGACTCTCCCGATTCTAGAAACGGAGCTGGTGCAGTTCAGCGCTGTCTCTGGTTTCAAAATAAACTGGGACAAGTCAGAAATTTTGAACATAACCTGTCTCCCTGCTACGGTTGGTATATTGAAAGAAAGACATGCATTCCGGTGGGCCACGCATAAGCTTAAATATCTTGGGGTATATCTTAGTAATAATATATCAGAACTGTTTTAACTTAACTATGTTCCCTTACTTAAAAAAATTGATGTGGACCTCGAACAATGGAACGCACTCCCCCTCACTTGGATCGAACGCCTGGCTACTATCAAGATGAACATCCTCCCGAGGTTTCTTTATCTTTTTCAGACTCTACCTATCATGGTGGGATGCTCCATTTTGCTTCAATGGCAACGTAAGCTGCTGCGCTTTCTCTGGAGACATCGCCCGCCACGGGTGGCACAAAAAATCCTCTATCAGACCAAGTCATTGGGCGGTCTGGGCCTTCCTAATTTGTCTCGCTACTACGCGGCTGCACAGCTTCGCCCTATAATTGACTGGCACAGCTCGACCTCTGTTAAACCGTGGGTCACTCTAGAACAAGCATGGATAACCCCGGTACCATTAGCCTCTCTTCTCTGGCAGCCTGCTTCCACATGGCGCGCAAACCTTAAGCTACCGCCGTGCACCCGACTGACCTACAATGTGTGGAAACAGTGGAAATCTAAGCTTGTGGGCACCTATGACTATCATTCTCTCACTTTTTTGTTCCACAACAACTTATTCCCTGCAGGTCTTCCTACTAAAGCCTATGCACTATGGAAATCAAATGGCATCTCCTGTGTTCAACATGTTCTACGACGAGACACTCTTCTATCTTTCTCAACGCTACAAGAGACCTACCAGCTTACTTCTGTGGAATTCTTGCCTTACATGCAGCTACGTCACTTTCTACTCAATGCTCAACAAAAGGGATTATTGGCCCCCCACACGCTCCATGTTTGAAGGATATTGTGATAAGGCCCCCAGTATTTTTGGGGTTCTCTAAAATCTACCAACTATTGGCTGTGCAACCGTTCAGTAAACATACCCACATGGTTGCCTGGGAGGCCGACCTCCAGATTTCTGTTTCCGAAGAGGAATGGACAACTATATTCTCCACTATTTCCCGCGGAAATCTCTCTGCCAGGATTATTGAAGTCAATTATAAGATATTATATAGGTGGCATCTGACACCCGCCAGGCTCCATCGCTACTACCCCAGAGTGGACCCTCACTGTTGGCGTAATTGTCGTCATGTTGGGACCTATTTGCATGTGTGGTGGGACTGTGAATTTATTAAACCCTTATGGTCCTATGTATCCCAGTTATTGTCCGACATACTTAAAATACCTTGCCTCCTATCTACAGCACAGGCACTCTTATTCTTCAATGACCCTTCTCTTACCACAGCGGCCCAAACATTAATGCATCAAATCTGCACGGCTACAAAAATGGAGATTGCTTACCATTGGAAGCGAGCTCATCCGCCCACACCGGATGAACTTCTACAACGCTTGGACAAGGCCTGTACTCTGTATCGTCTAACGGCACTGAAATATCATCGTCTTGCCAAATTTAATCAAGTTTGGGAACCATATATCTGCTGGAGACCATTGACTTTTACAGTATAGTTTCTGGATGATATCTATTAGCCTAACCATACTGGCTTTTGACATCCTGACTGAGTTAGTTGGAGCTTCGCTCAGAGATGTGCTGACAGTACATAGCATGCGGGGGGGGGGGGGGGGGGGGGGGAGGGGGGGTACTTAAGGTTTTCATTCATCTGATGTTGTATTGCATTTTATTGCTTATCAGATAACTTGCTGTTGTGTTTGAAACTGCTTTTCTGTTTGGAATATTTATCTCAGCAATAAAAGTGTTAATAAAAAAAAAAACAAAAACAGATTCAGGTCCCATTGTGTGACTGGAGGCCGAATTGGTGGTTTAAGGTGAGTTAGACCTCTCATAAACCTACTGACGAGAGGTTGTGTGGATATAGGTGCATCTCCTATCTTGTTATGATAAGCTGAGATTGCGCTCAAATGTACTCTGATTGATGAAGTCTGAAGACCAGAGTCTGAAAGATGGTACAAATAGTCTAGAAGAGAAGTCATGGGGCAAGTGAAGGGATCAATATTGTTTTGCTTGCACCAGAAAGTGAACCGTTTCCATTTGAAAGAATAATTCTCTCTTGTGGAAGGTTTGCGTGACGCTATAAGCACTTGAGAAACATTAGTTGAAAGATTGAGTGGTTGTAGGACTAAGCTTTCAACATCCATGCAGTCAGGGATAGGGATTGAAGGTTGGGATGGCGCAACCGACCCTGATCCTGAGTTATGAGATTGGGAGCTACTCCCAGGCATATTGGATCCCTGACTGAAAGGTCTAGCAGTGTGGGAAACCATACTTGTCGAGGCCAATATGGGGCTATGAGTATCATGGACCCTTTGTCCTGTTATAGCTTCACCAGCGTCTTGGTGATAAGCGGTATTGGAGGATATGCATATAGTAGGCCTGAGTTCCAAGGGCGAGCAAAAGCATCCTTGGCTGGCTGGTTCTTCTGTTTGTGTAGAGAACAGAAGTTGTCCACTTTGTGATTCAGATGCGACACAAAGAGGTCTGTTGTTGGTTGTCCCCAACGTTGGAATATCTTGGTCGCTATCGAGGGATTCAGGGACCACTCGTGTGGTTTGAACTGGCGACTGAGTCGGTCTGCTAGTATATTTTGAATTCCTGCTAGATAAGTAGCCTGTAGGAACATTGAGTGACTCAAGGCCCAGTCCCAAATTTGTGCAGCTTCTTGACAAAGGAGATACGAGCCCATACCTCCCTGTTTGTTGATGTATCACATGGCTACCGTATTGTCTGTTTGGATCAGCACAGTCTTGTGTGAGAGGCAGCGCATAACGTATAGCTCGAAGTTCCAGAAAATTGATTTGATATGTAGCTTCAAGTTTTGTCCAAGTTCCTTGAGTTTGAAGAGAGTTTATGTGAGCTCCCCACCCCAAGTTGGATGCATCTGTAGTTAATGTTATCCGAGGGACCGGTTTTTGGAAGGGTAGGCCCTTGCGTAAATTGTCCTTGATTGTCCACCATTGTAACGAGGAGTGTAGTTGGTGGGTTACTTGGATTTGATAATGTAGTGGTTGAATGGCTTAGATCCATTGTGATCGAAGAGTCCATTGGGTTAGTCTCATGGCAAGTCGTGCCATAGGAGTGACATGAACTGTTGAAGCCATGTGGCCTAGTAAGGTTAGAAACTGATGAGCTGTCACTTGTTGTTGTATGGAAATTGAGTACGCCAACAGGGACAGTGTGACTGCACGATCTTCTGGAAGAAAAGCCTGTGCAATATTTGTGTTTAATTCTGCTCCTATAAATTGGAGTAGATGAGAAGGGTTCAGGTGGGATTTTTGATAATTGATGAGGAATCCCAGCTTGTGAAGTAACTTTATTGTGTAATGCAGAGAATTTACTGCTCCTTGTTGTGATTGACTTTTGATTAGCCAATCGTCGAGATAAGGAAAAACATGAACACCTTGTTTGTGTAAATGTCCCGCTATCACTGCCAGGCATTTGGTGAATACTCTGGGAGCTGAAGCCAGGCCGAATGGTAACACTCGGTATTGGAAATACTGATGTCCTACTGTGAATCGCAGATACTTGCGATGAGGCGGGAATATAGGAATGTGTGTGTAAGCATCTTGAAGATCCAGAGAACAAAGCCAATCTCCCTTTTGTATGAGTGGAAGCATGGTGCCTAGCGAAACCATCCTGAATTTTTCTTTTCTTAAGAATTTGTTGAGATTTCTGAGATCTAGAATGGGACGTAGGCCTCCGGTTTTCTTTGGAATTAGGAAATACCAGGAATAGAATCCTCTGCCCTTTTGAGCGTGTGGTACGTGTTCCACAGCTTTTGCTTTCAGAAGAGCAGATAATTCTGTTTGTAACTGAGGTATGTGATTGAGATGAGGGTTTTGTGGTGGAAACCCCTGAGGGAGAGATAAGAAGTCTAGGCGGTAGCCTTGATGAATTATGGACAGGACCCAATGATCGGTTGTAATTTTTGTCCATTCCTTGTAGAAATGGGAAATTCTCCCTCCAACTGGTAAGGTGGGATAGGGGTTGGGAAATTGGCTTTGTGCTCTGAAATTTGTTTCAAAAGCCCGAGGTAGAACCTGTTTGAGGAGGTGGTTGTGGCCTTGCAGACCGTTGTTGTATCTGTTGCGGTCTTTGTTGAGACCTTGGAGGTCTTGACCTAGAGGCCGGAGGATAGTATCTCTTCGGTCGATAGAAGGGACGTTTAGCCTCTCTACGTGGTGGTCTGCGAGTTGTGCGAGTTGCAGGGTCATGAGGCAACGTTGAGAGTTGTTTCAATGTTTCCGAATGCTCTCGAAGCTGGGCGACGGCATTCTGCACTTTGGTGCCAAACAAATTATCTCCCTGACAGGGAAGGTCTACTAATTTGTCCTGGACTTCAGGGCGTAAATCTGAAGCCTTTAGCCAGGCCCACCTTCTTGCACTGATGCCGGATGCTGCTGTTCTAGATGATGTTTCAAAAGCATCATAGGCTGCCCCTTACCTCATGCTTTCCTGCATCTAAACCCTTTTGGATAATCTGTTGTGCTGCCTCCTGTTGTTGCTGAGGCAGAGAGGGTAGAAACTCTTCAATTTGTTTCCAGAGATTCCTCTGGTGCTGTGTCATGTAGAGCTGATATGCAGCAATTTTAAAGTTGAGCATGGCTCCCTGGTAGATTTTTCTGCCCATTAAATCTAAAAATCTACTGTCCTTTCCTGGAGGGATTGAGGCATGAGTCCTGGATCTGCGAGATTTTTTCTGAGCAGATTCCACAACCAGGGAATTGTGAGGAAGTTGAGGTTTCTCAAATCCTGGGGCTGCTTGAACAAGATAAGTAGAGTCTACCCTCCTGTTTACAGAAGGGGTTGTGCATGGATGTTCCCATATCCTCTGCTGAAAGCTGTAATAGCACTTCGTGTACTGGAATGGCCAGATTGTGCTTAGGAGGATCTACAAACTGTAAAATTTCAAGCGTCTGCTGCCTCTCATCCTTTTCAGCCTGGAGTTGGAAGGGTATGGACTCAGACATTTCTTGAATAAAAGAGGAAAATGAAAGGTCCTCTGGAGGTGACTGCTTTTTGGCTTGAGGTGGAGAAGCCTCAGACAAGAAATCTTCTGAGGAAGGCTCAGATTCTGTGTCTGACCAAGTATCAGAAGTAGGAAGGTGATACTGAGGAGGTTCCGGCCTCTGAGGTGGAGGTACCCCTGAAGGTCCTTGCAAGGGATCTTGAGGATCCGGTGAAGGCTCTCTGTCCTCTTCTTCTTGTCCAGGTACTACGGGCAATGAAGCCAGGAGGTCTTGATACCTCTTAGTGAGGATGCTATGTAACTGTGCTTCAGAAGTGGAAGTGTCTGGAACTGTGGAGACAGCTGTAAATGAAGAGTGTTTAAATTTCCCCGATGACTTTTGAGTGGAAGATGTTTTTCTTGGCACAGGTGCTTTAGACGGTGCCATGGTGTAGAGCGACATCGATTGTGAATTAGGTGGCATCGATGAAGTATTGAAGGTGAACATCGATATTGGAATCATCGATGAAATAGGTCTGGTAGGCATCGAAGGCATCGGAAATTGTGAAGGAACCGATGGCATCGATGGTGCGTATAATGGAAGTGGAACCATCATCGAAGAAGTCATCAGTGGAATCGAAGAAGTCATCGCTGGCATCGGCTGAGGTGTCGGCATCATCGGCATCGGCTGTGAAGCCGGTATCGAAGGCAGAGACATCGGCGATTCCGCCGGCATCGACACGGTGGTCGGCATCGGCGATGACACCGGAATTTGATGCTGCAAGGCATCAGTGACTATTTGTTTAATTAAAGCAGTCAAGTCAGTAATCGGAGTTGATACTTGCTGCGATGTCGACGGTATCAATTCCGGAACAGATGGCACCGAAGTTGAGGAGATCCTTTGCTTCTTAGGGGTCGGTTCCCCCGGCGGCGGAAGCGGCGGGATCGATCGATGCCGTCGGTGCTTGTGCTTCGATCTTGGTTCGGATACCGACCTTGTCGATGATGTGGAGGGTGTTGGAGAGGAGGCATCCCCCGAACCCTCCGGAAGTCTTTTTTTGATCAGTATCTTCTTTGTGAGGCCTACCGGCGATGATTTTGTGGAAGTCGTCGGTGAAGGCCCTGATTGAATCTAGAAAATTTGTGCCATTTTTTCTTGGCGGAGTTTTCTGCCTTTTACCGTCATTTCTTGGCATTTTGGACAGGCAGCGATGTCATGCTCTCCTCCAAGGCACCAAACGCATTCGGTATGCGGGTCCGTTATGGACATTGTTCGGTTGCAGGCTGGGCACTTTTTGAAGCCTGATGTTTTCTCAGTCGACATCCGTCGATGGAAAGTAGGAATTTTCTTTAGCGAAAAATAAGGTATTTGTCACCGGCCAGAAGACTGAAGTGAGACCCCTGTGGCAGGGAATATCATGGCATGCTGGGCATGCTCAGTAGCCCCAGGCTGCCAGTTAAAAACTTCTAGAAACTTTGCCAGAAGTTTTCCCGCATTAGGGCTCCGTGAATGACGTCACCCATATGTGAGGACTAGCATCCTGCTTGACCTGGGATAAATATTAAAATTATGGTGTCATCTCAGCAACAGCAAAACAAACTCACTCCACACTCAAATACTTTGGGGCCGATGCAATAAATGAGCGTGGAAAACAGGCGCTCAGTGTTAAGCGCCCACTTTCTTAACATGCACCCAGGCACCTCTCCTGGGTGCGCGATTCAATATTCAAATGAGGGGTCACGCTGTCAAGGAGGTACTAGGGACAACTGCATACCCCTAGTGCCTCCTTGGCAGTGGGCGCCCAGGAGATGTCGGCTGTCAGCGGGTTAGGAAAACAGACGCTCAATTTTACAAGCATCCATTTTCCAAACCGGTGCACAGCCATGGGTTAGGAAAATGGACGCTCATTAATTGAGCTTCCATTTCCCTAACCTGACTGCTAGCATTTTTTTTTAATCCTTTTAAACCTTTTGATTCCTCCGACTTAATATTGCCACGATATTAAGTCAAAGGATATACAGAAAAGCAGTATTATCTGCATAACATTTTGGGCTGCTCAGAAATTAACACTTGCTCTGGGCAGGCGTTAATTTCTGAGCATAAAAATGTGTGGGTCAGGCACACTTTTTTTTTTTTTAGATCTGGTGTGAATAACTAATAGACTCCCCAACATGCATTTGCATGTGATGAGCGCTATTAGTTTCGCTGTGGGTTAGACACGCTAATCCCCTTATAGCATAAGGGGCTGTGGACGCGAGTCCAAATTGTGCATTCAACCACAGGCTAAAGAGTGCGCTCGGCCCCTCTGTGAAGGAACAAATACCTAGAACCCTGTTATATCATAACAGCACTTTTGGGATTCAAACAGTAGCAACCTTATATATGAAAAAGAAGCAATGCAAATATTACACCAGGTCCCAGAACACTAATACATCACCTACTGGGGAAACAGAACAAGCCAGACTACAAGAAATCCCTATAGAGAAACTACATACTAGCAGAAACACTACACTTCAGTCATACACACAGAACACAGATCAACACTTACCTAATACAGAATAAGGGACTACGAATTAGAAACATAAGCATGTAAACAAAATTGAAAAGGAAAGCCCATGAAACCAGATTCTGTGGACAGTGGAATACTGGGAGAAAAAAAAAAAAGGCAAAATATAAAAATGTAAGAAATGTACCTTCTTGAAGATGGCATAATCCAATTGCTAAAACTCAAAATATATATTTTTTTAAACTTTACTATCTGATCTTTTTATTTCTCTAATCTGTTGGTCTCGCTCTTTTTTTCACTTTCCCCTTCTGTCTTTTCCCAATTCCTTTTGCAGGTTTTCTAGTCTGTTTCTTCTCTCTCCTCCTGTCTTCTTCTCTTCCTCCTTCGTACACACAGACTGACTCCCATACACAGGCGCTCTCTCCTCCCCTCCACACACACAAATAGGCGCTCTCTCTCACACACAGGCACAGAGGTGTTCTCTCACACTCCCATACACACGCAAACTCGTGCTCTCTCATTCCCACACAAGGCTAGCAGCTTTCGTCAGTGCTGCCTGGTCCTGCTGCCTCATCTCAACACTGTCAGGGTCTGGCATCCCTGCCAGTTGCTCTCATCAGCAGTTGATTCTACTGCCTCTTCTCATCCTGGCAGGGTCCATCCTCCCCACCAGCAGCTTTTGTTTGCGTCAGCTGGTCCCACCAACTCTTCTTGCACTGGCAGGGCCTGCACAACCGTACCAACTTGTCTGACTTCGCTCTGCATTACAAAACCCCAAAACAAACATACATGGTGGGCTGGTAAAATGAGCTCAGAGGGCCACTTTCAGCCCACAGGCCATGGGAGACCCCTGGCAGTGACCTGGCAGAAGGTAGAGAAATTAGAAAGGTCTTATAAATATCTTGCTGAAAAGAAGGAAGACCTTGAGAACAGACATCAAAATATCATCCGTATCATATGTCTCCCTGAAAAAGCAGAGGAGTCAAGTTTAGTGGAATTATTTTCCACATGGCTGCCGCTTGTTCTCAATATGATGGTCTGTTACAAACTTTATGACTGATCGTGCCACACCTGAAGGACATAGGAGACAGAGATCAGTAATCATTTGCATGCTTCACAGATAAATTCTAATGACAACAGTTCATCATTTAAGAGGTATCTTCTATCAGGACTCAAAGTTTTTCATCTTCCAAGACTTCTCTGCTGAGCTGCAGTGCTGCCAGCAATTCACAGCAGTGAACAAATGATGCTACCCTATACAATGATGTACCCGGCCAAACTCAAAAAGTTACTAATGATGGTCAAACTGGTTTTTTTTGAAGCTAGTAAGGAGGCCAGTTTGTTAATTTTCCTGACGAGCAAAGCATGGTTCAAACAACTGAAGTATGGTTCCTTTTTCTCTTAGATGCTGCATACTTCATGTGCCAAGGGTTGAACACAAAGGCAAATATAATAACCGTGCTATGAATATGGTCTGAATCATTGCAGTGAGGGACCAGGGGTTCTTTTCTCTTTTTTTGATCCTGTTTAGGGATTTCTGTGGTGGCGCACACACACACACAGGCAAATGAATAATGCTTCGGCACCCTGGCGAGCCGAGCCACCCCCCATGTTGGACTTTTGGTTTTGCTCCTTTTATCTCTTCTGGTTTTAATTTTTTTTCCTTTATGTTGAGCCACCAATTCTGTTTTTTTCTATTGTTTCGGTTGGTTTGATTTGGAGGGGGGGAGGCAGGAGAGAGGTTTTAAAATTTAAAGAGTTGTGCACCAGTCCTAGGCCCCAAAAATTCTCACACCTGGGAACCAAGACAGGGGTAGCAGGGGTTACAGTGACAAGTGCTTGGTTATGCACAAGACTTCAACCACGCAGATTCCAAGTTATGGAATTTACTAGACAAGAGAAAGACTGATACTTTATGCATATCCAGCATAGCTCTCTGCTTCAACGGCAGGGGAGAAAGACTGATACTTCACTTTCAATGCATATTCAGCATAACTCTCTGCTTCAACGGCAGGGGGAATGAAGAAAAGTGGATCTATATACAGGCAACAACCAACAAGGACTAAATTACATAGTCTGGGTAAACAAATAAGCATGGGTGTAGCTTGCTTATTACGGCGGTTACTACCCCTAATTAAGCTAGATATTTCACTTAGATGCAGTTCCAACACTGCTCTCTACATTATTTTATTTTATTTATTTAACACTTTTTTATACCGACCTTCATAGTAATAACCATATCGGATCGGTATTAATGGTGGGGTGGAAGGGAAATAGAACAAAAGGTTACTAAGAGCCAAGAGTAACAGATAAGTATGAGAAAAAAAAAGTGCGAAACTTGCTGGGCAGACTGGATGGGCCGTTTGGTCTTCTTCTGCCGTCATTTCTATGTTTCTATTATATCCTCTTTAATTACTTTATGCTGATGGGGTTCATAGGTTAATTTAGATTGTTAAAGTTAGACCTCCAAGCCTTTAGATACAGTTAAATATTGTTTTTGGTTTTGCAGTATTACTGTCATTCACATTAGAATTGTATTTTGCAAATATTGCCAGGAATATGGGATATGGCATTTAACATGGCTTTTTATAGAAACATAGAAATGACGGCAGAAGAAGACCAAACGGCCCAGTCTGCCCAGCCTGCCCAGCAAGCTTTCACACTTATTTTTTTCTCATACTTATCTGTTTCTCTTGGCCCTTATTAGTAACTTTTTGGTTCTAGTTACCTTCCTCCAGAAGGACATTCCAGGCATCCACCACCCTCTCCGTGAAGAAATACTTCCTGACATTGGTTCTGAGTCTTCCTCCCTGGAGCTTCAAATCATGACCCCTGGTTCTGCTGATTTTTTTCCCCCAACGGAAAAGGTTTGTCTTTGTCTTTGAATCATTAAAACCTTTCAAGTATCTGAAAGTCTGAAGAATCTAAATATGTATGCCCTGGAGGAAAGGAGGAGCAGAGGTGATAAGATACATTCTCTCCTCATAAGGCATTCGATGAAGACCACCCACCTTCAGAGATACGGTCTCCAGAACTGAGCACAGTACTCCAGGTGAGGCCTCACCAAGGACCTGTACAAGGGGATAATCACTTCCCTTTCTTACTCGATATTCCTCTATGCAGCCCAGCATTCTTCTGGCTTTAGCTATCGCCTTGTTACATTGTTTCGCCGACTTCAGATCGTTAGACACTATCACCCCAAGGTCTCTCTCCTGCTCCGTGCACATCAGCCCTTCACACCCCATCGAATACAGTTCTTTCGGATTTCCACACCCCATATGCATGACTGCACTTCTTGGCATTTAATCTCAGCTGCCATATCTCTTTCAGCATCCTTAAATCCCGTCTCATTCTCTCCATTCCTTCCGGCGTGTCCACTCTGTTGCAGATCTTAGTGTCATCCGCAAAAAGACAAACCTTACCTTCTATCTATCCCTGTGCCATCAGGAAAACCCTGTCCTGCTTTGTGTTGAACTGAACACCAAAATACTCCAGTGACTTAGAAAGGAACTCCCGCGAAGATACCATTGCTTCACCGTTTCAGCTGTTCTTACAGTTTGGAGTTCCTTTCTATGCATAATTGTGGTCAGTAAGCTGTTTTATCTGAGTAACTGCTTTGGGAACTTGTCTTTCACCTTTTGGACAACCCTCCACGAGGCCCCTTTTCAACTCTAGCGTTTTCCCTTGATAGAATATCTGGACTTGATCATAGACTTTTGAGTTAAGCACCTTTGTCACTTATAGAAGGTATCCCTTCGACACTTATAGCAGTTTTTCTGGGCCTCTGTCCCTCCTGTCGCAGCCCATGTGGCAACACATGGTCCGTGTCGGGGGACCGAAACCTCTGTTTAAGAATCCATGAATAAAAGGTGTAAACGCTTGATCCAAGGCTTCATTCACATTTCTCGTGATTAATTCACCATAAGGATCCATGAACTTTCTAGCGCTATATACCTCATAAATCAGTAGTAAACTGATATATTTTTGGGTTCCTTTTCTCCTCAGTTTGATAGCTGGGAAAGACAGGGCTTGAAATATGATGGGCAACTGTGGTCTGGTAAGCAAATTAACTCCTTTATAGAGTTATAAAGGAAATATAATTTACCTGATAGAACCTATGCCCATTACATAAATTTCAAGGTTTTATTAACCAGAATAAAGAACCAAAGCTGGACCCCTAGAATCTCTAAGCTTATAGAATGGGTGATTTTTGGAAGCAAGCAATCTGATCAGATTATGATATCAAATTGATGCATATACCATTTAACAGTCTATTTCAAAGCACAACCTCTTGTTGACAACTGGAACAATGAGCTTTCCTTGCACTTTGAAGAATGGGATGAGATTATGGGAAGACACTCATAAAATGTCTCTTTGCCATAGATGACTGGATTTAAACAATTAGATTGCTTCACAGAACCTAGACACAATGGACTTTAAGTCAGATGGGAGGAGTAGCCACCAGTGTTGGAGGGGGTGTCTCTAAATGGATTTTCATATTCCCAAGTGGTAGACCTACCCCAAAATATCAGATTTCTGGAGATCACGTGATGTGGTGGGCTTACTAGGACGTGTCCCTGCGAGCTCCGGCTTTCTCTCTGGTGATCCCTCACCATTTTTCGCTACCCCCTTGAATTTTTTTTGCTGAAATTGTCTCTGTTTTTCAGCTTGGCCTGGCTACACTGTGGGCCACTTTTCTTGCGCTGTATGGCTACTAGAACTCTTCGGAAAGAGAAAGACAAGCCGAAGTGGACGAGCTGACCAAGCAAGCGGCGGCGAGCGCAGAAAAAATTGATGACTTAGAAAATCGTTCCCGCCGGAACAATCTTCGGTTTGTAGGGTTTCCTGAAACCCTCTCCGAGGCCGACCTGCCCCGCCTGCTTGAGGCGTGGTTGCTTAGTATTGTGCCGTCCTTGGCGTCCCCCTCTGGGGGCTTGTTGGAGCGTGCGCACCGGGTGGGGCGGCGGCCGGAGGGAGAAACGGCTAATCGACCACGAGTGATATTGGCCCGTTTCTTACATTTTGCTCATTGCTCGTTGGTTTTGCAGCACTTCAGGAAAGCCCGAGATCTCACCTTTGAAACACACCGTATCATGATCTTTCAGGATTATTCGCCGCGGGTCTCACTGCAAAGGAAGGCCTTTAATGAGATCTGCTCGGAGCTGGTGAATAAACAGATTAGGTTTGCCCTTATGTTCCCAGCTAAATTAAAGATTATGCATCAAGGACAAACCAAAATGTTTGACTCAGCAGGGGCAGCAAAATCTTATGTTCAATCTCTACCGGGGCCTGCATCTTCGTCTACCTCGTGATTGCTGGCTGAAGACCACATTTGCTTTACCGCATTGGCGTTTTGCCAATAGCATGCCTGCAGTTTTCATCGGGCCTTGCTCATCCGGGCTTCTGCTAAGCCCACCTAGTTCGGTTTTGCCTTTGTTTTTGCTGTCCTAATATATTGCCATTGAGTCTAATGTATCTGCAGCGCCATTGATTGTATTACATGCGCCCTTGGGGATACGTGCATAAGGGGGTTGGAAGTTTTTACTGTTTTGAATTCGAATGAGGGGTCCCAGGGAGAAGCCGAACACACGTTACATCTTCGTGCTCTCCCCCTTATTTCCCGGTTGTATCTCTATGACTGGGGGATGGGGATCTTTATGCTGTGGTTTGTTATTGGGGGAATGATAGGGTGGGGGGAGGGGGAACTACCGGTAGAGAGCCTATACGTAATTCTATTGTTTAGTTTGTATCATGGTACTATCTCCTTTTGTTGGATTTGGAACTTGTACTGTATGGCATGGATTGTGCTCCAGCAGGGCCGCCTACACGCCCACAGAGCGCTCTTATTTGGGCGGACACCTGGGCTTCCTAGTAGCCTGTTAATTTATGCTAATGTCTCTTGAAGTCATAACTTGGAATGTAGCGGGCTTGGGCACCCCAGTCAAACGTGAAAAGGTTTTAGCATGCTTGGGTGGACTTCGTGCCAATATAATATTTCTCCAGGAAACTCATCTGTCCCCTCCGGAGGCTCTTAAGCTACAGAAAAAATGGGTAACACAGGTCTATTCTGCTTCAGGAACTTCCAAAAGCAGAGGGGTAGCCATTTTACTGCATCAGTCGGTTCCCTTTATCAAACAACAGGTGGTGGCAGACCCTGAAGGTCGGTATGTGGTGGTCAAGGGGCTGTTAAGGGGCTCGCCGATCATATTGGCATCGATTTATGCTCCAAATGTCTATGATCACACATTTTATACTTCTCTGCTTTCTATTATCACTGATTTAGGGGACTGCCCTGTGATCCTCGGGGGTAATTTTAATTTTGCCATAGACTCGGTGCTCGATAGACTGCCTCCTAGAGGTGGGCACCAGATAAGTGAGCGAAAGGGACCCAATTATTTATGCAAGCATTTGGGATTGTTAGACCTCTGGAGGGTGCTTCACCCTGGGGACAAAGAGTTTACCCATATAGCCAAAGCGCATCCATCGCGGTCCAGGATCGATTATTTATTTATTTCTGAACCATTATTTACTAAATTCACTAAGTCCACCATCGAGCCTTTAGTGATCTCCGATCACTGCCCAGTGTCTGGCACCTTCCAAATCGGTGGACCGGGCGCAGGGGGTCAATGGCGTCTCCCCTCCTCTCTGGCAAATGATCCTGCTTTTGCTGCTTTTCTAACAGAAAGATGGCGGATTTTTATGGAATCAAATGCACAGCATGTCGACCAACCGATTCTTCTGTGGGAAACAGCAAAATGTGTTCTCAGAGGGGACATTATTAGCTATTCTAGCTACAAGAAAAAGAAGATGGATAGGGAGATACTAGATCTGGAGAAGCGCCTCAAGGGTCTTCAGCGTCAGTGCTCGGGACCCTGTGATGTGCAGTGGAGTGCCCAATTTAGAGAGACACAAACTGCCCTGAATGCTTTGCTTCACGCTAGAGCGGCCCGTCACCTCAGGCACAGACAGTTTAATCTTTTTGCCCATGGTAATAAAGCGGGACGTCTTCTTGCTCGCTTATTAAAAGCGCAAGAGGCTTCCAAATTTATAGCGAACCTCAAATCTGCTACGGGGGAAATTAAATCTAACTCCCGAGACATAGCGGACATCTTCTCGAAATATTATAAATCTCTCTACTCTGCTGATCAGGTAAATGAGGAGAGTATTACTGAGTTTTTAAGGGGAATTAATCTGCCTAGTTTGACTGAGGACCAGACCCAAAAATTACAATCTCCCATAACTGAGGCGGAGGTGCTTGCCGCAATTCAGACCCTTCCTAATCTTAAAGCACCAGGACCCGATGGGTTGACCTCAATATTTTATAGAACTTTGCAGACGGAGGTTAGCCCAGTCTTACGGTCCCTCTACGAGTCAATGGTGGATAAGCAGGAAATGCCTAGCACTCTACGGGCTGCCACTATTGTGGTTCTCCCTAAGTCAGGCAGAGACCCTCTATTGCCTTCGTCATATCGCCCGATCTCCCTTCTAAATTTGGACATAAAACTCTATGCGAAAATTCTGGCCACGCGAATACAACCTTTTCTCCCCTTTTTGATCTCTCCAGACCAGGTGGGCTTTGTGGCTGGCAGGCGCTCCATGGTCAACATCCATAAAGTCTTAACTGCTTTGGAGCTTTGCTCGGCTTCTAGGGTCCCCGATCCATTGGTGGTTACATGTGACGCAGAGAAGGCTTTTGATCGCGTTGCCTGGCCTTTTCTATGGCAGGTTCTTACTACAATGGGGTTTGTAGGGAGGATTTACGACTATATTATGGTGTTATACTCGAACCCTACCGCCCGCATTTTAGTCAATGGGGGCCTATCGGAAGAGTTTACTTTGTAAAGGGGCACCCGACAAGGGTGTCCCCTATCCCCGTTACTGTTTATTTTGACTGTTGAACCTTTGGTGTGTAAACTGAAGATTACCCCAGCTGTCACGGGTGTCCCAGTGGGCAACAGTTCCTATCTTACCTTATTGTTTGCTGATGACATTTTATTATTCCTTTCTAATGCCAGACAGGCGCTCCCAGCTGCTCTGGCCATATTTCAGACTTACCAGTCTTTGTCTGGCTTTAAACTCAACTTAGATAAGACGGAGGCTTTGGATGTTGGGGGGGCCCTCCGTGACAGCTGGGAACATTTTCCTGTAAAATGGGCGGACAATACCATTAAGTATCTGGGTATCATTCTCCATCCGGACCCAAAGAGATGGTATGCTCTTAATATACCTCCCACTATCGCCAAGATGACCCATAAGATGCAGGGTTGGCAGTCACTTCCTATTTCTTTGCAAGGCCGCATTGCTTTGGTAAAGATGGTGGTCGCTCCTCTATTACTATACAAACTGTTAATGCTGCCTTTCTTCATTCTAGTTAGGGATGACCACATGTTGCAATCTGCCCTACGTAAATTTTTATGGAATAATAAAAGAGCCCGACTCTCCTACCAGACTCTTATGGCTCCTAGGGTACAAGGGGGATATGCTCTTCCCAATTTTTATCTCTACTCTTTAGCAGCCAATCTTAGATTTTTAGGAGACTGGATGTTTGGTACCTCGGAGTATACGGACCCGCAGATGATACGCACGCTGTGTGCCCCTTATGACCCCAGTTACATTTTGCATGCTCCAACCTTGAGTTTCCAGAATTTGCACATTAACTTTATATTGGTCACCACTGTCCGGAAGGTGTGGCGGAGAACGCGGACCCTCCTGGGCTTATCTTCCACGGTATCTCCTCAATTCCCTTTACGGGGGTCTTCCCTACTTTCCCTTTCACTGTTGCCTTCTCCTCACAGGTTTTCCTTTGCTCCGAATTGGCCCCTGGGAGCTTTTCTAGACCCTCAAACGAGCCAAATTTACTCGTTTCTTCACTGCCAGACCGAATTGGGTTTTCGGCCACATCACTTCTTACTCTATGGTTCTGTTCGGGAGGAAATAACCGCTGCTCTGGGCTCTGAGAGGGACAAACTGACCAGCTCCTTGTATACAGCTTTAATTTCCTGTTTACAAATGTGTAAAGGTACATTGTCCTGTTTGTACTCGTTTTATCTTGTGGTGCAACCATATTGTATCTTTCAGAAGCTTCTTCCCAAATGGACCCGGGACTGTCGTGAGGAGCTCCAAATCCATATGCTTAAGAACTCATACCTTTCCATTTTCTCCATTACTTCAAATGTGGCTCTCCGGGAACTACAACAACGTATTTTCCACAGAATTATCGTATCTCCTGCACGAGCTTATCAAATGGGATATATCCTATCGGCAAGTTGTTTAAAATGCTCTGCTCCTGTTGCTACTCTGATACACTGTCTGTGGGATTGTCCAACTATTAGGGTCTTCTGGGATGCTGTTCATGGAGCCCTTTCAACTATCTTCCAACAGGAGATCCACTGGACTTGCTCACTGTGCTTGTTGAACAATGATGTTGGTGATGAGAGCCTGAACGTGGACAATTTGTTGTTTATAGAGAAAGCTTGCCTAATAGCCAAAAAATGTATTCTTTTGAAGTGGCTGGATAAGGATCCGCCTACATTGAGTCTCTGGTCTTCTAAACTCACTGAGCTATACCAACTGGAATATGGCTCTATGTACAAGCACTTCTCTCTGAGGAAGAGGCAAGTCTTTCACGGCATTTGGGCTTCTTACTATGAGACACTATCTTTGACTGTTCGACTTTCTGCCCCACTGAATGATGGTGCTCAGCCTACCGCATCATCTGCTATATGAGTCTTTTGAGGGCGGGATCAACTGCGCTGGTTGCATACTGTGCCTTGGGTGGCACTGTTGGACTGATTTGCCTTAATCCATTGCGTTCTTTACTTTTCTTAACTGGAGATTAACGGCTCTCTACCGGGGGGTGGGGGGTGGGAGGGAGGTTCTGGATAGAGTTCAGTTGGCTAGATTTTCTACTGATTATGGGACAAAAAGCTTGGGTGATACGGGCTGGTATTTGTATCCCTGTTTGTTTGTTTTTGGATTGTTGTTTTGTTTTTACCTGTTTGCCCAATAAAACATATATTACAAAAAAAAAATATCAGATTTCTGGACTAAAGTCTTTAAAGTAATTACAAATGTAGTGGAATTCCAGATTGACACTACATCAGAACTGGGACTGATGGGTTTTTGGTTTTTGTGTGAAAACAGAATTTGCTATATTTTCACACACTGGGGATATCTAGGTGATTCAATATACAGTACCTGCAGTCATTTTTTGATAATTTTTCATGAATTTTAAATAAATATTTTTTATATCTACATGATTGTCACTTTGATGTGGTATATGCTAGTTTTTGTAAAAATATTTTTAAACTTTATTAAAAATAAATATTTTTTAATGTGTGGGATGTACATTGGTTCATTAGTGTTCATTTTCTGTAACTAGATATAGCCCCCTCCCCCACACACACACAGACAGACACACAATCGAGAGATAGAGATTGGTAACTGGGATAATACTGAATGCTATGTTCAAATTACTTTGAAGAGACAATAATCAGATTCTTCAAAAATGCCTTGTTGCACCTCAGCATTAATACTTAAATTGGGGTGAATACTGTATCAAAAAAGTACTTAAATGTGCCTTGCTGCAGCCCATTTTAAAAACACATTAATATGACTACGTGAAGAGACTCATTTCGCCATTGGAGATGGCTTCCTCAGGGGAATGAAAGGTTAACCGCTGGCTGCTGGAGAATGAAGCACACATGTATTGCAGTCCATCCTTGAAATATCAAATAATTTTCAAAAAGAGGGTTAAAGCACCGAGTAAAGTCTTTACTTCTCTTCTCTCTCACATCCTTCTGTCTGCCCATTTGATGTATTTAATGTATTCACTGAATTGTGACATGGAATTTTGGCTTGGTTTCAAATAAAAAGCTAAAAAAAGCAGTAAGACAACTGCACAGAAAAAAAAAAGTCAAGGTTTTGGACTTGACTTGCTGCTTAGGCGACTCAAGTTCAACTCCCCTATCCAATGGGAGCAATAGGGCTCAGGCATGTTGCAAAGGCAAGATGGCTACATCTACTGAGAGCTACATAGTTTTAGTGTTGACTGGGCATGCCATCTGGGGCAGGTAATGCAAGAGAGGAGAAAATGTGGGGGGAAAAAAAAAAAACGACAAGGTAAAAATTGAGCAGGCTTACCTTCTTAACTTCAGCTTCATATTCTTCTCTCAATTCCCCAGGTTTGCTTAGTTGAGGTACTGGATAAACTGTATATGCTACATGAAAGTAAACAGATTTAAAAAGGAGTCCATTTAAATATGGTTAGAACAGAGAAATCCTGATCAAGTACATTTCCCCCTTCTTGCTCCTCCCCTTCCACAGACTCAAATCCACCCTTTCTAGATGACCTGCCTAGTTAACTGGTATTCTTTTATTAGCTGAGATCTAGAAGTTTATTATAAAATCAATACTCTGTTCTAATATTGAGCAAGCACAGGTTAAAGTAATTAACCACTTTGCCTTACTCTCTTCCCCTTAGTGCAGTGATGGCTAATCTATGACATGCGTGTCAGAGGTGACATGCCGAGACGTTTTTGCTGACACGCGCAGCGTTTCGTGGACTATCGGGAATTTTTTTTTTTTTTTTTTTTAATCGGCTGCGCTGACCCTTTAAAATTTGTTTTTTTAGTATCCACCCCCCCCAATGCCCCCAGGCGCAGGGAGGCTCATGCGGCGCAACGATAGGCAGGGCCGTGGTGAGGCTCATGTCACCACGGCCCGAAGAAAAAGATCGTGTTTAAACGCACTGATGCTCCTCCTCCTTCCTGCCTGCGTGGCCCCGGAAGTAAATGTTGCCGGAGCCGCGTGGGCAGGAAGGAGGAGAAGCATTAGCGCGTGCAGAAGAGGAGCAGCACGGAAAATGCACTGAAGGTAATATATCGATGGTATTATACACCAGCGCGTCTGCACCGCATCAAATCAACTATCTCTGATAGGTGCTGGAAAGGGTGTGGTGGGGAAGGTACCTTCTTTCATTTATGGTGGGAGTGTGGAATGGTATCCAAGGTTTGGAGCTCTGTGGCGGAGTGGGTGACGGCTATTCTACATAAGCCGGTGACACTCACCCCTCAGGTGGCTTTGTTAAACGAGGACTCTATGTTAGGGGACACACATAGTTCTCAGTTCATTAGGTTTGTGACGACGGCAGCTAGATGTGAATTAGCATATCATTGGAAAGTTCCCTTGGGGCCCACTCTGGCCGCAATTCAGGCAAGGGTGGATAAGATTTTTATATTGTGTAAAATCACCGCACATAAGAGGGGACGATTTGGGTCATTTCTGAAGGTATGGCAACAATACATTGAATGGCGGGATGTTCGCACTTTGGGCTAAAGGCTTCTTTGCACTTACCATTGACTTTGTATTGTTTTGATGTTCATTGTATGTTAGCATTTGTTAAGCTGGGAAGGGAGGGGAGGGGTTCATAACAAAATGTTGAGGAGACGATTCTTTTGTATAATGTTTATTTTGTTGTACAAGTGCATTCAGTGTTTGTTGTACAATTTCAAACTTGTCTCCAATAAAAACTTTAATTATAAAAAAAAAAAAAAAAAAGAAGAGGAGCAGCACTTGCGCTTACGGGCCGCCGCGAATTCCAAGTCCCAGCGGCCCGAGAAGAGGAAGCGGCCCGAGAAGATCAGGGCCGCTGCAGAGCCCATCCTGCAGCGACCTGCGAAGAGGCGGCCCAGAGGTGAGAGAGAGGCTGAGGGTCTGTAGAGGGTGTGTGTGTGCACGTGTATAAGATGAGTTCAGAGATTGTGTTTGAGAGTGAGGACCTGAATGTTTGCAGAGACAGCATGTCCTTGAGCAAGACAGCATGTGGGCGTGAGAGAGAGCCTGTGTGTGAGTCAGACAGCATGTGTATGAATGATTGTATGAGAGAGAGCATGTGACAGTGAGAGCCTGTATGTGTGTGAGAGAGAGAAATGCATGTGAGAATGAGAACCTGACTGTGTGTTTGAGGGAAGAAGATGGAGAGAAAAGAAACAGAAAAAAAGACAATATAAAAGGATTTGGCAAAAAAAAAATAAGAAAAGGAAGGTGGAGAAAAAAAAAGCCTGTGACCAACCAATTAGAAAACTAAGATCAGACAGTAAAGGTAAAAAAAAAAAAAAATTACTTTTTAGTGATTGGCACATGTAATCTTTGGGAATCTGCAAGAATAGCACTTTCTCTACGGATCTCACAATGTACGAGATCAGCATGGAGAAAGTGGAAGCCCATGGGGCCTGCACAGAGGAGGCAGCAGAATGGACTTCAGTGTCAGTAGCAGCAATCGGCGCCTCCCCAGTAGCCATGTGGCAACAGTGACAGTGGCAGCAGAGGAATGAGAGAGGTTCCAAGGTTGCTGGCAAAAGAGAGGGGGGGTCTGCCTTTAGTGTGTGCATGAATGGGACTCTGCCTGGGGGGGGGGTGTGTGAGAATGACTGGGAGCTTGCCTGGCTTTGTGTGTATGTGAGGGAGTCAAGTGAGTGTGAGAGCACGAGTGTGTATGAGAAAATCCAGCGGAGTAAGAATTTGTGGGTGGGGGGGAGAGAGTTTTTTTAATTGAAGATTTAGCCAATGAAATTCAGCAACAAAAAAGTTACTAAGCAGGTAAAGAATTATTTGTTTTTGCTTTATTAATAAATACAGTGCATATATTAAAATTATAACTTTTTGTTATTAGAGCTACAAATATCACAAAATTATGGATTTTTCTAGAAGTGACATACCACCCAAGTTATGCTCATTTTTTAAATGAATTTTGACACACTGAGCTCAAAAGGTTGGCCATCACTGCCTTAGTGCCAAATTGCATCACATGTGTCCAAATTGCCCTACACAAAGACGACTTGAGCCCAAGTCTCCTGAACCATGAGCAAGTAATGAAATTGGCCCCAAGTTATTTTAATGAATTTAGAATGTTTAAAAATGTATATTAAGCTGTCACCTGATTTTTGTTGTAAAATTGTTCGACACTTTCCTGCTCATTGTAAATAGTAAATACACAAGAAAATAATGAATAGAGCAGTACAAATTTACTTTCTAGAAGCTTTCATTCAAATGTAAATGAATTTCCAAGATCTTCCCCCTATGAAATTTTTCTTGAAACGATGGAAGAACATAAGAACATACCATACTGGGTCAGACCAAGGGTCCATCAAGCCCAGCATCCTGTTTCCAACAGTGGCCAATCCAGGCCATAAGAGCCTGGCAAGTACCCAAAAACTAAGTCTATTCCATGTTACCATTGCTAATGGCAGTGGCTATTCTCTAAGTGAACTTAATAGCAGGTAATGGACTTCTCCTCCAAGAACTTATCCAATCCTTTTTTAAACACAGCTATACTAAACTGCACTAACCGCATTCTCTGGCAACAAATTCCAGAGTTTAATTGTGCGTTGAGTAAAAAAGAAAAGAACTTTCGCCGATTAGTTTTAAATGTGCCCCATGCTAACTTCATGGAGTGCCCCCTAGTCTTTCTACTATCTGAAAGAGTAAATAACCGATTCACATCTACCCGTTCTAGACCTCTCATGATTTTAAACACCTCTATCATATCCCCCCTCAGTCGTCTCTTCCCCAAGCTGAAAAGTCCTAACCTCTTTAGTCTTTCCTCATAGGGGAGTTGTTCCATTCCCCTTATCATTTTGGTAGCCCTTCTCTGTACCTTCTCCATCGCAATTATATCTTTTTTGAGATGCGGCGACCAGAATTGTACACAGTATTCAAGGTGCGGTCTCACCATGGAGGGATACAGAGGCATTATGACATTTTCCGTTTTATTCACCATTTCCTTTCTAATAATTCTCAACATTCTGTTTGCTTTTTTGACTGCTGCAGCACACTGCACCGACGATTTCAATGTGTTATCCACTACGACATCTAGATCTCTTTCTTGGGTTGTAGCACCTAATATGGAACCCAACATTGTGTAATTATAGCATGGGTTATTTTTCCCTATATGCATCGCCTTGCACTTATCCACATTAAATTTCATCTGCCATTTGGATGCCCAATTTTCCAGTCTCACAAGGTCTTCCTGCAATTTATCACAATCTGCTTGTGATTTAACTACTCTGAACAATTTTGTGTCATCTGCAAATTTGATTATCTCACTCATCGTATTTCTTTCCAGATCATTTATAAATACATTGAAAAGTAAGGGTCCCAATACAGATCCCTGAGGCACTCCACTGTCCACTCCCTTCCACTGAGAAAATTGCCCATTTAATCCTACTCTCTGTTTCCTGTCTTTTAGCCAGTTTGCAATCCACGAAAGGACATCACCACCTATCCCATGACTTTTTACTTTTCCTAGAAGCCTCTCATGAGGAACTTTGTCAAACGCCTTCTGAAAATCCAAGCCTTAGGATGGACCCAGCACATCCATGAAGCCACTCATAAAGCTGGAAATACTCTTGATCTAATTTCTGCTAAATCAAACAATTGTAACATAAAAACTAAACATTCAACAATTCCCTGGTCTGACCATCACCTAATCAATGTTGATCTTTTATTCAAAAATCAAATGAACATTCCTGAAAAAACTGAAATTTTAACTAAAACTTTAGAATCCAAAATTTGTAACTTAAAACTTACAAACTGTTCTAAAGCCTTCAACTCATGGGATACAACTCTTAAGGAAATATCAGACAAACGTAGCTTGATACAAACCAGATTCATTAACAAAAATAACATTCTCAAAATAAGAACATAAGAACATGCCATACTGGGTCAGACCAAGGGTCCATCAAGCCCAGCACCCTGTTTCCAACAGTGGTCAATCCAGGCCATAAGAATCTGGCAAGTAGCCAAAAACTAAGTCTATCCCATGCTACTGATGCTGGTAATATACCCTTGGTATTATGAAACTCTGAAAGAATAAAAAAAAACACCTAAGAAAATCTTGAAAACAATTGAATTTATTTATTTATTCTTTTTCTATACCGACGTTCATGACCTGTCATATCACATCAGTTTACATCAAACACAGGAGAAGTACATCGAACAGGGGGGTAAAAACTTGGTCAGTAACAGAGTATTAACATTTTTGCAAAACCATTTAGAGCATAACAATTATGAACAAAAACCTAGAGTGGGAAAAAGTAGAGGGTAACAGGGGAGATGGCGAGAATGGGCTACTTGGGACTGAGGGCTAAAAGCAATATAAAATTATAACAATATAGCAATATAAAACTATATAAAAACGATGTGACCACTGTAGCAATAAAACACTATAACTTATATCTTCAGTATCTTAAGTATCCAGGGCTGTGGAATCACAAGAGGTGGGTAAGAGGAGACCTTGTGGTGAGAAGGGTGAGGGCGGGGGTACCCTCGAAGGGGAGGGTTGACGAGGGGGTAATGGGGGGGGGGGTGTGCAGGAAAGTGGGACGGCCGGGAATTAAGGCTGAGCAGTAACGCAGGTCGGGGAAGGTTCTACAGTCATTTTAAGGAAACGCTTACTTAAAAAGCCAAGTCTTAAGTTTTTTCTTGAAAGTTAGTGATGAAAATGATGAAAGTCAATGATGAAAAAAATCCCTCTGAAGAATCCCTAAAAAGATACAAATCTCATCTCTCACAATACCAAAACCTTACAAATAAATCTAAAAAAAGGTTACTATGCAAAACTAATCCACGGAGTAATCTTCAACTCAAATCTGACTGATGTTTTTGATTGGATGACTAGAAAATTATATCAAAGAATAATGCTCAGTATGATATACTTTGATTTCAGCAAAGCTTTTGATACAGTCATAAGAACATAAGACTTGCCATAGTGGTTCCAGTGCTCCTATCGCTGCAAGGATCTAGGCTATGGATCAGCTGGAAAACTAATAACATTTTCAAGAGAATCTATTTTGCTATGAAGGAAAAAATTCTTTAATATTAGTTAAATGAGTAGCCTGTAACTTAAAGATACTTTATCTCTAACATAGGGAAATTGAATCTCAAGCAGTCTAACATGTTTCTCCATCTTAGTATATGTAACAGAAATCTCTGCTGAGAATTTGCATAGCTGGGATATAGTATGCATTAATGTACACTCAGTTTATGTCACAACTTTACAAACATCCTGCAGAGAGATATCAGATGGTTCGGCCGAAGCTTCACCTACTTTCTCCTGACAGTGGATTGGTGGTGTCACTGCAACTGGTACTGGGATACTATCCACTCCAGGGATACTTCCCTCTATCTATTACTGCAGACTGTCTTGAGCCTCTATCATTTATTTAACCAATTCCTATTCCTTCTCAAGTGGGGTAAGTCTCCTTCAGCCATTGATAACATCTGTGTACATTGAGGAGGGGAAGGTTAGGGCACATAAATTGAGACTCAATGACATTTGTAAGCCCTCGTCACTCATATCCTCAGATGGTAAATGGGTTAAGTGATAAACGTGGACGTCCATTGGGCCTTATACTGGATTGGAATCTGCAGATGGAAATGCAAGTCTCCCTTTCCTCTTCCTTCCCATATCAAGCAGAGGAGAAAAAAAAAAAAAGTTAAAAAAAAGAAAAGGCTTCAGCTGTGCACTAGCAGCTGCATATCGCTGGTCCCATGATTGCTGGGACCCTGGTCGTCCCCCCCCCCCCCCCCCCCCCAGTGACATCAGAAAAAGCACCGCACAAGGGAGGAAGTCAGAGGACACACCAACTCTGGCCAATTATAGTTGCAATGTCCTCTCCCCTGTCTCCGACTGACTGCCTTTTTCACAGCGATAAGAGCATCTTGCCATAGTGGGACAGACCAAAGGTCCATCAAGCCCAGTATCTTCTAACAGTGGCCAAGCCATTTCACAAGTACCTGGCAGGATCTCAATGGGTAGATCAATTGCAAGCTGCTCATCCCAAGAATAAGCAGTGGATTTCTGCAACTCTGCCTTAATAATAGTTCATGGACCTTTGCTCAAGAACTTGTCCAAACATTTTTTTTTTTTAAACACAGCTACACTAATAACTTCACCACATCCTCTGGAAATGAAATCCAGAGCTTACTTATGTATTGAGGAAAAAAAAAAATTCTCTTATTAGTTTTAAAATGTATCACATAGTAACTTCATTGTGTGTCCCCTACTCCTTGTACTTTTCCACAAAGTAAACGTTTACTAGTTCCATTCCACTCATTTTATAGACCTCTATTATATCTCCTCAGCCATCCCATTCTCCAAGCTGAAGAGTCCTAACCTCTTTAGCCTTTCTTTATAGGGAAACTGTTCCATCCCCTTTATCATTTTGATTGCCCTTCCCTGTGCCTTTTCTAATTTTCTGAGATGTGGTGACCAGAACTGCACACAATACTCAAGATGAAGTCACAACATGGAGTGATACAGAGGCATTATGATATTCTTTCCTAAAAATCCAAATCATTCTATTTGCTTTCTTGGCTGCTGCTGCACACTGAGCAGAACATTTAAATGTATTTTCAACTATGACACCTAGAGCCTTTTCTTACATTATGTAGCTATAATATGGGTTACTCTTCCGTAATTGCATCACTTTGCCCTTGCCACATTAAATTTTCCATTTGCATGCCCAAACTCCCAGTTTTACAATGACCTCTTCTAATTTCTCACAATCCTCTTGTGATTTAACTACTTTGAATAATTTTGTGTCATCGGCAAATTTGATCACCTCATTTGTTATTCCTATTTCCAGGTCGTTTATAAATATATTAAAAAGTGGTGGTTCCAGAACAGATCCCTGGAGTATGCCACAAGTCACCTTTTTCCATTAGGAAGATTTACCATTTAGCCTTACTCTGTTTTCTACCTTTTTACCAGTTGGCAATCCATAATAGGACACCGCTCCCTATCCCATGATTTTTAATTCCCTAAGAAGTCTCTCGTGAGGGACTTCGTCAAATGCTTTCTGGAAATCCAGTTTCAACAAACCAACTGGCTCACTTTTATCCACATTTATTTGCACCCTCAAAAAATGTAGCAAATTTGTGAGACAAGACTTATTTTGGCTAAATCCATGTTGGCTTTGTCCCATTAAACTATGCTTATCTATATGTTCAGCAATTTTGTTCTTAATGATAGCTTCTACCCTTTTGCCTGGCACAGTCATGAAACGCAATTGTCTATTGTTTCATGGATCACCCCTTGATCCCTTTTTTAAAAAATCAGCATTACATTGGCAAACCTCCAATCTTCAGGTACCATAGATGATACTGAGAGTTTATAAATTTCCAATAGCAGGTTTGCAATTCATTTCTTAGTTCTTTCAACACCCTGGGATGTGTACAATCTGGACCAGATAATTTGCTACTCTGGTTTGTCAATTTGCCCTAGTATATTGAGATTTTTTCAGTTCTTCTGAATCACATCTTTGAATATCATTTCTGGCAAAGGTATATGAACATAAGATATGCCATACTGGGTCCATCAAGCCCAGTATCCTGTTTCCAACAGTGGCCAATCCAAGACACAAGTACCTGTCAAGTACCCAAACATTAGATAATTAATAAGCAATAGCAGCTTGTGATCTAATAGCAGTTTATGGATTTTTCCTCCAGGAACTTATCCAAACCTTTTTAAACCCAGTTATACTAACTGCTGTAACCACATCCTCTGACAATGAATTCCAGAGCTTAACTATGCACTCAGTGAAAAGATTTTCTTCGATTTGTTTTAAATGAGCTATTTGCTAACTTCATAGAGTGCCCCCTAGTCCTCAGAGAGTAAATAACCAATTTACATTAACTTGTTCAAGTCCTTTCATTATTTTGTAGACCTCTAACATATCCCCCCCTCAGTTGTCCCTTCTCCAAACTGAACAGCCCTAACTTCCTTAGCCTTTCTTCATGGGGCAACTGTCCCATACCCCTTATGGTTGTGTCCCATTAAACCATGTCTATCTAAATGTTTTGTGATTGTATTCTTTATAACAGTTTCCACAATTTTTCCTGGCACTGAAGTCAAGCTTACTGGTCTATAGTTTCCCAGATCACCCCAGAGCCCTTTTAAAATACCGGGGTTACATTGGCCACTTTCCAATCTTTAGGTCCAATGGATGATTTTAATGATAGGCTACAAATTAATTGAAATAGGTCTGAAATTTCATTTTTTAGTTTTTTCAGATCCCTAGGGTGTATACCATCCGGTCCAGGTGATTTACTACTCTTCAGTTTGTCAATCTGGCCTACCACATCTTCCAGATTCATCCTGATTTGATTCAGTTCATCTGAAACATTACCCTTGAAAACAATCTCTGGAATGGAAATCTCCCCAAATTCTCTTCAGTAAACACCGAAGCAAAGAAATTGTTTAATCTTTCCGCAATGGCCTTATCTTCCCTAAGTGCCCCTTTAACCCCTCGATCATATAACGGTCCAACTGATTCTCTTGCCGGCTTTCTTGCGGATATATTTTTTTAAAGTGTTATTGCGAATTTTTGCTTCTATGGCCAACTTCTTTTCAAATTCTCTCTTAGCCTGTCTTATTAATGTCTTGCATTTAACTTATCAATGCTTATGCATTATCCTATTTTCTTCTGATGGATCCTTCTTCCAATTTTTGAATGAAGATCTTTTGGCTAAAATGACCTCTTACACCTCACTTTTTAGTCATGCTGGCAATCATTTGACCTTCCCTCCATCTTTCTTAATGTGTGGAATACATCTGGACTGTTTCTAGGATGGTTTGTTTGTTTGTTTTTTTAAACAATGCCCATGCCCTTTACATACTTTTTACCTGTGCAGCTGCACCTTTCAGTTTATTTTTGTTTTTTTAAACTATTTTTCTCATTTTATCAGTTTCCCTTTTGAAAGTTTAATTCTAGAGCCAAGGATTTGCTTACTGTCCCCCTTCCAGTCATTTCTTCAAATTTGATCATATTATGATCACTACTGCGAAGCAGCCCTACCACAGTTACTTCTCTCACCAAATCCTGTTCTCACTGAGAATTAGATCTAAAATAGCTCCCTCTCTCATCAGTTCCTGAACCAATTGCTCCATAAAACTGTCATTTATTCCATCCAGGAACTTTAACTCTCTAGCATATTCTGATGTTTCACTTACCCAGTCAATATAAGAAAATTAGGTCTTACCTCTGTTAATTTTCGTTCCTGTAGTACCAAGGATCAGTCCAGACTCCTGGGTTATGCCCCCGCACCAGCAGGTGGAAACAGAGCAAAACTTGTCAAGCTCCACTATATATACCAGGGTGCCACCCACAGCCTGTCAGTATTACTCAATGTCAAAGCAGTGGATATTCCCCATATAACTAACTATCTACACAAAAATCAACCGGGGAACCCTCGGGTCACTTCCCCCATGAAGAGCCAGACCCGGCAACAAATTAAATTGTCAAAGACTTGCAACAGTAAAAAACCTTTCATCCGAACAGCGGACTCTCCGAACCTACTGGAAAAAGACACGGGCGGGGCTCTGGACTGATCCTTGGTACTACAGGAACGAAAATTAACAGAGGTAAGACCTAATTTTCTTTTCTCTGTACGTACCGGATCAGTCCAGACTCCTCGGATGTACCAGAGCTCACTATCTAGGGTGGGAAGCGGAGAGGCCCGCCCCAAAGTTCCACGCCCCAGAATCCTGCACGTCTAAACGATAATGATGTGCAAATGTGTGCAGAGACTTCCAAGTCGCTGCCCGACAGATCTCTGAAGGTGAGATCTGCTGACACTCCGCCCAGGACACCGCCTGAGCCTGAGTGGAGTGGGCTTTTAAGCCCAACAGTAGGGGACAACCCGCCAGGAGGTAAGCCGAACCAATTGCTTCCTTCAGCCATCGTGATATGGACATCTTGGACGCCATATTACCCTTCTTGGAACCATTCCAAAAGGACGAAAAGATGATCCGACAGTCTGAAGGGGTTCGTAACCTCAAGGAAGCGCAGGAGGACCCTGCGCACATCCAACTTCTTCAGCTCCTGTGAAGATGCATCCGAGGAATCAAGGTGAGGAAAAGCCGGGAGGTCCACCGACTGGTTCAGATGGAACGCCGAAACCACCTTAGGCAGGAAGGACGGAATGGTCCGTAGCGAAATCCCAGACTCAGAGATCCGTAAGAAGGGTTCCCTGCATGAGAGAGCCTGCAGTTCCGAAACACGTCTGGCAGAGGTGATCGCAACAAGAAAGACTGCTTTCAACGTGGCCCTCTTCAAGGGTTCAAAGGGAGACTTACACAAGGCCCTGAGAACCAAATTTAGATTCCAGGAAGGACAAAGCGACACCATTGGAGGACGCAGGTGGGTGGCACCCTTTAGGAACCGAACCAGATTGGGGTGGGAAGCCAATGTTCGACCTTCCACAGGACCCCGAAGACAACCCAAGGCTGCAACCTGGACCTGCAAAGAGCTACAGGACAGACCCTTTGCCAGACCATCATGCAGGAAAGACAAAATATCGGGAATGGTAGCCCGGGTCGGGCGGAGCGACCTGGCGACACACCAAGATTCAAAAACCTTCCAGACTCGATGTAGGACAGAGACGTCGACACCTTGCGGGAGCGCAGCAGTGTGGCCACAACCGCATCAGAGTAACCTTTCCGTTTCAGCCGGCGCCTTTCAAAAGCCATGCCGTTAGACAAAAGCGATCCGCCTGGTTGAAACAGACGGGCCCCTGATGTAGCAGATTCAGCAACGGCGGAAGCCGAAGAGGAGCTTCCGCGGACAGGTTGACTAGGTCTGCGAACCATGGCCTTCGTGGCCACTCCGGGGCCACCAGGATCACTTCCGTGGGATGATTCTCTACGCGACGTAGAACTTTGCCTATGAGGGGCCACGGAGGAAAGACGTAAAGGAGGATCGACGTTGGCCAGGGAAGCGCCAGGGCGTTCACCCCCTCCGCCCCTGGTTCTCTGTGGCGGGCGAAGAAACGTGGAGCCTTGGAATTCTGAAAAGTCGCCATCAGATCCATGACCGGTCTCCCCCATCTGGCGCAGATGAGCTGGAACGCTGCGTCCGCCAGTTCCCACTCGTCCGGGTCGAGTTGGTGACGGCTCAGAAAATCTGCCTGAATGTTGTCCACCCCTGCGATGTGGGACGCGGCAATGTGGAGAAGATGCCTCTCCGCCCACTGGATTAGAAGGCGAGCCTCCATGGCCACTGGGCGGCTCCGGGTTCCCCCTTGGCGATTGATATAGGCCACCGTGGTCACATTGTCCGACAGGATCCTGACCGACCTCCCCGAGACACGGGGGAGGAACGCCCGTAGTGCCAGTCGCACCGCCCTGGTCTCCAGACGATTGATCGACCAGCGAGACTCCGTCACGGACCAGCGTCCCTGCACAGAGTGCCGCAGACAGACCGCTCCCCAACCAAGGAGGCTCGCGTCCGTAGTGACCACTGTCCACTCCGGGGCCACCAGAGAGACCCCTTGAAGAAGCATGTCCTTCCTTAGCCACCACTGCAGACTGGAGCGCGCTACCGCTGTCAGAGGTAACTGCAGTTCGTACTGCTCGGAGAGCGGGCTCCAACGGGAGAGTAACGCGGACTGCAACGGACGCATGTGCGCAAAGGCCCACGGGACCAATTCCAGCGTCAAGGTCATGGAGCCAATCAATTGTAAGTAGTCCCAGGCTGTCGGCGGTTGCATCTGCCGAAAGGCCTGTACCTGATCTTGCAAACTTGCGACAGCGGTCCAGGGAGAGGAAGACCCTGCCTTGACGTGTGTCGAATAGCGCTCCCAAAAATTCCAGAGACTGTGAGGGTTGGAGATGACTCTTGGCCGTGTTGACCACCCAGCTGAGGGAGTCCGAACAGAACGAGGTGCCCGACTCCTCGGAGGCCGAGTCAGAGTCTGGGCCCTTCCCCCGCCCCGCGGGATAGCCTGCCCTGGGCGCAGGGCGCTGCGGGGAGAGCGAGGGGGGAAGAGTCCTTGGATCCCTCCCCGATGGGCCCGGCCTCCGCGGGGTCTGAGGACAAAATGGCGGCGGTGCCCGCGTTCCCCCTAGAGCTATGAACAACCCCCGAGGAGCGCGTCCCCACCGCGATAGCCACTGAAGTCTGGCGCAGGAAAAGCCCCCGAAGCGTCCCCGACGATCCCTCGCCCCCCGGGATGCAGGCCGAGCACAGCCCATCCCGGGAGAGGTGCGCGCTACCGGAGCCGCAGGCTGTGCAGGCCGCACCACATGGCATGCCTGCACTGTAAAAAAACAGACCCGACGCAAGAAAAAAGCCCGCGAACCAGCCGGCGCACGGGAGAGGCAAAAGAAAACCAAAAACTCAGTCGGAACGAGGAGCCGCCGCTCGGGAGAAAAAGTTCTTCTTTTTTTTTTTTTTAAACACTCACCGGCACTGTTCCCCGAAAGGTCCTGAAACTGTCCAGCTGGGGTGAGTGAGCCGGGCTCCCCGGTATCACCCTGGCTGGGCTGTGGATGGTGGAGTCCTCGACCCCAAGCCCCAGCAAAGCGCTCAACCAGGAGGGATGGCCCTCTCAGGGCCTGACAACCTCCCGGGAGCACTGACCGGCACTTCGCAACTGAAGAGGAAACAACCTTTTTTTTTTTTTTTTTTTTAAACTTAACACAAAACAAGAGGAAGCAGCAAGAAAACCCAGATCCTGCCTGACTAACCTCCCAAGTTCCAAAAATTTAAACTCTCACAAACTTTTCTACCAGGCTGTGAGCTATGCACCCGAACCACCTGCTGGAAACAGAGAAATACTGACAGGCTGTGGGCGGCACCCTGGTATATATAGCGGAGCCTGACAAGTTTTGCTCTGTTTCCACCTGCTGGTGCGGGGGCATAACCCAGGAGTCTGGACTGATCCGGTACGTACAGGGAATGCAGTAATTGAAAATTTCCCATTATTACTGCACTACCAATTTGGTTAGCTCCCCTTATTTCTCTTAGCATTTCACTGTCCGTCTCACCATCTTGGCCAGGTGGATGATAGTATACTCCTATCAATATACTCTTCCCCAACACACAAGTGGTTTCTACCCATAAAGATTTGATTGTGCTTTTAGTCTCATGCAGGATCTTTATCCTGTTGGATTCTATGCCATCTCAGACAAAGCACCACCCCACCAGCAAGATGCTCCTCTCTATCATTTCAGTATAATTTGTACCCCGATATAGCACTATCCATTGGTTATCCTCTTTACATCTTGTCTCACAGATGCCAATTAAGTCAATGTCATCATTCACTGCTATTCACTCTAATTCTCACATCTTACTTCTTAGACATCTGGCATTAGCATAAAAACATTTCAAAGTATGTTTTTTGTTTGTATTAACATTCTGCTTTTCAGTTGAAAGGAAAAAACTGAAATCTTTTAGCTCAGGTGAGTTTTTAATTATAGGCACTTTGACTACTTTTCTTATTATTGGAACCTCTCTGTTGGAATGCCCCAACTCTAATGCTTTATTAGTATCCTTTGAAGATACCTCCCTTCGAACCATGTGCTGCTGAGTGACTGTCAGCTTTCTCTTTGATATAGTTTAAAAGCAGCTCTATCTTCTTTTTAAAGGTTAGCACCAACAGCCTGGTTCCACCCTGGTTATGGTGGAGCCCATCTGTTCGGAAAAGACTCCCCCTTCCCCAAAAGGTTCCCCAGTTCCTTACAAAACTGAATTCCTCTTCCCTGCACTATCGTCTCATCCACGCATTGAGATTCTAGAGCTCTGCCTGCCTCTGGGGACCTGTGCGTGGAACAGGGAGCATTTTCAGAGAATGCTACCCTGGAGGTTCTGGATTTCAGCTTTCTACCTAAGAACTTCAGTTTGGGATGCTTGCCCACGAACTGGAGACAGAATACTGGCATGCTGAGGTCAGCACATAGGATGATGTCAGCAAACCTTTTGTTCTCTGTCTCCATTTGCTGGTAGGGGTGCATAAACCCGTGCATCTGGATGAACAGGAAGTGGAAGAGTGGAAAACAGCACAAACATGCGTCATTTGGGGATATAATATTTTTGATATCTCAAACCCTGATTTCATTGCTGAATGTTATAGAAGTGTTACATCAGTTCAAAACCTTTATTGGATTCAAAATCAACACTTCTAAATCCCAGGCTTTAATCCTTAATCACCTCCCCAAGGTAGTGATTCTCCTAAAAGCAAACTTCACTTCTAAATGGGCTCACAAAGATAAAATAGATAAGAGCCTTATGAATCAAGCCCTAAGTATCCTGTTTGAATTTTTTGTACCACCACTTTGGAAAACTTTAAAATGTTAAAAATAAATTCTAGAAATAGATGGCAGAAAAAAAATGGTTTCTATGAGTCTTATTCACCTCTGCTACAAACAAATGAGGTTCTTTCCCTGGCCCTTCTGAACGTCATCATAATCTCACCTTCTTCCAGGTCCTCAGAATCCTGTCCATTTGCTCGATGTTGACACTCTTTGGGATACTCCCTCTGAATCCTTTCCCACAGCTCTGAATTGACCAAGGTTTTGTTACGAGCATGATACCGGGCCCAGGTGGAAACCCTCCGACGGCAGAATGGGCAACACAAACTGGATTTTTCAACAGTCATCTGGAAGCAAGGATTGCAAAGAGTATGGTTGCATGGTAAAGTGACTGGTTCCAGCAGGATCTCCCTACAGATTGGGCAGAGGATGTCAGATAGAGAGAGTGGAGTATTGTTTGGCTGTGGCATCTCGACTCCATGTAAAAAGATATGTTAAGGTAACATCTGCAACACAAAGAGAGGATATAAAGCATTAAGAATTACTGTCAATAAAAAAGGAAAAATATTTAGAAAAAAAAATTTGGTGGTAAGTCAAAATTTTTACGAGCCAGAGGAAGTTTTTCCAATTTATTTTTGTATTTTTCATTCTTTTATGACTTATTTTCTTAGCTCTTTTTTTTTTTAAAGAGTATTTTCCAAATGGAAGAAGGCTTAAGAGATCACCCTGTGTGTGCCCCATACTCCCCCTCTACCACAATAACTTTTTCATCTAGTATTTTATCCATACATTCTCAGTACTTATCAAGAGTCAAAGCAGATCCTAAAAGGCTGAGTAGAAAAGAAAACTTGGTCACCAGTCAAAAGTTTGAAAGCCAAGTGACATGTTTTTTCCCTTTATTTCCTCACTTTCATCACACTTTGTTGCTGCTAATTTGTTTTTGAGGCTTTTAAAATCACTTTTCCCAGGTTCTAAGCAATGTACACTAGGAACAGTCAAACACACAGCACCTAGACACAAAATAAATAGCATATACAAAGGAGAAATTACTACTTATCTGATAATTTCCTTTTCTTTAATGAAGCTAGGTGGATCCACAATCAGTGGGTTATCCACCTGTACCAGCAGATGAAGATGGAGCAAAGCTGAAGTCACGGTATATATACCCTGCACTGACATCATCCCGCCAGTATTCTCTGCAAAAGCCAACTGTGGACAAACTAACAACATTTGATTATTAACAGACAACCACACCAGCACTAGACTAACAGGAAACCACTGAGCTTAGACAAGGTGTGTAATAACAGAAGTCTAGAGACTGGATTGACACTTACCAGTAATACTTGGAACCCGCAGCCACACAGAAGACAACAGCACAAACATCCGGCAGCCAAGGGCAGGGAGGTGGATCCACCTATCTTTTTAAAGAAAAGGAAATTATCAGGTAAGTAGTAATTTCTCCTCTCTTAGCATTCAGATAGGTGGATCCACGACCAGTAGGAAGTACCAAAGCTCCTTCTGAACAGGACGGGAGGCTGCCCGTGGTCTGATCAATACCACACATGCAAAGGCTGCATCCTCCCGGGCCTGTACATCCAGATGGTAATGCCTGGAAAAGGTATGTAAGGAGGACCATTCACAGCTCGGCAAATCTCAACAGGAGACAGCAATCTAATCTCTGCCCATGACACTGCCTGAGCCCTTGTGGAACGAGCCTTAACGTGACTAAGCAACGGCTGTTCAGCACCCATATACACAGCTTGACCAGCTCCTTAACCTAGTGGGCTATTGTAGCCTGTGATGCCAGCTCACCCTGGTTACTCCCAACATGGAGTATAAACAGCCGGTCCATCTTCCTGACAGGTTCAGAAACATCTAGCAGGCAATATTTATCCATATCTCTCTCTGTCCAGAGTCAGCAGGGAATTGATTGATTCAAATGAAAATCTGAGACCATCTGTGGCAAAAAAGAAGGAACAGTACTCAATTGTATTGCCCCCGGTGTCACTCGCAGAAACTGTTCCTGGCAAGACAAGGCCTGCAGTTTGGAGACTCTACATGCAGAACAATTGCCATAAGAAGCACTGTTTTTAATATAAATAACCTCAAGGAAGGCTACTCAGCAGTTGAAAAAGAGGGACATGCCATGAAATCCAAAAACCAGATTAAGACTCCACAAGAGCACTGGCAACTGCAGGGGAGGACAAAGATGCTTCACCCCTTTTTAGAAATGAACCACATCTGGATGAGCTGACAAGAGTCCACTATCCACTTGACCTCGAAAACAGGCAAGAGTCGCCACCTGCGCCTTCAATGAATTAAGGGCCAACCCCTTACTCAAACCTGCAAAAAAATCCAAAATGAGCTGGATCTTAATCAAACAAGGAGGACCCCTTCAATCCTCACACCAAGCCTCAAAACACTCACCAACCTGCACATAGGTTAAAGAAGTGGAGAAATCTCTCATTTGTGGCAAGGTGGCAATCACAGCAGTAGAATATTCACACTTTAGCAACCTAGCCCTCTCAAGGGCCATACCAAAAAGACAAAATCAAGTTGGATCTTTGTGAAGAATAGGTCACTGCCATGGTAAAACCCTGCAAACCAGTAATCGGATAGGAAGGTCCCTCAGGAGTCTTTTCAAATCTGTATATCATGGCCTCCTAGACCAAGCTGGTGCCACCAAAAGCACCATCCCTGTGTATCTCTTGACCCTGCAAATCCTTCTACTCAAACTGGGCCATGGGGGAAGGCATATAAGAGCTTGACCTCTGGTCACTCCTGTACGAGGGCATCAATGCCCAAGTACCTTTGATCTCTCCTGCGACTGAAAAAGCGAGGAACTTTCATATTGTGAAGTGACACCAGCAGGTCTAGAAACAGGAGGCCCCAGTGGTCCACTATGACCTGGAATGCCTTGTTTGCCAATTCCCATTCTCCTGGGTCCACACTCTGTCTGCTGAGAAAGTCCACTCTTACACTGTCTTTTCCTGCAATGTGTGAGTCTGAGATCTCTTGAAGATACACTTCTGCCCATTCCATGGGTTGGGCTATTTCCTGTGACACATGCTGGCTCTTGGTTCCTCTTTGGTGATTGATGTAAGTAAGCCACTGTCATCGCATTGTCTGATATTATCCAGACCGCTCGACCCTGCAATCGGTCAACAAATTGTAGGCATGCCAACAGGACAGCCTAGGCTTCCAGCCAACTGATGCTTCAGAGAGACTTCTGTACTCCAGCGCCCTTGCGCTGTCAACTCCTAACAACGAGCCCTTCAACCATGGAGACTAGCATACATCAAGAGTACTGGCCTGTCCAGTGATTGTAGAGAAAACCCCTTCCTTAGATGGTCTGCTGATCTCCACTGGTAGGCAAAGCCATTTCGAGTAGATGGACTCCAACAAGCCAGCAGTGTGCCCTGAGGAGGGCACATATGCGTCTTTGCCCATGGAACCACCTTTAGGGTGACCACCATCAACCCGGGAACCTGGAAATAAGACCACACTGGTCTGGCATATTTTTTCTGTCAATAGTTGCACCTGCACTGTCAGCTTCTGAATGAGGCCCTCTGGCAGGAACACCGCTGCTTCGTGTCAAATTGAATCCAGTGTCTGGGATGGCTGTAGATTGCTCTTGGCCAAGTTCACCACCCAACCTAGTTACTGTAGCAATGAGGCACCTTGCTTGAGACCCAAAGGCTCTCTTCCAGACTCTTGGCCCAAATCAGCCAATTATCCAAGTACAGGTGAACCAAAATGCAATCCTCTTTACACCACCGCAATCACTACCATAACCTTGGAAAGGATATGGGCGCTGCTCCAGGCAGCTGGGAATATGAAATTATGACTGTATCAAATCCAGAGACATCAGAAACTCCAACTAAACTGCCATTATCACTGAGCATATGGCTTCCATGTGAAATGATGGTCGACTCCCCTGAGATCTAGGATGTAGCGAAAGGAGCCCTCATTCTTGGGCACAACAAAATAAATGCAATACCGGCCCATATTTTCTTGTGACATGGGCACTGGAATTACAGCCCACAGGTTGAGAAGCCATGTCAGCCTACACTCCACTGCTTGTCTCTTCTGCAAAGAGTCATAGGGAGACACCATGAAAACATCCCAAGGGACTCTGAGAAACTCCAGAGCATAGCCATCTCTTATCACCTGCAGAACTCACTGATTTGATGTGATCTTGACCCACCTCAGATAAGAAAGAGGCAGGTAGTTCCCTACCTCCTGTTCCCGGGGTGGGTCACTACATCTACATGGAGAGGCTTGGGGGGGGGGGGGGGAGGGTGGAGAACCACTACATGAGCTTGCACCTCTTCCAGGCTCAGTAGGCGAAAGGACTGAGACTTGCCCAAAGGCTGAGTCCTTTGAGAATCTGCTCCTCTGTAGAGTTGAAAGTGTCTGAAATTCCTAGCACGACCTCTCATGCCGAAAAAGCACAGCATCTGCTTCTTATCCTCTTGTAACAGAGAAACCTGGGATTCACCCCACTTATTGGCATTTTTCCCCAGTTCACTCGAAATAAGAGTAATCCTTTAAAGGGCAATTTTGTAAGATTAGATTTCGAGATTATATCGGTCAAACAACTCCTGAGCCATAGCTGCCGAAGTGAGGAACAGATCGCAGCCCGCATCTGCCAAAAAGCTGTCTGCCTGTTCAAATCACTGCCCTGGAATTCACACCAAAATTCGACTTCATGAGAGAGAAGCAAACAGGAGCAAAAGAAGCTATCTGCAAATTCATTGCCACCGCTTTAAGGCCTGTTTAAGGATGACCTGCGGGGATAGTCGTCCGCTTGGTAACAGCAGACACAAGCGCATCCAATTGCTCTCTCTCAGCCAGATCCAGGGGGCACAACCCTTCCAAGGCTCGTTCCCCTTTAAAACTAGCTTCCAGGGCGCACCATTCGAGATAAATCAATTCTTGAATAGCCTCGATAAAAGGGAAGAAATAGGAGGCTTTACACCAAGAAAACAAAATGGCATCTTTCTTTGGCTGGAATCAGCCTCCAGCACACCCAGTATCTTCAATGTCTGGGAATTCAGAGCTGGTAATTCATCCCTCTGAAAGAAATGCAACATAGTTCTATATGGTTCCAGCCCCGGAGGAATTTTCTCTCTCCTCCAGGGAGAAAAGATAGGCTTCAACATCTGTGCCATCCAGGTCCCTATTGGTGTGACCCACAGCAGATATAGACATACTCTGGCGCTTATTCGCAGCACCAGGTGCACGGGAAACTGCAGCCTGTGATCCTGATCTGTTAAGATTGGCCAAGGCCTTGAAAACTTCCACTCAAGAAAAGGCAGAGGGGTCCATGCCAAAACCAGGGGGGTGTCAGTCCTGCGCCTACTGAACTACCTTCCTCCATCTGAATAACCAGTTAGGGGAACCCCCAAGTACAGGTGAAACCTCTGGTAGCTCTTTTTTTTTTTATTCATTCCCACATCATACTGGGAAGGACCGGGTTTAGCAAAATCAGATGGAGACAATTCTCCCTGAGCCTCCAAAAAGAGTGCTGACACAAGTTAGAGGGAACACCAGGCTGAGATGCCCGGATATGGCAAGCAATACAGAGGTTCAGGCACTTAGGCTTCTTTGCCATTGGCGCCATAGAGTTTTCAGTATGTTCCAACTGGCGTCCAAAAACTGTGCGCTCAACTGGGAAAAAAAAAAATAGGCGCTCAAAAATTAAGCGCCTAATACATCATTCATGTAGATTCTCAACTGAGCACCTACCCAAGCATTCACTTCGTATGTAACTTGAGCGCCCACCTAGGTGCCCCTAGGCATACAACAGAGCGTCCAGCTAGGCACACAACTAGACGCTCAGCGGGTGCATAAGCACAAACCGATGTACCTGAAGAGGGCAGCCTTATGCACAGAGAAAAGGCACGTGAACACTGTTGCGGCCTACTACGTAGCAAACAATCCAAGCCTAAAAGCGTGGCTTAGCCCAGAAGGCTGCTCAACCCTCCAAGCTCCCAGAGTCCCCTAAGTTCCCCCAGAGGCAGGAATAGACGTTGGATCAGTGTACTGAGCACAGAGACTGGAGGGGAGAGGAATCGCTAAAATCAACTCCACCTTACCTCTTTTCTCTCTTTTTTTTTTAACCTGAGCTCAGCTCGACTTGGCTGAGTACAGCGTTAGTCTCTGGCTGCAGGGAAAAAGGGCATAGACCTTTGCCGTCACACTTGGCTTCCTGCACCCACTTGCTTTTCAGCTATTTTTTTGCTTTTTTTTTTTTTTTTTTACACAGCTAGGTAAATACTGGCCGAAATCAGCTACTGGACCAAGGCACTCATCTGAGGCAGGGATGGGAAGATATCACCTCAGGAAAACTCAACTGAGGGAAGGACAATAAGGTAGTACCACAGGAGAGCAGGATGAATTAATTTCCTCCTTTTCTCTCTCTTTTTTTTTTTTTTTAATCAATCCCCAGTAGGGAGATGCAGTATTCGCTGGAGTTGGCGCATACTGGCAAGCTGATGTCAGTGCAGGGATATATATATATTGTGATGTCAGCTTTACTCTGTCTCAATCTGCCAGTAGAGATGCATAATCCACTGATCATGATCCACCTATTACATTGCTAAGAAATATTTAAAAACTCTGCCTCCAATAAAAACAAATAATTACACAATGTTAGGTTCCATATTAGGTGCTACAACCCAAGAAAGAGATCTAGGTGTCATAGTGGATAACACATTGAAATCGTCGGTTCAGTGTGCTGCGGCAGTCAAAAAAGCAAACAGAATGTTGGGAATTATTAGAAAGGGAATGGTGAATAAAACGGAAAATGTCATAATGCCTCTATATCGCTCCATGGTGAGACCACACCTTGAATACTGTGTACAGTTCTGGTCGCCGCATCTCAAAAAAAGATATAATTGTGATGGAGAAGGTACAGAGAAGGGCTACCAAAATGATAAGGGGAATGGAACAGCTTCCCTACGAGGAAAGACTAAAGAGGTTAGGACTTTTCAGCTTGGAGAAGAGACGACTGAGGGGGGATATGATAGAGGTGTTTAAAATCATGAGAGGTCTAGAACGGGTAGATGTGAATCTGTTATTTACTCTTTCGGATAGTAGAAAGACTAGGGGGCACTCCATGAAGTTAGCATGGGGCACATTTAAAACTAATCGGAGAAAGTTCTTTTTCACTCAACGCACAATTAAACTCTGGAATTTGTTACCAGGGGATGTGGTCAGTGCAGTTAGTATAGCTGTGTTTAAAAAAGGATTGGATAAGTTCTTGGAGGAGAAGTCCATTACCTGCTATTAAGTTCACTTAGAGAATAGCCACTGCCATTAGCAACAGTAACATGGAATAGACTTAGTTTTTGGGTACTTGCCAGGTTCTTATGACCTGGATTGGCCACTGTTGGAAACAGGATGCTGGGCTTGATGGACCCTTGGTCTGACCCAGTATGGCATTTTCTTATGTTCTTATGTAAAGAACCATAATACTTTTTTTTTAACTATGAGTTGGCATTTAGACGCTACCTACAAACCTTGGTCCATCTATCTATATAATCTCTACTTAGTCCCAAATGCAAGACTAAACAAACAGTTATGTCATCACTTTAATCCCTAAATTTGAAAATAGGTACTTTTCATATGGTTATCTTTTGATAAAGAATTCAAAAATAGGAGGCACCACACAAGAAAATGTGTGAGAATTTGTAGAAGTTAATCTCATTTGTTAACAGACTGAATACACAATGCACCCTCAGCTTATCTGAAAGTCCAACCAGACATATTTGCACAGGTGAAATGAAATACATAAATATTTTTATGTAGGTGTTTTATATACAGTTGTTCAAAATAAGATCACAATGGTACTTCACGCATATCCAGCATAGCTCTCTGCTTCAACGGCAGGGGAGAAGAAAAACTGATACTTCAGAGTCGGGGTCTGAGCACGGAAGAGGAGCTCCATCTTCTCCATTCTGGCTTTGCGACTTTTTGGTGTCATGAGGGCACATTTGGTGCAAGTCAGGACATCATGCTCACGGCCTAAACACATTACACAGACTCCATGGGGGTCTGTGATAGACATGGTGCGAGTACAGTCTGGGCACCGACGGAACCCAGACTCCATGGCCATTGAAAAAAAATCGAGCCGTGGTACAGTCGACAGCCAGTAGGCCGCAAGGGCCAAACTCAACGGTAATCGACGGAAAAACGGAGAAAAACTTACCGAAGTACCGAGGTCGAAGAAAAGTTAGGAGGGACCTCTGTGGGGCAATTTAACTTTAAATAATTCCGTGAGGAAAAATTCCTGTCAGGAATCACTTTAGAGCTCCTAAACCGCGAGGCTACTGCTGAGCGGAAAAAAAGAAGACTGAAGGGTTAGTGCCATGCTGGGCATGCCCAGTAGGGGCCAGTTAAAGTTCTGGAAACTTTGACAGAAGTTTTCCGTGATTGGGCTCCATCCTGATGATGTCACCCATATGTGAGGACTACCATCCTGCTTGTCCTGTGTTTACCAAGAACAGCAAGATATCACTCCTCACATATAGAAGACATCATCCAATGGAGCCTGGAATGAAAAACTTATGTTAAAGATTCTAGAACTTGTCTGAGCCTCACTGAACTTGCCCATGACAATCATTGTAGCACACGTCCATGCAGTGTCCTTTCAGTCTAATAAATTTGGCTAAGAAAATCCATGAAGTGGAGACCCAACTTCACAGGGTAGGTGGGCAAGTCTTGTGAGGATCAACATCCTGTCATCTTCGGAGAATGCCTGTTACAGGCAAGTAACTCTAAATTATTCTAGGACAAGCAGAATGGCAGTCCTTCTACATGGGTGAATCCCTAGCTAGGGGCAGCCCCATGAAAAAAAAAATATATATAGAACAAAACCAGTGCCAATAGGCACTGCTCGGACAGAGTGAGGCTTGACATAGCCTATAAGATTCAAGCCCATTCATCAGGTATAACAGAAGTTGCAACCTGCTAGCCAACTGGAGATCATCTGTTTGGCAAAAGCAATCGCCAGCTTGTTCTGATCAAAAGAAACAAAAAGCTGAGTGGACATTCTATGGGCTCTGGCCCTAGCACTAGGTGCCTCTTCTTGTTTGCTGCTTTACTCCCAGTAAATAGAACCTTGTTGCCAAAGTGACAGTAGTTTGGGAAGAAGGGGAAAAGCACAATGACATCTGTAAGTATAATATGAATTGTGGGGAGCTGTAGCGTACCTAGAGTCACGCAAAGGAACAGCTCCCAGCGAGACAAGGCCCGCAGCTTGGATATTCTACGCACAGAACAAATCGCCACAAGAAACACTGTTTTCAATGTCAGCAACCACAATGAAATGTTATGCAACGGTGGAAATGTAGGGCCTGCTAAGAAATCCAAAACCAGATTAAGACTCCACAAGGGCACAGGTAACCGCAAGAAATGGGCCACATCTGGATGATCCGAAAAAGGGACCACCAGTCACTTGAACCCTGAAACAAGTAAGGAATTAAGGGTCAACCCTTTATGCAATCCATACTGCAAAAATTCCAAAATGAGTGGGATCTTAACTGAACTAGGAAGCACCCCTTGATCTTCACACCAAGCCTTGAACACTCACCAAACCCACACATAGGCTAAGGAAGTGGAGAATTGTCTTGCTTGTAGCAAGGTGGCAATAAACGCAGAAGAATATCCATGCTTCAGTAACCAAGCCTACTCAAGGCTATACAGTGAGACAAAACTGAACCGAATTTTCATGAAGAACAGGCCCCTGCTGCAACAGATCCCTGTGTGCCAGAAACCGGGGGGGGGGGGGGGGGGGGGGCGGCTACCTGGAGCCTCCGCAGGTCCGCATACCATGGTCTCCTGGGCCAATCTGGTGCCACCATCCCTCTGTGATTATCGACCTTCCAAACCATTCTGCCAAACATAAGCCACGGGGAAAAGGCATACAGCAACTTGTCCTCTGACCATTCCTGAATGAGAGCATTGATGCCCAATGACTTTGGATCTCTCCTGCGACTGAAGAATTGAGGAACCTTTGCATTGCGAGAAGTCGCCAGCAGTCCAGAAACAGAAGGCCCCAGCAATCCACTATCAGCTGAAATGCCTCGTCTGACAATACCCATTCTCCTGGGTCCAGACTCTACCTGCTGAGAAAGTCCGCTCTTACAATGTCTTTACTTGCAATGTGCTAGGCTGAGATCTCCTGAAGATAGATCAACTTATGGAATGGGCAGAAGTATCTTCTGTGACACTTGCTGGCTCTTGGTTCTTCCCTGCCGATTGATGTAAGCCACTGTTGTTGAAGTCAGACATTATCCAGACAGCTTGACCCTGCAACCTGCCACTGAACTGTAAGCATGCCAACCAGACCGCCCAGGCTTCCAGCCAATTCATGTTCCAGAGAGAGACTCTTCTGTACTCCAGCTCCCTTGTGCAGTCAGTTCCCGACATTGAGATCCCCAACCCTGGAGGCTCGCATCTATCAAGAGTACTAGGCAGTGAGGTGATTTTAGGAAACCCCCTTTCTTAGATGATCCGCTTGTAACCACCAGTGTAGTTGAAAGCAGACTTCCGGCGGTAGGTGGAGTTGAATCAAATAGTCGAGACTACGGGTTCCAAAGAGCAGCAGGGAGCACTGAAGAGGATGCATATGCACCCTCGCCCATGGTATCACTTCCAGGGTCGCCACCATCAAACCAAACCAAGCACCTGTAGATAGGACCATACTGTTGGGCGTACTGTGTTCATCAACAGATGCATATGCGCCAGCAACTTCTGAATACAACCTTCCAGCAGGAAAAACCTCCCCTGCTTTTGTCAAACTGAATACCAAGATACTCTAGCAACTGGGATTGCTGAAGACTGCACCTGGCAGATTCACCAATCAACCAGGCTCCTGCAACATGGAGATCACCTTGCGCATCACCAGGAGGCTCTCTTCCAGAGAGATTTGGCCCAATCATCCAAGTATGGGTGAACCAGGATCCCATCCTCTCTCAACTCTGCTGCCAACACCATCATAACCTTGGAAAACATTCTGGGCACGGTGGCCAGACCAAAAGACAGTGCTTAAAACCGATAATGACAGCACAAAACGACGAATTGCAGAAAATGTTGGTGCTCTAGCTGGATGGGAATATGCAGATACACCTCAGACAGATCCAAGGAAGTCAAAAATGCTGTTTGCACGGAATTTAATCACTGAGCGCAATGTCTCCATGCGAAAATGAGTCACTTGCAAATGGCAGTTGACCCCTTTGAGATCCAGAATGAAACGAAAAGATCCCTCCTTCCTGGGCACAACGAAATAAATGGAATATCAGCCCATATTTTCTTGAGACATAGGCACATCAAACACAGTCCTCAGACTGGGGAGCCTTAACAATGTACATTCCACTGCCTGCCTCTTCTGCAGGGAGTAGCAAGGAGACACCATGAACATGTCCCGAGGAACACTGCAAAACTCTAGCACATATCCATCTTGTATCACCTTCAAGACCCAGTGGTCTGATGTAATTTCGACCCACCTCTGATAAAATAGAGAGAGGTAACCGCCTATCTCCTGAGGTGGGTCAGCACACCTTCATTGGGAGGCTTGGGAGGTTCCACTACCTGACCCTGCGCCTGTCTGGGACAAATGGACTAAGAACTACTGAAAGGTCAAGTCCTCTGAAAGGTCATTCCTTTGTAGGGTCGAAAATACTTGGATCCCCTAGCATGCCCTCTCATGCCAAAGGAGCGTAGCATCTGCTTCTTATCCTCCTTCAACCGAGGAACTAGGACTTGCTCCACTTATTGGCCATTTCTCCAACTCATTCTCAAACAAAAGCGAGCCTATAAAGGGCAATTTTGTAAGATTAGCCTTGGACGCTGCATCGGTTGACCAATTTCTCAGCCATAACAGACGCCTGGCTGCTATTACCAAAGCCACCCCTCTGGCTGAGCTGCGGACCAAATCGCAGACTGCATCTGTCAAAAAGGCAGCTGCTGGCTCCATAACTGCCCTGGAATTCACACTAGATTCATCGACCTCCTGAAAGAAATAAACAGGAGCGAGCCACCAGAGAACAAGAAGCTATCTGCATGGTCATTGCCACTGCTTCAAACGCTTGCTTAAGAATAGCCGTGATCCTCCTATCGTGCGCATCCTTCAGGGCTGCTCCTCCCTCCAAGGAGATAGTTATCCACTTGGGGATGACACACACAAGCATGTCCACTTTCGGAAAATGCAACTGCTCTGGCGCCACTAGATCCAGGGGGTATAGGCCTTCCAAGACTCATCCCCATCTGAAATTAGCCTCCGGGGCGACTCACTCAAGATCAATCAATTCTTGAATGGCCTGCATAACACAAGAGGCTTTTCGCAAAGAAACCAATATAGGATTCTTCTTTGGCACAGACATGGAATCATCCCCAGGTACTCCCAGCATCTTTAATGTCTGGGAAATAAGAGCTAGTAATTCATCTCTATGAAAGAACCGCAACATAGTCCTATACACTTCCAGTCCTGGAGAAATTTCCCCATCCAGAGAGTAAGGATCAGCCTCATCATCTGTGCCATCCAGATCCATATCGAGAAGACCGACTGCCGATCTAGGTGTATTTCGGCGCTTAACAGCAGTACCAGGCATGTCAGAGGTCACCACCTGCAACTCTGACTTGGCAGGATCGGTCAGGGCAGAGGACTGCACCTGAAGAAAGGATTGCGATCCTTGAAAAAATTCCACCCAAGAAAAGGCAGAAGGATCCATGCTAAAACCAGAAGGCATCTATCCTATGCCCACTGAGCTACCTTCTCCTGCTCATGAACCAGTCAAGGGAGTTCCAAGGTCAGGCGCCCCTTCTGACATATCTTTACCCAGGCCCTCATCAGGCTGAGTAGAATCTGGCTTAGTAAAATCAGATGAAGGTAATTCTCCCTGAGCCACTAAGCAGCACTAGCACACGTTAGAGGGAACACCAGGCTGTGATGCCCAAATATGACAGGTAGCACAGAGGGAAAGGCACTTAGGTTTCTTAGCTATAGGTGCCATCAGTCATTCAGTATGCTTAACAGGCGACTGAAAGATGTACATCCAGCTGAATTCATGCTGTAAAATATATGCGTCCCAAAGTTAGGCGCATGATGAGGGCCCAAAAGGTGAGCACCCTAGCCCAGATTGGGCGTACAGGCTAGCTCACGCCAAAAAACACCCAAGCATGGGTCCAACTAAGCGTCCAAAGACTGTGCACACAATCTGGATGCACAGCCAGACGTACTTGCACAAACCGATGGTCCTGAAGAGGGCAGCCTAACGTGCAGGAAAAAAAGCATGAAAACGACCACTGCAGCCTACCACACAGCACACAGAGAAAAGCCTAAGAGTGGAGCCTAGCCTAAAAGGGCTGCTCAATGCGCCAGCCTGCCCACGTCCCTTAACCTCCCTCGGGGGCGGGAATGAATGTTGGACTGGAGTGCTGAGCACTGCGACCGGAGGAAACCTTACTAAAAACCCACCTTCTATTTATTTTTTTTTAAGCTTTACCTGAGCTCTGCCTGTTCCAGCTGAGTACAGAGACTGCCTCTGGCTGCAGGGGGAGAGAGCATATACTGTCACCGCCACTCTCAGCTTCTGCACCTACTGTCCTTCAGCTGTTTCAACAGCTAAGTCCAAGCCAGCTGAAAAAAACAGCTACCAGACCAAGGCACTCATCTGAGGGACCACAGAAATCACCTCAGGAATTCTAAACTGGGGAGAGATCACTTGTATTACCATAAGAGAGTGAGGCGAATTAAATTTCCTTCTAACACTTGAAGCAATCCCCAGTAGGGAGACATGTCCACCATCTGCTGGAGACAGAAAATACTGGCAGGCTGATGTCACTGCAGAAGTATATATACTGAGATATTAGCTTTGCTCTGTCTCCATCTGCTGGTAGAGGTGCAAAACCCACTCGTTCGGAATTCATCTGTCCGGATGCTAAGAAACTAAAAATTAAAAACAGCTTAAAATTTATCCGGAGGACCCTGGCTATATCTTCAAGTAACATTGCATTAGTTTGTCTCATTTAAAATTATTCAATGTGTATAGAAATTTGGACTTGTATATTGCCTTCCTCCTCCAGAGGGACTCCAAAGCAGTTTAAAGTGTACCAACCACCTTAAAAGGTGTCATAGTCAAACCCATATTAAAAAAAAAAAAGCCACATCTAAATCCCTCCGAGTCAGCCAACTTCCGTTCCATATCCATTCTTCCTTTCCTATCCAAACTTCTTGAAAAAATAGTAAACAAACAATTAATGGAACACCTAGAAAACCACAAAATTCTATACCCCTCCCAATTTGGCTTCCGCAAGTCCCTCAGCGAAACACTATTAATTTCTCTCACCGACACAGTTCTCAGAGGGTTAGATAAAGGCCAGTCCTACATTCTAGCAATGCTAGATATCTCTGCAGCCTTTGACACCATTAGCTACAAGACCCTAATTGACAGATTAATTGAAATTGGCATAAAAGGCAATGCTTTACTATGGCTCAAATCATATCTAGAAAACAGACATTACAAAGTTAAAATTGGCAAGAGTGAATCTGATCCTATCAACCTAACTCAAGGTGTGCCCCAAGGTTCCTCCCTATCTTCCACACTCTTCAATATATATATGCTCCCCATTTGCAAATTTCTAGCGAACCGTGGACTCAAACACTTCATATAGCCAACAACATCCAAATTCTCATCCCCATCACTGAATCCATACCCAAAACACTCCAACTCTGGGATACCTAACATCAACCAACTTCTCTCGCAAATGAACCTAGCACTAAACACCACAAAAACAGAGCTCATGATAATATGGCACAAACCAAACAATAAAATGCTATCTGATATCACCACCAATTAAACCCTACACCCAGTTTCACCCAATGTAAGAGACCTTGGTGTCACCCTAAACTCTGAACTCAACCTAAAAAAATTCATAAACACAACAATGAAGGACTGCTATTACAAACTCCACATTCTAAAAAAATTAAGGCCCCCTCCTACCTCGTTGGTATATAAAAATTTTATAAACTAAACAACGATTTCAGAACGGTCCTTCAAGCACTAATCTTCTCTAAAATAGATTACTGCAATTCTATACTCATAGGACTCCCAGCAACAACATTCAAACCCCTTCAAATGCTACAAAACGCCACTGCTAGAATCCTTACCAACACACGTAAAAATGAGCACATTACCCCTATCCTAAAAGACCTACATTGGCTACCTATTCACTTTCGAATACACTTCAAGACCCTCACCACAATACACAAGACTCTACACAATCAAGACACACACTGGCTCAACCCATCCTTCCACTATCAAACCCCACGAAGGTCCACTAGATCTGGCAACAACGAACCCTACCGATTCCCTCACCCAAACTCACACACCTCAACCCGACCCGAGAACGAGCGCTATCACTAGCTGGTCCCTCAATCTGGAACGCAATGCCCCAAGACCTCAGGCTAGAGCCAAACACTCAAAACTTCAAAAAGAAACTGAAAACCTGGCTGTTTAAACAAGCCTTCCCATGACACCCATTCACGTCAAGACAATCCCAGAAGCTGTAACACCCCCTCAATAGCCCTTGTATAAAATGTTCTGTTTTCCCCTTCACCCTTGCTATTTCCTTGTAATTACTCCATCCCTTGGTTGAAATCTACTGTTACCGGTTCCTACCTCTAAGCTCCAAACTAACTCTATAATTGATCTGTAATTCTTCTGCCCAGTAACCCTGGGAGGTTTTGGTTCGCTTTAAAAAATTGTTAAGATATAATTTCCTTTCATCCTTTTTATTGTTTTCACTGTAAACCGATGTGATGTGCAAACAAATGTCTGTATATAAAAATAAATACATATTAGAATAAGACATTTACATTATACACCATTCAGGGTTGGATTTAAGAGTTTTGTGACTATAGGCAGGGTTGAAGAGTAGGGGATGGAGGACCCTAAAGGTAAAAAGTGGTGGAAGTCCCTCCTCCCCCCCCATCAAACTCAGGAGTGCCATAGCAGCATATATTTGAAGTGAATTGCTAGAGCAGACTCTTCCTTAAAATTGTTTCACTCCTTTTTGACTGGGCATTTGGCACCTTCAAAATTTGGCATCCGATGCAATTGCCTATGCCTAAGCCAGGACCTGACATCATTAAATAGCAAAATAACATAATAAAGCAAATACAAAAATCTCTCATAATGCTAGCTACCTCTCCTAAACTCACTAAGGATGTGCAAGCAGTATTTGCACAACTAAAATTGTAATGTCTGACAGTATTCAAAATGTGATTGTTTCCAGTAACCTAGTCAGCAATTTCCAAAGGTCTATGTGGAGACCAATAAGAACATTCATAAAATACCTAAATAATACAATCAAACAAACCAAAAAAAAAATACTCAAACCACAATCAAGAGCCATGGTAGAAGGCGGAAAATGGAACAAGTGAGCACGAGATAAAGATCATGCCAGTAGACATACAGCTAATGTCACTCGACATTCGGATGATGAGTTAGCAGCACAACACTCAACTCTATGAATTAAAGGCCTAAGCATACAAAAATGCTTTTAATTGTTTTCTTGTTTTTAAAGACAGCCAGTGAAGCCTCAGCGCCCAATTTTTTCAGGAAGGCCTGGAAAAGATTCCATGGCGAATGTCTGTTAAGAGCACAGCAAAGTTTTTTTACTCAGAAGGAAGGGCACAACAAGGAGGATCTGAAGATCTTCAATAAACCGCAAAAGAATTCAGGATCCTCACTACTTACAGCCTTAAGGATGAGGACCTAGATCTTAAATGTAATACGGGCTGGAGTGGAAAGCCAACATAGGGAAATATGTTCTCGCGTCCCACTATCAGTCAGAGCCCTAGCGGCAGCTTTTCCTGTGTTAAAGTTTGACACAAGGTGAGCATTATTATTTACCAGGTGAGCTGTGGAAATATTAAAGTGATTCAAAGGCACAAATAAAGTATTTACAATCTACCTAATCGTTTGTTAATTTTCATCATTTATTTGTTGAGTTTTATATACCGTCATTCGGTAGAGCCATCATAACTGTTTACAAAAATATACATTTTACTTAGCAGAAAACAAGAACATAGTTACCATGCTATTGTTTATTACACAACCTTAACTGTTTGAATGACAGAGAACATTTTTATTGTTTTAGCTTATGATCTGTGGTACTACATTTGAGCCTTTACTTGGCTAGTACATCACCAAACAGCCTCACCGCGCAATTAAAATTCACATTTCAGCTATCGCCATAAGATGAACGCTTATTAAGAGTTTGCGGAGCAACCTGCAGCTACTTTGTTAGAAGCTGAGTCACTAACCCCGCTCCATCAGATAAGTGTGTGGAGCCAAACCTCCGAAGGGTGCTAAAGCTAAGACCCTCGGTAATATCGATCGGGGAAAAGGAGCTGTGTTCAATGCCTTCACAGACATTTACATGGAGAAAGACGTTCAACAAGCGGCAAAAAAAACAGAGGTTTTACCTCGGGCAGAGCACAAGAAAGCAGCCCTAGCTTAGTCCTACTGTCTAGAGTCCTGTCGTCCTAAGGAGTCCGTCACAAATGATCTGAAACCACAAGCTTCCACCTCCAAGCGCTGACCAGTAAACGCCTCCGTACACCGTTTCCCAGGGCAACCAGCCAGCAGCCATCCCGTAACTCTCCCAAGCAGCCTATCAGCAGCCCACACCTTAAGCTGTACTAATAATCTCCATACTGAGTGGTGAGCGCGCGCGTCTTTAGAATTCCCGCGCTTTATTTTTTACTTCCGGTCTCTGTTCCCAGCCCAGAAAAATTAGGCGCGCTTTTCTTACGTTACATTGCGCTACGATGTAAGAGGCGTAAAATATATAATATCATGAGTAGAGTTAGAAATCGTGATCATGCCTGTTTTTTCTTCCCCCAAAAATGATTTTGATGCTGGCAGAGCATCATGGCGCCGAAAGAGGAATATAGCGGTTTTTGTTGCTGGCACTTCAGCGTCCAGTGGTGAAGAGTATCCCCCCCCCCAATTGAAGCACCGGCCCGGGGTACAAGAGGCGAGATGATTAGGTACTTTTAATTGGCGGGGTAAGGGAAAGAAAAATGTTGTGATTTCGCGGGGTGAGGGAGTATTACAATCGTGCTCGGAAGAAGAAGTTTGTATTATCCTATTAATCCATGTCATTGGGGGAGGGAGAGAGAATAGTATATTCTTGCCCCTCCCCAGCCATGTTCTTCTCTCCATTCTAAGCAGGCATTCTACCCTATTGAATGGGGTTGCTAAAATTTCCACAGACCAGGACTGGAAACTTGAGGACCGGTCCGGGGCGGGGGAGAAGAGAGATGGTGTCCCTCATTTGCATAAATGTTAGATCCTACCAGTGAAGTGCTTAATCACTGTATCTTGTGTATGCATTAAAGGGCAATGGGCAATAATGAATTGGCAGGCAACACACAGGCAATAATTTTTCTTCCATCCTCTCAGGGCCATGAGGGCCCCCCCCTGCTAGTCAGTTGCTCCCCATTTCTTATCCCCTAGATCAGTGATTCTCAACCTTTTTCTCATCGTAACATACCTGACAGACCACGTTCACATGTGTGACACACTGCTCATTACAATTTACGGCGGAAATCAAATCCCTTCCACAATGTTGATTACAAAGATATTGAACAGAACCAGTCCCAATACCGATCCCTGTGGCACTCCACTTAATATGGCTCTCTCTTCAGAATAGGTTCCATTTACCTATCAGGTTTTATTTTCTATCAGTCAACCAGTTTGCAATCCATGCCACCACCTTGGCGCTCACTCCAAAGCTTCTAATTTTTTTCACAAGCCTCCTATGTGGGATGGTATCAAAAGCTTTGCTGAAATCCAAGTAGATAACGTTGAGTGTTCTTCCTTGATCCAATTCTCTAGCTACCCAATCAAAAAAATCAATTAGATTTGTCTGATAGGACCTTTCTCTGGTGAGTCCATGCTGCCTCGGGTCCAACAACTTACTGGATTGTAGATAGTTCAGTAACCTTTCTTTCAGCAGCATCTCCATTAATTTCCCACCACCGAGGTGAGACTAACCGGCCTGAAGTTTCCAGCCTCCTCTCTGTTACCACTCTTATGAAGCAGTACTAGCTGCAGAACATTTGGTGCTCAGCACCATCTCAGAAGTAGCAGTGGCAAGGGTGGTAGAATTGGATACCGCCTAACCTGATCAACAGCAAGGTGAGCACTGTATTTAGGAAACCTTGTATCAGTGTGTGTATGGATTGCTGTATATACAGTATATACATCTTTAGTGGGGATATACCAGGTCCTCCTACAATGAAGGTCCTGTGCATGTGTGCACACTAAGAAGCCTAAGAATCACCTTGGGCCTTCAGCGCTCCAGGTTTTATGTCTAGGGTACAAATCTGTGAGATATGTAGAGCTGTTAGATATTATCTACCATGATACTATAATAGCATCAATGGTATACATGAAGCTTTATTAATAGACGGTTTGGAATAGTTTGTCTAGTCAAGCATATGATCTTTATAATGCTGCCTCGATATTTGTATGCACCTACTAGAACCTACTTTTCTCTCAACTCCTGACCCATAAAACTGGACAGGTCTTAGGGACAGTACCCTGTGGCTAAATTCAGGGACCGGAGCTTCCAGTTCTCCAGAACTAGAAGCAGTAAGCAACCTTTTTCAAGAGTCAACGCAGTTTGTAGTCCTCGCTGCAGCTTGGTATGATGCTGCTTAGCATTCGATTCCAGGGAATAAAGCAATAGCACAGGAACACTTCCTAGATATTTTGTGGTATATAAGGAAGTGCTCAATAAGGGATTGGGGATCTGTTCAGTTAGGAAACAAGGAAGATCAAGTGACATACACCCACATATTATGTGAACCTAAAGCATGTACAAATGTGACTGTTGCATGGGAGTAGCACATGGTGATTGGCCAGGACCAAGTAGCCAAAGAAGGGCACATTGGTGCATACAACAGCTGGCTGACAGCTCAGAGGAGGAGATGGAGGCAAAGGGACCAACAGGGGAGAAGTGGCAGCCTGTTTTCAAAAGGGATGAGAAGAACCAGGAAGAACAATCAGCCTATCCTCTTTCAGGTCCCGGTGAGATAGCTCATGGGCAGAAGGAGAGCAGCTCGTCTGCAGAGGAGCAAGTCCCTTCTGAAGAGGAGCACATGCAGGTGAGCTAAGTGGAGCACCAATTAATCGATCTAAACTTCCAGGTGTTGGAAGAGGTGGGATCACTCTCATTCCCTGTACGTACCCGGATCAGTCCAGACTGTGGGTTGAGCCTCCTTTCCAGCAGGTGGAGACAGACTAAAACTGAAAGGATATCCTATATGAGGACAGAGCCTATCCTGTAACCCTTCAGTATTTGTCTGTCTCCAGCAGGTGTAGCAGCTCACCCTTTGGTCTCCTGCTCTAGGCTAGTCAGCCTTCCTTTTCTTCCTTTCTTCGTGGATCAAGCAAGTACTTATTCCTTAGGGATCTAGTGTGATCTTCTTCCTGTAAAAAAAAAAAAAATCTAGAAAGGGAATTTTAGCTTTTGTTTTGTGCAGGAGACGGTTCCGTCTCCTGGCTCTTGCCGGACTCAGGGGGGCTTTGCCCCTTGTGCAGAGCATAGCCTGAGTCCGTAGCCGCTTCCAGGTGTAGGGACCGAGTCTGGTGGTCCAGTTCTCGTCTCCCCCTCCTCTGGCTGCCGAGGGGGCTTAGTACCCCACTGCTGTGCTAGTCTGTCAAAAAAAAAAACCAAAACAAAAAACAGTTTAAAGTTAAAAGTATTCAAAGTGATCTTTTTTAACTTACCTTACAGCAGTAGACCCATTTTTTTTTCATTTTGGTCTTCAGAGGGCTTGAACCGGCAGCCAGAAAGGCAGGAGTCAGCAGGTTTCCCCCCTGCTTCACTCCGGGCCTGCAGGCTGCCAATCAAAACTTTTTTCTTCAGTTTTTTTCTTTAGTGCGGCTCTTCCTATGCCGTGGCAGGCAGCCTGCCTCTCTTGTGGTCAGTCCTCGTCGCGATTTTCGTGAGAGGGACTCTGTTCAGCCTGCCTGCCGGGTGGGGAAGGCCCCTCCTTGGCAGGGCAGGCGAATTTAGCTCGGGGATCGAGTCCCCACAGCATGGTCAGGCCGTTCCCGGCTCGGCAAAGCCCGGGAACGGTGGCCATTTTGGATTTTTCAGCGGCTCCATTTTCGGAGCTGCCTGGGGCTGGGGGGGCCGATTTTTTTCTGATTCTCCCCCCGATTTGAGCCCCACGGACCCCCAGGATGGGATCCCTGACTTCCCCTCGCCCCCCCCCTCCCGGGACTTCTAGGACCCGTTTTTCCACAGAATTTGTCTTCCTCCTGCATAAATCCTATTTAGCTAGTTTGCAGGAGGAGGAAGGTCCCCCCCCCCAGGCCCTCCCCCGGCAAAAATTCCCCACTCCGCGCCGTTTACTGTTGGCCCGGTTGCGGAGCCCCTGGGGTCGCTCCGCGTACGGGTGGTCCCGGGAGTGCCCCTGATCCCCCGGTGGACCCGGTACTCCTGGATCCTGACGCCATCCCTGATGCAGAGGGTACCCTTCCTTCCCTGGAGGGGGACGATCCCAGAGTCCTACGGATGTTCCGCAGGGAGGAGCTGGAGCCCCTCATCCCCTTTGTCCTCCAGGAATTGGGGTTGGAGGGGCCCCCTTCGGACACCCTTACGGCCTCTTTACCCAAAGATATGGACCCGGTTCTGGCGGGAATCAGGGCTCTGGCAAGTGCCTTCCCTTTTCATCCCATGCACAAGCTGTTGCTCTTGCGGGAGTGGGAGACTCCCGAGGCGGGCCTCCAGGTGGGGCGGGCTATGGACAAGCTTTACCCCCTCCCGGATGAATGTTTGGAAATTTTTAAAAGTCCCTTCATGGACTCCTCCGTCTCTGCGGTCACAAAACATACCACCATCCTGGTAGAGGGATCTACGGCTCTGAAAGACGCCCAGGACCGCAAGCTCGAGGCACATATGAAGTGCATTTTTGATGTCCTGGAGCTGGGGGTTCGTGCGACTATCTGCAGCAGTCTCATGCTACTGGCAGGCCTCAGGTGGGTTCAACAGTTACTCTGCACCCAGGACCTCCCGTCGGCAGAGGTGGAGCAGGCTGAGCATCTCGAGGCCATCGTCGCTTATGGGGCTGATGCGCTTTACAACCTCCTCCGCATCCAGGCAAAGGCAATGGCCTCGGCAGTGTCCACCAGACGACTCCTCTGGCTGCGCAATTGGTCGGCCGATCTGTCCTCCAAAGCCCATCTGGGCACATTGCCTTTCTAAGGTAAGCTGCTTTTTGGTGAGAACCTGGAGAAGCTTATGGATTCCTTGAGGGAAAATAAGGTCCATAAGCTCCCGGAGGACCGTCCAAAACCGTCCTGCTCTTTTACACACTCTCGTCCTCGCTTCTGGGGCCAGAGACGGTATACCCCGCACGGACGGGGTGGCTCCTCGAGGGGTTATTCTTCTTGGTCTCAGTCTTGTTCGCAGCCCTTTCGTGGGCGTCGGCCCTTTTGTGAGGGCCAGCCTGCGCGCTCCACCCCTAAGCCTGCCACATAATGAAGTTCAGTTGACTCATTCCTCGGTCCTCTCCCTAGGCGGCCGTCTCTCCCTGTTTTTCGAGGAATGGGTCAAAATCATATCGGAGCAGTGGGTCCTCGACATTATCAGAGATGGGTACGCCTTCGAGATTGTTTGCGACCTACGGGATCTTTTTCTCTTCTCCCCGTGCGGGCTGTCCAAGAGGGATGCGGTGGAACAAACTCTCTCCAGGCTCCTGCATCTGGACGTGGTGGTCCCGGTCCCGGTCCCGGATAGGGAGCTTGGCGCCGGCCAGTATTCTATTTTCTTCGTCGTCCCCAAGAAGGACGGGTCTTATCGTCCGATCTTAGACCTCAAAAGGGTCAACCGGGCCCTCAAGATCCCACATTTCCGCATGGAAACCCTGCGAGCGGTCATCGCGGCGGTTCGCCCTGGAGAGTTCCTCGCTTCACTCGATCTTGCAGAGGCGTACTTCCATATTCCAATTCACCGCGACTATCAGAATTATCATCGCTTCCACATCCTCAACCAGGTCTTCCAGTTTCGGGCACTCCGCTTCGGCCTTGCGACCGCGCCTCGCACCTTCACCAAGGTCATGGTGGTGGTGGGGGCGGCTCTTCGCCGGGAGGGAATCCTTGTTCACCCCTACCTGGACGACTGGCTCGTCAGGGCCAAGTCGGTGGCTCTTTGCCAACAGGCAGTGGATCGCGTGTTGGCTCTCCTCACGTCTCTCGGGTGGATAGTGACTTTCTCCAAGAGCAACCTTCAGCCCTCCCAGGAGTTAGAGTTCCTGGGAGCCCACTTCGACACCCGAGTGTGCAAGGTCGTCTTACCTCATGCGCGGGCTCTGAAGCTGATCGAACAGATTCAGAATCTGATTTCGCTGCCTTTCCCAACAGTCTGGGACTACCTGCAGGTCTTGAGATCCATGGCTTCCACCATCGATCTAGTCCCCTGGGCTTTTGCTCATATGCGTCCGTTACAGAAAGCTTTGCTATCCTGTTGGCAGCCGGTGTCGGAACAGTTTCACATAGTCCTCCCGTTCTTGGACTCTACAGTCGCCGACTTGCAGTGGTGGCTGTCACTTCCTCATCTCCTTCAGGGGATGCCTCTCCAAGCTCCACAGTGGACGATAGTAACCACAGACTGCAGTCTTTCGTGCTGGGGTGCAGTCTGTCTCTCCCAGTCCACCCAGGGGATCTGGTCGCCAATTCAGTCTCGCTGGCACATCAATCGGTTGGAGACTCGGGCGGTACGCTTAGCTCTTCAGGAGTTTCTCCCCCCTGATCCAAGGCAAAGCGGTCAGGGTACTGTCCAACAACTCCACCACCGTGGCTTACATTAATCGCCAAGGGGGCACCCGCAGTCCCCTGATGGCCCTAGAAGCCAGCCGTCTCTTCACATGGGCGGAACGACATCTGCAGTGCCTGGCGGCCTCCCACATCACGGGCAAGGAGAATGTTCAGGCAGATTTCCTCAGTCGCCAATCGCTCGATCCAGGGGAGTGGGAGCTCTCGGATGCGGCCATGTATCTGATTGTCGACAGATGGGGTCCCCCCCACCTGGACCTCATGGCGACCTTGCGCAATGCCAAGGCGAATCGGTTCTTCAGCCGCTGGAGGGAGCATGGCTCAGAGGGCGTGGACGCTCTGGCTCTCCCTTGGCCGGCGGTTGTCCTTCTGTACATGTTCTCCCCGTGGCCCCTGGTGGGAAAAGTTCTCCGAAGAATAGAGCTACACTGGGGACCCGTGGTACTGGTAGCACCCAATTGGCTGCGCAGGCCGTGGTTCGCGGATCTCGTCAACCTAGCAACAGACGGACCTCTGCGGCTAGGCCACTTTCCTCGGCTTCTTCGGCAGGGGCCCGTATTTTTCAACTAGGCTGATCGTTTCTGTCTAGTGGCCTGGCTTTTGAACGGCGACGCCTGAGGCGTAAGGGCTATAAGGAGGAGGTCATCTCCACCTTGCTTTGGCCCGGAAACAGTCGACTTCTCTGGCTTATGTGCATATCTGGAAGGTTTTTGAATCGGTTTGTGCGGAGTCGGGTGTCCCAGCGCGCTCCGCCCTTGTCTCGTTGGTCCTTTCTTTCCTTCAGAAGGGTCTTTCCAAAGGCCTTTCCTTCAGTTCTCTGCGCGTGCAAGTCTCCCCTCTCGACTCCCTCCTGGGTCGGGTAGAAGGTCATCCCTTAGCGGGCCACCCGGACGTGATTCGATTCTTGAAGGGCGTCAAACACCTACGGCCGCCTTCTCGCGCCACTTGCCCGTCGTGGAGTCTTAACCTGGTTCTTCGGGCCCTCTTTGCTGCTCCGTTTGAACCTCTCCATTGCGCTACGTTAAAAGATCTTACGCTAAAGACTGTCTTTCTGGTCTCTATCTCCTCCGCTCGACGGATCTCCGAGATCCAAGCGTTGTCCTGTCGGGAACCTTTTTTGTGCTTTTCCGATTCAGGGGTATCCCTCAAGACGATCCCTTCCTTCTTGCCAAAGGTTGTTTCCAACTTCCATGTCAACCAGTCAGTAGAACTCCCTGCGTTTTCCCCAGAGGAGATTGCGGGTACGACTGGGTGCGATCTCCGTAAGCTGGATGCCAAACAAGTTCTACTTCGCTATCTCCAGGTTACCAATGACTTTAGGGTCTCGGACCATCTGTCCTCTGGAGTGGGCCCAATCGGGGTAAGCCGGCTTCTAAGACCACTATTGCCCGGTGGTTGAAGGAAGCGATCTTCTCAGCCTATTTTTGCCAAGGTCAGGCGGTTCCCGAGGGCCTAAAGGCTCATTCACTATGTTCTCAAGCTACTTCCTGGGCGGAGAGTCAATCCGCCTCTCCGCAGGAGATTTGCAGGGCCGCCACATGGACGTCCTTGCATACTTTTGCTCGACACTATCGTCTGGATGTGCAAGCTCTGGTTTTTGGTTCCTTTGGGCGGCAAGTGCTTCGAGCGGGACTGTCTCGGTCCCACCAGGTTTACGGAAGCTTTGGTACATCCCACAGTCTGGACTGATCTGGGTACGTACATGGAAAGGAAAATTAGTTCTAACCTGTTAATGTTCATTCCTGTAGTACCACGGATCAGTCCAGACGCCCTTCCCTGTCTGTCTTTCTGTCCTCTCGAAGCTTGTTTCTTGCAGATTCACAGATTATAATACTTCCTTTTTGTGCAAGAATACTGAGCAATTACACCGGAAGCCTTGGTCGTTTAAATACCAAGTATATGCAAGAGCGTATAGTTATACAATGTTCCTTACATTGTTCTACAGTTGCTCCATTGAGCTTTATGGTTACTTGCTTGATCCTATTCTGGTTTTGTTATTTTCTGCTTTGACAATGGTTATACTGAAGGGTTACAGGATAGGCTCTGTCCTCATATAGGATATCCTTTCAGTTTTAGTCTGTCTCCACCTGCTGGAAAGGAGGCTCAACCCACAGTCTGGATCGATCTGTGGTACTACAGGAAATAAAATTAACAGGTAAGAACTAATTTTCCTATAGAGGTCTATGACATTCAGTATGCTGTAAGACAGGAAATTCAAGGCCTGAAGGTGATGCAAGGAGTCCAGCATGAGCTACAGAACCTTCGCCAGGTCATTGTTGCCCAGACAGCTGGAGAGAGATGCTGGAAAGGATGCCTCCCTGGCAGTCACAGCCACCTCTGGCTCAATACTATGTTAAGGGGCTCTGCATGCAGCCCCATCTTCCTTTCCAGCAACAGGCACCTGGATGCCACCTCAACAACCTTAAGCTCCACCTGCACCATTGACCACCCATCCTCTGGCTTCACCTCATCTGCCCATCATGCTACCAGGTCTAGTAATGTTGCCACCAGCAAGACAACAACCACCCATGCAGCCTGCAGCATCACCTCCTGCAAGACCCTCCTGCAGCCAAGATGATTTGCTACAGCCCCAGGTCCTGTGGCTTCTGAAGGCAGTGTCAGCTGTGACAGGACACCGCTGCAGAGGAGCTCATGCATTGGGCAGGCTGTTTCTGCGCTTTCCCTCATCCCAGAATTAACTTTCTTTCTGAATTCCTATTCAAATAGAGTACATACTGTAAATAAATTCACCTTCACCATCTAAAATGTCTTTGTATCAGATTGTTCCTTTCCTGTATAGCCTGCCATTGACACAGGTGATGTATCTCTTGAAGTTACTCCTGACTCAGCTCTTGGTCCTCCTCCTGGTCATCTGGATTCTCTTTCAGTCCTTCTGGTTTTGGCTAGGTTATGTAGCATCTAGCAGGCTAGAAAGATCTCATAGACTTTATGTGGATTTTAGAGGAGGTATCCCCCTGATCTGTCCAGACAGTAGAAGCATGTTTTGAGTAGGCCAAAGATTCTCTCAGTGACTACCCTGATCTGCCAGTGGGGCCTGTTATATTAGGCCTCCACAGTGTTCTGTTCGGGTTTCCACTGGGATCATGAGCCAGGGTTTGAGTAGATAACCTTGGTCACCTGTAAGGGAGAAGGCAGAAGAGGCCATAGGGTTTGACAGCACAGTGGTTCACAGGGCTGGGTCACAGCTGCCTTCCTGGGCCTAGGCAGGCAAGCCCCTTAGATATGAGGGAGACACACAGAAGAGGTTAGTTGGGGATGGTGGTGATAGTGATAGGTGCATTCCTACCTAGAAGACAACCTCCGGTGATGCAGCCTTCCTCTAAGCAGTAATGGATTCCTAAATGCGAGAGGATGAAAGCATTGTGAGTGGATCCAGGAAACCTTGACATGACAACCACAATGAAGCCCTTGGTATTGCAGAGGGTGTGGAAGGCCTTGCAGATGAAGTAGGTGGCCTCATCTCTTCCTGGTGCCCTTATAGGGAAATCTATGCAATCAATAGCCCCCAAGACAGAGGGAAAGTATATTGTTTGATAGAAGTCTGTTTTGATTTGTTGTTGCTGTTGTCTTTTCCAATGGAATGATATATATATATATATATATATATAGATAAAATAAGCCAGCCGGAACCTCATGTATGCTCATAAAGTTGGTAGACTTACCTCCAAGAGGTATCTGGAAGGTGTCGGTTGCAAAAAATGTAAGGGCGGTGATGTCCTACACATGTGCTGGCAAGGCATGACCCCTCTAGAGGTGGGTTGTAGGTCCCTCCCTAACTGCTGGCGTAGATACAGTATGGTTTCCTTATTAAACTTGAACCTGCATGACTTGCTCCTCTGACAGATCTAAAAACTGTGTCCTAGTCCTGTAGATCCTGTGAGCAGGATACCTCCTTCTCCTCCTCAGCTCTTTCACCCTCCTCAGTCTTATAGACATGAGTACCTATACAGTGATTAGGGTCATAGTGAAAAGAGAGTCTCACCCATTGACTCACTCCCCCCAATATGTTCAAGTAACTCCCCTTCCCATCCCCCTTATGGCTCTTTATGTCCCTGTTTCCTCCAATGTGTTCCTCTACTTGCTAGTTGAATATAGTAGGTTTCTGGTAGCTACTAGAATAGCGCTATCTATCCTTGGTATTCTCACTGCAATCCCCCCCCCCCCCCCCCCGGTGTGACCCAGTTTATCCCTGTTCCCACACTGCACAACCCAGGATTTGCCAGTGTCCCCCAGCTGTTCCTAGTCCATACTACTTCCAACCCCCTGGCCTGTTCCTGGCATGCCTAATATGGAACCTAACATTGTGTGGGTTACATTTTCCCACATTAAATTTCACATTTGGCCACATTAAATTTCATCTGCCATTTGAATGCCCAGTCTTCCAGTCTTATAACTCAGAATAATTTTGCATCATCTGAAAATTTGATCACCTCATTCATTGTTCCCCGTTACAGATGATTTATAAATATATTAAAAAGCACCAGTCTCAGTACAGATCCCTAAGACACCCCCCTTTTACCCTTCTGCACTGCAAAAATTGACCATGCAATCTTACTTTCTGTTTCCTACCTTTTAACCAGTTTGCAATCCACAATAGGACGTTGCTTCCTGTCCCATGACTTTTTAATTTTCTCAGGAGTCTCTTATGAGGCACTTTGTCAAAAGCCTTCTGAAAATCCAAATACATTATATTCATCAGCTCCACCATTTTTCACATGTTTATTAATCCCTTCAATAGTGAGGCATGTTTTCCCATGTGCAAATCCATGCTGGCTGTGTCCCATTAAACCATGATGTTTTATATATTCTGTGATGTTTTTCTTAATAATTTCCACAACTTTTCCCAGCGCTGAAGTCAGATTCACCAGTCTATATTTTCTTGGATTGCCCCTGGAGCCCTTTTGAAAAATTGGCATTACATTGGCCACCCTCCAATCTCTGGCTACAATGGTTGATTTTAATGATAGGTTACAAATTACTAGTAATAGATCTACAATTTCATTTTTGAGTTCTTTCAGAACGCTGAGGTATAGACCATCTGGTCTGGGCAATTTGCAACTCTTTAGTTTGTCAATCTATCATTTTACATCTTCCAGCTTCACCGTGACTTGTTTTAGTTCTTCTGAGTCGTCATCAATGAATACAGTTTCTGGCATAGTTATTCCTCCAAACTCCTTGTCAGTGAACACTGAAGAAAAGAATTTATTTAGTCTTTCCACAATGGCCTTATGTGTTCCCTAGCTGCCTTTTTAACCCCTCAATCATCTAACAGTCCAACCAAACCCCCTCATAGTCCTCCTGTAATGGATATATTTTAAAAGTTTTTATTATAAGTTCTTGCCTCTGTGGCCAGCTTCTTTTCAAATTCTCTTTTAGCCCACCTTATCAGTGTTTAACATTTAACTTGCCAACAATTATGCTTTTTTTCTTTTTTTGCTTCAGATAGATCCTTTTTCCAATTTTTGAAAGAAGTTCCTTTCCTAAAATAGCCTGTTTCACCTCATCTTTTAGCCAAGCCATCACTCATTTGGCATTTTTTTTCCACTTGATATAAACTCTTACCCTTTCTAGAAGCATCTTTCAGTTGTTTTCTTTATTCCTCATTTTATCAATGTCTCCCTTTTGAAAGTTTAATGCTAGTTTACTTAATATCCTTTCTCCAGTCATTAAGTCAGATTTGATCGCACTATGATCACTGATGCTAAGCGGTGTTAGCATTTCATCATCCAACTGTTCATTTTGGCCAGGCGGATGGTACTATACCCCCACTGCTATCCTCTTCCCCATCACACATGGAATTTCCATCCATATAGATTCTACTGTGCATTTAGTCTCCTGCAGGGTCTTTATTCTGTTGGGCTCTATGCCATCCCTAACAAAGTGCCACTCCTCACCCTGTTGATCCATGCTATCATTACAATATAGCACCTTCCCATTGGTTATCCTCCTTCCACTAAGTCTCTGAGTTGCCAATTATGTCTACATCTTTATTCAGTGCTATACACTCGAACAGGTAGATTTTTAAAGTGTTGCTTGCGCAAAAACAGCTCCATACATGCATATGTGGGCCATGAGTGAGCAATGTGAATTTTAAGAAGCCGGGAAGTATGTGTGTGCATACCTGTGCACGTGTCATGAATAAGGAGGCAGAAAAGGAGCGGGGCATGGGCATTCCCAAGACTTATGCATGTAATCCCCAAATTTTGCAAGGCTGACCATGGCAATGCATACCATGTTACCTGCACAATTTACTACTGGTCCTGATGAGGCACAATTCTGGAGATTTTGGGTAAGAGAGACAATCTGATACTCTATATATCTCCCACTAAGAGGGGCACTTTCAACTCAGGATGGGTTGGGAGGGTGAGGTGTTAATTGGTCTGCCTAGGGCACAAGGGTCTGTAGCTCCTTGTAACACCAGCTTTCCCCCCAAAACCCACACTGAGTTGAAAGTGCCCCTCTTAAAGTGGGAGATATATAGAGTCTCAGATTGTCTCTCTAACAGAGGTTCTCTCTCTCTTTCCCCCATAGCCACTGGTGAGTACATGCATAAAGGCTCTAACATATGTACAGTAGAGATTTTAAAATGATACGCTTGTGCTTGCGTGCCCAATACACGCATTTATGGGTACACGAGCGCTCCTTTTAAAAGTTACCTCTAACTCTCCGATTTTACATTTTAGCAGTAGCATATAGAATTTTCAAGGTATATTTTTGTCTGTATTAACAATCTTTTTTTCAGTTGAGAGGGGTAATTTGAGATTTTTTAAAAGGTGGTTCTTTTCTTACAGGTACATGGGCACCTTTTGCTTTTATTGGATCCTTTCTATTTGGATGTCCTAATTCTGTTATTTTAGTATCCTTCACCAATATCTCCCTCCGGACTAGTTCTGTTTTAAAAGCTGCTCTATCTCCTTTTTGAAGGATAGCGCCTGCAGTTCGGTTCCACCCTGGTTAAGGTGGAGCCCATCCCTGCGGCATAGGCTCCCCCTTCCCCAGAATGTTCCCCAGTTCCTAAGAAAACTATAGCCCTCTTTCCTGTACCATCGTCTCATCCACACATTGAGACTCCAAAGCTCTACCTGCCCCTGGGAACAGGAAGTATTTCAGAGAATACTAGGCTGGAGGTTATGGATTTCAACTTTTAACCTAAGAGACTAACTGTGGCTTCTAGAACCTCCTTGCTACACCTTCCTATGTTGTTGGTGTCCATATGTACCATGACAGTCAGCTCTTCCCACTACAGTCTAAACTCCCATCTAGGTGACACAGGAGGTCCACCACCTCCACCAAGCAATCTTCCCATCCACCAGTCACCCAACTATCGACATTCCTAATAATTGAATCAGCAACAATGATGGCCAACTTAATCCTTCCTTTCTGGGCACTAGCCCTTAGAATCTAATCCTCAGATTGACAAGATAACACATCACCTGGAGAGCAGGTCCTTGCTAGAGGATTACTACCTGCTACACCAGGGTGATTATCTCTGACCAGGTGACCTTGCTTTTCAAAAGTAGCACATGGGCTGCTGAACATAGAAGCTTGCTACTCTTATTTAAGGTTAACCCCTTCTGAGTACGTTGAAGTGAGAGTCAGGGCAAACACAGGCTGAACTTCTACAGAAAAGCCAGCTCTGCAGCAGGTTTGGAAGATGAGACGGAGGGTGGTTTCAGATAGCAACAATTCCTTTTAAGAGAGTTTGATATAAAAGAAATCGCAAGGGGATATATAACACTGAGTTTCTCAGTATCCCTGCCTTCCTGTCATGGTGAAGATGCAAAAAGGATAACATTAGTACTTGGAATGCAGGCCCCAGTTACAGAAACACTTCCTGCTATTGAAAGGTGGTGCTCTCTCTTGCTGGTATTTTTGTTTCTCCAAAGCAGCACAGAGGCTTCCAGATTGGAGATGGAACAGCTCTACTGTGTCCTGAAGATTTGCTTTATGTACTTCTCTGTGTGTCGCAGCTCCTCCCGATCAGCCCCTCCAGCTTCCAGAGACCATACTCATTCTCCAATTTCTAGGAGCTCTTTGCATGGGGAACACACAGCACCTGTCCCCACTTGAAGATAAAGATACATGTCGTACTCACTGCAAAATAATGGATAGCACCCCTCTCAGGGGTGGACTGCTGTCTGCAAATTTTGTAATTTTTTTCCAACTCAGCAATTAAAAAATTTCCAAGCAACTAATAGAAGGTTGCATTGGAGTTCAATCTAAATTTAAACACAAGAAAGACTCTGAGATACATTTTCTCTTTCATTTATTTTTTATGTCAGCACTTCAAAGTGGATTACACTCCTGTTTGATTCCTGCAGTTTTTCTCCATCTCCCAGTTCCCTCCACTACCTTCCTTCCCACCTTGCCTTTATCTAGTCTCCTCTTCCCAACCTTTCATATTGTGCCCTTTCCCATGCCTCTTTAACAGTAGCTCCGCCTTCTTTAATACCTCATTTACTCACTCTCCCATAAACCTTTCTTAAACCCCAGTCCTCTTCCCCTTAAGTCCTGTCCTCCTATGGGCTAGCAGGGTGGGGGGGAGGACATTCTTCTCTGGGGCCTAGGGCCAGTTTTATGATTTGAGCCACTCAAGCTGCAATAGGTCTCTATGAGTGAAGAAAAAAAAAAAAAGGTAAAGTAATAGAAAGCACAAAACCAAATATCAAAACAGTCAATAGTGGGAGAACCTTCTTCCTGTAGGTCTCTATGCCAGTCCAGGCTCCAGCTGGTAAAGGAGGCTAACATGGTAAGAAGCCCACTCTCTTCACCAATGGGAGGATTGGCAGGGAGTATGGAAGGAGGGAGGGAGGTATCCATCTGTTCCTGCTGCTTTCCTGTGATTCTACTAAGGGCTGAAAATAATAAGAACAAGAGCCAAATTTTGCAGTAGTGCCTGTGGTACTGCAGACATTATAGGTTTAAATAGTAGGGAAAAATAGGACTATGCCTCATTACAAGACATTGAGATTTCAGCTTGGGTATTGTGTCTAAAAGTATTAGAGCCTGGGGATTCCATCTATAAAGGGACACAGAGAGTAGAGGCGGTTTGGAGGAAGGCTATGAAAATGGTGGTAGCCCTCTGAAATAAAATTTAAAGATCTAAACATGAACAAGTCCCTCACTTATACTTGAATCCATGTTGTAAATCAGAGATGATATCATCCTACTTACCTGTACTCCTGTGTATTCATGCATTTTGATATCTGCCTCTTGGGGTGTGTGTATGGGTGGGGGAAGGTATGAAGACCTCTGGAGAGAGAGAATCTGCTTCTAGGTTGGAGGGGAAAAAGGAATACCTGCAGGACCACAGAGTAAAAAGCTGCAGAAACTGATCACCACAGAGTCATCCTTAGGGGAAAGCAAATAGGGACTACTACCCCAGGACCTTTGCAAACCCCACCTGTATAATTTTCTCTCAGTTTGGGGGTGGAGTCTTGCACATCAGCTTTGCAGGCCCCTGCCTTGCTTGATTTGGCCCAGGACCCCCACCACTTTAAAGTCAACTGGAGAAGAGCAAGGCAGTTTGTTTTTTGTTTAGAAGGCATGGAGCACCACATGTATGATTACCTACTTGTTAGCGAGAGGTATGTGTACTCTCTGTGTAAAGAACTCCTGGATCTTTTAGAACAAGTCTGAGCACTGGAAGCTAGCATGGCAGACAGAGGTATGAGCAGTTCCATCTGCAGTCTAGCAGCCCCTTCTGCTTTACAGAAGCAAGATCACCTGGAAGGAGAGTACCACCTTGGTGTGGCAGGCAATGAAGCTATAGCTAAGATCTGCCCTCCAGATGATGCATGATCCTCTTGCACAGAGGATGTCTCTCCAAGGGTGTGCACGCAAGAGGGAAGGACTAGGACTGTTTATAGCTGCTAATTTGATCATTAGAAATGTAGCTAGCTGGGTGGCAAGAGGATTGCTGAATATTTTGCCTGCTTGCTGTGAAGGTAGCTGATGTGTCACCAAGATAGGATTTTACAGTATACGGGGGGGGGGGAGGAGGAGAAGCTGGCTGTTATGATACATGTGGGTACCAATGACATAGGAAAATACAGGAGGGAGATTCTAGAAATCTAGGTATTAAAGACCAGAACCTCCAGGGTTGCATTCTCATAAATGCTTCCCATTCTGCTTACAGGTTGAGTGCCAGCACCAGTGCATGAAGGAGCTGATGGTACAAGGAAGAGGGTTTTAGATAGGTTAGAAAATAGGCCCTCCCTTCCTCAAAATGTTTCCTATTGGAGGAATGGGTTCCAGTTTAACCATGGTGGAACAGCTGCTGGCAATAACATTTAAGAAAGGGAGATAGCAGCTTTTAAAACGAAATTATGGGGTAAAACAGACTGACTCAGGCATACATGGGTTGGAGAAAGGAATCTAACGATGTCAGCAGAACAGGGAAGTTAGTGTAAGGAATCATAGGGATTCTCTATCAGAAGGATTAAACCAAAATTGCTGGCGAGATAGAGTGATTAGTAAACTCAAGTTTGGGCTTCCCCATGTGAGAGAAGCAAGTAAGTGGTGGGTTCATAGTCTTTCTAAAGCCCTGCCACCATCTCTGTGGATTCTTGGTTCAGTTTGTTTTTATTTTTTTATTATGAGTTATGCTGTTAGGGACAGCCACTGTCCGTGCAGTCTCCACTTATGATTATTTTTTCAGGGCAAAGGAGTTTGAGATTCGCCAACAAAGGCCTCGGTACAGACCTGGAGACAGTGCCTTAGCCCTATTTTTGGTCCAGAGTTTTGGAGAACTTTGTTACGTAAGAAGAAAGCTTTTCCACCCTTCCTTTCTCTCTTTTGGTTTCCATGTAGAGTAAGATTTTTTTTTGTCTGTGCAGAGAATCCCTAGATCCCAGGGACTCATTTTGGTTATTCAAAGGAAGAGGTGTCTTTCACCTAGAAAGAGCCTGAGGATGAAACGGTGTCATGGAGGATACATGGACTCCCCTCAGTTACTAGAGAAGAATTTGGGAAGCATTGTCAGAAGGCTTTGAATATGGTCTCAAGTGAAGAACATCTGGGCTAAGGGTGTAAGTGTCAGTCTGGTACTTTTAGAGGAGTGGAGAATAGAGAAGACTACAGAAATATGAGAAGTGAGATTTTTTACTCTTCATTCTGCTAAATAATTGGGACTAAAATTCTAACCATTCCACAATGGGAAGAATCTACAAGTAAAATTTGGATATTGAGGAGATGGTTTACACTTTCCTTAATCAAATTGGAAAGGCAAAGGAGAAATACATAATTGGCTTTCAAAAATTTTCTAAAGACTTTGGCTGGAAGAGTAAGGTCACACATTTATTAACTTTCGACATGTAAATAAGAAACAGACTATAAAGAGCAACAATCACTGCATTTTAACTGAGAAGTAAAGTTAAGTTGGAACCACTCACTTCCAGCATGATTATTACTGCTGTAGATTCTTGAAAATTATAAATGGGCTTGAAGGGGGAAGTGTAATAGCTAAAAATGCAAAAAGGCCTTAAAGTTAAGCTGCCCCTCCACAGGGAGCCCTGGACACTCATTCATTTGACAACCTGGTCAATAAAGCAAAGAAGTTTAGGAAAGGTTTGAAGAGAAATGGAAAATGGAGATTATTTTAATACCTCTGCATCGAACACTGTTACAACTGTACCTTGAGTATTTTTTGCAAGTCTGGTTGCCACACTGAAAAAAAATAAAAAGCAGAACTTAAAAAAAAAAGTACAGAGAAGAGCAACAAAACTGATAAAGCAGACAGAACGACTCTCCTTTGAAGAAAGGTTAAATAATTAGGGCTCTTTTTAGCTTGGAGAAGAAGAGTCTGAGAAAGGATGATGGCGATTGATAAAATTGAGTAGGGGGGCACAGGTAAATAGGGGATAGTTATTTACTCTTTTAGATAGTTTCACAAAGAATCCCCCTAGTCTTAGTACTAAGAGGTAGCAGATTTAAAACAAGCTGGAGAAAGGTCTCACTCATACAATCAAGCTATAGCATTTGTTGCTGAGGATGTGGTCAAAGCATTTAGTATAGCAGTGTTTGAAAGGGATTTGATAACGTCTATAAAATATTAACAGCTCTGTCCATTTGGGAAAGGCATGTCTCATCTTTGGGAGTAAGCAACAAGAAATAGATCTACTCCTAGGGATCTTCTGGGTCCTGGATTGGTCACTGCCAGACAGAATGCTAGGCTTGATGGACCTTTGGTGTGACTCAGCCTGATACATCTTATGTTTTATTATTCTAACTATTAGGATAGTGAAGTGCAGAAGCTCGTTCTCATGTCAAAGATTGATTAACTCAATTCTATGCTTTTGCTTCATTTACAACAACTATTGTGTCTCATGTACCACCCTGTAGGTTGTGCCCTAGTACTGCAGATCAATTCTCAGCTATGGGATCTTTAAGAGCTATGCACACTGCCTCCACAGCATCTCTAGTCCTGCCCAGCCCAAGGATCAGAGTCCTGGGCCAGGAATTCTAACCAAGGTCGAGTGCAGTGCACAGTACTACAACTTGAGACACTGGGCTGGCATATGTCCTTCTCTAGTCCTGATAAGACTGATCACAGCAGCACTTTTTTTTACTTAAATTCAAAATAGAGATAATAAGTAGGAGGATAATGTGACTTTTTGGGACTATAATCTCTTCATGGAAATTGAAATTTTAAAAAAGTTGAGATGAAAAAGAGGGGGGGGGGAGGGGTTGATTTTGTTTGTTCTAACCCCTGCATGGATGCAGTTTTTGCTAATTATGGTTTCATGCAAGAAAGTGGTGCTATCCATCACACACATTATAGAAGGTTTAAGGTCAAGGTTTTCTTGGGAGAAGGAACCTTTACTTCTAGAGCTCAAGCCATTATGGCAGCTGCCCAAGTCAAGAGTTAGCATGTTTAGGAACAGAATTAAGATTTTTATTTCCTATTTATCTTTATTTCTGCATATTGGATTTTTCGGTTGCACATAAAATAGGCTACATTTGGCCCAATCATGGCTTACTTCATACTAGTATATGAATTTTTTTGTGCTTATAGGCAAATATGTTAAGGTGCTTTATAGATAAAATTAAGTAGAACTATGCAGTTTTTATTTGCGAGGTGGCATGGCAAGAGTGTAGCAAATAGATATGTTAGCTTTTTTCTTTGGGATGATCCATACTACTTTCAGTCTTCCCCTTTTCTACCAACTGGACAGCACAGAGTAGACTCTTCTTTAGAATGTGGTTCTTTACCACCTTGAGAATCAAGGCACTGATGTCTTCAACATATTGCTCTCGTTCAGTGGCAGGGCAGTATTTTGCCTCATAATAGTGAGTGATAAAGAAGGTGCAGAGGGCCTTGACATCATCTTCCTGCAGCCCCAGCTTCTCCAGCACTGCCTCCCAGACCTGACTGATCTCCTCACTGTTGCTTTTGTGCTTCAAGATGGAGGCAAGAGTGGGAAGATGTCCTGCCATGCCTGGTAGCTTCTGTATCACCTGTGAGTGCAAGCAGCTGAGTAGGTCAGTGGCATAGCTGTAGAAAACATTTAGTTCCATTGTAGTGAATCTGGAAGGGAAATAGAAACAGACAAATATTAAGAGTATGTCATATATAACAATAAGACCGACTGGATGACTTCAACACTTCATTTTCAAAAATCAAGAAGAACCTTGTGATCCACAAACACTGGACTCCTTGAAACCCCATCTCCTAAATGATCTCGTCTCACTTCAACAAAACAAAGTGCTTTTTCAATAGCTGTCCCGTTTTTATGGAACTCTCTTCCAATTGACTTAAGACTTGAATCTTCTTTACAAACTTTTAAAAAAAAGAATTAAAAACTTTTCTCTTTTTAAAAGCTTTTGCAACATGTTAAGAGTTATTTCCTAAATTCAATTTAATTATTTCTCTATTTTCCTTCTATATCTGTTAATTTTCTCTCTTAACCCATTCAATGTTTTTCCTATTATAATATGTTAACCGATGTGATGACTATTGTTGAATGTCGGTATACAAAAAACAAATAAATAAATAAATCTCTTATAGGCTCTTTTCCCCCCCACTGGCATGTAACATTGAGGGGAAGATATAATAGAGCTCTGTGTAAATGATAAGCTATTAACCAGAAGTTCATTTGGGAAAAAAAAAATCATAGTTCCTGGGCTGTCATTTGTTTGATGAGGTAAACATCAATGCATCCATAATTTGTGCAGTCATCAGCTTCATTCACAGCTACTTATAGCAGATGCAGCCACAGCAGATCAGCAATATTTTTCCTCTCCTGCTCATAGCATTTCTGACAGAAGAAAACCTGGCAGAAAAGATGCCAAAGGCATTGAATGGGATACTCTCCTTATCCAGAAAATTCTATTTGGAAAGGCCTCATTCCCAGCCTTTCTGGATAAATGGTGCTCTGTTGGGTCAGTTTGAAACTGAATGGATTAAAACAAAAAGGATAAAGTTTATTTCATACATTGACCAGTTTCTTCAGTTCCATCTAAACTTAGCTAACTGGAGTAATGAATTTGGCTGCTATCACTTATTCCAAATTTTAATTTTCTTTATTTAAGACCACCGGTGTTAAAAAGTACTAAAGTATTGAATTGCCTGCTCTCCTCTGATTATAGCTAGATTGATCCTGCAGTACAACACTAACTTAAGTAGAACAGTGAAGAAACACACAGTCGACTAAATTATGTCTAGCCCTGAATACTTAATTCTCTTCTCCCCTCGGAGAGGGTGACCACTATTTGGAAGCATTGGAGAAATGCTGGGAAAAGTGCAATACCAAATGAACACAAAACCCTTATTCCTTCTGATTCTGTGCTCTCTTAAAAACAATGAAGAAACAAAAAACCTTCAAGTCTTATATTTAATACTCCTATGAGGTAAAAAAGTGTTTATCCTGCAAAAGTTAATACAGGATATGTATGAACTTTTTTCTAAGGGAGGAATCCTACAGAAGTCAGCTGCTGGCTTTTTCTTGTAATCTTCTGCCCCCAAACTTTATTCAGAACACATTTTTATGCATTTCAGGTTGGGCAGGTTTACAAAAACTTGATATTGGCAAAAATATACAAATAGTAACAGCTAACAAAGTTTTATTTAGAAATTGACTTGCTTCTAACTATAATAAAGGGGAAGTTACCTTACACCTGCATCTGGTATACAAATTGAACTCCAGCTCTGCCCCTCTCTCTCTCAGGCCGATACAGTACAGTGCGCTCCAACAGAGTTCTTGGACGCGTGTTTTCCCTTACCCCTTATTCAGTAAGGGGAGGAAAACGCGCGTCCAACCCGCGTGGGATATAGAAAGTAAAATGTGCAGCCAAGCCAGCCAGCAGGGGAGGAGGGAGGATGCCCCAGAGGCACTGCAAGGCTGCCATTCTCCTCTTGTTTTGCCAGTAGTAGCCTGTGAATCAGGGTTCACAGGATGGGAGGAAGAGAAACTGACCAAGGGGTGGGGAGAAAAAGCCAAGGAGAGTGAAGGGTTTGTGGGGGCACCAGGGTAAGTGAAGGAAAGAGGGCTAGTGATCAGGAGGATGAAAGTGAGTGAACTGGGGTAAGTGAGGGTGTGAACCAGGTAGAATCAGAGTGACTGAGTGGTTGGGGGGGGGGGGGGAAGAAGTGAAAGTGTTAGGGGAAGAGAAGGGAAAGGGGGACTAGGTTAATTCTACTACCACACATCTCATTATGCACTTCCTACACTTCACAATATTTCCCCATCCTTGGATGGGCTTTTACTACTAGTCTGATAATACATTTCTCAAAAGACAAACATGGAGTTTGTTGTAATAGAAGTGTAGGGGAAACCTCAGAATGGATACAAATTAGAGTATCCCTCACACCCAAAAAAGGTGACATTAACATTAGAAGTAAATGAAATTCTGGGGAAAAAGGGATTAGGCGGAGGTTGGTAAAAAAAAAAAAAAAAAAAAAAGTGTAATGAGAACAGAAAAAGCTATGCTTGAGAGACTAGGAAATAATTGGTGTAAAAACAGATAAAGGGTGGTGTGATGAATGCCAAGAGGCATCCTGAGATGGCCAACTCCAGTCCTCAAGCGCCACAAACAGGTTTGGTTTTCAGGACATCCACAACGAATATGTGCGAGAGATTTTTATGCACTGCTTTCCATTGGGGTAGATTTTCAAACCGCGCGAATTGGCGTACTTTTGCTGGCGCATCAGGCGCAAGCAAAAGTACGCGGGATTTTAGTAGATACGCGCGTAGCCGCTAAAATCCTGGACCGGCGCGCGCAAGGCTATCGATTCTGTATAGCCGGCACGCGCAAGGCTACCGATTCTGTATAGCCGGCGCGCGCCGAGCCGCACAGCCTACCCCTGTTCCCTCCGAGGCCGCTCCGATTTCGGAGCGGCCTCGGAGGGAACTTTCTTTTGCCCTCCCCTCACCTTCCCCTCCCTTCCCCTACCTAACCCACCCGGCCCTGTCTAAACCCCCCCTTACCTTTGTCGGGGGATTTACGCCTCCCGGAGGGAGACTTAAATCCCCGCGCGCCAGCAGGCCGCTAGCGCGCCGGGACGCAACCTGGGGGCAGGTACGGAGGGCGTGGCCACGCCCCAGGCCGTAACCACGCCCCTGGGCCCACCCCCAAAACGCCGCGCCGACCGGGCCCGCCCCCCGACACGCCCCCCTCGCCAAACCCCGGGACTTAAGCAAGTCCCGGGGTCTGCGCGTGCCGGTAGGCCTATTGAACATAGGCGCACTGGCGAGCAGGGCTCTGAAAATCCGCCCCATTGTGTGCAGGTCTCTCTCACGCATATTCATTGTGAATATCTTGAAAACCAGGGCTATTTGCAGCTGTTGAAGACTGGAATTGGCCACCCCTACCATATATGTTTTGGATCCTGTGTATTTATGGATCTGTGATGTTAGATTTAGGCATTTGCAAAACAGAAAATGTTGGTCAAATATATTAAACATTGTCAGTATTTAATATATCTAGTTGTATAAGACAGTTTATGGTGCTTCATGTTTATAAACAGATGTACATACAAAGAAAACAGATAGTTATCTTGTTTCTAAATTACCTGTCTTCCAGCACTGATGTCCACATTTCATCCTGGTTTGCCTGCCTTACAAGGGTCTCTCCATGAATCTCCAATCTCTCTGTCAGCTCCTCTGCTGCACATTGCAGCTCATTAAACTGTTCCTCCAGCATGTTCATCCTGTTCTCCAGCCTGCATGGCAAACAGATCTCATTAAAGAGGGCAATGGACATCCTATTTTACTGACCAACTCAAGAGGTCGATGTAATAAGGTGTGCTCACTATACTCCCAATGCAGCAAGTTTTGCATACAAAAAAAAAAATACACATATAGATTAGTGTCCTCTGTTTGAAAACCCTGGGGAGGTCATGGGGCATGCCCTAGGGCAGAACACTCCCAGTGAGCCCATGTGCCCAAGAGCTGATTGGGTCAAGGGCTACGTTTGTTTGTTGTGTATCTTAACTGCCTGTGTGAAGTAGATTGTAAGCTCTACGGAATAGAGACTGTCCATTATGGGTTTCCATAAAGCATCCAGACAGCTGGTATGTGCTATGCATATTGTGATACTATTACTAATAAAGAAGACAGTTGAAATATTTCTTTGGCACTTGGAATGTTGGGCTATTAGGTAAAGGAAAGTAGGTGTCCTTCCACTGTTTTATTAACAATGTACTGAAGATGTACCCGGTACATGCATACCAATTCACTGCAGTGCTGACCTGTAGCACCCCCTGCCATTCCAATACAAAGACTCATCCACATTTCTTTGCCACTGAATGCCAGTCCTCATCTGAAACTCCCCCTGCCATTCTGAGGCAAACACTCCCGACTCAGCTTTGCCAGTTTACCTCAGGATTGACCTACAGCATGCTTAACCATATTGATATTCTAACCCACACATACTGCTGCACCAATAGACCTCAGTCCTTATTTACCATTTAGATAGCAAGACCCCCTCCACACACACCACTGCTCTGCCAATGGACTTAATCCTATCCCGCAGCAATACCTGGACTCATACACACAGCTGTCAGACCTTGGCCTTTACTTGCAGCATTTCTATAGTTCTTGTATTTAACTTCCACAGTTTTGACAGTGCACCTCAGTGCAGACTGGCTGATATGTTTTCAGTGCAGTATGCACCTCTTTCCACAAAAGTTTGCAAAACAAACACAAGGAGATTTAGATAGGGATCCTGGCCAAGGGGACTTCTACTTCCCTATATCAGAGTAACATGGCTCTAAGACCTCTACTATACAGTATCCCATTTCTAAATAGAAATAACTGAGCCCCACCTTATATTCTCTTATGGTTCACAGGCCCAGATATAAGCATAAGCAACGTGGGCCACCATCTATCTAGGGCAGCAAATTTTGAAGGTGTAAAATACTCATGGTCTCACTTTAGAGCCATGCACTGTCATTACTTCATAGAAACATAGAAATGACGGCAGAAGACGACCAAATGGCCCATCCAGTCTGCCCAGGAAGCTTTCACACATTTTTTTTTCTCATACTTATCTGTTACTCTTGGCCCTCATTAGTAAACCGATATGATGTCCCCACTAATGGTAAGTCTTGGGGAGGGATCGGGATGGTGGGGAAGGATTGTATGTAATGTATTAAAATGAATTTAAATGCTTGGGGTGGGATTTTTTTAGCTTTGTTTTCCCGCGTCGTTTTTTGGGCCATTTCGGTTTTCCCTGTTTAGGTTTTTTTTGGTTTTCAAAAAAACTAAACTAGAAAAACCGAACTTTACCACGAAGTATCCGAGTCAAAAAACGACCCGGTAGAAAAAAAAACATCTCTAGCAATTACCCCTGTGACCACAGGTGTCTCCCCTCAGTCTCATCTTATAGCAAAAAGCACAAGCGAAACTAAAATAATAATAAAACATATGTAGACCCAACTCTGCAGTGTGGCGGGTGGGTTTCATGAGGACTAACATCCTGCTGTCCTGTGAGAACACCTGTTACAGGTAAGCAACATTTGCTTTCTCACATGAAAAGCAGGATGGTAGTCCTCACATATGGGTGAGTACCGAGCTGAGGATGCCTGAGAGTGCACCAAATGCACCCAAAGATGTGCAAAAGGCACGACGACGGGGGTGGAATTTGGTAAGAAGGGCATCCTGAAACCCTTAACGGGTTGGTGGAAGGATGTTGGGTAGTTAAACCGAAAAGATGAGTAGACGGACTGGCCAAACATGGAAGCATGCCAGCCAGTCTTATCTAAGCAATAATGGGCTGCGAAGGTATGGAGAGAGCTCCAGATCGCAGCCTTACAAATATGCACAAGCGGCACCAGCCGAAGGTGAGCTATTGAGGCTGGTACAGCCCTAACAGAGTGTGGTTACACACGGTGTTGTAGTGAAATGCCTGCTTGTTGGTAGGAAAGAGAGATACAGATCGTCAGTTAGGAGGAAAAGGTCTGTTTGCCCACTGGAACTTGCAGCTTGGCTTTAGCCACAGAAGGAAAGAGTTAGGTGTAATTCCTATGGAGTGTAGTGCAGTCTAGATAGAATGCAAGTGCCCTTTTAACAGTCCAAGGAGTGGAAAACCCTCTCGCTCTGGTGAGAGAGAGGTGTTGGGAAAAAGTGGGCAGAGTATATTCTGAGTAAGGTGAGATGCTGTGTCTACCTTAAGGATATGAAGTTGAATACGTAAGACCACTCGGTCACAGAGGAACGCAGGGTCGGGTGAGTATGTAACAAGGTGTGCAACTCACTGACCCTGTTGGCAGAAGTGATGACTACGAGGGAAAGAATTTCCCATGCCAGACTGTTAAGTGAGAGGAATGGCAAGGCTCGAACGGGGAACATATGAGTCTTGTAAGCACTACAAATATAGGCCCTATTCCATAACCAGTAAAAATAGAGGCGGCTTAATCAGTGGATAACCCATGGTAAGCTGACTCAGAAGGGGTTGAACCGTTAATCGGGTATCCCCACTCCCAAGTGGTACACCAATTGGAACAGAGGTGTACCCATGTGGAGGATGTCTGGGGAGCAGAATCCGAGGGAGTAAGAGAAAAGAGTGGTGTAGAAAAAAAGGGGGTAATACTCTTTTGTATGTGCCATGTGGTAAATCATGCCATTTTGAATGGTAAGATTTATGTGTGGAAGGTTTTTGTGACGCTACCAGTACCTGAGAACATCAGTGAGTCCATGATATGAGACTGACCTGTGAGAAGGCGAATTGGTTACTGGTGTGATAGATTGAGAAGTATGGGAAAGCATACTGGTCTCAGCCAGGTCATGGGTCTGAGAAACAGTGAACCCCGTCCCGGTGCAGCATACTAAGGGTGCCAGCTATGAGAGGCATCGAAAGACACATATAAGAGGCCTTTGTTGCAGCAAAAGCATCCATGGAACGCATTAGAGACATAGGGAGTAGAATCTGTCCACCGTATGGTTTGATTCAGACGCAGAGGGCAAGGTCTGTTGACCTTATCGCTAGAAGATTTTTCTTGCTACACATGTAGTCAGAGACCATCCGAGAGGATGGAAACCTATATGGAGAAGGTCTGCTAGTGCATTCAGTAAGTCTGTTAGATAAGTGGCCCGGGGATGCATGGAGTGAGCAAGGGCCAAGGGTAGAGCTGCGCAGCTTCCTAGCAGAGCAGCTAAGAGGTTGTGCGTGCTTGTGTGTTGGAAATACCACATTGTCACTATACTGTCTGTATGCACAAAGGTTTGTTGCAGAGGCAGTATTGTAAGGCATAAAGGCATAACTCATGGCTCGAAGCTCCAGGAAGTTGATGTGAAACTCTGCATGGAGCGGAATGGACGCATATTGGGTTGAGAAGATGTTAGTTCGAACTCTGCAACCCTGAGTAAATGCGAGCATGAGCAGGACCAGTCTATGTTTTGGTTCTAGATCTGCAATATGGATCAGGGACGAAAGCGGTTGAACAGCTTAGATCCACTGATAATTGAAATTTCACTGAATCTTACTCATAGCAAATCTGGACCTATGAGTAAAGTGCATGGTGAAAAAATCCCATGGCCCAGCAATGAAAGAATTGAGGTGCTGAGGTTATGTTGTATGTGTGCAGAGACATATAGAAATTTGTCAGAATGTCTGTGCGGTTGTTGGACAGGAAGTTCATTGTGACTGTGGTGCCCAGAAGTGTTCTATATGGGATTTATGGTAGTTAACAGCAATCCCAGATAGTAGATTTATAATGAGTCGTGAAGAAGATAGAGCTCCTTGCTTGGATTGACTGTTATGAAGCTGTCCATGCAAGGAAAAGCATTAATGATGTTTTACTCCGTAGAGAAAGAGCAGTCACTGCTAGTGATTTAATGAAATACCTAAGTTGCTGAAGCTGGAGCAACCGGCAGAGCTTGGGATTGTAATATTGTTGACTCACCATGAAGCACATAGAAAGATTAGAGGAGAGAGGCAACATACTTACTGTGGTACGGAAGCATGGTGACGAGAGACACCATTTTACCTGTCTCTTCTGAAGAAAGTTGATATTGCCGAGGTCCAGGATGGGCAGAGATTAACTACTTTTTGTTGAAAGAAAGAATAGTGAGATTAAAACTGCCCCCCCCCCCCCCACACACACACTTTGTAGCATCCGGGGGACTGTACCCTGAACCTTGGTACCAAGTGGGGTGGCCGCTCTGATATCCGGCAGGTTGAGAGACCAGGTGGTGTCCAACTGGCAGGGCTGATGTAATCTGGATATCATATAATCTCCCACGGGAGCGGGAGCGGTAAAAGTCTTACCCGCATTTCTGTGTTCTGTACAAGAAAACGTTGAGACCTGTCGCCAGGCTTTGAGGTGGATTTGCAATTGAGGCAGTGTTTGCTGGATCTTGTATTTAGCAGATCAGCGAATGTATCTGGGATTTCAGTCCTTAATTAGGAACCAGAAGCCAGAGTATTAATCAGTACAGAGTCCCGATGCTGACAACAGGAGGATGTCCTGATGCAATCCCAAATGATTGGTAGAGAGGTTCTCTTGGTATTGTGCCCGACATAGCTGGCAATAGCGATATGTGACACTAATACGGTTCTTGGAAGACAAGACGACCTAGAACCTTTCGAACCATATGGCCCGATTTAGAGAACAGGTCTCAATGGGATTGTCGCTGAAGTGGGATTAGAGTACTTACCATCCGTCGTGGATCGCAGAAGGACGAGCCGGTGAAGATCGATGGCTCCAAGGATTTCAGGAGGCATCGAGAGACAGCCTGAAGGACGTAAATGTCTGACTCTGTAACCTGGTATGATAGTGCAGGTACAGAGGAGACAGGCTGAGCGTGTCTGGCGCTACCACAGTAATTTGTGGAGGGTCAGAACCCTGCACCGGTGTCGGTGGGGAACACCTCGGGTACAGGCGAGCCATTATGACTCATGAACCCGGCCCTCTTTGCAGCGGCTCGATGTATCATGACGCCAGTGCAGAATTCCTCGGAACTCGGTCCGGTCATTCTGGAGCACCGAGGACTGCCAGCACTGTGTGGAATAGTGGCGGTGGCAGTAGCGATGTTGTTCAGCCTGGGCATTCTCCAGCACAGAGTAGGATAGCACAGATGTCTTGGATGGTGTCGGTGGTGGATGGTCACCGTGCCGGTGACAATGAGTGCCATGGTGCTCGGCCCGGTCTTTGCCCAGCACCGAGGTGATGCCATCGCTGTCTTGGATGGTGAATGATGGACTGTCAGCATGTCTGCACTGCTCCTGGCACTATGTAATGTCGTAGGCTGATACAGGGCTTTAGTTAAGAACCCAAAACATGGAGCACTGTGTTTAGGCGAGGGCATCGCGTGTAGGTGCTATGTCAGTATTGATGGTATCGATGGTGGCATAGAAGTGGCCTCGAGGGTATCATCAAAAATATAGATGAAAAAACGTCAATGGCCCGGGCAGAGCAATGATAACAGTGATGGAGACACTGATGGCATCGGCATCGATGGAAACGATGTGGCATCGAAGAATCAAATAGACATCGATGGCATCAGGAAATTGATACTGGTATCGACGGCCGCATCGATAGGAATGACGAGGACACCGATGGAAACGACGTGGGCTTCAACGGCATCGGTGGCATGGCCACTGGTATCAATGGCACCAACGACACCAAGGTATGTATTGATGGCATCAATGACAGGGATGGAAAAATCAGTGCCATGGATGAAAACATTGATGGCACTGAAAGAATCGATGCGGGGATCGATGGCATCAAAAAAGGCAGGACAGCCTGGATGGGGGGTACTGACGGTAGCAATGGGGGCATCAATTGCACGAAGGTACCGAGGTATGAATTCGACAGAGGCCCTGGTGGCAACGGTAACCGTGGAAGTCCCTATCCCACTAGCGCTAATAACCAGGCAGGTGGTCACAGGAGGACACTCACAGGCTATGTGGGGCTAACTGTGAAAACAAAGGGAGAGGGAAGGCTGCAATTTGGTTGGTAGGCCGGGGAAACAGACCGAAAAACAGGGCATAGTACTCACCGAGCATCAATTAAATGTACGTGAAGGGAGACCAGTGCAGGGAAAAAGTGTTTGTGAAGTAAAAGTTTAAGTGTTTCCATGAGGAAAAATTGTGAGAATTTCTCACAGAGCTCCTAACCATGCTTACTACAGAGCGGAAAAAAGAAGACTGAGGGGAGACACCTGTGGTCACAGGAATAATTGTAGGCTGAGCATGCTCAGTGCATTCAGTGTGCTAGTGTCAGTCAAAACTTTATAGAAACTTTGACAGAAAAGTTTTCCATAACAGGGCTCCGTCCACTGATGTCACCCATATGTGAGGACTACCATCCTGCTTGTCCTGTGAGAACAGTCTTTCCCCCCTGCCGTTGAAGCAGAGAGCAATGCTGGATATGCATTGAAAGTGAAGTATCAATCTTATTTGGTTTGGGGTAGTAACTGCCGCAACAAGCAAGCTACTCCCCCGCTTTTTTGTAAATGCAGATCTTTTTCCCCCATTTCCTCTTGCCGTTGAAGCATAGAGCAATGTTGGAGCCGCATTAACAGAGAGTATGTTTATTGAATAAGGGTATTAATCTCCAGGTAGTAGCTGTCATTCCCACAAGCCACCCCCTTGCCTCTTCTCTTCATTCACATTCTCTAGACTTTATGGATCCACAGTATTTATCTCACGCCCCATTGAAATCCTTCACAGTTTTGCTCTTCACCACTTCCTCCGGTAGGGCGTTCCAGGCACCTTTCACTGTGTTGTATCCTTGGAAAAGCCCTCTCTTCCATGCCATCATGGGGGACCCCTCTTCCCTATGGGGTAGAGATACAAACCAGCTATATATGACTGTTTCAGACCTTGATTCTGTTTCCAGGTTCCCCACTGTTGGCTGGCACCATGGGGCAGGTTCGGTTCCCCAGAGCCATACCTGCTGAACAAGAGAAGCTGGAGCTAGCAGCCAGAGGCAGAGAGAGATCAGAGCTTGAAATGAATGTTAGTAGAAAAATAATTCACTTTCTCCTTGTTGACCTAGCAGCAGTGCTCAGGTGAGAGCTTTTGGCCTGGATCAAATCTGCACACTTAGGAGGTCAGTGCAGCCCTGAGGAAAGGGGAGTGAGGAAGGTGCGATCAGTAGCCAGAAACCTGAGTGTGACTGGCACTCCAGAACTCTTGTAGAAATGGTGTTACGCCTGGATTTCTTCATTTACCCTGACCGGTGCACTCCAGTCAGTTGCAGAGGTGGAGAACTGGCTCAGGTGGCAGGCACACCCTATCCTGCCAGTTGGCAAAACAAAGCAAGGCCTGCACATAGCATTTCTCCCAGCTTTCCCTGTGGACAGATCACCTGAGATTAGCACAGCTGGTTGGCCTGTGATTTTTTTACAAATGCTTGCGGGGACAACCAGCAGAAATGCTGATCACTTCGTTGGCATGTGTGAGATGGTCCCTGCCAGTGTGTGGTGATTCTTGGATGTTGCATGGTGGTCTGGTGTCTTCTCCCCCCGATTTATGCAGGGCCTGAGAAGAGCTGCTATTGCCTGAAGCCCGAGAGAAGATAAGGTGAGGCTGAAGGGGGATGAGAGGGAAAGAGAGAGAGACTGAGGAGTGCTGAGAGGCTTCCCTCAGGCCCAGAACGATTACAAAGTGGAGAGATGGATATTGGGGGTGTAAGCGTGGTGGATGGGAGAGATGGAGTCTGGTGGGGAGGGCAGAGAGGAGAGGGAGAGGTGGAAGTGAGAAATTGAGAGGTGAGAGAGGGGCTGCAAAAGACAAAGGAGAGTTGGAGCACTACAAGTTGAAAATGTTTTAGGGTAGAGAAAGGAGAGATCAGATCACTGGGAAGAGGTGAAAGAAGGGTTGCTAGGAGTGGGAGAGAGAAGATGGGAAGGAGGCACCTGAAAGGAGAATAGGGGCATCAGGAGGAGGGGGAAGAAGGAAAAGAAGGGGCACTGGGAGGAAAAGTGAGAAAAGGAGCTCTAGGAATTGGGGAGGGAGGTGGCATTGAGAGGAGGGAGGGAAGGAACACTAGGAAAGACCTGGAGACAAAGGGCATTGGCAAGTGAGAAATCTTAGGACAGTGGGAGAAAGGGAACAATGAGAAGAGAAGAGGCAGGACCCTGGGAGGAGGAAGAAAGAGAGCACTGGGATGATGGGGCATGTGCTACTGTGGTACAGCCTCCCCCTCCAGCTCTGATTTCTGGGGGAGAAAATGCCCATTCCCCTTTCATACTCTCCGGTCCCAATCTATGAGCATCAATATGTTAAATCCAGCCCTGAAGGTTTATGCTCTCTCTCCCTCTAATTCACTGGTTTTGGAGGGTCTTTACCTCAGAATTCCACCCAGTGAGCCTCAGAATTCTGAGCTTTGTACACACCTTCTCTGGGAACTAGTTAGCTTTTTCTTGCCTTCTCCAACGATGGTAGAAAAAAGCTCAGCAGACTTTTCAATGTCTGTAAGGAGAGACTGCATGATGTGTCTAACTGGATTTTCCAGCCATGAAATTAGAATATAAACTGAAGCTGACACTGTGTGACATCATAGTCCTGTTGTGATCCACACAGCAACAGATCTTTCCTAGGGATCCCTAAAACTCCTAGTAATACATTAAAATTCTTTGCCTCAATAAGTGAGGTCATTGATGATAAAGTATGTAAAGTACATTTTTAATGATTTATTTTTGGGTACTCTGCATTTTTTCTTTTATTCCCAGGCACCACTTTAAGAGTGACACTAAGGAATTTTACCCAAAAAAGGTTTTCCCAGGATATCTGATAATAAAAACCAATTTAATAGCCATCAATATATTGCATGTTCTTCCACAGCCATCTAGCATATCCATGTTTGTCTCCCAAATTCCATAACACAAAGCAACACTTTTTATTGCCCTATTAATTGTCTAATATTTTCACATTAAGTTATATTTAAATCTATGTTCTAAGTCAGAGATGGTAGTGTCTTTGTTCTATGGAGTGCATTTATAATCTGTGCTGGTCAGGGGGTATGGGGACCTTTAGAGTAATACTAAGTTGCCCCTAGGTGGAGTGTTTCTAGGGTTTTGAAAGGTGTTTTCTCTGCTATAGAAAAAAAAGCCCTCAAGTCTGTTTCATGTCTCTATGAGCAACATACACAATACTAATATGGGCATACAGGACCTCACTCACATCCGCCCTCTTTCACAAATCAAGACCTCATAGACCAGAGTTTGGGTTAACAGGGCTGCAGCTTTATTAAACACCAGGGAGGCCCGAGCCTCACAAATAACATGCATAAAACGCCAAATGAGAAACTCCCTGACCGTCCGCCACATCCCCAGCAAGACAGTCGACACCAGCCATCCGGCTCGTCCCTCCAGCCCTTACACAGAGTTCAGACCCCCGCCTCCTCCCAGCAAGAAGCCAACACGGTGGACCCCCGCTACTAGCCAGCAAGGAGTCAGGCCAATGGACCCTGCCGCCTCCCAGCAAGGAGCCCGCACCCGACAACAGCCCCAGTTGTCAACCATCACAAATTTTAGCAGGCAACCATCATGACAATTAACAATTATAAACTGTAGCGGCTCGGGCCATCTGCCACAGACACGGGTAATTAAACCCGTGACCCCCCAAAGATGCGGTCCTGATTACTGCGGAAAGAAAACCTCCAAAGCCTCCTGAATCGAATTGAGGAAACGATCCATGCCAATAAAAGACAGATGGACCCTATCCTTGCCAAACAGCCCCTTGACCTTGCCCCAAGACCACTCATACCTGATGTGTCTGCCCCCCCAAGTGCGCCAGCCAGGAACCTATCTGCTGGTTAGCCTTGGCCCTACTCCGCTGCCAGATCACCCTCTCCGATTCAGCAGGCCTTAAAATGATCTCTGACCAAAAAAGAACTGTGGTAGGCAACAGGATAGACACCAACATCAAGTCCTTCCGGACCATGCTGATGAACTGCCTCCCTGACAGCGTTCCCCAATCATTACCCCCCAGATGTATCACCACCGCTTGCGGCTGCTCCAGCTGCTCACAACCTCGCCGCAAGCAGGCAATCAACTCGTCCCACACCATTCCCCGCCACCCCAACCAATGCACCCTCACTGCCCTGCGCTGCAAGTCCAAATGGGGCCCATAGGGTCGTCCACACGCATGTTTATGAGCCCAGTGAATGTATGAATGCCTGATGATCCAAATGGACTTCCCAGCATGCTCTGCACCTGCAAAGAAACCAAAGTTAAGCACTGCTCATATTTGCTTAGGCCCGGGACTGATGTAACCCTCGTACGCATCTGATCGCCATCTGCCAATCCTTTGGATCACACTCTCTTGACAACCCAGCCGTTGCCACCGAAGTCACCACCACAATCCTGAAGGAGTGGGTTCCAAAACACCGAATATCCAGCCCCATGGCTGTCAACGCTAAACGAAGGACCATCTCAAACTGGTACTTCGTCAAGGGTCGCATGCCCACATGTACCAGAAAATGGGACAATCCCGAAACATGATACTGACAATAGTGCGCCGCGTTAGCAACCGGACAAGAACACAAGCCAGGAACAGACTGCAGCACTACCAACATACCCTTGCCTTGCTGATCAGTCTTGGACCACAGAATGCATATCGTAACAGATTTGCTAGTAACCACCACGTGTTTGGCCAGGATCCCGGGGCATTCCACACTGGAAGCAGACTGTGCAACAAGCTCGCTGACCCTGAACGCCCCGAAAAAAGCAAAAACAAATGCCGTCCAAAACACCGTTTCATAGTGCAAAGAGCAAATACTCGGCAGCGAGTTCCAGAGCAACAAAATATTGTGCGTGATTGGCAGGCGCCTGTCCACGCCCCTCCCCACTTCTCTAGCCCAACCGGCTAACAGTCTCCTGACCAAGAACCTCCCCATTGGAAAACCCCACCCATGGGCATGCATGAAGAAAGAAAACCCGAAAAGCTGCTTACTTACCGCTGCCTTTGAGCAACCTGCCTTCCTTCTAGGAAAAGTAAAAAGTCATGGGATAGGTGGAGATGTCCTTTCGTGGATTGCAAACTGGCTAAAAGACAGGAAACAGAGAGTAGGATTAAATGGACAATTTTCTCAGTGGAAGGGAGTGGACAGTGGAGTGCCTCAGGGATCTGTATTGGGACCCTTACTTTTCAATATATTTATAAATGATCTGGAAAGAAATACGACGAGTGAGATAATCAAATTTGCAGATGACACAAAATTGTTCAGAGTAGTTAAAGCACAAGCAGATTGTGATAAATTGCAGGAAGACCTTGTGAGGCTGGAAAATTGGGCATCCAAGTGGCAGATGAAATTTAATGTGGATAAGTGCAAGGTAATGCATATAGGGAAAAATAACCCATGCTATAATTACACAATGTTAGGTTCCATATTAGGTGCTACAACCCAAGAAAGATCTAGGTGTCATAGTGGATAACACATTGAAATCGTCGGTTCAGTGTGCTGCGGCAGTCAAAAAAGCAAACAGAATGTTGGGAATTATTAGAAAGGGAATGGTGAATAAAACTGAAAATGTAATAATGCCTCTGTATCGCTCCATGGTGAGACCGCACCTTGAATACTGTGTACAGTTCTGGTCGCCGCATCTCAAAAAAGATATAATTGCGATGGAGAAGGTACAGAGAAGGGCTACCAAAATGATAAGGGGAATGGAACAGCTTCCCTACGAGGAAAGACTAAAGAGGTTAGGACTTTTCAGCTTGGAGAAGAGATGACTGAGGGGGGATATGATAGAGGTGTTTAAAATCATGAGAGGTCTAGAACGGGTAGATGTGAATCTGTTATTTACTCTTTCGGATAGTAGAAAGACTAGGGGGCACTCCATGAAGTTAGCATGGGGCACATTTAAAACTAATCGGAGAAAGTTCTTTTTTACTCAACGCACAATTAAACTCTGGAATTTGTTACCAGGGGATGTGGTCAGTGCAGTTAGTATAGCTGTGTTTAAAAAAGGATTGGATAAGTTGTTGGAGGAGAAGTCCATTACCTGCTATTAAGTTCACTTAGAGAATAGCTACTGCCATTAGCAATGGTTACATGGAATAGACTTAGTTTTTGGGTACTTGCCAGGTTCCTATGACCTGGATTGGCCACTGTTGGAAACAGGATGCTGGGCTTGATGGACCCTTGGTCTGACCCAGTATGGCATTTTCTTATGTTCTTCTTAATAAAACGCAAAAGCAAAACGTCCGAACCAGGACCCCCCACCCACCCTGCTGAAGACAAGAATTCTACCACCTTACGGGCTCCGCCCACGTAACAGGACCACGTGGAGAGGGCTAATGATGCCCGCAGCAGTTTCCAGGCTTCGGGGAACCAAACCGCCAGAGGAAAGATGGCACCGAAGTTCCACAGGGTTCCGCATTCAGGACCAGCTCTCGGAACAAGTCCCACTTAAAATGAGAGAGTCGGCCATGCCATTAGCAACGCCTGGCACGTGCCGAGCCCATATGGTCACATTCAATGACATACACTGCATCACCAGCTCCCTCAACAATTCAGATACCAAGAGGCACCTCGCTGCCCTCTTGTTGATCACTTCCACAATGCCCATGCTGTCACACCAAAACACGACCCTCTTACCCCGCAACTTTGGACACCAGATGTATAAGGCCACCACAATCGGAAACAATTCCAAAAACGTGATGTTCTTCGTGACCCCAGATACCACCACTCTTCCGGCCAACCCGCTGTACACCATGATCCCTGAAAATAAGCCCCAAACCCCACTGCCCCAGCAGCGTCCGTGAACAAGTCCAGGTCATGATTGGACATGGGATCAGATTGCCAAAATGCCGACCCGTTAAATTCAACCAAGAACCTGTCCCAAACACGCAAATCCTTACGAAGCGGCGCAGTCACCCGGACCCTGTGATGCCGCCTCCGGACCCCGGACATGGCAAACGACAACTTCCACAGAAAGACCCGACCCATGGGGATCACCCAGCATGCAAAATTAAGACTGCCCACCAATGATTGCAACTTCAGCAGAGACAGTTTCGACCGATCCAAGCCTTCTGCACCAAGTCCCGCAACCGATGCACCTTGTCTGTTGGTAAACGTGACAACATTGCTACCAAATCTAACTCAATCCCCAGGAACACCAACTTCAAACACGGACCTTCCGTCTTACCAGACTCCAATGGAATTCCAAATTCGCCAGCAGATTCCCGCAATCGCCCACATCTACTTTGCAGATGAACAAAAAGTCATCCAAATAGTGCACAATGTTCTTTGACCCCGAAAGGCTCCCCACTACCCAGTGTATGAACGAACTAAAGGCCTCAAAATACACGCACGCAATAGAACAACCCATCGGCATGCACTTATCAAAATAAAATGCCTGTTTGAATCGAAAACCCAGCAGGCGGAAACTCCCCGGATGCACCAGTAACAACCAAAATGCTGATTATGTCTGCCTTGACCATCAAAGCACCTGGACCACAGCGCTTGACCATGCACACGGCCGAATCAAAGGAGACATAACAAACACAACACAGCTCCTTGGGGTGCAATCATTCACTGAACCTCCATCTGGGAACAGGAGGTTATGGATCAGCCGGTACTTACCCGGCTCCCATTTTGGAACTACCACCAATGGGGACCACACCATATCTGGCAGCGGAGGAGTTGCAAACAGACCAGCAATCTGACCCAAATCGATCTTGGACTGCAGCTTGTCACCCACCACCTGGAGTAACCGCTTCACCGATGGACAATTTACCCCACCCCCCACTGGACCCGGGCTCGAACATGGAATAGAAAAACCCACCATAAACCCCTCTGTCAGCAACAAAGCCGCCCCTCCCACCAGGTAAGTCTGCAACCAAGGAAGAAACGCACCAATCCTGATAGGAGTAGCTGCCTTAACTGAAACTTCACTTATCCAGTCCTTTGGGACCGGGGGCCACCCCTGTTCCATCCCCCTGATGCAACGAGAGGCGGGGTGTCCCGCTCAACAAGTGGCACATGCATGCCAAAACTTGCAGTCGAGGAAGATACACGAAGATCTATTGAATCTCCAGCAGACATCACTAACCCCTGGCCCTGACTTGCCCGCGCCACTCGCGGGGAGCCCCTGCCGAAAAGGCCGACTAGGCCCGCTCCCCTGCGAGGCCGCAGATCCAAGACCGCTGACATCTGCGTCAACCAAAGCCCCACGTACTGGGTACCCCAGGACATGAACTTATTTTCCTCCATGCGGTCCCGAAAACACTCGTCATAGTTCAACCACGACCATCCTTCGTACGTCTTGCTTGCCACCAGGATCGTGTCCGCATATGCTAGCAAGGGCCTATACTGCATCGGGTCCTGATGCCCGATGACGCTGGCTAAGCGCAAAAAGGAACGTATCCAATTGTGGACGTTCCAAGCCACCTTCATCTGGGTTCCAGGAAAACGGTCACTCTTCTTACGCTTCTTCTCTCGTCTCCTCCCTCTGCGTCCCTTCAACAACTGAAAAATATCAATGAACCTCTGTCGATGGATCTTCTTCCGAAGGGATCGTGGCACCTCCTCCCATAGCTCAGTTAAGGCAACCAAAGCCGGTGTATTCCTGTCAGCCTCCTTGCTCTTGGCACCCAGAACCACCGACACCACCGAGTCAGAGGAGGACGGCGATGAGGAAGTAGACTCCGATGAACTGGACCGTGCACGCTTCCTTTTGGACTCTATCTTCTTGTGCTCTGCTGAACTTACCTTGGCATCCGGAGCCTCCATGTCCCCCGCTTCCCCTACACCCTGGTCCGGCACATCGCCCCTGTCCGCTCCCCCCACCTCCATTCCCATGCAGAGAACTCCCAACTCCCCCCTGTCCTCGGCCCTAGGAAACAAGACAAACTCACCCTGCGGGGGCCTCACCGCCACCAACAATCCGGGAACCTCTACTCGAGCCGCTGGCACCCCCAGCTCTGCCGTGGCCACCGCATTCCTCCACTCCTGATGCTATGTGCCTGGCTCCTCCCAAGATCCCGCCGCCCACTAAGCTTGGGGGGAGACAAAACCAGACGTAGAAGGAGGCACCACCACCCCAGAAGAATAGCCCGTCATCCCGGCCACTCCCCCCCCCCCCCCAAGGTTTCAGATGAACTCCAGACCCAGCCCCAGCCCCCCCCCATCCAGGCCCACCCCAGTCACCCGCAACAGGACCCTCCGCATCCTGCCCACAAATGTCCTGACCCCGCGACCGGACCGAGTATAGACGCGGGTCCTCACTCCCACCCACTGAAGGACACCTTCCCGGGGCTGGGGAGCTCGAGCCAACTCCAGGCAAGGCCCGAGGAAGTCAAACAGCCTCTCCCCATCTGTGCCCCCCCCCCCCCGTTAACTCCCCACGCCCAGCTGCCGAAGCCTCATGAGCCGGGGCATACAACCCCCCTTGTAACATAGGAGGAGACCCACTGCTGAAGCCCCATGGAGGAACGCTCCCCGACCATCCCCTCTGACTCACCTGCCGCAACCCCCCCCCCCCCCCCCCACGATGGCCCCGCCAAGAAAATCACCTCCGGGCCCGCCCCCACTCCTGAGCCCAGCTCCACGAGATCAGAGGACCTCGCTGCGCCATCCGCAAAGGGCAAAACGCCACCCCCACTCCTCCACCGGCCCCCTCCCCTGCTGACAACACGCCTCCATGCCCTGCTCCCCCATGACTAACTAGACCCATCTCGCAGGTGCCTAGCGTCACCCCCCTACCTCCCTCCTCACATGCACACCAGGAACGAGAGGCCTGCGGCCCCCTCCCCCTCACCGCACCCCTTGCCGGCACGGGAAATGCTGGGACATCTCGCCCCTCGGCCCCCCTCCCTCCGCCACTGAGGCAGACATCGCAGAGGACCTAGACTGCCCTCCCAGACCTCCCTGAACCTCAGCAGCCCAAATAACACTCACCCGCTCAGCTCCGGGCCCTGAAACATCCCGCACCAGAGCTGGCTCCGCTCCAGTCACCTCACCAGCATCTCCGGGAACCCACGCTACTTCCTCTGACTCCATCTGCATCAAACGCACGAATGCTTGCAGCAAACCGCCGCGTCTCCGCTGCTCAAGCCTGCGCTCCGCCTCCTACAAGGCCTCCGCACCATCGCCTATGCCGACAAACCCGCAGGGACCAGAAGAACAGCCGGCTGCCCAGACGCCAAAGAGCGACTGAGCCGGCAAGCCTCGCTCGCGCTCCCACCTCCCGCTGCTGACCTCGTGCTGGCTGCCCAATCCTGGCCAGCCAGCACATCCCCAGCTCATCAGGGCTGTCTAAGCCCGAAGCCCAGCTGCGTGCACATCATGCCTCGCCTCCTCCCCCCGCACCGCCTTCGCGCCGCTCCTGACCCACCGCTGAACCCCTGGCCGAACCCCCCCCCCCCCCCGGGGCCCATATTACCGTGGCCAACCGGACACTAGGTCCGGTCAACCTTCCATGATTTATGGTATAGAATTCCTGATGTGTAATGTTAACCACATCTTCATTGCCCCTATCCATTCAATTTTTAAATATTCCTTTCTTACCTGGACTTGTATTTACTAGGATGTTTGTTTATAGAAGTCATCTGAAGCATCACATGTTTACATAAGGCCTGATTTTGTTGCAAACATACAATAAGTTCAGTTCCCTTTTACAAATTTTCCATTAACTATATTCCTTGCCATCAGTCTTTTTAACACGTTATGTTATTGTTTAAAATTGCTAAAGTATTTGGACTGTAGGTTTTGCTTTATTATGCTGAAATAGTACATCCTCTGCTAAACTTACCTCAAGACAGTTGTAACAGTTATCACAAATTGTGGACATAAAAAGGAAAGGGTTTTTTTTGGTGGGGTTTTTTTGTTTTTTTTAAATTGTGGAAAGAGGCCAGCCAGGGAAAAGATTACTACTTTTAGAAAATTCATCCAAAGTGTAGAGAGCGCTCACATACAGTAAGTAATTAAAATAGTTACATAAATTTTCAAAAATTCTAAAAGTTTTTAAGAGTGACAAGTCAAAAAATTTATTTATTTATTTATTTTTACTGCTTGTAAGTAAGGGGAGGTACATGTGGTAAGTGCTTTAGTCATAGCACTATCTGATCTTCTGGGATTGTCTGTTAAGGAGGGGTAACTGGTCTTCTCTTTTTTTGGGGTACATGCTATAAACAGTTTACATGGGAGAAGCAGAGTTGCAGTTATCCCCATTGCTGGAAGGAGACTGGACTAATGCTGAGCTTTGAATGTTACATTCCAGTACATTATTTGCATTCGCTGCTTTTTTTCATTTGACATCAGCACTACAGATACTAAAATGCATTAGAATGGGGCATCAAGAAGCTACGATCAGCCTAAAGTCTTCCTCCAGAACCTGGGTCATTTGGCAACTTAAGCATAAGGTTATACTTTCAAACTTATGTTTTTAGATAGTCTCTCAAAACCAAACCAAATTATTCAAGTTAAAGAATAAAGAACTCATTAGAATGGAATCCCATATGTATCAGTCACCCTGGTGAATTAGAAGCTTTGTCAAAAACCAGTCCTGAAAGCCCCTTTATCCAGAAAACAACAAGCTTATTGGACCCTTCCCTCCCCTAAACTTCCTCTCTCAAAGAATAACAAAAACAGTACCAAAGCCATTACCGGCCTCCAGGCAATAATAAATACATCACCCCCCGCCCCCCAAGAAGCTTATCAGCAATGAGCCCAACACAGTCTTTTCCCACCAGAAGAAAATCTCAGATCCAATCCCCATGTACTTCCCAGACTTTTTTCTTGCATGCAGTGCTGATGAATGACCTGTTTAGTGACTGGCTTAGCAAGCGCAGAGATATGGACTCTTTGGTCATCCTTTCCTCACGTTCCTGATTAAGAATCAAAATAAGAAGACATTAAATATCAATGAAAATTAAAACAGGTTTGACTCCTCCGTTCCTTCAAGCTCTGTACTCTAGAATCATAGCCTAGTTCTGCCAGAATGGTCATACTACACCAAATGCTTTTTATAGCTAGTAGAAGCTAAGCAAGTTTTTAAACTCACAGATACCTAGATAAAGAAACAAACTTCAGCATACACGTCAGAATACAGTGGTATAGAATTCCTTTTCTTGATACAGAATACAATAGCTACATCCTTAAGAATCATTGTTTTGTCCACTTATATATAAGGATTATAAAAGAGAAAAAAATACAGGTGGCTGCAAATTAAGGCTCATGGTGCTGTAGCCTAGTTGAACTACAGAGCCAAAAAAGAGAATTTTTTTTTGCTGATGTTGAAAAGGAGAAGAGCAGAAAATTTAGGACTTCTCACATAACTGCTCTTAGCTAATCAGTATCAAGGAAACAAAATAATGATATATATATATAAATTTTCTGCTCTCCTTTTCAACATCAACAATACAAAATTCTCTTTTTGGCTCTGTAGGTCAACTAGGCTACAGTACCATGAGCCCTAATTTGCAGCCACCTGTATTTTTTTCCTCTTTTATAATCCTTATCCCTTACACCAAAGTCAAGACATTGTAGCAACAGCCTTTGACCAGGGGCCCCAGATTGTGGCTCTCTCCAGAGCTCAGTATGCATACAGCCTGAATTCTCCCAGTGGGCAATGGCTGAGAATGTCTCAGCCATAAGAGTATGAACACTGGCTCCACAGCAGTCACAATCTTGGCCAGCTATGATAACCAGAATATCTGACCTCAGACTTGAACCCAGACCCTCTGTAAGATAATACACAGCATTGCCCCTGAGTTGGTCCAACAATACAAAATTCTAATGTATATTAACCAGCAGGATTGCTGAATGCACATAGACTAACTTCTGAGATAGTAGATATTATACCTCTTTAATTAATGATGTTTCATTCATTTCTGACAAATCCATAATAGCACAACCAGAACTTAGAAACTCTGCCATCAGGCGGAGAAGACCAGAAATAGAATCAAATGTGCTACACCTTTCCCAAAGAGCAAAGGATAGTATTAGATGAGTTACTGAAATAGACTCTGCTGTGGAGACTTTGTAACCTTAGCTGCTGTAGAGAGCAACACAAAACTAATTATCACTCTAATAATATCCCACAGCTGATCTAAACAGCTGAGAAACATCACTATGTCTGCAGCAATCTTGAGCACAATCACAGAACCATATAATAGTTTCCATGTATTGTATACAGCCTTTTTTTTCTATGCAGGATATGAATGTGCATTGTATTATAGAGTGCAGTGTCTGGAAACCAATTGTGGTGCTGAGCTGTCTGACAGCTTCCAAAGAGCTGAAGAGAACAATCATTACTCAATCTTTATTGGGAAAAGTGACATAAAGACAGTTTCAGGAGCTCTCCTGCTTAGGCCTTCAGTTGACCTCAGTTTTTAAGTTGTTACTTCACAATACAAGAAGTGTGAAAAACATCCAAGAAATAATTTTCAAAAATTGCTCTTTACCCTTTAAAATTAGGATGATGTTATTTTGATTTCCAAATAAAATTAAATTACTTTTTAATATAGATACTTCATTTACTTCCAAGTTGTAAACTTGAAAATATTTTTTTTTCCTTTCTCCTCTATATGGACCTATGAAAAACACTCAGTTGAAACATTGTTTCTGATACAACTTTGCCACACACTTGAGGCAAAATGTTTACTTTGCTAATGAGGCAAAATTGTCACTTGAGAGGCTTGCGAAAGCATTTAGAAGGTTTTACTTTTGATATATAATGCCCAGCCAAAATCCAAGTATTTATTAGAGGCCAAATGATGCCATGATGATCAGGGCATTTTGAACTGGTCCTTACTTAGCTGTTATCCAAAATTTTGTGGGATTTGTAGCTTTTATGTCAATGTACCAAGCAATAAAGGTCACAAACAAGTTATAAGTGGCACTTTTGCCTAGAGTGGAGTAGCAGCCTAGTGGTTAGAGCAGAAGGCTAACAAGCAGGGAAGCCAGGCTTGGAACCCTGATGATGACCCTTGTGACCTTGAGTAAGTCACTTCAACCTCCATTGCTCTTGAACAGGGAAATAACTACAGTACCCTCCTTGTATCTCACTTCAAGCTTAGATATGAAAAAGGCAAACATTTAAATCTATAATTCTAAGCTAAGACAAATGGATTGTTAGGCCAACCAAAGGTAACATCTGTAACTTGTTTGATGGCTTTTATTTTTATGTATAGAAATGGCCTAACAAAGCAAAGCACATTGCTTAAGCCTCACTATACCTAATATTAGATTGTCATACCATATAAGTATGTAATGAGTGGACTTCCGATTTTTTAATATTGCATGTTGGTGTCTGAGGTGTTTTAATGTTAGAATTTTGTTATGTATGTCAGAAATATGAATGAATTGATATGTGTGATTTTATAGCATTAATGTTTTATGTTTTTATTATGTGATCTGCTCTGAAAGCCAAGTGCAAGTTAGTTGTGGAATAGATAATTTTACTAAATAAATAAATAAATAAAGATTATAGGACCTACATTAGTGACCAGTATGTTTTCCTGGAGATGTTAACGCCCATTGGTTTTCCTGGAGATGTTAACGCCCATCGGTCATAGACGGCTGCGACCACTCTTGCTCACCTTTCTTTACAGCATTGACTCCATTGGGTAGACTTGCGGCCTCCGCCAGCTATCGCCGGCCTGCCTACCACTCCCAGGCCTCCCTGGACAGCATGGACACTGACGACCGCCATCTTGCCCTCGGGCCTTAGGCGCGCGCACACGTGCACGGTAGGGGTGTGCATTCGTTTTGAACGCATATGTAAAACGCAACTTATATTTTTAAAAGAGAAAAAAAAGGTTTGATGCGCAATGCATCGCGACTTCCAACTTATTCAACATAGCTATATTGAATACGTTGAACCTAAATAAACACTTAAACCCCCCACCCTCCTGACCCCCCCAAGACTTACCAAAACTCCCTGGTGGTCCAGCGGGGAGTCAGGAAGCCATCCCTGCACTCCTTTGCGATTTCCTCATGGCGCCGATAGCCTGTATCACAGGGGCTGCCGGTGTCATTGGTCAGCCCCGGTCACATGGTCACCGGCGCCATCTTGTGCTCCTACCACGAGACAGGTAGGTCATGTGGCAGGAGGTTGCTCCGGGCCCCCTGTTGGACCGAACCGGAACTTTTGGCCAGCTTGGGGGGGCCTCCTGACCCCCCCAAGCTGGCCAAAAGTTCCGGTTCGGTCCAACGGGGGTCCGGGAGCGGAGGAGCATGTGACGCCGGAGCGGAGTAGCACGTGATGCCGGAGCGGAGTGACGCTGGGGTCACGTGCTTCTCCGCGCCTCCGCTCCGGGACCCCCTTTGGACCCAACCGGAACTTTTGGCCAGCTTGGGGGGGTCAGGAGGACCCCCCCAAGCTGGCCAAAAGTTCCGGTTGGGTCCAGCGGGAGTCCCAGAGCGACCTCCTGCCACGTGACCTACCTGTCATGTGGTAGGAGCACAAGATGGCGCCGGTGACCATGTGACAGGGGCTGACCAATGACATTGGCAGCCCCTGTGACACAGGCTATCGGCGCCATGAGGAAATCGCAAAATAATGCAGGGATGGCTTCCTGACTCCCCGCTGGACCACCAGGGAGTTTTGGTAAGTCTTGTGGGGGGGGATTAAGGAGGGTGGGGGGTTTAAATTTTTATTTAGGGAACCGGGAAAAGTATGGACAGATCCTCAACTTATGGAATTCTCCATAAGTCCATATTGAACGAAATCGACACCCCACAAAAACTTATCAACGATTCAACGACAACTTTTTGTCTGCACATCCCTAGTGCACGGGCCATTCTAAAGCACGTCATGGCAGGAACCTCAGGTGCGTCCCCTCCGGATGACGTCATTCCACCAGGATACTTAAGCCGGCTGGCCCTGCCTACCGAAGACTTGGCAATGAGTTCCCTCATTGCTGAATCCGCTTTGATCACTACGGACTTCCCGTTTCTGTTGCTGACTCTTCGGCATGAGACGCTCTGGGTACCCGCTCCTCGGGGGCCCTTTCCTCATCTCTGGCTATCAGTTCTTTGGAGGGCCTAATGCCATGGACTGCTACCTGCCCCATTCCACCGGGGTTTCTCTTGGAACCTTCGCTACTGTGAGTACCTCCGCTCTGTGGACCATTACCGTACCATCTCTAGTGAGGAACCCGCATCGGTGTACCCCGTGCTGCAGACCACTACCATGACATCGCTAAGTGAGGAACCTTCATCAGTAGACCCCGCGCTGCGGGCCACTATCATTTCACCTCTATGGAGGAACCCTCACTGGCGTACCTTGCTCCATGGACCCACTGAATCATCTCTACTGAGGAACCTCATCGGTGTACCCTGCTCTGTGGACCATTGCCGTATCTTCACTACAGAGGTATTCCCTTTGGGTATATCCCATCGCACAGACTCTGAGACTTTCTCCTGCACTCCCTGCTCCACGGGCAGTGCCTCTCTATCTCTTAATAAAGACTGTAAGCTATAGTTGTGTCTGACATCACTGAGACCTCACCTCCTGACGGTGAGGCTGAGAGGGCTCCTCCCTGTGAGCTGCTCCATCTCTCACCTCGGCCCAGGGGACCACTTACCTACAAATCCTAAGAGTAAGATACTGAATAAGCAACAGAACTCAGAGAATGGTGGTCAAGGAATTCCAATTTAGTGACAATAAAGTGACCACATTACTAAGCATAGTCCTCTTTAAAATCCTTATTATTGACATTGCAGAGGAATTTGAAGGGAAAATTCTTTGTTCAGATGACACAACAATCTGTAATAGAGTAGGCACATGAAGAAGGGTAGCAAAAATGAAAGGGGGCTTGAAAAAATTGGAAGAATGGTCTACTATTTAGCAGTTGCCTTTCAATGTGAAAGTATTCCCTGCAGTGCTTAGAGGTATAAGGGACCCCTTTGAGAAAGACTCCTATATTATAGTTTAGGTAGGAGACATTCAAGCAGATGCAATGCTGTGCATTCAGACTAGCGCACAGGTTAATCCGCGGTTGGATGCATGTTTTGGATGTGCGTCCATAACCCCTGATGCAATAAGGGGATCAGTTCGTGCAAAACACGCATTCAAACCAGGGCACATGTAAATGCCATGTTGATGAGGCTATTAGCTATTCCCCTCCCCCCCCCCCCCCCCGATGTAAAAAAATCACAATTTGCCCAACGCGCACATTTTAACCCTCAAAAAATTAATGCCAGCCCCGGAGCTGGCGTTGTTTTGAGGATCTCCAAAAGTTGATTAGAAAAGCAGAAAATACTACTTTGTGGCTTTTATTTTTATGTATATAAATGGCCTAACAAAGCAAAGCACATTGCTTTAGTCTCACTATTCCTAATGTTAGATTGTCATGTCATATAAGTATGTAATGAGTGGACTTCCTCACTTCCTATTTTTTAATACTGAACATTGCAGCAACATGAAAAAAAAAAAAAAGTCTTGATGGCAGTCAGGTTAGAATTTACAAGCATCCATTTTCCTAATCCGTGGCTGTGCACGTGTTAGGAAAATAGACACTTGTAAAATTGAGCGTCCATTTTCCTAATCCGTGCACGGCCATTTCTCCTGGGTGCTCAATGCTAAGGAGGCACTAGGTACGCACAATTTCCCCTAGCATTTCCTTTTTAACGCAGCGTCTCATTTGCCTATTGCATTGCACGCCTGGGAGAGGTAGATGGGCACTTATTAGGAAAGAGGGCTCTCAATCATGAGCACCCATTTTTCCCACGCAGATATTGCGTCAGCCTGTCTGTGGGCTTGGTGACTCCTAGTGTTATGGTCAGAGTATATTTGGGCATCCTCAGAAAGTAAGAAGTGAGGAGGAGTTCTGAACTAGAGAGTGAAAGAGCAAGAGTGCAGCGAGGAGCTGATATACCCGATTGGAAAGTAGACCATTGTGGAACAGGTAAACAAACCTCCAGTTTCCTATCTGGGTTCCTGTTGCTCTTAGAGAGGTTCATGCATTACATCTATGAGGAACTTCCCTGCACTGAGGAATTGTTCCTGGACCAACTCCTAAAAGTGTGAGTAGCTTCCTATTTTCCCTACCTGAGTTAGTGAAGAAAGCAATCCTATGCAGGGAGCTATGGCCAAAAGAGTTTAGTCTGCCAAACTGGGAATATCAGCTCATAGGCAGAGGGATTCAGCAAATGCTGGAAATTCTCTAATATTCCTGTAGGAGGAATGAAAGGCTAAAGATGTTCCTATTAAAATTTGGAAGTCCCTAGCTCTGTACAGAAGTCAAGAACTGTATATACTGTTTCCCATAAAATGTAGCATGTTCATACATTTCTCTGAGCAAATCAAGTCAGTTCCGATGGGAACCACCCAGAAGTAAATCTGAAGTTATTTCATAGTCTGACCCAAAGAATTATATACTGCTACACAGATAATTTATCATCTTTCACAATTAGTGATGTTGCATTCACAATCCAGTACAACACCTGACTGAACACACAATTAAAAAAAAACCTAAACTGACAGGTAAACCCGAACCTTGTAATCCAGCTGCTTTCTCTAATTTGGGCTGAGCTGTTTCAAGAGAGGTAAATTGGGGGTGGCCAGGGGACAGTGAAAGAGGGAGGAAGTAATTCAGTTCTGCTTTGGGGAGGGAGAGAATAAATGTTTTTATCTGCTGGGCAGGAATTTGTAAGTGGGAGTTTGAAAAGTAGGAGATGTATTTATTTCTAATTTTTTATAAGTTGGTTTTCCAGAAAGTAATATTCTCCATCCAAAGCATCATATAATAAGTGTATGAATGGGCTTGGAGGACCAAGAGGAGTATAAGGGAGGGAGTGGAGCACCATGAGGAGAGATTTGGAAGAGAAACAAAGGTGTTGTGTCCGTCGGTCTCAGACAGCTTCAACCTTTGTGCCTCACCTTTCTCTCTGCTCTCCCCGCTAGCCTTGGGAAGATGACTGCCGCCGTGGCTGCTTGCCGCTCTCTCTGGCGTCCCCGGAACGACAATGGCAAAGCCTCACCCCATGTTTCTCCTAGGGGCCTCCTAGGGTGTGCGCGCACAAGCCACCCACTTCTTTATCCACATCATGGTGGGAACCTCGGGGGCGTCCCCCTCGAGACGTCACGCCATCTGGGTATTTAGCCTGCCCTTGTTTGCTAGCTCATTGAGTTAGCAAGGATCGTGAATGGATGGAAAGCCTCCAGTCTGAGCTATTCTGCCGCTTCCTTGCTGCCGCTGGAAGCTCTCTCTGCCCTTCGGGGTATTTCTCTAACCTGGGTACCCGCTCCTCGGGGGCCCTTTGCTTTTTTTCAGGTGCCTATCTGGGATCAGGTACTCGCTCCTCGAGGGCCTAACCCTTTCCAACTACTGAGCTATCTCAAGACCTTATGTGAGTTATCATCTAGTACTCCCTGGCTCAGAGGTTTAGATAGGGCCGGGAGGGTGGGTTAGGTAGGGGAAGGTAGGGCGAAGGAAAGTTCCCTCTGAGGAAGCTCCAAAATCGGAGCGGCCTCGGAGGGAACAGGCAGCGTGCGCTGGGCTCGGCGCGCGCAGGTTGCACAAATGTGCACCCCCTTGCGTGCGCCAACCCCGGATTTTATAAGATACGCGTGGCTACGCGTGTATCTTATAAAATCCAGCGTACTTTTGTTCGCGCCTGGTGCTCCCAGGTATTTTCTTCTGGCCCATATCCTTCCCAGGATATGAGGAACTCCCAGTTCTACCCACATTTGCGAATATTGAGAATGTCATCTTCTTGGTATGTGATGTCCTCCTCGGCATCAAGAGGTTGAGGATCCAGAGTCTTGGAAGAAAACTCGAAGAGACTGAGTGATTTCAAGAGAGTTATGTGGAAGGCGTTGTGTACCTCCCTGTGACATAGTGAGGGCAAAGGTGATCGGCGCCATACTAGCAGTCGATCGCCTTTGCCCTCACTTTGTCACAGGGAGCGACGGTCGCTCCCTGTGACATAGTGAGGGCAAAGGCGATCGGCGCCATTTTGAAACCTCCAGCACCGGCACCGGCACCGAGGGTATGATTGAAGGGATGGCTCCCGGACCCCCCGCTAGACCACCAGGTACATGTAAAAGGTTTTTTGGGGGGTCGGGAGGGTGGGAGAAGCAAAGAGGTAATTTGTAAAGGGTCGGGGTGGGTTTTTTTTTATCGGGCCATCGGCACCATTTTTATCAGTGGTAGCCAAAATGGTGCCGATGGCCCGAGAGCGGGAGATCGCGCCGGGACCCCCCCACTGGACCACCAGGTAACTTAACATTTTGGGGGGGGGGGGGTTCGGGAGGGTGGGGGAGGGTAAGGAATTGGTTTTAAAGGGTCAGGGTGGGTTTAGGGGTTGTGTTGGTGTGCCGGTTTTCCCGCCCTCCCCCAAATAATTCCCGTGCCCTATTTAACGATACAATACAAATGCCCCTGACAATAAATCGGGGGTATTTGTATTGTATCGTGCACTCTAACGATTTAGAATGATTCTAAAATTATCTGAAGATAATTTTAATTGTTCAAAAACGATTCACATCCCTAATAGCTAGTCTCTCTCTCTCTCTCTCTCTCTCTCCCTCCCTCCCTCTGTGGATGTAGAGGCCCTAGTGCAGATAGCCTCTGTAATCCTACAGGGCAATCTTCCTGTCATGGTTGTGATTTGTATGCCACTTCTATTTTTGGAAAAATCCAAATACTCATATATAAACACCATAAATATACTGACTGTGATTCTAATAATGTAATCTGTGTTATACAATGTTCTTTTCCTATGCTGTGTATTGGATGAACAAAACTATAAAAATAAGATTATGTGAACATCGGAGACGTTTAAATACTTAAAAATTAAATGCACCAATTGTCAAACATTTCGTTATGTTCCAACATACGTTTGAGGATATTTGCTGCACAATTTTAGAAAAAATTAACACACCGCCTCGGGAAGACAACATTCAATCCATATTAAATTGCAAGGAACAGCGTTGGATCTTTGATCTGAACACAATACACCCTAAAGGGATGAATGGCGCTATGAAATGGTCAACTCTGTTGTGAGACTACTTATTTTTACCATACATTTATGGGGAAGGACTGACATTGGTACATGGTCACTCCCCCTTTTTCTGAGTTCATACAGATGACTGGAGGACTTCAGCGCTCTTTGGTATGTCATTGCCTTTTTCCCATTGGTTTCATTTTGTGACATATCGCGATAATGATTGGTTAGTTATTTTAAAGGCTGTTTTGTTTTTTTTTAAAAGCGGACACAAGATGATGGATCCCTGAGATACATTCTCAAAATGTTGTTGGACTGTGATTCTTTATAAGAGTTTCTATTCAGAATAATATATCTACTGTTGGATTCGTGGACCCTTAAGCCGACTTGGACAGATTATGGCGCACTGTGGAAGAACACAGTGGATGTCGAAGCCGGGAGGCGGCACAGGCAGGAGATTAGGAGGATCTTCACCACTGGAGACCCGAGATGCCCCCAGGAGGAGCCCATGAGGACCCGGACCGCTTGGACTTACGATGGGTGATGTGAATCTAAGCCAAGAAGCCTCGCACAAGGAGTACCCCAAGGATCCTCACTTTCTTCAACTCTGTTTAATATTTATCTTATACCACTCTGTCGACTACTCTCAAAAATGAGTTTTCAACACTTCATTTACGCAGATGATGTGCAGATCCTCATACCTATAAACAGTTCTCTACCTAATGCCCTGAATACTTGGAATGTGGCCCTCACAGAAATTAAAAAACTCCTTACTGACAACTTTTTAGCCATTAACACCAACAAAACTGAGCTACTCATAATCTCGCCTCCAAATAACGCCACGATGAATACAACATTCACATCCCAAGTCTGCCCACCAACTGCACAACAAGTCCGCAGCCTTGGTAGCATCATTGACAACCACTTTACGTTAAAAAAATTCATCACTACCACTGTCAAAAATGGATTTTTCAAGCTCCACACCCTAAAGCGCATCAAACCACTCCTACACCCGTATGACTTCCACACAGTGCTACAAACTACAATACTGTCAAAGCTTGACTACTGCAACTCATTACTGTTAGGCTTACCAAAAAACACGTTACAACCATTACAAATGCTACAAAACGCTGCTGCCCTCATTCTCACCAACACTCACCGCCACGATCACATCACTCCTGCACTTCAGTTTCTACACTGGCTACCCGTTGCTTCCAGGATCATATACAAATCCATTACGCTAATACATAAAGCCATTTATGACCAAAACATGCAATGGTTTTCTGAATACCTGCATTTCAAGAAGACGAACCGACCAACAAGATTACAGCACCAAGCCAAACTGCGGATACCCTCTCCTAAACTTACTAAACATGTATCTACTAAGGAACGCTCACTCATCATTGCAGGAATCACTATATGGAATAGTATGCCCACCGAACTGCGCCAGGAACCTTGCCACAGAAAATTTAAACAAAACCTAAAAACCTGGCTGTTCAAAAAAGCATACCCATGACCGACCAGGCCCTCTTTGACTGACTAGGCCCCCTTCTGGCCGCATACTTCACTGTTAACCTCCCTCCTGTTTCCCCCTCCCTCCCCTTCCGGCCCATGTTCCCTAGAAAACTTCTCTTCAGTATTCTTCCTACAAGTAAATCAAATATTCGGTAATCCCTGTTACATTTACGTCAATTATAATTATTTAAGGTTTTAGTTGCTAAGTTAACTGTTTAAGCATTTTACATGTACTGCTCCGTTTAATATTTTATTGTAAAGCCTGTTGCTGCATTATTGTTTGCTGTAAACCAAGGTGATGTGCTGCACGTGCCGCGGTATAGAAAAATCTCTAAATAAATAAATCTCTAAATATTGTATCGGGCATAAAAATTTCAGTGACACCCCCGATGTATGGAAGTTCTGAATCGCAGTCAAATGCCAGCAAGTCCCAACATTGATGTTTCGAAATGACTTCGTCCTCAGGAGACCTGATTTCAAGACTGACAAAAGTAAAAATGAGTTCTAGCAGTTAAAAACTTTCATGCAAAATGGCGACCATGATCAGGTCTCCTGAGGAAGAAGTTATTTATTTTTTGACTGATACTGGCAACTCGTCTGACTAATAAGATTTGAAACACGTTTTTTAAACATCATTTTTTGAGAAGGATTTATATATTCACCATAAAAATTAAAAAAGGACTGGCAAATGATGACAAGGGGTGGTGTGCTTCACTTATAACATTGATAGTGAAGCCCCACGTTGTTATGTTTTGTAGGGTTTGGGTAGACCCTTGGACACTGTGGCAGCTGACCACGCCCACGGGGGAAATCCCGTGAGGGGCCACAGGTCAGGCTCAGCTCTCGACACACAAACACAGATTATATCTTTTATTAGACAGTTTGTGAAACCATCAGAGGTGGCGGTAGTGAGTAGAAGATGGAGCCTGGCTGGGCTAGTATTCCTCAGGGCGCTAGAACAGCAGCTTTTCCGGTAGCAGTGCTGTAGGAAGAAGAACTGAGAAAATGAGTACACTGAGACATTCACAGAGTCCCCAGTATGGAGAAGCCCCGAGATAGGGAGAGCTGGCCCTCGAGGAGCGAGTATCAGATCCCTGGGTGCAGAGACTCATTGGCAAGTACTCACGTAGCAGTTCTCCATAGAAGATGGCACTGGTGCTGGAATGGAGGCAGGCTCTCGAGGAGCAAGTACCTGGTTCCAGGGAAACAGCTCTGAGGATTAGATGGTAGTGGTAGTCACAGATGGTGTCTGTAGCGAATTCTTCCAAGTAGAAGAGGAGATGGACACAGACAGCGAGTTAGGGAACATGGGCCCTCGAGGAGCGAGTACCGGTTCCTGATAGCGACCTGAAAGAAGCAGAGAAGTCCCCGAGGAGCGGGTACCCTGTTAACAGCAAAGAGTCCAAATAGAAGTTGGAGACAGAGTAGCTGGGTACGGAGAGCATAAGAACATAAGAAATTGCCATGCTGGGTCAGACCAAGGGTCCATCAAGCCCAGCATCCTGTTTCCAACAGCGGCCAAAACCAGGCCACAAGAACCTGGCAATTACCCCAAACACTAAGAAGATCCCATGCTACTGATGCAATTAATAGCAGTGGCTATTCCCTAAGTAAAATTGATTAATAGCCATTAATGGACTTCTCCTCCAATAACTTATCCAAACCTTTTTTGAACCCAGCTACACTAACTGCACTAACCACATCCTCTGGCAACAAATTCCAGAGCTTTATTGTGCGTTGAGTGAAAAAGAATGTTCTCCGATTAGTCTTAAATGTGCTACTTGCTAACTTCATGGAATGCCCCCTAGTCCTTCTATTATTCGAAAGTGAAAATAACCGAGTCACATCTACTCGTTCAAGACCTCTCATGATCTTAAAGACCTCTATCATATCCCCCCTCAGCCGTCTCTTCTCCAAGCTGAACAGCCCTAATCTCTTCAGCCTATCCTCATAGGGAAGCTGTTCCATCCCCTTTATCATTTTGGTTGCTCTTCTCTGTACCTTCTCCATCGCAACTATATCTTTTTTGAGATGCGGCGACCAGAATTGTACACAGTATTCAAGGTGTGGTCTCACCATGGAGCGATATAGAGGCATAATGACATTTTCCGTTCTATTAACCATTCCCTTCCTAATAATTCCTAACATTCTATTTGCTATTTTGACTGCTGCAGCACACTGAGCTGACGATTTTAAAGTATTATCCACTATGATGCCTAGATCTTTTTCCTGGGTGGTAGCTCCTAATATGGAACCTAACATTGTGTAACTACAGCAACGGTTATTTTTCCCTATATGCAACACCTTGCACTTGTCCACATTAAATTTCATCTGCCATTTGGATGCCCAATCTTCAATGCTTGCAAGGTCCTCCTGCAATGTATCACAGTCTGCTTGTGATTTAACTACTCTAAATAATTTTGTATCATCTGCAAATTTGATAACCTCACTCGTCGTATTCCTTTCCAGATCATTTATATATATATTGAAAAGCACCGGTCCAAGTACAGATCCCTGAGGCACTCCACTATTTACCCTTTTCCACTGAGAAAATTGACCATTTAATCCTACTCTCTATTTCCTGTCTTTTAACCAGTTTGTAATCCACGAAAGGACATCGCTTCCTATCCCATGACTTTTAGTTTACGTAGAAGCCTCTCATGAGGGACTTTGTCAAACGCCTTCTGAAAATCCAAATACACTACATATACCAGTTCACCTTTATCCACATGTTTATTAACCCCTTCAAAAAAATGAAGCAGATTTGTTAGGCAAGACTTCCCTTGGGTATGTTCCATTAATCATGTCTTTCTATATGCTTTACAATTTTGTTCTTGCGAATAGTTTCCACTATTTTTCCTGGCACTGAAGTCAGGCTCACTGGTCTATAGTTACCTGGATCACCCCTGTAGCCTCCAGTCTTCAGGTACAATGGATGATTTTAATGATAGGTTACAAATTTTAACTAATAGATCAGAAATTTCATTTTTGAGTTCCTTCAGAACCCTAGGATGCATACCATCCGGTCCAGGTGATTTGCTACTCTTTAGTTTGTCAATCTGGCCTACTACATCTTCCAGGTTCACAGTGATTTTGTTCAGTTCGTCACCCTGAAAACCATCTCCGTAGGAAATCCCTTGCTAACTCAGAGGCTAGCAATAAACAACAGGCTTAAATATCCGGGCAGCTTGACATCATCACAGGGGGACACCCCTGCGGTTCGCGCTATAGAGGAAATAAGAATGAGGGCTGCGCGGTGCACGCGCCCTAAGGTACCTGAGGAGCATGGCAGGAGGCAGCGCCCAAGCCTGTCCGGGGACGCCAGAGAGGGCAGCAGGCAGACGCCACGGCAGCCAGTCGTCCACAGGGAGCAGGAGGAGTCGCAGAAAAAGAAAGGTAGGCGGAGTGAAGCCGTTGAGCAGCGACAGTTGCAACACACGTTTGATGTCTCATTTATCATAAAGATATTGTATCATTGAATTGGTTTAATGTTCTCACTGGTGTTTTTCTAGATTTACAATTGAACTTGTAGAAGTAACATTGGAAGACTCAAATACAGAGAATTGCAAAAATGAGATAAATTGAACCAGAGACTTGACTATAAAATGGATTGGTTGTGCGTTGAATGAAAATACTTTTTCCAATTGGACTTAAACCTGCTTCTTGTTGGTTTCTTGTAATGTACCCTAGTCCTAGTACTATATGAAAGGGTAAATAATTGTTCCCTATTTATCTTTTCCACCTCACTCATGGTTTTAGAAATCTTTATCATATTATGAGTAGAGTGGAACAGGTAAATAGTGAACAGTTATTTGATCTTTCAAATAGAACTACAATAGGAATTTAGCATAGTTGACTTTAAAAGATGTACAAACAAGTTCCTTGAAGAAAAATCTATAAAAAAATCATTAGCCAGGTGGACTTGGGGGGGGGGGGGGGGGTAGGGGGGCAGGGGAGCCACAGATTATTCCTGGGAGTGAGCAACAAGGAATTGGATCTATTCACTAGGATTTCCCAAGTACTTCCTAATGACACAAATTGGAGGCTGTTAGAGACAGGATATTGGCCTTGACAAACTTTCTCTCTGAACTAGCCAGGCACATCTTATATTCTTATGATCTTAAAAATGCAAAAGACACAAAATTAGGTTTTGCATTAACTGCACACTTATGTTTAACTAAAAAACTTCTAAATGTTCTAGAACCAACCCACCTCCAGCCGCAGCATCACTTAAAAATATCACCCTTATTTGAAGATCAGCACTGGGTCGCAAAGCTTTCTTGCTCCCCTCCAATTTGTATCTCTTGTAGTCATTTGTATGGTTTTAGGGAAGAGCTGGTAATGCGCTGGTTTGCATATACTATTGGTATTTTTTAATGGTAGCCACAGCTAGAGGTAGACTCTCAAGGTCACATCAACTTCTTTTGATTGGCTACCCAACTAGGCATGCTCTCATAGACCAAGTTTTGAGGCAATAAACCTTGGAACTCTGGATCAAACCTATAGAGTTCTCAGGTATGCAAGACCATCAAAAGTTATTTTTATTTGGCATAACAAAAGAACTAGGTGAAATATTATTTTGGAGAATGGAAGAATTAGTAAACAGATCATAAAAGGAGATTAATTATGCTTGGCTAATTAAACAAATGATCAATGCATGAAACATATATAATTTATTATATGTTAATACTGTATTTTAAAATGTGAAATATGTGATGTGTATATCCCAAAATTACAAATTATCAGCATTAATAAATGAAATCCATTTGTTATCCCCTAGGAAGTTAGAATCTGAGAGAGGCAATGTAATGTAAGCATCTGTAACATCAACTTACCAATGTTTCTCATTCTGTCCTAGAGCTACTGCTACCTTTTTCTTTTCCCCAAGAAAAAAGGGTAAGAAGACAGTTCATTATCTAGATACATTTATTACTTGGACTCTTTGGCAAGACAAAAGAAATCAACTACAGCTAGAGAGATAATCCATCTCAAATGTGATAGCATTAATGAGAACATATCTCTTCAAGGAAAATTGGACTGTGAACATCAGTTCTTTCTCAGGAGAAAAGGATACTTTTTTTCTTAGTGTTAGACTGAGACATCCATTGCTCTCTCCCAAAATTCTCTCTGATCTCCTGAAGTTCTTTGTTTACACTGGAAGTTGAAACAGCTGCTGTTGAAGACTCAAGTTCTTTGATCTGTGGGGACTTTTCATGTTTTAGAAAGGATACAGTTTTATATTATTTTTGGTTTCTGAAAGAGCTGATATTCACGCATGCGATTAGTGTAAATATGCTCAGGGATGATCATCCTGCGACAAACATTTATGGTTTTATTGTTCAATCCCAGTTTAAGGTTGTATCCCAAGATGTTTGCATTTCCTGCCTGAGCAGGTTGAAGACCTGAATCTTTAATTTTGGATTTATCTATTGCTTTTCCTTCCTGGAGACAAACCTGCATGAGTTCTTTCTGCCTTGCTTGTAAAATCTCAACTTCCTGCTTCATTTTCTCAAGCCCAATGGTCTCCTGGATTCTTTTCCAGAATGTCCTGTTGAAGTGTTGGTAGAGCTTCCAGTCCAAAGAACACCACTGTTTTGCCCTCTCCTTGCTCTCCTGGGTCAGGGTCTGAATAGTGTCCTGGCTTCTGATGTTCAACTTGAAGTAGACCACATCTTCCAGCTCCCAGCACAGGGTGTTCTTCAGGAGGACCATGGACTCATCAAAGTACTCGGTGATGAGAATCAGCTGGAACCTCTGCTCAATCTCCTCTAGGACTGAATACACATAGTTCTCTCTGTCTTCTGCATTATTATCATAGCCAAAATCATACCACATTGTGTTCTTGATAAGCATGTGATATGGTTCATGTGGATTGTAATAACTGTGTGGAGAGGACAGAAACTGATCCAGTGTCCTGGTCTTATTAAAAGATGGAAGAAATCTGAAATAAATGTAGGAGGATTCCAACAAGGAAACAGGGTTCCTCATGATAGAGAAATACAAGGTATTGTTTGGCATTACTTTTTGTACCTGTTATAAAAAAAGAAAAGAACATGCTAGCACCAACTGATTGATTTGTGAAGGTATTAATAGATTAGTACAGGTAACTGGATAGCAGTGGATTTATCATAACAAAGAAGGAGACCATAGCTTCTAGAAAAACACAGAAAGGATTATAATTAAAGTCCCTGCAGAGCTTGCAACTCTGTGGTAGTTTTGTGGCCATTGGGCTGCAAGGAGATTTTTAAAGATATTGAAGACAGTGTGTTCAGGAAGAATAACATAGCTATGTGTTGAGATTTATACTGTGTTTTCTGTGTTTTTATGGTCATAATTTGTAATTCATCTAGGACTTTAGACAGAGCAAATAATAAATATTTTAAATAAATAAAATAAAATGAAATTTCTTGTAGAGTTTCTTTTTCTAAATGTGCTGGCTGATACTACTATCAGAGTTTTCCTCATATACTTTGCATATGCAAAAGTATGTGGGGAAAAACATGAGGAAACAGGTGTGGAGGTTTCAATATGACATCTCCATTCGGACTTCCACCATTCTGTCCTGGCCCTGCCCTCATTGCCACCCTATTCCTCAAAGTGGGAGGAGGGGGCAATATTCAAAGGGCTTTTTTCCCTGGGTAAATGCAGGTTTACCAATAGGAATCCTTTCAGTATTGTTCCCACAAGGTATAGTATCCTTCAACATTTTCAAACTGATGCAATATCATATGCTGAGCCTAGCACACAGTTAACAAGTGCTTAGAAGCGCATTTTGGACGTGTCCATAACTCCTTATGCAATAAGGGGATTAACATGTCCAAAATGTGCGTACAAACCAGCGCATAGCTAATAGCGCTCATCACATGTAAATTCATGTTGATGAGGCTATTAGCTATTTCCCAACTATGTAAGAAATAAATGTGTGCCCTGCGCGCATATTTTTACTCTCAAAAAGTAAACCCTGCCCCGGAGTAGGCATGAAGTCTTGAGGAGCCCTGTTTTTCTGTAGTTCCTCCAATTTTAATATCATGGCGATATTAAGTCGAAGGAACCGAAAAAAGGAGTAAGTTAAAAAAAAATGTTTTAACTTGTCTTGCCAGTGGTCAGGATAGGAAAACAGACATTCAATTTTACGAGCTTCCATTTTCCTAACCTGTGGACAGCCACTTCTCCTGGGCGCCAATGCCGGGGAGGCGCTAGAGACACACAATTCCCCCTAGCGCCTCTTTTTTAATGCATCAGGTCATTTGCCTACTGCATCGCGCACCCAGGACTTTAGAGCTGTTTGGGGACTTGGAAAAAAAGTCCCATAGACTATAATGGAGCCAAGATGGCTGCCATCCCTACCTGTTGGCATGGACAGAACAGATGAAATCCTCATACCACTTGACTGGAGGATGTGACCTTATGTAACAGAAGGAGGATCTGAAACTAGCCTCAGAAAATTCTGCTGACCTGCTGGGACAAGAGGAAGTGTCTACAGAAACCCCAGATATTGATGTGTTGGGGAAGTGGAGAGACATACTGCCCTCCCGGGAAGCAGATTTCTCTAACATGCTGGAAGGGAGGGATGAAGTTGCAACCATTGTGGGACGTGGCGGATTTGCCTGCCAATGCCCCCAACACGTTCTCAGCAGCAAGTGAATGGCAGGCCCAAGAGTTATAGATGCCTGCTGAAGCAGCAGGTGAGGAGACAGCCAGCATGAAGGAGAGCCGTTTGTTGCCAGAGCCCAGATGCAGCCTGTAATTGGTCCCTTTTTTGCTGTTGTAGGGCTGAGATGGCCTCTGAGGATAGAACATAGTCTGGAAAAAGAAGAGTCTTGGCAGCATGATTTTGCACCACAAATAAGTGAGCACGACAGTAAGCTTCTCCGCTGGGCCCGAACAGCCTGGCAGAAGAATGGAGCCGCAGGAAGGGAGGATCTATGCAGTGCGGGAGTGGGCCTGTGGCCAAATCCAAAGCCGTTGCTGAGGAGACAGATAAGAACATATACATAAGAACATAAGAGTTGCCAGACAGGATCAGATGAAAGGTCCATCATGCCCAAAATCTTGTTTCTATAAGTGGCCAATTCGGGTCACAAGAACCTGGCAGGTTCCCCAGAGGTCGATAGATTCCATGCTGTGTGTCCCAGGGATAAGCAGCTGCAGCAATGCTTCCTGTCTATGTAGCTGAATAGGGCAGCTGGGAGGGGGAGATGCCAGGCTGGAGGAAAGCTGCTGCAGCGCGACCACGTGTTAGGGAAAGAGGGGCCTGCCACAGAAAATGCTGCAGCACTGGAGGAGTGGACACACCGAGGGAACGAGTGGCAGGAGTGGCACGATCATGCACCCGGAGAGAGTCTGCCACTGATGAGGAGCCTAGAGGAAATAGGCTGCTGGACTTGGTGGTGCTGTATGGAGGCTTTGGGATGCCAGTGTGCATTTGAAAATAGTCCAGCCGCTGCCCTGGAGCTGCTGCAGTTCCTTCCTGCCTGCCTCCGTGTCTCCCATTTCCATGAGGCTGAAGAGGCTAAAGGGGAGAGCACAGAGCTAGGCCAGGGGGAAGCAGAGGGAGCTTGTCTGTGTGAGGCCTAGTGGAGAGGCAGCTGCTACACTTATCTCAGAGCAGCAGCAGCAGCAGCAGCAGCCGCAGCAGCATTTGGAGGAGTGTGACCTTAGGGAAAGTCTGTCTGTGGCAGAAGAACAGCAGAGCAGCATTGAAGTGACCAAGAATTCTGCATCGGAGCAGCAACAGCCTCAGGGGCCGATGTAATAAGCTGCAGAAAACCTGCTGCAGGCTTTTGCACAGATGATTACATGTTATTTTCCACGCTAATTGTATGCTCGTATGTAATAACTTGTTTAGCATTGAAAAACCGTGCGCACATACCCGTGCAGTAACCCACAGCAGGTTTTGCGCAAGTGCATGAAAATGGCATGTAAACGAGGTAATTATCTATTCACGGGCTATGTAGGGAGCCGCGCTAGCAGGGAGATCGGTTAGTGTGGGTTTTTTTTAAGTGGTTTATTTAGTGGCTGGATCAGGGCAGGAATTAAGTGAAAGTGCTGCGGCTCCGGTGCTTGTCTGTTACTCCCAGAGATCACAGTTCTGTCTGTGCTGGCTGCTGTTCTCTCCTTGCGAAGTTGATCCATGCCGAGCAGCCCTGGGCGCCCATTAAGAAAAAGGCTGCATGGACACACAACCATACTAATGCCAGCAATGGAATAAAAGGGTTGGTAGGAACTAAAACAATTTATTTTTTAATAACATGGGTGCATGAATGTAATCACTTACCCCATGTGAGTTTTTTAAAACATTTTTGTAATTGTACCTATTTTAGTGTTGTTTTTTCCCATGGCTTTCTACACCTCAGCTTTTATGTTGGTATTGGCATGTGTATTTGGTCTTGTGTGTTTTGTTTTTTTTTGCACGTGTCTAATTTGCATGCTGTCGCTTTATTACATCTTACGGATGTGGTTGCTTTGCTGCACGCTTTAAAGAAAATCCACACAGAAATTTTGTGCCAATTTCAGTGCTGGTCTTATTACATTGGCCCCTCAGTGAGCAGATAGCAGGAACAACAAAAAACCTGCCTTAAAGGGACAGCTCCCAGCCAAACAGAGCTGTTCTTTTTTTTTTTTTCCTATGTCTTTTTTATTAAGTTGAAATGCATACATACTTTAATGTGCGTATTGTATAAACAGTAACAGTAGCATAACAAACTATTTTAGAGAGGCATTGAATTACAGAAAAGAGTCATTAAGTGTTGCCAGCCCAATGTGAAAGCTGAACCTTCTCTGAGCCAGCTTCTTTTTCTACCCTTCCCCTCTTCCCCCTTCATTTAGCCCCCCCCCCCCATCCCTCCCCTCCCACCCCGTCCTGCTGGTATGTTGCTAGTCTGTTTTGTAGGCTATGTTTATGACTATATTTAAACTGTATTTAGACTCTATGTAGACTGTATTGCGACTGTCTTTAAATTCCAGTTATTTATACTATGATCTGTTACAGTGTGATATTGCCTCTGCACGTGTACCCCCTCAAACAGAGCTGTTCTTAAAGGGGCAGCTTCCCTTTTACCTGTAAGTTTTCAAAAAAAAAAAAAAAATCTGGATCACCAAGGAGCCAGAAAGGAGGTCTGAGGGTTTGTAAGATATCCTTAGGTACTCTGTCACCATCAGCCAGAATTGGACCAGGACAGGGACAAGGACTGCAGCGAAGACAGTGAGAGTGATGGGAATCGATACCACGGGATGCTGTGGTGAGGGCCTGCTGCTGGAGTGAGTTGGCATTTCCTGGTTTCCCTGTTTATGTAAGGTGACTGAACTGTGTTTAATAGTGCTGATTTTATTTGTACAGTTTGTTCCTCTTGACAATATGTTGACAGTTTGCCTATTGTGGGAGGGTGTTTTAGTGTGTTCTTTTACAGTATCTATCTCATGCCTTCAAGGAAGTGGCACCTGGAATTTGAAGAGCCATCAAAGACAGAATAGTTGAAGGAAGATGCTGCTATTTTATAATTGATTAGGGGCACTAATATGATCCCATAAGTTGGGATGGGAACATTTGAAATATTACAGTTGGTAAAATTGACATTTCAATGATTTTGTTGCCACTCAATCATTTTACAGATGGTGCATGGGAATGTCTTGTTGTTTCTCTAACTATTGAGAATCTGCACTTCGTATAGTTAATTGGGGCCTACCTATGTGATCTATGTACAGATGGTACATAATTTGTTATATTATTAGGTCTTTTGAATAATCGAATATTTTGAGTACTGTAATAAGCAAAAAGTGAGAAAATTCTATAAAAATTGTAAAAAAAATATTCAAAAAACTATAAAATCTCTTGGTGTTCAATATATTTATTTATAACAATTGCTATTTCAAGGAGCGGTCACTGCCATTCCAATTTGGTTCTCTGGCAAAGAGAGTGGAATTGGTAAATGCTAAAGGTATAGAGGTATAGAAGTGGATATTCTATATTGTTTTTCCATAAGGAGAACTAGTATGTTATTGCTGCTATTGGAATGAAATGTATTTGAGTGTATAAAATGCTTAGTGGTGTAAAAGCTGTGTTGATCATAGTTCCCCCTCAAGTGTCTATCCACTGAAATTACACCTGCATTTTCCATAGTGTGCAATGTGTTATGAATCATGTCAAAAAGATCTGACTCAGTATCCTACTCCAAATTCTTTTTTTTTTTTTTTATGAGGGAGAGTATGGCCTTGACCACTTACCTCGTGGAGCATTCCTGGGTCCGGGGCCAACCTGGCGGGAGGCCCCCCCCCCGGGGCAGACTCCATCAGTCCTCCCATTCTTGATGCTTGAGGTCTCAACCTGGGGAAGAAAGTGTTAGTGGATGGGATTTCCCTCCCTTCACCCCAGGAAAACAAATGAGACTGTTAACAAGGCTGGCAGAGTGTACAAATATATACAAGTTTATTAGACTATATAAGTATATACATTTCTACATGACTATGTACATTGCGAATAGGATGTCAGAGAGCACACTTGTCTACTCAATGTTAGGCCTCGTAACTATATACGCTTCTACAAGATAGCAAGAACATTGAATATTTGGCAATTTGGGGTTGTTGGCCCCTACAGTATACCACCATATAGAATAAAAGGGACCTCTTGAGTTTCCACTTAATCAAGTGTTATCATTATCCTCCCCCTTTTATCCCAAGATTCACCCATGTGAAAAGATGCAACTGGGCTGGTGGACAGTGTTGGTCTGGAGGGCCCATTGTGTCTAAACCATTGCCATCTCCTTGATGCCACTTTCACTCTGCTGAAAGGGTCTGTGCCAATGCTGGTGTCCATGTCCTCCTGAGGATCTGACCACCTCTCAGTCTGTCTCTGGGGTCCATACCCTCCTGGGGAACCCAACTGTGCCTCTGGACTTCTGCTGGGGTCCATGCCCTCCTTGGGGAACTGACTCTGCCTCCGGGAATGCTGCTGGGTCCATGCCCTCCTGGGGGACTGCTCGATCTGCCTCTGGGGTCCATGCCTTCCTGGGAGACCACTCAATCTGCTGCTGGGGTCCACACCTTCTTAGGGGACTGTTTGATCTGCTGCTGGGGTCCACACCTTCTTGAAGACTACTTGATCTGTCGCTGGGGTCCATGCCCTCCTGCATGCCCTCCTATAGGACCACTCGGACTGTTGCTGGGGTCCATGCCTTTTCCCGGGGGCTACTTGATCTGCCGCTGGGGTACCCTTACTCAAGGGGAACCCAGAGTCAACTCTTTATCTGCTGCTGGGGTCCACACTCTCTTGGGGGTCCGCTCTACTTCTGGATCTGCCTCTTTCTTTTGGTTTCTCTCCCTTGGTAGGAGGGCTTTTCTTAGCTTGTGTTTACAGCTCCACTAGGCACATGGTTTGCTTAGCATTCAGTAATTCAGGCCATCTGCAGTCTCAGCTTTCAGTGGTTTTAGCTCTGCTAAGTTCATGGCCTGTCATTTGCTGTTACCCAACCTGGATGGGTTACCTTCTCTTAGCCAAAAGGTCAAGACCCAGGCAGGACTAGGGGAAGATAATATGTTCAAATTCTTCTAGCCTGCCTGGCATTTTGTCTTTATTGTCTGACTCTGGATGGGTCACCTTCTCTCAGCCAAAAGGCCAAGACCCAGGCAGAACCAGGGGAAGAGAATGTGTGCACACCCTTCCATCCTGCCTGGCTTTTTTTTCTCGCTTGTCTGGAAACTGGGTACTCAAGAGTCTGACTACCCTTGTTAGGGTGAGAATCTGTTTGCTTCCTAGGACTGTTTTTCAATAAAATTCTCTCATAAATCCATTTCCCAGTCATAGTTCTGTAATTTAGGAGTTGTTATCCTTGAATTTAAAGTGATATTTCTCTGCAAATTAAGCACCTTCACAGTAAGAGATATTTTAGGTTTCCTAGGCTGGTGGCTCATGTAACACAGCTGCATTGTCCTCTTTTTTTTTCTCTGCTGCAGTTCACTTAAATGGTAGCATGCTCTTTACCCCTTTCTCCCTTGGTGGGGGGTGGGGGGGGGGGGGAGTGTGTTTCATGAAGATGGCTTCATAACCATCACTAAACATTTTCTATTGTGGCATTAGCCATTCCCCTTTTTGGGAGGGTTTTTTGCCCGATATATGCTGTGTGAGTATGCTCAATGCAGGTTCTTATAGAGAACATATGGAAGAGAAGCTGCACAGTTTACAATTGGAGAAGTGTTTTTTGATTGTATTTCAGTTTGCCAAGTGAAAATAATTGAATAGAGAATTAAAGAAGTTGGAAGTTTTTGTGGTTTTGATCAGTATCCTAATAGGATGGCCAGTTACACCCTCCCTGGAAGGGCTGGATTTCACAGTGGTTTCAACCTGTGACCAGTTACCCATGGGACAGAGACTACTGGATGAGAAGAGGTTTTTTTTATCTAATGACTTTTGACCACTTTCCAACAGTTAGGCCAATACGAACCTTGCTGGAAGGACTGGATTTTCAGCCACTTTGCCCCTGTCACCAGTTAACAATGGAGACAGAGATTGCTGGTTTTGAAGAAGTTTTGTATCCTGTTTTGAAGCAAGGAAATTTTGTTCCGTTTTTACCCCTTGTTTATGTTTTGAAAGTGGAACATTTTTCAACTTTTCATGGGGAGGGCATATTGGACAGTGATTCAGGTAAAAAGAGAAGAGTTAAGAGGTGCAATATGGACAGAGAAACTGCAGTCCTTTGAGCTTTGATTTTACCTCTTATGTTAATGATTTTTTTCTATTTTGGACTGGATTGTGATTTTTAAATTGAAGTAAACTTATTTTTACTTCAATTTAAAAATTAAAATTCCCTTCCAAATTCCCCTGCTTTCCCCCCTAAAAAAAATTCAGCAATTTCAATGAATGTATTTTTTGAACCCTGTACATAGCCTCTTTTCTTGTTATTTTGTTTATCCCCCCTCCTAACTTATGCTACCCCCAGTTGAATTTATCAACTACATTATTTGGTTTATTGTTGTATACTTGTTGATTGTTCTTTGTAAAGGCCATGCCTATTTTATACTTATTGTTCTAAGTTATCTGTAAACCGATACGATGTGCAAACGGTTGTCGGTATATAAAATCTTTAAAATAAATAAATAAATACATTTTGCTGAACACCACTATTGGACTGCGAGCTTTGTTTGTTCAAGGTGACCTCAACTCAACTTCCTTCTGTAAGTACTATTTATTGAACTGTGAGTGAGAAGGTGCTTGAATTTGTGAGACCGTATTCTGAATTTCTACCACTGCACCACTGGCCCCGGAGGCTTAGATCTTCCTCCCTACCTGTGAACCCTGGCACCCAGGTCTGAAGTCTGGAATTTTTATGCAGTTGAGAGATTCAGAAGAGAAGTTGTAGCCCTGGGACTTTTCTGTAGCCCCTGTATTAGGAATACCCAAACCAAGAAGGATTTACAAAAGAAAATCACAAAATACAAACATACAAATTTCTGGATACAGATGAAATGAAACTCCAATTTTCCTTAGTCTCTTTCTCTCTCTCTCTTTCTAATTCTGAGTCAATGCCCCTTCCTGGTGACACAGAAAGATTTGAAAATCTCTTCTCCAAAACTGGGTATGAAGGTGGTAAAAATTCTTCCTCCCATCCAAGAATAAATAAAACTCTTCTCCAATAGTTATTACATCTAAGCAACTACATTTCCCACTTTAACTGAATGCAAGACAAAGTAACACCCTATCCCAATTCCCTCAGGCAGGGGGTAAAAGCCTTCCTGAGCTGGGACCAGGTCAAAAACAAAACCAACTCACTCAAAAGGCAAAAAATTCTCTTCTCTTCACACAGGACAGTCCCTCTTCCAGGTCTGTGAAGGCACTGGCAAGCAGGGCAAAGTTTCTCTGGAACAGGCTGTGAGGCCTGAATTTGGGGAAACCAAATTCACTCATTCTACAAACCAAAAGCGTCAACCACCCACCTACTGCACGTGCTCAATCTAGGTTATACAGGGGGGAGCCTGACCAATCCCAGCACCCAGGGTGGGGAAAGGAATCTTAGGGATGGTCCAAAAATGTCAAAACCTCTCCTTAAGAATGTAAAAGAGAAAAATGAAAGGTGATGGAATGGAGTATCCCTTACATATCCAACAAAACCCTGTCTCATGTGCCAACATAGCATCCTTATCCATAGTCCTCACCCGATGCACACATCAGGGTTCAGTTCTTTCCCTGATCTTTTTCCACATCTACATTCAACAAATCTGTGACCTCATCCAGTCTTTCAACAATGAATGTCATCTATTTGCTGTTGCATTCGGTGGTCTGCGGGCTGCTCCTGCGAACCACTGTTCTTATCTCCCTGGCCGGGCTGTCCCCACTGGCTCCTACTGCGGAGAGATGCCGCCAGCTGTCCACGCAGCAGGACCCTATACTCCGATGTGGTGAGGCACTGCCAGCTCACCATGTGGCAGGTTGCCACCGACCCCAAAAAGCTGCGCTCCTCCTTAGGCATGCATGGGCCCGACGTTACTGCATTTAAAGGGCCCACAGTAGGAAAAGCCTTGTGATGCCTCCTGATGACCTCACATGCCTAGCCCAAAAAGGGCCCTCTCTGTCTTTCCCTCACTGCCTCAGCAACAAGTCCTGCTATCTCATGTAGTGTGTGTTGCTTCCCTAGCCTGTTCCAATTGTAGTCTTTAGCTTATTCCTATCCTGGCTTCAGCCTGCTCCAGTCTTCATATCTGCTGGCCCCAATCCTCACCTGAGCTGCTCTGATTTATTTAGATTTTTATATTTCACTTTTTGCAGCACTTCAAAGCAGTAGGTATTTCCCTATCCCCAGAGGGCTTGTAGTCTAAGTTTGTACCTGAGGCAATGGAGGGTAAAGTGACTTGCCCAAGGAGTGGCAGCAGGACATGAACCCTGGTCTCCTGGTTTATATCCTGCTGGTCTAACCACTAGGCTACTCCTCCACTCCTGCTTGTGCCTTGAATATCTGCTTCAGCCCTATCCGTTCCTCTTCGTCTCTCTTGGACTGATGCCTGGTTTGACCTCTGCCTGGACTGTGAATATGTTTGACCACTGTCTGCCTCTGACCCTTGCATGGACCTTGACATATCTACTCGCCACCTGCTATAACCTTTGCCTGACCTTGGATCATATCTCCAGTCATCAGCAGAGACCCTCGCCAAAGTCCTGCTGGCCCAAGCAACCAAAGGTTCAACCCGAGGGGAATGTGAACAAGTAGAGGAGAAGGTCCTATTCTGTCTCAGCTTCACCTGGGTCTGTCTGCTGATGGCGAAAAACTGCAGGACTTCTCCCTGCAGTTAGAGCCAATCTTACCTGAGCCCAAGGGTCCACAGACACATCAGTTTGTTGAGGCTATGAACTCAGTGGACTTGACTTTGTTTCAAGTCATTCCTGGAATAGCCTACAGGCTGCAGGACCAGCAGGGTACCTGGGAGTTCCTGTCCGTAGCTATGGACCACCTTACCATGCAACTGGATGCCCTGACCACTTTTGCGGTACCACCTCCTTCAGTGCCCAGCTGGTCGGTCTCTCAGCTGCCACCCTGGTATGCTGGGGATCCCAAGCGGTATTAGGGATTCCTTAATCAGGCAGAATGCACTTCCAGCTACAGGCTCCACTATTCCCCGACAATCAAGCTAAGATCATGTACATCCTTTCATTACTTGATGAAAGATGAAATAGCACTGGCCTGGGCTCCTCCCCTTTGGGAGTAAGGGGATTCTATTTTGCTCAATCTCCTACAGTTCATGGAGCAGTTTTGCATCATCTTTGTGGAGCCAGGTCATGCAGCAATGATGGCCTCTGATCTGCTCCATCTCCGTCAAGGCTTCTAAATTTTTGCTGAATATGAGATGAAATTTCAGACACTGACTGCTGAGCTAAACTGGCAAGAGGACAGCTTGGTCGCTGTCTTCCTGGAAGGCCTCTCCAGGAAAATCAAGGACAAACTCGCTGCTCGGGAGCATCCCACCTCGCTACAGGCTTTCATTGCCTTAACCGGTAAAATAGAGCAAAGGGCTCAAGAGAATCATCCGCCATGGAGGAGTGTCTCTCTGGCATACTAATTCCATCATCTGCTCTCACCTCTGGAAGCTACACCCTTGACCTCTCCTCCTCCTCAGGAACTGATGTAGTTGGGACACTGCTGCTTGGCCCCAGAAGAAAGGCTCCATCGCAGAAAACAAGGCCTCTGTCTCTATTGTACAGCTCAAGGCCATCTCTTGGTCCAATGTCCACAGAAGTCAGGAAACGTAAATTCCTTGGGTCCTTTGTGGAGATGACCCTAAGCCTTAACATATTGGCTCCCCAACTCCTCCTCCTGGTCACACTGGAACCAGGGTCTACATGTTTCTCTACCCAGGCCTTTGTAGACTCCAGCTCTGGGAGAAACTTCATTTTGCAAGACCTGGTTGACCAACTCCTGATTCCCACAGTCCAGATAACTTCCCTGCTAGTGATTTCCTTGGCCTATGGAGATCCACTTCCAGGCCAGGTTACCCAGACCATGGTACCTGTAGTACTTACTAGCCTCTTGCATTTAGAGAAGATCAGTCTTCACTTGTTTTCTAGTATAATTCATCCCATCATACTAGGTCTGCTGTGACTAACAACATCAGCCTCTCTTTGCTTGGTCCACCTTACAACTTGCCCGCTGGGTTCATGGTGCACAGATTCTTGCTTGGTCCCGGTGGAACTTCCCCATCCAGTAACCATAGCTTCCATACTTCTGGGACTTCCTCCCCAGTAAGTTGATTACAAGGATGTCTTCTCATACTGTATGTATGATTGCAGTATAGAGTTTATTCCAGGAGCTATGCCACTGTGAGGCCAGATTTACCCCATCTCTTCTAGAAATTCAGGCCATGTCTGCCTATATTCAAGAGAATATGGAATGTGGATTTATCTGACCCTCCTCTTCTCTGGCATGGGCTAGGTTCTTCGTTGTGAAGAAAGATGGCTCTCTCAGGCCGTCTAAGATTATTGCGGCTTGAATGCCATTATTAAGAAGGACCGTTATCCACTCTAATAGTGGAGCTTTTATCTCAGTGAGCTCCTCCCCACAGGTAGAGACAATCTCGCCTTACCCAAGGGTCCACAGACACATTTGCTGACGATATCCAACTCTGCATCAAAACAAAATTGGACCATACTGCAACCATCATGAATCTCAACAATTGTCTTTCATCAGTAGCCTTTGATACTATGTAAGTGGTCTTAGACTTTAGTAGGGCTTGAGAACAGAACAGTCTGTACTTCAGCCTTTCTTCACAGAGAAGTGCTTTATTTGCAGTGCAAAGAAATAACAAAATCAGTCTGCTTACTTCAGAAGCATAAATAAAAATTACAGCACTCACACAGTTAGAACAGACTTGTAGTAAGAGCTGTCTTCTCCTTGTACCCAGGGCCTGTGTACTCCTCTCCAGAGGGGAAACATCCTGCAACCAGGCTTCTCTTGTGGGCTGTCTTAAGATGGATCAGGTTAAATGCCTGGTCCTGGTCTTTTAAGGGAGTCTTAATCTTAATCTTACAGTGGAAATCCACATCTTGAAGATGGTAAAGACCTCCTTTATGATTCTTCGCCAGATTCACCAACTTCACAATTATTTTAGGAATCACAACCTTGCCACTGTAATACAAGCACTGATCACATGCATAGACTACTGTAATTCTATTTAGCAGCATTTTGCAACACAACCTCAAACACCTTCAACTGCTGTAAAGCACATCACTTAGACTTCTGGCCCCAGGACCATCCCTGTTTTAAAGATGCAAATTTTATCATGTACTCTTACTTACACATGTATTTTGAGGATTATAAAATAGCATAAATGTGAGTATATGCTATTTAAAGGTGTATGTATTGATTTTTACACTCACAACTCTTTGAAAATTTATCTTTATGTATGCATCTGTACTTCTGTATGCTAGATCCTTTCTCATGTTTTCCACACTGTACATGTTTTCCACTGTACCTTGTTGAAAATTTTGAAATCATTTGCAAAAAGACAAACATTTCCAGATAATCCTTCTTCAATGTCGCTTATGAAAATGTTCAAAACAGTATTGGTCTAAGGAACAATTCTTGTGACATACCGCTAGTAACATCCCTTTCCTCAGAGTGAACTCTATTTATCACTACCCTTTGTCCCTCCACTCCCACTAACTCAGTCAGTCACTTTAGGGTCCATAACAAGTGCTCTAAATTTATTTAAAAGTCGCCAGTGTGGATTTGTGACAAAAGCCTTAGAGAAATCCAAGTATATTTCATCCAGTGTTCTCCTCTGATCAAATTTGCTGGTCATCCAGTCAAAGAAATTGATCAGATATGTCAGACAAGATCTAACTCTGGTGAAGACATTTTGCCTCTAATCTTATATGTCATTGGATTCCACAAACTGCATTACCCTCTGTTTACCAGCGATTCTATTAATTTGATCACCACAGGGGTCAGACTAACTGGCTAGTAATTCACAGACTCCTGCTTACTTCCCCGTTTGTGAATAGAAACTACATCCACCTGGCTCAAGTCTTTCAACACTTCTCCCGACTCTAAATAACCACTATTGAAGCTGCCAGAACTTCCCTGTTAAAACCTTGTATGTATCTCATCCAGCCCCATTGCTTTATCAACTTTGAGGCCAATATTCAAAAACTCTAGAATAGATTGTTCTCATTCAATGAAGGCATTAAGTTTATTAGGTTTCAAATAGTCAAATTTGTAAATCCAGCATTGCTCTCCCTGTACTAAAATTTTTTCCTGATTTCCTTCACGTGGATTTTTGTTGATGATATCAATGGAAAAGAATCTGAGTACAGAGAGAACAATGTTGGATTTATGAATTAGACTGTTTGGAACCAAATGGTCTTAATGCCTTCATTGAATGGGGACAATTTTTGTGATCTTGTGATCTTGGTTACTTTTGAAATATGTTTTTTGGAGTTATCCAATCAGTGGATTTTGTTTGCCGCCAGTATGAAGGTATTCATCAGTAATTGGACAATTTTCCATTCTAAGAAAGGAGGAGTTTCTTTCATTCAAAGTAAGAAGGAATTTTCAGCCAATAAGAATTTACCACATGTCAATCTGTGATTGGACAATTTTTCATGAAAAGAAAGAAGGAAGGGCTGCTTGCAGCTTTTGGCTATTATGCTAAGAATGTGTAGATGGTAAAATAGGCACATTGTGAATTTATAGATAAAATTAATGAAAAAGAATCATAATATTTCCTTATCTCACATTTTATCTCTACTTTTTTTTAGCTCATGCAGTTTAACAGTACACAAAAGCTCTGAAAGTATTTTCCCTGAGGCAGCACATAAAGGAGAAATGCTCAGCAACGGGATTTTCGAATGGGACCTTTGAGCTATTAAAAAAAACTAAGTGTACTTTCTTTATAAAATTGAATAGCTTTTGAGTGCATTTGAAACTATGGACTCAATTAAATAAATGAAGTGAGACATTTTGAAATAAGTACAAGGGAATGACCACAATGGATTGCATTTCATCTGCCTATTGATGTTTTTTAAAAAATAAAAACAAAGAAAAAGTAGTTGTAGTGCTCAGGCTTGTGAACCCTTGGCCGACAGGAGGATGGTATACCTTTCGGAGGATCCGTAGGTTCTCTCGTCGGGAGGCGAGGCAGAGCAGAAGACGGGACCAGCTGACCCTTGGCACTGGGAACTAGGGCGGCTGCGGAGACGGATGGAGAGACAAGAAGAAGAGCTGTGTCTTCACCCCTGGAAGTCTGTGGTCCTCCCAGGAGGAGCCCGTAGGGACCCAGACTGCTGGGACTTAGGTGGACCTTTGAGAGGTCAGGTGTCGGTGCAAGGGCTGACAGGAGCTTCGCCCTGGAAGCCCATGGTCCCCCTGGGAGGAGCCCGTAGGGACCCGGGCCGCTGGGACTTAGGTGGGCCCTTGGAGACGGTAGTCTTGAAGGAGTCCTAGGTCGAGTGCCAGAGGGTCATTGCTCACCAGTCCGAAGTCATACACCAGAGAATCACCGTAAGCCAATCCGAAGTCAGGAACCGGGAACACCAAGACGGAACAGGATCCAAAGCTCAAGAGACTCACCGAAGCAAGCAGAATAGACAGCGCTGGAGGACGTTGCCAAGTCACTGGACGAGCAGAGGAAGTCTCCTTATATACTTCCCCTGCTTAGGCTGCTGAGGAACAGGTGAAGCTTGTTAAAGGGATCAGGTCCCTTTAAATCAGTGGAGGAGGCGCAGCCTCGCGCCTAAGGATGGCGGCGGCCATCTTCGATTTTCCCCCACGGAGGAGCGACGCCGGAGAGACGCCACTGGACGCCGCGAGGGGGAGCAGGATGGCTCCCCCTGCAGCGAGCAGCACCGGAGACTGCACGGGAGCGACAGCCTGGTTCAGAGCCCTCCCCTGGGACTCCCGTGGTGAGGGAGCACCGCGGACAAGGTAGGGGGCCGCGGTCATGGGGCGCCACGGCCGCGGAACACAACAGTAGTCACTAAATTAAGCAGTTTAAATTAATATTGCTGCTTTCACTGTTGATATTATTTCACATGGATCTTTTTTGAGACTAATAGTTTTCCACTTAACCGTTTCACAAGCATTTCTGCTTAAGATGGGGCATCTGAAATATTTTCCTCCATATAGAATCATTTAAAAATAATATACAAAAAAATTAAAAGTAAATAAAGATCATATTTTATTCTCATTATTCTGCATTAGTAATTTTTGCTGGGTATTTTTCTGTTTGTTTTTTTATTATAGGCAGTGATCTCTGTTATATGTTCACAGGAAAGAATGGCTACCTCCGAGACTAGTGCAAGCAGGACAGCACCTTGTCAGCTACCACTTTCTCCCCAACTCAATATGCCAAAGCCACATTGTCCACAAGGAACCATCTCTCCTGACACAGGCCATAGCTAAAGCAGCTGGCAAGAGAGACCCTCATCCCACCTCAGCACAAATTTCTGTGACATGTTATTTTGCAGAGCCCATCGAAGATATAGACACAGATGTGCTGGCATATTGGACACAAATGTTCACAGACTGGCCAGATGAAGCCAAGGTGGCTCAGCATATCTTTCCTATCCACCAACCAGCATGCCCAGTGAATGAGTCTTATCAATGTCAGGAGACATTATGATTTCTCATTTCTCAAGGCTGGCAGCAGAGTTGATGAAAAAGTTGGTCTTTTTGAAAATCAATCTGCTTTTGCTTGGGTTTCCAGAATTTTCATGCGCGTGCCAAACCAACTGAAAATACCTTGAAGCACTTGCTGCTGCTCTGCCTACCTGCTGTGCCCTAGATATTCCACTTTAGGTTTCTTACTGCTACTGCTCTACTTACATGACATGTCCCAGATGTACCACCTTAGGGGTCTTGCTACTACCACTGTGCCCATCTGCCTCACCCTCGCCTCAGATGTACCACTTTAGGTAGGCTACTGCTAGGCTACCTGTCATGCCCCTGATATATTAACTTGAAGGTCATGCTGTTAATATGACTACTTGCCATTTCTAGATGTACCACTTGTGTTGTTTGCTGTTTGGATCTCTGCCTAGTTCTCCCACCCTGTTTCTTTGTTGGTTATACTGGAATGTTTTGTCTCCAGAAAAAAATAATTACAAGTTTCTTCTCCTAATCTGCCTATTTTTAAATTTTCCGTTTTGTTGTCAAGGTCTGTCTAGGTCTTTGTGCTGTTTGTGATAAACCACACTCCATGTCTTGTAGTTTAGATATCTTTGTGCTGTTTGTGATTAACTGCATTCCAGGCCTTGGGGACTTTAATGACTTTGCACTATTTGTAATTCCTCACACTGTTCACCATGGGGGTTTTGATGACTTTGTGCTGTTTACGATTTCTCACACTCCCGGCCTTGGGGGTTTCAATGAGTTTGTACTGTTTGTGATTCCCCACACTGTATACCTTGGTCATTAGTGCTCATTGGCATGTATTAGCTCTACAAACACCACTGTTCTACAAGTAATAGATGGAACTATAACTGTTTTAAAGAACCATTTGCAGTTTCACTGTGCCAGTTGAATATACATAACAGATGCATGGCTCAATCTTTACAATTTGAAAAAAGCATATGTTAGTCCAGTGGTAGAATCAACCACATTTCTCCTGTTGAGACAGACAAACCCCACTCTGGCTGTCTTTGTAAGTATCCATTGCTGAACATTCATCTGATCTGCAGAGTGCTATAAGCCACTGAAATTGTATAGTTCTTCCAGCTCTGTGCTCCTTACGTCTCCCTGGCGGCCATCTTGCTGTTTATGCCTGTATTTATATTAAATATAATCAACACCAAATATGCTACCTCAACCATCTATTCTCTTTTAATGACTTCAAAAATCCTGAATTAAAGAAACACAGAACTGTGCTATATCAATTAAATCATCACTATGAAAAAAAAACACTATGAGAAATACATTTTTTTCGGGTGGAGTGGAAGGTTTCATATAGTTTAAACATTACCATCCAGAAATGATATAATAATTTTTTAATCATCAACTCTCCAACCTCCATCTGTTGTTTATATTTCTGAGCGTGATAAATCAATCCAATCAATGTGTTGTAGTTTTTTTTATCAAAATTTAAAAAAAAATAAAAATTATGTGCATCTCAATTCCCAATTTTAAATATTTAATCTTGCAGTTCTGTAACCTCTATATATTCATGCTAGTCGATATGCTCTCAAATGCGTCTCCATTTATGAACAAAGAAAGTTAAACTTGTCTTGAATAAAAAATTTGCCACCATTCCAATGAGCCCACATTTCAGACATCCATAGTCTTTCCTCAGGGGATGTTTGTCTTAAATCCGTCAACTTCTTTATCCATATCATTTCACAAATTGTTAACTCAATGAGGTGCGCTGTTCCATGAGCTTCACTTCTTGACTATTCCAGATGCCATATCCTTTTTAACGCTGATCAATATATACTACCTGGAAGAATGCAAAATGACCAATCAAAAATGAACAACTGATGTAAATACTCCATGTGTTCACTAGACCAAGGTGGACCAATCCAATTCTTCATTTAAAGCCCCTGGAGTTTGCATTCGTAAAGTAAAAATCCAAAATGCCTACTGATAATTCAATTTAGTCACTCTTTCCCCCCCCCCCCCCTCTAATAGAAATGTTCACATGATCTATAATGGTCCATTTTAACTGCGTGAAACTATGATCATATTGTATACAATATTGCATGATTGGTGCTGAAAGCTGCTTGTTCTTTAAGCGTCATTTATGTTTGCTTAGTAGAACCTGTATCAAATGAGTAGTGCGTCCAACATAAATCTTTGGGCAGGTAGATATATTAGTGCATATACTACAAATGTGGAAGCACAGTCTGTACAAGATTTTCTTTTTACTCTGTACTTAGTGACGGGATCTATCCAATCTTCACCTTCAATGCAGTTTACACAATGAGAGCATTGTCCACATTTAAAGGGTCCTACTTCTTCACTTCCCGAAGAAGCTTGTAACTGAGCATGTACAACCGTGTCCCATGTATTGTTCCCCTGTGTAGTTACAATCAAAGGGGGTTCCTGGAAAACCTCATGTAGAGACAGAACATGCCAGTGTTTACAAATTGATGATACAATCGCTGCCATTGCTGTAGTCTGCTTTGAAACGCAAACTAACTGGGAATTTTCCCTTCTAGGTTTATATTGTAATAGAGATTGTCGATCAGAATATTTAGCTTGCTTGTATGTATTATTAATCGCTTTAGGTGGATAACCTTTAGATTTAAAGTGAAGCCATAGCTCACGAGCTTGTTTTTCAAATTCTACTGTATCAGAACAAATACGTCTGATCTTAAAAAACTGACTGAACTGTAATGTTGCGGTTTCCACTGCTTCCCCTCTATCCGCTTTGCCCTGCGCTTACCTCCAGTGGTGGAAACGCCGCTCCTGCGGCTCTGCCGGTCTCTTGGGGCGTCCGCCATTGCCGGCCCATCTTCCTGCCGCCACGCGCGCGCGTGAGGACGCGCAGTATGGGCGCACAGCCGCCGGAAGTCTGGCCCCGCCTGGACTAACGACGCCACGCCCCAAGTCTGATTTAACCGGCGTTCGGATACCGTCTCATTGCCTTGCAACGAGGTTCACTACTGGTTAGTAGTTCTGAGTTGCGCTACAATTGTTCCACGTTCCTGACTTGACTTCTGCTTGTTCCTGATTCTGCTTCTGCCTGCCGCCTGCCTTTGACTTCAGCCTGTCCCTGACTCCGCTTCTGCTCGCCGCCAGCCTCCGACTTCAGCTTGTGCCTGACCCCGCTTCTGCCTGCCGCCAGCCTTCGACTTCAGCTTGTGCCTGACCCCGCTTCTGCCTGCCGCCAGCCTTTGACCTGGATCTGTCGACGTTCCTGCTCACCGCCTGTTCCAGTTCTCAGCACGCTACAGACTCCGTTCCTGCTCACAGCCTGCTCCAGTTCACAGCACGCTGCAGACTCCGTTCCTGCTCACAGGCTGTTCCAGTTTACAGCCCGCTACAGACTCCGTTCCTGCTCACAGCTTGCTCCAGGTCACAGCACGCTACAGACTCCGTTCCTGCTTACAGCTTGCTCCAGTTCACGGCTTGCTACTGACTTTGTTCCTGCTCACAGCCTGCTCCAGTACACGTCCGACCCAGCCAGTCTTAGACTATAGTGTTCCTATTGGACTATCTTATCATACTCTCTGCCCAGGCCTTCTCCACCTATAGAGACTCAGACTGTCCTCCTAAATCCCAAGGTTCCAGGACTCTACGGGCTCCTCCTAGGGGGTTCCTGGTTCCCGGGTGAATACCTCGGCCTGTGGCTCCGCCTCCCGACCTACCCTGTCCTTGGGGTAAATCGGCCCAAGGGTTCACTTCCAGACTGCAGCTTCCCAGACTGCAACAGTTTGCAAGGCCATGGACTCGGCGGAGACTCCCAGTCTACAGGCTATTCCTGGGATGGCTCAACGCCTCCAACAGCAGCAACATTGCATCGATACTCTCGCTGCCACTGTGGACCAGTTGGTCTCTCGTTTAGAGGCTTCCAGTCGCCAAGGGTCTCCTGCACCGGTGTCTGTCCCTAATACGCAGCTGCCCGTTCCAAGCAGGTACGCTGGGGACAGTAAAACATGCCGTGGGTTTCTGAACCAGTGTCAAGTACGGTTCACCCTGCTACCATCCCAGTTTCCTTCCGAGGCAGCCAAGGTAGCCTTTATCTTTTCCTTACTGGATGGCAAGGCCCTAGACTGGGCTTCACCCTTGTGGGAACGCTCCGACCCTCTACTACAGAACCTCCAGGATTTCCTTCTGCAGTTCCGGCTAGCCTTTGATGACCCTGCGCACCAGTCCACTGCGGCCTTGGAGCTCTTACACCTTCGACAAGGGATGCGCCTGGTGGCGGAGTATATTATTAACTTTCGAACCCTGGCCATGGAACTTGCGTGTGGCAGGACGATTGCCTGAAGGGAATCTTTCTCGAGGGTTTATCAGGGTGAATCAAAGATGAACTGGCAGGAAGGGAACTCCCTGAGGATTTGAATGACTTAATGGACATTGTGGGTAAAGTAGACCGCCGTCTTCAGCAACGGGACAGAGAGAACCGTTCGTCTAGCAGAAGTTTGCTTCGCCTGTCTGCCTCCCCTAGGTCACCACCGCTGAGGGCTTCTCCCTCTTCTACCCCTGCATCCGAACCAATGCAACTGGGCAGGTCACCACTTACCCCGGAGGAAAGAAGCAGACGGCGCTCGCTGGGCCTCTGCTTATATTGTGGGGGAAAGGACATTATCTTTCATCATGCCATGAGCGTCCGGGAAACGCTCGTGCCTAGGTTATACCGAGGAACTACACCTAGGCGCTACCGGATCAGCTCCTCTCTGCACACTTCCAGTAACCCTCAAATACCCTGGTGGGGAGATCCAGATTCGGGCCTTCGTCGATTCTGGAGCCGAGGGGAACTTTATTGTGGCCGAACTGGTGACGCAACTTGCCCTGCCCACTGTACCAAAGGTTCCTCCTCTACGGATCTCCTCGATCCAAGGGACTTTGCTTCCCGGGGTTATCTCTTGTTCTACGGAACCAGTGACTTTGCAAACAGGCCTATTTCACTCCGAAGAAATCTCTTTACTTGTCCTGGAACGAGCAGTGCATCTGCTGGTGTTGGGACTTCCGTGGCTTCGTCAGCACTCCCCCGTCATTAGATGGGATGACTTCCAATTATCAGCTGGGGTTCCGCCTGCTTCAAACGATGCCTACACCTCCCACGTCCTCCTCAGTCTCTGCACCTCTGCTCCTCCTACCTTCTGCCTGAGCCATACCAGAACTTCCAGGATGTCTTCTCCAAGGAGATGGCGGAGATCCTTCCCGAACACCGGCCGTTTGATTGTCCCATTGACCTGATTCCTGGTACCACGCCGCCCCGTGGCCGAGTATATCCTCTGTCGTTACCTGAGACCAAGGCAATGTCCCAGTACATCTCGGAGAACCTTGCCAAGGGGTTCATCCGTCCGTCCCGTTCACTGGCAGGTGCCGGATTCTTTTTCGTGGCCAAGAAGGATGGCTCGCTTCGGCCGTGCATTGATTACCGCGGCCACCACCGCCATGGATCGGCCCGAGAAGATCAGGGCCGCCACCGCCACGGATCGGCCCGAGAAGATCATGGGTCGTTGGTCTTCTTCTGCCGTCACTTCTATGTTTCTATAAATATATGTCTCTCAGTCTCACCACAACTCCAAACCATTCCTAATAATTAAATAAAGTCTCTAACGTTTACAAAAACTTTTCTTATGCCTTACTAAATTTTCCCTCAAGTTTTATAGGTTATTTTAATTTCTACTATATCAGGGTGTTCATTGGAACAATTTACATATTTTAAAACATTCCTGTGACTGTGGAGCTAGTCTCAGTCAGGTAGTCTGAGTCTCTTTATCTGGCCACCACTACCATTTCATTAAAAAAGTATATAATTTTCTTTATTTTGTTAAAAATTGATAGCCCCCCCCCCCACTTAAAATCGGGCTCTTGCTGACATCATTGATGAAGTCATCTAAACTGACACAACCTAGGCCTGCACCGGGACCCTAGTCCACCGATGCTCGCCACAATTCCCCTCCAACTGCTTCCCCCATTCAGTACTCACCCAGCAGTACCGGTCACCAGCTGCTCCTTCTTGTCAGCTTCGATGTCCTTTACACGGAAGGGGAAGGCCGACAGTAGTGATCGCGATTCAGCTCAGCTGATCGCTGCTGGCTAGCTGATCCCTCCCGTGCCAGTTTCTTTCCTTCCTCTCCCCGGTATCATGTTGATGGCCTCCCAATGCGGCTCTCTCATTACCAGATCATCAGGCCTCTCCTTTGAAAGTGCAGCAGTGCTGCCTGATGCAGCCCCCATTTCCAGCACTGCCCACAAATCCTGTCTCTGCCCCTCTACCTTCTCTCTGCCGTCCTGCATCACGTCTCCTCTCCCAAATCCTGTCCCGCCCAGCACTCGGAGCCCATCTCCTGATCACAGCTCTGGCCTAAATGTGGCCTGCCCCAACTTTGCCTCACTCTCCGCCTCACCTAAATCACGGCCCCAGTGCTAGGCCCGACCCAGCGCTGCCAATCGCAGCGGAGGGAACAAAAACAAAACAAAAAAAAAAATCGCTGGCTTTTCCAGCATTTCCTGCCTCCAGGAAACCTTTTAATATATATTATTTACACTAGCCCTTGTGAGCATGGAGAGGGCTAGGCAAGATACAGATTTTTATTCAAACAGCTGTTTTAAGACAGGTAGGCAATGCATCTCTCTGTTACATCTTGCTGTGGATGTGGACCCTTAAGCAGAGGGGGAGTTGGCGCTACCTGGAGGAAGGAGCCAGCAGGTCCCCACCATCAGCAGGCTGAGCTGGCAGGAGCAGAGGTCCAACTGAAACTTCACCAATACCAGCCCATGTTCCTCTTAGGTTGAGCCCTCGGGTGCTGAGGCTGGCTGGTCTTAGGTGTGGGCCTCTGTGGAGATGAAGATCCATCATAAGGAAGTTGTTGAGGGCCAGCACGTAGGAAGGAACGGTGACAGGACAAGCTGCGGACGCAGGATCAGGAGCAGACTGTGGTCGGGGGCAGGCAGCGTTGTCATGGAGTTGTGGTTCAGGCAGTGGTCAGGGCAAGTGGCAGTCAAGCAGCATAAAGGTATAATCTGAGGTCAAGCCAGAAGTCCAATCCAAAGAAGACAAGGAACCAGGAGGGGGAAGAAAACAAGGAATCACTGGGTCAAGATGAGACGCTGAAGACAGAAGAGGGAGAGGCTGACCATGAAGACCCAAACTCAGGAGGTGACCAGACTGCCAGGGAACTACAGACAGGATACTGGAACACAGGAAGAACACAGAGTGGATACCAGGATGCAGGAGGCAGGAATGCAGGCAAAACACTACTCCAGGAGGAGGAGACCTATTGCCGAGGCATTGGAGAGGCGTCCAAAGCAGTTTTAAATAGTGCAGGAATCCAGACATCATTAGTAGGCAACTCTCCAGGTTTCCTATCACAGGTCCTTTAAGTTTAGTGTGGGCATCACGCTCATGCCCTAGAGAGTCAAGGCCAGAGCTGGTGATTTTCTGCCACGGAGGAAGGATCATGTGGTCATGCTGCAGCATGACCTGCTACACCTGGAGAGGAAACCAGAGTCAGAGCACCTCTGGGTAAACTCAGCAGTAGTAGTAAAAGTGGTGGCTCGCTGCAGGGGCCTGTGAGCCACCAAATGCAACAGTACCCCCTCCCCCTAAAGCCCCCTCTTGAGGGTTTAGGTTTCCTAGGGTGTGTGGCATGAAATTTCTTGAGAAGGTTTTTGTCCAATACATTGGAGGTGGGTTCCCATGTGTTTATGGGGCCGTAACCCTCCCAGGAGATAATCATGTTACTATTAGAGAGGGCAAGATCCATGATGAAGTCAGTGGACAAGTGAGTCCAAGGTTCCCTGGGGGGGTAGCAATGAATGTAACAGCCCCCAAGGTCGTCCCGACAATGGTTTCTATTGCATGCAGGTGGGACAGGAGTCCACATAGGCTCATACATCCTTCTGCATTTGAGGCCACCAGTATAACTGTTGGAGCAACTCAAGCATCTGGGCTTGTCCAAGGTGACCTGCAATGTGGGAATCGTGGGATCATTTTAACACTTTTTCTCAAAGTTGGCAGGGAATGACCAACTTCCTTGGTGGGACGGTCATGGTGGAAGCGAGGAGGATCCGAGCGGGATCAGTGATGTGTCTGAGTGGTTCCAAGGTGTCCTGAGTCACAAACAAGTGGGAAAGAGCATCAGTATGAGCATTCTTGGCTGCAGGCCTATATCTGAAGCAGGCAAAAATAGAGACTAACAAGCTTGTCAGGCGTTGAGATGCTGTGCTTGGTGGAGGTGCTCCAAGTTTTTATGGTCAGTGGAGATAGCTATGCGATGTGGTGCTCCTTCCAACCAGTGACTGTTGCATGCTCCATCCATGGTAGATCCGCGACTGGGCCTACTCACCCTTGCAGCGCTGCTCCCGGAACTGGACCATCCTAGCTTGTGGCCAAGCACCTACTGCTTCCTCAGCTGTTCCTGGCTCCTCCGCGGACCTCCCCAGTTTCTGGCGGGTCTCCCCATGTGTGCCATGGGGAGACACCATCATTCAGCCCCCTGTGGGCCCCTTAGGCATGCACGCAGTGCTCTGACCTTTAAAGGGGCTGCGGTGGAAATCTAGCCTGCGGCCCTGGATGATGACATCGTCAGGCCCTGATATATAAGTCAGGTCTCCGCCACTAGTTCCTTGGTCACATTTGTTCGTGTGCTCGTTGCCCTTCATTCCTGGTTCCTGATCCTGACTATGTTCCTAGTTCCTGATCCTGTCTACGTTCCTGGTTCCTGATCCTGACCTGTTCCTTGGTCCCTTCCTTGCCTTGCTGGACTAATCTTTGGCTTTGACCCTTGCTACGTTGGACCACGTTCAGGATTGCTTCTCTGGCTTTGACCCTTGCTACGTTGGACCACGCTCAGGACTGACTCTCTGGCTTTGACCCTTGCTCCGTTGGACTCAGTACCTTGCCTTGCTCAGCCGCCTGCTCTGACTCCAGCCTGTCTTCGACCATGCCTCCGGTATTTCCCTGGTCCTGGCCTCTGAGGCTTCGGCCTTCTACCTGGGCACCCCCTGTCTTTGCCCTGTTCCTGTTGGCGTCCAGGGCTCTGGATCCCTGCCTTGTCTGGATCTACACCAGTCCCTGGATACAGTCTTGGTGCTTACTCAGGACAGCCTCTATCCCTATGAAAGAGGCATCCACTTCAACAATGAAGGGATGTGTGGGATCCGGGTGATGGAGGCAGGGCTCCCACAGGAAGGTAGACATTAGGTCTTGAAAGGCTGTCACGGATTTTGGTGGCCACAGTTTGGTGTTGGCTGCTTTTCATGTGAGGGCCATGAGAGTTGCGGCTATCTTGGCGTAATTGTTAATAAAATGTCGGTAATAGTTGGCAAAGTCTAGGAATCTCTGCAGGGCCTGTGATCCATTAGGCTGAGGCCAGTCCTGGATACTCTTAAGTTTATCCCCTACTGGAGACGATGTATCCAAGAAAAGGGAGGCTCTCCCTGTCAAACAAACATTTTTCAAGCTTGGCATATTGTCCCGGAGATGTTGAAGTACCTGGTGGACATCCTGGTGATGTGATGGAAGATCTATGCAGAAGATTAAGATGTCTTCCAGGTACACTACAACGGACTCATAGAGAAGGTCCCAGAAGACCTCATTCATCATGTTTTGGAATATATCTGGAGCACTGCATAGGCCGAAAGGCATCACCAGGTATTCGTAGTGACCATCTCTTGTGTTGAAGGCCGTTTTCCACTTGTTGCCATGTCAGATACGAATTAAATTGTAAGCCCCCTGTAGATCCAGTTTGCAGAAGATTTTTGCTCCCTGCAGTCTGTCAAACAATTCAGAGATTAAAGGAAAGGAATAGCGATCCTTTCTGATAATTGCATTTAGATCCCGATAGTCTATGCGGGGGCAGAGAGACCCGTCCTTCTTACCTACAAAGAATAACCCTGTGCCTGCCATGGAGGTGGAGCAATGGATGAACCCCTTGTCCAGGTTCTCTTGAATGTACTTGGACATTGCTTTCATTTCCTGAAGAGACAAGGGGTATACCCTTCCACGGGAGTGGCTTGGCATTAGATAGTAATTCAATGGCGTGGTTGTACTCTATGTGAGGGGGTAAAGAGTTGGCCTTCTTCATTGAAAAAACTTTGGCGAATTCCTCATACTGTGGATGAAGGCATTACAAGATGGCAGATGCCGAGCGACATTGATGAGTCTCCAACTTTTCCAGATATAAACTGTGGCATTCAGGACTCCATTTGGAAAAACTGTAGGGAAGCCCAGTCAAATTGATGTGAATACTGTTAAAGCCAGGGTAACCATATCAGAAGGGGAAGTAAATGTTTATTTACACTTTGGTGGAATTTATTATATTTAAAATTAAAAAAAATAAGGATCGATGATTATATAAGACCCTATAAGTCTGTTGATTGAACATCATTACATTCTAAAGACCAAAAGGGTGGTATGATGGTTCCTATTATCAATTAATATTTTCTTTATTATTAATATTTGTGTTTTGCAATACATATTGAATTATATTTTGATTGTTTCGTTTTGCTATACAACGGGCTTTTTTGTGTGTGATTACCTATCAACAATGGCCTGACATCGCAGGCCGTTGTTGTTGACTTTGATTTGAATGTCTGTGGTCAAAAGTGATGTTGGCAGTGTAGGGAAAGCTACACACCCCCACCAATTAAAAGAGGAGTAGCAGGACAGGAAGAGGAGGAGCATTGCCATCTGGAATCAGCTGTGGGCTAACAGCCAAAACAGAGAGCCCTGTGCGGCTGCTGTCCACCGGCGGCGAAGAGGAGAAAAGGCCCAAGGTGCCGTTGATGGGCCTTATCCCACTGGTGGCAAAGAGGAGGAGAGATCAAGAAAGGTTGCTGGTGAACCTCATCCCATTGGCAGCAAAGACAAAGAGAGGTCTTGAGAGGCTGCCGGTGAAACTCATGAAAGGCTTCTAAGAAAACTAAAAAGTCATGGGATAGAAGGGGGTGTCCTTTGTGGATTGCAAACTGGTTTAAACACAGGAAATAGAGATTAGGGTTAAATGGTCTGTTTTCACAGTAGAAAAAGGTAAACAGTGGAGTGCCTCAAGGATCTGTACTTGGACTGGTGCTTTTTATTATATTTATAAATTATCTGGAAAAAGGTATGACCAGTGAGGTGATCAGATTTGCAGATGATACAAAATTATTCAGAGTAGTTAAATTACAAATGGATTGTGATAAATTGCAGGAGGACCTTGCGAGACTGGAATATTGGGCGTGCATATGGCAGATGAAATATAATGTGGATAAGTGCAATGTAATGCATATAGGGAAAAATAACCCATGCTGAAACTACACAATAATACATTGAAATCGTCGGCTCAGTGTGCTGTGGCAGTCAAAAGAGCAAACAGAATGTTAAGAATTATTAGGAAGGGAACAGCAAATAAAATGGAGGATATTATAATGCCTCTGTATTGCTCAATAGTTAGACCACACCTTGAATACTGTGCAATTCTGGTCATCGCATCTCAAAAAGATATAGTTGCACTGGAGAAAGTACAGAAAAGGGTGACCAAAATGATAAAAGACATGGAATGGCTTCCCTGAGGAAAGGCTAAAGAGGTTAAAAATGTTCAGCTTGGGGAAGAGATGGCTGAGGGGGGAAATGATAGCAGTCTATAAAATCAGGAGAGGATGAGAATGGGTAAAAGTGAATCGATTATTTACTCTTTCAGATAATAGAAAGACTAGGGGGCATGCCATGAAGTTAGAAAGTAGCACATTTAAAGCAAATCATGAAAATTCTTTTTCACTCAATATACAATTAACCTCTCCCGGGATGTCCAGCCAGCTGAGAGTCAGGGGCCCAGTGCAAGACTTTTTGTAGTTCCCCAGAGATGACGGGAAACTATTGTCTTCCCTGCTGGAACAGTAGTAGCAGAGGCTAAAATGATCCTCGCCAGGTCAATATTATAGCATAATGGGTCCAGGGAATTTTCTGTGTCGAAAGACCAAGATTGGGCTTCAGTGAGCAGGGTGATAGTATAATCTGAATTCAAATCGATTAAGTAACAGCGACCACTGGGTTTGTCTTGGATTCAACCACTGGGCCTTGGTCAAGTATTCCAAATTCTTGTGGTCAGTATATACTGTTACTGGATGCCTGGCCCCCTCCAGGAGATGGCACCAATTCTCTAGAGCTAGTTTGATTACCAGAAGTTCATGATCCCCGATCGTATGGTTTCTTTCTGCTGGGAAAATCTTTTTAGAGAATAGCCACACGTTACTTGATCCCCCCCCCCCCCCCCCCCAATAGGACAGCTCTAGCCACGAAGGTATAGGCATCTACCTTGAGTATGAATGGTTTTGTAGGGTTCAGATGTTGTGGGCATAGGTCCCGTATAAATTCCTTTTTTTAAACTATGAAAAGCATGTACCGCATCAGGAGTCCACTTATGAGCATCAGAGCCCTTCTTTGTCAGAGCTGTAAGTGGGGTGGCGAGAGAACAAGAAGATAAAACTACCTGTCCACATTTCAAGCACCACTCATTGATCAGAAGCTTTCTTTCTCAGCACAAAATAATATTTATATTTATTTACCATCTTTTCTTAAATAGTTCAAGGTAGTGTTTACAATAAATTACAACAAAAAAATCCAATATATCATTAAAATCTATTTTATATTTATCCTGCAATGTTATGCATATAATAGCAATTGAAATAATACAAATAATACAAATCTTACCACCTATTCTAGGATACAAAAATTGCCCTGTTAAAATGAGAGGACCACATTACCACTTAAATCTCCCAGAAGTGCTAAATCTTACCTCTCTGAGTTCAAACTTCAGGTGATTACACATCACGTTATATTTTTGCCAGATGTCCGGGAACCCTTCAACATACTCTGCTTTGAAAGGTTGAGGATAGTGAAATATATGCATCTTTTCTATTGGGAGAGCCACAGTGAGGTTGTGATTTTCAATGAAGCGGTACAGGATGTTTAGGACCGTGCTGCTGGCAGTTTTGTGCGTCTTCAGGAACATGACATTTGTCACAGGCTGGCAGGAAATTGGATTCACCTTGGAAATATCTTGGAGATCCAGGTTTCTGTATAACAATGAAGCACATGATATAAATGTGAGGAACCAACACCTGCATTGTACAATAGACTATCATCATCTATGCCTATTTATCAACACGTGTCAAAACATTCCACAGACTTAGGGCCTCATTTACAAAGCCAACAAGGTCATTCATTAAAATGTGTTATGGCATTAATGCCTGCGATAATGCCATAATGCATGCAATAATTATCGTACCGTGTGGTGCAAATGCAAACCTTTTAAAGGGGCAGGATTTGGGAGGGGTTTGGGCGGGATTAATGAAAATGAGGGGCATTATCACACGCTGAAATAACTACACCTTTTTTCCTGGCATTAAGTGGTGCAAAATGCCCAAAATGCAATTCATGATAAAGATTACAAATTGCATTTTGACTTGGAGGGGGGGGGGGGGGGGGGGTAGAGAAAGAGAGAGAGCATCTGGGGAAGTCTTCACAGTATTCGACTATTTATATCATTTTAGGAGGTCCAGCTAATAACTCAAGGTGAGGTTTTGGTGGTGGTTTAGAGTTTTGGGGCCAGTTTGACATGCAGAGTGAGACGTAGGAACAGCACAGTACACCTCAGTGAAGATTTGACATCATTTGGAGTGAGGAAAGTCTCACAAAGATGAGATTTCTACAATGTTTTCTCACCCTAGCTTTATAGTCCCCCCCAATTTTTTCTCCAGACTGCAGGCAGGTGGAGCCAAGTCCAGAGACAGACCCAGAAATCAGCTGAGGCAGAATTCTCCTGCTTCCTCTAACTCCAAAAATCAAGTTGCACTGCCCCATGCTCTCAGGGAGAGAGACTGTTTATATAACACAAACGGAAAAGCCATCCCAGGACCCTCAATGGGAAGGGCTACACTGCATGGTGCTTCCCCTAATTTCCTAACCTGTCTGTCCTATTTCAATGAGTTCTAGAGTCTTACTGGTATTGAACCCAAGGGGTCATTACAGAGACAATGTATAAGAGAAAAACTGTGGGAAAGGCACCAGAGTCTGTATCAGACTCCTTCTACTGAGTGTCCACTAATAAACGCCTGACCTTCCAAGTCAGATATTATGCTAACAAGAGTGCAAAGGCATGAAAGAGCGTCTAGCCACTGGGAAAGCACTGTGCTGAGATCCCATGACACAATGGAAAGCTCCAGGGGCAGCAGAATGCTTTTTTGGTTGGGGCGGGGGGCCATCCAAGCTCCACCCCAGCTCCGCCTCCAAGTCCCCCCAAGCTCTGCCCATGTTTCTACTGCCAATTTTTTATTTTATATTTACAGTTAACAGATTATATGAAGTTGGCCTATCGCTACCCAAGACAGTAATGCCTTTGGCACTGTTTAGTGTTTCCCTTTTGTTTGAATTCAATATAGCTGAACCTCGTGTATAATTCTCATAAACTTCACTGCAGTATGTCCATCTACAAATTCTCTTAAATATAAAGTGAAAAGTGGTGGTTTCATACGCTCTTTGTTTAAACAATTTTTATTGCATTTTACACATAATAACAATAACAAAACAGCTGGACATAGGTACACTTCAGTGTCCGACAATCATTAGACCTGGTAGAGTGCAATTACATACCAAAAAAAATAAGTGATAACATCAACCCACCCTACCCCCCCACCCAAGTCAAACATCCCCTAACAGTCATACTGTGATGCAGAAGCTGAAGGTACAACGACCCAGTCATCCATGGTTGAAGACATCATTGGTCAATTATTCAAAATCAAGCTACGCGCTCTGTGTGGTAGCGCCTGAATATACGACTCCCAAATGCTCAAGAAGAGACGAAGATGTCGAGGAGAGGTACGTGCTGTCAATTTTTCCATCCGCATGAGTCGGTGCAAGTGATTCCGCCACGCCCAAAAGGAGGGTGCCGCTGTATCTCGCCACTGAAGAAGTATCAGTTGTTTACCTACAAAGCAAGCTTTCATAAAAAACATACGAAGCCCCACTTCCCGAATGCGTACAAGGGGGATATATTCAAAGAGAATCATAAGGGGGGAGGCTCGTAAAGATATACCCAACAACCCAGCCAAATAGGAAATGATACGCCTCCAAAATTGCTGGATTACGGGACATCCCCAAAACAGATGTGAGAGAGTGCCTTCCTCCCTGTTGCACTTCCCACAAATGGCAGTTGGGACTAGTTTAGAGTGGAATGCCACTTGTGTGGATACATATGCCCTCCAGAGAAATTTAAATTGCATTTCGCGATAATATGAGTTGGAAGACACTTTCGCAATATGCTGAAAGCAAGTTCCCAATTGAGTGGCCGAAACCTGAAATTCCCCATCCCTGTTCCAGCGTTCCGCTAGGGCAGAGCATGGATTCTGGTAAGTGAGCTTTCTCAGGTGGTTATAATAATGGGAAAGAGAAGGCACGGTAGCCCGCTCTAGTAAAAAGCAAGCCGCAATAGCCTGAAAGCCACTCAGCCGAAAACCAACCTCCGGCAGGGAGCGTACATAATGAGAAAGTTGCAGATATGAAAACACCGAAATATTCCCAAACCCATAAAGCGTGAACAATTGGGTGGGTTGAAGCATGCGCCCTGTGTTATCCATAACATGTCCCACCTGCGTAATCCCTCGGGTTGCCCAGCACCTAAACACTATGGAGGTCGACCCGCGAAAAGTCAGGATTTCCCTGTAAAGGGAGGAAGAAAGCACATCCTTGGGGGAGTTGCAATAATTTCAACAACCGAAACCAAGCATGTCGTATCGGGCATATCAAGCCAGCCAACGGTTCGGGTATATCAATTTATCCCAGGCAGCTTGTAAGATATAACGTAAATCCCGAGCCCCGCAGATTTCCCGTTCAGTGGCTAAATGGATGTACAATCCTTCCCCAATCAGCCACTCACGGACCACCCTTAAATTGCTAGCCCAATTGTACAAACATAGGTCAGGTACACTGAGGCCCCCCTTGCCCCACTTACTCTGGAGATGTTTCAATGCAATTCTAGACTTTTCCCCCCGCCAAAAGAACACCCTCATACCACCCTCCAGTTTGTGAATGTCTCGGATTTTGAGTTGAAGAACTAAGTTTTGAAAGACATATAGCCATTTAGGCAGAATGATCATTTTAAACAGTTGAATGCGGCCGGCTAGTGACAACGGTAAGGAGCCCAATCGCCTCAAACATTCCAAAGTATAGGTAACCAAGGGGTGTATATTCAAGGCATAAAGCTGAGGGAGGTCAATGGATAAGTAAATGCCCAGGTAACGCATGCTTCTCGCAGCCCAAAGCAACGGAAAGCGACCCCCCAATTATTCCGCAAGGTAGTTGGAAACGCCTGTGCTTCAGATTTATCACGATCTAAGCGAAAGCCGGAGAAGGACCCAAACCCACTGAGAAGGGACAACAGGGGTGGTAGGGACGCGATAGGGTTGGTTAGAAAAACTAGGAGATCATCGGCAAAAGCCGCATATTTAAAAGTCTGACTCTAAAATCGGACCCCCTTTACAGTCCGGGCTGCTTGTATAGCCAGAAGGAGCGGTTCAAATTGTAATAAGAACAATAAGGGGGATAGGGGGCACCCCTGACTGGTACCACGATAAATGGAAAATGTGTCAGAATGAGATTGGTTCACCACTATCCATGCCACCGGGTCTTGGTAGAGAAGGCGAATCGCACTCTGGAACCAACCAGTGATATGCATTGCATCCAAGATGTAAAATAAATATTCCCATTCCACCCTATCAAAGGTTTTTTCTGCATCGAAACTTATGGCCAAGTAGGGTTCTTGGAATTGTGTGCAAAGTGCCATAGCAGTCAGAACTTGTCAAATATTCGTAGAGGCATACCGCTTCCGAACAAAGCCCACCTGGTCCGGTCGAATTAAAGAGGGAAGCAGCAAAGCCAATCTGTCAGCTAAGATTTTTGCCAGGAGCTTTTGGTCCACATTTAAGAGGGAGATGGGGCGATAAGCAGAAGGTGATTGTGGGTCCTTCCCCGTCTTAGGAATCAAGGTAATAAGTGCTTCATTGCTGCAGGCCGGGTATACACCATTGTCCACCAGGGCGTTGAAAGTATTAGTAAGAGGGCCTATCAAAGAATCCATTAAAACCTTGTAATACTCAGTGGTAAACCCATCGGGCCCAGGGGCCTTAAAGCCTTTAGCCTGCCAGATAACCCTCCTAGTTTTGGCCTTCGAGGCTGCTCCAGGGTAAGTTGAGGTATCTCTATGTTGTCACAGAACTGTCAACACTTATCCATATCTCTAGGGCCGGCAGAGTATAAATTAGCATAATACTCCTTGAATACCTGTAAGACCCTGGGAGTTTCAGTAACCAACTGTCCCGTAGGGGATTTTAATGCAGCCACAAAAGCCGGGGAGCGCCTGGCTCGAAGTAAATTGGCCATGAGTTTGCCCGGTTTATTCCCCATTTGAAAAAGCTTGTGCTGATAATATAAGACACTTTTCTTCGCCCTCTGATGTAACAAAGAGTTAAGCGTGCTTTGCACTGAGAGATACTTGGCTCTATGAGCTGTAGTATTAGCAGAAATCAAGGTTCATTTGGCCCCAGTAAGTTGCGCGCTGAGGGTAAAGTTCCATTTGTCTAACATTTTCTTTCTGTGAGCCACATATGATATAATCTCCCCTCTCATGACTGCCTTAGAGGCGTACCAATATAACACTGGATCCCCCATATGTTGTAAATTATGGGAAGTATATTCTTTCCAGTGAGTCTGAATATGCACCTGAAACTCAGTGTCTCCATGTAAATAATATGGATACCGCTAATGAAACGACTTAGGATTGCCCCCGGACCAGGTAAGCTCCACCCAAATAGGGGCATGGTCTGAAAGAATAATATCATCAATGCCCACATTAGTAAGCTGGGAGAATAAGTTGCTACTTTGCAAAATATAGTCTAGGCGAGAGTGCGTGGCGTGTGCTCTGGACAGATGTGTAAAGTCAACGGCTGTAGGATTCAGGGTATGCCAGGCATCCAATACATCCAATTCCTGTTCGAACAAAGAAAAAGGTTTGCCCCAATGACCTCTCCCCTTACCCACGGCTCCCCCCCTGTCCCTAATGGGTCCCTAATGGTGTTGAAATCCCCCCCGACAAGAAGGCCCAAGTTCATATAGGGTACTAATTGGTCATGAATAGTCTGAAAAAAAGCCAAGGGTGGATTGTTGGGTGCATATAAATTACACAGCACCAATGGGCGTTGCAAGAGCTCCGCAATTAATATAATATAGCAACCCCGAGGATCTTTAATTTCAAGTTTGACGGAAAAAGGCAAATGCTTATGGATTAGAATAGCGACTCCAGCAGATTTGGTAGTGGCTGAGGCAAAATGTACCGACCCCACCCAGTCCCGGCAAAGTTTCTGGTGTTCTACATCCGTGAGAAACACCACATCTGCGGACTTTTTCTTTAGGAGCGAGAGAATTTTTGTCCTTTTAATTGGCGAGTTAATACCACAGATATTCCAGGAGATCAAACGAGCATGTTGCCTAGCCATCTTCTAATACCACAGAGAGTGAAATGAGAAAAATGAAATGGTCTTGAGAGACAGGGATCCTCCCAGCAGAGATCCCCATACCACCCAGCACTATCTCCCGGGCCACAATAGGAATATCAGTTTGAATGTTTGAACCCACATCACAGTAGAGAAACCAAACAACATATGAAATTAAACCCCAACTCCCCCCCTCCCTCCCCTCCCTCCCCTCCCTCACCCCCCCATTCCCCATGAATACTGAGAAACACATCCCTTCAACCTGAGAGATCACCCGGACACATACCAGCCCTCACCCCCTCCACCCCAGCTCACCCAGCCCCCCCCCCCCCCCCCCAATGTATAAACAACATATTCCATGAGCTATACAATTCGCTTATAACAGGAAAATTTAGGGATAACAGGTACATTTCCCCCCACATTCATCGAGCACACATCTCAATCCCCGAACGGTATACAATGAATCAGGGCATGGCTGCATCCCGAAGTATTGGCCTCTGAGAGGGCAAAAGAGACCAATATCACAAACAAGCCAACTATTTGGAAAAAAAAGAAAACAGTAAACCCATAGAGTGAGAGTGATGCTCACTTAGTTGCTGGTATCACAGAACGGGCAACGGGAAAAACATTAAATGAGCGGTTGTGCGCCAGACATGCAAAGATCAATCGGAACGCACTCGTCTGTAACATCCAGACGTGGTGAAAAATTGCAAGGGACACTCAAGGGCATCCGACTACTCAAACTGTCTTAGTTAGAGAAAAATGAGCTGCTAGGAGAACTCAAGGATACTTGCTAGAGTCTCAGCAGTCGCCGTCCATAGGACCCCACAAATCTTACCCAGGCACCCGGCTGGAGCAGCAGTTTAAAGGATCACAGGTCCGAACCCGATGCACCCACCTCCAACGAGGCAGGCCGATCCAGAGTTGCCAGGAATTGCCGCGCTTCCTCAGGTGTATTAAGCCACCATACTCCATTCGCTGTGGGAACTCGGAGACATGCCAGGTAAATGATGGTTGCCCTAATCTTCAGTGCATAGAGGCGAGCACAAAATGGCGAAAGGGCCCTTCGTTGCTGGCTGAGATTCGTTGAGAAATTCTGAAAGACAAGGATCTTGGAGTTTTCATGCATCAGACCGGGTCCGGAATGAGCAGCTCGTAAAATTTCTGTTTTATGTTGAAAGTTCAAAATTTTTGTAATAGCAACTCGAGGTCGCGTGTTGTCGGCCCTTTTAGGGCCTATACCATGTGCCCTTTCAACTCTTAAGGGCCCATGCGCCCACGAGATCTCCAATGCACGCGGCAGCCATTCCTCCAGAAAGGACGCTAAGTCTTTGTCAGCTATTTTTTCCGATATCCCGACAAACCGCAAATTCGAGCACCGTGATCAATTTTCCAAGTCTTCCAAGCAGTCTGCCTGTTTGGTCACCACGGCTTTCAGCGCATCGAGTTCCCGTCGGGTATCGGTCTGGTCGTCCTGTATGTCAGACATGCGCTGCTCGATCGCAGCAAACCGGGACTCAAACCCCATTATAGAAGCTGTCAGTTCTTGCAATTGGTTTGAGATTGTTAGCAGTTCGGGTCCCAATACTTCTCTCATTGCCGATTTTATTTCTGCAAGTGCTACAATTGGAGTAGCCTCCAGGTTAGTGTTCTCCTCCTCCAGGGCCTGATCAGGTGGACGGGCCTTCTCCTTTTCCCTGTCCTTCTTTGCAGTCCGAGAAGACATATTGCCAGATTTTATATAAGAAGGGATCACTCCGTGAAGACGGAGCAGCTCATGTAGTGCAGAGTAAGTTTGTGGGGCTTAGATGGGTCGGGATGGAATCGGCAGGGCCAGCAAGGGAAATTGTGCGTCTGATCCCCTTACTGCATCACGTGATCTCCTTCATACGCTCTTAAGGCAGGAACCATCTAGGTTATCCCGTCCTTTGAATCTAATCATTAACACACCAATCTTCCACCTCTTTTTTTATGTTATGTCAAATGCTGTGAAATTTATAAATGATCAAAGTGCACTTATAACGTGACGTGTTTAATTCCTTCAATTTAAAATGTGCCCTACACAGCTTTCTTATGAATACATAAGACCACCCAAACCATTACTTAACTGCGATTAAATGGCGTCTTTCTCCAATGCTTCATTGAATCCAACTTGCGCAAGTTTCGAACAGAATCCTTCTTCAAGAGTGGGTATATCTTTGTCACTCATTGTTCAAGTTTAACTATCCAAACTTTCTCTTTTATTTCTCATTCAAATTTTCATGCAACAAAGCCTCCTCGCCAGCATATTAAATCGCGGTCTAATTACCCACCATGTTTCTCCTCAATATAAAGTCACCTGGGAATACCTGGAAAACCAATCAGATTGCAGCAATTCAAATTAAAGACATCCAGTCAAGTTCTTCGTTCAACCCATAGGGTTGTTCAGACTTCAGTTTATGAATCCAAAACTATTCACGGTAATTCAATCTAGCAGACCGATCTCCATCACCTTTTGGAAGATATTCAATAACTGTCCATTGTAACTGCTCAAACACATGATGAGCTTCTAAACAGTGTGCAATAATGCGCTGTCATATTCTCAATGTTCAATCTTGATCGACCATGATTCTACGCTTCACTGCTCTATTCGTACAGCCAACATATATCTTAGGTCACGGGCACAATATAATGTATACAACATTTACTGTGGGTTCCCTCTCAGCTCATCCATTCTGGGTTGAGAGTCTACATGCCGACCAGAGAGGGAACCCACAGTGAATGTGGTCGTTGCACCGTGTGTGAATATACTATTGAAGGTGGGAACTGGACAGATCCTGTTACAAGATATGTTATCAGGAGGAAATATGATACTGATTGTACATCTGATAATGTTGTATACATTATATTGTGCCCATGCCCTAAGATATATGTTGGCCGTACAAGTAGAGAAGTGAAGCAAAGAATCATGGAACATCGATCGAAACTGAACACTGAGAATATGACAGCGCTCATTGTTGCACACTGTTTAGAAGCCCATCATGTGTTTGAGCAGTTACAATGGACAGTAATTGAATATCTTCCGAAGGGCAATGGAGATCAGTCTGCTAAACTGAATTACTGCAAACAGTTTTGGATTCATAAACTGACGTCTGAACAACAGTATGGGTTGAATGAAAAACTTGACTGAATGTCTTTAATTTGAATTGCTGCATTCTGATTGGTTTTCCAGGTATTCCCAGGTGACTTTATATTGAGGAGAAACATGGTGGGTAGTTAGACTGCCATTTAATACGCTGGCAAAGAGGCTTTGCTGCACGAAAATTTGAATGAGAAATAAAAGAGAAAGTTTGGATAGTCAACGAGTGACAAAGATATACCCACTCCTGAAGAAGGATTCTGTTCGAAACTTGCGCAAGTCGGGTTCAATGAAGCATTGGAGAAAGACAATGGTAACATATTAAATAAGTTCAGGAGGTAGAGTAACCAATTCATTTGCACCACATTCACCCTACCCAACCAGGAAATATACAGACTTCGCCACCTTCTCACATATTTGAATTTAGGAATTATACTGCTATAATTCAACCAATGCAGTTCCCCCATTTTAGGCAACAATACAATACCCATGTATTTAATCCTGCCTTTTGGTCACTTCCATTCTGCTCCTCCATCCTCTTCCATCTTCTTCATTCAATACCAGAATTTCCAATTTAGATATATTCACTTTATACCCTGAAAGTGCTCCTCTGAAAGTTTTCCTAGAATAGCAGGTAGCTCATCCACATAATGAGCTATTTTTTTCTTCCAATCACCCCACCTTAATACCTGAAATCCCATCATCTGCTCTAATATGGGCTACAAGCGGCTCAATCACTAAAGAAAGAACGAGAGGGATAGCAGGCAGCCTTGCCTGGTACCACATTGGTTTTGAGCCTGCACCTTTTATATTACATTCACCCTGATCACTGCCCTGAGTTCTATCTACATCGCTTGAAACCACTCTCTCATAATTTTTCCCACACCAATAAATTTCAATACCTCATCCATAAAGTTCCATCCCACCTTGTCGAAAGCTTTCTCTGTTTCAAGGAAGACCAAGGCAGCATCCTTAGTTCTCCCTTGTACTGCAAATATCACCCCCAAAGTATATAATAAATTATCACTAGAATGTTGATCCAAAATTAATCCTATCAATCCCAATTCTGTTAGGCAAAATACTTTCCAGTCTCTTATCCAGGACTTTAGCATACATTTTCAAGCCTGTAATCAGCAAGGAAATTGGAAAATATGAGGCACACTCATCCTGTGCCTTGCCCTCCTTCAAAATGATAGAAATTGAGGTATCAAACATAGATTTGGGAGTGCCTTGGTCTTCAAAATCTCTTGAAAAACTCGAGCTAATACCAGTACCACTTGGGTCACAAAAACCTATACCCTAGCCATCCAGCTCACATGCTTTCCCAGACTTTAAAGACCTGACTTAATAGCCTGAAAAACCTCTGATAATATAAGAACATGAGAACGTAAGATATGCCATTCTGGGTCAGACCAAGGGTCTATCAAGCCCAGTATCCTGTTTCCAACAGTAGCCAATCCAAGTCACAAGTACCTGGCAAGTACCCAAACATTAAATAAACTTCAAGCTACTATTGCTTATGAATTAATAGCAGTTTATGGATTTTTTCTATAGGAACTTATCCAAACCTTTTTTAAACCCAGTTATACTAATTGCTGTAACCACATCCTCTGGCAATGAATTCCAGAGCTTAATTATGTGCTGAGTGAAAAAGAATACTCTTCAATTTGTTTTAAATGAGCTACTTGCTAACTTCATGGAGTGCCCCCTAGTCCTTCTGTTATATGAGAGATTAAATAACCAATTTACATTGACTTGTTCAAGTCCTTTCATGTTTTTGTAGACCTCTATCATATCCCCCCTCAGTTGTCTTTTCTCCAAACTGAACAGCCCTAACTTCCTTAACCTTTCCTCAAAGAGTAGCCATTCCATGCCCCTTATCATTTCGGTCGCCCTTCTCTGCACTTTCTCCTATGCAAATATATATTTTTTGCGATGCAGTGACCAGAATTTCACACAGTATTCAAGATGTGGTCTCACCATGGAACGATACAAAGGCATTATGGCATCCATTCTTTTATTTGCCATTCCCTTCCTAATAATTCTAAAATTCTGTTTGCTTTTTTGATCGCCATAGCACACTGAGCTGACGATTTCAAAGTATTATCCACTATGACGCTTAGATCTCTTTCCTGGGTGGTAACTTCTAAGATAGAGCTTACATTGCGTAACTACAGCAAGAATTATTTTTCCCTATATGAATCACTTTACACTTGTCCACGTTAAATTTCATTTATCATTTGGATGCCCAATCTTCCAGTCTTGCAAGGTCCTCCTGCAATTTATCACAATCTGCTTGAGATTTAACTACTCTGCATAATTTTGTGTCATCTGCAAATTTGATAACCTCATTCATTGTACCCCTTTCCAGATCACTTATAAATATTTTAAAAAGCACTGTCCAAGTACAGATCCCTGAGGCACTCTACTGGTTACCTTTTTCCACTGTGAAAACTGACCATTTAATCCTACTTTCTGTTTCCTGACTTCTAACCAGCTGGCAATCTGCAAAAGGACATTGCCTCCTATCCCATGACTTTTTAGTTTTTTTAGAATCTCTAATGCGAGACTGTCAAATGCCTTCTGAAAATCCAAATACACCACATCTACTGGTTCACCTTTGTCCATATGTTTATTCACCCCTTCAAAACATGTAGGAGATTTGTGAGGCAAGACTTCCCTTGGGTATATCCATGCTGGCTGTGTCCCATTAAACCATGTCTATCTAAATGTTTTGTGATTTTATTCTTTGTAACAGTTTCCACGATTTTTCCTAGCACTGAAATCAGGCTCACTGGTCTATAGTTTCCCTTTTTAAATATCAGGGTTACATTGGCCATCGTCCAATCTTCAGGAACAATGGATGATTTTAATGATTGGTCAAAAATTAATTGAAATATTTTATTTTATTTTATTTAGAAACTTTTATATACCGGCATTAGTGGGTACATCATACCGGTTCACATAATAACTTAAAGCTTAGAAAATACATTTCAACAAGGAGAATGTAACTGGGCGGGGGGTAAAATAAATAGGCAGTAGGAAGGATAGATAAAACAAGAAATAGGTATGAAATTTAATTTTTTAGTTCTTTTAGAACCCTGGGGTGTATACCATCTGGTTCAGGTGATTTACTTCTCTTCATTTTGTCAATCTGGCCTACCACATCTTCCAGGTTCACCATGATTTGGTTCAGTTCATCTGAAAACCATCTCTGGAATGGGTATCTCCTTAATATCTTCTTCAGTAAACACTGAAGCAAAGAAATCGTTTAATCTTTCTGTGATGCTTAGGGGTTTAATAGGGGCATTAAACCTTGCCTGATTCATCTCATACAACATAAGACGATGTGCTCTAGTCAAATAATGTCACTCTCTATGTGGGAAGGCAGCAACTGCAAAGTATGCAAATGGCAATTAAACTCCTGGAAGGCTCTAACAATCTCCTTAGGGGAAGAAATTAGCTGACCCTGCATTTTAATAGTTTGACTCTGTTTGACTCTGCGTCCCCTTAACTACCTTGTCAATAAACTTTCAGGTCTATCTCCCTTCTCAAACCCCCCCCCCCCTGCTGTTGAATTTCATAAAATGATCTAGTCTTTCATTTAATAAGATATTCAATTAGCTCTACACAATGTTTTAAAATCATTAACATTCCCAGAAGTTTTATGAAGCCTTTCCAGATTGCATACCTCCATTTCCAATATCTCCTGTCAGTGCTCTCACTGTTTCTTTTTGAATGATACAATTGAATTAATGTGCCCAGGCAAGGCAGCTTTGCCTGCTTCCCATAGAACCCCTACTCCACTATCCTGAGTATCCACAACGCACTTACATAGGGGACACGGTGAGCCCTCATTGTGCAAAGCTGGCACCACAGTTGATGGCAAAGCTAGTGTTTTTGAAAATCAATGTGCCTTTGCTTGGGTTTTCCATTAATGTGGCAAGATAAAGGAGAAGCACTTGGAAGGTCTTGCTGCCACTTTGCCTACCTGCTATGCTCCAGATATATCACATCCATTCTGTCTGCCTGCTATGCCCTTATACCACCACAGGGGCCTGATGGCATCCACTCTGCCTGCCTGCTATGCCTCATATACCACCACAGGGGTCTTGCGTCTACTCTTCTGCCTTCCCGTCTCGACTATTATGTATAAGCTTGGGAGTTTTTGTGTGTCTGTGTTGTTTGCTATTGTTAATTGTTGGTTATACTGGGGTGTTTGTTCCCCCCCCCCCCTCCACCTGTTTTACAGTTCTTCATTCTACCCTTCTAGTTCTTTCACCCTGTTTGTTTATTGGTTAGACTGGGGAGTTCTGTCCCCAGACAAAAATATGAAAAAAGACAAAAAATAGAAGTTTTTCCCTAGTCTCCTCCTGTTGTACAATACTTCATTTTTTTCTACTATCGCCTTTCCCTCCTATCTCTTAGGACCGACTGGCCCACGTTCAACTACTGTTCAGATGGAATCTTTCTCTACTTCATTGTAACATAGTAAGAGAGAAAAAGATGACAGATAAAACCCCATACGGTCCATGTAGCCTGCCCGCAATTATTGCTTCTTGGGAAGTAGCAAATGTCGCTCCATGCAGGCTACCCCCAAGCCTTCTGTTAAGGGTAGCAGCAACTGTGGGAGAGTTCGGCCTTCAAAGTTCTCCTTTGAATATTTGATAACACCACAGAGATCTGCACCTGTACACTTGTCCTTGGCTTCTGCGCCCAGTGCAGCAGCCTTCCTACTCAACCTTGCCCCTATGACTCACGTGGTTGGTAATGGCCGTTTGTGGTCTGATGCTCCACCGCCATCAATTTACAGAGCTATTTGATTCGGAAGCTGAAATAATACACCCTCCTTTGCAGATTCTGATTCCAATAACCAGCATTCTGCAGTCTATATTAACCAACGCTTTTTATTTCTGATGACTGTCAGAATCGGGTGCCCGAACCCAGGGTTTGATTCATCCTGAAGCGACAATGCTTCTTACTGAAAGAGGTTCCTTCCCATTCCTAATCTCCTACCCTTACAATACTTTCTGACTTTTGGTCCTGCCCTGGCAGTCTATTGCTCTGCATGCTTGCTATAGCACTCCTCTGCAGATACTGTTCAGTTTTTACAATTTTTAATAGACGCATATAGTACTGATAGTTCAGCCTGTCTAAAAAGTTCCTTTCCATTCATAATCCCCCTTCCTTATAGTACTTGCTGACTCTTGGTCCTGCCTTTGCTGTCTGTTGCTCTGCATGCTTGCTGCACCACTCCATAGAACCATAACTGCTTTTGTGAGCTAGTTGCGGTTCCACTGTACCAGCCATGTCTACTTACAAAGTACATGGTTTACTCTTTCTAACAAGCATATGCTACTGGACTGGTAGATTAGCCAAGTAGCACCAGCCATACCTCTGTCTGGGATAGGTATCCCCAAATCCAGCTGTCTACAAGGTTCCTTCCCAATCTCCTTCCCCTATGGTTCACGATGACTCTTGTTCTTGCCTTCTGTTGCTTTGTACACCTGCTGTACCACTCCTCGAGAATTTGATACCTTTCTTTCTCTTCCTGTCTCAGCCCTCGCGGTATACCTTAGGGTACGAGTGGCCAACTCCAGTCCTCAAGAACCACAAATAGGCCAGGTTTTCAGGATATCCAGAATGAATATGCATGAGATAGATTTGCATATAATGGAGGCAGTGCATGCAAATCTATCTCATGCAAATTCATTGTGGATATCTTGAAACCCAGACCTGTTTGTGGCTCTTGAGGACCAGAGTTAACCACCCCTGCCTTAGGAGTTGTATGGCTACTCTTCTCACTGTGTTGCTCTGCTCCTAAGTTTGCAACAAACCTCTAAATGTTATGACCGTCGGCTGTGGGCAGCCGCAACCGACTCTACTCACGTCATGTATTTCCCTGTTCTCCTTTCTGGGTGAACTTGCGGCTGTGGCTTGCCGCTACCGCTGTGTACCTCTGGGTTCTCGAGACTCCTCGTGGTGGCTGGGATGTCGCCGACCCACACACCGACTCTGGGCCTTCCTAGGCGCGTGCACGCGCCACCAGGCCTCCCTTTAAAGGCCCATTGGCGGGAACCTCAGGGGTGTCCCCGACTTATGACATCACGAGTTTGGGATTTATAAGCACCTCCCTTGGCCTACGCTAACCGATTTGGCAACAAGTTCCTTCATCTCAGGTACTTTTTCCTGTCTCTCCAGACCAGTGGTTCCTGCCTTGGATCTTCTACTGCTGATTTGGACTCTGGCTCGGGTATCCGCTCCTCTGGGTCTTGCTTGCGCTTCCTTCGGGAGATCTGGTCTCCAGGCTTTCCCGCTCCTCAGGGTAGCCCCTGTGCTCTTCACCAGAGGTCCTGCATGCTCGCTTCTCCACTCCTCGGAGTTGCCTCAAGCTTTGCCTATCTGAGATCCCATCTCTACGCTTCCCCACTCTTTGGGGCAGTCTCTATCTTACCACACCGGGGACTTGAACTCTACGCTCCCCTGCTCCTCAGGGCAGCCTACATCATCTCTTCAGAGACTTGACTCTGCGCTTCCCTGTTCCTTGGGGCAGTCCCTACGTCATCACACCAGAAACCCTGTTGGTACGCTGTCCCGCCCCTCGGGACAGTCTCTGCACCACTCCTCCAGAAGTTCCTGTCTTGCGCTACCCTCTCCTCGGGGACTGCCTAGCGCACCTCTGCTTTGGAGGTTCCTGCTCTGGTACATCGTACCTTCAGTCCTGCCTAAGTACTATGACTCCTGAACTGTGCCTCTCCGTCCCGCTCCTCGGGGCGCCTCACAGTATATCTCGGTGCAGGTACCTGCGATCATGTGGCGGTGATGCAGGATCCTCTCACTCTACTGAACTACAGTTGTGTCTCCTGCTACAACTGACCTCGTCTCCCGATGGTGAGGACCTGTGGGGTTCCACCCCTCAGGTAGTATCAACCTCCACCTCGGGCCAAGGGTCCACGAAACCCACGAATTTTTGTATAGCACCTACATTATGGAATAGTATTCCTTTGGAAATGCACTTGCTGAGTGATTATAAATGTTTTAAAAAAGTGCTAAAAATGTATTTGTTCAGAGAAGCTTTTAGGTAATTGAATGTTTTAGATTATTAATGTTTTAACTTATGTTTTTTTTATATTGATGCATATGAGCATGTTTTAATCTCAGTGTCTTGAATTATGGTTGTTTGATGTTATAATCCGCCTTGAACAATTTGTTGGTAAGAAAGCGTAATATCAAGATTTTGTAAATAAATAAATAAATAAATAAAATTCAGTTTTCAATAATCCCCAGTGCCATAGCTACCGCTGCCACTTCAAGCTGGACTTGGTATGTCAGAGTGCTTCTTCCACTGCTCCAGCTGTTTTCGAGCTTCTTGCCAAATCCGCTTCCCCTATGGTATTTGCCGACTTTTCATCTTGCCCTGACCATCCATTACTTTGCACACTTAGTGCACCAGTCCTTGGGCTTTTGATACCATTCTTCCTCAATGGTAATTGGCTACTTACCATCTCTTGCTCTTGCCCTGGCTATCCATTGCTCTGCACACTTGCTACACAACTCACAGAGCCCTAACTGAGTTCGTGAACCATTCACAGTTCTACAGTACTGGCCGTGAGTACTTACAAAGTGCATGGCTTAATCTTTCTAATAAGCATATGCTACTGGATTGGGAAATCAGCACTAGTCATAGCTCTGTCTGGGACAAGCATACCTGACTCCAGGTGTCTACAAGCTTCCTTTCAAATTCCCTTCATCTGTGGAACATGATGACTCTAGCTCCTATCCTGGCCAACCATTGCTTGGCATGCCTGTTGCATCACTCTTCAAGCATTTGATACTTTTCTTCCTCCTCCTGCCTCAGCCCTGAAAGCCCTCCTCCTCCTGCCTCAGCCCCTTTTTATGGCTTCTCTTCTCATTGCATTGCTCTGCTCCTACCGTTTTCGTTTTTAATAATCACCAGCGCTACAACTGCCATCGCTATTCCTGGTACCTTACAGGGCTTCCTCCACAGCTCCAGGTGTCTTTTCCAATTCCCTTCCCCTGAGGTACTTGCCAACTTTTGGTGTTGTCCTGTTATCCATTACTTTGCATGTTTGCTGCACTACTACTCAGGTTTTTGATACCATACTTCCTCTGTAGTACGTGCTCTGCCATCCATTGCTTTGCAAACTTGCTGCACTACTCCTCAGGCCTTTCATGCCACTCCAGGTACTGCTCGACCTTTATTATTTCTTAAAAGCATATGCTACTAGTAGATCAGCCAGGGAGCCATAGCTCAGAGTGGGACAGGCATCCCCCATTCTGTCTGTCCTTGAGGTTCCTTCCAATTCCCCTTCCCCTATGCCATATGGCATCCAAATCTGTCAACATTTTGACAGATTGTGCATGCAAAAATTTCTTATTGTGAAACTTTTTATAAGCCAAGTTCAAATTTGTGCACTACAAGCCAGTATCATGCAAATAATATCACAATTTCTTGTATTTGCTGTGTTTTGCTGTGTGCATGCACCCATATGCACAGCTTAGAGGGAACAGTGGAGGCTCTTGCCCTTGCCCTAGCCATCTGTTGCTCTGAATGGCTGATGTACCCCCTCCTTGGACTTCTAATACCATTCTTCTCAATATATACTTAAGGGTTTTATAGGTATTCTTCTTGAGTTTTGGCTGTGTTGCTCTGCTTCTATCATTTCATCTGTTGCTGCTGTCTCCCAAAGCTGTCTCCCAAAGCCACTGCTTCAGACCTATGAGAGTTTCCTTCCAAATTCCCTTTCCGTACAATACATGGCAACTCTTCCGGCGTTTGGGCCCCAACTGGAACTCAACAGCCCTGGAAGCTATCCCAATGGGGGTGGGACTAAACCCGCTGAGTAGATGGTCCAGTAGGGCCACGAGGGAGAGACCCACCTCCATTAGATGGCCCCAAAGATGGCGAACAGGGCAAGCCATAACAGTCAGCACTCAGGCAGATGGTCAATGAAGCCTCTGGAGTTCAGGCCCCAACTTGAATTCTGTACCCTCGGAAGGTTTCACAATGGGTGCGGGATTAAATCTGCTGAGGAGATGGTCCGGTAATGCCTCAAGGAAGAGACCCAGCTCCACTAGGTGGCACTGAAGGTGGGATGCAAGGCAAGGCAGCACAGTCAGCACTCAGGTAGATGGTCAATATTTGTGGACTTCAAAGGGGCATGGGATAAACCCTGTGGATCCATAAAGTCTAGAGGATGTGAATGAAGAGTGGGTGGCTCGCGGGAATGACGGCTACTACCTGGAGATAATACCCTTATTCAATAAACATACACACCGTTAATGCAACTCCAACATTGCTCTAAGCTTCAACGGCAAGAGGAAATGTGGAAAAAAGATTTGAATTCACAAAAAAAGCGGGAAGTAGCTTACTTGTTATGGTGTTACTACCCCAAACCAAATAAGCCTGATACTTCACTTTCAATGCATATCCAGCATAGCTCTCTGCTTCAACAGCAGGGGAGAAAGACTGATACTTCACGCATATCCAGCATAGCTCTCTGCTTCAACGGCAGGGGAGAAAGTCTGATACTTCACGCATATCCAGCATAGCTCTCTGCTTCAGCGGTAGGGGAGAAAGACTGATACTTCATTTTCAATGCATATCCAGCATAGCTCTCTGCTTCAATGGCAGGGGGGGATGAAGAAAAGTGGATCTACATACAGACAACAACCAACAAGGACTAATTACATAGTCTGGGTAAACAAATAAGCATGGGTGTAGCTTGCTTATTGCAGCAGTCACTACCCCTAACTAATTAAGCTAGATATTTCACTTAGATGCAGTTCCAACACTGCTCTCTACATTAATGGCGGGAATGGAAGGGAAATAGAACCAAAAGGTTACTAAGGGCCAAGAGTAACAGATAAGTATGAGAAAATAAAAAGTGCGAAAGCTTGCTGGGCAGACTGGATGGGCTGTTTGGTCTTCTTTTGCGTCATTTCTATGTTTCTAATTTTCTATGTTTTATGTGGTCCTGCTCCAGGTCCTTCCGCAGTGAACATTGTGGGGAACAATTTTTAACATAATTCCTGTTGAGTTCGATTTTTCAGCTGTTTTAGACTTAAATAGGCATGCTGATTTCAAAACTGCAGTTAGTTTTCTTCTATCACGTCAAGTTTTTTCTCTACAGCCTATCTTAGGCCTGGATTTATCAAAATGCACTAAATATAGCATGCGATAGGAAAAGGGGCGTGTTTTATGGTAATAGGCTGTTTATCGCAAAGTGCACTATCTTAGCGCTTCGAGTAGGTATTACCGCAAACTGTGATAACTTTTTTGCACTTTGTGGTAAGTGCCAGAATTGTTGTAATTCCTACCTATGACCACTTGGGGGGGGGGGGAGGGAGGAGAGCGTTTTAGTATTTTAAGCTGCTAGGGGAGACAGAGCATAGCCTACCACCTCTTATGGCAAGTATCTTTTATATCCTTTTGTCTTTTGCGTTTACTAAGCACTTTCAATGTTGTCTGTCCCTTTGTGTTACTTTCCTATTGAGCTCAATTAGGTTCAGCTAGTTTGCTAGTCTAGTAGTTTGCTAATCTGGTAGTTTGCTAGGCAGGCCAGACCTAAAGTGTGATTTTCTTTTGTAGGTGTATGCACACATTTATATGGGATTCAAGCTCTGTCCATTGTGATGCAATCTCTGATGTGATGGTCTCTGGTACAGCAACTGTCACCTCCAAGCAATGGGTCCTGAGATTGCTGCCATCCGGTCTTCCTCCATCAGTGTCCACCTTCTACTTAACTGTACCAACTCAAAAACAAAGACTACCTCCCTAGCACTGGGTTATCTTCCGCAAGCTAAAAGTATTTCTCCTGTGGGTGTCTGGAGGCTTGGTGAAACTTTTTTATCTAGCTAAAGAAAATAAATGATAATCAGGAAATGTTTGTCTTTAATTTAAGGGAAATAGCAGTTACTTTACACACAAAACAAAATTCCACTTCCCACTAATTAGAACAGGCAAAAAACAATCATTGTTTTCTTGTTCAGTTACTTCTACTGTTAACTACTCTGTCTCTCCTTTTTTTTTTTATCTTCAGGGCATAGAAATCTCTCTGGGATCTGGATTCAAATCTTTTTTCTTTCTCTCTTTCAAATCTCCCAGAGACACAGTAACTCAGTAACAGCAGTGTTTCTGGTTTCTGCTGTTCCCCTTAGGGTGCAGTCTAGCTTCATCACAAATGCTTTTGGGGCCTGGCAGAGCTGACAACCAGCAGCAGTTCTACCTTCTACTTAATTTCCCCGTGTGCCAGCAAGTTATGAAAGAACATGCAAGCTTTGCCAAAAAAATAAGCCCAAAACAAACAAGATTTAAACTTTTTTTTTATTAGAAAGTTTTTATACACAGAAAACATTTAAAAATACTTTTGTGAGTGTAATGGAGGAAAAAGTTGTCATACCTCTAGTTAACTAAAAATAATGGATGACAATCGATGATAACAGCCAGTACTTCTTCATCCTTTGTATTGTCAGCATTGTCACGATACATATTTTCATTGAATCACTTCAGTACAGCAAATACCCCGGCGTCTCATTCCATATTGCACCTGCAATATTGCCGAGAGAGTTGCATTGGCTATACAATTTCTTGGCTTGGACTTAATTACATTTACTCTCTCAACATCTGCATTACTCAGAGGCAACGAATCAATTAATGCCAAATCCCTATTCCCACGTTCACCACTAGCATCTCCTCAAATTGTAGTTCTGGTAGCAAAAGTAGGATTACAAAATAGTTAATAAAAATGTAACTATTAGAAGAAAATGAATGCACTAAAGGAGATCATTTACAGTTTATTACAAAGCTTAAGTGCAGAATCCCACTCTACAGGAGATAATTCATTGAAATGGCTGCAAAACGTTATTACACACAAAAATAAAGATTATGATAACATCTGACACAACTGGACCAAAATAAGTTCAAGTTTTAACTCCATCAGTAAGTGCAAAAGAAATCACCATCAAAATCCAAGCAGCTTAGATTTTCAAGAATCTTGCTTAATAAATGAACATCTGTTCACCTTGATCACAAGATTCTACAGTAACTTCAGACAGGTAGGCCATTCTATAAGGTAAGGGATTATGGGTCCCCACTCTGAAACAAGGACATTTATAATATTACATGTAATTTGTACCAACTATTAATGCCAAAATGAAGTTCAGAGCCATAACCAGCTTACATGCTGGAAACAAGTGGCTACCTCCAGGTTATGTGGGCCTCCAAGCGGCTACAAGCAAGTGTGGCTGAGCTGTGAGCGAGTCCTGGCCTGGGCTGCTCCAGCTGCAGGGAGAAAGTAGTGAACAGAAAGGACTGGCAACCTATTAAGCCCCCAAAAAAGCAAATAGGAAAAAAATAAAGCACAAAAATAAGCTACCCAAAGGGTTGCAAAAATAAATAAATAAGCAAGATTGTTATGGGAGTGGACCCTTGGGCTGGCTGAGACTGATGGTGTTGTACTGTGGGGACCCACAGTGTATGTTGCGGCCGGGAGTTGGCGCTGAAGAGATGTTCCAGAGAAGGCTTCGCCACTGGAAGCCTGATGTCCCCACAGGAGGAGCCCGTAGGGACCCGGGCCTCTTGGACTTAGGTGTGATCCTCTGCGACCAAGGACCAGAGAGGCAGCCCGAGTAGGGTATCCAAGGCAATGGCTGAGCCCGGGAGGCAAGAAGAGACTTCACCCTCGGAAGCCCGCGGCCCCCCCGGGAGGAGCCCGTGAGGGACCAAGCCGCTGGGACTTAGGCAAAACCTCCAGGCAAGAGAAGAACCGGATACCTGCTGAAGAGACGGAAGCTGAAGCCGGAGTTGTGGACGGAGCCGGAGTCAGAAGCCAGGAATCAGAAGACGGAGTCAGAAGCCAAGGGTCAAGCTGAAATGGAGTCGTGGACGGAGCCGGAGTCAGAAGCCAGGAATCAGATGCTGGGGGTTGAAGATGCAGGTCAAAGCAGCAACTAGACACACTAAGGCAGAGGAACCTCGATGCAAGGCGAGGATTAGGCCAAGCTGCAGGGTTTAAATACACTGCAGCGACTGATGTCATCTGAAGGCCATCTCCCTGATTTCCCGCGCTGGCCCCTTTAAGATTCGAGCCCCCGTGTGTGCCTAGGGGGTGGGGCCCAGCGTGTTGGATCGGGCGTCTCCCTAGTGAAGGGAGAGCCGCGGTGGAAGCCATGACGAGCCTGGACGGCCGAAGACGAGTTCCTGCGGCCCGGGCCGGCCCCGAGTTAGGTGGAGGGCCCATGACATGGCCCAGGAAGTAACAAAGATTGGCAACACTGCCCACATGGAGAGCCTTTTTCTCTCAGAGCAATCCTTGCTCCACTGATGTCACTAAAAAGTAGTGCCACTTTTAAAAATCTTTACTTTCTCTGGAACTGCCACTCTCAGCCTTTCTGGTGACAGGGGAAAGGTGTCAGCCATGTCTATTTAATTTTCCTTATATTTTAAAAATAGTCTCACTGTCCCAAAACAAGATTTTAGGGACTAATCACTTTACATTTTAGAGCTCCTACACTAGGCAAATTACGGGCAAAAACCAGGAGGCTAGCCCCATGCTTTGGAGCTGTACAATGCACATACAGAGTGCCTGCAGGAAACCCTGGACAGGATTCCTGCTTAGATTGGAGTCCCAGCGCAGTGGCTTTCCCTGGCCACATAAACACACCCAAACCAGCCTTGCACAAGTGATGGAGGCTAGCACTGATTACCCCAATGCTCAATCTGATCCAAACATTTATTTTTAAATAATTTTTCCCAAGGTCTACATGAACTTACTTACCAGGATTCATCTTGCACTCTAGGACCCTCTCTCATTCAGCTGAGCAGCAGAGACTATCCCAGCATCCCTTGCTGCTGTCCCTGCTATGCTCTGTTCTCCAATGTGCCTCTGTCACTCCCAGGGAAGGGGGGGGGGGGGGGGGGGGAGGGCTGTGATAGCTTGCTACTGCTGCAGGAGCTTGGCAAGTGCCTTCTTTTGCTTGTCCTTTTCCCCTCTCCCTTACATTTGTTTTAATCTGTCTTAGTTTTGTTTTACTTTGATTTCTTTTATTTTACTTTTGTGCCTGCTCCTGCGGTGCTGATATAACCTGGCCCCTTTAAGAGTCCAGGCTATGACATCATCATTGCTGGGCTATCCTGAAACCAAACCGATCTCTTGTAATTATGGGCAGCAACAGCCCTTCTCACTGCTTTAAATAACTGATAGCCCATACCTGGGAACTCTCCGGATCTGGCCCGGAGACTCCGGAATTCTAAAAGAATTACCGGGTCTCTGGGCCAATACCGGAAACCTCCGGGTGCTGCAGCAAAATCAATCTGCTTGGACCCGGAAAGAAGAAAGGAACGTCATTGGTCTTGCATGGCTGAAAAAGGAGAAACTCGACAGTGATTTCTACCATCTCCGGACCTTTTTAAGGCTTCCTCGTGATACCACCTGCTCCTGCACAGCCTGTTCCCTGTATCCAGCTACTTGCCCGCCCCATCCTGTTTGCCTTGGCCAATTGAGATTGCGATTTCCTGTCCGTGCATCAAACGAGGAGTAAGAAACAGACAGCGTCCACTTCCACAGCACAGGAGGAGAAGGAAGAGGCTGCTGCTGCTTCAGGAGCCCAAGTTAGAGTCTGCTGTTGCTAGTGTGTTTTGAAAAGGGGGGGGGGGGGGGAGAGAGAGAATGAATGAGCATGTCTGTGAGAGCGAGTGAGTGTGTATTTGTGTAGGAAGAAGAGATCTGAGAGTGTATGTAGGTGAGTAGGAGAGACCTGAGTGCAAGTGAGCATGGGTGTGAAAGTGAGTGGGCATGTGTGTATGGAAGAGGGAGAGATGTAAGTCTGTGTGTGTTGGTGGGAGAATGGCAGAAGTAATGGTGTAAATGGACATGTGAGAATGTGAGAGAATGAGTAGTGAAAGTAAGTGTGAACATGTACGAGTGTTTATGAGAGCAAATTTGTGAGCATCCGGTCCCACTGTGCAGTTGTCCTCCCCCCGTTCTCCCCCCCCCCGCACTCAGCAACACAAACTCCTATGTAACACCTGGACCCAAATAAGAATCCTCCCATCACAAACTTCTCACTATTACCTTTTGAGTTTTATCATATCATCACCATTCACTACAATGTCATATTTATTCTCTTATTTATATTATCGCTCATATCTATGTACCGTCACATTCTCTCAAATAGGCTTATTTACTTACTCTGATACACTATCACTTGAATTGTATTAAATGTAAATATTGCATTGTTTAACCTCTCTCCCCTCTTCCAGTTCCAAGTTTATTTTCCCTGTTTCATTGTAACTTTCTCACACCTTTCAATTGATTCTCTGTATTTAAAGTTCAAATTTTTATTGGAAATTTGTATTACGTTACGCTATACTTTGCACACATTGTTATTTGTAAACCGGGTTGATGTGATCCCTATCATGAAACTCGGTATAACAAAAATAATAAATAAATAAAATAAATAAATAATCCATGGTTATCTTAGGGTGACTGGAAGTCAAATGTTCCCAGGTATGCTGATACTAGGAAAGAGACAGTACCCAAAACAAAAGAGCAGCATGCTGTCTCTACCTAACGCTGCTTATGCAGCAGCCCAGGTAACTTTAATAATACATTTTTTATCCGGTTCACAGAAGCAAAAGGTGTTGTCCCTGTATTAGATATTGTATCTGAGGATGTTATAAAGTGAATAGTAGAGCACAGCTACAATGGACAGTTGAGAGGGAATGGATAGAACCAAATTCCGGTTCTGAAAAGCAGAACAGGCAAGCAACTGATGCAGATGTACCAGAGATCTGGGCACTGAGTAAATTGGTTCCTATGGTAAATTGCTACAGTATTCATTTAAAAAATATTAAAAACATGTGGCAGTTCCTCTGTAAGTTTTATCACCTTTCCCAGTGATAGACCAATGAAAAAGGCTTTACCTGGTAGTTGTGGTATAGGATTTATTCAGCAGGAAAATCTGCTGCCGAAGAATGAATCCTGCCATCACACAGACCAGAAAAAGAAGGATCCTGGGAATTCTTGAAAACAGAGAGAGACAGAGAGTGAAATCATTATAGTTCGGAAAGGTTCTGAGATTTTTCCTGTAAGCACAGTGTTCTCATGGACTTTTGCAACTGGAAGCTCATAAGGAAGAACAGCAGGGCACTGGTAAACCAATAACTGTTTAATGAGATCCAATTAAATAAACAGATAAGAGAATGCATATTCCATCTGTCAAATGGAAATAACACTGTTTATAAACCATCTGCAGTAATTTATTAAAATCATTTTGAATAACTGCTAAAAGAATGCACCTGTTTCAAGAATATCTTTATTAACACACTAAACTAGAAAATACATTTATTGAAGAAAGAATGTGACCATATTAGGAATTTCCAGCTGTTAGCCTTCAATTGCCTTACAAATAATCATTAGTCAGTGTATAATTTTTAAAATTTGTATATATGCGAATAAAACAAGAACTTAACTGTCCAAAGTCCTCTTAGTACTTTCAAGGAGCATTGCAACTTTTGGTTTTATAAAAGTTTGGTGCCAATGTGCGAATATGTTGGAAGTGTTAAAGCAACAATGTGCCATCATGATCAAGAAAGATTTTTGCTTAAAATATAATGTAGACTATTACAATAGAACTTGAATCCCCCCTGATGCAGGAATCATCTTAGAAACATTGGGGTAGATTTTAAAAGGGTGCGCGCGGGCATACATGTTTGCGTGCCGGGTAGCCCAGTTGTGCACCTTTGTGCACCTTGTGCGTGCCAAGCCCACTCCAAGCCACACTGCCTTCCCCCGTTCCCTCCTAGGCCGCTCTGAAATCGGAGCGGCCTCAGAGGGAACTTCCCTACCCCAGCACCCCACCTTCCCTTCCCTTCCCCTACCTCCCCTGCCCTTTCCACCCTACCTTTTTTGAGTTCTTTTTTTTGTTGCAAAACTTACTTCAGCCCTGGGGCTGAAGTAAGTTGTGCGTGCCGGCTGACTGCTGGCGCGCGATCCCTGGCACAGCAGCAAATTGCCTGGAGCCTCTGACCCTGCCACGCCTCGCCCCCAGACCGCCCCACCCCACCTATGCCCTGCCCCCTTCTCGCCCCTTTAGTAAAGCCCTGGGACTTACATGCGTCCCAGGGCTTTATGCTCGTTGCAGGGCCTTTTGAAAATAGGCCAGCGCACGTAACCCTTTGAAAATCTGGCCCATTACCCCTAAATTCATCAAAAAAGTGGAGAGAGAGAGACTATCCCATCTAATAGGTCAAGGTGAGGTGTTGGTTTAGCGTTTAGGGTCCAGTTTCACATGTAGAGTGAGACGTACGAACAGCACAATACACCTTGGTGAAGATTGGACATCATTTGGAGAGAGAAAAGTCTCACAAAAATGAAATTTCTACTATGTTCTCTCACCCTAGCTTGATGGACCATAGTAGAAATTTCATCTTTGTGAGACTTTCCTCACTCCAAATTACGTCAAATCTTCACCGAGGTGTACTGTGCTATTTGTACGTCTCACTCTGCATGCGAAACTGGACTCCAAACCCTAAACCAGCACCTCACCTTGACCTATTAGATGGCCCTCCTATAGAGAAATAAATAGCTGCACACAGTGAAACTCCCCCAGAGACAGTCTCTCTCTCTCTCTCTCTCTCTCTCTCTCTCTCTCTCTCTCTCTCTCTCTCTCTCTCCAGAAATGGGCATATCGCACAAGCAGAAAAAAGGCATAGTTATTTCTGGTGTTAAAACTGTGCAATAGCATACTGCATGCTATCACATGGTGCAATATTGCCCCTAATTCAACTAAATCCCACCCAAAATTTGCATTTGTGCTGTGCGTTACCATACTTTTCACATGCATTAATATCGTTATCGCGTGCATTAACACCAATATGCATTTTGATGAATGATGGGGATAGAGCCATATCAAGGTATAACATTAAACCAGAGTAAAATGTTTCCATGTTCCTTGAAAATACTAGGAGAACTTTGGACAGATAAGTTCTTGTTTTATTTGCATATATAAAGATTTGGAAAAAAAAATTCACTGACCTATGATTAAGGCGATTGTAGGTGAACAGCCCATAATGCCTAATCTGATGATCATATTCTTTCATCAGTAAATGTATTTTTGAGTGTAGTTTGCCAATAAAGATATTCTTGAAACAGGTGTATTCTTTTAGCAGTTTTCAATAGGATTTCAATAAATTGCTGCAGATGGTTTTTACACAGTGTATTTCCATTTAACAGATAGAATATGCATCTGCCAGGAGCAGTGTAAATTGGATCAAGTGTTAGCTGGTTTGAATGGAGACATCTCAATTTGAAATACAAAAGGCAAACATTCCATTCTTCAAAACAAGACAAAGTAAAATATTATTAGGATGGATCAAGTGTCATCAGATATAACATGTCCCATGCAACACAAAGCACTATTATAATCAATAACCATTAGTTCTTGATTCAGTCTTTTTAATCTTTTTTTACTTTTTTGAAAAATGCACTTAAAATCCTTCAATGTCTTTTTATATATTCTGCACAAAAAGACTGTTAATAATATACTTAACTTGTATGAATATCTACAATATACACTGTGATCCCACCTTCCAGATTAAAGAGAGGATACATTGAATTATGTCAAATAGATTGGCCCTTAATATTGGAAAAACAAAAGTGATGATATTAAGTTTCTTTTGGATGCTACACTTGCATCTTATTGTTTCAGAGAATAGGAGATCAATATTTTTCTGGTCGTAAGAAATCTGGGAGTTTTTCTAGAATCTAACATCATCGGGTCAGCAGATAAAGGCACCTTTTATAAACTTTGGCTTTTGCAAGGCTTGAAGCCTTATTTGATTATTAGTGACTTCCATGCAGTATTACAATCTTTAGTTCTGACCAAAATAGGTTACTGCAATGCTTTGTATGTTGGCATGCCAGCAGTCATGTTGAAGCGCCTATAGTTGGTATAAAATTCTGCTGCCAGAATAATAACTTACTCAAGATTACATGATCCCATTACTCATATGTTGCCATCTTTGCACTGGCTCCCAGTTTTTTTTTTTTGGAGAATCCAATTCAAAATTATGAATGTGGTTCATCGAACTTTGAGTAAAGAGACATCACTTGTAGTTAGCTTACTCTTTTTTTAATTTTTATTTTTTCATTTTTTATTTATCACATTTTTGTTATATATTACAAGTGAATACTTGCTTTGAAATGAGAACGTACAATTAAGTAATATAATGATCCCTATAAATACATACAAATATAGGTAATTGTTCTACTTGTACTTATAAAAATAAAAGAAAATCAGGAGAGCCCAAAGTAATTGGAGTGATGTTAATTCCAAGAAAAAAAAAACAAACAACAATAAGCATATGATGGCTTGCTGGGAGGTTACATTGTCTATAATTTTACATAATCGATATTACAATGGGGTGTTTTGAGGGTGAGAGTCTAGGAAAGCCCTAAGCTGCAATGGTTCTATAAAAATATAATTTTGTTCTTGATAGATAATATGACATTTACAAGGAAAACAGAGTTTAAACTTGGCTCCTTTTTGCAATGTTTCTGCTCTCATGTTAAGGAATAATTTCCTTCTATTTTGGGTGGTTTTAACTAAATCTGGGTAACACCACAATTTATGACCAAAGAACTTTACTTGATTATTCCTGAAATAGTACTTAAATACATTTTTGTCCATTAAGAACACAAAGGAGACCAACAATGTTTTTCTCTGCGCAACAATCATTCCTTGAGAGGATTCAAGCAAAGTGGATAAATCAGGCAATGTTTGTTCTTCAATATTTTCAGGATTAATCTGTGCATTTGGAAGGTAATAGGCTTTCATCACAACTGGTTTCACCTCTTCTGGAATCTTTAAGACTTGTGATGTATATAGTCTAAATAAATCAATCGGGGTAATATTCCTCAAAACCAGGAAATTTAGGAATCTTAAATTATGTGCCCTTAAAGAGTTTTCAATATTCTCCAGCCTCTTATTCATCACAGTTTCTGCTTGTATTTGGGTAGTTTGAATCTTCTCTATTTCATTGAATCGACCTTCCATTTTTTCCAATTTTAAATCCTGCTAGGTAATTTTTGTGGCATTCATCAAAACCTGATTTTTTGTTTCAACCACTTCTTTAGTAAGACCCATAATTGCTTTTTCCAACGATTGCAATGCACTCCATATAGTTGATAAGGAAATTTCTGTAGTTGGAAGTATAATTCTCTGAATCTTAGGGGTTTCCTTCCCATCACCTCCTCCTCCCATTGTAACCCTGGCACCAACTTCCAGGCCCGAACTTCCCGGCCTATCCATAAGACACAGTCCTGAACCACCGTTACCCCTCAGGGCCTGTACCTTAGGCAATTGCTCCGAGATGGTAAGTCCTTCAGCTATTAATCCTTGCTCGGCCTCTCCTTCTCCTCCTCAGGTTTCCCCGGATGGGTCTGCGACCTCCATGTATCCTCCTCCTTCGTCGCGTCCTGGAGGTGCTGGTCTACTCGGAGATCCGGTGCTCAAGGATGTTTCAAAAGTCAATGAGGGCTGCTTGCGCTCCCCAGCAGCCCCCTCAGCGACAAGCTCTCCCGGAGTTGAAGGTGATGCCGCCACAAAAAAACTCCCTATACGGGGTTGATTTAAATCCAACGGGGTAGAGGTCATCTCTATTCCCTGTACCTTCACCTTCCTTTTGGTGTGTGGCATTCTCTAATGCTGCAATGAAGTAGAAGGAAACATTCGGGAGCTTCTCTCAGTCAGCCATCTTGTGGGCGTCCGTAGTTAGTTCACTCTTGATGACCCATAACCCTGAGAGAGCTTTAAGATCAGCCGGTTGGAACTTGTTAGATGTTTGGTCAGGTGAGCACGGTTAGCAGAAACAAGGAAAAGAACTTTTTTATGCTTCTGGGCCTACTATCTGGAATAATTTACCTGACAAAATCAGATCAATCAAGTGTTACCTAACTTTTTGTAGGCATTTGAAGACTTTCTTTTTTAAGCAGGCAGACGAGTGTAATGGAGCATAGACATTTTCCTTTAAGAGTTATTGCTTGCAGGGTCTCTATTTTTTGTTATGCTGTTTTCTTTTTAAGTTTTTATGCCATTTGTTTTTATGTGATCTGTTATAGTTTTATGTTTTATTGTTTTTTTTTACATTTTATTATGTATGTGACATTGTAACCTGCCAGTTTTGATTGTGCAGGCTAGAAATCCTTTTAAATAAATAAATACAATGTCTTTAGGGCATGAAATGGGTTATATCACTGATAAAGAATGCAAGTTTTTGAAAGTTGAAAATCCATTTATCCCAGTGTTACATGTGTTGCCAAAGATATACAAATCTTTAATATGTTTTCCAGCATATCCAATAATTTCAGCAAAAGGTTCTTTACTGGAACCATTGTCCATTTTTGTTGATAGATTTCTGCAACCCTTTGTACCCACTTTAACCTCATATATTAGAAATCCATTGGATATTACCATAGTGTTACAGTCTCTACCTTTCCTCCCGCCTTCCCATTCTGTGAAAGCCATTAAACAAAATTGGGCTTGGTCAGCACCCTCCAATTCTCCCCTCACTCAAGGCCTATTTCACACCCAGTACCTTAAAATATGCCCTTATGTGGTCTGGGATTACAGTCTGGGGTGATCCCAGGAGCTTCCAGCACAACTGGAAGCAAAAGGTATCTAGCACAACTGCACAGTTAGATCTCATGGTTAATATCTCAAGAGTAGCTCTGCATGGCAGAGGAAGCTGTGCTATCAAGTGCTGTTCTTCCTGCCAGCTGCAGTGAGGAAGCAGAGAAGAGCTAGGGATATGGAAGAAGGAGGAGGAAAGATTGAGAGTGCTAGGAATCAGGGGAAGGAGGAGACTGAACATGGGGAAGAGACAAGACCTACATGGGAGGGAGGTACAGTGTGATGAAGACCTAAAAGGGGTGGAGGGACAGGAAGAAGGAAACTGTACATAGGCTAGGATAGGATAGGAATGGAGTTAGGTGGCAGGGAGGGAGATAGGACTCAGTTTGAGAACATTAAAGCAGGAGAGAGGATCAAGGATAGAGGGAAGCAAAACAGGATGAGGAAGGGAAGGAAGAGAGAGGACCACAGATAGGAGAGAGGACTGGGGGGTGGGGGGGGAGGGCCAGATTTTGTGTGGGAGGAAGATAGAGAGTACTGGATACTGGGGGTAAGGCAGATCAAATCTAGGGAGGAAAAGGGGCAGAGAGAAAAGAGAACATGTGGATGGAGGTATAAAAATGGAAAGAAGACCCTGGATGGAGGGAGAGGGTGAGATGACCTGGGTATTGTGTGGAGGAAAAGTTTAAAGGATTCAGTGGAGGAAAATGGAATTGGATATTAGTCGGAGGGAAAGGGAGATAGAATCCATGATGAGGGAGAGAAAGAGGACCAGGAATAGAAGGAGAGTACTGGGGATGTAGGGAATGGATGTTGTGTCTCGCGGCCGCAGCCGCTTGCAGCTGCGGCCCCCTACCTGAGTCACAGCGCCGGGGTCGTTGTGGCAGCACCAGGGAGTCCAGGCCCTTCATCCCCACTCCTCGCTATGGCCCCCCACATTGATTACTGGCGGGGGAGGCGCCCCAGGCCTCCCCTCGCAGCGACAGGCAACTCAGCACAGCTTCCGGGATCCAAGATGGCCGCCCTGTCCTTAGGCGCGAGGCCGCGCCTCCTCTGCAAATTTAAAGGGACCTCGTCCTCCAAATTGACTTCACCTGTGCCTGATGGGCCAGGCACAGGGAAGTATATAAGCAGGCTTCCGCCATTCACTCGTTGACTTGGCAACTTGTTGCTACGAGTCTGCTGACTCCGGTGAGTTTCCTGGTGCTTCGGTTCCTGATTCCTGCTTCTTCTTGGTGATCCCTCGGTGTGTGACTTCAGACTGGCAAGCGCTGACCCCTCGGTGTGTGACTTCGGACTGGCAAGCGGTGACCCCTCGGTGTGTGACTTTGGACTGGCAAGCGGCGATCCTCTGGTACTTGACCCTGGACTTCTCTCGGACCATCCACCTTCAAGGGCCCGCCTAAGTCCCAGTGGCCCGGGTCCCTACGGGCTCCTCCTGGGGGGACCGCGGGCTTCTAGTGGCGAAGATCCAGTTGGCCCTTGCACCGATCTCATGCCTCACCGACCTCTCAAAGGTCCACCTAAGTCCCAGTGGCCCGGTTCCCTACGGGCTCCTCCCGGGGGGCCGCGGGCTTCCAGTGGCAAAGATCCAGTTGGCCCTTGCACTAACTCCACGCCTCTTTGTCCTCTCAAAGGTCCATCCAAGTCGCCTGCGGCGAAGATCCAGCCAGTCCCAACTTCTGTTCCGCCTTGCCACCTGACGGGGGAACCTGAGGATCCATCTCCTAAGGTCGTACCAACTTCCCCGTCGGTCCAAGGGTTCACGTCCCTCCTGGTCATAACAATGGAGAGGAAAAGGGAGCGAGGACGTAGGATAGAGGATGATGGAAAGGGACAGAAGACCCAGGAAGAGGGGGTGAAAAGGCTATTTATTTATTTATTTAGAATCACTTATATCCCACACCCTCCAAAGTTTGGGGTGGGTTACATAAAAGCTTTCACAATAAAAACACATAATCATCACAATTACAGACAGTGGACTCAATAATTCATGCGCTGAGACCGGTAGCTGAACAAAAAGGTTAGGTGCCAATTTTCTGTCTTATTAGATCTTCAAATGCTTTATTGAAGGGAATGGTCTTAAGAACTTTCCGGAATGTTTTTGGGTCATTGATGTTTTGTAGCTATGTGGAGCCTATGTGGAGCCTGTGATTGAGATTGTCGATTCTCTGGTTGAGTCCAGATGGGTGCACTGAGATGAGGGAATTTCAAGAAGTTCTTTATTTTGTGAATGGAGAGATCTGCCTGGGGTGTATAATTTGAGAATGACATTGACCCAAGGTGAAGAAACATTATGTATGAGATTATGAATGATGGAGATAATCTTGTATTGAATTTCCAGGTTATAGGAGACCAGTGCAAAGAAAGAGTACAGGTGTGATGTGATCCTAAATGTTTGTTCCAGTAAGAAATGTTGCTGCCTCATTTTGTATTACCTGGAGAGCCTGAATTGAAGTTTGGGAAAGACCGATATATAAAGAATTGGAATAGTCGAGAAAATAAAAGATTGAGGTACAGATCTAAAGTCTGAGTGACTCAGAAAGTGTTTGAGATGCCGTAACAATTTCAATTTTGGCAAATGAAACTGAAGAATTTGAGAGATTTATGGTTTCATTATTAATTGAGGATCAAGTAATACCCCTAGATTTTGGACTTTCTTTGAGATGAGTGTTTGGTTGTCAAACATAAAGCAGTCAGGAATATTATACTTAATGCAGTGACCCATGATGATCACCTTGGTCTTGTTTAGGTTTAGGGCAAAATGATTATCTGATAGCCAACTTTTGATGCTTGATATTCAAAGAGAAGCGTATTGAATGGTGGTGGTCCATGAGGATTGAAGAGGGAAAAAGAACTGAATATCTTTCACGTAGATTTTGTAGTAGAGACATAGTGTAGATAGCAGACGGCAAAGAGGAAACAAGTATAGATTGAAAAGGACAGCAGAAAGGGACTAACCCTGTAGAACACCATTGGTTATAGAGTGCCAGGATGAAGTAGAGGAGGTAATTCTACTCTGTTGTGATCTGTCAGATAAGTAAAATGTGAACCAAGAATGAACAGAACCTGTGATACTCACCTCAGAGAGACAAGAAAGAAGGATATTGTGGTTAATAGTATCGAACGTGGAGCTGATATCTAGAAGAATGAGCATATAGCAAGTCCCAGAATCAAAGCTTCTTAAGACTGAGTTGAAACTGGAAAACCAAATTGATATTGATCCATTACTGAGTTGTTGTCTAGAAATTCGGTGAGTTGGTGAAGGACACAATATTAAATTATCTTGGCCAAAAAAGGGAGTGTGGAGACGTTCTGAAATTAGCAGGGTCAGATGTGTCAAGGGAATTATGCTTTAGTAGTGATCTGACAATGTTGTTTTTTAATTGTGAGGGAAGCAACCTAGATGGAAGAATGATTAGTTATATCAGTGGTTGAATCAAGGATTTCTTCTTTTGAAACTTTCAGAAGTGCAGTAGAACAGGGATTTAAAGGGAAGGAGGTGGTGTTCATTTTGTTAATGATTGTTAGAATGTCAAGAGAGAAATTCTGCTGGAACTCTCACCAAAGGTTCAGATTATTTATTTATTTTATTTACTTAGTCGCTTTTCTATATCGATATTAGTGTGAACATCATGTCGGTTTACATCAAAATGCAGATAGAAATTACATAAATCAAGGGAGGGGTAACTGGGCTAAGAGAAAATGAATATATAGATATGTAAAGGCTGAAGAGAGAGGAACAAGTTGCATATTAGATAACATGATTATATCATTACACAATCTGTGGGAGGCGTATATGGGGGAAATGAAAAGGAGAGATTTTGTTTTTGAAAAATGTGGCGAATGCTTCACAAGCATCAGGTGAGGAGTCAGATAATTGCAGGAAATTGGTCTGTGAATGGGGATGGGTTAGTTTACAAACTATGTAAAATAATTCCTGGGGCTTTTTGAATGTGTTAATACAATTGGGGAAATGGGGCTCTTTTTGCTGAGTTTGTTATGGTCTTATATTGTGAGAATAGTTCACGGTACATTGTGTGATTATCTGGTGGGCAAAATGATAAGCAAGTGTTCACATGTTTTGGGGACATGATCAACTATTCAAAAGGTGGAGGAGTAGAAGTGGGAATGAAGGATAACTTGAGCTCGTTTTTGAAGAACATAACAAGACCTCCTCCTCTTCTTTGACATTGTGGTTGTGAGAAATATTGGTATGCATCAAGGCAGCACTGATTTAAAAGAGGAGTGACATTAGGGATGCACCAAGATGGTGGAGGCGGACTTGGACGTTGTTGCTGTCACGGAGACATGGTTCACGGAATCTCATGACTGGGATACGGCAATACCAGGCTATAACTTGTTAAGGAAGGACAGAGAGGATAGGAAAGGGGGAGGAGTGGCTCTTTATGTCAGAAACAATATCCAAGCATCTGAGCTGCAAGGAAGATGGGGCAATGAAGAAGCACTATGGGCCGACCTATAAAAAGATGGGGCATCCATTTTTATTGGAGTGGTTTACATGCCTCCAAACCAAAAGGAAGAGCTGGACAGAGATCTGGTTGAAGACATCCAAAAGATAGGAAAGAAGGGAGACTTTAATATGCCAGATGTAGACTGGAGAATCCCATCTGCAGAATCTAGCAATAGTAGAGAAATAGTGGATGCCCTGCAAGTAGCTTTGTTCAAACACATGGTAATGGAACCCACGAGAGAAGGAGCTTTACTCGACTTAGTGCTCACTAATAGAGATAATGTCTGTGATGTCCAGGTGGGCGCCCACCTCAGCACCAGTGATCATCAAACGGTATGGTTTATTATCACAAAAAGGATACGGAAAAGAAGCACAAAGACCCAAGTTTTGCAGTTCAAAAACACGGACTTTGATGAAATGGGGAAGTACCTAGGGGAAGAACTAGTAGGCTGGGAGAACAAGAGAGATGTGGAACAACAGTGGACCAATCTAAAAGGAGCAATTCCAAGGCAACTAATCTATATGTTAGAAAAGTAAAGAAAACCAAAAGAAAAATGAAACCTATTAGGGATGTGAATCGTGTCCTCGATCGTCTTAACGATCGATTTCGGCTGGGAGGGGGAGGGAATCGTATTGTTGCCGTTTGGGGGGGTAAAATATCGTGAAAAATCGTGAAAAATCGTGAAAAATCTAAAAATCTAAAAATCGCAAAACCGGCACATTAAAACCCCCTAAAACCCACCCCCGACCCTTTAAATTAAATCCCCCACCCTCCCGAACCCCTCCCAAATGACTTAAATAACCTGCGGGTCCAGCGGCGGTCCGGAACGGCAGCGGTCCGGAACGGGCTCCTGCTCCTGAATCTTGTTGTCTTCAGCCGGCGCCATTTTCCAAAATGGCGCCGAAAAATGGCGGCGGCCATAGACGAACACGATTGGACGGCAGGAGGTCCTTCCGGACCCCCGCTGGACTTTTGGCAAGTCTCGTGGGGGTCAGGAGGCCCCCCACAAGCTGGCCAAAAGTTCCTGGAGGTCCAGCGGGGGTCAGGGAGCGATTTCCCGCCGCGAATCGTTTTCGTACGGAAAATGGCGCCGGCAGGAGATCGACTGCAGGAGGTCGTTCAGCGAGGGTTCCGGCGCCTCGCTGAACAACCTCCTGCAGTTGATCTCCTGCCGGCGCCATTTTCCGTATGAAAACGATTCGCGGCGGGAAATCGCTCCCTGACCCCCGCTGGACCTCCAGGAACTTTTGGCCAGCTTGTGGGGGGCCTCCTGACCCCCACGAGACTTGCCAAAAGTCCAGCGGGGGTCCGGAAGGACCTCCTGCCGTCCAATCGTGTTCGTCTATGGCCGCCGCCATTTTTCGGCGCCATTTTGGAAAATGGCGCCGGCTGAAGACAACAAGATTCAGGAGCAGGAGCCCGTTCCGGACCGCTGCCGTTCCGGACCGCCGCTGGACCCGCAGGTTATTTAAGTCATTTGGGGGGGGTTCGGGAGGGTGGGGGATTTAATTTAAAGGGTCGGGGGTGGGTTTTAGGGGGTTTTAGTGTGCCGGCTCACGATTCTAACGATTTATAACGATAAATCGTTAGAATCTCTATTGTATTGTGTTCCATAACGGTTTAAGACGATATTAAAATTATCGGACGATAATTTTAATCGTCCTAAAACGATTCACATCCCTAAAACCTATCTGGTTCTCAAAGGAGGTGGCTGACAAAATAAAGGCTAAAAGAACAGCGTTCAAAAAATATAAAAGATCCCAAAGGGAGGAGCACAAAGAAGAATATCTGGTAGAACTGAGGGAGATGAAGAAAGTAATCAAGACAGCAAAAAGTCAGGCGGAAGAGAGGATTGCCAAAGAGGTAAAGAGAGGTGACAAAACATTTTTCAGATACATCAGTGAAAAGAGAAAAGTTCAAAGTGGTATAGTGAAATTGAAAGGTTGAAAGGATCAATGTGTGGAGAGAGACGAAGAAATGGCAGAAATATTAAATGAATACTTCAGTTCTGTGTTCACTAAAGAGGACCCTGGAGAAGGACCGTCGCTAGTTAACAAGAAACTGGAGGGAAATGGAGTAGAGGTAACTCCATTTACAGTAGAAAATGTATGGGAAGAGCTGGGGAAACTGAAAGTGGACAAAGCCATGGGGCCTGATGAGGTTCATCCCAGGATACTGAGGGAGCTCAGAGATGTGCTGGCGGGTCCGCTGTGTGACCTGTTCAATAGATCCCTAGAAACGGGAGTGGTGCTGAGTGATTGGAGAAGAGCGGTGGTGGTCCTGCTTCACAAGAGTGGGAACAGAGAAGAGGCTGGTAACTACAGACCAGTTAGCCTCACTTCGGTGGTGGGAAAAGTAATGGAGTCACTGTTGAAAGAGAGAATAGTGAACTATCTACAGTTGGGAGAATTGCTGGACCAGAGGCAGCATGGATTCACCAGGGGAAGATCCTGTCAGACAAATCTGATTGACTTTTTTGACTGGATAACCAAGGAATTGGATCAAGGAAGAGCACTCGATGTCATCTACTTGGATTTCAGCAAATCTTTTGATACGGTCCCGCACATGAGACTGGTGAATAAAATGAGAAGCTTAGGAGTGAGTGCCGAAGTGGTGGCCTGGATTGCAAACTGGTTGACGGACAGAAGACAATGTGTGTGTGATGGTAAATGAAACTCTCTCTGAAGAGAGAGCGGTTTTAAGTGGTGTACCACAAGGATCGGTGTTGGGACCGGTCCTGTTCAATATCTTTGTCAGCAACATTGCGGATGGGATAGAAGGTAAAGTTTGTCTTTTTGCGGATGACACTAAGATCTGCAACAGAGTGGACACGCCGGAAAGAGTGGAGAGAATGATAAGGGATTTAAGGAAGCTGGAAGAGTGGTCAAAGATATGGCAGCTGAGATTCAATGCCAAGAAGTGCAGAGTCATGCATATGGGGAGTGGAAATCCGAATGAACTGTATTCGATAGGGGGAGAAAGGTTGATGTGCACGGAGCAGGAGAGAGAGCTTGGGGTGATAGTGTCTAATGATCTGAAGTCGATGAAACAATGTGACAAGGAGATAGCTAAAGCCAGAAGAATGCTGGGCTGCATAGAGAAGGAATATCAAGTAAGAAAAGGGAAATGATTATCCCCTTGTACAGGTCCTTGGTGAGGCCTCACCTGGAGTACTGTGTTCAGTTCTGGAGACCGTATCTCCAAAGAGACAGAGACAAGATGGAGGCGGTCCAGAGAAGGGGGACCAAAAAGGTGGCGGGTCTTCATCAAATGACTTATGAGGAGAGATTAAAGAATCTAAATATATACACCATGGAGGAAAGGAGGAGCAGAGATGATATGATACAGACTTTCAGATACTTGAAAGGTTTTAATGATCCTGTTAGGAACTGTGTTGTGAGCTCCTGAAGGAGGGAGGAGCTAGCAATCTGTAGGAAAGCTCTGTGTTAGAGCTGGGAGTTAGCAATCTGTTATTATTGGCACCTAAGGAGGAGGAGTCAGCAATCTTGTAGTGTCTCAGATATCGTCTTGCTAAGGAGTAGCGATCTGTAATGAATCTGATATAGTTGTGGGTGGATCCCTGGGCCGGTGGCAGATGATCACGATCCCGGGAGAATATCCAGAGAGGGACCACCGGCTAGGCTTGAGTATGGAGACAGACCCACATTAGTTCTTTTATTAAACAGGTTTTTGAAATCACCAGAGGTGGCAGTAGTGAGCTGATATGCCCGGCAGGGCTGTAGTCCCTCAGGTACTGGAACAGCGATCCAGGATGGCTGAGCTGTTGAGAAACTGTAGAAAGTGAGTAGGCAGAGTAGGCAGAGTTCATGAACAGAACTAGATGACAAAACTCACATAAGGTCTCAAGGAAACTCAGGAGCTGGAAAGGTTTAGGCCCTTGAGGAGCGAGTACCTGGTTCCAGGGAAAGCTCTGAGAGAGCGATGGTAACTCACAAATGTTTGTAGCAGCGATAGCTTCCAGGCAGTAGAGAATCTTCAGAGTGTCCAGGAACATGGGCCCTCGAGGAGCGAGTACCGGTTCCAATCTGTAATCTGAAAGTAAAGAAAAAGAGCGAGGCCTCCGAGGAGCGGGTACCTCTGGTAAGTCCGAGGAGGCAGAGTAGCTTGGATAGCCAAAGCGAGTCCTTGTTAACTCAGTTTGTTAGCGAAATGGAAGCGGATGACATCATCTCAGGGGGACGCCCCTGAGGTTCACGCTCTTGCTGGTACTTTAATCAGAGCGCGTGCGCGCCCTAGGTCTTCAGGCAACATGGCGGATCTGCAACGTCGAGCCGGTCCGGGGAAGCCGGAGGGAGACGGCATGGAGACGCCGCAGCAGCCAGCTGTCCATCAGACCCGGAGGGAGTCGCCACAGAGGTAAAGAGGGTGGAGTGAGGACGTCGAGCAGTGACGGTCGCAACAGATCCAAAGACAACAACAAACCTTTTCCGTTGGAAAAAAATCAGCAGAACCAGGTCTCACGATTTGAAGCTCCAGAGAACCAATGTCAGGAAGTATTTCTTCACGGAGAGGGTGGTGGGTGCCTGGAACACCCTTCCGGAGGAAGTGGTGAAGACCAAAACTGTGAAGGATTTCAAAGGGGCGTGGGATAAAAACTGTGGATCCATAAAGTCTAGAGGATGTGAATGAAGAGAAGAGGGATGGGGGTGACTTGCAGGAATGACAGCTACTACCTGGAAATTAATATCCTTATTCAATAAACATACACATGGTTAATGCGACACCAACATTGCTCTATGCTTCAACGGCAAGAGGAAATGTGGAAAAAAGGATTTGCATCTACAAAAAAGTAGGGGAGTAGCTTGCTTGTTATGGCGGTTACTACCCAGAATCAATTAAGCCTGATACTTCACTTGGAATTCATATCCAGCGCAGCTCACTGCTTCAATGGCGAGGGGAATGAAGAAAAGATGATTTATATTCAGACAACAACCAATAAGGACTGAATTGCTCAGGCTGGGTAAACAAGCGTGGGAGTAGCTTGCTTATTACGGCGGTTACTACCCCTAAACAATTAGCAAGATACTTCACTTTGATGCAGCACCAGCACTGCTATCTATATTGATGACGGGGGTGGAAGGGAAATAGAACCAAAAAGTTACTTATAAGGGCCAAGAGTAACAGCTAAATATGAAAAAATAAGTGCGAAAGCTTCCTGGGCAGACTGGATGGGCCGTTTGGTCTTCTTCTGCTGTCATTTCTATGTTTCTATGTTTCTATGAGATACAGTCAATACTGGAGTTATTCAAGAGATCGTATATCACTGGTGCTTTTTTTTATATAGGGTTTGAGCATTGATTAATAGAATGGTAAGTATCACTGTGATAGGGATCAACTTGTAAGTAACAAGTGGGATCTGTATAAGAGCTGACTTTGTTGGAGGAATGGCCCATCATCTGGCTGGGAGAGTTCTGTAGAGTACCTGACCAGTGATAACTGAAGATGGCGGGCAATGAAGGGTGAGAGGGTCAGGGTTAGCAGGGGATGGAAAGGACTCTGGATTCAGAGGGGTTGGGATGGAACAAGAATCCAGGGAGATAATGAAGGAGGAAGGGGATGAAGAGATCAAAAGGAGGAAAGTACATGGGGAAAAGAGAAAGGGCAGGAAGAATAGGAAGGGTAGAAAGAAAGAAATAAGCAGGAGGAATGGAATAGAAAGAGAAAAGGAAAAGAAAGTATTAAAAACATCTGGTTCTGAAGGAAAGAGACACAGAAGAAAAAGAGAATTGAAACAAAAAAGAAAAAGGAAGAATACCAAAGAGAAAACACAACACTCTCTATGTAAGGTGGTGTGGTATGATTGTGTTCTTTGGATATGGTGTGTCTCTCTTTGGGTCTGCTGTCTGTCTCTCTCTTTCTCTTTGTCTAGTGTGGTCTGAGTATGATGTGTATATGTCTCTCTCTGGTTAGGAGGTATCTGTGGTCTCTCATTCTCTGACTATGGTGTGGTGTGTCTGTGTAGATGGGTGTGATGTATCTGTCTCTCTGTATCTGGGGTAGGGTGTATCTCTATTGTCTGTATCTGTGTCCGATGTGGTGTTTCTGTATGTCTCTGTGTCAGGGTGTGGGATGTCTTTGTCTGCTTCTCTGCCTCTGGGTTTGAAGGATCTTTTTGCCTCTGTCTGGGCATTGTATTGTAATGTTGGCTAGAAGAGTGGATCCTTGGTACTGTGGTGTGATTGACGCCACCTAGCAGGCAAGCCCACTAGGCTTACACCAACAGCTGGTGGAGAAGCCATTGGGTGGGACCGGCTGGAGCTTCTCCTATATCATCCGCCTACCCCACATTTTGAGCCCTTGGGTTGTGGTGGCTGGCAGGTCTTAGGTAGGTCCAAAGGGTTATTCTGGAGTGAGAGTCCAAGCAAAGGTTGGGGTAGGCAGCAGATGTGGATATCAAGCCGGAAGTTGGGGCAGGTAGCAGACAAGGCAAAGTCAGATCTGAAGCAAAGGGTCAGGTCCAGGCAGAAATCAAGAAAGGTCAAAGTCCAAGCCAGGGCCAGAATCCAGGAAGTCAAAGAGGAACAGAAAGAGAAAGGACATGTTACGCCCATCGGTCGCAGATGGCTGCGACTGCTCTTGCTCACCTATTTTTACACAGTATTCACTCCGTTGGGAAGACTTACAGCCTCTGCCAGCTATCACAGGCCTGTCTACCACTCCCAGGCCTCCCTGGATGGCATGGACGCTGATGACCGCCATCTTGCCCTTGGAATTCCTTAGGCGCACACGCACGGCCAGTCTTAAGCACGTCAAGGCGGGAACATCAGGGGTTTCCACTCCGGATGACGTCATTCCACCAGGATACTTAAGCCGGCTGGCTCTGCCTACCGACGACTTGGCAACGAGTTCCCTTATTGCTGAATCCACTTCGCTCACTACGGACTTCCCGTTCCTGTGGCTGCCTTTTTGGTGTGAGATGCTCTGGGTACCTGCTCCTCGGGGGCACTTTCCTCTTCTCTGGTTATCCGCTCCTCGGAGGGCCTAACGCCTTGGACTGCTGCCTGCCCCATTCCCCGGGGTTTTTCTTTGAACCTTCGCTACTGTGAGTACCTCTGCTCTGTGGACCACTACCGTACCATCTCTAGTGAGGACCCCTCATTGGTGTACCCTGTGCTGCGGACCACTACCGTGTCATCGCCAAGTGAGGAACCCTCATCGGTGTACCCCACCCTGCGGATCACTACTGTATCACCTTTACTGAGGAACCCTCACCGGTGTATCCTGCGCCATGGACCGCTACCGTATCATCTCTACTGAGGAGCCTCATCGGTGTACCCCGCTTTGCGGACCATTGCCGTATCGTCACTACAGAGGTATTCCATTTGGGTATACCCCACCGCACAGACTCTGAGACTTTCTCCTGCACTCCGTGTTCCATGGGCAGTGTTTCTCTCTCCTTAATAAAGACTCTAATCTATAGCTGTGTCTGATGTCAGCTGAGACCTCGCCTCCCGATGGTGAGGCTCACAGGGCTTCTTCCTGTGGGTGGTACCATCTCTCACCGCGGCCCAGGGTCCACATACCTACAAATCCTAACAGGACACAACAGACAAGACCAGGGCGTGGCATGGACAAGGTGAGGGACAGGCACAAACAAGGCAAAGAAGAAGAAGACACAGATGAGGGAAGGAACAAGCAGATAATAGCAACACATGCTGGGAATAAAAAGAATACCAGGGGACCTGTTGCTGAGGCATCTAGGAAATCTCCATGTAAGGTTTAAATAGGATAAGGGATCTGATGTCATCAAGGGGCACCATGGAGGATTTCTTGCCATAGCCCTATTAAATGCAGGGACGTAGGGGCACATGCACGCATAAGGAGCGTGGGTGGGAGCTGATTCCGGCAGTCAGCCATGCTGCGTTGAGCGGCAGCAGTGGGAGGAAGCAGCTTCCGCACTGCAATGGTTCTGAGGTAGCATGGGAGGTGAGTGGGGCGGCTCACGGGGGTGTCTCTCTTTGACCTTCTCAGTGTTCCTGATCTGTGCCTGTCTCCGTTTGAGTGTGCTGTGTCTGTGTCTTTTTTTGGGTATGGGTGTGTGTCTGCCTGCTTTTCTGTGCCTGTCTGAATGCAGTGTAGCTGTGCATGTGTGTGTGTGCGCACGCATACGTATTTTTCTGCTTGCACCTTTTAGCAGTTTGACGAGAATCAACCCTAGGCCATTGAGTTGTTGGCTGGTAATATGATTGCCTGCTACTTGGCAAACAGTTCAACAGCTGATTGATTGGTGAGATGTTGACACCAGGCCAGGAATCCAGAATAAATATAGATTAGGGATGTGAATCGTTTTCCATATCGTCTTAACGATAGAAATCGTGTGGCAGGGCAAGAAAATCGTCTTAGGCACGATTTTTTAGTTAAAAAATCGTTAAAAATCGTTTTTTCCGATTAGTGCGCACTAACTCCCAGTTAGTGCGCACTAACTGAAAATGATACAATTTGACACTTTTCAGGTCAGTTAAGGTCAGTTTAGGAATGAATATGTATTCCTATTGGCTGCCCTCTTATTTATTCATGTTACCAAGTTTCCTACTGACAGTATATGGGGGATGGGAAATGGAAACAGTTGGTAGCTTGACAAAACAAGTAATGTGATCAGTCAATGTGACTAGAACTTGTGTCCTAACCCTGATACCAGGGGTATTGTGATCTTCCTGCACACAGTGCCCTATCCCTATTAATACCAGGAGTGTTGTGATCTTCCTGCACACAGTGCCCTATCCCTAATACCAGGGGTGTTGTGATCTTCCTGCACACAGTGCCCTATTCCTGATACTGGGGGTGTTGTGATCTTCCTGCACGCAGTGCCCTATTCCTGATACCGGGGGTGTTGTGATCTTCTTGCACACATCCCGGTATCAGGGATAGGGCACTGCATGCAGGAAGATCACAACACTCCTGGTATTAATAGGGATAGGGCACTGCATGCAGGAAGATCACAACACTCCTGGTATTAATAGGGATAGGGCACTGCATGCAGGAAGATCACAACACCCCTGGTATCAGGGATAGGGCACTGTGTGCAGGAAGATCACAATACCCCGGAGGAGTGAGGGTCAGGCAGCTCCCCCCTGTCTGTGAAGCCAGCCTCTGACTAGTAATGCAGGGAGGGAGCTGTCTCAGACTTCACCATCCTCCTCCCCCCCCCCCCTACCCACACACCATTCACTAGCTGGGACATGGGGGAAGTCAGGAGTGAGGGTCAGGCAGCTCCCCCCTGTCTGTGAAGCCAGCCTCTCACTAGTAATGCAGGGAGGGAGCTGTCTCAGACTTCACCATCCACCCCCCCCCTCACCCACACACCATTCACTAGCTGGGACATGGGGGAAGTCAGGAGTGAGGGTCAGGCAGCTCCCCCCTGTCTGTGAAGCCAGCCTCTCACTAGTAATGCAGGGAGGGAGCTGTCTCAGACTTCACCATCCTCCCCCCCCCCCCACCTCACCCACACACCATTCACTAGCTGGGACATGGGGGAAGTCAGGAGTGAGGGTCAGGCAGCTCCCCCCTGTCTGTGAAGCCAGCCTCTCACTAGTAATGCAGGGAGGGAGCTGTCTCAGACTTCACCATCCTCCCCCCCCCCCTCACCCACACACCATTCACTAGCTGGGACATGGGGGAAGTCAGGAGTGAGGGTCAGGCAGCTCCCCCCTGTCTGTGAAGCCAGCCTCTCACTAGTAATGCAGGGAGGGAGCTGTCTCAGACTTCACCATCCTCCCCCCCCCCCCCCTCACCCACACACCATTCACTAGCTGGGACATGGGGGAAGTCAGGAGTGAGGGTCAGGCAGCTCCCCCCCTGTCTGTGAAGCCAGCCTCTCACTAGTAATGCAGGGAGGGAGCTGTCTCAGACTTCACCATCCTCCCCCCCCCCTCACCCACACACCATTCACTAGCTGGGACATGGGGGAAGTCAGGAGTGAGGGTCAGGCAGCTCCCCCCTGTCTGTGAAGCCAGCTCTCACTAGTAATGCAGGGAGGGAGCTGTCTCAGACTGGTATCAGGGTTAGGGCACTGTGTGCAGGAAGATCACAACACTCCTGGTATTAATAGGGATAGGGCACTGTAAGAGATGACTGTAGTAGATTGAATAAAGATCTGATGTTTCTGCTCTCCTCACACCAAACAAAAACAACACACAAGCAGAGAAGCCCTTCTTACAAAGCTGAGCTAGTGAGTTAAGTAGGAGGAAAAGTAAACATACTGGTGCCAGTGTGGCTACTTAAAAAATACACTTACCAACAATCAATTACATATGAACTGTGTACAGTTCCAGCCAGGACCACCTTTCTAAAATGCACAGTGATTGGCAAATTCAACATGCACTAGCATTTCAGGTGCCTGCTAACAAAAATAATAAACAAACAAGTTCTAGTCACGTGAGTGCTGATCATTACATTACTTTTTTTGTCAAGCTTCCAACTGTTTCCATTTCACATCCCCCCAACCATATTGGTAACATCAATAGATAAGAGCACAGCCAGCCAATAGGAATACATACATACATATTCATTCCTAAGTGACCTTTACTGACCTGGGAAGTGTGAACACTTTGTTTCATTTTCTGTTGGTGTTCGTTAGTTTCCAGTTCCATTTCCCATCCCCCCAACCATCACCTCAGTGGTAACCTTGGTAACATCAATAGATAAGAGGGCAGCCAGCCAATAGGAACACATATTCATTCCTAACTGACCTTCAGTGACCTGGAAAGTGTTTATTTGTATCATTTTCAGTTAGTGCGCACTAAATCGAGTTAGTGCGCACTAACGGGGAGTTAGTGCGCACTAACTCGAGTTAGTGCGCACTAACACGATTTAACGATTTTTAACGATAAATCGTTAGAATTTCTATTGTATCGTGTTCTATAACGATTTAAGACGATATAAACATTATCGGACGATAATTTTAATCGTTGAAAAACGATTCACATCCCTAATATAGATATATATATATAATGATGCAACTCAACCTGGGAAGGGGGGCATAACCAATTGTTTTGATTATGATAAAAAGAAAGGTGATCAATCAAATAAAAATAAAACTAAATTAATTAATTATATGGATGAAAAGGAATGCCACGGATCAAAATGTGTGCTCACCCCTGGCCTAGAAATCAGGACTTAATAGTTCAAGCTATCAAAGGTCACCAATTTGTCCAATAACACCATAACAGTCAGTGGTGTACTAAGGGGGTGAGGGGGATGAGGGGGTGTTCCTTCTCCTGTGACATCAGGGGGAAGGGTACCATTGCCACCAGCAGGAAGGTCCTGCGATGGCATGGAAAAGTGACTTGCTGATGGAAGTCCCATTCCCCACCAGCAAAAGTGAGATCCTGCAGTGCCTCAGGTGTTTCCTCCGAGCCGGCGACAGATGAAGAGGCTGTGTGGTACCACTGGCATTTCCCTGGAGCTGGCAGCAGTTGAAGAGGCCCTGCTGTGCAGTCAGTGGCCAAAAAAGAAATAAAAAATGTGTGTGAGGAGAGAGCGAGAGACTGGCCTCATGAGAGTGAGTGCCTGTGTATAAGAGGGTGTGTGTGTGTCTATGTGTGTATATGAGAGGGTGTGTCTATGTGTGTGTGTATGAGAGGATGCCTGTGTGTGTGAGGATGTCTGTGTCTGTTGTATGTATGAGGGTGTGTGTGTGTGTGTATGAGAGGGTACCTGTGTGTTTGAGAGGGTGTGTGTGTGTGTGTATGTGTGGTGATGAGAGGGTTCCTGTGTGTGTGTGTGTGTGAGAGAGTGCCTGTGTGTGAGAGGGTGTTTGTGTGTGTATGTATGAGAGAGTGCCTTTGTTTGTCTGTGTCTGTGAGTACCTGTGTGGATTTCTGTGAGAGAGTGCCAGTGGCCTGTGCCTGTGTGTGTGTGTATGTATGAGAGGTTTCCGTGTGTGGGAGGGTGTCTGTGTCTGTCAGGGTATCTGTATGTATGTATGAGAGGGTGCCTGTGTGTGTATGAGTGTGTGTGTGTGTATGAAGGTTCCTGTGTCTGTGAGGGTATCTGTGTCTGTGTAAGAGGGTGTGTATGTGTGTGTGAGGGTGCCTGTGTGTGTCTGTGTCTGTTAGTGCCTGTGCGGGTGTCTGTGAGAGTGCATGTGCCTGTATGAGAGAGTGCCTGTGCCTGTATATATGTGTCTGAGAGGGGTTAAAGTTTGTGCACTTTCCTCCAAACCACGACAGTCTCAGAATGGCTAGAAATTTAAAGGTCCCAGGTATGGAAAATGGGAGATTTTTTTTTTATCATTGTTAGTTTTCATTATTGGATGTGATGTGTCTGCTGTTCTGAAATATTTTATTAGTGTTTGACAATTCTATTCATCAGCTGTTATGATATGTATATTTTTAGTATGACTTTACTATTCTGATTGATTTATATTTCTTGATTGTATTGCTTTTCCATTGTTGCATTGCTTACAGAATCTGGCTTGTTGTGGTTTCCAGTTCAGTTTTTGTCTGCATGTATGTGTATGGTAGTGTATGAGAGAGAGACACACAGAGGAAGCAAGTGTGTATGTGTGTGTGTGTTATTGTGTGTGACAGAGGAAGTGTGCGTGTGTGTATGGCTGTGTGTGAGTTGAGGAAGCGTTTCTCTGTATGTGTGTGAGACCCAGAGGTGTGTGTGTGAGAGAGACATAGAGGAAGTATGTGTGTGTCTCACAAACATACATGCTCCATCTGTCTCTCACCAAGCATGTATGTTTGGGTGTGTCAGGGCTGATGGAAGCACTAGGCGAGCTAGGCCTGTGCCTAGGGTGCTGACAGTTAGGGGGCGCCGCCGCTGCTTCAGGCAGCAAAATTTTGAAAGGGCAAAAAGTGCCCCTTCAAAATTCTGCGCCCCCCCCCCTGTCATGCCACTCTCCCGACACGCCCCTGATAGTCCAGCGGGGGGCCTGGGCGCGATCTGCCGCTCCCGGGGCCTCGACTGCCTCTAACCAAAATGGCACCGGTGGCCTTTAGTCCCTACCATTTGTGACAGAGGCCAACCAATGGCACCGGTAGCCCCTGTCACATGGTAGGGGCTGAAGGCCATCGGCGCCATTTTGGTTACTGGCAGCCGACGGCCCAGGAGCGGCAGATCACTCCTGGGCCCCCCGCTGGACCACCAGGTGATTTTATGAGTTTTGTGGGGTTTGGGAGGGTGGGGGAGTGAAAAAGTGGCAGCATGTGGTCCTCGCCCCTAGAGTCGGGGCTGCGACCGGGGGCGGGGCGGCGCAAGGCTGAAGGTTCCTAGGGCGCCCAATCCCCTTGCACCGGCCCTGTGTGTGTGAGAGAGAGGGAACATATTGTGAGTGTGTGCATGCAGGCCCCCAGTCTACGACAATCTTGGATTGACAGATATAGAGAGTGGGAGATTTTTAAAATCCTTATTAGTTTTAATTAGTGGGTGTTATTTGATGTGTCTGCTGCTTTGAAATATTTTATTGATGTTTAGGAAATCTTAAAATTATATATGGGGGTGGGGGTGGGGGGGCCAAAGGAAGTATCAGCCCCAGGTGCCAAATACTTAGCTTATTTCATTAATGAAGCCCTACCTAATTGTGTCAAAGCTGGAAAATAGAAAGCCAAACTGCTGCTATCTGTTCAATAAAACCATAAATTGATTGAGGACAATTGTTTCAATTAACTTTGAAAGGAATGGAAATGGTCATGGGATCAGTAGATGGTTTTTAAAAAATTGGGTGGATCGAGACTCGTTTCAGAAGTGGTGATAGAAGTGCTATCAGTATCTTCTCTAATTGGTTTTAATAATACAGTGGTGCAAGAAGTTACAAGACACAAGGAATTGTTCATATTGTTAATTTTTATTTATTTTTATTTAAAAACTTTTCTATACCGTTGCTAAGTTATATACCATCGCAACGGTTTACAAATAGCCACATAGACTAAGGTTAGTAAATCTAGGATATCGTACATTCCAATAGGTGCCAATAAAGTTCGGTTACAATTTCATAAATAAAATCATTATGGGGTAGATTTTCAAAGGGGTACGCGCGTACGATACGTGCGTATCCCCCGAAAACCTACCCCAACCCCCCCCTGCGCGCACCGTGCCTATTTTGCATAGGTTCGGCGGTGCGCGCAAGCCCCGGGACGCGCGTAAGTCCCGGGGCTTGCATGGAGGGGGCGTGTCGGGGGCATGTTGGGGGCGTGCCGCGAGTGATGCGGTGTTTTGGGGGCGGGCTGCGAGTGACGCAACGTTTCGGGTGCCGGCCCGGGGGCGTGCTCGAGGCCTCCGGACCAGCCCCTGGGACGGGTGATGGCGCGCCAGCAGCCAGAGGGCTGCTGGCGCGCCATCTGCCAACAAAGGTAGGGGAGGGTTAGATAGGGCCTGGGGGGGTGGGTTAGGTAGGGGAAGGGAGGGGAAGGTGAGGGGAAGCGGAAGGAAAGTTCCCTCCGAGGCCGCTCCGATTTCGGAGCAGCCATGGAGGGAAAAGGCAGCACGCGCTGACCCCCTTGCACGCGCCGACCCCGGATTTTATAAGATACGCGCGGCTACGTGCGTATCTTATAAAATCCAGCATACTTTTGTTCGCGCCTGGTTCACGAACAAAAGTACGCACGTGCGTACATTTATAAAATCTACCCCATTATTTGAGTAATGTTGGTCAAGTCCAGGTATATTATTGAGTTACTATCTCTTTGAGATATTACTTCTTAAATGTAGGATTGAGTAAATTCATTCTCATCTGCATTACTCTGTACTTTCAATCTCTGCCCTCTACACTCTTTAGTGAAGGCTTTTTTAAAGAGCCATGTTTTTAAATTTTTCTTAAAAGTTTTGAGATTATTCTGTAATCTGAGTTCAGGGGGTATCGTGTTCCTTAGTATGGGCCCAGCCAATGATAAAGCCCTTTCTCTCACTTGGGTTAATTTTGCTGACTTTACTGAAGGGATTGTTAGTAGTGCTTTGTTTGCTGAGCGGAGGTTTCTTTGTGGAATGACCTCTGTTTCAGACACTGGAAAAAAATAGACCCACTTTGTCCCATCCTCAGTAAGGTTATTAACCTCTACTTTTACACATGTAGAGAACGAGTAATAATAAAGCAGCCTAACTCTAAACACGGGGATGGTAACTTTCAAATGGGTGTACAGGTGTACATATAAGTGTGGGTGTCAACACGAGCCTAGAGTTGATGCAATTTCTTAACATGTGCGCGTATGCTATAAAATAGCCTAGGTGTGCATATGTGTGCACCTAAGTTTGCAAGTGGATGTGCAAAGCTGCGAAACTTTGGGTATGAGCTGCGGAAGTGGGGGGATTTTATATCAGGCACGTGTCCATGCCATGACCAGTTTCACCAGTTCATCCACCAGTCCACCCAGTATAGAGCTAGGTTCTCCAAACCCCTTTTGGTTCTTTAGCCTGCACTCCCCCCCAGTTATCTAAGACCTCTTAAACCACATAGGAATGCCTGTTTTTTTTTTTTTTAACTTTCACCTCTTCCATAGCAGAAGTAAAGTTACATAGCAATGGACCTAGGTGCACACCCAGGCACGTTGGTACTTGCACATGCATTTCTTGGCTCCACCCAGGAACACACATGCCACACCCACACCATATTCCTTTTTTCTCCAATGAGGCAGGTGCATGCATCCACCCACTTAATAAACATCCAGCGCACATGTGCTAGATGTGCGCTCCTCTCCCAATTTTGGCGCATGCATCTCTTTTTCAAAATTCACCTCTTTGATACAGAGAAAAATGTATAGTGATTACAGCATTTAATCGTTTATTGTATCACAGAGTTTAGGTTTTCATAGATACAATAATAAAACAGCTTATTTCTGTGGGTAACATGGCTTTCATTATTACCTTTCCTACTTTTAGTTTGTAGGTTCTATGGAGGCAAGGAATTCCTTTAACTATTATATCTTTATAATCCTTCTTTGTATTCCTATATTCATTAATATATTTGTTTCATTGATGGAATTACTTCTGACTACTCTGGCTTAGGATGAATATAGAGGTTAGGCCGTATTGAATTCTGAGTTCTCACCCAGACACAGACTACTTTGAAGGCTACAGACCAACCTCTAAGTGAACTCATATTTACTGTTTTCTACTGTGAAATTGTTATTAACAGGCAAGAATGTGGAGCCAGTAGTTCCCAGATGGGAAATTAATTAACTGATACTAAAGTCTGAGAGAGTGAAAGTTACATGGCTGTGCTTAAAATTGATAAGAACAGAGGGAGAGAGTGTAGGGGTTAGGGGCCACTTCGACAAGCAGAGTGAGATGTACAAACAGAACAGTGCACTCTTGTGAAGATTTGATGTCCTTCAGAGTGTGAAAACTCACACAAGGATGAGATTTGTACAATGTTCTCTCAACCTAGCTTGATGTTACCCAGGTAGAGAGTCCATTGAATGTATAAGAAGAAATTACATCTGGGGAGAGCGCTTCCTGAACAGCACGGACCGATCTCTTGGGAACATGTAAGCTATATATAATAGTAATTGTTATTATCTGCAACTAACTCTTCTGTATAATCTGATTTTATTTATTTTCTATTCTATTCTCTTATTGTTCCAAAAAACCTACTTTCCTAAGTAGCCAGAACCGGACGAACTGAGTCAGACTGTGCGTGTGATTATTTGTGTGGGGAATAAGCTCCTGAGTTCAGGCCCCCAGGTCTAATCGCAGTAATGGTGTGTGTGGCTGTACATGCAGTCCTGTGTGCATGCAGGTGACAAGCCCCTCAGGTAACTCCCAGTGTACACCTCAGGTGAGAGCCAGTGTGCACAGACTGAACCCAGAACATTCATCAGGTCAACAAAAGTTTAATGGTAAACCCATGATTGTGGCTCTTTAAACCCCTGAAGCAGGCGCATTCAAAACATGGGTCTGTGTCAGGAATTTTAAAATTTATATAAAGCAATTGATACCCGAATGGGACAAGAAAACCTTCTTTTTGGAGAACACTGTAATTGAAGTTGAGCAGCTAAGTGACTGAAATTTGGATCAAACCAGTACAATAAGTGAAACTTTATCTGAAGACAAGAACTGATATTTAAGAGTGTATAAAAATATAATAGGTGTCCTTGAATTTTATGTTTTTCCGTGGACAGCAACTGAGCAGAAACATTGTCACATTTTTTTAAGTGCACAAAAACAAGAAAATGTGCAAGAGTTTAATAAGAAGGATTAATGGGAGGCCAATGATTATAATTAATGCATCAATGTGATTGTACATTGAGTAGCACTTTATATTATGGTCTGTAATCCTAATTTTGGATCATTTTTGACATATGTGGGTCGTAGAGTGTTTTAGATTTTTTAGGTAGATATATTTAATGTGTAGTTCTGTTTTATCATGTATAGTACTGCATGCACAGTCATAAATACAAAATAATAATAATAATACATTCTAACAAACCTGTACGCTGTACTATACTTCTACTGCATAAAGAATTAAAACTTTTTTTTTTCTGTGGTTGATCAATATATGTATTCTATGATATAGATGTACTCACTTCTGCAATTTTGCTTGAAATTGTGCAATATAAAAAGACATATCATAAAGTTAGGCAATCTTAAGGGCTTCTTTAATAACATTTCTTTTCTCCCTTACCTGTGTTTCCTTTGGACGAATCTCATCCATTTCCTGATAGCCATTTAGTGATGCAAGGTGCGACAGGATCTGGCCCTCCTTCTTCCAGCTCCTACCCTGTCGCAGATGTTGTTCAGCACCTGCCAAGCAGCCCAACTAGGCATCCTTCTGAGCTGCAGCTGGAATTGGTTCATGGGGAGGGACTGTGTTTATAAAGCATGAGATAAGCACAGCCCAAGATAAACACTGGACGTTCTGAACTTGATCTATCATCTGAGCAAGAAAATGAAAGGTGGATTCACATATTCTTTAGCATGAAATGACAAACAGGATCAGAAACACGAAAAAGAAACTTCAGTCCACCTCCCTAAATCATTGGCACTCGTGTGGAGAAAGTAACCAATAATTCCACACAAAGCAGAAATGTCCATTTAGGGCATCTCAAGCTAAGGTGTCTTCACTGCTTTTCAAATCTCTAAGGTGATGCGTTTTAGTCAAAAAGAACCAAGTCATGCAACACTGGAGAGCTTTACCTATTTGGTTGACAGATTTCATTAAGCTGCATAGCAGAAATTACACGTGTACTTTTGTAGTCACACACCTTTAGGAAGCACTGCAGCAGCGAGTGGCGCAGCAGTCACTATTAAATATAAATTACATTCCAGATGTCAGAGGTGGTCACATAGACAAGACAGAAAATATTGCAGATATCCAGAATTATTTATTTACTCCTTGAAGCACTGATGTTCACAGATACACATGAAAGTGGCTGTGTCTCCCCACACACCTTTAGCCAGTTGTCAAAGAGAAACTTCCCAGGTAGCTTCTCTTTGCAAACTGGCTAAAAGTGCGTGGGTACAAAGCTACCTGCGTACTATGCATCTGTAATTGGTGGTCTAAGCCCCCGCCCCTCCGAGGCTGTACTCATAGTCACCCTCCCACTGCGGTGACAGAGGCAGCGTTGGAACAGCAATGGGGTTTCAGGTGGCATCAGAGGAGTCACAAATTGTAACTGCCCAGAGGGGGAAAGGCTAGAAAATGGATTCTCCTTCTTACCAAGTTTCCCAATATTAGGAATAGGGGTCCGGAGTCCACCCAGGGGGAGAGAACCCAAACAGAAAAAAAACTGGGAATGCAAAAAGATACAAATTTAACAAATTCTGAGCTATGACTCAGATTTATTATCACAAGTTTAAACAGTGAGAAACTAGTAATGAAAACACTATAAAGGTACTGTATGTTTTTCACAGTTAACACAACTTGGTTTTCTTTTAATTTCCAGTTAACAAGTATTTTAAATGAAGAGAACCAGTTCTTCTAACTTTACCATAAAACAATCAGATAAGTATGGCTTAAGTATTTCTTTCTCTGTCTCTTTCCAGTGAACGCTCCAATCCCTGTGAATTTTGAGGCTTTTGTACTACGTGTTCTTCACTTATGTCTCTGGCACAATTACTACGTGTTCTTCACTTATGTCTCTGGCACAATTACTTATGACAGCTGCTGCAGTGGTTCTGGACTCTCTTTGTGGTGTTTAAAAGTTTTAGTCTAGCTAGACTTTGTGGCAAGTATACACTTAGCTGACTTTATTTAGGATGAGTCTTCGTATGCTCTGCCGTTGATAGGGGGCATGGCTTGCTGCAACACTGCTCGTGCATGTGGTTTGAGTGCCAGAGGGTCCCAGATGTCACTCTCCAACTGTGATCCTCGTGCTGTATTGATAAGTTGTCTCTGGAGCAGTCAGAAACTTATTTATACTCTTTAAATAACAAAATAGCATGTTCCTCCACTACAGTAATCGTGTTTATCTTCTGGAGTGTACTAGAAGTGTTCCCACTGGGATACATTTTAAAACACAGCGTACGCGCGTACTTTTGTTCGCACATCAGGCGCGAACAAAAGTACGCTGTATTTTATAAGATACGTGCGTAGCCGCGCGTATCTTATAAAATCCGGAGTCAGCGCACGCAAGGGGGTGCACATTTGTGCAACTTTTGTGCGCCGAGCCCTGCGCACGCTGCCCGTTCCCTCCGAGGCCGCTCAGAAATCAGAGCGGCCTCAGAGGGAACTTTCCTTCCACCCCCCTGCACCTTCCTCTACCTAACCCACCCCCCCCCGGCCCTATCTAGACCCCCCTACCTTTATCTTAAAAGTTACTACTGCCTCTGGGCAGTAGTAACTTGCGCGCGCCAGTGCGGCAGGCCCCGACACAAGCCGCTGTGTCGGGGCACTCGGCCACGCCCCCGGACCACCCACATGCCCCCGAACACACCCCCGATTCAAAACCGCGCCCCCCCTGGCCACGCCCTAGGATTTACGCGCATCCCTGGGCTTGTGTGCGCCGCCGAGCCTATGCAAAATAGGCTTGGCGCGCGCAGGGGTTTTTAAAAGGGTTACACGCGTTCCTTATGCGCGTAACCCTTTTAAAATCCAGCCCTCAGTGTTTATTCATGAAAACTAAACAGGAACTGGGTTACCTGATTGTGAAAAACAAAAGATAATTAAATATCTTTATTCTAGCTAGAAGAGAGGAATTCAATTCAGATGCTAGTTTGTGTATGGTGAGGATTATTTTCACACTTTCTTTCATTCACCTGTCACACTATTATCAGAGTGCATTGAGTAAAGGTACAGGTGCTCATCAATATGTAGTCATGACCAGTGGCTGTATATTTGATTATGTAATCTGAGAAGGTGCCACCAAGTATTTTCATACTGGGAATGTTATTAAGTATTAAAGCACTATTATCTGTACTTCTGTGTACTCTGCCTATATTCTCAACCTGGTGCAGAGTGATGACTCACAGTGTTAGACTATTTCCTACTGATAAATAACAAAATGGTTTCCCTCACTTTAGAATATGCTGTTTGTCACTCCTTTCTTTTCTTTTAGCTTTCGCAGTGGGTTCTGTTATCAACTTTGCTATAAGCAAGCTTACAGTTTCATATTGTTGCATTTGTGCTTGTTCTTGCCCTCACTCCATCCTCTCTACCTGTGTGGTGACTCCCTTCTGGTCAGATGCTGCCGCGGCTTCTCCTCGCTGCTTCGCCCTGGAGTCCCCGGGCTGGCCTGACACTGCGGATCCGCCACGTTCCCGATGACGTAGGGCGCACGCGCGCCAGAGTTTGTACCAGCAAGGGCGCGAACCTCGGGGGCGTTCCCCCATAGTGACGTCATCCGCTTCCAACATAAAAGGTCTTTGCTTGCACTTACAAATCGAGTTAGCAGGGTGGGGAAATCTTCCTCCGCTACTCTGCCTCCACAAACAAGCAGCTCGATCCAGTAAAGTCCGCGGGAGAGCGGACGAACGCCCGCTCTCCCGGCGCGCGCACCGGCCCCTCGCCGGTGCGCGCTATCCAGTATTTAAATGAGGCGACGCGGTGCAAACGGGGAAAAGGAGGCGCTAGGGACACTAGCGCGTCCCTAGCGCCTCCTTTTTGTCAGGAGCGGCGGCTGTCAGCGGGTTTGACAGCCGACGCTCAATTTTGCCGGCGTCGGTTCTCGAGCCCGCTGACAGCCACGGGCTCGGAAACCGGACGCCGGCAAAATTGAGCGTCCGGTTTTCGGCCCGACAGCCGCGGGCCGAATTCAAAATTTTTTTTTATTTTTTTTTTTTACTTTTTTTTACTTTTGGGGACCTCCGACTTAATATCGCTATGATATTAAGTCGGAGGGTGCACAGAAAAGCAGTTTTTACTGCTTTTCTGTGCACTTCCCTGGCGCCGGAAGAAATTAGCGCCGACCTTTGGGCGGCGCTAATTTCTTAGAGTAAAATGTGCGGCTTGGCTGCACATTTTACTTACTGGATCGCTAGGGAATACCTAATAGGGCCATCAACATGCATTTGCATGTTGAGGGCGCTATTAGGTGCCGCGGGCGGGCCGCGTGTTTTCCTCCCCTTACTGAATAAGGGGTAAGGGAAAACACGCGTCCAGAGCAGGGTGACAGTGCGCTCCGACGGAGCACACTTTACTGGATCGAGCTGTTACCAAGGGGTATCCGCTCCTTGGGGGACCCGCTCTCTCTTCTTGATTTCAGATTCTAAGACGGGATCCGGTACTCGCTCCTCGAGGGCCTACGTCCCTGAATGCTCAGAAGACTCCCTATTGCCTGGAAGCGATCGCAGATGTGAACACTGTGAGTTCTATTACAGATAGGAACCGGTACTCGCTCCACGAGGGCCCATGTTCCTAAACTTTGAAGACTCTCAATCGTCTAAGACGCTATCGCAGGTACGGAGATCGTGAGTTGTTATTGCAGATCGCAGATAGGAACCGGTACTCGCTCCACGAGGGCCCATGTTCCTAAAACCTTTCAAAGACTGTCTTCTATCTCAGAAGCCATTGCATACCTATATCCTGTGAACTATTATTCCAGATTGCAGATAGGAACCGGTACTCGCTCCACGAGGAGCCATGTTCCTAAAACCCTCCAAAGACTCTCTTCTATTTCAGAAGCCATTTGCATACACAGATTTTGTGAGTTCTTATTCCAGATTGCATATAGGAACCAGTACTTGCCTGGAGACTCCTGCTCCTAAATATACTGAAGACTCTCTGTTGCATAGAAGCCATTACAGATATATACAATTGTGAGTGTTTCACCTACTACTGGTTATGTAACCAGCATACCCTGTCTACTCACTACCTTTAGTCTCTCTCTACAGCTCAGCTAACCCAGAGATCGCAGTTCCAGTATCTGAAGGACTTCAGCCCTGCCGGGCATACCAGCCCACTACTGCCACCTCTGGTGGTTCTACTACCTGTCTAATAAAGAAATATCTGTATCAGTCTCCATATTCCAGCCTAGCCGGTGGTCCCTTTCAGGATACCCTCCTGGGGGTGCTGTCATCTGCCATCGGCCCAAGGATTCACCAATTTACATTAAGTGTTCATTCCTTACACTACAAGAGCAGTATCATAATAGACTGCCATTCTGAAGGAGTAGATCGCTACAGGTTGCTACCCTCTAGCAACATTGCTAACAGATAGCTAACTCCGTCTACAGAGTATTATAGATTGCTAGCTCCTCCTCTCGGGGGAGCAGCATGCTACAGATTACTAACTCCTCCCCTCTGGAGGAGTAGATCAATGTCAGATTGCTAGCTCCTCCCCTCTGGAGGAGAGGATCCTCAACAGATTGCTACTCCTCCCCTATGGGGGAGTAGATCCGTAACACATATATCCAGTCTGTCTCTTACCGCAGCACTCCACTACAGTAAACTAGACCTTCTCCTTGATATGCCCGTCGGTCGCAGACGGCTGTGACCACTCATGCTCACTTCTTTTTTCCCTGCACCGTCAATCATGGAAAGAATGGTGGTCTCCGCCAACCAATGCCGAACTCCCCGGTCGCCATCTTGCTTTTGGAATCACCTAGGCGCGCGCGCGTGCGCGCGCAAGGGCCTCCTTTGTACACGTCATGGCGGGAACCTCAGGGGCGTCCCCTCCGGATGACATCAACTCACTGCTGTACTTAAGCTGACCGGCCCATTGCTAATACGAGTTAGCAAGGAGTTCTCTCGTTGCTGAATCCGCTCCAATCTTGGATCTCCTGTTCCTGGTATTCAGATGCTCTGGGTACCCGCTCCATGTGAACCCTTCAATGTTCCTGGCTATCCGCTCCTCGGAGGGCCTTCCTGCCTTGGACTACTCCTGATCTGCTTCTCGGGACTCTTTCCTGGAACTTCCTCGTGTGGGTACCTTCTACAGTTTTCTATGATACCAGCTTGCTGAAGTTTCCACCTTGTACCCCGTGCCTTGGGCCACTACTGTTCTTCTTCAGCACTTTGTTCCAACATATCCTGAGCTGCAGGGAATTGCCGCATCTGCTACAAGATCCACATCCTGGTTCCTGCACCTCACACCATATCTACATCTTCACCTACAGAACAGTCATCCTCTGTGTACCCCGCGCTGCGGGCCACTACCGGATCTGCACTTCTGAGGTATCTCCACCCGTCTGAAGGAATCTCCTGGTGTACCCCGCACTGCGGGTCACTACCGGATCTTCTCATCAGTGGTATCACCCTGGGTATACCCTATTGCTCAAGAAATGTGTTTATTTGCATTCCTCGCTCCATGGGCTATGCCTTGTTTTTCTTCTTAATAAAGTCTCTATCACAGCTGTGTCCTACGGCACTGAGACCACGCCCACTGATGGTAAGGCTCACAGGGCTCCTCCCTGTGGGCGGAAACTTCTCTCATCTTGGCCCAGGGTTCACCTTCTTACAAAACCATAACACTCCTGAGTCAGACTCTAGTTCTCCTAAATCAGATCAATTGGAAAGATCATACTTCTTTAGAAGATATGTGTATTCTCTTATATTATGAGAGCTGTAGCCATCTCCTTGTTAGAGAAAGCCAAGATCACTTATTATTATATGTTTCTTAAAAGCAAGGCATAACAGTGGCATATATAACCATATGTATGTTAAAAATCACTCACTGCATATGACTTGTAGCACTATAGAAATGTTAAGTAGTAATAGTAGTACAGAGAAATTACTACTTACCTAATAATTTCCTTTTTTTTTAGGACAGTCAGATGCACCTCTAACAACATATGGAGACGGAGTAAACTGTTGTCAAAGTAAATATACCCCTGCAGTGACATCAGCCTACCAGAAATCTCTTCAAAAGCAACTGTGGACAAACTAGCAAAAAACTTGATTAAAAATAGAAAACCATTTCAATACTCGGCCAACATGCAACACTGGGTTCAGATGTGCTGTGGCAGTCAAAAAAGCCAAATAAATGTTAGGAATTATTAGGAAGGGAATGGAAAATAAAACGGAGGATGTCATAATGCCTCTGTATTGCTCTATGGTGAGACCGCATCTTGAATACTGTGTACAATTCTGGTCATCGTGCTGGAGAAGGTATAGAGAAGGGTGACCAAAATGATAAAAGGGATGGAACTGCTCCCCTATGAGAAAAGACTAAGGCTTGTTCAACTTAGAGAAGAGACGGCTGAGGGGGGATTTGATAGAGGTCTTTAAAATCATAAGAACATAAGAAATTGTCATACTGGGTCAGACCAAGGGTCCATCAAGCCCAGCATCCTGTTTCCAACAGTGGCCAATCCAGGCAACAAGTACCTTGCAAGTACCCAAAAAGTAGGTATATCCCACGCTACTGATGTTAATAGCAGTGGCTATTTTCTAAGTCAACTTGATTAATAGCAGGTAATGGACTTCTCCTCCATGAACTTACCCAAACCTTTTTTAAACCCAGCTACACTATCTGTACTAACCACATCCCCTGGCAACAAATTGCATAGTTTAATTGTGTGTTGAGTGAAAAAGAATTTTCTCCAATTAGTTTTAAATGTGCTACATGCTAACTTCATGGAGTGCCCCCTAAACTTCTATTATCAAGTTGACTTAGAAAATAGCCACTGCTATTACTAGCATCAATAGCATGGGATATGCTTAGTACCTGCCATGTACTTGTAGCCTGGATTGGCTACTGTTGGAAACAGGATGCTGGGCTTGATGAACCCTTGGTCTGACCCAGTATGGCAATTTCTTATGTTCTAACATTAATTTACCAGTAATCCCTGTAATACATAGTCACACAGGAGGACCATACTATAATCATTTGGCAGCCAAGGGAGGGAAGCTGGATTGATCTGACTGTCCTAAAGAAAAGGAAATTATCAGTTATGTAGTAATTTCTCATTTCTTAGTGTCCAGTCAGATCAATCCAGAACAAGTCAGATGTACCCAACCTACTCCTAAATAGGGTGGGAGACTGCCCAAGGTCTAGTCAAAACTGCACATGGAAAGGCTGAGTCCTTCCGAGCCTGCACACCCAGATGATAAAACCTGGAAAAGGTGTGTAAGGAGGACCATGTCACCGCTCGGCAAATGTCAACGGGAGACACCAACCTAACTTCCGCCCATGCCATTGCCTCATCCCTATTGGAAGGAGCCCTAACCTGACTAGGTAACAGCTTGCCAGCATCAACGTATGCTGCCGTGACTACCTCCTTAATCTGGTGGGATATTGTAGCTCGCAAAGCCAATTCTCCTTGTTTAGTACCGCTGTGAAGAACAAACAGGCGATCTGTTTTCTGTAAAGGCTCAGTAACCTCCAGATACTGGATGATATGTCTCTTGACATCCAAGGGTCACAACAGATGATACTCTCTTACGTCTCTCTCTCTCTCTCTGTCCAGGGACGGCAGGGAGATGGAATGATTCAACTGAAATTCAGTGACCACCTTCGGTAAAAAAGAAGGAATAGTATGTATATGTATCACCCCTGGAGTCACCCGGAGGAAAGGATCCCGGCAAGACAAGGGCTGCAGCTCAGAAACTCTCCGCACAGAACAAATTGTTACAAGAAACACTGTTTTCAAGGTCAGTAACCACAAGGACAGGCTATGCATTAGTCTAAACGTGGGACCTGCTAAGAAATCCATGTCTAAATTTAGACTCCAACAGGGTACTGGAAACCGCAAGGGAGGATGAAGATGTTTCACTCCTTTCAGGAACGGGCCACATCAGGATGAGCTGACAAGGAACCACCATTCAACTGACCCCTGAAACAGGCGAGAGCTGCTACTTGTACCTTTAAGGAATTAAGGACCAAACCTTTATTCAAGCCATCCTGCAAAAATTCCAAAATGAGCGGGATCTTGGCCAAATGAGGAAGAGTACCTTGATCCTCACACCAGGCCTCAAACACTCATGAAACTTGCACATAGGCCAAGGAAGTGGAGAACTTTCTAGCCCTAAACAAAGTGGAAAAAATCTGCCACCGAGTATCCATGTTTCAGCAATTGAGCCCTGTCAAGGGCCAGACTGTATGACAAAACTGAGTTGAATCTTCATGAAGAACCAGACCCTGACTTAGCAGTTCCCTGGGTGCAGGAAGTTGAAGGGGAGAGTCCTCCAGAAGCTGCCGCAAATCTGCTTTCCACAGCCTCCTGGGCTAATCTGAAGCAACCAAAAGTACCATCCCTCTGTGGTGTTCGATCCTTCGAATCAATCTGCCCAACATGGGCCATGGAGGAAAGGCATACAGCAACTTGTCTTCCAGCCACTCCTGCACTAAGGCATCAATCCCCAATGACTTCAGATCTCTCCTGCGACTGAAAAATCGCAGAACTTTTGCATTGTAAGAAGTTGCCAGGAGGTCTAGGTGTTATGTTTGTGGACCCTTGACCCAGAGTAAAAGTCACCCACCTGAGGAATCGAGGTGCCTTTCGTCTCTGGAAGGTGGAAGTCCCAGTATCGTAACCCCTCAGTACCCTAAGCTGGGCTTCAGCGAGAACAGGGTACAGGCCAAGTACAACCAGACAGTGTCCTGGTTCCAGGCAGGGGTCAGTGTCCAATCCAAGGTCCAGGCAGGCAGCTGGCAAGGCAGGGTCAAGTCCAATCCGAGGTCCGGGCAGGCAGCAGGCAAAGCAGGGTCAAGTCCAATCCGAGGTCCGGGCAGGCAGCAGGCTAAGCAGGGTCAAGGCAAGCAGGAGTCAAACAGGAAACTGCAGCACCAGGAACAAAACAACCACTAGACCTGTTGTGAAGGCAATCAGTCCTTCACTGCAGGGGATTTAAATATCCCTCCTTGCTGACGTCTTCTTCCGGGGCCGGCCCCTACTTCGTGTCCCGGCCCCTTTAAGAGGCGGGGCTAACCGCGGGCCTGACGATGCTGCTCCTCGGAGGGAGGCCATCTTGCTGCCGCGGCCCGTGCGCTTCGGACCGCCGGGAGGGGGACCCGAGCCGACCTGGCTGGAGGAGGTAGGGGAGCCCAATCGCGTTTGCACGCGATCGGAGTTCACAACACTAGGATCGGGGGACCCCAGCGATCCAGAATCAACTGAAATATCTCGTCTGACAAGGCCCATTCTCCAGGGTCCAGAATCTCCCTGCTAAGAAAGTCTGCTCTTACATTGTCTTTTCCTGCTATGTGTGAGCCTGAGATCATCTGGAGATGCACTTTTGCCTATTCCATAAGCTGATCTATTTCCTGTGACACTTACTGGCTCTTGGTTCCTCCCTGATGATTGATATAAGCCACAGTGGTTGCATTGTCCGACATTATACGGACCGATCGACCCTGCAGCCTGTTACTGAACCGCAAATATGCCAACTGGACCGCCCTGGTTTCCAGACAATTGATGTTCCAGATGTTCTTCTGTATTCCAGTGCCCTTACGCTGTCAGCTTTTTTTTTTTTTTTTTTAATATTTTTTTTATTGACACTTTCCAAACAAACAATACAACAGGAATGTTGCTAATACATCCTTACATCCTAATAATCCTTAGGGATTGCCCCATCTGTTCGGAACTCTCTCCCTTGAAAAAGTTGCTGGCTGAAGTTAAAGCTGAATTAGCTTCAATAAAGAAAGTCTCACCCACTTTTAAAACCTAGCTCTATGGTACCGTAACACTTTACTATTTTTCCTGTACAGCCCAAGTTCGCTTATGTCCTGTTTAATGTAACTTTGGAACAACATTCCTTCAAGCCTCCGATTAGAACCCTGTCTCATTACGTTCAGAAAAAAACTTAAGACGTGGCTATTCCACCAAGCCTTCGATGATCCTCCAGACAATCCTTAGTCTTCTTTTTCCTCACTTGGACGTAGAAGATTAAAGTCCTCCAACCATTCAAACGAAGGACTCTGGCACTCACTGATTAAAGCATCTTTTGCTCTAATCCAAATTCCTTTTTGTATTATGCTTCTTTAATTACCTTTTGCCTTTAACTTTCTTCCAGCTCTTAAGCTTCCCAAGTTTTTTACTCCTTGTTAAATGTAACTTTACCTTATTCACTTCTCTTGTTAATTACTTTTATTTATTGCTTCAGTTATACCCTTGTTTTATGTAAACCGATCCGATATGGTTTTTTACTATGAAGGTCGGTATAAAAAAGTGTTAAATAAATAAATAAATAATACATCATGTAAATATGCACACATTACAATAAACCGTCTACATTATACCATAGTGTCCTTGGCTTTTCTGTTTCCCCCCCCCCCCTTCCCTCCCACTCCCTATGTGGTATCCATAATATCCCCATGACAGCTAGCCCTCCAAACCTTCCACCTTAAGACCTCACTCTATTTCTCAGTGTGGGCGTTTCCCCCATATTCCCTCACCGAATGCCCTTCCGAGAGAGTAAGCGACGGTCCCATTTTCCAATCATCATTTCTCTCCCTTATCACTATGTGTACTCAGTCCCCTTTAGTAAGTCTGATACCACCACAAAAACGGTTCCCAGGTCATAACATGCTTATCCATCTTATCTTGGTGTTGAGCTCTAATATAAGACCAATAGTGCATTTGCCAAAGTCTCTGCGTAACAGTAGTCAGGGTAGGCAGTTTCTCTGATTTCCAATGCACAGCTAACTGGAGACGTGCTGTACTAAGAATTTGATGTAACAAAGTCCGCTTGGGGCCTGTCCAGGTTTCCGGATATGCAGATAATAAGTATATCTCTGGGCGTAATACTACCCGGTTAGAAAACAGCTGGCCCACCAATTTCTGTATTTGTTGCCAGTATAGTTTAATTTTAGGACATAGCCACCATATATGCAGAAAAGTCCCTTCTTCTCCACAGTTCCGCCAACATTGTGCCCCTTGAGCGGGATATATTTTATGAAGTTTATATGGGGTAAGATACCATCTGGTCAGAATTTTGTAATTAGTTTCCGTTAGTTTAGTTGAAATAGATCTTTGTGACAGATTTTCGAAGCATTGCTTCCACTGAGTAGCTGTCCAATGCAATAATAACTCCTTCTCCCATTGCCCTGGAAAACGAGCCTCTATCGCTGTCGAGTCCCGCAGCCAAATGTATATATTGGATATTACTCCTTTTGCCCCCGCGCCGGGACTGCACATTGCTTCAAAGGCCGTCTTCTGTCGAATCACTCCTTGATGCAGGTGCGATGCCTGGATACAGTGTCTTAATTGCAGGTAATAATAAAATTCTGTTACTGGTATTCCATAAAGGCGCTGTAGTTCCTCAAACGGTAACATACCCTGTGCCCTCAGCACCTGCCCATAATGCCAGAGCCCCCACCGCCCCCACCTATTTGGTCTATTTCCCTCCTGGCAGACCCATGTATTATCTTTATACAAGCCAAGTGGAAGGAGAGGGGTAATCGGACTGGGACCCGTCAATTTGTATCGACATTTCTGCCATATTTTTACAGTAACTCGAGTAAAGGGGTTACACAGGTCCTTATTGGAACTGTTCCACGGCAACCCCCATACTCTATGTAACAGGGGCTCCCCCTTACACGAATCCTGTTCAAGCTTTGCCCATTGCTTCATCTCCAGCCCCTCTTTCCAATCATAGATAACTCTTAATTGGGCAGCTTGAAAGTACCTTGTGAAATTCGGGATCGCTAAGCCCCCCCGCTCTCTTGAGTTCCATAATATCTGTCGAGAGATCCGCGGTGGTCTCCTTTTCCAGATAAAGTGGAAAATTTTAGTATGTAGTTTTTTCAGAAATTTCGCTGGTATATCAATGAGCAGTGTCTGAAATAGGTAAAGCCATCTAGGCAGTACATTCATCTTAATAGTGGCCACTCTGCCCAACCAAGTCAATCTGTAGGGATTCCATATCTCAAGATCCCTACCAATTTGATCCATCAAGGGCACATAATTTAATTGGAACAATTGCGTCCAGTTCGCATGTAAAGTTATACCCAGGTACTTTAATCCCTGTTTGGCCCACTTAAAGGGAAAGTGGGCTTGAAGACTATCCTTTTGGCTCGCTGTGAGTGTTAAGTTCAAGAGTTCCGACTTAGTCATATTAACTTTAAAGCCAGAGAGACCCCCAAAGCTCTCCATCTCCCTGATCAAAATTGGTAGGGTCAATTGTTGGGCGGCGATGGAAAACAATATATCATCCGCAAACAGCGAGATTTTATATTGTTCCTCTCCACTAGGAATCCCTTTGATATCCCCCTGCTGTCGTATCCGAGCTGCAAAAGGCTCCAGGAATAACGCAAACAGCAAAGGCGATAGGGGGCACCCCTGTCGTGTACCCCTGCCTAACGCAAAAGGAGGAGAATAAATCCCATTAACCTTAATACATGCCTTCGGGGAAGCGTACATTGCCTGGAGCCAGGTGCAGTAGTTATCCCCAATGCCCATTTTTCTCAATACCGCAAATAGAAAGTCCCAATTCACCCTATCGAAGGCTTTTTCTGCATCTACCCCAAGTAGAACTGAGGGGACCTTCTGTGTCTGTGCTATCCACATTAAATTGACTACTTTCCGAATATTGTCCCCTGCCTGGCGTCCCGGTATAAAACCAGCCTGGTCCGGGTGTATAAGCAAGGGCATAACCATGTTTAGTCTATGGGCTAAAACTTTGGCCAGGATCTTTAAATCAATGTTAAGTAGCGATATAGGTCGATATGACCCACATACCGTTTTATCTTTACCAGGCTTAGGGATTACCGTGATACCAGCCAATTCCATTGTTTCAGGCAGGGTAATCGTGCTCAGTATATCATTATATACTGTTTGTAAGTGCGGGACCAGGGCATCTTTAAACTTTTTATAAAAGAGACCCGTAAACCCGTCTAACCCTGGTGCCTTTTGGGGTTTGAGGCTAGAAATAGCATCCGCTATCTCCCCTCTAGTAATAGGTTTATCCATAATCTGAGATTGCTGGCCAGTCAGGGCCGGCAACCGAACCCCCTGCAGATAGTCCTCAATCAAGTCCCTTGAAACCTGCGGTCCCGCTGTATACAATTCCTGGTAGAACTGAGCAAACCGATTCTGTATTCCTTTATTATCCCAGATACATTGTCCCTTTATGTCTTTAATCTTAAGTATGGTACTCTGTGCAATTTGTTGTTTTAATTGCCGGGCCAACAGCCTTCCCGGTCTATTACCCTCAATAAAATATGTCCCCCTCCGCTGATCCAGCTTATCCACTATCTCCCCATCCAGAATAACTTGTAGTTCATGCCGTTTCTTATCCAAGTCTCTAAGTGTACGCCACCCTCCATTTGTTTTATGTTTCCGTTCTAGCCTCTCTATATCCTGAAGTAGTTCCCCTTTCGCCTTTCGTTGCTCCCTGCGGTCAGCGGCTTCTTTAGCAATGAATTTGCCTCTCAGGACCGCCTTAAAGCAATCCCATACAGTCCTTGTAGGGATCGTCTCAGTCTCATTCAACTCGAAATATTCCTGAATATCCCGATGTAGGGCTTCACAAAACTTTGAGTCAGCCAGTACCCTCTTATTTAGCCTCCAGGACCTAGGTCTCGGTTCCTCCTGTACCAAGCCAAAGGTACCATAGATGCGAGCATGGTCAGACCATAAAATGTTCCCTATCATAGTGTCCTTACAGCACAAGTACCAGTGCTTACTCCCCAATAATAAATCAAAGCGGGAGTAGGTGTCATGAACTCTAGAATAGAAGGTATAGTCCCTCTCAGTGACATGTTGCATACGCCATATATCCACCAGTCCCCAATGTTCCATCAAAGCTTTCAAGCGTGCCCCTCGTTTCCAGTTACTATGGTCCAGCTTTGTATTTAAGAGAGTATTAAAATCCCCTCCCAATAATAGTGCTTCCTGGATAAAACCGCTTAAGGTTTGTTCTAATTGAACAAAAAACTCCCCTTGCTGCTGATTTGGGGCATATATAATGACAAACGTAACCAAAACATTATCTACTTTAGCCACCACCACAATAAATCTACCCTGCTTGTCTTTTTTACATTCCAATAATTCAACTCGGAGGCTTTTAGCTAACAAAATACCCACTCCCCCCGTTTTTTTACCCTCCCCATTAGATGCTAACAAAATGTGGGGGAATGCGGGATCTTTCAGCAGTTTCTCATCTTTTCTGAGTAAATGTGTTTCTTGTATAAAATATATTGAAGCTTTTAATGCCTTTGCTTCATTGAATAATAATTGGCGCTTTCTGGGGTGGTTCAGCCCCTTCACATTTAGGGACACCACCCTTAAGTCAACCATCACATCCCGTTCTCCGCTCCTGCTTCAGTTGCCTGTCCATAAGCATACGCAGTGTACCGCTAGAATAACTCCCAACAGACCAGTAGATACCACATAACCCCCCCTATAATTCCCTCCCCTCCCCCCCCTCCTCCCCATTCATCAATAATGAGGTCAGTACCCTCATTCTTTCCAATAAGGAGGAATGACATCAACCAGTGTAGCGTGTATTATACACTTATTAAACCATGCTATCTACCTATGCAAAATTCAGAAACTGACCCTCTCCAGGCCCCCAACCCTCATTAGAACATTGCCCCCAACACCCGCAACTTATTCAGTCTCTCCACATTACGAACAGCGGGGAAATGAACTCAGTCTAATTTTTATAACTCGCTTTTCCCGACCAGTCTGCTGTATCTTCAGCTCCTGAGATGATCCCTGAGTGCGCAGCCTCTCCTTCTGCCAGGATCCGATCAGCTGGCAGCATCCGCTGGGCGCTCCTTATTACCTTCCTGCCTTCGCAGCCTCTTCCCTCCTTTTCCAGCACATTGCCATCTGGGACCAGGCTCAGATCTACCTATCTGATCACCCATCTCATGCCCTTTTATGGCTATGCCATGTTGCCTCAAAAATTTTTCTGCCACATCTGGGCGCTTTGCCATGCAGGAATCGCCAGAGATATTGAACAATATCCCAAACAGATACAGCCATCTATAGCGTATGTTCTCTGCCCGCAGTGTTTCCGTAATACATTTCATCTCTCTGCGCTTCAGTAACGTGACTGAGGACAAGTCATTAAATATTTGGATGGCCGATCCCCTCTATTTAATCTGTCCCATACCCCGTGCCTTAGTCATAATTAGCTCTTTGATGGGGAAGTTATGAAGGCATGCCATGATGTCACGGGGTTTATTGTTAACCGGCTTACCCAGGGCTCTGTGCGCTCTGTCGATTTCAATGTTCTCTTCCACCGGTTTTTGTGTTTCTGCCCCCAGCACTGCACGGCAAATATCCTGCACCAGGGCCACATAGTCTAGGGTCCCCTCCGTTTCTGGGACCCCCCTGATGCGGATGTTACATCTCCTCTGCCGGTTTTCTAATTCTTCAATTTTAGTTATCAGCTCTTCCTTGGCCAATTGTAATTTCTGTAGCTCAGCGCCATGTTGTTGCAGAGTCTCCGCTTGTTCATCAGCTCCCTGTTCCACCACGTGGAGCCTCTCTCCCAACTCCTCCACTTCTACCCGGAGAGCCCCCATGCTGTCCTTAATTTCTGCTTTTAATGTTTGTATGATCTCTTTTTTACTTCCTGGGGCCACGTTTTTATCTCGTGAGCTGTCAGAGTGATTCCAGGACTCAGATCAGTTTTTTCCCCCGTGCCCGGGTCCTCCGCCTCCACCATTTTGTCTTCTTCCTCCTCACTCCGTTTACTCTGGCGCGCTTCTGAACCGCCGTAGGAGAATTCTGTCAAATCTATTGCCCTCCGTCGAGTCGCCATCACCTGCCCCCGTGCAAGCAATTGGTCCGGGCAGCAAGAGGGTCAGTTTCGCTATCTTTTTAACTCGTTTTAGTGCGGGGCTACACGGAGCTCTGCGTTTAAGCTGCCGCTCGCATCGGGTGACGTCACTTCCTCTACGCTGTCAGCTTTTGACAGTGAGCTCCCCAACCAAGGAGACTTGCATCTATTGTCAGTAACAGCCAGTCTGGTGATGCTAGGGAAACTCCCTTCCTTAGATGAGCCTCCTGCAGACACCACTGGAGTTGGGAGGAGACTTCCACAGGCAGGAAGAGCCAAATCAAATAGTCCTGAAACTACGGGTTCTACCGAGACAGCAGGGAGTGCTGAAGAGGACGCATTTGTGCCCTCATCCACGGGACTACTTCTAAGATTGCTGCCATTAAGCCAAGTACTTGCAAGTAGGACCATATGGTCTGGCAGATTGTTCAATAACAGACGGAGCTGTGTCATCAACTTCTGAATGCCTGCTTCCGGCAGGAAAACCTTGCCTTGCCTCATGTTGAACCGAACCCCAAAGTATTCCAATGACTGAACAGGCTGAAGACTGCTTTTGGTCAGATTCACTATCCAGCCAAGCTCTTGCAACAGGGAGATTACCGTATGGGTCACTCTGCAGCTCTCTTCTAGCAATTTAACTCGAATCAGCCAGTCGTCCAAATATGGGTGTACGAGGATCCCATCTTTTCTCAATTCTTCTGCCACTACCACCATTACCTTGGAAAAAGTCCTTGGGGTGGTAGCCAGACAAAAAGGCAGGACCCTAAACTGTTAATGGCATCTCAGAACTGCGAATCACAGAAAATATTGATGCTCTAGTCAGATGGGAATATGAAGTTATGCCTCAGACAGATCCAAAGAGGTCAGAAACTCCCCCGACTGCATAGCCATTACTACAGAGTGCAATGTTTCCATATGAAACTGCATCACCCGCAAATGATGGTTGACACCTTTGAGATCCAGGATGGGACAAAAGGAGCCCTCCTTCTTGGGCACAATGAAGTAAATGGAATATAGACCTACATTTTCTTGAGATCTGGGCACTGGAACCTTGCCAATGTAGTTTCCTCTGCCTGCTTCTTCTATGATGAGTGGCAGAAAGACACCATGAATATGTCCTGAGGAACACTGAAACTCCAGCGCATATCCTCATATCACCACCAGGACCCATTGATCTGATGTGATCTTGACCCACCTTTGATGAGAGAGAGAGGCATTCCCCTATCTCCTGTTCCAAGGGGTGGCTCGGCAAACTTTCATTGGGAGGGTCGGGAGGTTCCACTCTCTGAACCTGCACCCCTTCTTGGCTGTCGGGAATGAAAGGACTGAGACCTACAAAAAGGTCAAGTTCTCTGAAGGGTTGTTCCTATATAGGGACGAAAAAGCCTGGATCCTCTAGTATGACCTCTCATGTTAAAAAAGCATGGCATCTGCTTCTTATCCTCTGGCAAATGCGGAACCAGGGATTTGCCCCACTTAGTGGCTAATTTTTCCAACTCGATCCCAAATAAAAGCAAGCCTTTATAGGGTAATTTGGTAAGGTTAGCCTTGGAGGTCGCATCGGCCGACCAATTTCTCAGCCATAATTGACATATGGCTTAGTGAAATCAGAAGAAGGCAATTCTCCCTGAGGCTCCAAACAGCGCTGGCACAAGTTAGTGGGATACTTAGGCTTCTTAGGTTTACGCTGACAGTGTGCTTAAGTGGTGGCCAGAGGCATTTGCCTAGCTGCTTTTTTTATGTCCAAAAACACTAGGCGTCCAACCTAGGCATCCAAAAATTAGGCATCTAACACTTAGGCGTCACACCTAAGTGTCCCAATGCCTCGGCATCCAAAACTTAGGCATCCTAAAACTAAGCACCATAAAACAATTTAAATGCACAATGTAACTTGGGTGCACAGGCAAGCGTGGGGCCACTTAAGGCACTGCTTAACTTAGATGCAAGGAAATCATGGCCCTTCTTAGCATCTAAAAGCTGAACGCACAGTCTGGAAGCACAGCTAGAAGCACACGCCGAACTGACAATCCTGTAGACGGCAGTCTAAGAAAAGTGTGCAAAATGTCATCGTAGTCTACCACACAGCATGCAGCGAAAAAGCCTGAGAGTGGGTGCCTAGCCTACAGAGGCTGCTTAACCTGCCATGCTGCCCACGTCCCTTAACCTCCCATGGAGCAGGCCGAACGTCAGAACGGCACATCGAGCATGGAGACCAGGTAAAAAGGAGGAAGCCCTATGCTAGAAAAGCCTCTTTTTACGTTTCTGTAATATATATTTTCTTTCTTTTTTTTTTTTAAACTTACCTGAGCTCAGCCTTACCTGGCTGAGTACAGAGACGGTCTCTGGCTGCAGGGGGAGAGGGCATATGCCATCACCACTGCGCCAGGCTTCCTGCACCCGCTGCCTTTCAGCTGCTTAAGCAGCTAAGTCCATGCCGGCTGAAAAACCAGCTACTGGTCCAAGGCACTCATTTGAGGGACCACGGAAATCACCTCAGGAATTTTAAACTGAAGTAAGGATCTTTTTTTTTTTTGGTATCTCTGAAGGAGAGCAGGGCAATGTAATATCCTCAATTCTCCTTTTACAAAATGAAGCAAATCCCCAGTAGGGAGATGCACGTCCACCATCTGCTGGAGATGAAGAATACTGGCACTGATATCACTGCAGGGGTATATATATATATATATATATATATATATATATATATATATATACTGTGACATCAGTTTGCTCCGTCTCCATCTGCTGGTAGAGGTGCATAACCACTTGTTCTGGATTCATCTGACTGGATACTAAGAAATAGTACTTTATCTACATTTGCCAAATTTCCAGTCAACTCTTATAATATTATAAATGGCTGATGAAAATTCACTGCAATGCAGCAGGTTAATTTAATATTAACGATTAAACTGCCTACCCTGAACCTTACCTGGGATTTACCTTATTTTTAAAACAAATACACTAACATGTCATAACATACTTTAAATAACCATACTGGAGATGAGTGCCTTCTTCTCTGTACTCCACTGTGTATTTCTGGGATTTCAGAGCACTGGCCAGGTACCTTCTGCTCTCTCACTTAGTCAAATCCAGACTAACTGAGCTCTCCAACTGCCACACTGGGAAGATCAGTGCTCCTGTGATGATCTCAGATAAAAAAAAGTTCTAAGAGGCATTTTAGGACCAGTTGTAATATACTTTTAACCTATGGACACCCCCCATCTTAGTATGAAGTTGTAGTAATGGATGTTTGAGAATTTTGAGGCATAGTTTGAAATTGAGATGAAATCTAAATTTCTTTATCAGTGAAAAACGTAATTGTGTCAGTCCACTAGCCCCTTCACATAATTTCCTTCCAGAACTGGCTCACAAAATGGTATCACTAGCTCATTTGCACAAACTCAGACACTTTCCTCAGGACTCTAGTGACAAAATGGATTTTTTTCTCTTTTACTGAAAAAAATTGTTTTGGAATCCAAATTTTTCTCTTCCAAATAATTTGAAAAGGCTTTTGAAGTGATTCACAGCATTTTCCAGTGTTTCAGATTCCCTCTTTACTGTAAAAACTATTTACTATGACTCCACAATATATTTACAAATTCCCACACATACTTTCATTAAAATAAAATATGTAGAGGGTCCTCCAAGTCCTACTTTAGAGTTTGCTGGCATTTTAGTCCCAGACTTTTCACCTTTTTACACTATTTATGTATTTAAAAATTTTGTATACCGTGAATTGGTCAGAATTCTGACCGTCTAGATGGTTCACAATTAACATACATAATTAAAATAACAATACAAATAAAAACATAACATATACTACGTTTCCAACATTGACTAATGAGGGACTGTTGAGGGAGCAGTAGTGTTACTTTAAAATTCAACTGATTTTGTAAGCCAGGGTAACAAAAAATCCCTAAAAACTTATTTCAACTCTTTCTTATTGGCTGTCAATTGAAGTTCTTCGGGAATAGAGTTTCAGAGGATGGGTCCCACAACAGAGAATGCTCGTTTGTGTATTAACGCTCAACTTGCTGTTTTTATGGATGGTACTTCCAGGATACATTTGTCCATTGATCGAAGTTGTTTTGTTGGCTTATATATTCATAATAATGAACAGAGCCAAACTGAATCAGTATTATATAGGAGATTGTGGATTATGATTAGTACCTTATATGAAATACGGTAGGATATGGGTAACCAGTGGAGATGTTGTAATACTGGTGTAATATGGTCTCTTCACCGGGCGACAAACCTGACATACTAGCCATTACTGAAACATGGCTAAAGGACTCGGATACCGCCCTCATCAACCAACTCCCAATAGAAACATATGACATCTTCTCTATCCCCAGGCCTAAAAAAAAAGGAGGAGGTCTCCTCCTAGCAGCAAAAAAGGCCTTCAAAATTAGACCCAAACCCCCCCACCACACAAGCTAGAAATCAGCCTATTCACTGCACCCAACCTGCAAATCTGCCTAGCTTACGCCCCCCCCAGGGCTTCTTGAAAAGAACCCTTCCCTCCTAATAGAATACATCTCCAAAAACTCCAGCAATTATCCTTGGAGACTTTAACATCCATGTTGATGCTACACCTATGACACCCCCCTGCGACTCCATCATCACTGCACTAGATGCTCTAGGCTTCACTCAAGTAATCTCTAACCATACACACAAAACAGGCCACACCCTAGACCTCATATTCACCAATAATCAAATTCAAACCAACTCACCCTCATGCACCCCTATTCCATGGTCTGATCACTACCACATTGACATTACCTGCACTATAAATAATACCTCTTCACCCATTCAAGCCAAAAAAAACATACAATTCAGATGTAACTGCAAACAAGAAGACTTAGTAACAGCCCTCTCAACGGAACTCAATAAGCTTGACTTAACTGATGTGGAAACTGCCCTCGCCTCTTGGAACCACAATACCATTTCAATAGCTAACAAGCTCTGCCCCATTCAATTGCGTGTGATTGACCCAGTTAAAAGAAAAAAACAATCCTGGTATACCCCTGAGCTAAAATCCATGAAACACAACCTTAGAAAACTGGAGAGAAACTGGCATAAAAATCCCACCCCTGCACAGCTAGCTATTTTCAGATCTTACCTCCACACATATAGAACAACTATCGATAAAACAAAAAGAGACTTTTACGCTTGTAGAATCCACCACCTCCAATTCAATCCTCGTGCCCTATTCGAATTAATAAACAACTTAACGAAATCCAGTCCAAATTTCACACCAGACACAGACGATCAGGGCAAATGCGAGGACCTAGCTACCTTCTTCCACAGGAAAATAGACAACATTATGTCTCGCTTCCCCGCCACACAAGCCTCCACGGATTTCCATTTTGACAACACCACTGCTTGACTACCTGCACTCAAAACCACATCCTCATTAGAAATTGAATCCATCATAAAAAAATGAGACCCTCCACTCACCCATCAGACACCATCCCAATAAAAACCCTCCTCACCATCCCCAACATTATCGCCAATCCTATTTCGAATATCATCAACAGATCCATCTCACTTGGCAATGTCCCTAAAAATCTTAAACATGCCATTATCAAACCTATTTTGAAAAAACCTACACTTGATCCATCCGACCTCACCAACTATCGCCCCATTTCGAACCTGCCCCTCATAGCTAAAATCCTAGAAAAGTCAGTCAACCGCCAATTAACCGAATACCTGGATGAACACAACATTCTCTCACAGTCACAATACGGCTTCTGCCGACATCACAGTACTGAGACATTACTTATCTCTATCTCCGATTACATACTCAAAAGCCTTGACAAAGGTCTCTCACATATCTTGATCCTCCTTGATATTTCATCCGCTTTTGACACGGTCAACCACAAAATTTTATCAGAACGCCTCACTGACATTGGCATTACAGGATCAGCCCTCCAATGGTTCCAATCCTGCCTGCAGGATAGACAATACAGTGTCCAAATTGGCAACTGTACATCTAAACCTATCGCCCTCACACAAGGTGTTCCGCAAGGTTCCTCCCTCTTATCCACTCTTTTCAACATTTACCTTCTCCCACTCTGCAAACTACTATCCAAATTAGGTCTCCCGCATTTCATCTATGCTGATGATGTGCAAATCCTTATACCTGTAACTGACATACTTCACAAAGCTACCGAAACCTGGAACTCCACCCTCTCGGTCATTAATACCCTCCTGACAAACAACTTCCTCGCACTCAACACTGCCAAAACTGAGCTCCTCTTTATCTCACCCCAAAACATTTCCCCACCCCTTCAGGCAATCAACACATCCCATTCCAACACCCCCCCCTCCCCAACATGTGTGCAGTCTCGGCATTATAATCGATAACCACTTTACCTTCAAAAAATTCATCAATAACACACTTAAAGCCTGTTACTTCAAACTGCACTCCCTAAAAAAACTAAAACCCCTACTACACCTCAGCGACTTTCATACCATTCTACAAGCATTCATTCTATCAAAAATTGACTACTGTAATGCCTTGCTCTTAGGCTTACCCAAAAGCACATTGCAACCGCTTCAATTACTCCAAAATGCGGCTGCCCGTATCTTCACTAACACCCATAAAAGCGACCACATCACCTCTGTACTCAAACACCTGCATTGGTTACCAGTTACAGCAAGAATCACATACAAATCCCTCACTCTCATCCACAAAGCCCTCCACAACCAAAACATGCACTGGTTCAAAGAACATCTCACATTTCACAACACAAACAGACCCACCAGACAGCAACACCGAGCAACACTGCATATTCCATCACCCAAACAGACTAAGCTTGGCTCCACTAAAGCTCGGGCCTTCTTCTTAGCCGGACCCGCCCTATGGAACAAGCTCCCTTCTTCCCTACGTCAAGAAGCATGTCAAAAAAAATTTAAACAGAACTTGAAAACCTGCCTCTTCAAACAAGCATACACCTAACAGCACAGCTTCCCCTCTACTTGACTCTTACCTGCCTCACCCCTACCCCCCCTCTCTACCCCACTAGTCTTAGCCCTCACACCCTAACCTCCTGCCCTCCTTCCTCCTTTCAACCCCCCCAGTTTGTCCTCCTCCCCTAATACCCCTATCTGCTTTTTGTTATATATTATGCTAGATAACTTGTCAATAGTTCAGTCTTTATTGTATTTTATTGTATTTTATTAACTGTTATCTTACTGTTACTTAATGTTATGCTCCTAGTTCCGTGTTTCAATGTAAAGCCCGTTGCACTGAATTTCGATTATTGTGAACCGATGAGATGTTCCCAACGTTCATCGGTATATAAAAACTACTAAATAATTAAATAATATCTGGGCTGTGGCGTTTTGTATAAGTTGAAGAGGATGAACGGATGAAATGGGTAGGCCTAAATATAAGGAATTACAATAGTCTAAATTGTCAATATCAATGCTTGAGTAACTGAGCGAAAATCAGATGGGAATAGCAGAGGTTTTAATTTTTTTAACATTTGTAATTTAAAAAAGGACTTTTTAACTATGGCTGAGATGTTGTTGGCCATGGATAGTTTTGAGTCAATAAAGATACCTACATTTTTAGCATACGGTTTTTATAGGAATGACCTGTCCTTCAAACGTGAAAATATTGGGAGGCTGATGACATGAATCTGGTACTGTGGAAAGAAAAATCAGTTCTGTTTTCGAAGCATTCAGTTTCAATCTATTATGAGATAGCCATGTTTTTATTGTAGATAGATAAAGTTGAAGGAGAGAGAAAGTTTTTTTCCAAGTATCTGAAAAAGGAATGATGAATTGAATGTCATCCGCATGAAGTTTAAAGCATAAATCTAGCCCTGATAGAAGATAACATAGAGGTAATAAGTTTATATTGAAGAACAGTGCAGAGAGTGAAGAACCTTATGGGGGACTCCAGACTTTGTTGTATACCATTCAGATCTAGAATTTCCAATGTTAATGCACTGTGGTCGTTCTGTTATAAATGATGTGAACCATTTCTGCTCATCTCCAGAGCAGAGCCTCTGAAATCTCACAAAGCCCCTCCAAAAACACAAGATGTATTTAGTTAGGCATCTCTGACCTGGCCGATATGGATCTTCAGGTCCATCTTAGGCACTTTGGGGAAACTGTGGGTACCTGTTCTAATTAGGGTGACCAACTGCCCAGTTTTCGAACAGACAGCTCGGTTTTCCAGCCTGTTGTACAGTATCCAGTTTCAAGTGTAACCGGACACTATAAATCCAGTTCAGGCTAGGCCAGGGGGCCAATCAGTGGTGGCAGCCTGGCAGCGCTCCAATCACCTGCCTGTTTTTGGGGCTCAGTTGACTCTCCTCGTCCTCTGCCTCTCCCACAGCTGTGCTGCACTTGTTGCTACTTCAGTTCCTGCTGTCTTCTTAGGAGTTGCAGAGGAAGAGGAGAATTAAACCCGAGTCCCAAAAACAGGCAGGCAAAATCTTCCTAGGGAAAAATCAATGCTCGATTTAAAAGGGGGAAAAAAAGGGGGGGGGGGGGGACGGCTGAGGCCAGCCTCCTGCCCCTCCCCCCCAAGTGTCCGGTCCTGCTTCATGGAAAAGTTGGCAACCCTAGTTCCAACTGGGATATTTTGGTTTATTCTGGGGCTCTAAACCACCTGTGCTCTTGTCAGGAGCTTCTATTTACATTTCCCCAGGCTTTGGTTTTTCTCTATTTTATGTTTTTAAGGTATTTTGAGCATTTTTAAGATCGATTTTGGCAGCATCTAATTGAGGCTTTAAAACCAAAGTGGGAGCTCATGCAAGCTTTCTCCACCTAGAATCTTCCCTTTTTTAAAATATGTTTTTGTTGCTCAGATCCATTTTTATACACTTTTAAAAGTTCTTCTGACTTCTGTAAAACCAGGAAGTATCTCCTCCCAGGTCACCTCTGGGTTGATGACCCACATGTCAATTCTCCTGCAACTTTATTGTATACACACTGCCAGCTTCTAATACAGTACTAATCAGCTGATGGCTGTCCTTGAGCTGCAGTTATAGGGTAAGAAACTCTTGTAGCTACTTCTTTTTATTTTCTCTCTCTTAGTTTCTCTCATCTATTACAGCACCATGCAAAAACAAAAACAAATACTTTTTTCTTGCTGCACTGGCCACAACAGTTTCAGTGTCAGCATTTTCTCCAGTGTTTTCAGTAAGTATTCTAGGGACCATGACAGCCTCAGTGAGTATGCAGAATTCATAGCATTCAGACAGAACCATAACAGATCTCTAGCAGTTCTCTCTCTTTCCAGGAACTCAGGATACATTCATGTGAACCATAACAACACTCCCAGTCATCAGATTAACTGCAGCACAGGGAGGGGAGCAGGAGCTCTCATAGCGCCATGCCTACCTGCCTCTGAAGCCATCCGAGGCTCTTTTGACTGCATTTCTAACTTTTTTTCTCTCCCAGGTTTTTCTTTTTGCTCTCTCTCTCCTCACAGGTCTCCCACAGAGTTGGTTCATGCCCCTCCCCCATTTGTTCACCCCTGGGTTAGTATTCATAACCATATGTAGATTTCTTTATCAAATAAATTATACATCACATAGAGGAATAAGGGGAAGCCTCCATGGATGAGTATGTTTTGGAATCAGACCCCCTGCATGAGTGATTTTATGACTGAGATACTAAAGGGAAAATTCAGAACAATCCTGAACCTAAGATATTTGAAGTTAAAGTGATCACTCTAAAATAAAGAGATCAAATATCAACCTCCCCACAGGACTTCCAGGCGCATGGGAAGGAACCTGCAGGCCTGCAGAGTTTTCCTGTAAAAAATCAATTCCTCAGTGGGGGCTGCAGGTGCAAACTCCCCACCGGGAAAAAGCTGTGGGAATTAAAAATAAAACTTGCTGCACATATCTTGCAGGACCATCCTGGCCCCATCTCAGCGCAGTCCCTTTTCACTGCGAAGGGGGTGAGGGCAATTTTTAAAGACCAGTTCTCCACAGGTGAACACTGGTTTATAATCCAGTTGCCCTGTCTGTCATTGAATCCCTTGGAAAGCTGTCCTCACAAAGATTTAACAGAGACCTTTTTATTAAACTCACCACCAGACATAGTTTTGTGCTTCTCTGTCACCTTTTTATGACTCTACCATATCACCCCCTCCTTTCCCATTTACACCACCATTGTAATGTAACCTGTGATTCATTTAGTTGTTCATTTTTATTCTTCAACCTTCTCATTTTGATTTCACCTCAGGCAGGGAGAGTTAGCTCCTGAAAGGTAATCAAGAAATGTGTTGTTAGTCCAATAAAAAGGTATCACCGTATACTTTTTGTTTGCTGCTTTATTTCCTCGTGCATGAAGGAAAGAAATTAGGAATCATCTCCTTGTTGATAATACATCTGAGTAGAGTAACATTATTTTATCTATAACATCTGCCATTCGACATGTGTCTTGGTGTAAAATATGTTTTCTCCCACTAGCTAAACAGGAAGGCTGTGAAACTGCTGCCATAAGAGACAACCTTCTCAGCACCTGTTATTTATAATTCTGTGTTTATGAGTGATTTATTACACTTACCTATAAAGTTAAAACATTATGGGAAAAACAAATATCCCCATACTTTAAAGAATGACTCTCCCTAGAGATTCTTAAAATTAAACTACTATACAAACACTATAAAACTACTATACAAACACATAAAACAAATAACTTCTTAAGGAAATTAAAGGTCAACATTTTATATATGCAAACATTCTCTGTAGTTTTCTGTAAGCTTTGAAAACTTTCTTCAGTATTATCACACTGAAGTCCAAAAAATATATTTGTCTAAGCTTTGCTGTTTTATTCCCCACCTACTTCTTATTGTTCTCTTTTATTATTACTCTTTTCTTTACTTTCTCACCTCATGAGAGGTCTTGTAGATGTGAATCGGTTATTTACACTTTCGAATAATAGGACTAGGGGGCATTCCATTAAGTTAGCAAGCAGCACATTTAAGACTAATCGGAGAAAATTATTTTTCACTCAAAGTACGATAAAGCTCTGGAATTTGTTGCCAGAGGATGTGGTTAGTGCAGTTAGTGTAGCTGGGTTCAAGAAAGGTTTGGATAAGTTCTTGGAGGAGAAGTCCATTAATGGCTATTAATTAAGTTTACTTAGGGAATAGCCACTGCTATTAATTGCATCAGTAGCATGGGATCTTCTTGGTGTTTGGATAAATTGCCAGGTTCTTGTGGCCTGGTTTGGCCTCTGTTGGAAACAGGATGCTGGGCTTGATGGACCCTTGGTCTGACCCAGCATGGCAATGTATTATGTTCTGATGTTCATAAGGACATAAGATTTGTAAGATTTGCCATACTGGGTCAGACTAAAGATCTATCAAGCCCAGCATCCTGTTTCCAATAGTAGCCAATCTGAGTCTCAAGTACCTGGCAGGATCCCAAAAGGTAAATTGATCGCTTATCCCAGGGATAAGCAGTGGATTTCCCAAAGTCCAACTTAATAATGGTTAATGGACTTTTTACTCCAGGAACTTGCACAAACTGTTTTTTTTTCCAGTTTTTATTTGTCAAAATTTTTTTACATTAATACAAAGAAAAACCTTTGCATAGAAAATCCGAGAATTTACATTGATATTGTTTCATAACTGACATAATTTTTTCTTTCAAAATACAAAAGAAATTCAAAGAACTTAAAACATATCGTAAATCTCTAACTTATGTAGGAAAATGAGAGGAAAAAGAAAAACAAGGAGAACATTAAGAAACAAATATTATCTTTACATTAGGCTGCAAATATATCAGGCATTTCTATTTTGGATCCCACCCTACGGTTCACAGGTTATTACGTCCGAGCCTCCAAAAAGACCTGCAGTTGTTCTGGACTGAAGAATATATATGTATTCCCCGAAAGTTTTATAATGCACTTACAGGGGTACCGTAGAACATAGGTACCCCCTAGTGTCAAAATCTCGGGAATCATAGCTATAAACCTTTTCCTACACTGTTGCGTGGACTTTGTTAAATCTGGGAATATACGAACCTGACCTCCCAAGAATAATACATTCACATTTTTAAAATAATTCTTCATAATTAAACCAGTATCATTTTCTGAGAAAAACGTTACAAATAAAGCAGACCTCCCAATTATTTCAACCCCTGGGGTTTCAAGAAAATTAGACAGATTAAACATATCTATCCCTAAATTAGGTAATACAGGAGTGCTTCTTTGTGATAAGAAGAAAAGTTTCTTTACCGAAGGAACTTTTTATGGGGGCAATTTCAGGATCTCTACAACATAATTCTTAAATGTCTGAAAAGGTAACTCTCCCATCACCTTCGGGAAATTAAGGAGTCTCAGGTTTAAGTGTCTTAAATAATTTTTAACTGACTCTAGTCTTCTCAACGATGAAGATCGCTCATTAACAGAAACGACACTCATTTCTTGTAATTTTTTAAACTTCTTCAGTTACCTTCATAATAGTGTTTGCTTGATCTAGTTTTTCTTGTTGATGGTCAACTTCGAGTGTATCCATTCTTTTCGATATTGCCTCCAGTTTGCAGGCCTGGTCATTGAGGTTCACCGCCATTCCTGCAACCAAGTCCCAAAGGGCGTCGAGGGCTACAACCACTGGTTTCACAATTCTTAATGGGGTATACGAGCTACTCCCTTGCTCCACGGCATTTCTGCCTCTCTCCGCTGGTATCGAGTGTCTGATTCCCTCACTCTCCACTCCACTCTCCAGGGTCTCAGGAAGAGCTATGGTTGCTCCCCCCTCTGCTCCGAGGCCAACAGCACCTCCCATCTGAACATGCCCGATGACTTCACCAACCGGCATCTCAGCAATCATGACTTCGGGCAGTGGTGGTGCTCTGGGGTCGAGAGGCATCAAGGATAGTTCCCCTGGTGAGTATGGGGCTCCTTTCCCTTCCTCTCCAAAGGGGTTAGACGTCCTCATTCCTGATAGCTGAGTTGCATATTGAGATATTAAACATTGCCCCTCAGGATTCTCCGGTCCGGGAGGAAAGACTCTGATCTTTCCTTTTCTTTTATGTGGCATTTTGAATAAACAACCAACAGGAAAGACAATAGGAAGAGGCACAGATAATAGAGCAAGTTAACATGCGATCTTTCCAGCAGCCATCTTCATCCCCAAACTGTTTTTAAACGATAAGAACATGCCATACTGGGTCAGACCAAGGGTCTATCAAACCCAGCATCCTGTCTCCAACAGTGGCCAATCCAGGCCATAGGAACCTGGCAAGTTCCATAAACTAACTCTATCCCATATTACTGTTGCTAGTAATAGCAGTGTCTTTTTTCCAAGTCAACTTAATTAATAGCAGGTAATGGACTTCTCCTCCAAGAACTTATCCAAACCTTTTTTAAACCCAGCTACCCTAACTGCACTAACCACATCCCCGGGCAACAAATTCCAGAGTTTAATTGTGCACTGAGTGAAAAAGATTAGTTTTAAATGTGCCACATGCTAACTTAATGGAGTGCCTAGTCCTTCGTGATGCAGCACAAACCAGCCAGGGGCGAGATAAGCCTGGGTGTAGTAAGAAAAAGCCAAGCGGTACCAGAGACAAACAGCAGAAGGACTATTTCTGGCCATCCCATTCCAATCTGGGAGGGTGGCGTTAGCCTTCCTCCCGACAATATTCAATATTCAACTGTGGTACTGCATCCCGCAGGGCCACACTAATTGGCCTGAACAAGAGTCACACAAGATGTGCGGTGACATATCTGTCCAGAGGTGCTTTCTCAAGTTCCGAGCTTTAAATAGAGGGGGGGGGGGGGGGGGGGGGGCAGGGGTTCCATTGCCAGGTGTGCTCCCCTGGCCAAACGAATCAGAGGCTAGGAAGGAGGGGGAAGGGGACCATAACCCTGGCAAGGAGGCTTCGGGGTTGTTCCCGTCTGCCCAAGCAGGACCCCGAGGCTCGTGGCTGACTAAGGGCGGGAACACCTCACTTCTCCCGTAGACACGCTCCGTGGAGGGCGTGCGCCACTGCCCGTAAACAAAAGCCTAAATATGCAGTGCTAGTGAAGGCTGGGGTCCACCGAGAACCTTGCAAAGTCCTTCCGCTATTGCCCATTTCCAGACAAATTCATCCAGCATATCCTTGGCTACAGCATGTTCGTATTCAGCAATCACCCTGGCCCACACCACGCATCGGAAAAGGAGCATGCAGTCTTCTAGGGCACCACCTTCCGTTGCCACAGTCCATGTCCGATGGATAACATGTTTTGCTGTGGCTACGAGGCAGTTGACTAGGCGGTCCCTGGCCCGCAATCTCTTGTTGGCCGAGGCAGTATGGCCATAGATGAATAGGTGAGGGCTAAATTGCAACCAGAAGCACAGGAGGAGGGCTTTCAATTCTGCGAGGAATGGTGTTAACCGGGGACACTGGAGGAAGATGTGCCCCAGGGTGTCTTCCTCCCCGCAGAATACGCACCCTCCTCCTGATCCCCGGATGCGCGCCAACAGGCTGCCCGTTGCGATGGCCCCATGGGCGATGCACAAGCTCAAGTCAACAGTGGGCTTCAGGATCAATTCCAAATAGAACTGTTCCCACCGGGGCTTTTGCGCACCGCCCAGTACCCTCCATCAAGGGGTGTCTAAGCGGCTAGAGAAGGTAGTCTGGTGCACCTGGTGATGTACCAGATCATGCATCGCCTTCTTTGGGACATCCCAGAAAGGCACCCGCTGGAGCGTATCCAGCCTGCTGAGGCTGTGGTGTGGGGGACAGGGAAGTCGAGGGGGTCCTTGTTGTTGTTGTGGGGGGCCAATAAGCAGGTCCGGGAGAACAGAGGGAGGGGTGGGAAGGGGTGGGGACTCCCGGCCTGAAGGACTCCCTCGGATGGGCTGGAGAGGCCGGGGGTGGGGGTAAAAAGGCCCCGTATCTCTCTGAACAATTGACCGGCTACGTACGGGTGCTCCATGCCCATGCGCTGGGCCAGCACTTCTGGGGACACCCAACATCGCCGGTCTGCGCTCAGGAGATCTCCGACCCGTGTGGTCCCGGACTCTATGAGCCATCGGCGCACTGAGGGGACACCAGGGCATCCAGAACCAGAGCGGGGTTGTGAATAAGGGGCTCTTCTGGAGTATCCAAACTCAGGGGAGCAGAGGGATCTCGTGTTCCGGAGACCATCCTCCAGGCTTTGAAAATATCTTGGTAGAAGACTGGCAGTGACGGTAAGTCGCGCGAGTACACTTCCATATCGATCACTAAAAGCTGCCAGTCGTACCGCAACCCACCCACTTGCTGGAGAAAAAAAGCCCCCAGCGGGCGCCACTGCAGAGGTGGGTCTGCATACAGGAATGTCCGCAAGGCCTGGAGCCGCAGGGTGTGGACTCTGCATCTTATGTCCACCAACCCTTGCTCTCCCTCCCTGAGGAGGAGCCCCAGGATACCTGCGGAGACCCAGTGCCTCCTCCCGGCCCAGAAGAAGTCCAGCAATTTCCTCTGAGTCCGGGAGATGAACTCCGAGGGCGGCCTCAGCTGGTTCACCACTAAGGCCCTCCCTCGGAAGGATATGAGCTTGACCAGACCCTTCCACGCCCCCAGATGAACTGCAATCTTCTTCTCCAACTCCTTCCAGTTCGCCGGGGGCGCAGACTTCGCAGCGGAGAGGTGGACACCCAAATATTTCAGGGTCCCCTGCCCCAAGAAAAATTATCAATCTGGCTAGGGGGTGCGTCCACCTGTTGCGGCCCTTCCCAAAGTCTGGAGCTTTTGGCCAGTTGATTCGGGCTGAAGATGTGGATGAAAAAACCCACTGGCAGTCTCGCACCCTCTCCAAATCAAGTGGGTCCTGGAGCATGAGGAGTATGTCGTCAGCATAGACCGACAGGGTGATCCACATCTCCGGCGCCCGCGGCACCAAGCCAACGAGCCGCCTGTGCAGAAGACACAGAAACGGCTCGATGGCCAGGGCATAGAGCTGTCTGGAGAGCGGGCACCCCTGACGCACTCCTCGACTGAATGCCAGAGGCGCCGTCAAGGACCTTAACAAGGCACTCTGCAGAAGAATACAGGACACGGAGAACACCCATGAAACGGGAGCCGAATCCGAATGCCTGCAGGGTTCCCATGAGGTACGTGTGATCCACCCTGTCGAAGGCCTTCTCCTGATCAAGGACAAAAAGCCTACCGACAGACCGGCCCTATGTCAAAAATGAAGACGGTCCCGGACCAAAAAGATGTTGTCAAAGATGGTCCGGCCCGGGACGGTGTAGGACTGATCGGAGTGAATCACACCTGCCAGCACAGACCCCAGCCGCTGCGACATCGCTTTGGCTACGATCTTATAGTCTGTGCATAGCAGGGAGAGCGGACGCCAATTCTGAATGTCGCGTGGGTCCCCGCTCACTGGTGAGGATATCTTGTTTCAGGATAAAGGTGCAAGAGAAGGAAGGGGAGTGATTAGAAGAAGGAAAGAACAGAGAAACCATCTGATTTCTGATGATTATTGGAAGTATGCTGATTCTTATTTTACAGTAAAGACTATCTTTATGTTGAACACCAAATACTGACTCCAGAGTTGCTCTATTGAAGTTTATCCTATTTTGTTGCGAATGTGGATCCTTGAGGTGAGACGAGGTTGGTGCTACCACCAGGAGAGGGCCCCTAGTAGTCCTCGTCATCGGGAGATGGTGCAGGCTGAGAAGACCCAACTGGAGCTTCACTTTTAGCAGCCCACATTCCCCACAGGTTGAGGCCTTGGGTACCAGGGCCGGCAGGACTTAGATGCGGGTCGCTCATGGTGTGAAACCAGAGGAGGAGGCTGAAGCGGCATCAGGCAGGCAGGAATCAGGGCAGGCGACAGACGGATGGAACCAGGAGCAGGACAAAGGTCAGGTCAGATAGCGAAGAGGCGAGTACAGAGAAACAGGCTGGAGGTCAGGGCAGGAGAAGGTCAAGCAGAGTCGGATTACCAGGTGGAGGTCAGGCAGAGTAAGTGTACCAGGCAAGTCCAAAACTAGGAAGTCAGTTTGAGGGGTTAGGAGCAGGAGGCAAGGAGCAAGCCAGGAACAGGAGTCAGGACCAGAATGCTGGATCAGGAGGCAGGACTGGAATGCAGGATCAGAAGGCAAGGCAGGAACACAGGATCAGAAGACAACGCAGACTACACTCAGGAGCTGAGCAGGACCCGTTGATGAGGCCCTGATTGAAGGCATGGCCTGGCTTTAAATAGGCTTTAAATAGGCCCTGGCTGATGAGGTCATCAGCAAAGGCCATGGGGCTTCAGGACGGGTCTCCCCTGCTGTTAGTCAGGCTGTCCCGCGTGTGCGCTCTGAAAGGAGGAAGGGGCAGAGAGAATCAAGGGCAGCCTGCACATGGGATGCCCCGATGCGAGGAGCCATGCACTGCACCAGTCCCGATGTGCGCGGCAGCAGAACACGCTGAATGCTAGTCCCCATACTGGGACACGATGCGCCCGCCTCGCAGGGCCGGTGGTGAGTGCAGTGGTCCATTGGGATAACCCATGGGCCGCCAAACATAACATAATTTGGGTTTGAAAGGGGATGGATGGATCCTGTTGTGACTCTTTATGCATGCCTGCAGTTTTGGTTTTTTCACCATCTGACATCTCTGGAAATATTTGAACTAGAGTGTGAAGTTGTCAATGAGAACAGTGGTGGATTGTGCCAGGAGCCCCAGAAGATAAATCTTCCTCCCCATTTGGATTTGAACCTGGACATGTAGCACCCCTAGTCATAGATAAAGCATCAAAATGGGGAACTCATTACAGTAATAAAATAAAAATGTATTTAATTTTAGATTTAATTCTTAGTGGAACACAGTATTTGGTAAGAGAGGTAATGGTGGTGGGGCTACTTGGCAACAGTGATCATAACATCAAATTTAAACTAATAACTGGAAGGGGGACAATAAGTAAATCTGCAGTTCTAACACTAAACTTTCAAAAAGGAAACTTTGATAAAATGAGGAAAATAGTTAGAAAAAAACTGAAAGGTGCAGCTGCAAAAGGTTAAAAGTGTTCAACAGGCTTGGACATTGTTTAAAAATACAATCCTAGAGGCCCAGTCCATATGTATTCCACGCATTAAGAAAGGTGGAAGGAAGACAAAACGATTACCGTCATGGTTAAAAGGTGAGGTGAAAGAGGCTATTTTAGCCAAAAAAACATCCTTCAAAAATTGGAAGAAGGATCCATCTGAAGAAAAAAGGATAAAACATAAGCATTGTCAAGTTAAGTGTAAAACATAGATAAGACAGGCGAAGAGAGAATTTGAAATGAAGTTGGCCATAGAGGCAAAAAACTCATAATAAAAACTTTTTTAAATATATCCAAAGCAAGAAACTTGTGAGGCAGTCGGTTGGACCATTAGATGACCGAGGGGTTAAAGGAGCTCTTAGGGAAGATAAGGCCATTGCAGAAAGACTAAATGAATTCTTTGCTTCCGTGTTTACTAATGAGGATGTTGGGGAGATACCAGTTTCAGAGATGGTTTTCAGCGGTGATGAGTCAGACGAACTGAATGAAATCACTGTGAACCTGGAAGATGTAGTAGGCCAGATTGACAAACTAAAGAGTAGCAAATCACCTGGACTGGATGGTATGCATCCTAGGGTACTGAAGGAACTAAAAAATGAAATTTCTGATCTATTAGTTAAAATTTGTAACCTATCATTAAAATCATCCATTGTACCTGAAGACGAGGGTGGCCAATGTAACCCCAATATTTAAAAAAGGCTCCAGGGGCGATCCGGGTAACTATAGACCAGTGAGCCTGACTTCATTGCTGGGAAAAATAGTGGAAACTATTCTCAAGATCAAAATCATAGAGCATATAGAAAGACATGATTTAATGGAACAGAGTCAACATGGATTTACCCAAGGGAAGTCTTGCCTAACAAATCTGCTTCATTTTTTTGAAGGGGTTAATAAACACGTGGATAAAGGTGAACCGGTAGATGTAGTGTATTTGGATTTTCAGAAGGCGTTTGACAAAGTCCCTCATAAGAGGCTTCTACGAAAACTAAAAAGTCATCAGATAGGAGGCGATGTCCTTTCGTGGATTACAAACTGGTTAAAAGACAGGAAACAGAGAGTAGGATTAAATGGTCAATTTTCTCAGTGGAAAAGGGTAAACAGTGGAGTGCCTCAGGGATCTGTACTTGGACCGGTGCTTTTCAATATATATATAAATGATCTGGAAAGGAATACGACGAGTGAGGTTATCAAATTTCCGGATGATACAAAATTATTCAGAGTAGTTAAATCACAAGCAGACTGTGATACATTACAGGAGGACCTTGCAAGACTGGAAGATTGGGCATCCAAATGGCAGATGAAATTTAATGTAGACAAGTGCAAGGTGTTGCATATAGGGAAAAATAACCCTTGCTGTAGATACACGATGTTAGGTTCCATATTAGGAGCTACCACCCAGGAAAAAGATCTAGGCATCATAGTGGATAAGGTAAACACAAACAATAGATGCCTGATCTTTTTCCAAATGTTTATTAAGCAGAGACGTGTTCAAAAATCGCCCGACTCAGGCCGAGTTTCGTGGTTCAAAAACCGCTGCCTCAGGGGCTTCAACACTCCACAGTTATGAAAAAATCTCAGTAGTGTATTTCTCATCCGATGTACAGTCAATTACTGTCAGCAATGCTTCTGCAAACAGCACTTCACTCCCGGTCTCTGCTGCTACTAGCAGCAGAGACCGGGAGTGAAGTGCTGTCCTGCCATCAGCTGGCCCTCGGCCTGTACAGCCGATTCTCGGACTACCAAATACCTTTGGACTTCCTTTACTACAGCTCCGGCCTAAGGCCATTCCTGCCACCGGACATTCAGCCTATTTCCCAAGTCCCAAGGATCCAGGACCCTACGGGCTCCTCCTGGGGGGTTCCTGGTTCCCGGGTGAACACCGCCAGCCTGTGACTCCGCCTCCCGGCCTACCCTGTCATCCTAGGTGGGCCGGCCCAAGGGTCCACTACCTCGCCTGCAGTGTCAGACTGCAACACTTCAACTGTGTAATGCTCCAGCCATCTTCCAAAAAATGATGAATGAAATCTTCCAGAATTTACTCTACATCTGCATTGTCATATTCATGGATGACATTCTAATATTCTCCCAGGACCTCAGCACCCACCGTCGGACGTACATCTACTTTTACAGCAGCTGCGAGAAAGTCAATAATTTGCTAAACTTGAGAAGTGCCTATCGAAAGAGAGATTCTATCTTTCCCTGAAAAGGTTAAAAGCATTCAGACCTGGCTATGTCCAGTAGAACTGCGAGCCCTACAGAGGTTTCTGGGGTATGTCAACTACTACATTCACTTCATTTTGAATTACTCAGCTATTGCGGCTCCACTCGCTGCTGTCACTCATAAGGGTGCTAACATGAAAGATTGGCCCCCTGAAGCTATAGCAGTCTTCCAAGAATTAAAAGATGCCTTCTTGAAGAAATCCTGCCTTCATCATCCGGACCCTACATGCCCATCCTGGAGGTGGACGCTTCCACTCTGGGCGAAGGGGCCACACTAAGCCAGTACTCGACTAAGTGAGTTTTTCATCCCTGTCCATTCTTCTCAAAGAAGTTTTCACCTGCAGAACATAACTATGGCATCGGTGACAGAAAATTTCTGGCAGTCAAACTAGCGCTAGAAGAGTGATGCCATTATACGGACCATAAAAATCTTGAACACCTTCACCATGCCCAGTGACTAAATGCAAGACAAGCTCTCTGGTCTCTGTTCTTTGCACATTTTAGTTTTGAACTGAGGTATCATCCAGCTCTCAAAAATCTCCAGGCAGATGCCATCTCACACTCCTTCCAGGCAGAGGAAATCCAAGAACTTCCTAGACACATCATCGACCCATCCAGGATCCTCCTGGCTGCCTCCATGACCAACCCCCAAGGAAGATAGGCATGCCTGTTTGACTTTGTGAAAAGGAATTGAAATAGTCCCATGACTCCCGTGTCACAGGGCACCGTGGATAGACTCAAACCCTTACACTGCTTCAACAATACTATTGTTGTCCTCAAATGAAGGAAGATGTTAAGGCCTATGTGGATTCATGCCCTACCTGCGCACAGCAGAATCAGGCTGAATCTGGGGGCTGTTACAGCCATTGCCTTTCCCAGAGAACCCTGGACCCACTTGTCCACTGATTTTATCGTGGACCTCCCTTTCTCAGAGAGCACCACCGTAATTTGGGCGGTTATCAATTGTTACTCGAAAATGGCTCACTTTGTCCCTCTCCCGAGGCTTCCTTCCTCCCCGGAATTAGCACGGGTCTATTCTCAATGTGTTCCGCATATCCAAGCATATTCTCTCTGATTGAGGAGTAGAATTCACAGCAAAATACTTGTGCTCACTGTTCAGAAAATTAAATATCACTCTGGACTTCACAATGGTCTATCACCCACAAGGGAATGGAAAATCTGAATATACTAATAGTATGCTCAAAGCCTTTATCTGGGCCTATGTCAATAAGCATCAAGATAACTGGTTCTCCCTTTTTACCCTGGATGGAATTCTCACATAATTCCCACGCCTAGTGGCCCGAATGAAAGCCCTCCCACCCAACCTCGAGTAACTGGCTATATTGATGTAGGTGCTCATAGGCCCTTAGTATCAGTAAAACACTTTTTGACATGACACATATGAAGTCATTATTCTTGTACTCCCGGGTTTTTTATTTTTGTTCATAAGCAGTTTTGTAATTACTAGCATTATAGTCTCAGCCTTGCACTTGTTTTTCCTAGACAAAAGACTCCATAAGTTAAATAAAAGATTATGAAATATACAACTGATATGAGGTTAGTTTACATTCCATCTAAGAACAGAGACGAGGTCAGTTTACATTTTATCTAAGATTATAGAAAATATTCTTAGAACAAGCACAAGGTTCCTAATGCTTGCAAATTCCAAGAAAGCATTTATATATGAGATGAGGATTAATTAACTTAGAGAAAGCAAATTACCATACAGCAATTCATATTTTTTGTTTTGTAATAGAAAGTCAATAATAGAAGTTTTGACAATTATATAACCTAGTTCAGGGGTTGGAAATATACAACTGAAATTCTATATAATGCTGTGTTATCAGTACAATCATTTGAAAGGGAGTTTATGCTAGTGTCTTTCATAACATTCTGCCTCTCCATAAGGTACCTTATTATTTAATATATAAGATTTACATTATTTTATAGCATACTAATAAAAAACATTTCTCTACAGCTAGTGGCTTTAAGTGTTCTTATTTTCAATGAACCATAACAATTGGTAACCTGGAGGAAACAGTAGGTAAGATAGCCTGCTTGGCTGCATTGTATAAGAAAGAGCAACATGATGGTATTTTCGTACCTTTATCCTCTCTCCACTGCCAGCTGGCTTTTTCTTTCCTCTACTCCAGAAAGGAAACCCAATGATTTGAGTTTTTGTCTTGCAGAGCCACAACTGGAGAAAACTTTATTAGGACAATATTTAAGATTTATAATGTAAGATTTATACGGTAGTTTAAAAACAGGCATAGAGTATAGCTAGGGATGTTAGGGCCCTTAGTAGACTAGGACACATATAGTTTACTTGGGGCAATCAGACTAGGACATATGCAGTTTACTGGGGTTTTTAAGAGGATTATTCTGTGATAATTAGCTAGATTAGAAAAAAGATAAAGATAAGATTTAGATTTAGTTAAGAATTACAGAACTAACACTCAATTTTAAGGTAAGATATAATGGGATGTCCAGTAGGTGTAACTAAATGAGAGAAAACAAATTGAAGTATGTGTTGTTGTGGTTCTGGCTGCGAGCACCACGGCCAGGCCCTTACCTCCGGGCTCCCGGACCTGCTCCCGCTTCCAGAGGCCTGGTTTGTGGCCTGTTTGGCGGCGTCCCCGCTGGGGCTGCACTGCTGCAAGGTCTCCCATGGATGCCCGGCTCCTAGGCGCGCGCGCGCGCCACTTGGGCGCTTTTCTAGGCCATTTCCCGCCAGTGGTGACTCCACCCAACTCCTGATGTCAGACGCCGCAGCCTTGATAAGCCGGCTGCGGCCATCCAGTCTTTGCCTTGCAACGGGTTAGCCTCCCGGTTTCCTGTTGCGCTGTGCCCCGGAATGACTCGCTTTGCTTCGTCGCTCCGTTCCTGCTACAGTACCAGCTTGGTTCCTGCCTGCCTGCTACAGTACCTGCTTGGTTCCTGCTTGCTTGCTACAGTACCTGCTTGGTTCCCGCCTGCCTGCTACAGTACCTGGTTGGTTCCAGTACCCGAATCCTGCAACAGTTCCTGCCTGGTTCCAGTACCCGAATCCTGCTACAGTTCCTGCCTGGTTCCAGTACCCGAGTCTTGGTACAGTTCCTGCCTGGTTCCAGAACCCGAGCAGAGTTACAGTATTGCTACTGTCCTAGTCTGGTTCCAGTTACCTGTCCTGATCCACAACCCGCCTAAGTCGCAGTGGCCAGGCCCCCACGAGCTCCTCCCGGGGGGGGCTTCGGCTTCCAAGGGTGAAGCCACCTAAGTCCCAGTGGTTGGGCTCCTATGGGCTCCTCCCGGGGGAGTACCAGCTTCCAGGTGAAGAGCATCTATGTCCTGCCTGAACATCTGCCTCCCGGCCTGCTATTCATTAGAGACATTGACCACCTTTCCCAGTCTCCAGCAGGTCGGCCCAAGGGTCCACTAATCAGAGTCTCCCATGACAGATTGCAAGGCCATGGACTCAGCGGATGCACCCGCTCCCTCGGATCTGTCCGGGATGGCCCGGCAGATGCTACAGCACCAGAGCTGCATAGATACCTTGGCAGCCACGGTGGAATGGCTATCCTTGCACCTGGAGTCCTTGCCTTCCACTGGCAGGGCCCCTGAGGGTCACAGCTCCTCTGTGACTCAGCTACCGGCACCCTCTCGTTATGCTGGTGATTTAAGGACCTGCCGCGGCTTCTTGAACCAATGTTTTATATGGTTCTCCTTGTTACCTCGGCAATTTCCCTCAGATGCAGTGAAAGTGGCATATATCCTGTCCCTGCTTGATGGGAAAGCCTTAATCTTGGCTTCTCCCCTTTGGGAAAACAATGATTCTTCGCTAACGGACTTACCACGGTTCATCACGAACTTTCGTCAGGCCTTTGATGAGCCCGCCCGAGTAGCCACGGCTACGTCTGATCTGCTGCAACTTCGTCAGGGGGCTCGCTCCTTGGCAGATTATGCAATGGAGTTTCGGACTTTAGCCCAAGAAGTAGGTTGGCAAGATGGCAGCCTTAAGGCCATCTTCTTGGAAGGCCTCTCCGGACTCATAAAGGACGAAATTGCTGCTCGAGATCTGCCGGAGGACCTCAACGCCTTGATTGAGATGGCTGCCCGCATTGACTGCCACCTACAACAACGAGCCAAGGAGCAACGCTCCTCTCGCCATAGTCCGGCTCGTGGGTCGAGACCTGTGCCTTCGCCCAACATTTCTCATCCAGACGCTCCCACCTGTGAACCTATGCAGCTGGGACGGGCCCCGCTTTCTGCTGAAGAAAGGCAATGTCGCCGTTCGTTGAAGTTGTGCTTGTATTGTGTGCCAGGAGCGTGCGGAAAACGCAGAAGCCTAGGAGGTCAAGAGGAGCTACTCCTAGGCTGTGCTACAGCTCCTCAATGTACTGTCCCTGTTACCTTGGAATATCCCGGAGGCTCCTTTGAGACGATGGCATTCCTGGATTCCGGAGCCGGAGGTAATTTCATCCTGCAGGACTTAGTCTCCCAGTTGCGAATCCCTACGCATAGACGAGAGGTCCCGTTACGAATTACCTCTATCCAGGGGACGCTTCTTCCAGGACCTGTCCAGATGTCCACAGCACCCATTACAGTCCACACCGGGGCGATCCATTCGGAGGAGATTGCCTTCCTAGTGTTGGAGAAGGCTGTCCAACCTGTGGTGCTAGGGTTGCCGTGGTTACAGAAACACTCGCCCACTATTCAGTGGGATACGCTACAGATTATCAAATGGAGTCCTTTTTGCCTAGCTAATTGTATGAAAGTGCCTAATACTCCCGCACTTCCCTTGATGCACTCTTCCGTGGGTCCTCCTGCACCTTATGAGGACTTTACGGATGTATTCTCCAAGATCAAGGCAGAGATCCTTCCGCAGCATCGTCCGTATGACTGTGCTATAGACTTGCTACCTGGTACTATGCCCCCCCGAGGAAGGGTTTATCCCTTATCCATACCTGAGACCCGGGCCATGTCCGAGTACATTGCGGAGAATCTGGCCAAGGGCTTTATCCGCCCGTCCAAGTTGCCTGCAGGGGCAGGTTTCTCTTTTGTCAGCAAGAAAGACGGCTCACTGAGGCCGTGCATAGACTATCGAGGCCTAAATTCTATTCCCAAGCGAGACCGCTACCCGCTCCCGTTAATCCCGGATCTCCTTGATCGGCTTCATGGAGCGAAGATTTTCACAAAGTTGGACTTGTGAGGAGCGTACAATTTAGTCAGAATCTGTCCCGGAGATGAGTGGAAAACCGTGTTTAATACCCGAGACGGGCATTATGAGTACTTCGTGATGCCTTTCGGCTTATGTAATGCCCCGGCGGTGTTCCAGCACCTGATGAATGAGGTGTTGCGGGACCTTCTGAACACCTGTGTAATTGTTTACCTTGATGATGTGTTAATCTACTCCCAGGATCTGTCGTCACACCGTCAGCATGTCCGTCAAGTGCTCCAGATATTTAGGGAGCATGGTCTGTATGCGAAGCTGGAAAAGTGTAGCTTTGAGAAGACGTCCCTGCTGTTCCTAGGCTACATTGTCTCTGCAGCTGGCTTTCGAATGGATCCTGAGAAAGTGGCGGCTATTAAGAATTGGCCACGGCCAAGGGGTCTTAAAGCGTTGCAACGCTTCCTTGGCTTTTCCAGTTTCTACCGTCACTTTATTCCCAATTACTCTCGTATTGTGGCCCCGTTAACTGCCCTCACCCGAAAGGGGGCTAATGCGGTGGATTGGCTTGCTTCTGCCTGTCAAGCTTCTGAGACCCTTAAAGAAGCCTTCTTGTTAGACACCTGCCTTCGCCATCCGGATCCCAGCCGGCCCTTCGTGGTGGAAGTTGATGCCTCCAATGTGGCCGTGGGGGCTGTACTGGGTCAGTACTCTGATTCTGGACAGCTGTTTCCCTGTTCATATTTCTCAAGGAAATTCTCCCCGGCAGAGAGTAACTACTGTGTTGGTGACAAAGAGTTGCTAGCCGTGAAACTTGCCCTGGAGGAATGGAGACAGTGGTTGGAAGGAGCCAACCATCCGGTTTCGATTTACACTGATCACAAAAACCTAGCATTCTTGAGGCAAGCCCAACGCCTGAATCCAAGACAAGCCCAGTGGAGCTGTTTTTTGACCGGTTTGACTTTACGTTACGCTATCGACCTGGCTCGAAGAACGTTCAAGCCGACGCGCTCTCGTGCTCCTCTGAAGTCGAAGAGACTCCTGATACACCTCAATATATCTTGGACCCTAAGAAAGTAAGTCTTGCTGCAACCTCAGTGTCCTCCCAAGGGAAGACCGTCGTTCCACGTCGCTCCCGGAGAGCAGTTCTCGCTTTGGCCCATGACTCCCTCACTGGGGGCCATGTTGGTTGGAAAGGGACTTTAGACTTTCTACTGGTAGCCAACGGTGAGACAGGATGTCCAAGCTTTTGTGGGCTCATGCCCTACCTGTGCTGTTCAAAAGCTTCTCATCGGGAAGCCTAGGGGCCTGTTGCAACCATTGCCCATCCCGGTGGAGCCTTGGACACACATCTCCATTGATTTCGTCGTGGACCTTCCTGCCTCAGGAGGTAATTCGGTCATTTGGGTAACCGTGGACTGATTTTCCAAGATGGCACACTTTGTCCCTTTGCCTAAGCTACCTTCTGCACCTGACCTGGCCGGCCTGTTCGCTCAGCATATCTTTAGACTTCACGATCTCCCGCAGGATATAGTCTCCGATCAAGGACCACAGTTTACAGCTTGTTATTGGAAAGTCCTATGCAAACGCTTCAATGTGCAACTTAGTCTTTTGTCAGCGTTCCATCCTCAAAGTAATGGGCAAATGGAACGAACCAATCGAACCTTGAAGACTTTTCTTCGTGCCTTCGTGAACGAACGACAAGATAATTGGGCCAAGCTACTCCCGTGGGCGGAGTTCTCGTATAATAATCACACGCATGCTGCTACTGGAAGTTTGCCGTTCCTCGTTGTTTATGGGAAGCAATTTTGTCCGCCCCTACCTTCGCCTGAACCTTGTGCACTCCCAGCAGTGCAACTCTCAGCTCGCCAGCTTCGTTCCTTGTGGATCTCTACCCAGGAAAAGATCTGTAAAGCCGCCCTGTCTGCCAAGAAGTGGGCAGATAGGCATCGTCAGCCAGCACCCATCTTCCTCCCAGGAGACCGTGTCTGGCTTAGCACCACAAATCTACAGCTACGTATTCCGTCTAGAAGACTAGCTCCGAAATTCTGTGGGCCTTTTCGAGTCACTGAACGAGTGGGAGCAGTCTCATACCATCTGCGCCTACCCTCCTCCATGCGCATACATGATGTGTTCCATGTGTCATTGCTGAAGCCTCTTGTGTTATCCAGGTACCACTCCCGGGCTCCTGAACCATCGGATCCTTCAGTACCAGACGAGGTCACGTATCAAGTGCGTGAAGTTTTGGATGTCCGGTTTCATCAACGCCGATGGGAATACTTGCTTGCCTGGGAGAGTTGCGGACCCGAGGATAATTCTTGGGAACCGGCCCGTAACATCCTTGACAAGGACTTATTACGGCAGTTTCATCTGGACCACCCAAGTAAACCCGGACTGGCTAAGAGGGGGTGTAAGAGGGGAGGTACTGTTGTGGTTCTGGCTGCGAGCACCACGGCCAGGCCCTTACCTCCGGGCTCCCGGACCTGCTCCCACTTCCAGAGGCCTGGTTTGCGGCCTGTTTGGTGGCGTCCCCGCTGGGGCTGCACTGCTGCGAGGTCTCCCAAGGACGCCCGGCTCCTAGGCACGCACGGGCGCCACTTGGGCGCTTTTCTAGGCCGTTTCCCGCCAGTGGTGACTCCGCCCAACTCCTGACGTCAGACGCCGCGGCCTTGATAAGCTGGCTGCGGCCATCCAGTCTTTGCCTTGCAACGGGTTAGCCTCCCGGTTTCCTGTTGCGCTGTGCCCCGGAGTGACTCGCTTTGCTTCATCGCTCCGTTCCTGCTACAGTACCTGCTTGGTTCCTGCCTGCCTGCTACAGTACCTGCTTGGTTCCCACCTGCCTGCTACAGTACCTGGTTGGTTCCTGCTTACCTGCTTGGTTCCAGCCTGCCTGCTACAGTACCTACTTGGTTCCAGTACCCGAATCCTGCTACATCCAGTACCCGAGTCTTGCTACAGTTCCTGCCTGGGTCCAGAACCCGAGCCCAGTTACAGTATTGCTACTGTCCTAGTCTGGTTCCAGTTACCTGTCCTGATACACAACCCACCTAAGTCCCAGCGGCCGGGCTCCTACGGGCTCCTCCCGGAGGGGGCTTCGGCTTCCAAGGGTGAAGCCACCTAAGTCCCAGCGATTGGGCTCCTACGGGCTCCTCCCGACCAGCTTCCAGGGTGAAGAGCATCTACATCCTGCCTGAACATCTGCCTCCCGGCCTGCTATTCATTAGAGACATTGACCACCTTTCCCAGTTTCCAGCAGGTCGGCCCAAGGTTCCACTAAACAGAGACTCCCATGACATGTGTTGTGTGTGTACAAGTGTATGAAAATACCATGTGAATGTATAATGACTGTCTCTGTGTAATGTGTTACTGAGTAATGACTTTCCGTGGGTAAAATGTGTGTTACTGAGTAATATATAAATACAGTTTAATAGTTTCTGTAAATTTAAGGCACATAACAGTTTTAATAGATTTTATATAGGTAAGATAATGATTAATACTTTTAAGGTGTTTTATTTGTTTTATGTTCTGTTTCTGTTTTGTTTATGTTTGGCTAAAGGTACATTTAGTAGTGATTGGAATGTTACATGTCTCTAATGACTTTCACTTTTGTAGCAGGAGAAAGACCTGAGAGCAATTGAATCTATGTGTGTGTGTGTGTGAGAAAGGAAGGCAGAAATATTTGAGTATAGTTGCAACTGTATGTGTCTTTGTCACTACTGTAGTGAGTTATTTCTGTTAATTTTGAGAAATGAGCTCTGTGCCACTGTCAATTTATGTATTGAGTTTGGCTGGTCACGGGACAGACCCACGACCAGCTGCTCTTAGCTCAAGCCCTGAGTCTCAGGCAAGATTCTCTGACATCAGGGCAGACCCGACCCAGTCTGATACAGAAGATTCAGTAGCAGCAGCAGCAGCAGCAGCAGCAGCAGCAGCAGTTTCTTCAGCTTCTACCAGGCTCCATGGAATGACTCAGTGCTCTCAGCTGCTTCTCCTCCTCTGGCAACCACTGCTAGGGATGTGCAGAAGGAAAAAATTAATTTCGATTCGGTTTTCATTTCGCCGGGACCCAAATTCATTGCATTCTGATCATAGGGGGAGAGGGGAAACAAATTGGTTGATTAGTTTTATTTGTTTTCCGATTTCCCATTAAAGTCAATGGAGGAAGTATTTGCAGCCTATTTTTGGCTGCAAAATTGGGGTTTTCTTATCAATTCTGATGAAACTTCTGGGGAGCAATCATCAGAATAAGAAAATAGCTCCAAGGTACTTAGACTGCAGCAAAGGGGCAGGAATAGCCTAAGGCACCTTAAAGGGGCAAAGGGGTACCAGGAATGGCAAGAGTGCTTTAACAGAGGTGCAAAGCAGCAGCCAGAGTGTCAAAAACACACCACAGCTTCAAAAGAGAGCACCGATAACAGATGCATGAACCCTCGAAGGCAGCACGACAGGCAAAGTGGCAAGACAAGTGGCATCAACATCCTACAGCACAATGAAGGGGGAACATAGTAAGCAGAAAAACTAGCACAATCACACTGAGGAACCATGATAGTGGCAAGAACACCACAAAGAGTTGAGTGAGTCATCTGGTATATTGCAGCAAGGCAGAGTGGCAGAAAGCTTATATGGGCAAGACAGGCTGGCAGAGTGGAGGTAGTCTGGTCCCTGTGGTTTTGATAGGGGCAAGACAGGCTGGCAGAGTGGAGGTAGTCTGGTCCCTGTGATTTTGATAGGGGTAGAATAGACTGGCCCCGGGGAGAGTTCCCATTCCTTTGTGCAGGAAAGGGCTCCCTAGAATGGGTTTGCCCCTAGAGTGGGGTGTTTCCATTGATGTCTAATGAGCTCTCGCTGGTCTTTTAAAATCTGGTGGAGTTAGAAGATATACAAACGAGAATTTTCAAGGCTGAGGCGGAGGAGGGTGCCATGTGAACAGCGGTTCAACATGGGTCAACAGGTACTAAGAGATAGGCTGGCTACCCCGGGGAGAGTTCCCTTTCCTTTGAGCAGGAAAGGGCCACCCGGAATGGGTTGGCCCCTAGAGTGGAGCACAAGCCCTCAAAGCATGGTGATGTGGAGCAGGGTGCCATGTGAACAGCGGTTCAACATGGGTCAACAGGTACTAAGAGATAGGCCAGCTACACCCGGGGAGAGTTCCCTTTCCTTTTGAGCAGGAAAAGGCTCCTGGACAGGCAGGCACAGCATTCGAGGATAGAGGTCAAGACCTCGTAGGGACATAAGGCCTGGATGGACAGGCACAGCATTAGAGGATAGAGGTCAAGCCCTCATAGGGATGTAAATCCTGGACAGACAGGCACAGCATTCGAGATCAAACCCTTGTAGAGACATAAAGCCTGGATAGACAGGCACAGCATTAGAGGTCAAGCCCTTTTAGGGACATAAGGCCTGGATGGACAGGCACAGCATTCGAGGATAGGGGGTAAGGCCTGGACAGACAGGCAGGTACAGCATTAGAGGATAGAGGTCAAGCCCTCGTAGGGACGTAAGGCCTGGAAGGACAGGCAGGCACATCATTAGAGGATAGAGGTCAAACCCTCATTGGGACATAAGGCCTGGATGGACAGGCACAGCATTCGAGGTGAAACCCTTTTAGGGACATAAGGCCTGGATGGGCAAGCACAGCATTCGAGGATAGGGGGTAAGGCCTGGACAGAGAGGCAGGTACAGCATTAGAGGATAGAGGTTAAGCCTTTGTAGGGACTTAAGGCCTGGATGGACAGGCACAGCATTAGAGGTCAAGCCCTTTTAGGGACATAAGGCCTGGATGGACAGGCACAGCATTTGAGGATAGAGGTCAAGCCCTCGTAGGGACATAAGGCCTGGATGGACAGGCACAGCATTTGAGGATAGAGGTCAAGCCCTCGTAGGGACATAAGGCCTGGACGGACAGGCACAGCATTCGAGGATAGAGGTCAAGCCCTCGTAGGGACATAAGGCCTGGACGGACAGGCACAGCATTAGAGGATAGAGGTCAAGCCCTTTTAGGGATGTAAGGCCTGGACGGACAGGCACATCAAAGGATAGAGGTCAAACCCTCGTAGGGATGTAAGGCCTGGATGGACAGGCAGGCACAGCATTAGAAGATAGAGGTCAAGCCCTCGTAGGGACATAAGGTCTGGACAGACAGGCACTGCATTCGAGGTCAAACCCTTGTAGAGATGTAAAGCCTGGATGGACAGGCACAGCATTCAAGGTCAAACGCTTGTAGAGACATAAAGCATTGATTTTCGTGGTCTGAATTCCCTTACCATTACCCGCTTCCTCTGATATCCGAACTCTTTGACCGTCTACAGGGAGCCCGAATCTTCTCAAAGCTAGATCTCCGTGGGGCCTACAACTTAATCCGGATACGTAAGGGTGACGAATGGAAGAAGGCCTTTAACACCCGGGACGCTCACTATGAATATCTGGTCATGCGGTTTGGACTTACTAATGCCCCTGCTGGCTTCCAAAACCTTATGAACAAGGTATTCTGAGATTTCCTCTACGAGTGTGTGGTGGTCTATCTGGATCATATCCTGATATACTCCAGGAATCTACACGTCCATTGGCAACACGTCGCTCAAGTACTTCAATGTCTGATGGATAACCATGCTATGTTGGAGAAATGCATCTTTGAAAAGGAGTCCCTGCCCTTCCTAGGGTATATTATCTCCAACCATGGCTTCCAGATGGACCCTGCTAAACTGAAGTGTATACAGGAGTGGCCCCAACCCAGCAGGCTATGAGCCCTTCAATGCTTCCTCAGCTTTGCGAATTATTATCACAGTTTCATTCAAAACCTCTCCAAGCTGGCCGTACCTCTCACAGCCCTCACCCACAAGGGAATGAATGTCAAGACTTGGCCTGTTGAAGCAGAAGAAGCTTTCCGGTCTCTCAAGAGATCTTTCTTGCAGAAACCCTGTTGCTGGCACCCAGAGCCCAGACTTCTGTTCATGGTCGAGGTTGACACCACCTCTGAGAGTGTAGGAGCAGTCCTCAGCCAGCACGACTCGACCAGAACTCTACACCCTTGCTCCTTCTTTTCTTAGAAGTTCTCCCCAGTGGATTGAAACTACTCTATCAGTAACAAGGAGCTTTTAGCTATCAAACTCGCATTTGAGGAGTGGCGCCAGTGGCTGGAAGGGGCTCAACACTAGATCTCGGGTTTACACGGACCATAAAAATTTGGTACATCTACAACAAGCCCAGTGCCTTAACTCCCGACTTGCACCTGGAACCATGACTATGAGTACTGCTGCCTGTCCTGACCCATGCCTGGTAATCCAACTTCGAGACCTGCTGCCTGCTCTGCCCTTCACCTACGACTCTACCATCAAGTCCTCACACCAGCTTCCAGACCCGGTCCTAGCTTCATCTCCTCATCTTCCAGAGACCCCACGTAGGTCCAGCTGGCCCCAGTATCCAAGGGCTCAAGCTGAGGGGAACACAGACTGGTAGTGGTGAAGCTACAGCAGGGTTTCTGCTCCATCCTGGCCTCACCTACTGACGGTGGTGACCTGTGGGGGTTTCCTTCACAGGTGGCGCCAACTCCACCTCGGGCAAGGGGTCTACCCTCCAAAGCGCAACATGGGGTCATGTATGGAGCAGTAAAATGTTATATGGTAAGGATGGCCTACATTTGTCTGTAGTAGGAAGGAGGATGCTAAGTAAGAAATTCAGATCATATATTATCAGACATTGAAACTAAAGAATAGGGGTGGCAAGAGATGGCCAATGAAATTGATATGTCACCCCCAAGCAATATAGGAAGTGGGAGGAGAAAATAAAATCAATCAGCTCAAAAAAGCAGAAAAGTTGTCTAGGAAATGCAATAAATCAAGGGAGAAAAATTGGAAAGCTATGACTACCAATGCTAGTAGTTTTGGCAATAAAATACCAGACCTGCAGGCTCTAATGGTGGAGATGAACTTGGACATTGTTGCTGTTACAGAGACATGGTTCACAGATTCTCATGACTGGGATATAGCCGTACCAGGGTATAACTTGTTAAGGAAGGACAGAAATGGAGGAGGAATAGCTCTTTACATTAAAAACAATAACCAAGCAACTGAACTGCAAGGAATGTGGGATAGAGAAGAAGCATTATGAGCTGTCCTAAAAAAAAGATGATGGTGCATCATTTTTTTACTGGAGTGGTTTACAGACTTCCGACTCAAATGGAAAAACTAGACAGAGATCTGGTTGAAGACATGCAAAAGGTGGGAAAGAAGGACGAAATGTTGATTGTTGGAGATTTTAATCTGCCAGATGTAGACTGGTGAATCCTTTCTGCAGGATCTACTAGAAGTAGAGAAATAGTGGATGTCCTGCAAGGGGCTCTGTTCAAACAAATGTTAATGGAACTCATGAAGGAGGACGTTATAGTCAACCTAGTGCTCACTAATAGGGATAATGTCTCTAATGTTCAGGTGAGTGCCCACCTCAGCACCAGTGATCATCAAACGGTATGGTTTGATATTGCAAATAGGATACAGAGAAGTCACAAGAAGACCTGAGTTTGGAATTTCAAAAATACGGACTTTGTTGAAATGGGGATGTACCTGGAAGTAGAACTAGAAGAGTGGGAGAAAATGAGAGAAGTGGAACAACAATGGGCCAAACTAAAAGGAGCAATTACATAGACAACAAATCTACATTTTAGAAAAGTAAACAAAAGTAAGAGAAATAAGAAACCGATCTGGTTCTCAAAAGAGGTGGCTGATAAAATACAAGCAAAAAAACAGTGTTCAAGAAATATAAAGGATTCCAAAAAGAGGAACATAGGGAAGAATATCTGGTAAAACTGAGGGAGACGAAGAAATAAATCAAGGAAGCAAAAAGTCGGGATGAAAGGTTTGCCAAAGAGGTAAAGTATGGTGATAAAATATTTTTCAGATATATCAGAGAAAGGAGAAAAATCCAAAGTGGTATAGTGAAGTTGAAAGGTGACAAAGATCAATGAGTGAAGAGAGATGAAGAAATGACCAAAATATTAAACAAATACATTCATTTTGGTGTTCACTAAAGAAGACCCTGGAGAAGGACAGTCGCTAGTTAACAAGTGGATGGGGGTGGAGAGGCGAAACTCCATTTACAGAAGAGCATGTATGGGAAGAGTTAGGAAAACTGAAAGTGGACAAGTCCATGGGGCCGGATGAGGTACATCCCAGGATACTGAGATGTGCTGGCGGGTCCGCTGAAGGACCTGTTCAATACTTCTCTGGAAACAGGAGTGGTGCTGCAAGATTGGAGAAGAGTGGTGGTGGTCCTGCTTCACAAAAATGGGAGCAGAGAGGAGGCTGGAAACTACAGGCCAGTTATCCTCTTCTTGGTAGTGGGAAAATTAATGGAGACTCTGCTGAAGGAAAGGATAGTGAACTATCTACAATCTGGTAAGTTGCTCGACCCGAGGCAGCATGGATTCACCAGGGCAAGGTCCTGTCACACAAATTTGATTGATTGTTTTGATTGGGTGACTAGAGAATTAGATCAGGGAAGAGTTCTCAATGTGATTTACTTGGATTTTAGTAAAGCTTTTGATACAATCCCATATAGGAGACTCGTGAACAAAATGAGAAGCTTGGGAGTGGGTGCCAAGGTACTAGGGTGGATTGCAAATTGGTTAACTGACAGGAGAGAACATGTAATGGTAAATGGAATCTACTTTGAAGAAAGTGGAGTGTCACAGGGATCGGTTTTGGGACCAATTCTGTTCAATATCTTTGTGAGCAACCTGGCAGAAGGGATAGAAGGTAAAGTTTGTCTATTTGCAGATAATACTAAGATCTGCAACAGAGTGGACATGTCTGAAAGAGTAGAGAGAATGAAAAGTGATTTAAGAAAACTCGAAGAGTGGTCGAAGATTTGGCAGCTGGGATTCAATGCCAAGAAGTGCAGAGTCATGCAACTGGGGTATGGCAATCCAAAAGAGTTTTATGTGTGGGCGGTGAAAGACTAATGCACATGGACTGGGAGAGGGAGAGGGACCTTAGTGTGATAATGTCTGATGATCTGAAGATGGTGAAGCAACGTGACAAGGTGATAGCTAAAGCCAGAAGAATGCTGGGCTGCACAGAGAGAGGAATAACTAGTAAGAAAAAAGAGGTGATAATGTCCTTGGTGAGACCTCACCTGGAGTACTGTATTCAGTTCTGGTGCTTGTATCTCAAAAAGGATAAAGATAGGATAGAGGCAGTCCAAAGAATAGCAACCAAAATGGTGAGTAGTCAGCATTGGAAGACTTATGAGGAGATGCTGAAGAATCTGAATATGTACACCCTGGAAGAAAGGAGGTACAGAGGAGATATGATACAGACTTTTAGATATCTGAAAGGTTTTAATGATACAGAATTAGCAAACGGTTTCTACTGGAAAGAAATCAATAGAGCTAGGGATCATGAAATAAAATTCCAGGGAGGATGACTCAGGACCAATGTCAGGAATTATTTCTTCATGGAGAGGGTGGTCAATGCCTGGAATGCCCTTCCGGAAGAGGTAGTGAAGACGAAAACAGTCAAGGAATTCAAAGGGGCATGGGATAAACACTGTGGATCCCTAAAGGCTATAGGTTGGAAATAAAGGCCCAGACTTTAAAAGCCCTATGTGCGCCGGGCCTATTTTAAAAAGGCTCGGCCATGTGCATAAATTCCGGGGCTGAACAAAAGGGGCGTGGCTCAAGGCCCCTGGCACAGTGGCCATTTGCCACTGTGCCAGAGGATCGTGTACCGGCAGAGTGCCAGCGCGCGCAACCTGTGCCTGCCCCGAGGCAGGCACAAGAGGTGATATAGACATTTTTTTGGAGGGAGGGCTAGGTTAGGGCTAGGGGGTGGGTAGGTTAGGGGAAGGGATAAGAAGGTTAGATTAGGGGTAGGAAAGTTCTCTCCCAGGCCGATCCTAAATTGGAGCAGCCTGGGAAGGAATGGGGGAAGGCTGCGGGCATCGGCGCGCGCAAGTTGCACTAATGTCAACCCCTTGCAGTGCTGACCCCTGATTTTATAACATGTGCACACCTGCGCCTTTCCACGAGCCTTGTGGGAGGCAGTGATCAAGAAGCTAGAAGGCCATGATTCTAAACCAGGGACTCCAGGAATCACTATGGGACTGATGCAATTCAAACGCGCTGAAAGTGGGCGCTGAGTATTCAGCGCCCACTTTCCTAATGCGCCCCCAGGCACCCTTCCTGGGGATGCCATGCAATATTTAAATTAGGGGTTGCATTGTCAAGGAGATGCTAGGGTCACTTCCGCACCCGTAGGACCTCCTTGACAGCGGGAGCATGCGCACGGTCGGCTGCCTGCTGGTTTAGAAAACCGACGCCAAATTTATCGGCGTACGTTTTCCTAATCGGCACACAGCCAGGGTTATGGGAAATGGATGCTTGTTAACTGAGTCTCCGTTTCCCGAACCTGACTGCCAGCACTATTTTTTACTTTTTTTAAAAACTGTATTGTATTGGTCCTTATGTGTGAGAGAGAAGGTTCACAGTGTTTCTCAGGGGAAAGAAAAATTTTGATGTTCATGGTTAGTGATGATGGTGTATAAGATAAACCAGCATGGCGGGGGGAAGGCAAGCCAAGGGGACCCATTCACCATCCTGTTGGCAGAATTAACCCACATCCCCATAGGATGTGGGTTAATTCTGGATTGTGTCCATGGCATTATGGGCCCCAGTATGTGTTCCAGTGCCAAGAAGATCTGGTGCCAACTAATGTTGGATAAGTTCTCCACCTTGGAGAGCCTAAAGGTATTTAAAGCAGAAAAAAAGTGAGAACTCCAAAGTAGGAGCTTCATAAATATTACTACAATCCAAACAAACCACATTTCTTTATGCTGATAGATATTATACAAAACTATGAAAGAATTAATTTCTTAAAAATCTTTTTATATCTACCAGTGTTTAGAAGTGTAGTTTGAGTGGATTATAGTATTGTTAGTAACTTTACCACACACTGGTGTATTTTTTTTTTTTTGAGTGCTACATAAAATATTGTAAAGGTGGTGCTCTTCCTCTGAGAAATCTTTCCGAACCCTCCCTTCTCACCTTTCCTCTACAGCTCAAACTTCCAAAATGAAAAAAGGAGACAGCATTTAGTGATGCCCCTAAAGGCAAATACTCAAAAATCACATGAAGAACTTGACATGTGTCCTTTAAATTTATTGGTATATTCACTATTAACTGGTAGTGACCTGCAAGGAGGATAATTAAACTCTTGATAAGGGCTGGGAGAATCCTGTGTTTTAGATAAAAGCCTGATTGATTTTTAATGTGAAAGTGTCTCTTGCCTATATATCAAAGGATGAGCTAAGGGTGGGTAGGAGGGAAATATAAATACTAGAATTAACTACTTTTGGCTTGCTTTTGATATCAGGCACACAGAAATTCAAAACTATTCACTTCCTTTGCCTTGCTTTTGATATCAGACATACACATAGAAACAGAAATGATGGCAGAAGAAGACCAAACGGCCCATCCAGTCTGCCCATACTTATCTGTTTCTCTTGGCTCTTAGTAACCTTTTTTATTCTATTTCCCTTCCACCCCCGCCATTAATGTAGAGAGCAGTGTTGGAACTGCATCTAAGTGAAATAGCTTAATTAGTTAGGGGTATTAACCACCACAATAAGCAAGCTACACCCATGCTTATCTGTTTATCCAGACTATGTAATTTAGTCCTTGTTGGTTGTTGCCTGAATATAGATCCACGTTTCTTCATTCCCCCCTGCCGTTGAAGCAGAGAGCCATGTTGGCTATCTGTTACTCGCAAACGGTAACTTTCAAACCAGCTTCAAACCAGCTCGCAGATGCACATGTGTGTGTGTTTGTTGGCCCGCACCGAGGGACATGGCTATTTTATAATATACACATATTATGTCTTCCAAAATTTCCCTATGATACTGTCTAACCGACATCTGAAAAACTTAGATAAATCACTTCGCCGGTTTATTTGGAGAGGTGGGAAAGCTAGAATTCAATTGCCTTGGTTGCGGTATTCTTGGGATCATGGGGGTATGGGGGTCCCTAATCTCTTTGATTATGGTCTGGCGGCTAATTTTCGCCTAATCCGAGGCTGGCTCCTGGGGAAATCTGCTTATATTAACGTAGTGGCTGAGGCCGCCTTTACCAGACCTTTGGCTCTAAACTATATTCTTATGAGCCAAAGTAAAGATTTTCCCCCAGGGCTGGTTACCCATCCACTAGTCGCACCCCTCAGGAAAACTTGGGCCCGTCTGACTCGTCAATTAGGGTTACCCCGACAATGTACGTATTTTTTGCCTCTTAGAGGCAATCTGGACTTTACCCCAGGGTCCACGACTGCGTGCTTTAGACGCTGGCAACACCAAGGTATACTATATTTGGGTCATGCTTTAGATGCAGATGGCTGTGCCCTACCGTTTGACCACTTACAAGAACTGTATGGGATTCATAAGTCTCATTACTTTGGCTATCTGCAGTTTAGGCATTACCTTCAGTCACTGGGCTCCCCGGCCCAACATTCAGCAGCAATTAAACTTTTGAATGATTTTTTTCAATTTGACCGGACTGTGGAACTGTCTCTCTCGACTTACTACAACCGGTTGCACCGTCGGCTACCTAGGGATTTTTATCGAATCTCAGTAGACCGCTGGAATCGAGATGGTGTTTTTGTGCTAACACTCCCTATTTTTTCGGCTAGTGTGAGAAGTATTTTTACTATCACTGGCAGTATGTACTTTCGGGAGATGCATTTTAAATTCTTGCATAGGGCTTATATTTCGCCCCATATTGCCTTCAAGGCTGGTATTGTTGCTGCTGCTGGATGTGTGCGCTGTGGGAAGCAGCCGGGAACCTTGTCCCTTGTTTTCTGGGAGTGTCCCCCCATCCAAACGTTTTGGCAGCGGATTGGGGGTTACTTGAAGTCTTTGGGAGGGGTTCGCTTACCGTTGTCCCCGTATCTTTGGTTATTTCACTGTGTTACTTATCACTCAGTCCGTTCGCCTGGCCTACGTATGTTGCTTAAAAAGGCGGGTCTAGTGGGGAAAAAGGTACTTCTACTCCATTGGTGCAATGCGGAGCCGCCTTCCTTTTGGACCTGGCGCATACATTTTCACCGCCTTATGCAGATGGAACAGTTTTATGCTCGTAGCTCGCCCAAGCGAGGGAAATTATTTCTGCAAACCTGGGAGCCCTACATTCAAATGCTGCCTCCTAGAGCTAGAAGCTTGGCTCTTAATACTTGTAATTGAGTGTTCAGAGAGTAACTGGTGTTTATTCTGATTTCAGTTGGTCTCCGGGGGGTGGGGTGGGGGGAAGGGGAATAAGGCGTTCAGAAGGGGGGGGAGAGATAGATAGACCTGCTATTGTTCTTATTCTTAATTGTTATTTCCCAAAAAACGGGTGAACCAGTTAAATTGCCAGCATTTTGTTCGCTTGAGATGTATTTCTGCCTGTTGATATTGTGTTCTTTGCTGTGCATGTTTATGTAACAATTTTTTTGTGCCTCACCCAATAAAAAACCGTTTACACATAATATACACATATACATGCGTGCATGTTATAGAATAGCCAGGCCACAAACACAAGTGCACCCAATTTTAAATGGATGTGCACCTGGCGCAAATCCCGCTTCTACTGCATAAGTGGAGAAATTTTAAAAGGCATGCACACTGACACCATTGCCAGTGTTACCAGTTCATTCTCAGTTTGCCCAGTTAAGGGGTAGGTCTTTCAATCCCCCTTAGTTTTATAGTCTTCATTCCTCCCAGTTAGCCTCAACCTTTTAAACTTCTCTGAAATGGCTCAATCTTTTTTTTTTTTTTTTAAACTTACATAGCATACATAGCAGAAGTAAAGTTACACGACAAGGGACCTCGGCACGCACCAGATCATGTACGTATTTATGTGTAAATTTCAGGCTAAAGTCCTGAAAGTGCCCATGCCCCACCCAGACCACTCCCACTCCACATCCTCTTTTGAGAACTTTGGAGATGTGTGCCTAGTAGGAGATATGCATGTACCCAGGCAGCTTTTAATATCCACTCGGCACGGGTGAGCCCTACTTGTACGCCTATCTTCTGGTTTTGGCCTGCGCCAGGCTTTTAAAATTCACCTTCAAACTATTAGCTACATTTAGCTTGCTTTTGATATTAGACACATACACGCTAAAGAATCTACCCCACTATGTCACCTCTTCCCCAATCTTTTTAAGCTCTCCAATTACCCAAAGCAATATTTACCGATGCTCTTCAGCCACCAGTAAGATGATCTTCTCCTCTCAATGCTCCATTCTTTACATTCATCCAAAACACTGCTAAAACATCTTGAGGTCCATATTCAGTGGCTGTGTTGCTTGGCAAGTTAGCTAGATAAACTTATCTGGCTAACTTAGCTTATATATTCGGCAGCATTGCTGTGCCACTGAATCCATCCAGCTATCCTAAAGTTAGCTGGATAAGTTCTACGGGTGATCAGAGTTATCTGAATAACTTATCTGGCTAATTCAGTTGTTCTTCATTATGTTCAATCCCCTCCCATCACCTATGAAGTTACTTAGCCAGAAAGTATTTATCTGGCTAAGTGGCGGCCACTCATTGCGGTCAAATATTTAAAACACATCTCTTAGCTGATTAAGTCAGAACTTACCTAGCTAAGTGGAGCTGAATATGGATCTCACTATTTCTTTCTGTATTGCATTATCAAAATCCATCTCTTTCTTTCTGAACATAATACCAATACTTAGATTATTAACCAGCTCCTCACAGATCTCCTACTGAACCATCTCTGTCCATTATAATTGTCAAAATTCAGCTATATGATTTATCATTCTCCACTGTTGCTGCAACCATGTAACTCATCTTCCTAAGTCATATTGGCTCTCCATCCACTTCTACATACAAACTTCTTTTTCATACCTACAGGTGAATTCATTCTGTAGCTCCTCATTATATCTTCTCTCTTATCGCTCCTGGATTCCCTCTTGTCTGTGCCCCTTTCCTCCATCATTGATTCTGTGGTTTTGCCGGGAATAGCCTTCCTCAGTTGGTGTGTCATATTTCCTCTCTGGCTATATTCAAATGCTGTATAAAAGCTTGCCTTTTACAGGCTACTTTTAAATCTTCAACTCTGGTCCTCCATGATCATAACTTTGTTGATTTTAACCATTTTTCTAAAGTGAATTTCCTGAAGCTTCTTATTTGATCTTTATATGTATCTTGACTAGATGGTAAGTTTAATGGATCAGAGATTTTCTTTTATTTGTATCTGTGTATGTCTAGTAGCACTACTGAAATGCTAAGTAGTAGATAATAGGTTTATCACTCTCTTCCTATTGGAGGATAATCAAAGGCAGGCCAGGGGTACCAATGCCCAGATTGAGTCTATTCAGAGATCCATATTATCCAAAGTACTGGTAAGATCTGGCAAATCTTAAGACTTAGTTAATGAATTACAGGTAGTTTGTCTTGAGCCAGTCCTGCTGATTAGGGCATTATTTAGTTAGAGAGTTCTGCACAGAAGATGGGGTTATTCTGAATCTCCTCAGTGCCTCCTTATTCTTTTGGCATGTTTACTCTCAGAAACTACACCAGCACCCTCCTGCTTAACAGCAGGGCCGGTGCAAGGCTATTTGGCGCCCTAGGCGCCAGGCTTCTGCCTTCCACCCTCCACCCCCCCCCCCCCCGTCACACAGCCTTACCCCGCCCGGGCCCATGCACTCTCTCCCATTCCTCTGCGTGGAGGAAGCCGGCGCAAGATGACAGGAGGTGGCGTGAGTGGGGTGCGACCAAGTTACCACACGGCTGAGAGAAGTGCCGGGTCGGGTGAGGATGGACGGGTCGCAGGCTCTTGCTGCTGCCCCTAGGCCCCTGCCTAGTTCACCTGGTGGTTCCGCCGGCCCTTCTCAGCAGAGAATTATCAGCAGCTTTCTTTACCACAGAAGCTCTCGTTACAGGAACAAAGAGGTACAGGATCTATAGGATCAAGCACACAGCACTGCAGAAGAGAGTGTCTAAGGGAATACTGCAGATATTTTTGGCTGTATTTATGAAAGACTAAGAGATTGATATTCAAAAGCACTAGGTGCCTTAGTTTAGGCAGTTTGAATCATGGATGGGGACAGGATTGGGGAAAGAACTTAGAAGTTCAGTGCTGGGCATCTAAATAAGGCCCAATAACTGTACTAACTTTAGGTACCTAAAGTTTCACTAAGGAGCTTATATTCAGCCATTTAATACAACTTGAGCCCAATATTCAGCCAGCAGATAGACAGATAAGTAGGACTTATCCGGCTATTTAGCGGCCACTGAAAATACGATTATATTCAGTGGCCATTAGATAGCCAGATAAGTTACTTATCTGGCTATCATTTAGCCAATCAATTTGTGGGCAGGCAATGGGCAGATTGGGGTAGCGCTACATAGCCGGATATGTTATCAAGCTAAGTAGCAATCTTCAGCCTTAAATGGATAACTTATCCATCTAGTTAGTGATTTGACAGGCATATGCAGCAACATGGCAGTGCTGCTGAATATCCCTTCTAAGTTAGTCCGATATGTCTATCTGGCTAATTTAGATAAAAGGACAACTTTTGAATACTGACACCCTTAAATATAAGCACTTAAATAAGGTTCCTAATTAAGGCACCTTTCTTCAGGTGCTGAGTCCTCTTTTGTAAATCAGGCTCTAAGTATTTGGCATTTCTATCTTTTTGTTATTTCTCTTTCTGAGAGTTTAGCTAAACATATATTTGAGTAGAAAATAACCCACATGAAAAGTAGGTGGAAAGTCTGTGAGTACTTTGTGACTATGGAAATTTTCTAAGGGAAAATATACACATGATTTCTCTGAAATTTGGTGCATCATAAGAACATAAAAATTGCCATTCTGGGTCAGACCAAGGATCCATCAAGCCCAGTATCCTGTTTCTAACAGTGGCCAATCCAAGTCACAAGTAACTGGCAATTCTTTGATTTGCTTTAAATGAGCTACTTTCTAACTTCATGGAGTGCCCCCTGGTCCTTCTATTATCTGAGAGAGTAAATAACCAATTTACATTAACTTGTTCAAGTCCTTTCATGACTTTGTAAACCTCTATCATATCCCCCTTCAGTCGACTCTTCTCCTAACTGAACAGCCCTAACCTCTTTAGTCTTTCCACATAGGGCAGCCGTTCCATGCCCCATATCATTTTGGTCGCCCTTCTCTGCACTTTCTCCAGTGCAGCTATATCCTATTTGAGATGCAGTGACCAGAATTGCACACAGCATTCAAGGTGCGGTCTCACCATGGAGCGATACAGAGGCATTATGACATCCTCCGTTTTATTTTCCATTCCCTTCCTAATAATTCCTAACATTCTGTTTTCTTTTTTGATCGCCACAGCACACTGAGTCGATGATTTCAATGTATTATCCACTATGACGGCAAGATCTCTTTCCTGGGTGGTAACTCCTAAGATAGAACCTAACATCGTGTAACTACAGCACACTTTGAACCTGCCCACGTTAAATTTCATTTGTAAGCCCAATCTTCCAGTCTTGCAACGTCCTCCTGCAGATAAAAAGTACTTGCAGACTCTGTCCCAAAGTGGAAAGTTTGAAAATTGACCCCCTATTAATGCTTTTAAAATCTGAAAACTCAGAAACAAAAATGCTACAAGAAGTAAAAATAAGTTTTTCTTTAACTGCAAACAAATGTTTAGCCACAAAGACTTCTAACAGCATGCATGATTTGATTCTAGAGCAAAGAGAAAATGGCTTCTGCAGAGCCTTCCTTCATCTGTGGCTATCATTTAAAAATACTATCTGAATTTAAAGAGCGGTAGCAGGGAAAACAGCTATCTTGTTCATGGCCACATCCCATCTCGCTTTGCATCCCTTGTGCTCACTGATGTAAAAGATAAGCCTTTTCTCTTATTCTGCATACAGTGCTGGTATTCTTTAATGATAGTCACAGCTAGGAGGAGGCTTTGTAGGTTCTGTCTAATTCTTTTGGCTGGATACTACCCTGCAGTAATTCCATACACCAAGGGATGGAACAATAAACCTTGAAACTTTTGATGAAGTCCATAGAATTCTTAGCTATGCAACTGATCAAAGGTCACTTTTATTCTAGAATGGGAGAACAAATATTCTTTTGGAGAATGGAAGAATTAGCAAGTAGGGGTGTGCATTCGTTTGCAACGTATTGGCAATCCTCAACGTATACGTCCTTATCCGTTCTATTCATGGGTTCGTGAAACGGATCGCGATCCCCCACGAATACAAACGTATCATACATTTCATTCCTTTGGCTCGCAGTGATTTGATTTCTTAGTGGCCATTTGAAATAGAACAAGGCCATGGGGGGAGTGTCCATAGCAAAAACTAGCCCTTTCCTGTGAGTCATAAGTGACCTCACAGCCCTGTCATAGAGTGGGTCAGACAGGTTGCCAAGGAGACCAGAATGCAACCTATCAGAGCTAAGCATTTCTCTAATGCGGCCAATCGCTGCTCTCACTCAGTGCTCTGCAGCGCTATTCCTGATGACGCAGCACTATTTATACGGTAAGCACGCAGCGTGCCACGCACTTTCATGGCGGGGATGGTGTGGGGAGGTGGCTGAATGTCTCAAATCTGTATTCAATTGCTACCTACTGTGACAGAATTTTCTGTTGGAAAAGATATTTGTTCGATTTGACTGCAGTGCTGCCGCTAGCTAGCCATACTATTTTTTGACCGCCCTTTGTTTTATTGGTCTGGTAGAGCAGTGCTCTTTTAAGCCAAGAAAGCAAGGCACTGCCTGCTCGTGGGGGTCTGTGGGCAGTTTTCCAGACTCACCTATATAGGTACAGCAGTGCTCTTTTAAGCCAAGGAGGCACTGCCTTGTGGGGGTCTGTGGGCAGTTTTCCAGACTCACCAGTATTGGTACAGCAGTGCTCTTTTAAGCCAAAGAGGTACTACCTCGTGGGGGTCTGTGGGCATTTTTCCAGACTCACCTATAGGTAGAGCAGTGCTCTTTTAAGCCAAGGAGGCACTGCCTCATGGGGGTCTGTGGGCAGTTTTCCAGACTCACCTATATTGGTACAGCAGTGCTCTTTTAAGCCAAGAAGGCACTGCCTCATGGGGGTCTGTGGGCAGTTTTCCAGACTCACCTATAGGTAGAGCAGTGCTCTTTTAAGCCAAGGAGGCACTGCCTCGTGGGGATCTGTGGGCATTTTCCAGACTCACCTATAGGTAGAGCAGTGCTCTTTTAAGCCAAGGAGGCACTGCCTCATGGGGATCTGTGGGCATTTTCCAGACTCACCTATAGGTAGAGCAGTGCTCTTTTAAGCCAAGGAGGCACTGCCTCGTGGGGGTCTGTGGGTAGTTTTCCAGACTCACCTATATTGGTACAGCAGTGTTCTTTTAAGCCAAGGAGGCACTGCCTCATGGGGGTCTGTGGGCAGTTTTCCAGACTCACCTATATTGGTACAGCAGTGCTCTTTTAAGCCAAGGAGGCACTGCCTCTTGGGGATCTGTGGGCAGTTTTCCAGACTCACCTATATTGGTACAGCAGTGTTCTTTTAAGCCAAGGAGGCACTGCCTCATGGGGGTCTGTGGGCAGTTTTCCAGACTCACCTATATTGGTACAGCAGTGCTCTTTTAAGCCAAGAAGGTAAGGCACTGCCTGCTCGTGGGGGCCTGTGGGCAGTTTTCTAGACTCACCTATATTGGTACAGCAGTGCTCTTTTAAGCCAAGAAGTCAAGGCACTGCCTGCTCGTGGGGGTCTGTGGGCAGTTTTCCAGACTCACCTATATTGGTACAGAAGTGCTCTTTTAAGCCAAGGAGGCACTGCCTCTTGGGGGTCTGTGGGCAGTTTTCCAGACTCACCTATATTGGGACAGCAGTGCTCTTTTAAGCCAAATCCCCAGTAGGCCTCTTTTGTAGTTACCAGTTTGTATGCACACACATTACATTAGTGCACATCAAGGGATTGTGCCTGTGGACAGCCAGTTTAGCAGACTCACTTATATTGGGACAGCAGTGGTCTGTGAAGCCAAATCTGCAGTGGGTCTCTTTTGAAAATAATGCTTCTAATTGAAATCCCTAGTAGGCAGTGACATTAAATCCATAATGTCAGGGAAAGCTAGACGTGGTCGATTGATTGGGACTGGGAGATGAGACACCTGAAAAGGAAGTGCCAGTCCCCCATTAAAGATAAAAAGGGACCTGTTCCCATCTAAAATCTCTGGAGGGGCAGGCAGTTCCATCTGGAAAAAAATGAAATCTAAAGATGATGCATCGCCACCACCTGTTTCTGACCCTGTAGATTTGGAGGTGAGGGAAGGGGAGGCTAAGTCATGCAAGACAAAATGGTGACACCCAAAAGCAGCAGTGCGACAGCAGTCTCGACTTACCATTGACAATGTAGTGTAGGCACTGTTTGCTTCTGATTCCGATGAAGAATCATCTTGTGTGTGATTCTCATTAGAAATGGAAGAAGTAATAGCTGACGAACGTTTAGGAGGATCCGTTAGTCCTGTGTTAGCCTCCACTTCAGTGCTGCAGGGGAGAGATGAAACTGATGATGATGAGGAGGAAGAGCAGTCAGCGCAGGCACAGAGTGTGACTGATGCCCCTGGCATTGCTTCTCAGGGTGCACCCACTACTTCAGCTCCAGTGCCAGCATCCACCCCGAAGGCTATAGAGAAGGGGTCACGAAAGACATCTGCGATCTGAAGTCACTTTAAAGTGACGGAGGACCCGCGTTTTTCTCAGTGTAATTACTGTGGCAGGGCTATTAGCAGAGGTAAGAAAATGGGACCTCTATCTAATTTTGGCATGACGCCATCATATGAAGAGGCAACACCCAACAATAGTACTGCCATCTGGGGATGGTGGCAGTACCAGTCAGGGGACCCCTTTTTCCAGGCAGCGTAAAGTGGTTGAAAAGGAGCAGAGTCAACCCACGCCCTCTGCCCCTTCAAGCAGTCAGGTGGCAGGCCAGCAGCCCCCTGCCATGTGGCAGAAGTGACAACCCACCATGGAGGAAATGGGGTGGAGTGCGGTAATGCTAACCCAGGGAAGGAGGCAGGCAGGCTCAAAAGTTGTAACCAGGAGCATTGGGGAAATGATTGCCCTTGATGACCAGCCCTTGCAGATATTGGAGAATGTGGGTTTCAAGCATTTTCTGAAGGTCATAGTTCCAAATTCCAAAGTCCCCTCCAGAACCACATTTAGCAGAAAGGTCATCCCCAGCCTGTACAACCAGTGTCACAGTCGCATTCAAGTGCTGTTAGCTAAGGCAGAGAGGAGTGTGCATTTCACCTGCGATATCTGGACTGCCATGAATGCTGCACACTCTTACCTCTCCCTGAAAGCACACTGGTGGGACCTGGCTGAGGCAGGGGCAGGCAGCAGCTCTATTAATGAACAAGTATCAGGGTGGAGGTGGGCTTTACTGCACACCCACCTGATGGACGATGCCCATACCTCAGCCAATATTCTAGCATGCATCAGATAGATGCTGGTGGGCTGGCAGCTACACCAGCGAGACAGGAATCTTCAGGCAGGGTTCTATATCACAGACAATGGTGAAACATGGTAAAGGCAATAGCCGACAGGCGCTTTCAGAACATTCGATGTTTTGCACACACTCTGCACCTGGTAGTGAAGTCAGCTCTGGGGTTGGAGTCCAATCACCAAGAGAATGAATACCTGCATACGTTAATACACAAGTGCAGGAACATAGCGCACTTCCACAGAAGTGTGAAGGCAGGGCAGGTTCTCCATGAAAAGCAGACTGATTTGAGGATGCCTCACAAGTGTCTCATTCGAGACATTGGCATCTGGTGGAATTCCACCTATATGATGCTGCATAGGTTAATGGAGCAGCAGACACCCCTTCATGACCTTTCTGTGGAAATGGACATAGGTGTGCAGAGTCCCCTAGGGCATCATTATTGGTTAGTCATGAGTCAGCTGGTAAAACTCCTGCAGCCCTTCAAAGATGCCACGGAGTTGCTGAGTTCCAGAAGTGCCACCTTGGCTGACATCATCCCTATAGTTACTTTTCTGGAGGAAAATTTGAAGGGCTTTAAACAGTAAGGGGGAATGACAGCAGAGATGCTGCATTGTTTGGACCTTTTACAGAAGCAGGTACAAGAGAGATTAAGACCTTTAACAAAAGACCACAGATTCATGCTTGCCACAGTCTGTGATCCCCGTGTGAAAGGGAAACTCGCCCTACAGTCCAATTGTCTAACATTTGTGAAGGACCTGCTGTTAGTAAATATCCATGAACAGGAGTGCCATAGGCAGAGGCAGATTAGGCATGAAGCAGAGGAGGAAATAGCGGGTTCTTCATAGAAGTAGGAGCAGCACTCTGTCAGCGACAGCTTCCTCTCCACTTCAGTACGCCAAAGTCATGTTGCCCCTAAAAACTCATCTGTTCTGGAATGGGCTAGAGCGAAAGCAGCTGGACTCTCAGCCCACCCAACCAAAGGAGACACCAGCACAAATGTCAGTGACATGGTATCTCACAGAGCCCATAGAGGACATGCAAACAGATCCGCTGGCATATTGGCACACAAGTCCACTGACAGGCCTTAAGTCCCTATGAGGGCTTGACCTCTAATGCTGTGTCTGTCCATCTAGGCCTTATGTCCCTACAAGGGCTTGACCCCTAAATCTGTGCCTGTCCGTCCAGGATTTATGTCTCTACAATGGTTTGACCTCGATTGCTGTGCCTGTCTGTCCAGGCTTTATGTTCCTACATGGACGTGACCTCTATCCTCGAATGCTGTGCCTGTCCGTCCAGCCTTTATGTCCCTAAAAGGGTTTGACCTCTAATGATGTGCCTGTCCATCCTGGATTTATGTCCCTACTTGGCTTGTTCTCTATCCTCTAATGCTGTGCGTGTCAGTCCAGGCCTTTTGTCCCTATGTGGGCTTGACCTCTATCATTGAATGCTGTGCCTGTCCATCCAGGCTTTACGTCCCTACAAGGGCTTCACCTCTATTGCTGTGCCTCTCCATCCAGGCTTTACGTCTCTACAAGGGTTTGACCTCGAATGCTGTGCCTGTCTGTCTAGGCCTTATATCCCTATGTGGGCTTGACCTGTATCCTCTAATGCTGTGCCTGTTTATCCAGGCTTTACGTTCCTACGAGGGCTTGACCTTTATCCTCGAATTGTGTGCCTGTCCATCCAGGCCTTATGTCCCTATGTGGGCTTGACCTCTATCCTTGAATGCTGTGCCTTCTGTTCAGGCCTTATGTCCCTACAAGGGCTTGACCTCTAATGCTGTGCCTCTCCATCCAGGCTTTACACCTCTACAAGGGTTTGACCTCGAATGCTGTGCCTGTCTGTCTAGCCCTTATATCCCTACGTGAGCTTGACCTGTATCCTCTAATGCTGTGCCTGTTTGTCCAGGCTTTACGTTCCTACGAGTGCTTGACCTCTATCCACGAATGCTGTACCTGTTTGTCTAGGCTTTATGTCCCTAGGTGGGCTTGACCTCTATCCTCTAATGCTGTGCCTGTTTGTCCAGGATTTATGTTCCTACGAGGGCTTGACCTCTATCCTCGAATGCTGTGCCTGTCCATCCAGGCTTTATGTCCCTACATGGGCTTCACCTCTATCCTCGATTGCTGTGCCCGTCCATCTAGGCTTATGTCCCTACAAGTACTTGACCTCTAATGCTGTGCCTGTCTGTCCAGGCTTTATGTCTCTACAAGGGTTTGACCTCGAATGCTGTGTCTATCTGTCCTGGCCTATTGTCCATTTGTGGGCTTGACCTATATCCTTGATTGGTGTGCCTGTCCATCCAGACTTTATGTCCCTATGTGGGCTTAACCTCTAGCCTCGATTGCTGTGCCTGTCCGTCCAGGTCTTATGTCCCTACGTGGGCTTGACCTCTATCCTCGATTGCTGTGCCTGTCCGTCCAGGCCTTATGTCTCTAAAAGGGCTTGACCTCTATCCTCAATTGTTGTGCCTGTCCACCCAGGCCTTATGTCCCTATGTGGGCTTGACCTCTATCCTCAATTACTGTGCCTGTCCATCCACGCCTTATGTCCCTAAAAGGGCTTGACCTCTAACGCTGTGCCTGACCGTCCTGGAGCACTTTCCTGCTCAAAGGAATGGGAACTCTCCCCAGGGTAGCCGGCCAGCCTATCTCTTAGTACCTGTTGACCCATGTTAAGCCGCTGTTCACAGTGAGATCTCCTCTACATCACCATGCTTTTGAAGGCTCGTGCTCTACTCTAGGGGCCAACCCATTCTAGGGAGCCCTTTCCTGTTCAAAGGAAAGAGAACTCTCTTCAGGACCAGCCTGTCTTGCCCCGATGAAAACCACAGGGACCCGACTACCTCGGCTCTGCCAGCCTGGCTTGCCCCTATCAGCTTTCTGCCACTCTGCCTTGCTGCCATACACCATGAGTCACTCAACTCCTTGTGGTATTCTTGCCACTATCATAGTTCCTCAGTGTGTTGGTGCTAGTCTTTCTGCTTGCTATGTTTCCCCTTCATTGTGCTGTAGGATGTTGATGCCACTTGTCTTGCCACTTTGCCTGTCATGCTGCTTTTGAGGGTTCATGCATCTGTTATCGGTGCTCTATTTTGAAGTTGTGGTGTGCTTTTGACACTGTCGCTGCTGCTTTGTGCCTCTGTTAAAGCACTCTTGCCACTCCTGGTACCCCTTTGCTCCTTTAAAGTGCCTTATGCTATTCATGCCACTTTGGTGCCACTTTGCCACAGTGTAAGTACCTTGGAGCTCTTTTCTCATTCTGATGATAGCTCCCCAGAAGTGTCATCAGAATTGATAAGAAAACTCCAATTCTGCAGCCAAAAATAGGCTGCAAATACTTCCCCCATTTACTTTAATGAGAAATCGGAAAACGAATAAAATGTATCAACGAATAGGGTTTCTCTCCATGAAACGAATGCAATGGATATGGGTCCTGGTGAAACAAATAGCGAATAGCAATGGATTTTTTCATTCTGCACATCCCTATTAGGAAGCAGATTTAAAAAAAAAAGAGATTAAGCGATCTTGGGGATGATAGGGACTCTTTATCTCATGTTTGATTAATTAAACAAATGACAAAATGAAGGATAATGAATATAAAAAGGTCTAATTTATTATGCTATGTTAGTACTATATTTTATAATCTGAACTTTGTTGTGTACATAAAAGAGATGCCAAATTAACTGAACTGGTAAATGAAGTTCACTTATCCATTGAGAAGTACAAATTGAGATAAGCATTTTAATCATCTACATCATCATCTGAGCAATGTCTCTCATTCTGTTCTGGAGGTATTGCCACATTTATTCCCCTCCCCCTAAAAATGGCAAGAAGAAAGACCAGTCTCTAGGTCTCTTTGGCCTCTTGGGAATTAGTCTCAGTTTTGATGACACTAAATGCCTAATCAAAATGGTCCCAAGGTAGAAAACTCAAAAACTATTGCAATTGAAATAATTCCACCACTTATATACTGTATATAAATTAACACTCAATTCAGGAATTCAATGATAGACTATTTAGGTCCTTCATATTTTGGGCTTATGACATTACTAATAGCCTTAACAGCAACTCTGATCAATATAATATAATATAATCACTCATCCTATACCCAAATTTAGAAAGGCATTTTTTTGCTCATTTGTTTGTATTTGCAAATAAAATCTGTACTTATCTCAACATGGTTTTGAAATTTAAATCCAGTGAACCACCAAACTGCTACATTGAAATACCATCAATAAAGCATCTGGATTCTTGTGTAACAATGTCCTCTTCCTAAACCTGATACAGTCCGTATTTCAAAAGACAGGGCTTTCTGCTTCAGAGAAATAATGCCAATTAATAATTCCTCCATCTTATGCAATGGCTCTTTGGCATAACATGTTGAGTGTTTCTGACGTTATCGATAGAAGCTTTTGGGCTGACATTTATCTCTGCAGTTGTTAAGCACAGCATTTAAATTCCGTGGTACCTTTTGTCACATGCTGTGATGGACCTACAACCAATTGGACGAACAGACGTCATACTTAGTAGACAATAAAGCAAGAGGGTAGGCGATCTAAGAAAGCCGTAAGGGCAACAAAATGGATTAGATGCCAAATAATGTCCGTTTAGAATCTTTATTAAGGAGCCTCGTTCAACCAATATCAAGCTTGACTCAGGCAGAGTTTTGCCCACACAATGAGGCTGCCTCAGGGGCTACAATACACAAATATACAGGACATACAAAAATAAATCATAAAATAATATTCAAATAAAATGGTAACATATAGATTGGACATTATCGACGCTGCACATCTGTAAATTTTAGGAAATGACCATCATAATAGGCTTCCTCGTAAGGGCTTTCGCCTATTAAACTCGGCCTTATGTGTAATCATAGGTCATTGTTGTAGAAACATTTTTTTAGAAAATTTTTTAATGCTATTAAAATTATAAAGTCATTGGCTCTTTCTGCCTTCAAAAATTATCCTTTGTATATATTCCTTATAAAGAATCCATCACTTGAAACATTCCAACTTATCTTAAGGTGCTTCAGTGTTTCAGTCAAAAGTCATAACGATATTCACAGTGCTGATGACCCGACACGGAGCCGTGTTTCGGACTGCTATCACCATCTGCCAGTCCTTCTTCAAGGGTAATAGTTCTGCGTCGGGACAGAAATTCATGCTAAAATTACTGGTGATTCGAGCGTCTTAAACAACAATTACGGTGGACTATAGTTACATCAGAACTAGCCGTATGACAAGAAAGTACTTACAAGTTTGTCGAACATTTTAAAAAATGGCGCTTTGGCGTTTTCAAAATCATTTCCGGTACCTTACCGGAACCCTCAATTTAAATGGAAAAATTGACGTAATGAGACTCCTCCTACCTGTTCGAGCCTCGGCTCGCCCTGCTCTCCCCTAATTTATGTAAGTGTGTACCATTCAATGGAGGCGTTGAGCCCTGCCGGGGTAACAGTATTCAACCTAAAAATCCACTGTTGTTCTTTGATATTAAGAATTTTATTAATATCTCCTCCACGGGGATGACTTGGAATTTTCTCTAAAATTCTCCAACGCAATGAGTTAAACGTATGCTGGAATTCTTTACAATGCATTGCCACGGGAGCTGTCAATTTCTCAGTAGTGATACAGCTACGATGCTCTATTAAGCGTGTACGAATCATCCTTTTTGTTCTGCCCACATAGTAGAGTCTGCACGGACATTCGATGAGGTAGACAACGTGAGTGGACCGACAATCTGTGTAATGGTGGGCAGTATGCTTGTACCCTCTAGCATCTGTCCAGGTTTCCCCAGTAATAGCTTGGTTACACACCGAACATCCAGTGCACGGCCAAGTGCCGTGTGGTAAAATGTCTTCTGGTGGTTCTTGTAAAAACGAATGCATCACTGTATCTCTGATATTACGTCCTCTACTGTAAGCGATAATAGGACAGTTCTCAAACAGATTATTATGCGGGCGTAAAACAGCCCAATGTTGTTTTATAGAACGTGCAATGGATCCAGCTCTATCAGAAAAAGGAATTGTGCAGACTAAAGGAGATTGATTATCATTAGATTTGTCCAATAATAGCCAACAGAGTTGTGCATTAGCAGCTCTTTTCCATGCTTTCTTGATGTATCGAATCGGGTATCCACGTTGTAAGAGTCTTTTTGCTAATCGCTCCGCTTGTAGCTGGAACTGCTCCATAGTACTGCATATTCGTTTAAGCCGTAAGAACTGTCCTATCGGCAGATTTTTCAACAAGTGATGGGGGTGAAAGCTAGAAAAATGCAGAAGGGTATTGCGTTCACAAGATTTGCGAAAAATCGTGGTGATTAACTTATTTGCATTCTTTGAAATATGTATATCTAAAAAATCTATCTGCTCATGATGGAATGTCATCGTAAACTGTAAATTACTGTCCAATGTGTAAATCCAATTATAAAATTGCATTAATGTGTCCTGATTACCATGCCACAAGAAGAACACATCGTCAATATATCTAGTCCAATACGTAAGCCAAAGCCAAAGCCAAAGCGCCATTTTTGAAAATGTTCGACAAACTTGTAAGTACTTTCTTGTCATACGGCTAGTTCTGATGTAACTATAGTCCACCGTAATTGTTGTTTAAGACGCTCGAATCACCAGTAATTTTAGCATGAATTTCTGTCCCGACGCAGAACTATTACCCTTGAAGAAGGACTGGCAGATGGTGATAGCAGTCCGAAACACGGCTCCGTGTCGGGTCATCAGCACTGTGAATATCGTTATGACTTTTGACTGAAACACTGAAGCACCTTAAGATAAGTTGGAATGTTTCAAGTGATGGATTCTTTATAAGGAATATATACAAAGTAGGGATGTGAATCGTTTTTCGACGATTAAAATTATCGTCCGATAATTTTAATATCGTCTTAAACCGTTATGGAACACAATACAATAGAGATTCTAACGATTTATCGTTATAAATCGTTAGAATCGTGAGCCGGCACACTAAAACCCCCTAAAACCCACCCCCGACCCTTTAAATTAAATCCCTCACCCTCCCGAACCCCCCCCAAATGACTTAAATAACCTGGGTGTCCAGCGGCGGTCCGGAACGGCAGCGGCCCGGAACGGGCTCCTGCTATTGAATCTTGTTGTCTTCAGCCGGCGCCATTTTCCAAAATGGCGCCGAAAAATGGCGGCGGCCATAGACCAACACGATTCCACGGCAGGAGGTCCTTCCGGACCCCCGCTGGACTTTTGGCAAGTCTTGTGGGGGTCAGGAGGCCCCCCCCAAGCTGGCCAAAAGTTCCTGGAGGTCCAGCGGGGGTCAGGGAGCGATTTCCCGCCGCGAATCGTTTTCCGTATGGAAAATGGCGCCGGCAGGAGATCGACTGCAGGAGGTCGTTCAGCGAGGGTTCCGGCGCCTCGCTGAACGACCTCCTGCAGTCGATCTCCTGCCGGCGCCATTTTCCGTACGGAAAACGATTCGCGGCGGGAAATCGCTCCCTGACCCCCGCTGGACCTCCAGGAACTTTTGGCCAGATTGGGGGGGGCCTCCTGACCCCCACAAGACTTGCCAAAAGTCCAGCGGGGGTCCGGAAGGACCTCCTGCCATGGAATCGTGTTGGTCTATGGCCGCCGCCATTTTTCGGCGCCATTTTGGAAAATGGCGCCGGCTGAAGACAACAAGATTCAATAGCAGGAGCCCGTTCCGGACCGCTGCCGTTCCGGACCGCCGCTGGACACCCAGGTTATTTAAGTCATTTGGGGGGGGTTCGGGAGGGTGGGAGATTTAATTTAAAGGGTCGGGGGTGGGTTTTAGGGAGTTTTAATGTGCCGGCTCACGATTTTACGATTTTTCTCGATATTTTACCCCCCCAAACGGCAACAATACGATTCCCTCCCCCTCCCAGCCGAAATCGATCGTTAAGACGATCGAGGACACGATTCGATCTCTAATACAAAGGATAATTTTTGAAGGCAGAAAGAGCCAATGACTTTATAATTTTAATAGCATTAAAAAAATTTCTAAAAAAATGTTTCTACAACAATGACCTATGATTACACATAAGGCCGAGTTTAATACGCGAAAGCCGTTACGAGGAAGCCTATTATGATGGTCATTTCCTAAAATTTACAGATGTGCAGCGTCGATAATGTGCAATATTTGGTGAAGAGCACTGGGTTACTTCATTATTATTGGTTATTCCCAATACTTTTCCACTATATTGTTAAGCCCTACTCTAGCAATTTTAAGGTGACACTAACATAATTTTGAGAGGCACTGAAAGAGTATTGATTTAAAATGTGGACTAATGTGTATAGTTATTCGGAACAACAAATTGCCGCAGCACTTGAGGGCACCTTACTTCTTGATGAAAATGCAGATGCTATTGAAACATATACGTGGGATCAACTTATTGAATTGAAAAAACGAATAATAAGATCAGAGTTACATTCAGCTACGTTGTTACAATATATAAAGACCGAAAGGATCCCTAGGGGCTTACGAATTAACTTAGAAGCCTCAATATATCCAGACAATGAAGAGTTCGTGCAGAGATGGATTGCCATTTTAAATAAATGTGCATTGGATTTAATGCTTCTTCTGATAGAGTCTACTAATAAACTTGCAGATACCATAAGATCGGAATGTGAACTCATGCAAACACATTTACAACAACATTCATCTCTAGAAGAGTATGATCAAAAATTACACGAATTCAATGCTACTATTGATAAATTCAAGACAGAATTAAAAAATAGTAAAATCAGTAAATTTAAAGGAGACGAAAAAGATTACGCGACCGGGGGTATTTACCCTTGGCAGAGACGTACTACCATCAATCAACCGCGGAAAGTAGCTTTCGCCGGCTCTTCTGAAGATTCGTCTGGGTCGGAAGAGGAGGCTCCTCAAGGTGCAAGTACTGCACAGAATTCCAGGGGTAGAGGAAATTAACGATCATACCGTCCCCAACAGAGACGGTTTTTTCGGTATTCTCGACAACCGATGGCTCCAGACTTAGAACAGAGACCATTCACCAGATCGCAGAATCGGAACACAACATCATAAATTTGTCTGGGATCCAGTTGACTCAAGACCAGTTGGCAGTCTTACATAAAGGCTTATCATTTATCCCTTATCATCGGTACGACTCATTTTACACCAGATTAGCCCTCTACAGATTTTTTCGAAAATTACAACTTATGTTGTTTTTTTCGTTAAATCCTCCTAAAGCAGATTGCTCCATTGTACACCCACGTTCTAACTGGATGCCTGCTGGCCCAGTAGATCCATTTATTAAAACTTACATGGAGTTGGTATTACTTGATGTTGTTCAGATCGAAGCAGTTCATATTGGACCCAAGTTTAATCTTACCAAAGGAGAATTTCTAGCAATGTTAACTTTAAAAAAAGATCAATCTATCATAATCAAAAAAGCTGACAAAGGGGGTTCAGTGGTCGTTTTAAACAAAATAGCTTATGTTGCAAAAGTGCTACAACATATACAAGATCCAATTAAATATGAAGTCTTGAGTAGGGATCCGACCATAGAATTACAACGACATATTACAGCACTTGTTAATGAACAACTGAATCTGGGCTGTCTCACCCCGAGGGAAGCACGATACTTAGTTGTTGAACATCCTATGGCCCCCATGATTTATATGGTCCCAAAAGTCCACAAAGACATAGTGGACCCTCCCGGACGTCCAATAATGACCACCATCGGTTCCCTATTGGAACCCTTATCCACATTTGTTGATGTAGTGCTACAGCCGTTCGTGTCTCAATCTAGATCTTTTTGTAAGGATACAAAACACATGCTGGTGAAATTAGATGAAATGGACAACGTGCAAGACGCATTACTAGTCACAATGGATATCCAGGCATTGTACACGAGCATCCCCCAGCGGGCGGCTCTCAATATCATTGAAACCACTTTAAATAAACGAGTACGGCCACACCGTATCCCTACTGCATTTTTGATGCAGTTGACAGAGATAGCTCTTTGCAATAACTTTTTTATGTTTCAACAAACGTGGTTTAGGCTGGTGTTGCGATTCCGGTCACTGGGGCTGTGACCGGGCCCTTACCTCCTTCTGAGGCGCCGCGATTCGCCGGTCCCCGAGCCTCTCGAGCCGCGTGGCAGCGGCTGAAAACCGCCGGTTCCTGGGCCTCCCAAGCTGCATGGCAGCAGCGTCTCCACGAGGGAGACGCCGCCGAAGACTCCGCCCCCTTGGAGTGCCACGCGCGCGAGGACCGCCGTTTTATTGGTGCAGCCCCGGATGTCAGAGTCCGCCTCCTGATGATGTCAGATGCCAGTAAGGGGGATTTAAACCGAGCCCGGGGATTCTATCTTTGCCTAGCAACGAGGTCACTTTCTGAAGTGCTAGTTGCCTCCTGTCGGTTCCTGATTCCTGCCTGCCTACCTTGTATTCTGCTTGCTTAATCGTTGGTTCCTGTTTGCCGCCTGCCTTGATTCCAGCTCGTGACTTTGACTTTGCCAGTTTGCCGCCTGCCCTGATTTCTGCCTGTGACTCCGACCCTGCTTGACTGCCGCCCGCCTCGACTCCGGTCCGTGACTCCGTCTCCGCTGCCAGCCTCCAGTCCTGACTCAGCTCCGTGACTTCACTTTGCCTGTTTGCAGCCAGTCCTGACTCCGGTTCACACTCTTCCTGGGTTCATCAGTACTTTGCCTAAGTCCCAGCGGTCCGGGTCCCTACGGGCTCCTCCTGGGGGGACCTCGGACTTCCAGGGTGAAGACGCCTAAGCCCTAGCGACCCGGGTTCCTACAGCTCCTCTGGAGGAATCACGGGTTTCCAGGTGAAGCTCGTCAGCCCAGTGTGTGTTCTGCCTCCCGGTCGTCCCTCCTGGCCGGCCGGCCCAAGGATCCACTTCCCGGATTGGATAGTCGTAACAGTTTGCTAGGCAATGGATCCGGCAGACCTCGCTGGTCTCCAGGCCATTCCGGGGCTCGCCCAATGGCTGGTGCAACAGCAGCAAGTATTGGACTCCTTGGTTGCCACTGTGGAACGCATGCAACTCGCATGGATACTGAACCACAGGCTCCAGCACCGGTACCTGTGGCTGCTCCGGTCGTCACATTGCAGACACCCACGCAGCTTCCCGCTCCCTCTCGGTACGCAGGAGACTCTAAAGCGTGTCGTGGGTTCCTAAACCAGTGTTTTGTGAGATTCGCTTTACTCCCGAACCAGTTCCCTACCGATTCGGTTAAGGTGGCATACATCTTCTCCTTACTAGACGGTAAGGCATTGAATTGGGCATCTCCAATGTGGGAGAAAAATGACACAACTCTCTCCAATTTGGATCACTTCGTGGCTAATTTCAAAGCAGCGTTTGATGAACCCACTCGTCAGACTTCTGCAACCTCTGAATTACTACAGCTCCGCCAGGGACCCCACACTTTGGCTGAATATGCGCTGGAATTTCGCACGCTGGTGCTGGAAGTAGGCTGGCGTGATGACGCCCTGCGCGGGATTTTCCTTGAGGGTTTAGCGGGACGAATCAAAGATGTCTTGGCAGCCCGAGACATCCCCGAAGACCTTAACGCTCTCATCGAGCTCACTGGACGCATAGACCAACGTCTGCAGCAGAGGGCCAAGGAGGTACGTCCTCCCCGACATATGGTGCCTTTGGTTCCCGCTTTCTTGAGGCCGCTCGTGTCCATGCCTCGATCCATGGGGGCGTCCGCTGAGGCCTCTCCCGAGGAACCCATGCAATTGGGTAAAACTTCTTTGACGGAGGAGGAGAGACGTCGTCGCTGGTCTCTGGGCCTTTGTTTGTATTGTGGCGGAAAGGGTCATTTCCTGTCGCAATGTAAAGTAAGGGCGGAAAACGCTCGAGTCTAGAAGAAGCAGAGGAGTGTCTTCTGGGCTGTTTCAACGCTGCTTCTCAATGTACAGTTCCTGTAACTTTAAGGTTTTCCGGAGGTTCCTTCGAAACTCAAGCTCTCATTGACTCCGGAGCTGGAGGGAACTTCATCACCCAGACCTTAGTTCAGCAACTTCAGTTATCCACTCAACCTCGTGTTCCACCATTATGGGTTACTTCCATCCAAGGAACACCGTTGCCCGGGAGTATCTCTGTTATCACGAAACCACTGATACTTCAAACCGGGATATTACATGAAGAGACAATCTCATTTTTGGTCCTGGAGCGCTCTGTGCACCCGATTGTCCTCGGTTTACCTTGGTTGCAGTTACATTCACCAACGATTTGCTGGGATGATATTCAGATTACTCGGTGGAGTTCACATTGTCTCCAGTCCTGCATCAGGGCCACACCGGTTCCACCTATTCCATTGGCTCATATTGGAGTTCCACTCCCAGCTCCCTACGCGGACTTCGCGGACGTCTTTTCTAAAGAAAAAGCGGAGATTCTACCCGAACATCGCCCCTTTGACTGTGCTATAGGCTTACTTATTTATTTATTTTTTTATTTATTTATTTAATTTTATATACCGGCAACCGTTTGCACATCGTGCCGGTTTACAGATAACTTAAAACAAGGATATATATAGGCAAAGCCTTTACAAGGAACATTGTGTAACCTAGAACATAGTAACAGATCAATAACTAAATAAATAGGGGAGGGAGGGGAGGGGGTGGTCGAGACAAAGGGGGGGGCAGGGGGGGTGAAGACGGAAACGTGAGGAGAAAATATGTACAGGGAAACAATGAACAAGTGGTATGTACATAGGTTGTGTGCAATATTTGAAAATGCGCAAGGGCAACAGTGAAAGGGGTAAGAAGATACGTACGGTGCTAATAAGAGATAGATTATTGTGTGCATGATAAGTGAGGGGTTTGTGGTTGTCTTGAGGGGATGGGTGTAGGTCCTGTGGTAGGGGTGTTAGTACTAGTACTAGATGGAGGTTGGGTTAAGGTGTTTATAGGTGGTGAAGGTGATTGGGGGTATGCTTGGAGGAAGAGCCAGGTTTTGAGTTTCTTTTTAAAGGTGGGTGTGGAGGTTTCGGTGCGAAGGTCAAGTGGCATGGAGTTCCACAGGGAAGGGCCTGCGAGGGAAAGGGCCCTATTGGTGGTGGAGATGAGTCTTGTGGATTTTATAGATGGGGGGATAAGAGTTCCACGAAGGGAGGAGCGTGTAGGTCTTGTGGAGGTACGAGGGAGGAAGGGTGGGCTTAACCAGTTGTAGTGTTCATTAGTAATACTTTTGTGGATGAGGGTAAGGGTCTTGTATAGGATGCGTGAATGGATGGGCAGCCAATGGAGGTTGATGAGGGTGGGGGTAATGTGGTCTTTCTTCTTGACATTAGAGAGGATGCGTGCAGTAGCGTTTTGAAGGAGTTGGAGAGGTCTGAGGTGGGTGGCAGGGAGTCCAAGTAAGAGTGCGTTACAGTAATCGATTTTTGAAAAAATTAGTGATTGGAGTACTGTGCGGAAGTCATGGAAGTAGAGGAGGGGTTTGAGTTTTTTGAGGGTTTGGAGTTTGAAATAGCAACTGCTAACGATAGATTTGATATATGGTTTGAAGGTAAGTTGGTTGTCAAGTATAACACCCAAGTTTCTTGTGTCGGAGATAAAGTTAGGAGTCTGAAGCGTGGAGGGACAGGGTATGGGTGCATGTTTGGAGGAGATGAGGAGGAGTTCAGTTTTCTGAGGGTTGAGGGCTAAGTGCATGTCGGTGAGAAGTTGGTTAATGGAAGTGAGAATGGTGTCCCATCTATGTAGAGCAGTGAGTACAGTATCTGTGAAAGGAATGAGTATTTGCACATCATCTGCATAGATGAAGTGTGTAATACCAAGGTTAGAAAGGAGGTTTGTGAGGGGGAGCATGTAAATGTTGAATAGCGTGGAAGAGAGGGAGGATCCTTGGGGGACGCCACAGTCGAGATTAACAGGGGGGGATGTGAAATTATCAATGAGGACTGTGTAGGTGCGGTTTTGGAGGAAGGACTTTATCCAGGAGAGGGCAGTACCTGAGATTCCTATACTGGTGAGAGTGTTGATAAGGATGTTATGATTTACAGTATCGAAGGCGGCGGAAATATCTAGCATGGCAATGAGATAGGATTTACCGGCATCCATTCCTTTGATGATGGTGTCTGTGAGGGAAAGGAGTAGGGATTCGGTACTGAGGTGTTTACGAAAGCCATGTTGTGTAGGTGGGAGTATGTTGGATTGTTCTATGTGGTCAGAGAGGCGGGAATTAACTAGTTTCTCAATGATTTTGGAGAGGAAAGGGAGATTGGAGATGGGACGGAGGTTGGATAGGTTGGAAGGATCAAGGGAGGGTTTTTTTAGGATAGGTTTGACCACAGCTTGTTTCAGGGAGTTGGGTACCAGGCCGTGTTCCAGGGAGCAATTCACGATTTTGGAGAGTGAGGTGGCTATTGTTTTAGGAATAGCGAGTAATAGTTTAGTAGGGATAGTGTCTGAGGGGTGGGAGGAGGGTCTCATCTTTTTTAAAATGTTTTCTATTTCTAGTGTTGAGGAGGGTTCAAAAGAAGTGAGGATGTTAGGTGTGTGTAGGATGGAGGGGGTTATACTGTTAGTGTTAGGGGAATTTTTGGGGTTGGGGGTAAACTTGGCGGTGATGTTAGCTATTTTGTTCTTAAAGAATAGGGCAATATCATTGCATCGGGTCTGTGTGGAGGGGACTTGGGGTGCAGACATATTAGGTTTGGTAAGATTTGAGACTAGGGTGAACAGTGCTTTTGGGTTGAATTGGAGGTGGTGAATTTTCTTGGCATAGTATTCCTTTTTTGTAGTTTGAATGGCGTTTCTATATGCGTGCATGAGTTGGTAATAAATGGTTTTTGTGGCAGTGGTGGGGTGTTTGCGCCAGTGTCTTTCTGCTGTTCTAAGCTGGATTTTTTGGGTTTTGAGTGTCTGGGTGTACCAGGGTTTTTTAGATGATTTGGTTTGGGTGATTGTTTTTTGAATGGATGGACATAGGTTGTTGGCGATTTTCAGGGTAGTTTCTGTCCAGGTGGATATAGCACTGTCTGCTGACTCTTGGTCAATATGGTTTGTGATGTTGGAGCAAGCCGTGGCCAGGGTATCTATAGGGCAGGTTTTACGGAATTGGAAGGATTTAGGCTGGGTAGGGGGGGAGGTGGGAGGGGTTTGTAGAGAGAGAATTGTGTTGATGATGGAGTGATCGGACCAGGGGACAGGAAGGCATGTAGGGGAGTGGATGATGTTTATGAGTGAATTGGTGAAAATGAGGTCAAGGGTATGACCAGCTTTGTGGGTTGGAGAGTGGATGAGTTGGGTAAGGCCCATTGCGTCTAAGGTTGTGATGAAGGCTTCGCATGTAGGGGATTGTGGGATGGTGTCGACATGCAGGTTAAAGTCGCCAAGGAGTATCGTGGGGATGTCGGGGGCGAGGGAGATGGTGAGGAATTCAATGAGGGGGGAGGGGGTCTTTTTCTAGTAGACCAGGAGGGGTATATATGAGGCATATTTGTAGGGATTGCGATTTGAACAGGCCTACTTCATATTGGTTGGGAATATTGCAGGTTTGTGAGGTGAGCTTGAATTCTTTTTTAGCTATGAGGAGTAGGCCCCCTCCTCTTTTCTTTTTTCGGGGGATAGAGAAAATGTCATAGTTTTCGGAAGGTAGTTGGTTAATGAGGGGGGTGTCGCAGGGTTTGAACCAGGTTTCGGTTACTGCAAAGATTTCTGGTTTGGAGTCAGTTAGAATGTCATTGAGAAGGTGTGTTTTTTGTTTAAGGGATTGGGCGTTGATGAGTAGAAGTGAAATGAGGGAGATGGTAAGGGCCTGGGAGGTGGGAGATATAGGGATGGAGGTCAGACGCCTTTTTTGAGTGTTGTGGTGGCTGTAAGAGGGGAGGAATAGTTTGGAAGTGGGTCCGAGTGGGTAAGTGGGTGGACGATGGTGAGCGTGTGGGGGCATTATTGGATGGGGGGCTAGTAAACAGATGTATTGGAAAGCAAAACAAATTGGGATGTGAGGGAACCTTAAGGCAATTAAATAGATTTAAAACAATTGTAGCAGAATAATGCAGATGCATGCACGGTATTACAATGAACAGATTGAGGCAACTTAAACAAACTATTGCACTTGGTGGGAGTAGTGGAGTTGGTGTAGAAGTGGAGTTGGTGGAGTTGGTGTAGAAGACATGCAATTTCACAGCTGACAGCAATTAGTAGGGGTAATGCAGGAGAATAGCTTAATGTAATATAGCAAACAATTGCACATTGTAGTTGTAATATAACAACTAGTAGTATTATAACAGTTACAGTTACAAATGGTAGTCAGGCATTTAGATAACGTAGGTTATGAAATGCAGATACTGGACTCACGTTTGATACGCTTGACGTGAAAAGAACACAGTATTCGACATTTGTAACATGGGGTGGCAGAAGTTTGTGTATAGTCCATGGCCTGTTCTTAGTGTATTCTTGTCTCTTAGTGTATTCTTGTATTCTTGTCTCCAAAGGGGAAGCGTCGGATTTTGACGGGGTGATCTTAGTCTTAGTCACATTACTGGATGCAGTGTAGGAGGAATAGTAGAGCGCTGCAACAGGGCGACACGAAGGGGCGAAACAAAGGGGCAGGCCCCTTTGTCGCGCTCCTTCGTGCGCGCGACGCCGGGCGTGCGACGCCGGTAGAAGAACGCCGATTAAATGCCCCTGAGGCGGCGGCTGGTGATGAGGTCACCCCGGAGCCTGGCTCGTGATTGGCAGGCTGGGGGATCGCTGAGGACGCAGGTAAGTTGGGCCTCGAACGAGGAGGGGCCTGGACGCAGCGCCTCGCGGTCGGCAGGGAGCCCGTTGGGGGGAAGGGTAAAATCGAAGGCCTTACCCCGACGGGCTTTTCGCGCCGATCGCGCAGGCCCGAGCAGCCGCTTCCCCCGAAGTCCGTCGAAGAAGAGAAGGCCGCCGGAGAAGAACGCCGATTAAATGCCCCTGAGGCGGCGGCTGGTGATGAGGTCACCCCGGAGCCTGGCTCGTGATTGGCAGGCTGGGGGATCGCTGAGGACGCAGGTAAGTTGGGCCTCGAACGAGGAGGGGCCTGGACGCAGCGCCTCGCGGTCGGCAGGGAGCCCGTTGGGGGGAAGGGTAAAATCGAAGGCCTTACCCCGACGGGCTTTTCGCGCCGATCGCGCAGGCCCGAGCAGCCGCTTCCCCCGAAGTCCGTCGAAGAAGAGAAGGCCGCCGGAGAAGAACGCCGATTAAATGCCCCTGAGGCGGCGGCTGGTGATGAGGTCACCCCGGAGCCTGGCTCGTGATTGGTAGGCTGGGGGATCGCTGAGGACGCAGGTAAGTTGGGCCTCGAACGAGGCCCAACTTACTGGAACCACGCCTCCACGAGGTAGGGTCTATCCTCTCTCTCAACCTGAGACTAAAGCCATGACAGAGTATATCCGTGAGAACCTCGCTAAAGGGTTCATCCGACCATCTAAATCATCTGCAGGAGCGGGGTTCTTTTTTGTGGCTAAAAAGGATGGTTCCCTCAGACCATGCATTGACTATAGGGGTTTGAATACCATTACTAAGAAGAACCGCTATCCGCTACCATTAATTCCTGAACTGCTTGACAAACTTCAGGGAGCTCGAGTATTCACTAAACTGGATTTGCGGGGGGCTTACAATCTGGTCCGGATCCGTCCCGGGAATGAATGGAAAACTGCATTCAATACCCGGGACGGGCATTATGAGTACCTGGTCATGCCATTCGGGTTATGTAACGCCCCAGCAGTATTCCAGTATCTCATGAATGAGATTCTTCGTGAACTATTGTATTCTTGTGTTATTGTGTATCTGGACGATGTCCTTATTTTCTCGCAGGACTTGAAGTCTCATCGACGCCAGGTACGACAAGTACTCCAGATTCTCCGAGAGCAACACCTATATGCGAAGCTAGAGAAATGTTTATTCGAACAGGATTCGGTACCATTCTTGGGATATGTTATTTCCGCTACCGGGTTCAACATGGACCCCGAGAAAGTGTCAGCAATCCAGAAATGGCCACAACCTATCGGATTAAAAGCCTGGCAGTGCTTTTTAGGGTTCGCGAACTTCTACAGACATTTCATCCCTGGATACTAACGTTTAGTAGCACCATTGACGGCCCTAACTAGAAAAGGGGCAGATACTCGACTCTGGCCTCCCGAAGCATGTCAAGCGTTTCAAGACCTAAAGGAGGCGTTCCTGACGAGGACATGTTTACGCCATCCTGATCCTTTGCGTCCATTCATAGTTGAGGTGGACGCTTCTAGTGTGGCTGTAGGGGCGGTTCTGTCTCAATACTCCAGCACGGGGAAGCTATTACCATGCTCATACTTCTCCAAAACGTTCACTCCTGCAGAAAGCAACTACGGAATTGGCGATAAGGAACTACTGGCCATTAAATTAGCTTTCGAGGAGTGGAGACAATGGCTGGAGGGAGCCCAGCATCAGGTCACCGTATACACTGACCATAAGAATCTCGAGTTCCTAGCACAAGCCCAGCGCCTTAATCCTCGGCAAGCTAGGTGGTCTCTTTTCTTCAGCCGATTTGATTTTATTCTGAAGTACCGGCCTGCCGCTAAGAATGTCCGGGCTGATGCCTTATCACGTAACACCATTTTCGAAGAAAAAGATGACCCCCCACAGTACATTATCGATCTGGCCCGAGTTCTCCTTGCTGGCACCAGTGTATCCACGCAAGGAAGGGTGGTCGTTTCTCGACGGGATCGTAGAAGGGTGTTAGAATGGGCCCACGACTCTCTTACGGGAGGTCACGCCGGTCAGGAGAGAACATTAACTCTTTTGAACCGATACTATTGGTGGCCACGAGTTCGGCAGGATGTGCGAGAATATGTGGCGGCATGTCCGACTTGTGCCAGACAGAAACCGCTAACTGGATGGCCTTGGGGTCTTCTTCATCCTCTGCCCATACCCACAGAACCTTGGACCCATATTGCCACAGATTTTGTAGTGGATTTGCCCCCATCTGATGGCAACACGGTAATATGGGTCACCGTGGATCGGGTCTCTAAGATGGTGCATTTAGTTCCGCTGCCTAAACTGCCATCTGCACCAGAACTAGCAGCCTTATTTACTCAGCACATCTTTCGAGCCCATGGTCTTCCACAGAGCATTGTCTCCGATCGAGGACCACAGTTTACGGCCCGCTTCTGGCGCGCTCTGTGCAAGAAATTCGGAGTACAGTTGAATTTGTCCACCGCGTTTCACCCACAGAGCAATGGACAGACTGAACGGATGAATCGCTCTCTCAAGACTTTCCTTCGGAGCTTCATTTCAGAATGTAGGGATAATTGGGTTTCCTTACTCCCATGGGCCGAGTTTGCCTACAATAATCACATCCATTCAATTACAGGGCAATCTCCGTTCCAAACTGTCTTTGGACGACATCTTCGGTCTCCTGTTCCAGTTCCGGTTGAAGTTCCTTCACCAGCGGCTCAAACTATGGCCGCGCAACTTCATCAACTCTGGAAACTACTTCAACAACGACTCGCTACTGCTGCTCGAAAAGCACAGGACACTACCAATCGTCATCGACGTCCAGGCCCTGAATTGTTGCCTGGGTCCAAGGTTTGGTTAAGCACCAAGAACCTTCATTTTCCAGGACGGTCCCGCAAGCTAGCTCCCAAGTTTTGTGGACCATTTTGTGGACCAGAACGGATAGGCCTGGTTTCATATCGGCTTCGGCTGCCTTCAACCCTACGCATCCACAATGTGTTTCATGTGTCCCTCTTAAAACCTGTAGTGTACTCCCGTTTCCATCGCATCACTCAAGATGAGGTACCCGCTTCAACACCTGCAGATCCGGTGTACCAGGTACATGAGGTGAAGGATGTGCGCTTCCATAGTCGGCGCTGGGAGTACTTACTTGCCTGGGAGGGTTGTGGTCCGGAGGAAGATTCGTGGGAACCGGCACGGAATATTCTTGACAAGTCTTTGCTGACCCAATATCACCTGGACAATCCTGGAAAACCTGGTCCTCTTAGGAGGGGGCGTAAAAGGGGGGGTACTGTTGCGATTCCGGTCACTGGGGCTGTGACCGGGCCCTTACCTCTTTCTGAGGCGCCGCGATTCGCCGGTCCCCGAGCCTCTCAAGCCGCGTGGCAGCGGCTGAAAACCGCCGGTTCCTGGGCCTCCCAAGCCGCATGGCAGCGGCGTCTCCACGAGGGAGACGCCGCCGAAGACTCCGCCCCCTTGGAGTGCCACACGCGCGCGCGCGAGGACCGCTGTTTTATTGGTGCAGCCCCGGATGTCAGAGTCCGCCTCCTGATGACGTCAGACGCCAGTAAGGGGGATTTAAACTGAGCCCGGGGATTCTATCTTTGCCTAGCAACGAGGTCACTTTCTGAAGTGCTAGTTGCCTCCTGTCGGTTCCTGATTCCTGCCTGCCTGCCTTTTATTCTGCTTGCTTAATCGTTGGTTCCTGTTTGCCGCCTGCCTTGATTCCAGCTCGTGACTTTGACTTTGCCAGTTTGCCGCCTGCCCTGATTTCTGCCTGTGACTCCGACCCTGCTTGACTGCCGCCCGCCTCGACTCCGGTCCGTGACTCCGTCTCCGCTGCCAGCCTCCAGTCCTGACTCAGCTCCGTGACTTCACTTTGCCTGTTTGCAGCCAGTCCTGACTCCGGTTCACACTCTTCCTGGGTTCATCAGTACTTCGCCTAAGTCCCAGCGGTCCGGGTCCCTACGGGCTCCTCCTGGGGGGACCTCGGACTTCCAGGGTGAAGACGCCTAAGCCCTAGTGACCCGGGTTCCTACAGCTCCTCTGGAGGAATCACGGGTTTCCAGGTGAAGCTCGTCAGCCCAGTGTGTGTTCTGCCTCCTGGTCGTCCCTCCTGGCCGGCCGGCCCAAGGATCCACTTCCCGGATTGGATAGTCGTAACAGGCAGGTACATGGTACCGCGATGGGGGCCACTATGGCCCCCAGTTTAGCAAATCTCTATGTAGAACAGTTCAAAGAATCATATCTGTATGATGCCATGGAATTCCAAAATATTACGTATTGGACTAGATATATTGACGACGTGTTCTTCTTGTGGCATGGTAATCAGGACGCATTAATGCAATTTCATAATTGGATTAACACATTGGACAGTAATTTACAGTTTACGATGACATTCCATCATGAGCAGATAGATTTTTTAGATATACATATTTCAAAGAATGCAAATAAGTTAGTCACCACGATTTTTCGCAAATCTTGTGAACGCAATATCCTTCTGCATTTTTCTAGCTTTCACCTCCATCACTTGTTGAAAAATCTGCCGATAGGACAGTTCTTACGGCTTAAACGAATATGCAGTACTATGGAGCAGTTCCAGCTACAAGTGGAGCGATTAGCAAAAAGACTCTTACAACGTGGATACCCGATTCGATACATCAAGAAAGCATGGAAAAGAGCTGCTAATGCACAACGCTGTTGGCTATTATTGGACAAATCTAATGATAATCAATCTCCTTTAGTCTGCACAATTCCTTTTTCTGATAGAGCTGGATCCATTGCACGTTCTACGCCCGCATAATAATCTGTTTGAGAACTGTCCTATTATCGCTTACAGTAGAGGACGTAATATCGGAGATACAGTGATGCATTCGTTTTTACAAGAACCACCAGAAGACATTTTACCACACGGCACTTGGCCGTGCACTGGATGTTCGGTGTGTAACCAAGCTATTACTGGGGAAACCTGGACAGATGCTAGAGGGTATAAGCATACTGCCCACCATTACACAGATTGTCGGTCCACTCACGTTGTCTACCTCATCGAATGTCCGTGCAGACTCTGCTATGTGGGCAGAACAAAAAGGATGATTCGTACACGCTTAATAGAGCATCGTAGCTGTATCACTACTGAGAAATTGACAGCTCCCGTGGCAATGCATTGTAAAGAATTCCAGCATACGTTTAACTCATTGCGTTGGAGAATTTTAGAGAAAATTCCAAGTCATCCCCGTGGAGGAGATATTAATAAAATTCTTAATATCAAAGAACAACAGTGGATTTTAGGTTGAATACTGTTACCCCGGCAGGGCTCAACGCCTCCATTGAATGGTACACACTTACATAAATTAGGGGAGGGCAGGGCGAGCCGAGGCTCGAACAGGTAGGAGGAGTCTCATTACATCAATTTTTCCATTTAAATTGAGGGTTCCGGTAAGGTACCGGAAATGATTTTGAAAACGCCAAAGCGCCATTTTTGAAAATGTTCGACAAACTTGTAAGTACTTTCTTGTCATACGGCTAGTTCTGATGTAACTATAGTCCACCGTAATTGTTGTTTAAGATGCTCGAATCACCAGTAATTTTAGCATGAATTTCTGTCCCGACGCAGAACTATTACCCTTGAAGAAGGACTGGCAGATGGTGATAGCAGTCCGAAACACGGCTCCGTGTCGGGTCATCAGCACTGTGAATATCGTTATGACTTTTGACTGAAACACTGAAGCACCTTAAGATAAGTTGGAATGTTTCAAGTGATGGATTCTTTATAAGGAATATATACAAAGGATAATTTTTGAAGGCAGAAAGAGCCAATGACTTTATAATTTTAATAGCATTAAAAAATTTTCTAAAAAAATGTTTCTACAACAATGACCTATGATTACACATAAGGCAGAGTTTAATAGGCGAAAGTGGTTTGGGTAACGTTCTCTCTACCTAGCTTGATGGACACTCTACCTGGGCAACAACATGCTAGGTGGAGAGAATGTTGGCCAAATCTCCTCTTGGAGTGAGCGTCCTCACTCCGACGGCCAGCAAATCTGCACTAGAGACCACTGTTCTGTCCGTAGGTCTCATGTGGAATGCGAAAGTGGCCCCCAACCCCCGACGCTCATACCTAATCCCCACCCCGAGTTAGTAGGTGGCCCTCCCATAGGGATTCAAATACCTGTCTAGGGCATAGGCACTATAGTAAGGCTCTCTCTCTCTCTCTTAGGCCCAAAGTCTGGTAGACAAAATAATCGCGGCTCTAAAAACAGCAATAAAATCCATAAAGGTAAGGTTTTAAAATTTACTTGGCATGCATTCAAGCAGCAATCTGGACTCCTTCCTAAACGCAAGCATGAATGCGTTAGATAGCGTAGCCTTTAAGAAATCTCAAAACCGCGCCAAAATCATTGTGAGTCAGCGATGGGGATGTGGTGAAGCCAGTACCCATATGTGACAGCTCTAACTACGGGCTGCTATTCAAAACCAAGATTACTCTTAACAATGATATAAAATAAATTAAATGAAGTAAAACTATGATAAAGTGTATACTTAGGGTGAATAATAAAAACAAAAAACGCTGTGGATCTGTATTTAATTGCACAAAACCGCACCGAAAACATTATAAGTAAGTAAAGGGGATGTGACTAGCTAATGCCCGTAATTAAATACAGATCCATAGCTCTAACTACGCAGCCCGTAGTTAGAGCTGTCACATATGGGTACTGGCTTCACCACGCCCCCTTCGCTGACTCACAATGATTTTGGCGCGGTTTTGGGCGTTCTTAAAGGCTACACTATCTATCGCATTCATCTTTGCGTTTAGGAAGGAGTCCCGATTGCTGCTTGAATGCATGGCAAGTAAGTTTTAAAACCTTATCTTTATGGATTTTATCGCTGTTTTTAGAGCCGCGATTATTTTGTCTACCAGACTTTGAGCCATGTCTTTAATTAAATCAGTCATGGATGTAGTTAAATTATAGACAAAAGATTTTTTTATATAGTACACCCCGATGAATTGTGTCTTCATGCTCCTTTGTAGGTCTTTAGATTTTTTTGAGCTTAGGCAGGTAGGCAGTTTTTATACCACTTAGAGAGTGCATCTCTAATGTTCATCAAACTCCCGATTAGAAGTGAATCAGACATATTGGCAAAGGGAATATTGCGCTGTCATTATTTTTTTATTGCTTTTACACTCACTTTTGTAGAGAGTGCGCTTGCAATAGTCATTGTCCCCAACTTTTGGTGTTTATTTATTTATTTTTTGTTATTTGTTTTTGCACAATTTACAGACTCCTTGATTAAAATTTATATGGTTTGGGACTAAAATCATATATGTTCAAGAGTTATCACATACAGGTAAAATCATACATTTTTTTGCACTCACTGTTTTGGTCTGATTGTCGAGTTTTGTTCAGTTTGTTGTAAGCAGGTAGGCAGGCAGGTAGACTGGTAGGCAGGCAGACTGGCAGGCAAGCAACCTTCTTGGTAACTGTGTTGCAAGGCAAGGAAACCTAGGAGACGCCGGGTTTAAATCCCCCCAGCATCTGATGTCACAGAAGGGGGTGACGTCATAGAAGGAGGCGTGTCACAACACAGTTTTCAATTTATGTTTCAATTTTCATGTTTTATTTTATATGTTCCAATCTATGTTACCATTTTATTTGAATATTATTTTATGATTTATTTTTGTATGTCCTGTATATTTGTGTATTGTAGCCCCTGAGGCAGCCCCATTGTGTGGGTGAAACTCGGCCTGAGTCGGGCTTTTATTTGGATGAACGAGGCTCCTTAATAAAGATTCTAAACGGACATTATTTGGCATCTAATCCATTTTGTTGCCCATACTTAATAGACAATGCAACTTTATTGAAATAAACAGATAAGATGAACTCAAAACACGTAAAGTTCTAAATGAGTGAATACCAAACCACTTCAAGATTTAGTCCATCAGCACATATTGCGCTCAAAGTGTATATCTAGAATTGCTCCCCTATTACCTCCCCTGGCTGGTGGGAAACCAGTTCATTGACTAGCCAATGTAACTGTGAAAAATCATGGGAATTGTCCAGACAATGTCAGGCTATTGGAGCAACTGACTTTCGAGTAACCAAACAACTGCTATGTTCATTTAGTCATGTTTTAACTGATCTCTTTGTTCATCCTATAACCATTAAAGAACATGGACAAATGAGTGCATTATATTGGGCATTGGTGATCAAAGAGTAGCTGCTGAAGCTATTAGCAATGCCAGAAACTCTAAATATGAAGGTCCTAAATAGTCAATCATTGAATTCCTGAATTGAGTGTTTCAATGAAAATTGGACTAAGATTTTCAATTCCTTCCTAGGAAAAAATGGTATTTTTCCTAGTGTTACTCCACTGTGTCAGCCATTGCTCTTTCCCACAACTTTCTATGATCTCTTCGTGAAGTTAGATTTGTTTGCAGAGGTGAACTTTGATTTATCAATTGAAAATGCTGCTATTGAAGGTTCAAATTATTTTATCGGTGGGAACTCTTCATGTTGTAGAAGGTATACCGTTTTATAATACTCTTGGTTTTTGTAGGAGCTGATGATCACGTATAAGATTAATGTACTTATGCTCGGGCATTATCATCCTACGACAAACTTTCATGGTCTTAATATTCAATCCCAGTTTAAGGTTATATCCCAAAATATTTGCTTTCCCTGCCTGGGCAGGTTGGAGAATTGAGTCTTTGATTTTGGATTTATCTGTTGCTTTTCCATCCTGAAGACAAATCTTCATGAATTCTTTTTGCCTTGCTTGCAAGAGTTCCACTTCCTGCTTCATTTTCTCAAGCCCAATGGTTAACTGGATTCTGCTCCAGAAAGTCCTGTTGAAGTGCTGGTAGAGCTTCCAGTCCAAGGAGCACCACTGTTTTGCCCTCTCCTTGCTCTCTTGGGTCAGGTTCTGAATAGTGTCCTGGCTCCTGAAGTTCAGCTTAAAGTAGACCACATCTTCCAGCTCCCAGCACAGGGAGTTTTTCAAGAGGACCATGGACTCATCAAAGAATTCAGCGATGAGAATCAGCTGGAACCTCTGCTCAATCTCCTCTAGGACTGAATATACATAGTCCTCTCTGTCTTCTGCATTGTTATCATAACCAAAGTCATACCACATAGTATTCTTGATAAGCATTTGATAAGATTCATGTGGATTGTAATAACTGAGTGGAGCAGCCAGAAACTGATCCAGTGTCCTGGTCTTATTAAAGGATGGAAGAAATCTGAAATAAGCGTAGGAAGATTCTAGCACAGAAATAGGGTTCCGCAGGATAGAGAAATACAGGGTGTTGTTTGGCATTATCTTCTGTACCTGTTATATTACAAAGAAAAAAAGTACAAGGTAGCATCAGTCAATTGATTTCTGAAGGTATTTATATATTAGCAGAGATCATTGGATGATAGAAGGATTCCCTTAGGGAAGCTCCTTTTTAACTCTTGTGGATTTATCAAGTAAAGGAGATTGACCATAGGTCATACAAGAATACAAAGGGGCAGATTTTAAAAGGGTTATACATAGGCTCGGTGACGTGCGCATGTCCCGGGGCTTGAAAAAATGGGCGGGGAGTGGGAGGGGCAGGGGTGGGGTGGGACTGAGGCCTCCAGCACAGCGGTCGTGCCAGGGGCTTGCACGCTAATCTATATCCAATATCTGCTAATATATATCCAATATGCATGGCCGGCGCGCAATAAAGAAATAAAGGTGGGGGGGATTTAGGTAGGGCTGGGGGTGGGGCGGGTTAGATAGGGGAAGGGAGGGAAAGGTGGGGGGGGGGGGGGTGGAAGGAAAGTTCCCTTCGAGGCCGCTCTGATTTCGGAGCGGCCTTGGAGGGAACGGGGAAAGCCATCAGGACTCCCCTAGGGTTCGGTGTGCACAAGGTGCACAAGTGTGCACCCCCTTGCACGCACCGACCCCGGATTTTATAAAATCTGGCGAGGATTTGTGCGCTCCGGATTGCGCGCACAAATCTATGCCCATGCGAGGATTACAAAATCTGGCCCAAAGGATATTGTATTCTTAACTATTTTCTTACAGGCCATGTACACTTGCTTATTTATCTTGCTAATGGAAGTTCAATAAATAATGGCACTATATCATTTGCTATTTATTTATTTAGATTTTTATATACCGGTGTTCCATGTAATGATCACAATGGTTTACATATGTAACATTTATGATTATTAATCAAGAAATCTTGATGATTTATATAGGTAGTGTTCATAAGTAGAGCTTAACATATCTCAAATGAAATGAGATATGTTTTAAGATTCTTATGTTCTCTCATTCTTCCTCATGCTTCAATTAATATCTCTCATCTGTCTTGTTATTGTAGTTCTTGACATTCTGATGATATTAAGTTAGGATATATGCATTTTTGAATAGCAATGATTTTAGTTCACATTCTAATCTCTTTCTTTCTGATATCACATGTAACATCTCAGGTAAAGAATTCCAAAGCTTTGGCCCTGCTATTGAAAACACATTATCTCTTACTTGGGTCAGATGTGTACTCTGTATAGTAGGAACATTCAATAGACCTTTATTTTGAGATCTTAAGTTATTGAGATCTTAAGTAATTCAATGAACAGTTATGTTATTCTGTTCATTGTATTTTCCTCCTTTTCAGTTCAATGTAAGCCGGCATGATGTGCTTTACGAATGTCGGCAAAGAAAAGCATATATATAAATAAATAAATAAATAAATAAATAAGTGTTTGCAGAAGTGTGTATGGTTGTAATGTCATGCCAATCATAACAGTGTTACTAAACTTAATGATTTTAAATATATATTTTTTTAATATAATTCAAAACTTGCTATGTGAGGAGACTCATTTAGTTTCAAGTGACCTTCATATAGCGCCACTATTCACTTTATGGCTATCCGACAGTGAGGTTCCAATAATTAGAAAAGTAGTCCAAGTGCCTGTAACTAAAAACTCACCTGAGCTAAAAAATTGTAACTTATCCCTATCAATTAAAAGCAGAATAAAAATACAATCAAAAAACAAACTTTGAAATGTTTGTATGCTAATGCCAGAAGTCTAAGAAGTAAGATGGGAGAACTAGAATGTATAGCAGTAAATGATGACATAGACTTAATTGGCATCTCAGAGACATGGTGGAAAGAGGATAACCAATGGGGCAGTGCTATACCGGGGTACAAATTATATCGCAATGACAGAGAGGAGCAGTCGGGAGGAGGTGTGGCGCTTTATGTCCGGGATGGCATAGAGT